>NC_135882.1:10870627-12311081 GCF_964194155.1 Cetorhinus maximus
GGCATGGAGGCAGCAAGTTGGCTTTACTTCCTGAATTTCATGAACTATAAAACAATCTGAACTCTGGGCGAGAAGCAGTCCAATTTATATGCCATGGTCTATGAAGGCACGTGTTCGGGGATATTTGTTAACATACTCTGATGTCTCATCCTAGTTTTCGAATCCCTCTATGGCCTCACCCCTCTCTATCTCCTCCAGCCCGACAAACCTCCAAGTTAACAACGCTCCTCTATTCAGTCCTCATGTGCATCACTAATCTTAATTGCCCCACCATTGGCAGTGGTAGCTCCAGTTGCCTAGGCCCTAAGATGTGGAATACCCTCCCTTCGCCTCTCTCTCCTCCTTTGAGGCAGTCCTTAAAACCTACCTCTTCGAACTCGCTTTTGGTCATCTGAACTAATATCTCCTTACATGGCTCAGTGTCATACTTTGTTTAATAATGCCCGTGAAGTGTCTGGGACGTCTTATTTCATTAAAGTTGCTATATAAGTTACCGTTGTTGATGTCGAAGCTGCCAATTCAGGGCCTTGCTAACCATTCAAATCCTTAAATTTTATTAGCTGAGGAGGTAGTCTACTGGTTCCCTCACTCACTAGTTCCCCGTTACCCTTGCCGCACCATTACCAATTAGCTTTTCCAGCAGTTTATGACACAAAATTAATTGCAGCTGAAGCAAAAGAAAAAAAAAAATCCAACTCACTGAGGTGTCCTGCTCCTGCAATCTCTAGGCCATTACTTTTTCAGCAAACTGTGACATGAATTCACCACTTGAGGGTTCACAGCAGTGTAGCTATGGTCCTCGTAGCCAATGGAGCAAATTGTGTATCATTGTTCATCTTGCCCAACTTTATATTCAGCTGAAAAGACATCTTACGCTGTCAGTGGTACTAAGCTGATTGTGGGTACTGGTGCACATAGAGGATTAAACTCAGTGGTCCTCCCATGCACAAAAAAAGTTCTGACACTCACTGTCCATGCCCACATATACATATGAACACACAAACTAGGTACAGGAGTAGGCCACTCGGCCCTTCAAGCCTGCTCCACCATTCAATAAGATCATGGCAGATCTGATTGTAACCTCCTGCCTACCCCCGATAACCTTTCACCCCCTTGTTAATCAAGAATCTATCTATCTATCTAGCTCTGCCTTAAAAATATTCAAAGACCCTGCTTCCATTCCCTTTTGAGGAAGAGAGTTCCAAAGACTCATGACCCTCAGAGAAAAAAATTCTCCTCATCTGTCTTAAATGAGCAACCCCTTATTTTTAAACAGCGACCCCTAGTTCTAGATTCTCCCATAAGAGGAAACATACTCTCCACGTCCACTCTGTCAAGACCCCTCAGGATCTTAAAGGTTTCGATCAAGTCACTTCTTAACTACTAAACTCCAATGGATACAAGCCTAACCTGTCCAACCTTTCATCATAAGACAACTGCCCTTTCCGGGTATTAGCCTAGTAAACCTTCTATGAACTGCTTCTAATACATTTACATCTTTTCCTAAATAAGGCGGCCAATACTGTACACAGCTTTTGATAAAGTCCCGCATGGGAGACTGATAACGAAGGTAAGGGCCCATGGGATCCAAGGCAATTTGGCAAATTGGATCCAGAATTGGCTGAGTGGCAGGAAGCAGAGGGTGATGGTCGAGGAGTGTTTTTGTGACTGGATGCCTGTGTCCAGTGGGGTTCAACAGGGATCGCTGTTGGGTCCCTTGCTGTTTGTGGTATATATAAATGATTTAGACTTGAATGTAGGAGAGTTGATCAGTAAGTTCGCGGATGACACGAAAATTGGTGGGGTGGTAAATAGTGAGGAGGATAGCCTTAGATTGCAGGAGGATATAAACGGGCTGGTCAGATGGGCTGATCAGTGGCAAATGGAATTTAATCCGGATAAGTGTGAGGTGATGCACTTGGGCAGGACAAACAAGGCACGGGAATACATGATGAATGGTAGGACCCTGGGAAGTACCGAGAATCAGAGGGACCTTGGTGTGCATGTCCACAGGTCCCTTAAGGTAGCAGGACAGGTAGATAAGGTGGTTAAGAAGGCATATGGGATACTTGCCTTTATTAGCCAGGGCATGGAATATAAGAGCAGGGAGGTTATGCTGGAACGGTATAAAACGCTGGTTAGGCCACAGCTAGAATATTGTGTGCAGTTCTGGAATCCGCATTGTAGGAGGGATGTGCTTGCACTAGAGAGGGTGCAGAGATTATTTACCAGGATGTTGCCTGTGCTGGAAAGTTTTAGTTATGAGGAGAGATTGGATAGACTAGGGTTATTTACCCTGGAGCAGAGGAGATTGAGGGGAGACATGATTGAGGTGTATAAAATTATGAGGGGCATAGATAGGGTAGACAGGAAGGAACTTTTCCCCTTTCGGGAGGGATCAAAACCAGGGGGCATAGATTTAAGGTAAGAGGCAGGAGGTTTAGAGGGGATGTGAGGAAGAATTTTTTCACCCAGAGGGTGGTGGGAATCTGGAACTCACTGCCTGAAAGGGTGGTAGAGGCAGAAGCCCTCATAACATTAAAGAAGTATTTGGATGTGCACTTGCGATGCCATGGCATACAAGGCTATGGGCCTAGTGCTGGAAAATGGGATTAGAATAGTTAGGTACTTGTTTGACCGGCGCAAACTTGATGGGCTGAAGGGCCTTTTTCTGTGCTGTAGGCCTCTATGACTATGAGTACTCCAAATGTGGTCTCACCAATGTCCTGTATAACTAAAGCATAACCTCCTAACTTATGTAGTCAGTTCCCATCGCAATAAACAATAACATTCTAATGGCTTTCCTAATCACTTGCTGTACCTGCATACTAGCCTTTAAGTGGCAACTTCAAATACAGGAATGTACCCACACCTATTGAACCATATCCTCACTCCAAAGGCGCCAAGACTATGCTCATTAAGGTTTGTCGAACCCACTGTGTGAATACAAATCAGGACCAGTCATAATCACGTCTCTTGCACAAGGCATTGTTAAACATAGATCTTCTCACTTACCGAAGACTGGCCAGTGCTTCTTCAAAAATAAAAACACAACTATTTCTGCATTGGGTTAAACCACAATGCAATCCAGGGCTTGCCAATGGATGCAGAAATACTGCTCCAGTGGTCAAACTGACAGCTGGGAAGTACTTGCTGAAACAATTCGCCCGGTTAATGACAGCATGCTAGGAAGTTTGTGCGAAGTGGGGCTCTGGTGAAAAAGTGCGGGTGGACTTACCAAAATAGTATTCTCAGTATGTTGGCCACAAGCAACACCAAGCAAACGTAGATGGAGAATCCTTCTGCATTCTGTGTGCGTTTAATGTCCCTGTACTGGGGGATGTAGGGCACGACTCCGCCAAACACCATTGCCCCCGCTGCGACCCAGGAAGCCAGCTCGCTGACAGGTAGGGCGAACTGCTTAAGGAAGCTCAGACCCTCTTCCATTTTCGCAGCCCCCCCCACCCCCAAATTAAATCCAGCAAGGCGGCCAGGAGGAAGTCACCGAAGCCCGCGATCTTCAGCCGTCTGGTGCATCGCCGTGCAGAAGCTCCTGGCGGCTGCTGGAAACTGCTGCGTAATTGGGGGCTTGGAGTGTGAGCGCCGGAGAACCCGACACGTCCTGAGCTGCTCTGCTGATGTCACTGAAACATCCGGATCTCCTCAGTGCCACGCCGGCAACTGAAATGAAAACAAAAAGATCGCTGAGTGGTGGTGGGGGGGGTGAATGTTTTAAAAAAAAAATGCACAGTCATATTTTTTTAAAAAAAAATAACACCACCATTGAATCCCACCCACCGCGAGGGAAAGGACACGTCAAAAGAAACTTCCCATTTTTAAAAAAAAAATTTGATTGCAAAGTGGTCCACGTGATTGCACCGAAAGTTGCACCAAGTTTTTTTTAAAAGGCGATTCACCTCATTAAAGTTTGGGGGGGGGGGTGGGGGCTCAAATCATAAATTGTATTTCGACATCTGAGCTGATTTGAGAAGATGTTAAAACTTATCATCCCTTCCCTTCTGTGAAGTCCTAAAACTTTTGTCTGCCACAAAAGTACATAGGCTGCGAGATATCAGCATTATAGGAAATCATAAAAGTCCTGATATTGTACAGTACTTATCTCTCTCCCTGCCGTGCAATGCCCTGCCATTATCTACCACTGATACACGATGAAAACATTGCAACTTTCTAGCCAACACTGATTCAGTAAGACAGGCAGCATTAGTGAAACGGCTCAGAGATTCTAACATGTAAACGGTACAGCAATTTCCAAGGATTCATTTCCCCTCCCCCTCCCCCACATCTGGTGAACTTCCATCTTCAGCAGGGCTAATATCCGAATTCGAAGCATGATCGCTATCCCCGGTTTTGTATTTAACAAACATGCTGTCCCGACACCACTCAAAGGTGACGTTTCTGAGCTGCAGATTCAATGCACGGTCGCTGAACCCATCATAACTGGGACAACAGTAGGGACATTACCTCTTCCCTGCGGGATAGCAAACAGAAAACCGGGCAGGGTTTCAGATTCCCATTCAACAACTCTTACCGAAGGCGTGTGTGTGGACCTTGGATGAGGATAGGATTAGACTCTGCAACACAAGTCAGGAGTGTGATGGAATACTCTCCACTTGCCTGGATGAGTGCAGCTCCAACAACACTCAAGAAACTTGATACCATCCAGGACAAAGCAGCCCGCCCACTTGATTGGCACACCCCATCCATAAACATTCACTCCTTCCACCAGGGACACACAGTAGCAGCAGCATGTATCATCTACAAGATGCACTGAAGGAACTCTCCAAGGTTCATTCGACAGCACCTTCCAAACCCACAACCATCTAGAAGGACAGGGGCAGCAGACACATGGGAACACCACCACCTGGAAGTTCCCCTCCAAGTCACTCACCATCCTGACTTGGAAATATATCGCTGTTCCTTCACTGTTGCTGGGTCAAAATCTTGGAACTCCCTCCCTAACAGCACTGTGGCTGTACCTACACCACATGCACTGCAGCGGTTCAAGGCAGCAGCTCACCACCACCTTCTCAAGGGCAATTAGGGACGGGCAACAAATGCTGGCCCAGCCAGTGGCTCCCACATCCCATGAATAAATAAAAAAAATCCTTTACAGCTGGACAAATCCACTGGCACGCATTGGGACTGTTTCCAATGAAGGAATTAATGTCAGGAAGAGAGGAAGATACAAAGGGAGAAAAGTATAGCAACCTTCAAAACAAATCTTGGAGGAGAAGAACTTATATGATTGTAGGTTTACTCATTTCCAACACAATGTTCTGGCTGTATAATTTTATATTGAAAACATTTGTCACTTCAATGCTCTTTGTACATATTTTCTCATGTGTCCAATCTGCTTTAAGGCAAACAATGAGTTGGCAAAGTCAATTACTTCCACAACAGGCCTACAGATAGATCAATTGTACCAGTTTATGCAGGGGACTAGGTTCTGATTTAATGACTGATTCTCCTCACAATCAAAACATTGGTTTAAATGAACTGATAACCATAATCCCTGATCTTTATTTTCATATTTAAGGGCATTCTGTAAAAGGGAAGAGGGCCAGACAAAGTGCTGTACAAATGCTGTCCAGGAGTGCACCAAGTATAAAAAGCAGGGTGCCAAGGTAAACTAGTTAAGGCATCAAATGAGTTTAGCACTGTTAATCAATTTTTATACTCGTACTTGTTCAATTTGTTTTCTTGAAGGCAGACACGATGAGTCAAGTACCCAAGTTTGCATTATTAAATCTAGCTGTCATATGCCAGCAGCAGAATTGTTGACTCACTTTTAATGATAGATAATCCAAAAGACAAAATTTTATACATTGCCAAAATCATTAAAGTTCAATAAGGATCAGCTGCCTTCATGCGATCAATCTCACTCACATCTCAAATGTTACACGTTTAGTATAGGGCTGGTGTACTTTGCTTTGTGCACATGTTTTATATATACTATCAGACATTTCATGCACAGCAAACAGTAGCTGAGGAGCATTATACAATCCACAATGTACTTCATCCAAAATTCTGCCACCTTAATCCTAACTCACACCAAGTCCCGTTTCCCCATTGCCACTGTGCTCACTGACCTATACTGGCTCCCTGTCTGGCAAGGCCACTAATTTAAACTTCTCATCCTTGTGTTCAAATCACTCCAGGGCTAGCCCCTTCCTCTCTCCAATCTCCAGCCCTGCAACTCTTCCAAAATCTGTGTTCCTCCAATCCTGGCCTCTTGTGCATCACCAATTTTTATCACTATCACTGGTTGTTGTGCCTTCAGCTGCCTGGGCCCTAAACTCTGCAATTCCCTCCCTGAACCGCTCCAACTTGTTATCTCTCTCTTCCTTGATGACGTGTCTTAAAAATTACTTCTTTGACTGAGGTTTTGGCCACCTGTCCTAATACCTCATGTGGCTTGTGGTCAAATTTTGTTTGATAATGCCCCTGTTAAGTGCCATGGGACATTTTACCACACTAATGGCACTATATAAAGGCAAGATGTTGTTGCCAGTGGGCTTATCTTTTCCCCTTAATTGTAATGAAAGTTTAGTGAAAAAAATGTTTTTACTTTAATAGAGGGGAAAATATTCTCCATTCAACACATAAGAATATAAACAAAACACAATGTAATTTGCTGTCCTAGAACTATGAAAACTCAGCATCAAATTTTGCTTGATAATTGTTCCTGTGAAGCCCTTCAGGTGTTTTATTAAGTTAATAACGCTATTGTTATAGTGTTCTGCTGTTAAAAATGCAGCTGTGCTAACTTAGTCTATCATATCAAGGCCATGAGGTGCAGCTGCTGTGCCTTACTGGATCAATTGCTCTCAAACAGGATTGCAAGTCAGTTAATCATTAGACAAGTATATAATATTTTTAAGTGATTCCTGAAACGAATTAGAAGATATTTTCCATTGGCAAAAAAAGTTTCTCTCTCTTCCGCCCAACTCACCTTCCCCCCTCCTTTTTCCCTCTCCCCTCTTTCCCTCTCTCCTGTGCCCTAGCCTCATCCCTCTCTCCTGAGCCCGAGCCTCTTCCCTCTTCTGTCTCCGCTCAACACAATGTCCCCCCCTCGCCCATTATCCTCCAGCCCTTCCCAGGATCCCCCTCCCAATACCCAGGGCTGAATTTTCAATGGCCTGTGGCTGTGGGACTGGAGGTGAGACCACCGCCGAAAATGAAAGACAGAAATCCCGTTGGGCGTGGCTCTGCGCTCTGATCCCGCCTCCACCACAGTATGAGTCAAACTTACAGCAGGAACGGTCGCCTGCTCGGCCTTACGGGCTTCATCCCAGGTAGCCTCCCGAGGCCCAAACGATTCTCAAACCGGCGCATGGGATGCCCATCATGTCAGGAGGTCGTCCATGAAACTGTGACGGCCTCCCAATGCCAGGGCAGGCAGACATCAGAGTCACAGAGCCTCCACTACGAAAATCGGCTGCAAATGTGACAGTGCCTGTTAGTGGGGCGGGGGGCCTTTCCTTCTGATCTCTGAAGGTCCTCACCCATCTGCCCTCTTATTTACTCGAATAATGACTAGTGACATGGATGGAGGTGCTCTTGCCCCTCCATACATATTTCAGCAACTTCCACCTCTGACAGCGGAACGACCAATTTGTCAGCGCCAGAGAATATCCCATTGGCCCTCTAGACTCAGGAGGCTTTCCACCATCCTTAACTGGATGGGGTCCCGCAGGCAGCCGTTCACTTGATCGCTTCTTTCAAAATCACCCTCTGGGTCCCTCTGCTGGCATTTGTCGGCCCATTTCATCCCGATGGCGTGATTGGGACCCCAGAATGAAAATGCAGCTCTCAGTCTCCCCCATTCCCCCCTCCTCCTTGCTCACTTCCACCCCACTTTGCTCTGTCCTCGCCCCCAAGCCCCTCCCAAGACACTGCCCACTCTTTGCCCATTTACCTTCTGCCTCCCCACCACCCCTTCCCCGCTCCCTCTCCACCTCCTTCCTCACTCATCCTTTCCCCCCTCTCTAACTCACCGTTCGCCTTTATTCCCCTCCCTCCCACTTTCTCTTCCTCCACCTCTTTCTCCCTCTCTCCCCTCACATCTCTCTCCCTTTATCACTCTCCCCGTCTCTAACCTAACTCTCCCTCCTCTTTGTATCCTCTTCTCTCACACTCACCCTTTCCCCTCTCTCTATTTCCTCTCACACTCATGTATTTCCTCTCACACTCATGCATCCCCCCCTCTCTCTCTTTTTCTCTCTCACACTCACCCTTTCCCCTCTATCTCTCTTTCACACTCACCCTTTCCCCCCTCAATCTTTCTCTCTCTCTCTCTCACCCTTTCCCTTCTATATTTCTCTCTCCCACACTCACCCTTTCTCTTCTCCATTTCTCTCTCTCACACTCACCGTCTCCCCTTCTCTCTATTTCTCTCTCCCACTCACCCTTTCCCTTCTTTCTGTCACACTCACTCTTTCCCCTCTCTCTCACACTCACCCTTTCCCCTCTCTCTTGCACTCACCCTTTCCCCCCTCTCTCGCACTCACCCTTTTCCCCCCTCTCTCGCACTCACCCTTTCCCCCCTCTCTCGCACTCACCCTTTCCCCCCTCTCTATTTCTCTCTCACACTCACCCTTTCTCCTTTTTCTCTATTTCTCTCTCACCCTTTCCCCTCTCTCTATTCCTCTCACACTCACCCTTTCCCCTCTCTTCCTCTCTCTCACACACATTCACCCTTTCCCCTCTCTCTATTCCTCTCTCACACACACTCATCCTTTCCCCTCTATCTCTTTTTCTTTCTCACACTCATGCTTTCCCCTCGCTATCTATTTCTCGCTCACATTCACCTTTTCCCCCCTCTATTTCTCTCACATACTCATCCTTGTCCCTATCTATTTCTCTCTCACACACCTTTCCCCCCTCAATCTTTCTCTCTCACACTCACCCTTTTCCCTCTCACACACTCATGCTTTCCCCTCTACCTATTTCTCTCTTTCACACTCACCCTTTCCTCTCTTTCACACTCACCCTTTCCCCTCTTTCACACTCACCCTTTCCCCTCTTTCACACTCACCCTTTCCCCTCTTTCACACTCATGCTTTCCCCTCTTTCACACTCATGCTTTCCCCTCTTTCACACTCATGCTTTCCCCTCTTTCACACTCATGCTTTCCCCTCTATTTATTTCTCTCTATCACTTATCCCCTTCCCTCCTCTCTCTATTTCTATTTCTTACTCACCCTTTCTCCTCTCTATTTCTCTCCCTCACACTCACCCTTTCCCCTCTCTCTATTCCGCTCTCTCCCTCTCACTCACCCTTTCCCCTCTCTATTCCTTTCTCTCTCACATACGCTCACCCTTTCCCCTCTATCTCTTTATTTCTTTCTCACACTCATGCTTTCCCCTCTCTATTTCTCCCTCTCACACTCATCCATTCCTCTCTCACCCTTTCTCCTCTCTATTCCTCTCTCACCCTTTCTCCTCTCTATTCCTCGCCCTCTCACTCACCCTTTCCCCTCTCTCTATTTCTCCGTCTCTCTCACACTCACCCTTTCTCCTCTCTATTTCTCTCTCTCACACACCCTTTCCCCTATTTCTCTCTCTCACACTCACCCTTTCCCCTCTCTCTATTCTTCTCTCACACTCACCCTTTCCCCTCTATCTATTCCTCTCTCTCTCACACTCACCCTTTCCCCTCTATCTATTCCTCTCTCTCTCTGACTCACCCTTTCCCCTCTCTCTATTTCTCTCTCTCACGCTCACCCTTTCCCCTCTCTCTAATCCTCTCTCACACTCACCCTTTCCCCTCTCTCTATTCCTCTCTCTCACACTCAACCTTTCCCCTCTCTATTCCTCTCTCTCTCACACTCACCCTTTCCCCTCTCACACTCACCCTTTCCCCTCTCTCTACTTCTCTCTCTCACACACCCTCTACCTCTATTCCTCTCTCTCACACTCACCCTTTCCCCTCTCTATTTCTCCCACACTCACCCTTTCCACACTCTCTATTCCTCTCTCTCACTCACCTTTTCCCCTCTCTCTATTCCTCTCTCTCTCTCTCACACTCACCCTTTCCCCTCTCTCTATTCCTCCCTCACACTCACCCTTTCCCCTCTCTCTATGCCTCTCTGACACTCACGCTTTCCCCTCTCTATTCCTCTCTCTCTCTCACTCACCCTTTCCCCTCTCTCTATCCTTCTCCCTCTCACTCACCCTTTCCACTCTCTCTATTCCTCTCTCTCTCCCACCCTTTCCCCTCTCTCTATGCCTCTCTCTCTCTCACCCTTTCCCCTCTCTCTATTTCTCTCTCTCACACTCACCCTTTCCCCTCGCTCTATTCCTCTCTCTCTCACACTCACCCTTTCCCCTCTCTCTATTCCTCTCTCTCTCACCCTTTCTCCTCTCTCTATTTCTCTCTCTCACTCACCCTTTCCCCTCCCTCTATTCCTCTCTCTCTCACACTCACCCTTTCCCCTCTCTCTCACACTCACCCTTTCCCCTCTCTCTATTCCTCTCTCTCTCACTCACCCTTTCCCCTCTCTCTAATCCTTTCTCTCTCACACTCACCCTTTCCCCTCTCTCTAATCCTTTCTCTCTCACACTCACCCTTTCCCCTCTCTCTAATCCTTTCTCTCTCACACTCACCCTTTCCCCTCTCTCTATTCCTCTCTCTCTATTCCTCTCTCTATTCCTCTCTCTCTCTCACCCTTTCCCCTCTCTCTACTTCTCTCTCTCACACTCACCCTTTCCCCTCTCTCTATTCCTCTCTCTCACACTCACCCTTTCCCCTCTCTCTATTGCTCTCTCTCACACTCACCCTTTCCCCTCTCTCTTTTCCGCTCTCTCACACTCACCCTTTCCCCTCTCTCTATTCCTCTCTCTCTCACACTCACCCTTTCCCCTCTCTCTATTCCTCTCTCTCTCACACTCACCCTTTCCCCTCTCTCTATTCCTCTCTCTCACCCTTTCCTCTTTCTCTATTTCTCTCACACTCACCCTTTCCCCTCCCTCTATTCCTCTCTCTCACACTCTCCCTTTCCACTCTCTCTATTCCTCTCTCTCTCTCTCCCACCCTTTCCCCTCTCTCTATTCCTCTCTCACACTCACCCTTTCCCCTCTCTCTATTCCTCTCTCTCTCACACTCACCCTTTCCCCTCTCTCTATTCCTCTCTCTCTCTCACCCTTTCCCCTTTCTCTATTTCTCTCACACTCACCCTTTCCCCTCCCTCTATTCCTCTCTCTCACACTCACCCTTTCCACTCTCTCTATTGCTCTCTCTCTCTCCCACCCTTTCCCCTCTCTCTATTCCTCTCTCTCTCTCACCCTTTCCCCTCTCTCTATTCCTCTCTCTCTCTCACCCTTTCCCCTCTCTCTATTCCTCTCTCTCTCACACTCACCCTTTCCACTCTCTCTATTCCTCTCTCTCTCACACTCACCCTTTCCCCTCCCTCTATTCCTCTCTCTCTCTCTCACCCTTTCCCCTCCCTCTATTCCTCTCTCTCTCTCACCCTTTCCCCTCTCTCTATTCCTCTCTCTCTCTCACCCTTTCCCCTTTCTCTATTTCTCTCACACTCACCCTTTCCCCTCCCTCTATTCCTCTCTCTCACACTCACCCTTTCCACTCTCTCTATTGCTCTCTCTCTCTCCCACCCTTTCCCCTCTCTCTATTCCTCTCTCTCTCTCACCCTTTCCCCTCTCTCTATTCCTCTCTCTCTCTCACCCTTTCCCCTCTCTCTCACACTCACCCTTTCCACTCTCTCTATTCCTCTCTCTCTCACACTCACCCTTTCCCCTCCCTCTATTCCTCTCTCTCTCTCACCCTTTCCCCTCCCTCTATTCCTCTCTCTCTCTCACCCTTTCCCCTCTCTCTATTCCTCTCTCTCTCACACTCACCCTTTCCCCTCCCTCTATTCCTCTCTCTCTCTCACCCTTTCCCCTCTCTCTATTCCTCTCTCTCTCTCACCCTTTCCCCTCTCTCTAATCCTCTCTCACACTCACCCTTTCCCCTCTCTCTAATCCTCTCTCTCTCACTCACCCTTTCCCCTCTCTCTATTCCTCTCTCTCTCTCACCCTTTCCCCTCTCTCTATTCCTCTCTCTCTCTCACCCTTTCCCCTCTCTCTATTCCTCTCTCTCTCTCACCCTTTCCCCTCTCTCTAATCCTCTCTCACACTCACCCTTTCCCCTCTCTCTAATCCTCTCTCACACTCACCCTTTCCCCTCTCTCTATTCCTCTCTCTCACACTCACCCTTTCCCCTTTCTCTGCCTATTTCTTTCACACGCTCACCCTTTCCCCTCTCTCCAATTCTCTCACACTCATCCGTTCCTCTCTCTCTATTTCTCTCTTTCACACTCACCCTTTCCCATTTCCGTTCCTTCAACCGACGCCAGGCCGGCCCTCCTACTGCGCATGCGCCCTCTGATCCTGCACAGATGCCGCTGGGTCTTAGCGCCCTCAGGAGCATTTATTGTGACTGTGGACTGAGAGAGAGAGGGTGGCCGGACCTGCATATGAGCTCTGCATGTATCTCTGTGATGATTGCGCCTATATGGAGATAAAATTAGTCTAAAACAAACGAAAACATTTTATTAAAGACTTTTCTCCTTTCAGTCAATTAACTTAGGTGGATTTAATTCTTCTACAAAACTTTTAGCAATCAGTTCAGAAACTAGAGAATAGCAGATCCTTATTGTAAACTGCAGTAGCTTACAACCATCAATGGTGAAACAGGAACGCTCACTGCTGCTCACTTTGTTGAGAGCTGTCCAAAACAAATTCTGGAAATTTTGAACAAAAACTTGTTCTAATCTGGTATTTGGTCCTGTGTATGTGATGCACTTCACAGAGTATTAGCGAGATCTATGAGCAGGGTAAGAAACGGCAAAGCTCCTCAAGCAATCAGACCGGGAATCGGCACTGAGACATGGAAAGTCTAAAGGAGGAAGTGTGGATTAGATTTAAATCAAGTACAGGAAGTGAAATAAAGACTGAGAAAGACAGATAGGATAAAGACATACAAATAAAAGAAACAGACAGAATAAAGTAAAAATTAAATACTTTTTAAAGTTTTCAACGCTAATTAACCTTTGAAGGAATGAGACTCCACATTTGCTAAATTAAATTAGCGGGCCAGAGTGGTTGTTTGGCAGCAATTATCACTTACCACACCTTCAAAAAAACAATCACTTTTCCCTGAATGTGCTGGCCCCTTTCCTTGTATCTTCAGTGGGGAATAAGTGGGCAGGTACTAAAGTAATTTCAGTGCCAAGTCTGAATCATGTTACAGGGCACACTGTGGCAGAGCAGGGGTATCCCTGATAACTTTCAGATTGTCTCATTTTGCTGCATATGTGCGGATGCCAGAAGTTGCTGTCAGAATTTTCTCTGTTATAATGGTGAGTGTTGTTATCCTCATTGTTATTATCTATGTAAAATCCAAACCATTTTATTCCAGCAAAACAATATAGTCACCTATTGTTCTTGTTAAAAGCAAAAGTTAGGAATTCTTCATTTTTTCCCCCTGGAAATAGTAGGGGCTAGATTTTCCACTGTGCTAGCAAGACCATCAGATCTACACATTTGTCCCTAGTCATGTACTAAGATAGTCAACCCTCCAAGACTGTCCTGTAGTCTTTTGGAATTAAAGAACCTTCTCTAAGACACTGCTACAAACAACTGAGTTGAAAATCATAGGAACCATTCAAAAGAAATTGAGTGAGGTTATTTTCAGTTTCTTTGGGGACTTTCACTTATGATTTATAAAAATACAGGAAACAGAAAAGAAAGACTTGCATTTATATAGCACTTTTCATTACCAGATGTCTCAAAGTGCTTTGCAACTCATGTAATACATTTTGAAGTGTAATGTCAGAAACACAACAGTCAATTTGCACACAGCAAACTCCCATAGTCAGCCATTTGATAATGACCAGATAATCTGGGTTTGTGATGTTGATTGAAGGGTAAGATAAATATTGGCCAGGACATCAGAGATAAAACCCCCACTCTTCTTTGAAATAGTGCCAGGGGGTCTTTTTATTCCACCTGAATAGGCATATGGAGCCTCAGTTTAACATCTCATCTGAAAGACAGCACCTCCAAAAGTACAGCAATCCCTCAACATTGCACTAGAATGTCAGTCTTGATTTTGTGCTCAAGCCCTGGTGTGGAACTTGAACTTAAAACTTTGTGATTTATAGAGGCAAGAGTGCTACCAACTCAGGCACAGATGACAGTCAGGATAAAAAATTCTGTTTGACTGACAACCAAGAATCATCCAATTGGGAAACAAGAGTCTGATAACTTTCTAATTGGCCATGGATTGTGATGCATCACAAGGATGGAAATGTCTGGATGTCAGTGGTCTCCTATGTTCCTGGACAGTCACTGCCCCCATGTTATCTCTTCTGGTTCCCATAAGTTTATAGTCACACTTTAAGACTCACAATGTTGGAGCTTCACCGATGTATTTCTTTCAAGTTTCCATGTGGCTGCTGGACTGACACATTGGTGCTTGACACCTGACTGCAGTTCAGCTGTAAAATGTGCCACCTTGGATGTACATCCACATAACAATTAGTTCCTAGCTTTTGACAAATAATACAATAACAACAAGCTTCAGAACAGCTCTTCCACAGACCAAACAAGCATCCACAGGCCATTGTTCCTAGCTGAGGTTATCTGCAAAATAAGATCATTTTTCTGTGCTCCACTTGTGTTAACTATAGTGAGTTTAGTGTATAAACAGAACGTTGACTAAAGTACAATAATAGTTGCTTCTAATAAGGTATTGGCTTTGGCAAGTGTGCCTGGTTCTTCAAATCAAATTAGGTTTATCTACTGGCATGACTTCCCCTCTGGCAGGGAGCTCCCTGACTTGGGATGGTCAAAGATCACCCCTTCCACTTGCCCCCAGCAGAGGCAATAATGGTTGTGGGATGGGAGTGGCTGGTTTGGGGTGTGGGTCGCAGGCGAAGGGGGGAGGGGGGTTGGGGGTGTCAAAGTGGGTTAATTTTAGGGAGTGCCTTAAACAGAGGGAGAGGTTGAGGGAGGAAATTCCAGAGCTTAGCACCCAAAAACTGGTGCGGACATGATGGGCTGAATGGCCTCTTCCTGTGCTGTAAGCATCTTTGAGTCTATGAAGCTTTAGTTGGGGTGCTCATCACAGGACTCCCCACTCACCCCTGTTATTTCCCTGTCTTGAGTTGCCAAATCCTGTGCCACAGTTTTACAATTTTGAGTGTATGGTTACATTCAAAACGCTTGCCATTTATTCCTCTAAACAATTTAGATCCATTTCCCACAAATCAATTACTAAGTTTAGAGCAAAATGAACAGTGAGCAAATATCTCTACACAACGCACATTAATGTAAAAAGAATATACCCAGACACTTCACAGTGCCATATCAGGATTCGTTTTGCACAGAAAATGGGTTTCAGTGCAACACTTCCACTCAAGAGTTGAAATTTAAATCGGAACAATTAAGATTCAAAACGATGGGATCGAGGTTTTCCCTTCTGCCCCTTCCCCCCACCCCACTCTAAAGCGTTTGTACTAGATGTATCAACGCTTATACCTTAAATGTTACGATGTCCGGTTGACCAACCCTCAAAATTCAGTCTCCAATTGCTTGTCTTCAACAAACATGAATCTTCTGTTTTATGGAACAAGGTTTTAACCATTTCAACAGAAATTTGTTCTTCGAGATTAACAGGTAAAAGCTTCACCCGGAAGGGAATTAATTCAAACAAAACTTCAGAGTCTCTTTAAAGCATTTTCTGTGTCCTCCCCTGGAACGTTGTCCATCTGAGAGTTGGGAAAACAGGAGCTGGTGGGGGAGCCGGATTTTGACCATCCAGACACAGTGTCCAACCCCGAAAATCTGCAGTGAGCGGCCCTGCAGTAAAATCACAGCGGCATTAAAAAGAACCATTTCCTTTGAACATTTTTGTTTACTAGAAAATTAGTAAATTGTATTAATTAGTAAATTACAACAATCTTGCAGATTGACAAATCTAAGATAAACAGCTTTAAATGACTGAAAGCAAAATCGATAGAGTGTTCCTTCTTTAATTGACTTAGATTGCCCAAGTCCCTGATCTCCCAGTCTCTTCCCCACTGACTAAAGTTATTCTGGTTCAGGCGTTAATTTTGTAAAGGCATTAGCACAGAAAAGGGTGTTTTTGTTAGGGACTAAACCAGTTTACAACGTATGTGTTCAGGTCCTTACCCTTCCCTGAAAGCTCAAAGCACGGTTATGCTGCATATAGGACAGAAAGTGTTAAATAAAAACCAGTAACAATGGTACAGGTCAAACAGTGGAACAACATTTGACAGGGAGCCTTCTGTCTGTGTCTCTCCGTAAACACTTCTGGAATTTGCCTTAAAACCCCAACAATCCTGATTGTGCTAAGAATTACACTGAAAACCAATTTAAGATCGTCAGTCGGGATCGCAGTGTGGCTCACTTACACACACTAGAAGCCACATATATTCACACACACAGCCCTGTCCTTTGCAAACAGAAGGAAGACATCCACACTTTGCACCATTTTCAATGCAACAAAAGCTTAGGAAAGTCAACCCCTGGTCCATTCCCCTTGACCAATGCCTTGACCAATCACACTTTCTGTGTGCAAGGCAAAAATATAGGAGTTTGATGATCTGGGTAATCTCTATTGATAGTAGATACAGGTAGGATTAAAAAAAGACACAAGAAGCATACAAGAGATTTTATTTTATTTTTAAAAAATTGGCCCATAACCATTTGTTTCAATTAGCCTGCTCTGTTGAGGCGTCCTCTCTCTCCCATACCTGCATTAGCAGGTACTTGCAAACCCAGTAAAGTCCAGCAGTTTGTTCAATCCTTGTCCTGTGAAAATTAAAATCTACATTTACAATCTGATCCCTTCCCAGTCCCAGATTACCAAGGTCAATTGTAGCACCCCCAACTACTACCTGGTAGATGTCAAACCCAGCGTGGACTAAGAAGTGTTCCTTGCATCTTCTGGTCTGTACGGTTTACTATTATATGAAGCAATGTACTTGTCCACCACTTCAACAAGGAATCTTTGCAAAATTCAATTTTAAAAATTGGGATTACAGAAATCAAAACGTGCTTTTTGAACTTCAGTATGGATTGACTTGAAGCCTAAAGAAAATGGAAATTCTGTAAAATTAGTTTCTAAAATGCAATTATATCATTTAAAAATTAAACTCTCGTCTGTCATTTTAAGAATTGTCAGTTTTGCCGCACAGAATCAATTTCATGGAATATACATTCTTAAATGTTCAACTAGATTACATTCAACTGTCTGCTCCTTTTAAAGCATTTAAGACCATAAGACGTAGGAGCAGAAGTAGGCCATTCGGCCCATCGAGTCTGCTCCGCCATTCAATGAGATCATGGCTGATCTGATAATCCTCAACTCCACTTCCCTGCCTTTTCCCCAAAATCCCTTGATTCCCTTCCTGATTAATGTCTATCTTCGCCTTGAATATACTTAATGACCCAGCGTCTGCAGCAAAGAATTCCACAGATTCACTACCCTCAGAGAAGCAATTCCTCCTCATTTCCATCTTAAATGGGTGACCTCTTGCTTTTAGATTATGCCCTCTGGTTGGAGAACGTAAGGAGATCATCACGAACACATGAAACATTTATTTTGGGCAGGGGAAAGGAAGAAAAGATGTCAGACTATGGGAATTATCTAATTTACAGTGTGAGACATAATTAGCCAATTTGTCACAAAGGGCTTAATATCAAGCTTAGGCACATCATTCGAGGAAGCGTACAAGTTTTACATCACCAAATTAATAAATTGACATCTTTTTCTGATTGAATCCACATTTCAAACTGGATTATTTTTTTTTAGTGCTGCTATACAATGCCTAGATAGGTAATAGGAGGCAATGTCTGAACCCGGAGATTAGATTAGGAAATGTAATAGGGAGGTACTGACTCATTATTTCACCTCCAGCTGTTTCCATCTTTAAACTCTTTCCCCAGACATGCTCCTGTGGAGGTGCTATGAAAATACAAGTTGTTCTTCTATACTATGTTAACTTTCATGTCTTTGGGGGGTCTGGTGAATTATTACACCTGCTGATCTAACTAATTTGCAGACTTCAGTTACACTGAACTTGTTCTGTACACAACTAGTGACACTCAGACAGCAGCTAAACTGAGAACTATTACCTAAGTTACAAGACACCATCGTAGATCAGAACTATTAGGCAATAGGATAGATAATTGTAATGGACACTCCTTGAGATGTGCAGTGCATTTTTAAATAAAGGTATAAATTAATAGTCTCACATTTGACTGCTAAATTATATTTAGGTTCCAATAGTCTTGAGTGTTATTGCTATTGCTTTCATTTTCTATGAAGAAACTAAAGAAGTTTTTGTCTAAATAGACATGGAATTATCTATTAATACTTAATGTGATTAGCACAAAAAGTTCACCCACTTAACGTCAGAGGAAAATTCAGTGCTATTCGTTTCTAAGTGGTGACCATGAAGTTAAGCAAGCTTGCTTCTCGGTGATATATACATAATACATCAATAAGTAAGTGACATGAGATGGCATTACTTTTATACCAAGACACTTTTATAGCTTTGGCCTTTGAAAAGGCATTATGGCATCAAAAAAAATTGTAAACAGGATTTGAGGCTCATAGATGCAAGAATCAATTCACTTAATCAAGAAATTGTACCCGTGTTTACATTTCAAAGACAATAATCGCTTTGATCAAATCTAAGCAACTGTTTGCTAAGTTAACTGGTAAGCAAGTAGCTTATAGGGTGCTCAGGTCATACGAGAATAAATGTGAACTGTTCTCATGTCATCCTTTTTTTTATAAAAAGACAATACACATTAATGTTATTAAATGCATAGTAACAAACCAACTATAAGAGTTTGAAGACTGTGGAGCCTGAGCCCAAATCCACAATATAGACAAACAGGCACATAATTGTGTGTGTTTGGGGGCAGGGGAGGAAGCAACAATAAATATTATGTAAAAGTTAGATGTGCGGCCAAGAATAAATGCAGTAAACATTGATGCCTGTCAACATTTAAAATAATTACATCTTATATTTTCTTCCCAATGCTGGCTGAAAATTTAGCCCAGTACATAGTTGGTTAAAAAAAATACAGTACATAACCACTGCTAAAAAGAAAACAGTGGCTTACATCTTTCCAATCAAAATGCCGACAAAAACTATTTTAAATGGATTTCCATCAGCATCACGATCAGAGAACCCAAATCCAATGATGTGTTATTCTTCAGTTTTTATTTGGATGTCAACAAAGCATGAACTAAAGTGATTCAAATATTCAAAGTATTTTATCAAAAATGACCAGATTCAGGGCAGTTACAAAAGAGTCCTTTTTACAAAAAGAATGATTGGTAAAAAAAAAAACAATTTCTATTTAGCTCAACAGAAAATATGGATTTAAGAAAAAAACAAGACTTTCCAATCATGTATAGTTTATAAATCGTGTGGTAGATAAAATGAGGACATCCGATGCAAACATAGAAACACAGATGCGATCTGAAGGTTGGTGGTTTATCTACACTGGTGATAGCTTTCAAGATGGAGCATATAGAAAACTGTTCAGCTGATCATACACGACACCTCAATATCTATATTTAGTGGAGTAGTCCTTTGGAGATACTACAAGACCCCTTCCCTTGCGGGCTCCTCTGTAAACTGTCTCAACAATGTCAATCATCTCCTGTTTGTCTTCCATAGGCCAATTAATTTTATTGTTGTTGCCGGTGCCCAAATCAATCATGATGTGCTTATTTCTGGAAAGAAAAAAGAAACATTATGCAAGGAAACATTAAAGCACATGAAAACTTTCTGCTGTTCACCGTTTTTGACTGAAAAACAAATGCTTGATAATGTAATTTCTTCGAATTCTCCAATAATTAAAACTTCATAGATGAGTGCTGACAACCCTTTGCAGTCGCTGGGTCAAGATCCTGGAACTCCCTCCCTAATAGCACTGTGGGTGTACCTACATCATACAGGACTGCAGGGATTCAAGGAAGTGGCTCACCGTCACCTTAACGGCAATTAGGGATGGGCAATACATGCATAAACAAATTTTTAAAAGTGCAAAATTCTTGGGGAGGTGGAGTAAAAGAGTCAGCAAGCGAAACAAAATTACAAAAAAACTTATATTAATACCCTTTCCCAATAATTAGTCTGTTCAAAATTGGTAAAGAGGGGTCAATTTATTTTAATTTGTTCAACAAGTCAGTACATATGTTTTAAAATTCAATCTATTGATCATTAATAGAACTATAGTAATGTATAGGGAAGAGTGAAAGACCACTTTAGCTAACAATGCAGTAATGCTATTTAGCTCTAAATATAAATAACTAACTTGGAACAGGAAGAAATGAATGGAGAAATAAATCCATACTAGTTCACAGAATGTCTCTGAAGCGAATATGGCACTGTGTCAAAAAGATTCAGACACGATATCCCTTCATACCGAATATTGATCAGCTCAAAGCATTTAACCAATGCTACGTGCTTCTTTCGTAGAGAATGGAAAGCAAAATCAGAGGTCCAGCCACTCCACCCTACAAGCAGCATTAGCAGAAGCCAGGGAGCTAGTTTCATGCCTGCCCTCGACTGGCTTTGTTTTCAAAGTCCGAAGTAAAGGCACAAAATAATCAAAAATATATATTTGGTTTAGAATCAGTATATACTGTGCATTCACCATACACATTATATACTAATGGATTTGGTGGAGAGGCTTTACATCATGTGAGGTAAAACTGGAGTTACATTACAATTTTTAAAGATTGCTGCTGACCTATAATATTTTCTTTCACAACAAACTGAAGTGCCCTTAAGGGTCACAATGGCTGATTTAGTAGAAATTCCCCAATGTATTTTGGTGCTGAAGAGCCCATTTGTAACTTTTGAGTGGTGTGTCCAGAATTCGAGGTCTGTAACAGATTAAACATGCTGCAATATGGCTTTAGTACAACACCACTCAGTAGCTACACTACAGTGTACAATTTCAATCTTATTACAGTCAAAAGTAACTGGCAAGGAAATAATTTTATTAATCATAAAATTAGATGACAAGAGGCCTTTCACCCCATCGTGCCCGTGCTGGATCTCTGCAAGAGTAACTCAGCTAGTCCCAGTTCCATGGCCCTGCAATATTTTTATCTTCTGATAATTATCAAATTTTCTTTTCATAGCCATGACTGAATCTGCCTTCAACACACACACACAGGCACAGTTCCAGATCCTAACCACTCGCTGTGTGAAAAGGATTTTCCTCGTATTGCAGTTGGTTCTCTCACCAATTAAATTAACTCAGTGTCTTCTGGTTCTCGACTCCTCCACTAAAGGGAAGAGTTTCTCGCTATCCACTTTGTCCAGGCCCCTCATGATTTTGACTACCTCTTCTCTCAACCTTCTCTTCCTTACAGAGAATAGCCCCAGCTTCTCTAATCTAATCCACATAACTGAAGTCCCTCATCCTTGAATCGTATAACAAAGAGTGAAAACAAAAACCTCAACATAGGTGATTAAAAAAACATTGTAGTTTAGACTGTCAGATGAATCTATACAAACCAGGCAGTTTGTTAATGAAGACGCTGAGAATTCTTCTTCAGTTAACACCATCCAGTATTGGATAATTATCTATAGTCCCACATTCTTTGCCAAAGGACAAGATGACCTGCTCGCAGCCAACGTCCTTCAGTATTCGAACCAGGTTGAAGTGGAGCAAGCAATTTAGTATGGTACAACATCCTGTGATAGATCACAGCATGTTCACCTTAGACTGCAGTTTCCCTGTCAGTTTCTTTCCTAATCTTTAATCTTAGACCAGTGTGCTCTAAAGTACTGGCATTCTGTTAAGGCAAAGGACACTTACACCTTTTGCAACAACTGGCCTTAGTGAACACCTGAATTGTTTACAATTAATCTGAATGAAGCACTAACCTGAGCATGCTGACTGTAAGTGATGGTCTGGTCTTACAGCATTAACATGCTCTCTTTCCCTGGGATAATCCCCTAAACGGCAAGAAACTTTTCAAAGCTGCCATGAGGTTCCTTTTAGGATTCAGCTGGCAAACCGGTGAAAATAGTGATCAAGATATCCCTGAAGTTATCTTGCATCTAAACTGGCACAGACCGACAGGAATTAGCAATGCAGCGGCACAAATTGATTTACTGGAGAAATCACTCCCAACCAAGGTGAAATATCACAAATGTTTAACTGGTCACATGTCTGAAATCTATCAACCAGCAAGTAGCCGGATCTGGAGAAAGTATGTGCATAGAGTGTTAGGTCAGCTAATAGCTACCAAGCACTCACTCATGTACCTCGTGCGTTACTCAGATTAAGTACAAACAATGTAGGCGGCCACTGTAAGACTGATTGTTGCAAAATGGGAGGAACCTTCAGATCCTGCAGAAGTAGCAAAGGAAATGGAAATCCTATACTGAGGTGGCAGGGGGTACACATTAGCCAGGGCATAGAACAGATCTTCAATGCTAAGGACAGCAAAAGTATCCAGTGCATCCAAAACTGTATCCATACCGTAATAACCAATCTCAGATTGGTTCCTTCAATACTGATTTGCAGTTGGCTGCAAGTTATTCATGATGTTCAACAACAAAGTAAGCTTGTCAAACTGTTAATGAGTACGCCGAGAAACATCCACACACTCAGAACAGTTAAGTAACCTTCGTGTAAGTTTAGTGTCCAGGGGCGGCAAAGTGCCTCAAGGGCACCTTTTAAACTCAGCTTGACGCTACACTGGAGTTACATCATGTACAGTGTCAAACTAAGGTGGTAGGAAACTGCTTTCGCTGGGAGTATTCATTTAGGAAGTGCATTACCCTGCTATACACCAAAGACTATTGAGGAGTTAAACAATGATAATATAGTATTATAGTGACATGGCAACTTATGACGAATGAAGCAGGTAACACTGCCTCCTATGCATTTTGCAGAACTTAGATCTTATCCATTCAATTACTAAAAATACAAAATCGTAACAAAATTTTATAAGGGTTGTTATTTCTTCCTGTTACAATAATTGCCGAAGAACTGTGATTACACATACCTGAAGAAAAACATAACTGTGCACGGATCGTACAACTCGTACATCTTGTTGAAGTCCGGTACCTCTGTGATATCCACAAGATAAATAACAGCAAAGTTTTTCACCTTATAAAAAAAAGGTTTGATTATTATAGGAATAAAGTTATAGGAATAAACTGTAGCCAAGAACTAAAAACTGGGCTCCTTAAAAGGTCATAAAATTAAGAATTAAGAATTTCATACATCTATGGAGTTTATAAAGGAGCCATAAACAACACGCATATTGGGAATCATGGTATAATAGCACTTTTTAAAAAAAAGAGACCTATGTATTTATTCACAAAATATTTTATTTTACATTCTCTAATATTTAAATTTTACATATCTTTGAATGTTGCAATATGGGAGGTGGGGATGGTGGCATAGCAGTAATGTCACTGGATTAATAATCCAGAGGTCTAGACTAACAGTGGGGACATGGGTTCAAATGGCAGCTGGTGGGATTGAAATTCAATTAATAAATATGGAATTGAAAGCTCGTCTCAGTAATGGTGACCATGAAACTATCATCCACTATCGCAAAAACCCATCTGGTTCACTGATGTCCTTTAGGGAAGGAAATCTGCTGTCCTTACCTGGTCTGGCCTACATGTGACTCCAGACCCACAGCAATGTGGTTGACTCTTAACTGCCCTCAGAAATGGCCTAGCAAGCTACTCAGTTCAAGGGCAATTAGGAATGGGCAACAAATGCTGACCCTGCCAGCGACATCTACATCCCATGAAAGAATGAAGGAAAAAAGGCAGTAAAGAAATGATAGTTTGATACTAGTTTCAACAAAACTAGTGCTCAAAGGGAGTACATGGTGATGTAATGATAAGAATTGGTGCATTAATGCTCAGGGCCACCCTACTTAGTGCCTGATATGAGCTTGAACAAGTGGAAAACGCCAAACAGAGACTATAGCATTTCCCTGATGGATTGAGAGAAAACAGAGTTATAAAGCATTAGTAAAATATTATTGAAGATGCACTACCCTTGGCCTGGAGCAAAGGGGAGCACTGTGAAAGATCTGGGTGTAGACCCCACCTCCCCCATTCATTGAGTCCAGACAAAGTGAAGAGATGGATAATTTACTTACCTGGAAAAAAAACTGATTAATAAATAAACTTGTCAAACTGTGCACATGGTAAAGGACTTACAGATTGAACCCATTTATATATTTCAGACATTCCACTTTAACTGAATATACCTTTACTAAACCTTGCTGCAATTCATTGATGCTTTGAAAGGCTTACTTTTTCAGCAATACTGTACAACACCTCATCCATCTTCATACAAGTTGGATCCCAGTCATGACCAAAGCGAATGACGACAACACGATCCTCCTCTGACAAAATGGCCTGGTCCACTTGCCAGCCATTGTGGAGATGTGGCAACATGTACGACATCTTGACAAAGAGTTGTATAACTTCTAATGCCTGTTATCACTGCAAATAAATAAAGGAGTTAAATAACTTCTGAACTAGAAAGGAATTTCATCTTGTGAATAAAGGCTCTGCGTTGACAGAGCTATTAGACGGACTAAAGAAATCAATTCTAAAGACATGGGCAGACGGGGGTAGTAAGCAACTTTAAAGAGCAGAATCATGACTGTTATCGCTGGTAGTCATGTGATTACCAACTTGTATTTATATAGGCTTTAACTTAGTAAAATGGTCCAAGGTGCCTCACACGAGTGCTATAAAGAAAATATTGATACTGAATCACATATGGAGACATTCGGGAATATGACCAAAAGCTTGTTCAAAGGGGTAAGTTCTAAGGAGGAAAGAGATGGAGAGGTTTAGAAATCTTTTGATTTGAGGCCTGAAGGTAGATGCAGACTGAGCACTGATTATGTTACCTGTGAGGAGGTGTTCTCAATAGCACTTTTGACAACTCTTTCCATCCCTTTGCTAATGATTGAGAGCAAGGCGATAGGTCAGCAACTGCTTGGGCTGGATTGGTCCTGCCTTTTGTGGACAAAACATACATAGGGAACATTCCACATTGCTGGATGGGTGCCAGTATTGTAGTTGTTCTGGAACAGCTTGGCTGGGAGTCTGGCTAAAGCACCAGCATTATAGCCAAGGACGTTGTCATGGCCCGTGGCATTTCTTAATGTCATATGGAATGAGTCAAATTGGCTTAAGACTCGAATCTGTGATGCTGCAAACCTCAAGGAGATTCAGCACTTCTGGCTGAAGATGGTTGCAAATGCTTCAGCCTTGTCTTATTGCCCATGTGTTAGCATCTACCATTGTTGAGAATGGGAATGTTCTTGGAATTCTACTGAATACAAAAGCTATTTTGCACACCTATTTTCCCTTTCCTTGCCAAGCTCCCTGTTCTCAGAATATTAACTTCAATATCATTTTCAAATCCCTCCTTGACCTGACCTGTACAATCTTCAGCAGAAACAATACCCCATTACACACCTGCTCCCTAAGCCTGCTGTGTATCTCCCTTTTCTCCCCACTCACCAAGTGAAGAGAGCATTCAATCAACAGGGGCGGGGGGGGGTGCACAGGTTCAAAGTCCACAGCAACTGGTGGAATTTCAATTCAATTAAAGAAATCTGGAATGGGAAGCTAGTCTCCTGTTGGTGACCATGACAACTATCATTGATTGTGGGAAAAACCAATTGGATTCACTGATGTCCTTTGGGGAACAAGACCTGCCATCTTTACCCTGTCTGCGGCTCTTAACTGCCCCCTAAAATAGCAAGCTGCACGGTTGTACAAAGTCCACCAGCGGTGGGAGCACATGGACTGCAACGGTTCGAGGTGCTGGCTCACCACTACCTTCTCAAGGGCAATTAGGAATGGGCAACAAATGTTGGCCTTGCCATTGCTGCTCACATCCCATGAAAGTGTTTTTTTAAAAACGTTCTCTAATTAATTCAGTCATCTCAACTTCTTTTCTAATCGTCGCTCATTATCCATCGTTTCTTCTGTAAAGCAACTTGGAACTTATGTGAAAGAGATGATGTAAAAGACAAAAAAACTTGCATTCATACAAACACTTTTCACAACTTCATCACGTCAATGCACTTCACAGGCAAGTAAGAGCTGTTGAAGTGGTTACTGTCGTAACGTGGGAAAACATAGCAGCCAATTTCCAGAAACAGCACTGAGGTAAGTGACCAGATAATTTATTTTCGACGTTGGTTGAGGATAAGCTACAACACTGGCATCTACCCGGCTATGTGGAAAATTCCCCAGGTATGTCCTGTATACAAAAAGCAGGACAAATCCAACCCCGCCAATTACCCCCCCATCAGTCTATTCTCCATCATCAGTAAAGTAATGGAAGGGATCACCAACAGTCCTATCAAGACACAGTTGCTTAGCAATAACCTGCTCACTGATGCTCATTTTGCGTTTTGAACTCCAGAGGTGAGGTGAGAGTGACTGTCCTTGACATCAAGGCAGCATTTGACCGAGTGTGGAATCAAGGAGCCCTAGCAAAACTGGAGTCAATGAGAATCAGGGGGAAAACTCTCCACTGGTTGGAGTCATACATAGCACAAAGGAAGATGGTTGTGGTTGTTGGAGGTCAGTCTTCTCAGTTCCAGGACATCACTGCAGGAGTTCCTCAGGTAGTGTCCTAGGCCCAACCATCTTCAGTTGCTTCATCAATGATCTTCTTTCCATCATAAGGTCAGAAGTGGGGATGTTTGCTGATGATTGCAAAATATTCAGTATCATACGTGACTCTTCAGATACTGAAGCAGTGCCCATATGCAGCAAGACCTGGACAACATTCAGCCTTGGGCCTATTAGTGGCAAATAACATTCACACCACACAAGCGCCAAGCATTGATCATCTCCAATGGCAGAAAATCTAACCACCCACTCTTGAAATTCAGTGGCATTACCATCGCAGAATCCCCCATTATCAACATCGTGGGAGTTACTATTGACCAGATACTGAACTGGAGAAGCCATATAAGTAAATATATCACCGCTCCTTCACTGTTGCTGGGTCAAAATCCTGGAACTCCCTCCGTAACAGCACTGTGGGTGTATCCACACTACATGGACTGCAGTGGTTTAAGGAGGCAGCCAACCACCAAGCAGGACCATCAAGGGCAATTAAGGCTGGGCAATAAATGCTGGCCTAGCCAGCGATGCCCACATTCCATAAATAAATTTTAAAAACAGCACTGAAGTGAGTGACCAGATAAATTATTTTAGATGCTGGTTGAGGATAAATGCTGGTAAGGGACACAGAAATCCTCTGCTCTTCAAATGGTGCCATGGGGCATTTTACATGACTGGCTTCAGTTTAATAGCTCATGAAAAGACAGCACCTTCGACAGTGCAGTACCCCCTCCTTACTGCACCGAAGTGTCTTTCTGGGGTGGGACTCAAACCCACGACCTTGACTTGAAAAGCCTGAGTGGTATCACTAAAGGGGAGGGGGGGGGGGGGGTGGTTGGCAGTTGGCAGTCGCTGCAACTGTCTGGTGCTCTCCCGTGGTTTTAACTGTTTTTTGGAGGAGCATACAGAGTCCAATACCTTCCATCACTGGTGAGCACCAAGACTGGAATGGACAGCCGACTCAGGTGATAGCACCGACTTGATAAATGCTTCCTTCGTTTCATGGTTCCAATTAGTTACAAACCTCTTTAAAAAGGTGGTGGTGGTGGGGGCGGGAGTGGTGATCTGGGTGGCTACTTCTGTTTGATGACACTGGGGGGTGGGGGGGGGGGGTGTTGCTGCTGTGTCTTCTTATTCCAAAAGACGACCACTGAGTCAAGGCTGATACTGAGGTACATAAATTGTTGTTTGAGATCTCAGTGCCCTGAGCCACTGAATAAGCTCATGTTGTGCTGGGAATTGCCTCCGGGCTTTAAAACATGCTGCTTAGAGTAGATAAAAGAGTGGAGCGAGCTCTTCAACAAGCAATCATTGTAAAAGGTGAAGTGCTGAAGGATTTAATAGTAAGCCCGGTGTGGGGACTGGGGATGGTCAGAGACAGGCAGCAGTAAACATGCTGCAAATGCATCACCGTAAAAAGACAGAGGGAGATAAGCTGCTGGAGGTACTCGAATGGTCGTGTTTTCTCCCGGGCTCACCTGGCTCCTCTCGGACACGGAATGGCCGGGATTCACGCCGTCCCTGCGGCTCCTTGACGCAGACCGAGCACCGGCAGCACTTCCCCCTCCCGCCACCCCCGGCTCCCGCTCCAGGGGCTCGGGCAACCAAGATGGCGGCCACAGGTCAGAGGCGCAGGCGCGGGATCCGCAGGAAGCCGGGGGAAATGGTGCGAGTGAAATCTCGCGATGCCTCACTGAGGCCCTCTGCTGGCGCGGTGGCAGGTTTGCATCGTTGCAGCCCTTCCACCTCAACCTCAGGCTGTTGCCAACACTCCTGGATTGTCCTGGAGCCTCCAGGGATTGAAGATCAGTCTCCAGGACACTGTTGTGTGCAACCCTGGAGAACAATCATAGTGACATCAAAGAATATTGTTTGTTTTTTTAACTTTTGCTTGGACATTTTTCTTTACCGGTCATTGAAAATGGTGGGGGGGGGGGGAAGGTTGTTTGACTGACAAGCATCATCCAAATTGGTTAATGAGTCAAAAACAGAAAATGCTGGAAAAACTCAGCAGGTCTGGCAGCATCTGTAAAGAGAGAAACAGATTTAACGTTTTGAGTCCGTATGACCCGACAGAGGCACCCCTTCCCCTTCTCAAGGAAAGTTAGGGATGGGCAACAGATGTTGGCTTTGTCAGTGACAGTCACATCCAATGAAAGGATTAAATACTTTCCTCAATAACTGCAGACTCTTTCCCTTTACACCCCTCGGGCAGAATTTTCAGTTCGACGGGCGGGTGGGCCGCCGACCACGATCGGCCCCCGACTGCGATTTCACGCTGGCTGGCCAGTTAACGGCCAGCGTGAGACGCGCGGTGAACTGCTCAGCGCTGCCGGGAGGAGGGTGGGCTCTGATGTAAGAGTGGGTGCGGGGGTAGCGAGGAATGAAAGCTCCCTGAAGGCAGAGAGCTGCCTCAGGGAGCTGAAGACTTCAAAACTACTAAATAAAGGTTTTAAAATCAGGACAAAAATGCCCAAGCATCACAAACAGTCACCTGAACGTAACATTATAAAAATTCTGTCCATAGATTTTTATTTTTAAAAATTTAACGACGGAAGCCTCATCCCGCCCTTAGATGAGGTTTCGTGAAAAATGCAAAGGCCGCCTGGTCCGTCCGCCAATTGTGAGGTTGGACGGACCTCAAAAAACTGGAGACAATCGCAACTTTAATGGGCTTAATGCCCTTTTCATTGTCGGCGAGCACACTTCCGAATTTTGCACGCGCCTGCCGACCGAAATATCGCGCCAATGAGGGATGACATCGGGACGCTCACTCATCATCGCGCGCTATTTTACGCTTGAGTGGGTCGGGTGCGCACCCACCTGCCGACTTGGACACTACAGGACAGCTGCACTCCAAATCCCTGCTGGCCCTCAATCCCCTCATGAATTTTATTAAGCTTTATGCTTTTGTTTGATTGCTGCATTTCTATTCATTTTAACTTAAAAATCCAACAGTTCGCGTAAAAAAAACCTGCTGCCAGATCGGCAGACATTGGGACAGGCAGCCAAAAGTCTGGTCAAAGAAGTAGGGTTTGAGGCGTGTCTTAAATGCACGGAGAGAATCAGGGAACTTCATGTTGTTTCGTGATAGCAACAAAAAAACACAACTAGGGGCTCTTTTAAATCTTTGCAATTAATTTATTTGCATTGTCTATGGTTTACCCATTTCCAGAACTTTCTCAACCACAGCACCAAAACAAAATCTTGCAGATGCTGCCTGCCTGAAATAAAAACAGGAAATGGTGGAAATATAAACAAAAAAATGATGGAAAAACTCAGCGGGTCTGGCAGCATCTGTAGAGAGAGAAACAGAGTTAACGTTTTGAGTCCATATGACTCACAACCCATGTAGTGTAGGTAAGCCTACAGTGCTGTTAGGAAGGGAATTCCAGGATTTTGACTCTGCGACAATGAAGGAACAGCAATATATTCCAAGTCAGGATGGAGGGGAACTTGCAGGTGGTGGTGTTCCCATGCATCTGTTGCCCTTGTCCTTCTAGATAGTAGAGATCAGTGATTTGGAAGGTGCTGTCTAAGGAGCCTTGGTGAGTTGCTGCAGTGCATCTTGTAGATAGTGCACACTACTGCCAGCGTGCGTCGATGGTGCAGGGAGTGAATGTTGAAGGTGGTGGATGGGGTGTTGATCAAGTGGACTGCTTTGTCCCGGAAGGTGTTGAGTTTCTTCAGTGTCGTTGCACTCACCCAGGAAAGTGGAGAGTATTCCGTCACACTCCTGACTTGTGCCTTGTAGATGGTGGAAAGGCTTTGGGGAGTCTGGAGGTGAGTTACTGTAGATACTTGTGTAAAAGTCAAGCTCGTGTAAAAGTTGACCCATGACTTTTGGCGGGAAAAAAAATCGAATTTTTCACATGCCTCGTGTAAAACTTGACACCAGTTCCTCAGGGGTCAAACCGTATGGTGATTATTAATTACTTAATGATCATTATTATGGTTCATTAATTGCAAGGTACAAGGGAGCCTTCAGATTTTCCCACCACCAAGTTTAGCAGCAATCTCCCAACAAGGCAAATGTGTACCACATGATCTATCACAATGACTTCGAGAAAGAACAGCTCCATTGAAAATGAAAGTTGGTGTCTTTGCCGAGGGGACAATTAATTGTGCAGCAGCAGCTCTTAATGTTTTCAGAGCAAATAATTAGAGACTGGAGAAAGATACCCAACAAACTAGACAAGATGCTGCTGAGTTAAATGTACCAGCAGAGGAAGACCGGGCAAGTGGCCTCACCTGGAGACAATCGTGGCGGAATGGGCGAATGATCATCAGCAGGTGGTCATGTTATCACCCGGGGTGCCACCCAGCTCAATGCCCTCAGAGGAGCAAAGAGAAATGGTATTCCAGAACTCAAGGCCTGTGCCAGGTGGTGCACAAGATTCATGGACAGGCACGATTTTATACCCTGTCAGAGAACAAGAATTTCACAGCGTCTGCAACCTGAGCTCGAGGATAAAGCCATCAAATCCCATTGTTTTGTCATCTGACATCAAGAGAAGAATGTGTCCCAAGTGACCTGCATTGGGAATCTGGTCGAAGCACCGATGAGCTTTGACATGCCAGCAAACAAGACCATCACCAAGACTGGCGAACGAACCATCCTCGTAAAGGCAACTGGCCGTGAGAAGGTGCGGTTCACGGTGGTCCCACCTTGAGTGGCAGATGGTGCAAAGTTAAAGCCAATGCTGCTTGATTCAAAACTCTCTCCAAAGGGAAATTTCAGAAAGGCATTGCTGCCCATGTTCACGAGAAAGGCTAGGTAGATGAAGGCAGTGCAAGAAATAGATCAAAGAAGTGTGGAATTTGACACCAGGAGGACTATGTGGAGAGAAAGGTTTGGGACATGTTCAAATCCCACCTTGTTGACGATGTAGTCCGTGATATGAGATCAACCAACACCAATATGGCAGGTATTCCCGGCTGTCTCCAGTGCTGTTCAGCTCTTGGGTGTGTCTATCACTAAATCTCTCAAAGCGCGGAATTCCCTGCCTCTGAATGATGAAGAGCGATGAGCATTTGGCCAGGGATAAAAGGAACAAGAGAGCTTGAGAGGAATGAGGAGGATTGATTCATTCTCAATCACAGATAATGACTCTGGTGGCTTTGATTAGTACAATTTCTGTGCAGTGGCCGGGAGGAACCTGATTTGAGAGATTCAACCATGGATCCATGGGAAAATTGAGCACGAGTTTGGGAAGTTTAAGAACTTCAGAGATAGAAGGGGAGGCTGGTGATCAAATGGTAGTTTCCAAGGACAATGTGGTCGATTGGGGTTTTTTTGAGGAGGGGTGCGTTGATGGCATCTTTAAAAGGGAGGGGAACTGTAGTCAAGGAGAGGGGACCATTTACAATAGGAGATGAGATGTTGAAAGGAAGTTAATTGGCCAGTAATTGGGAATGGGGTTGAGAGATACTTAGGGGTTAACTGTGCAGAGAAAATACTTTTCCACCAGCGGTTGGCATTATAATTTTTATTTGACTCCGTATTTTTAGCATCTCTCATCCATATTTCGGCATTCCTGTAGCCTTATCTTCTCTGTCTGGATTTTGACATCTTATCTGTAAATCAACCCCACCTAATTTGGAACCTGCATTTCTTTTAAACCTTTGTACCTCGTATCTTTGTCTACATTATTATCACTGCTACCCTCTTCCTTTCCTTCGTCACAAATTCACAGGATTGCACAGCACAGAAGGAGGCCATTTGCCCCATTCTACCTGTGCTAGCTCTTATGTAAGACCCAGGCAATTAATCCCACTCCGCCTGCCTTTCCCCCCGCAGCTCTGCAACTTTCTCCTTTTCACGTACAGATCCAGTTCCCTTTTTGGAAGTTACCACTGAATCTGCTTCCAGTGCCCTTTCGGGCAGCGCACTCTAAATCATCACCACTTCCAGGAAAATTCTCATTTCCCCCACCTGGATTTTCTTGCCTGGAATCCTGCTAATCAAATAAACCCCTCATTCCTTTTAGGTGTCTAAGCCTCATTCTCTGTGTGTGTTTTTTTGGTTTGTTTCAACGATCCTCGGTCTTCTTACATGTGTGAACCATTCATAATTTCAGTCCGAAGCCGTCGTGTTGATAAACTTGAATTTAGCAATAACTTTCATGAAATATTTAGTGAAAACATTAGATGGCACTGTGTACCAAGAAATGACACATCCAACAACACACACAACACACACAGAGAGTTGACAGAGTTGTGTGTGTGTAAGTTATTTCCTATTCTCCCTTTCTTTTCTCAATTATTCACACAAATGTTTGAATGCAACTGGTAGATACTGAATGTTAACAGCACCTGGTAGATATGAAAACAGAAAATCCTGGAGTTGCACAGTGGGTTGGATGTGCAAAGATGGGAAAATTCTCAGCTCTGCAGACCCGACCTGAAAAATAGCGGTCCGCAGTTCTGATTTTTGTTCCGGGGGGTGGGCGGGGGTTAAGCCGGCTTGGGAGTGGGGCCCTCCAGCCCTGGAATGAGTGTGGGGGCTGCTGGGGGCTGCTGGGGGCTCTGTACTCTGGCACTTTGTTGAATTCAATAAGAAAAATAATTACAATGAAAAACAGCCCTCACCCCTCACCCACCTCCACACACACTCACCATGCCACCATGCCAGCTCATGCCAACCCATACCCCCACCACCCCATAAACCTTAATATCCCCTTGGCCAACTCATGCCAACCCAGACCCCCACCGCCCCATAGACCCTCATATCCCCTTGGCCAACTCATGCCAACCCATACCCCCACCTCCCCATAGACCCTCATACCCCCTTGGCCAACTCATGCCAACCCATACCCCCACCTCCCCATAGACCCTCATACCCCCTTGGCCAACTCATGCCAACCTAGACCCCCACCGCCCCATAGACCCTCATATCCCCTTGGCCAACTCATGCCAACCCAGACCCCCACTGCCCCATAGACCCTCATACTCCCTTGGCCAACTCATGCCAACCCATACCCCCACCGTCCCATAGACCCTCATACCCCCTTGGCCAACTCATGCCAACCCAGACCCCACCGCCCCATAGACCCTCATACCCCCATGCCAACTCATACCCCCACCGCCCCATAGACCCTCATACCCCCATGCCAACTCATACCCCCACCGCCTCATAGACCCTCATACCCCATGCCAACTCATGCCAACCCACACCAGCACAATCCCCATATACCCTCATACACCCCATGCCAGCTCATACCCCCACCCACCACCTTTTGCCTTTACTCTCTCCATGCCAATTCACCTCGTATCCACCAAGGGTAAAGCCTCGGGAGCCATGCTGGCATAAAATGAAGCTCTGCGTCTATTGATGACATCACTATTTTAAACAAAAAAAACACATTTAAAAAAACATTCAATACGTAGAAATAAAAACAGAAAATTCTGGAAAAGCTAAGCAGTTCTGGCAGCATCTGTGGAGAGAGAAATAGGGTTAACATTTTGAGATCGTATGACTCGAAACGTTAACTCTGTTTCTCTCTCCACAGATGCTACCAAGCACGCTGAGCTTTTCCAGCATTCCAGTTTTTATTTCAGATTTCCAGCATCAGAAGCATTTTGCTTTTATTTTATTCAATACCCATAGAAGTTTCTGCAACTAATCTCTTATGGAACAAACATTTATATTCTATAACCACTTGGAACTGTCAATCAAATTGCCCACTAACATGCACCCCACTATGATAATGCTAGTTTGTAAAATCAGTCATTGGAGCACAAAAACTATAATGATAACCCTCAGGCTTATATCAACAGACACTTAAATATTAGGCTCTGATTTTTTTAAAACTCTAGACTGTTTTTTTAAAGTTGAAGCCCAACAGAGTTAAACCCATTGACAGCTTTGACAGTTCCAATAAGTTTTGACAGTTCTTTGACATCTTTGATAGTTCTTAGACAGCATTGACAGTTCTTTGACATCTTTGATAGTTCTTTGACAGCATTGACAGTTCTTTGACATCTTTGACAGTTTTAACAATTCCAATGGGTATCTTACTTCTCCCAAAGGTATCCTGGGACCATATCCAAAGTGGTACCTTACGTCTTCAAAGAAGTACCCTGGCTATCCAAATGAATCCACCAAGTTCAGACCAGCTCTTGCCTGGTCTAATCTGCACACTACAGGTTTCACACTCCTGGCCTACCAAATTCTCACTTCAGCGGGATGCAGCTGGTGATTTAAATGGCCAGCTGCCTCGGTAAACCACATATGCGTGAACCCCAGCCTGACTCCAGTCCTGCCCCCGCGAAAGTAGGGAGTGTCGTGTTTGGGGGACAGGACTTAGGATTTCTGGGCTCGTCCTCCACTTTTGCCACAAGCGAGAGCCTCTCCAACATGGTGAAAATCTGGGCCTGAGAAATAGAACAGCATTTTGTTGTGAACCCTTTGTCAGAGCTGGAAACTGTCATCATATAGGACCTGTATCAACAGCTTCCTTTATGGAAGTTTTCATCTGAACCGAAGGAAGAATGTTGCCCTAGAGGGAATGCAACAAAGGTTCACTAGACTGGTTCTGGGGGTGAGAGAAGTCCAATGAGGAAATATTGAGTAGACTGGGCCTAAATTCCCTGGAGTTTAGAAGAACGAGAGGTGATCTAATTGAAACCTATAACATTTTGATGGGGTTTGACAGGATAGACATTGTGAAAATGTTTGCCCCTGGCTGGGGAATGTAGGGCATGAGGTGACAGTCCCAAAATAAAGGCCGACCATTTAGGGCTGAGATGTGGAGAAATTTTTTTCAGTGAAAAGCTTGTGAATCTTCGGTATTCTGAACCCCAGAGAGCTGTGAATGCTCAGTCATTGAGGGTATTCATGGCTTTTTGGGTACCAGGGGAATTGAGGGATATGGGGAGAGTGTGGAACGGTGGGTAGAAGATCAAACATGATCTGGTTGAAAGGCAGAGCAGGCTTGAAAGGCCAAATGACCTACTTAGCTCCTGTTTCTTACATGAAGTGTTTCCCCAAAGGAACGGAGGTCGATGAATGCTCTTCTCACTCACTTCCTTTCAAAAGGAGCAGTAATGTCCATGCTTGCCACCAACCCACGTCTCAGTTGGGGGATGGGGCAGGACTTTGAGAACCAAAAAACAAGGGAAACTGACTAAAATAGGGAGGGAATATTTTTTATTCAAATTCGATTAATCAATAACACAATGAAGGTCAGCTCCAAAGTATAAATTCAAACTATCCTTCAATTCTTGTGCAATGTTCCCTAGGGGATCTCTAGGACATCTCCATGTGTTGCACTAAAGATTGAATGACGTATCAGGCTTTAGTGATAGGAGGAAGACAGCCACCACCTTCCAGTGTCTATTACTCTCCTTCCCCTGGTAACTAATCCAAAACTAATGCTTCTTAAGGGGTTAACTGAGTCAGGAGACTAGAGCCTGAATCTTCTGGTTGGCGTGTGGGGGTGGGCCCCACTCGCTGATGTGTAAAATGACGCACGCTGACATCAGGCATGCGTCCCAATGTCACCGCGCGTCATTCCAATCTTCAGTTCGGTGGGTGTGCACCGGAATCAGCTGCGTGCCCGCTGAACTGTCAAAGACCCATTAAAGTCATTTAAACAGCAATTGAAATAATTAATTGAGCTGCCCGTCCAACCTTAAGGTCGGCGGGGGGCAGGCGAAGAGCCCAGGCGGCCTTCGCATTTATCATGGATCGTCATCCACGGGCGGGATGAGGTTTCATGAAGGGTTTATAAATGCAATAAAAATGTTTATTAAAATTCATTGACATGTCCCAGGTCATATGACATTGTCACACGAGGGGACATGTCTGAATAATTTTATTTTTTCTGTTTTTCAATGTTTCGTTATGAAATTAATCTCCCTGAAGCAGCTCCACGCCTGAGGGAGGTTTCTGGGCTCTTTTTCACGCATGCACGTGAAAGATCGCAGGCCCTGACTCTCCCTCCTCCCCCCCCTCCCGCACAGGTGGCCCTCAGCGCTTCTGGGTGCGCGTCATGCTGGGCGGGCCTTAATTGGCCCACCCACGTAAAATGGCGGCGCCCAGCCAATCGCGGGCAGCGATCGGCTCCCTGCCCACTCTCGCCCAGCCTGCCCGATGGGGAGAAAATGCTCCCCTGGGATTCAAACATGAGGCTTCCAGACTCCAATACTCAAACACTGTCCCGAGCAGAGGACTGCTACTCTGCATTATTGGTTATCTTGTTTCAAGGAAGTAAAACAACCATATTTTAAAAGGCTTCTAATCATTCAAATAGATTTTGTGAGGCTCCCACAGCGTGTTTATGTTGTGTCTATAATGACGAAAATGATTCTATTTTACATTTCTTTGCTTGTGCCATGTAAATAACACAGAAGCAGTGCGTTGGGATGCCATACATACGTATGGAGATAAATTATGTTATTCCTTCAAAAGTCTCTATATAGGGCACAGCTTTGGAAATCCATCTATAATTATGGATGGCCTGTAGATGGGCCAGGTAATGGGTCCCATTATTTGTTGCATTTGTAGGTGGGAACTGCATGTAAGTGGGAATCACCCCTTGTCTCAGCATCACTGTCGGATGTGTTCAGGGAAAAACACTACAATCCTTTAGATGCAGGACCAATCAGTTCTTGAACTCATTTGTGCCCCTCTCTATAGCAACCTTTAACAGGATGAATGGATGAGGATGTACAATTATGCTGGGACTCATTGACTGATTATTTCAATGTACTGGAATAGTTTTTAATATATTTTAATCAAAATTAGACTTTTATGATGGGGTAATTTTCTTTCTTTTTAGTGTTATTAGTCATTTATATGTATTTGATTTAAAATGAGCAATGTACCCAAAATGATTTGCTGCAAGGGCAGTGCATTGAAATGGAATTGGATTGAGTTGAATAAAGGCTGGTTAGATGTCAGCAGTGGCTTGGTGGGTAGATCTCTCACCTCTTGAGTTGGAACATCCCATTTCGAAGGCTTGTGCACAGTATCTAGGCTGACAGACTGGTGCAGTACTGAGGGAGCGCTGGACTGTCTGAGCTGCCATACTTCGAATAAGACCCCAAACTGAGGCCCCTTCTGCCTTCTCGGCTGAACATAAAAGATCTCATGACGCAGAATTATACGACCCGCTTAAAGAAAGTACTTAATTGGCTGTAAAATACTTTGGGACACCCTGAAGCAGTTCTAATTAATAATGTGCAATGTGCAAACAGCACAAGAGATGGCGCTGTTGACTAAAAAATGGCAGCAATGAACCACAAAAACCCTTGTGCAAGAAAAAAATCTGCTTAATCTGCTCCTTATAACGTGCATTTATTCCATTAAATGGGAACCAAGCAAAAAATAACAATACTGAACATACAACGTGCTATAAACCTTTTAATTCACTCACAATTTTCCTTTATCTAAGGAAAGGTTTACTGGCACTGGGGGAGGCAATCCAGAGAAGGTTCACCAGGTTGATCTCGGGTATGGAGGGATATTCTTATGAGGGGAGGTTGAGTAGGTTGGGCCTGTACTCATTGGGCAGTATTTTTACCTCGCCGGGCGTGCGCGGTGGGCGAGCGGGCCAATTAAGGCGCGCTGCGACGCTAAGCGCTGCCGGGATGGGGGCGGGAGGAGGGTGAGTGCTGAAGATTGCGCATGTTCGAGGGTGTGTGCATTGAAAGCTTGAGGCACAGAGCTGCCTCAGGGAGCTGAAGATTTTTAAAGACGCAAATAAAGATCTTACAAATGTTAACCACACGTCCCCTCATGCGACTGTCACGCGAGCAGGGACGTGTTATAAATGATTTTTCAACATTTTTGTTTTATTTTTAACTCCTGGTGGAAACCTCGTCCCGCCCGTGGGTGAGGGCTTCATAAAAAAAAATCCAGAGGCCGCCTGGCCGATTCGCCCACCCGCCCGCCCACCCACTGGAAGGTTGGACGGGCAGCGAAAAATTGCGTTTGATTGTGACTTCAACGGCTTTAACAGGCCTGTTAATCGTTCACGGGCGCCGACTCTCAGCGCGCGCCTGCTGACCGAAATTTCGTGCGAGTGCGCGATGACGTCGGGATGCTCGCCTGACATCATCGTGTGCCGGTTTTCACTCGAGGGGGTCGGGGGCCACGCCCGTGCACTCAGCAAAAAATCCTGACCATTGGGGTTTAGGAGAATGAGAGGCGGCCTTATTGAAACACGTAAGATTCTTAGAGGGATTGACAGAGTCGATGCAGAGAAGTTGTTTCCCCTTGTGGGAGTCTAGGACCACAGGGCATAATCTCAGGGGTCGCCCCTTTAAGACAGAGATGAGGAGGAATTTCTTCTCCCAGAGGTAGTGAATCTGTGGAATTCTTTACCGCTGAGGCTGGGTCGTTAAGTATATTCAAGGCTGAGATAGACAGATTTTTAGTCAGTAAGGGAATCAAGAGTTATGGGGGAAAGGTAGGGAAGTGGGGTTGAGGATTATCAGATCAGCCATGATCTCATTGAATGGCGGAGCAGACTCGATGGGCCGAATGGCTTACTTCTGCTCCTACGTCTTATGGCCTTAATTATTTCACTTCCCCCACCCCCCTATTCTAAACAAAGTTTTTAATACTTTGAAAGAAAAACAAAATACAAAAGAAAATCATAGAGGAGCTTTGCAGAATGAAGCTGAACTGAAAACCCCCTGTAATTCTGGCAATAGGATCCTATCCCCTCCCCGGTACATGTTCGAGCTTCCCGAACTGTAGCATAGACACCATGAAGAAGCCGTTTGTTTCAAAGGCATTTTCAAAACGAATGGCAAAGAAGGTGGGAATGCACTATAATTCAGGCCATCAATATGTGTAATTAATTGAATTGGGCCACCCCAGAAAGTGTTGGGTTGACACTGATCTTAAAACCTGGTGCACAAGCTTCATGCTAAGGGTAGAATTTTACAATCCCGTTGTGGTGGGGGTGGGGCTGTAAAATGCAGCGAGCCGTTCAAACGTCCACTGACTTCAGCGGGACAGTAAAATCCTGTCGGCGTTAAATACTGCCCTCAGTGTGTGATTTGCACACTCACGTACTTGTGCCCCACGCTGAAGTGATGCCTGTTCTATTCTTTCCTGGGCTGCGAACATCGCTGGCAAGACCAGCATTTGTTGCCCACCCCTAATGGCCCTTGAACTGAGTGGCTTGCCACACCATCTCAGAGGGCAGGTGAGAGTCGACCACATTGCTGTGGGGTCTGGAGTCATGTGTAGGCCAGACCAGGTTAGGACGGCAGATTTCCTCCCCTAAAGGACATTGGTGAACCGGATGGGGTTTTTATGACAGTCAGCAATGGTTTCCAGGCCACCATTAGTGAGCCTGTAGCTTTTGCTCACCTTCCCTAATATCTCTTGATGTGACGTGTTGTTAAAGTTTTGTTTGATAATGTCCTTGCGGGACTTTCTATGATGTTTGAAGGCACTACGTAAATGCAAGTGGTCATTCAGATGAAATGTCGTTGCCTCCAGTGACCACACGAGTGCAGTGGTTTGTAGCATTCACCGCACAGGGTAGGGGCACACAGGTAACATGTCGGGAAGCAACCTTTCCACTTATCCTAAAACCAGGACCGTGACAATTTCAATGCTCACCTCATAAGCCTTGGCAGTGTGAAACTTTTCTCAAGTCCACTAAAAAAAGCAGCTTGCAAGAACAATTGGCGGGATACAATTAACGACATTGGTAACGGGTCTGGCATTCATCTGTTTGAAATTGTATTGTGCTGAGAAGGAATCACAAATGGGCTCACCTCCCTCCCCTCCAAATTCCTCTGTTTTGCCTATTCTGGTCATTTAGGCTTCCGAACAGCAATTATGGAGCAGACCTTTAGAAATGCAAATATTTATTGCCGCGTGTTGTTCTTTAAAAAGGTGAAAATTTGAATTTGCAGTTTAGCTAGCTGTAGCGGGGTTGCTTGGAATGCATTTTGCTAAACCTCCACATTGAAGCACTTTTCACAGATCTGCCAACTTTTAACAGATTCGACTGACTCCCTTTACTCACTGTCTTGATACGGCAGCACTTTCTATGATCTTTCAGTAAACATATGTGCCGATTAAGGGAAGAGTTGTCATTGGTTAAGAATGGAACATCTTAAGCAGCCCAATTTAAGTCAGGTATATCATAGTTTAGCTGCAGGACAAGCTCCCTCTTGCTTTACCTCAGAACTGAGGCATGTTTACTTCAGTGTCACTGGGGTTCACTATTTTACAGCAGCTAGTGGAGAAGACTCTCCTGCTAGGAGATTCAATGCCAGTTTGAGTACCTATACTCCGATCGGAGTGATGTTTCCATTTCCCATACCAACTGACGTGCGGCCCACCCAAATCAGTGTGGGCAGTTTAGGGTTCATTCACCCTGAAATGTTCACACTGATGCAAAATGCTTTCAGCTAGGTAACACACTGGAACAGCAGAATACAAATCAGTAGTCAGGGGCCTGAGCTGAAAGCAGAGTGAAGTGGAGAGGGAGTCCCTGGAGGGGAATCCCACACTGCTTCAGCCAGTGTCAAGTCAAATCTGCTTCGCAAAGTGTTCCGACCTTTGTTGGAGTCCCTGAACATGTTATAAACTTCTCTGATCTTAATTTAAAGGTGCCAGGTTCTGGCTAACACCAACCAGGAACGGGATTAAGACTGTCCAAACTCATTTCATGTAATAAGAACCTTCTAACCAGCGAAAGGAGATTTTTAACCCACCTATCTGGATTGGATTAAATAACAGCTTTCAAAGATTAAAGGAGTCCGTCAGACCACCCAATCTGTTTGTTCATTTTTAGGACTCAAAATATCGATTGGAGTGTCAATACACCAACTGTGCACACTGGGTAGCACTGTAACCACTGCAAAAACTTGCACTGATGTGGTCGCTTAACGTGGGTGTCAGTCTGTGCTCAGTGGTGGCATGCAATTTCCTAAATCAGACAGTCGTGGGTTCAAACTACTCCAAAGACTTGAGCACACAATCAAGGCTGACACGTGAGTATTGCGATGCTGAAGACGCCGGGTCTAATTTTAACTCTGCAAGTGACTGCGTTTTGAATGGATTAAAGTCTCGCCCAGTGTCTTTCAAATGAGCTGTTAAACAGAGGCCTTTTTTTACGCTCTCAGGTAGATGTGAAAGATCCCATTGGCATTACTTGATGAAGAAGCAGGGGAGTTTTCATGGCCAGGATTTATCACTCCAGCAGCATAGAGCTGATAAACAAATTATTTATCACAATGCTGAGAGCAAATTGGCAGCCATACTTGGTTACATTGAGAGAATGCCTACACTTCCAAAAAGGTATGTTGTTGGCTGTGAAACAATTTGGAATGTTGTTGGTATGATATGGGAAGGCAGTGTTGTAGTGGTAGAGACCCAGTGTAATGCTCTGGGGACCCAGGTTCAAATCCCACCATGGCAGAAATTTGAATGCAATAAAAATCTGGAATTAAAAGTTTGATGATGACCACAAGACCATTGTTGAATGTTGTAAAAAAAACCCATCTGGTTCACTAACAGCCTTTAGGGAGGGAAACCTGCCATCCTTACCTGGTCTGGCCTGCATGTGACTCCAGACCCCACAGCAATGTGGTTGACTCTTAAATGCCCTCTGATTAAAGGGATGGGCAATACATGCTGGCCGAGCCAGTGACACCCAAATCCCATTGAATATATAAATGCAGGTTTTTCCTTTGAAAACATGTGTCACAGTGCTTCACAGAGATAAAGTCAAAATAAAATTGGATGGTGAACCAAGAAAGGAGACAAAGAGGCCTCTTAATGGTCACTTTACTTTCTGTGCCCTGGAATGTTAAAATTTATAATGTTCCCCAAAGATAAATGTCAGTTTAGATTGCTACAAAATCATTCAAAGGACAGAAGATTTCTCATTAATTGTCTGGGGTTGCAAAAGTACTCTTGAATTTACAGAGGTCACAGCTAACAGGAAACTCAACTGATTTTCAGCTTTGATTAATCAGGGCTGCCAGATGCTGAGTAACACAGTACCTTAGCACAATCAATGGGAATTGAAGTGAGCATATAGAAGGATTTTTAGTCAATCACTTCTGGCTATTTCAACCTCTCTTGTTCCATAAACACAGAGGATCGAAAAGATTTTTTATAATTGGTTGACAGGTCAGCCTGCTTGTAACACTATAAAAGAGGCATTGGCCTAATGACTAAATATTTGGCATACCTTATTTTTTTAGAGGGAGAGAGAGAAGAGCAAGAAGAATCTTGGGTGATTTTTGTCATGATTTTGTCATGTGTTAGTGATACAATGATAAACTATATGGTATTTTATATCACTTTGTTCCGTGTGATAATTGGATCATTGTTGTCCTCAGTACAATTTTCTGTTAAAAATGAAAATGGCAGCTGTGGAATATCTTCTGACAGATCAGAGGTTAAACATCCACCCAAATTACTGAGAAGGGTTTATTTTTATTATATGTTTGCTAAGAAGCAAGTACCATTAAAGTACTGAAGAATTTTAATTTGTGGGTCTGTTTTATCGGTTGATTTGTACTAAAACGTTCCAGTCCAGTGATATCATGAATAGGGCTTGCTGTTTGCAACCCACTCACATTGCATTAAACTGGATCTCTTTCACACTGTATGTGCGTGACTGTCACTGGGTGAGACTAGCTACTGTCTCGCCGGTCGTCATCATTTGTTGGGTTTCATTAGCAATATGATGAAACTCTCTGTACATGTTGTGTTTGAACATTGTTGGTGATTTTTTTTTCATTCATTCACCAGAATGCTGGGCCAGCATTTATTGCCCATCCCTAATTGCCCTTGAGGAGGTGATGGTGAGCTGCCTTCTTGAACCTCTGCAGTCCATGTGGTTTGGCACACCCACAGTGCTGTTAGGAAGGGAGTTCCAGGATTTTGACCCAGCGACAGTGAAGGAATGGTGATATATTTCCAAGTCAGGATGGTGTGTGGCTTGGAGGGGGACTTCTGGGTGGTGGTGTTCCCAGGCATCTGCTGCCCTTGTCCTTCTAGGTGGTGGAGGGCGTGGGTTTGGAAGATGCTGTCGAAGGAGCTTTGGTGAATTTCTGCAGCGCATCTTGTAGATGGTACACACTGCTGCCACTATGCGTCATTGGCGGAGGGAGTGAATGTTTAAGGTGGTGGATGGGGTGCCAATCAAGCAGGCTGCTTTGTCCTGGATGGTGTCAAGCTTCTTGAGTGTTGAAGCTGATTCATCCAGCCAAGTGGAGAGTATTCCATCACACTCCTGACTTGTGCCTTGTAGATGGTGGACATGCTTTGGGGAGTCAGAAGGTGAATCATTCGCCATAGAATTCCCAGCTACTGACCTGTCCTTGTAGTCAAAGTATTTATATGGCTGGTCCAGTCCAGTTTCTGGTAAATAGTAATCCCCAGGATGTTGGACTGGGGGATTCAATGAGAGTAAAGCCATTGAATGTCAAGGCGAGATGGTTAGATTCTCTCTTGTTGGAGATGGTCACAGTCTGGCACTTGTGTGGTACGAATGTTACTTGCCATTTATTAGCCCAAGCCTGAATGTTGTCCATCTCTTGCTTTATATAGGCACAGACTGCATCAAGAGTCAGTAAACATCCCTATTGCTGACCTTATGATGGAGGGAATATCATTGATGAAGCAGCTGAAGATGGTTGGGCCGAGGACACGACCCTGAGGAACTCCTGCAGTAATGACCCGGGACTGGGATGACTGACCCCCAACGACCACAACCATATTCCTTTGTGCTAGATATGACTCCAACCAGCGGAGAGTTTTCCCCCTGATTCCCATTGACTCCAGTTTTGCTAGGGCTCCCTAATGCCACACTCGGTCAAATGCTGCCTCGATGTCAAGGGCAGTCACTCTCACGTCACTTCTTGAGTTCAGCTCTTTTGTCCATGTTTGGACCAAGGCTGTAATGAGGTCAGGAGCTGAGTGGCCCTGGAGGAACCCAAAATGAGCATCAGTGAGCAGGTTTTGCTAAGCAAATGCCGCTTGATAGCACTGTTGATGACCCCTTCCATTACTTTACTGAAGAGTAGACTGATGGGGCAGTAATTGACCGGGTTGGATTTGTCCTGCTTTTTGTAGACAGGACATACGTGGGCAATTTTCCACATTGCTGGCTAGTCACCAGTGTTGTATCTGCACTGGAACAGCTTGGCTAGGGGTGCAGATAGTTCTGGACCACAAGTCCTCACTACATCATTGAGGATGGGAGTATTTGTCCATCACCATTCATGACTGGATGTGGCAGGACTGTAGAGCTTAGAACTGATCCATTGGTTATAGGATTGCTGAGGTCTGCCTATCACATGCTGCTTCTGCTGCTTGACATGCAAGTAGTCCTGTATTGTAGCTTCACCAGGTTGACACCTCATTCTTAGGTATGCCTGATGCTGCTTCTGGCATGCCCTCCTGCACTCTTTATTGAACAAAGATTGATTTCCCAGCTTGGTGGTAACAGTAGAGTGAGGGATATGTCAGGCCATGCAGTTAGATTGTTTGTTGAGTACAATTCTGCTGCTGCTGATGGCCCACAGCGCCTCATGGATGCCCAGCTTTGAATCGCTAGATCTGCTCAAAATCTATCTCATTTAGCATGGTGGTAGTGACACACAACATGATGGAGAGTATCCTCAGTGCAAAGATGGGACTTGGCCTCCACAAGGATTGTGTGGTGGTATTCCTACCAATACTGTCATGGACAGATGCATCTGCAACAGGTAGGTTTCTCCCTCTTGTTGGTTCTCTAACCACCTGCTGCAGACACAGTCTAGCAGCAATGTCCTTTAGGACTCGGCCAGCTTGGTCTGTAGTGGTGCTACCGAGCCACTCTTGGTGATGGACATTGAAGTCCCCCACCCAGAGTACATTCTGTGCCCTTGTCACTCTCAGTGTTTCTTCCAATTGGTGTTTGACATGGAAGGGCACTGATTCATCAGCTGAGGGGGCGCAGTAGGTGGTAACTAGCAGGAGATTTCTTTGCGCATGTTTGACCTGATGCCATGAGACTTCATGGGGTCCAGAGGGCAACTCCGTCCTGACGGTATACCACTGTGCCACCATCTCTGGTGGGTCTGTCCTGCTGGTGGGACAGGACATAATAAGGGATGGTGATGGTGGTGTCTGAGACATTGTCTTGTATGGTATGATTCTGTGAAGATGACTAAGTTAGGCTGTTGCTGGACTAGGCTGTGGGACAGCTCTCCCAATTTTGGCACAAGCCCCTCAGATGTTAGTAAGCAGGACATGGCAGGGTCGACAAGGCTGGGGTTGCCTTTGCTGTTTCCGGTACCTAGTTCGATGCCTGGTGGTCCACCTGGTTTCTTTCCTTTTTGTAGACTTTGTACTGACTCCACAGTTAGACTCCAAAGTTAACCTTTTTGAAATCTGGTCCAGGGTATCCTATAATGTTATCTAAAGCACATGAGATGGCTATGTTTGGGTCCAATGTTTTAACTGAAGAGTTAACTCTTACGATATATCATAATCAAATAATAACTGCAAAATCACCGCTTTAGAAAGAAGCCACTTGCTGGATCGGTGTATGAGTTCTTTTCGGGTTGTTCTCAGATCTGTGGATCCAACAACTGCTGGGCCATCAAGTGCCATTGTGGAAATATGACCAACTGCTTTCACTCTACTTGTCATGCTAGCAAACCCAATGATTTAGGCAGATGATTCATTATTTTCTCCATTGAAATAATAGTCAATATAAAAAAAGAGAGACTAAACAGTAGGAAGGGTTGGAGACTATTGCTCAAGCTCAAATTCTGGTGATACATACACTAGTCTAAGTGTGCAGTTACGCTGACACTTTTTGTGTCACTGAGACACGGTTCCCAACACTAACTGTGTAACCCTGGACTTGGGATGTTGATCTGACTCCAGACAGCAGGAGTCCCCTCCTCCTGGGCTTGTCAACCCATGCAGTATAACTCCAGAACTGCATCAGGATGGGTTTAAGAAGTGCTTGGAGAGTTCATTGGATCTCCTGAGCACTTGTAAACTTAAAGCAGCGTTTATATAAATGTATTTGGGAAGGCAGATCCGATTGTCTGTACTTTAATAGATTTCAAATTTACTATGTGAAAACAGAGCTCTTTCCTGGCTGTGAGAGTTAGATTCATAGCCAGGCATTATAAATAAAACGCTGCTGGCTGTGAAGTGATACTGTAGATGCTGAGATCAGGAGCTACTGTATAACGACAGCCTTAGGGTATATGACATCACCAAGTCCTCTTGATTGAATTACAGCCTTTTAATATATACACGTTACTTTATCTCTTTGCATTTTCTGAAAATTATATCCCTGTAACTTGTGCAGTCATTGGTCAGAACACATAAATTATGTTTCTGTAAATTTTCCTCCTCTGACATCAGACACCTAACATCCTCTCACACCTATGACACTGCACACCTCTTAGTTATTATCCAATATGATGATTGACATTTTTCACAAAGAAAGTGGGAAAATGGTGGCAGAGGGTTTTTATGGGGGGGTGGGGGGTGCGGTCGATATGGTTGGGAGAAAGCAACTGTTGGTGATCAATTCTAAACATGCTTTGGAGCAGATCAGTGACTGGGATGCATCTAGTCAATTCTGGGTTGTAACTTCTCTAGTAAGAATAAAAAGAATGCAGCCTGTAGGAATCTGTTGAAGCAACAACCTGCTAGAGAGTCTGGAGCTATTAGGGGATGTTCATTGAAGGTTGTTGGAACAAGGCTTGAGTGACAGAAATGGTGAAGCTCATTACAGAGCAGCAGCCTAGCCTTGTCCATGGGGTAAGGGGCTCTTAGGTTTAGAGCTTGTATGTGTGGAACACAGAATTTACTCCAAACCACACTGATGCATCAGCAATATGTTTGTAATTTGCTCCTTAGCATTTCTTATTTGATTTGCATTTGTTCAGCCCCATTCCTTATTTTGCATATAACTCCCTTTGTCCGAATCCTTACTCTTTATGTATCTTTCAGCGTTATTCTTAAGGCTGCATTTATCTTTCTCTGCTCATGTATTAGCTCTATGTGTCCTGCCCCTAATTCTCTGTGTATTTTTCTGCATTATCCTGAAAGGCCTCTCTCTCTGCATTATCCTTAATTCTAAATCTCCCCCTTTGTTTCTCACCATCCCATCCCTGGGTTCTGTATCCCTCCCTCCCTGTATTTCTGTCATATTGCTGGTTCTGAAGCCCTCTCTCCCTCCCTCTCTCTCTGTGTCACATCCCTGGTTCTGCATACTTATCCCTAATTTGACAGGTATGCCTCTGCCCTTCACTCTATTTCAACCTCTGCTGCTCTCTTTGCACTAAACCTCTCTCCGTGTTTCAATCTTTTATTCTATACCTATCCCTCCCCTTATTCTATTTATCTCTCCATCGATTTTATATCACTCTGACTTATTCCTAATTCCGCTTATACCTCTGTCGGCCAATCCCATTTTCAATTGTATTACAATAGTTGCTGAGTGGCCATACACGTTTAAAACAGGCAAACTACCTGGCGCATACAGGGAATGCAAGATGCCTAGTATTCCTTGCACCGCAGTGCAAAGGGGTTTCAATGTGCTGGGGGATAACCAACCACCTTATTTCTTCTATGTCTGACATCTGTGCATGCATTGCATTTTGCAACATTGGCTTTTAACTCCACAGACCTGTGTTTTAAAGTGTGTGTCGTGTTTAACGAAACTACTCTCCCCCATAAGGGAGAGGAGTCCCCATTATTAGAAATAAGATATTTCTAATTGCATCCCTCGCCATCACACACACCCCTCCCCTCGGCACCTGCTTGCCTGTTTTCGGGATGAGCAGAGTCCAGTGTGCTCCGTCGTTCTATGATGTTGTGCCCCCCAAAAAGCGGGCACATTTCACTAACGCCGCCTCATGAAGCGAAACTCGCGGGTTGAACATTATTGTAGGGAGCCCGGGGAAAGGAGGTGGAGGTAATGGGTTGGCAGGGACGAGGTTTAAGCCCGCCAGCTGCAGCAATGCAGATTTTATCCTGTTCGCTGAAATGTACTCAAATATTTGGAGTTCTAGTTTGCAGCAGGTTGTTGACCTATGTGTTCACAGCCAGTGCGTGCATCTAAAATGCCTTTGATGTAGGGGAGCAATGAGCAAATCGCCTCAACCCTCAAACGGCTACAGCCCTCTCACACTAGGGGGCACACGGCGCTTGGGTAGACTGCGATCCTCAGGCATCCAACACCCGTCTTCCTCCATTCAATGGAGCTCGGAGCTCGTACCAAATGAGTGCCAAAGCAAACGAAAAATGCATTACCCGAGCATATGGAACTTTCTCTCGATCACCGCATAGCCGAAGACAGTAACAGAACTCCCCATAAAACTGGCGCGTCCTCTGATATCGGGTGTTCAGGGTCACAAGGAGTTTGAATAAACGAGGGGGAACGGGACCTCCACTGTCGGTGGGGGGTGGGGTGGTGACGACACCAGAAGACACAGATTTAAGATAATTGATCCCCCCCCAAAAAAATGGAGCCAGAGGAGAGATGAGGCTTCTCCGCAGCTCGTTTAAGTGATGGTTAAGACGCTGCCTGGAAGGGAAGCCGATTCGGTCGTAACCTTGGGAAAGGAAACTGGGTAAATGCTCGGAATGGAATCATTTCCAAGGGGTGTGGGGGGGAAGCAGTGAAACTCTTTTGAGTTATCAACAGTCACAGATTGTAACTCTTTCGAGTACAATCACAGTTCTTGGTTTCCGGGAGTGGGACACGAACCCACAACCCTCTGATTCAAAGGCGAGGGTGCTATGGACTGAGCCACAGCTGACACCTCTACAGAGGGATAGAGATTGATCCATTGTCAGAGTCGACAAGGTAGAGGATGGCATGAAGGGGGTAGGGAAAACAGTGAAGTGGGACAAATTGGACAGCTCTTTCAAAGAGCCAGCACGGGCTCAATGAGCCGAAGGGCCTCCTTCTCTGCTGAAACATTCCATGATTCTCTGACCTGTCAACCCCAGTGTCCTTATCGAGGATCCCCCCCACCCTGTCTCTTTTTTTTTAACCTCTCGGGACGGAGCCCTGGGGAATGTGGCCTTAGCAATGTTGCTTCTCGCCTGCACCTTTACCAAATGACAACAGCTGCACGTGTTCTTCGCTGGGGCGGATGTGTAGCAAAAAAAATAGGGCGGATAGGCCCATCAATGTTTAGGAAAACCTTAACTTCCCCCTCCCCCAGCACTATTCCTAACCACAACAATCCTCTCGGAATGCTTTTAAAGGAGATTTAAAGCACACAGATTATTGGTCAGCGCGCTCCCGTTCGTAATGCACTTTCACACCACCATTATACTATATACAAAAGTATACTTACATATGGAGCTGTGTGCATGTGTATCCCTGTGCATTAACTAGGTGGCTAGAAGGATATAGACAGCAATAGTCGCGACTCTGTGTCGCAATGTAAACAGGGAGATGGATAGTGTACACGGATGCACACAAACAAATAAGGATACATGGTTACATAATGAATAATGAGAGGTTTGTGCTCAACACGTACAGGCACGCAAGTGTTATCTGTACACGTAGAAAGCTCGAGATGCATGCCTATATGCATAGACAAATTTAGGTATGTCTATTCCTATAGCTTCTGCATTTTATACTTGTTTGCTTAGTCATATATGACTAAATGGTGGGTCAGGATAGTGCCACGTAAAATATGTTTGAAAAGTTGAGGATGTTGCTGCAGAAATGGATGGGCCTACAGAAAGAATCCATGTGCTTAATTGCAAAACACTGGCTCCGTTCTATGGCTCAGCCCCAATTAGACACCAGGAGTTTTCGCCATTTATTTGTTGCTGGGATGTGTTCAGAATGCGTGTATCAACACGAGCGAGGCTAGGTTAAGGATCTGCATCCACACAGAGCGTTATAATGGGGCAAACTGTGCAGAGTAAATGACAGTGCGAATTCCTTGACCACCTGTTACAATGGTTTTGCACACATTTTACTCTGCAAAGCACACGTGCGCTTAAAACAGTAAATGACCCGCCCTTCCAGCCTAGAGCTTTCCTTAGGCGGGGTGCGAGGCTACAGTGTAGGTGCGAGTGTGCGTTACATGGTACAATCCCTCGAACGGATATAAACAGTTACAAATAGTCGTTTGGCGGTACACAACTCGAGTATTGCTGATAAAAGAGACATGTCGAAGCTTTTCCTCCTGCACTCATCAGCACGCTTCGTAAGAATGCCAACATAAGGAAGGTTTTTCCCATATATTGGTATTCTTGAGAAATGTCCTGATGAGTGCAAGACGAAAAACTTCGACATGTCTCTTCCTTCAGCAATAAACAGTTGCCGGTACTTTGAGGTGGTGGACGGTGTGCTTATGTTTTAATAATTGACTTCATACACGGCGTAAGAATGGCGCTTAAATTGCATTCACCCATTACTGAGGGACATTTGCTGCTGCCTGGTCAAGTGAATTCGCTGTTTGGAAACTGCACAGGGGTCACTCTTAAAAGTGTTCTCCCTCTCTCTCTCTCAGAACTTTTAAACTTGCCCGTTCATATTTTTTTGCGTTTGCTGCATTCATTGGCCCTTTTAAGGCCCCCAGAGTATTTTACCAATTTGTGTAACAATATTTGACATCCAACATTTGGCAAGAATCTCAAAGGACATTTTAAAAGGCGCTTGACCGCGGCGCTTGCTTACCAAAGCATCGAAATTATCGAAACCGCGTCGTCTCGGTTACATTTCTCGATATTAACGCAATTTCTTTCGAATTTGTCTTCGGGGTTCACTAACAGCCCCTTGAGATGGGAGCGGCTCCGCGGGGGACAGTTTTCAAGGTGCAGAACTCGCCGCGTGAACGAAAACGAGCTGCTGTGCAGACAAGTGAGAGGATGGGGGAGTCCACGGCATGACATGGGACAGAGAAAAACCGCCTTGCACTTTCTTCACACCCGCATGGACCAAATGTAAAACAGACCCGGAGAAATGCTGCGTTAAAGATGCAACCCTCAGTTCACGGGCTGCACCCATTCCAAGGTCCAGCCGGAGCAGGAGTGACCCTCAGTCAGATTGGGAATCCGACTGACAATTTGATTTTGCAGCTGAATAATGTTCCCATCCCAAGTGAAACTTGTATCACCCGGTGTGTACATTTTGCAACCAAGTTAGTGTATGTGTGAACTACCTATGCAGTGTTAGGTTTCGCGGTTAAAGGACCCACATTAGCTCCGAGAACACATTTTAAGAGCTTCATTTGTGACTAAATTCGATCAATGTAAACAATACATTTGTTTTCCAAGTTGGGAATTCCATTCACACAATTTGCAGCAATGGAAGTTTCAAACAAAACTGGGTAGAGCGGAGCACTGCGTTTGGCTAAACAGTCCATTCGCTGTGTTCACACATTGATTCAGAGTCTGGATAGTTAAACATGAACATAACATCTCGACGAGAGAAGAGAAAAATCCGCACCGTCATAACTGAACGGATTAATTCCTCTTTGCTTTTGCAGAACGAAAACTGTCTCATTATCGTCTGCTGTTGTCTTAAATCGAACGTAACAAATGCAACATTTCGGGGAGGATGTTAAATAAAAACGAAAATATAAGTGAAGACGCGAAGGAGAGTTAGCAGTGATGCACCATTTCAGATTTCTTTGCCTCTTTCCCACACTTTGCTGAGCCTGTTTACTCGCATAGATGAACAGTTAATGCATAACAATACTAGAACTGATAGTGCAGCTCTGCTGTTTTCAGATCGAGCCATAATGCAGACATTTTGCCCTGATAATTGATAATTGATCATTTTAATATCGGAGACATACTTTTAACATCGGATCCATAACCCAATGGATGGAAACCACTTGCGACAGAGAGTTAGTGCAGCAGACACACAAGGTGGCTGCCAATGTCCGGCAGTACAGCTGAAAGTTTAAAAGTTTAATTACGAACTATTTCAGCAGGTACCTAACGAGGGCCTGGAAAAGGCTCTGGTGATAAAATGTAAACAGCGATTCGCTTCCCTGATTCTTATTCTCCTCTCTAAACGATAACAGAATAAATTGATGTCAGCATTGTAATTAATTTGTGAGCTGTGCTAATTCTGGTAATTTGAACCAGCCCCTATAATCTGTCTAAGTGCAGGCAGCTCCGGTGGGATTCACACATTTCATGCTTCAATACTCAAGTCAAGTACCTCCTCTCAGTGCAACCTGAATGCAGGGTTGCTCTTTGAGATGAAAGGTGGTAAAAGAAAATCACAACCGGAATTTGATTTCTTATATATATAAAGTCACTCAGAAAACAAATCGGATTTATGCCACACTAGTAGTTTTCAGCGGCCTGGGAATTCTGAAACACTTGCATTGAATTTGCAAAACAATTGAACAATCGGAAGTGTTTTTGGTGGGAGCTTCGAAGGTGCAACATTAAACAGCAATGCTTATACACACATTCAGAGGACGCAGTTCACACCATCACTCATGAGGATTTCCATCGTGACACAAAGACTGGCTAGAGTCTAGTGAATCATGGGCTGGTCAGCTATGTTAAACATTATAAGGAGAAGAATAAAATATACATCAATCTATTCCACAGGTGCAAATGATGTGCGCATGTACATGTTAGCCCTCTGCAGTTTTCAACAGAGTGATGACCCTCAATGTTTTGAACGTGCGCGGGCGAGCACCGTTCGACATTTTATAAAACTTGCGCCCAGCTACACAGGTAAACACGGTAAAGTCCGAAAAATCCAAAAGACATATATGAACATGCATGCATTTGGTAGTGCCAGTCCCTTAACAGTCCGTGCTTTAAAGCCAAATAGGTCTAAAACACATAAGAGAGATAAGAGTCCTAAAATGCACACAGGAGGAAGTCTTAGTCCAAATCAATGTACCCTCTGGAGGGATTTTCCGCTTATTTATGCGCATAATTCATGTGCACGTGAAGTCAATATATCTCTGATGTGCATACTCTGGAAATTGTATAAATCTAAAACTAAGTATAAGGTTAAAATAAACATATAAACTTAAAGATGATATACATGTAAACCACGGGTGCAGGGAATATACTGTGACATATACACTAGGAGGTAGATCATATGCAGTTAAATTAACCATACAAATATTGTCAATACTTTAGTAGTGTACAGCTGTTTTGTTTAAGCACGGAGGAGGTTACATCTAACACGTACACAACAGAATATACCCTGAAAATATACACAAAGACGTTGTGCACTAGACATTATTGAGCTGACCTTTTGCAATTGTGCAACAAGCGCCGGTCTGTTACAGTGCGATGAAATGTAACTGATACTTGGTGGGACTCTGAGCAGAGCTAACAGAATTTCAAAGTTACAACAAGCAATTTGCTTAGAATAAGCAGGCTTTAGAGTGAGTGCGCGCACACGATGAGGATATCCCGAGGAATTTCCTCGAAAAGATGGGAAATAACAAAAAAATTCTAATTGCCTAAAGTCACAAATGCGTCCACTAGTCCTAATTGGATTAAATGATTAAGCGGATGGTTTCTGCTTAATAGCCAGAGAATCGAAATGTGACACCCCGTCAAAAAGTGAACATTTTGATCAAGGCGGGCAGTGGTGTGGAGGTAACTAGTTTTATTTTAAAAAAATACAATTGCTACCAGTATATAATATGAGACTGACGCAGAGCAGTTGTGAAGTTGATATGGGACACCTGTCATTCACACAATTAACAAAACTGTGAAATCACATTCAGTAATACGATTCAACATTAGTTTGTGCATTTTGGAATTTTAAACATTAATCTCCAGGAAATATTTTCCCTGTAAGTATATAATGCTACTAAAGTAATAACATGTCATTTCATATAATCGCAATTATAGCTTTAAATATGATTTTCTCAATCCCTTGATTCGATCAGTTAACTCCTCGCTCCAAATGTTCGCCACTAGAATTTTTCATGCAGTTTCTGACCTGTGCGCCTCACGGTGTAGTTATAAATGCTGATTAATATGTTGCGCCGATTGTTATTTTGACGCGGGCAAATCCAATCTCAGACCTTCGGCGCATTAATAATAATTTGCTTAAAATAAACAGCGGCAACCAAATCCCCACGTCACCGCATTACTGGGAAAATAAGTAAAAAAAAATACACACTGGTTCGATTGTACGTGGCTTTTGTCCTTTATGTGGAAAACGGGTCCTTTTTTGTTTGTGTACAGGTAACACAATGCAGGAGCGAAAAATAAAATGAGCAAGGGAAATTAAAAAAAAACTATCCAACCACTTTGTGGAGGTCCATCCCTTCCCCTCTTTTCACTTAATGGCAACTTCGCCAACTTGTGCATAAGCTTCTCCAAGCACTCTACCTGTGCTTTCCTGCTGGTCTCCATCACCTGAACCCCTGCTCCACAAGTTCCCCAGTAATTGCAGATGCCCCTGTCTATTTGGGAGACAATGAGCTTCCCCCAGAGTCACCAGAGTGCAGCTCCTTTCGGCCATGAATAGCTTTTGTTGGTGCTGTTGGTCAGGGCGAGTTCTGGTTGCTGATGGATGTCCTGGACGGAAAGGTGCATGGCCGCTGTAAATCCATCGGTGCTGAGACAGGCTATTTTTCGAAGCTGCGAGGTACTAACATTCCTGACGAGTACGCAGGCGCGGGCAGGTGGCACCCAGCACTTTATGACCAGGTGAGATGATCCTGTGGAGGTAAAAGGAGAAATTACTCAACAGCTTGCAGATCTATTGACGACACCACAAGACAACTCCAGGCGATATGTCAATACTGGGCAAAATGGGGGACTGGCAGGTACGTGGGCTTATCTATTAACCACACTCTTTCAGCATTAGTACTTTAGTTCCAATAGCTGTTGAAAGTTGCTATTTATGTGCTGCCTAATGTTTTATCATTTGTACGCTTAAAATCAAACCAAGGAATTGGGACAAAAAATTGCAAACTGTAATAGAGGCCATTGAGCCCAAACTTTCTATCAGTACTCCCATTCGTATTTACCTGAATGACGTAACTGATGCAAAAGTCGAATAAAAGAGAACTTTAGATATTCCAACCAAGGCTCGTGCAGTCAAATCTCGGCAAACCTTAAAATGCATTGCAGCTTGTTTTGTTTCACTGGGCTCTAGAAAGGGTCCCTTTTTTATAAATGTGCCTTAAACCTTTTGTTTGCCTTTTTTCCCTCCTGTGATTTGAATTGATTTTATAGTCAGTTTACCATCGGCGCTGCACTCCCAGAAATGTAGAAAGCAGTCCAGTGCGATCATCGCCATGTTATAACGTCTCCTAATTTGGGGCCAATCACAATGAGATTAAAAACTGGGAAGATTAACGTCCACCTTAACATTGCGACTGTGTGACCGTTTCATTAGTCCACTAGTTACATAGAACAATGCAAGTCTTGGGCCAAAATAACTCGTTTTCTAGGAAAGATTGGATTTCAATTTTCCTTTTAGATTTTTCTTTTTAAATACCGTACGCATTGGCGATTGGATGTAGAATACCTTTCACAAAGACGCTATTTGATTCAAATTCACTGGAAATCCTACTTAATAGCCAATTACCTTTACATGGAGATTGAGGCAGCTTTTAATTTTAAATATATTTAGTATCTATGTCAAACATTTGAAGTATATAACGATTCGTGTGTATATATATACAAATGTATTCCTGTAAAACCTACGGGCTGTTTGTTCGTACAAATCTTACAACCTGATCGCACTGTTTCATGTTTACCTAGGCGTTCTTAAAGATTTGGGGGAGTGTGAAACTGTGTAGTATTATTTGCGGGTTTCGACTGAAGACTTATCTTATCCACATTTATCCAGATAATTGATTATAATTTAAAAGTTGGAGCCAGTTATAATGCTGTTCTAACTTTGCTGCAGTTAATGATTGGGAAAAGAGGGACGCGTTCGACATATATAAGTTCTTACGAAGTGATAAGGGGCATTCTGCCTCAGCTGAAACGAAAAGAGCAGCACCTAAGAAAATGCTTGCTAGATGCTGATTGTTGACGCAGTTATCAGTAGAATTTATTGAAGTCCACACACAAGAACCATAGTGACAGCGGTATTAAAGCAAACGTAATTGCAATATTGTCTTGTGACTATCTCTAGTGTGTTTATTCTTTTCACTGCCGAACGAAAATTTGTCAAAATGTCTAAAGCACACGTATAGACCAGGTATTAGTAATGGGTAAAGAATGTCGAGGGATAATTGGAGCTTAAAGTTCCCTTCATCTATGCACCAATTTAAAATGTTGACATTTTATATTATATATATATGTATATATGTATCACGCACTTTCAATTTGATTTAATAGTCAATGTAACTGCAACAGGTGTTTTGAAATATATTTTTACCCTATTCTAAAAAGACAGATCTGGTGAGTAATTTTTACAATTAGTAGTGAGAAGACGTTATTGTATGTAATGGCGTCCCACCACCTACGCACAGTTTAAAGGGGATTGCTGCATTTATTTTAAAAGTAAAATACTCAAAGCCAATAAACAGATATGAATATGTCCCTCCCCGTAGAAAATCGCTGCCACTTTTTTTTTAAACGAGGCGAACGTCGTTATGGCTACATGAGTATAGAATTACATTTAATTAAAAGTTCAAATTGGGGAGGGGAGGGGTTCGAATAAATTTCACAGGTTTAGGTTACTCAAGAATTGCTTTACAAAAACGAGAAGTGAAAACAATTGCAAAGCTCTTGTGTCAAAAATAGCTCCCACTCAACAGGAGCGTATTTTAATTATTCATTGCATTTTGGTATACCAGTCAAAATTAGAGGTTAATTTTATATATTATTCTCAAACAAACCGGCTGCGTTCATTTACCCCACAACGAGTCTATCAGAAAAGGAATGATTGCGTTAAAATTAAAATGATTTTTGTAGACCAGTAGTCTACAAAAGGCCAAAATAATATTACATGAGAAGTATAAGGTAGACCTAGCAAATATTTATGCTTTAAATTCATCGACGTTTACAACACAGGCAGAACAGAGAAACTTGAAACCAATAATTACATAAACTCGTTATCTGTTTTGATTCCTGGAATTACATTTTTTTTGGGGGGGGCCTGTTTTCTCTTCAACTGTCAAACTCAAAATGAGAAATCCCAACTCATGCAAGCGGCTTGTTATGAATAAACACTTAACATTTGAAAGTGAGCAAATGACACTTTTTTTCAAATAAGGTAGAAATATTGCACTACTGTCTGCAAGCGCCTCAGGCTAACAGAAAGCTGGTAGAATAAAATATATATTAAATGTGTTTCTTTCATATATAACTGCATAGACAAGTGAAAAAGAAACCCGGGTATAAGCAAGCAAAAGATGTTCACCTCTTAGCCGCAATGCTCACTGTGACCCGCGATAGGAGTTATTTTTCATTTTAATTTCAAAGGATTTGGCCTTTTTGGAGCGAGGTGTTCTGAATCGGTAGATATCTCGGGCTCTCTAATTAAAGACAATAGATTCTGATGACATCTTTGTCCCAGAGCTCCACCAAAAATGGTAATGAAGATTAGCTGAAGACGACGCCTAGATCTGATCACCCAGATTACCTTGGGTTGATAGTTGGCCTTACACACTTTGTCACCCTCAATGAAAGAACCACGTATAACCTTCTGTCTCAATTCATAATTCAAATTCAATTGGGTATTTATTATGATAATAACTTCAATGTAAAACACAGTGAAGAGGTTTGCAAGACGGCGCTAAGGTCGAAATACTTGCTTTTAAGTAACCATTTATGCATGGATTGAATAGCTACATAACAAACACGATTTCCACCTCAATGGCAGAAAACCAACACTCAACACGCTTGCTATTCAAACCTGGTAATATCAAAGAGATGGGAACTCCGAAAGAAGTTCTCGCTGGCAAACCCACAGATACGGCAGAAGCCACAACCACCGAAAGAATCTAAACACTTACCACTAAAAGAATCCGATTAATAATGCATTTTAGCACTGCTGAATTTTGCTACTCTTAATAAGCTTAAAAGTTTCCTGGAAATAAATTGTGAAAGCAGTGATGAAATTTAGTCTGAATTTTCCTGGGGTGATGCTTTAGCACAAAAAAAACATGAGCAAAAAAACCATGAAATTGCTATCTGTTCGGAATCTATTTAACTACATCTATTGTGAAATGGGTTAACGTTAAACTCATTACTTAGTAGAGGGACACACGAAAGGAAGTTGGGCGCTTGTTGCACAGAGGAATATGAAAGTAAAAGCTGTTTGAAAATATGTGCAATATATATATTTATTATTTATTATCGCCGCTTCACGTAGTGAAAATTTGAAATGCACTTGTCCTTATTAAAAAAAGTAAAGTACGGCACTTTACACAATTGAGCTCAGTGTTTCAGTAAGATTATTACCTTCAAGTAAAACATAAACGCTGTGTCATCATTATATCTGCTGGGAAAAGAGTTCACTAAGGAAATAAAATAATGTCCTGGCATAATTTGCATTGGCACAATGGAAGGTAAGGGAGGATTTAACTATTTGAGTCTCCAACTCAATACAACAAATAGCTCCATATACGTTTATAAGCTGCTGTCCACCGCCAATGTATTTTATGTTGACGTCCATTGCCAGCCGGCAGGGCAAGCTCTCTACCTGTGTCCATTGGAGCAGTAATGTGGTTGAATGAGTGCTTGTCTGGCGTTCATATGCTAATTGGGCTGTTATTAGCGAGTTACTAAAGAGCTGAGAGGGGAACTCGATCGACCATTAGAGGGAGATCTCAGAGCACATACAGAGCGCTAAACCAACACACACTCTCTGTACAGGACTGTCCGCTCTCTGAGACATCCAGTCAGCCACTTTTACACCAATCCATGAGAATGCTGTGGAAATTAGCGGACAATATCAAATATGAGGAGTGTGAGGTAAGCAATTTCATATCAGCTTAAAAAATAAGATGCAGTTTGCCAATGCCCCGTCGAATGAAAGGCATCATATCTCATTTAAACCGAATATTGCAAAGTATTTATTTTAAGCATTAAGCATGTTTTTACAATTATATGTTCTATAGAAAATGAAGTATGATAAACATTTATTTGGGCATTCGGTTTAATAATATTGTAAAATGATACAAACACCGATTGCATTATGTATACCTCAATCTCTATTGTGTGGCAGTAGCTCACGTTTGTAAACAATACAGCAAACGAGATTTATGAAATGATACCCTTTAGGTTAAGAATCTGAAGTGTTATCTATTCGGCGAATCTGGTTGCAAGCTTTCGTCTATAGATTCCTAAAACAGTCCCTAAAAAGGGCCGCATGCTGGCGATGTTTGTAAAGGCAAGGCATGTTGTAAAATATATAATTTGCCTGCATTATTGTCACAGAACACCGCGGCAAAGTAAAAGTTTGATCAAACAACTGAAAGTGTATTTTTGCTGTAAACTCCAATGTAACATTAATATTTGTCTGCATTTTTTTAATAAACGCTACTTCCCCACTCAACCCACCCCCCCCACCACCCCCACCAACCACCCTCCCCCTTCCAAAAACGCCCATCGAAACATTTGAAATCTGCACAAAATTGTGTCGCTGGTCTGATCAAAGGTTTTGTGTGATTATGTGCGAAATGGCAGCAGGCGTTAGATGGTTATGTCTAAAGGCCGTGAGTGTGCCCGGATTAAGAAAGTTGATCTCCAGAGTTTGCTAGGTAATATTTGGGGAGTTATTTTGGAGTTGTGCAGCCAGTCAAACGGGTTTGTACAGCAGACTGGGAAACAGCTCACACCACAGGCTAAACCAAGCAGTCCTCTAGTTTCACTTTATCCTGGAACTAAGCTTCTGATTTTTTTTTAAAAAGGAGGGAGCGGGGTGGTGGTGGTGGGGGTGGGGGGGGGGAAATAAAGAAAGCTGAGAAGAGTAGGAGCGATCTTCCGGCCGGAGGAGGTTACCGATCAAAGCTGAAATCGGTTTTATTTGGAACGGGCTTCGAGCTGAGTTTAGACAAAAGTGTTGTTTTTAGGACCTCAGTTGAAAGAGGCTTGCGTAAAAGTGCGTGAAAACGAATGAGGGCTTTGGAGACTCCATAGTGTCTCTGTCGCTCCCTCTGTCTCTTAACTTTTAACCCATTGCATGATGGATCAGACTAGTCGTGACCCAGGATCAGGGCAGCACACATCTCCGGGAAAAGATCTCAAAAGGAAGAGGGCAGAAAGCTCAGGTAGCCTGTCCTCAGCCAGGAAGCGAGTGGCGGCCGCCGACATGCCTTTGGCGTTTTCTGGATTTTCACACGATAACGAGGTGCAAATTCCTCTCCGAATTTCTCTCTCTCTCTCTCTCTCTCTCTTCCTTTCCTCCCATGTCTTTCTCTCTCTCTCTCTCTCTCTCCCCCACCCCTCTCCACCCCTTCTTTCCTTCCCCCTCTCTCTCTCTCTCTCGCATGCCCTCGATCACTTGAAAATGTTCTCCTCTCTTCCCTGTGATTCGTCAGAATCAGCTATGTGTGCCCCTCTATTCTCTCTCTCTCTCTCTCTCTGATTAGATACACTGATTCAATGGACGTCATTTATAACAGACACAGCCTTTAGTTGCTTCCTCGCTTCACGCCCGATTTCCGACCATTCTCCACTTATTAAGTATTCGTGTAATTTTAATAGTCATGAATATCTCCTATTATGTACTGAGCTGAAGCCGCGGCTCGCCGTTTGTAGGAGGAGAAGAGGGGGGGGGGAAAAAGTTTGAAAAATCTATCGACGTGACGCCCCGAAACTAGACACAATTCTGATCAATTTTTTTTTTCCCCCCCTGTTGTTGTATGTGTTGTCCCCAATGAAGAATTTTTTCAAGTTCTGATGGATTCTGCTGCCTTACTCCTGCATGTGACTCCCCGGCGTTGTGATCGTATTGTAGTTGTATAGTACTGGACTGTTTTTTTCCAATTTTCCACTCTAGGTATCTCTATTTTTTCCCCCTGACGAGCTCAGATCAGACTGTCCGCAGATGTTAGTGCACAGTTTCTCGGCGATGGTGAGTTTCATAGTGAGATGACACTAGATTTAAACCGAGCCCCAAACTGGTAGCACTTTCGATTTTGAAATCCTAGCTTACCCCCTAGAAGGGTAATATTTTTGCTGAATTCTACCCCCCTTGTGATGCTTTTACAATTACTGTTGTTACCTTAAAAAAAAATCTATGATTGCGACCCTGCCCACCGCAAACAAAAATGTAATGTCACTGGATGGTTTAATATTTTTAATGTAACTTTTATGTCTCATTTCATTGCAGGATCGGCATGATGGGACTAGCAATGGGACTCCACGTTTACCCCAGTTGGGGACGGTCAGCCAGTCTCCATATCCGACCGCCCCGCCGTTGTCTCACACCCCTAACACGGACTTCCAACCACCCTACTTTCCACCTCCGTACCAGCCCATCTACCCGCAGTCGCAGGACCCCTATTCCCATGTAAACGACCCCTACTCGCTCAACTCGCTGCACCCGCAGCCGCAGCCGCAGCACCCGACCTGGCCCCAGAGGCAGAACCAGGAAGCGGGGATCCTGCATCAGCCCCGCGGGCTGCCACAACTCGCCGGCCTGGACCCGCGGAGGGAGTACCGGCGGCCCGAGGTCCTGCTCCATAGCACCCACGGACTGGACTCCGGGCTTGGGGAGTCACTGCCCATCCACAGCATCGCACACGCCATCGAGGATGTCCAGGTTGGTCCAAAGCAAACCCTTTTGGAATTCTTACTTTTGCTCCCTTTTGATCTTTAATGAGCCGCTCTCGAATTAGCAGGGATTTTTAATCCACCCCCCCCCCACCACCCCCTTACTGCACAAAATCTGCTTTCGTGAACCACTTGATCTACTCAAGATTTAAAACATAAAATCGGCAAGTCGAGACATATGTCAGAGCAGGGTTGTGTATTTTTATGTCAGCTGGGGAAAAGCAAGTCTAAAATGTGTTAGTTTTTTTTAAAACAAAATGCCCACTACCAAATACATGAGCTATAAACGTGCTAAATGAGAGCAGACTCCTCTCTTGCATAGTTAGAAATATATATAAATCTTCTATTAATTAAATTTAACATCCGTCGTTTAACTATATCAATTTCTTGCATTTATGTAAATGGTTAGTTTCCTATAGGGTAGATTAAATTGCACGGTGAGTTTTATTCAATATTTCAACTTGGGAGAGCAGAATTATTTCAATCTGTACCTTCCCGAATGCTTCAAAAACGGGAATTATTATTTTTAAAAAAAAACATAATTGGGGGGATGCCTTAATTCTTCCTCCCACCCCCTCACCTCCCCCAGAAAATAAGGGATGCTTTATTAGCTTTGGCGAGTTCTACTGAGGGCTGGTTTCAATGCCTCTGGTCATTGTTGAATAACAGATCCAAGATTGCAACAAAAAAAAATACAGAAATACATGCTTTTGCTTTGTGTTAAATTGTTCGTTTTTATCAGCGTGGTGGTTAACTGTGCTTTTAAATGATATAACATGAACCCCTTTCCTTTAGCAATAAACTGGAATAATTATCAGTGTGCTATTACTTATCTGGCAAACAAAGGATGCATATTAATTCAGAATGAAAACTATCTGCCCTCACGGAAGCTGAATTTAAGGCAATGATTTTTTTCCCCTCGAATCGCTACTTTTAATTTCGTAAAAATAATGCCGATTTTGAAGCTCTCGTAAAATATTCATAAGCAAGACACCGTCATGCATTCATTTCCAAACAAATACTCATTATGAATGCTTAAAGCGATTGAAAGCTGTTCAACATTCCACTTAATACCTGCGGCTATACTTTACTTAAATGTGACTGGCTCTTTAACACACACACACACACACACACAAAATCTGCTGTATACAAGCTTACAAATGCAGCCTTAACTGTGTGATACGCGTCTGCACCTACTCCAGGAGAATATTTAACAACAAAGACATAATCTGCTCACAAAAAAAAAGGTGTTAGAGAGAAAAGAGAGGGGGAGAGAGAAAAGTCTAAACCGTTCAGCTTCTTTCTGTGCGACTGTGTTTGTGTGATACCGGAATGTAAAAAAAAAAAAATAGTCCCTGCCTTCGTGAAGTACTTGTTCAGTGTTTGTATTTCAGTAATGTGGAGGAGCCTGCAGATCTGGCTTTGGAATGTAATTATTATTGTGAAGCCTCTTTAACACTCTGGTGTCAATTGTTCAGATTGTCAAAGTGCTGCCAATTTTGTACATCTCTGTCGTGTTGAGAGCAAAACGGCTGTTTAGTGCCTTTAGCCACGATTGTCCTGGGTGAAAATATTATTTCACATCACTTTTAAAGCATGTAGCCCCCACCCCCCCAGATTATAAACATATTCTACAAAACAGCTCTTAAATCAAGAATTTAAAAAAAAATTAAAACCTCGATAGATTCAGTCACGTCTTAGACCGCTGTAAATGCATGGTTGACGTGGACTGAGTGCCAACATTAATTTAAGCAACCGGTTCAAAACTAGCTCGACTTAAAATCAAAAATCACTTGGGGCAAGTTGCGCGTGAATGGGTTCAACCACATTTTGAGAAGAAAGGATAATGGAGAATCCACCAATAATGTACCGGGGAACCAGTGTAGGCTATAGATGGGGAGCATATCATAAATAATAATAAAGAAATAAAATAAAAAGCTGCATGAATAATGTTAGATGGGTTGCTGATATTGCAGCGGCGATCTGGAAGTGAGTGCTATTTGTAGGTGAACTGGTTGTTCCGCAGTGATTGCCAATCGCTCAGTCTCAGTAGAATTCGTGTCGAATTGGCGAACATATTCCGAAACTGTATTGCACCTCGGTGTTGGAATGAGCAGTCTTGCTTCACTTAATAACAAGTGGAGGACAAAAATGTATTTCCGCAAGGAACCTGCTAGTGGATGGTCATCAGAACGATTTGCCACCCCTTCAACACACACACACACACATTCTATCTTACAGAGAAAAATGATCAAATAAACAGATCTCACAACTTCAGTTGTTCCATCAAGCACTGAAATCCATTCTATAACGAAAATAGAAAATTAAACCGTGTCCCGTCTTATGCAAATATTGAACAAAGAAAGGGAATTATCATTCTGTTCCAGAACGGTATTATCATTTTTTTTTTGCTAAGAATAATGGCCCAGGCCCTGGGTGGGTTGTTACAACTTCTGACATGGCTCGGTTTCACGCAGTTCCTGCCATGCCAAAGCTTTGTCTGCAGTCTTTATTGCCACAAGTTTACAGTAGTATTCTTTTTAAATTCCGTTTCAGCATGTTGATGACCAAGGCATTAACATCCAGGACCACACCGTCATTAAGAAAGGCAAGTTCCTTTTTTTTTTCAATCTTCTCACCCAACATGTTTGCACAGGCGATACCCAGCCCAGAATAGCTTGGTTGCTTTACTCCAGTTTATTGTGCGCAGCATCTAATGTCAAACTAGGGGACTGAAGACAGTTAAGAAACAGCCATGTTGGCTTGCAGGATAGTTGTTTTGATTTGTTCTTGCTGTTATTGGGTTCCGCGAGGGACCCTCGCACAAAATATCCTGTCTGTACATCTCAGGCTCTGAACGCCGGTGTGGTTTTAAGGAATTCCTTACTGTTGTGCTCTTTTAATGAGCAAAGGAATTAGGGAGCATATAAATCAAACCAAATGCCTGAACTTGCAGAAGCAATTATACTGTCGATTGGCGTTACATGCTTTTGAGGGTCTGGTTAGTCATGTGCATTTAGACGTGTATTTATTTCTGTGGAGCTTTGGTGGGGAAATGTGCCTTCTTAACTTAACCATCCCAAAGACTTTGCTGCTCCCATCGCTAAACTGTTTATTGTGAAGTTGCTGCACGATTGTTCTGATTTTGATTATATGTAGGTCGACTTAATGTGCATACATTATATACATATTATATATGGCCCGTTTATGCACACTAATTCGTAAAACTGCAGTTTACGATTAAAAGGTTTAAGTTTCATTTTGCAGCTTCCCCAGGTTTTGTCACATCAAATTACATGTGCAAGGGATAAATCTTAAGAGATGCTCTTTCCACGTCGACATGATAATTGGCTCTTTTATTAGTAATCTCAAGAGTTCGTTTAACTCCTATTGTCTCTATTAGCCTCCCCAGAGCTATTAATGTCACAAGTGATCTATCCGGAACTAGAAGACCGACGTCTTCAAAGATCCTGAGTAGATTTCCAATGGCATAAAGAGAAAGCTGAGACAGTGCACTTGATTACACTGCAAAGATGCTTTTTTGGGGTTTTTTTGGGGTGGGTGGGTGGGGGATGTGGGGGAACGACCTGTACAGGGCAATATTTATAGAAACAGAGCACAGGCAAAATATCTAATCTACATTTTAGACGGTCAGTCAATAATAAAAAATCTACCGTTGATAAAATGATCCTGGATCTAAAGGGAAAGGTCAGTGGATTTGTTGCCTTGTTGGGGTCTGATTCTACACTGATGGTCAGAGTTACCCCGTTGCCTATGTTCAGCCTAAATGTGTCCTTTAAAATCGGAGTACTTGGAGCGTTCCACTGGCAAAATGAAAGGACATTTCGCGCAAAACGCCTGCTTTAATTCCCCGTGAACCACCATCGGGTTTCTTTTTGTAGTTGTTGTTGCAATGAGCTGATAAATTGAGCCTCGGATTTGACGTGTTGATGTTCCGGGATGTGTGAGTCTATTTTGTGGTCAGAAGCAATGATTATTTCACTCCCGTGCTGAGTGCTGTTGAAATCAAGGGCAGATGCAACGGGATCGAATTAGCATGAGAATAAAACAACATAATATCAGCCAGCACATCCTGTCATTGTAATATTTATGGCATTGCGAAATAAATGCATTGAAATCTATATGGCCTGAACAAGTAACTAACTGCAAAAAATGAATGAAACATAAGGAAAAGCAGTGCTAGGGGTTTAATAGGGTAACGGGAATAGATTAGAATATGTATTTACTCTTGACTTGTAACATAAGGCACCTATTGAATTGTTGTATTGAATCACAGGAATTTTTTCTATTACACAATGAAAATTACTTTACCATGATATTAACCGACATAATGTTGCAGTATTGGTAGTAAAAGGCATAGTTTACATCATAACTTTGGGACGACCGTATTGGTAATAAAGACTTGGCACTCTGCAATTCGAACTGAATGCGTTACATTTTGCACAAATGATCAGATTTTATTTTATTTTAGTTTTTAAAATGCACAATCTAAAGTCCAATTCGGTGCAGCGGACAGTTTGCAGCAATGTGCACAGTGACTGTTGCTTTATGATATCAATACATCCCAGTAATGTGACAGAGGCCCTGCTTTATTATCGACTCTTTCATAAAATCTCATCCGAATCGGCCCAATTTTGATTATTTAAAAAAATATATATATATGTATTGTGCCGAGTTTGGAGTTGTTGGGTTAGTGGGGGCCACTACTAGGGAGAGTTGTAAAGTGACCATCTGTGTTAGATTATGGAGATGGCAGAGGGGGTGTTCTTCAAGGGATGCTTGTTGATTGGTCTCATGGTTCTGTTTCAGGTCCCATGTCCCTATCTAAGTCTCACAGTGGGGCTGTCACCTCGATCTCACTCAATAAGGACGGGCTCTTTGGCGGGGTTGCGAACCCGAACGAGGTGTTCTGTTCAGTTCCGGGTCGCCTCTCCCTCCTCAGTTCAACATCAAAGTACAAGGTGACAGTGGCGGAAGTGCAGAGACGCCTGTCTCCGCCCGAGTGTCTCAACGCCTCGTTGCTGGGAGGAGTGCTGAGGAGGTGAGGGCTACTGGTGCGTTGGGCACCTTGCTACACCGCTCCGCTTCATTGAAGGCTAGGCTAGCACGCACATCACTGAAATCGCCTTTTCGCAACACATCTGACCATTACATTATTTTAGTAATGCCACCATTATTTATTTTCACTATTTGCTAATTGTTTTTGTTTCCCCATCTAACCCTTAAAGGGCAATTATCATATTTTGGACTGAGTAGTTAACATTAGCATTGCAAGTTGCTATTCATTTTTTTGTTTAGTCTGTACATACATGTTCCTTTGGTTTAATCGATAAGTCTATGGCAAGAGATCAAAAAGACTGCAATAAATTAAAAACATTTCATAAGAACAACTTCGTTATGTCTTAACAATTTTAAGTAAGATATTTATTGGACAGCCTTCCATTGGACATGTACTTTTATTTAGTTCCCTCACAGTTTTAGATGAAACTACCAGTGGACAAAACAGTTAAATCAAATTCATTCCAAATCAAGAAGTGTTGTTTTAGATTATTAAAAGGGTTAAAAGGGTAACTTTTGCTTCATAGCAGAGCAACGACTCCATTTGAAAATTACTTGTAATCTTAAAATTTGCATTTTTTTCCTCGTATTTTTGTAATGGAAATCTCAACGCTTTTAGAATTGCTTTAAGATGTGTTTAATAGGATGTGTACCTACTTTCAGTTTAACCACCAGCTTCTCCCCACCCCCCTTTTTTTTTCTAAAATAGGGCGAAATCTAAAAATGGAGGAAGGTCCTTAAGAGAAAAATTAGACAAAATTGGATTAAATTTACCAGCAGGTAGACGCAAAGCTGCTAATGTTACGCTGCTCACCTCACTTGTTGAGGGTAAGTAAACTTTATTGCATTTTCCTCATATCTAAGCGGAGGCGCACTCGTAAACATGGGATGTGTCCAGCACTGTACAAGAGCGGGAAATTGTGTTTTTGCGAAGACACGTGCCTTTATGTAACCCACAGCAGCATTCAACAGCCATTGCCTCCTATTAACCCTTCAATGTGGTGACAGGAGTGCACAAGTAACAAAACACTGCCTGCTTTGGCGCTGAACATTGTACTGTCTGGGCCCTAGTGTATAAACGAAGCATTCGGCAAGGTTATTAGATGCATGGGAGTGTACATACATAGCCTGGCGTGACCAGATATAGCCAGAGGATGTGCTTGCTGCATGTTGTGGGAATGTGTGCAGGTTGTAAATCGCTCTTGTGTTTTGTTTTTGGGAGGGGGTGGGGTGGGGGGTGGGGGGGGTTGTTGCAAGGCTGGATGAGTTGATTTATGCATTTGCTTACCTAATGACTGAAAAATCTTCCAGTGAATGAGGAGCTAATGAGAAATACGAAGCCACAGTTTTGTTCATCAATTAAAATGCTGTTTTCGGGAATGTTAAGTTGAAAAAACTAGTGCATGCAGATCCGGCATCGCAGAAGGTTCAGTGCAGGGGAATCTTCGTTGATGTAATTGGCAGAGTGTGATAATCGGCAGATTATCCCGATACATTAAATTATTTTGATTAGAGAATAAGAAATAAAATCCTGACCCCCCTGATTTATTTCAGTTTTTCGCTGGGTGCCTGAAAACTGGCCTAGGAGTGAAATCCGTTGTTGTATTTCTTTGTAACTGATGCCCATTGTGTGCAAGAGTCTAGGTTGTGGTGCGGCCAGAATTGTGTTGAGAACGGTCCAGTGTGTCAGAGTCTTGTGGAGAGTGAGGTTCTTAAAGGAAACCATTACATTAATCTGATTATGGTTCTGGGTTATTATTAGCCAGGAGTGGATTCACGCGTAGATGGTTTGCTGATAAATGTGTGACCAGTTGGATTTCTAAGGGGGCAGGCTGTTGGACTGTGTCCTGTTGTTATTGTTTATGATCTGTTCCATTTTATGGAAACGAGTTGCTGGGACTGTGGCTTTGAAGCACTAATTGGCGCATGCGTCCTTCCGGAGCTGGCTAATGGCAGGAAGCCCTGCAGTAAAACCCAACTGGTTCAGGAAATTAAAACCAAAGACTTTGAAATCAACAAAAAAGACAGGGTTCTAGGGAATGATGTATTCTAGCCGTTTAAGAGGAGCAGACGTATATGTGTACAAATGATACCTTTGCTATTTGCAAGGATTGTTTCTCTTTCAAAATGTTTAAATATGCAATGCTTGTACTCTGCGAAACCATGCATTAATTTAATATTATATCAGCCAGCTGATTGCAATTATAAAAATTGTGAATCGCTCCCATTGCTGATTCTTTATGGTGCACCGCATTGAACCACGCGGGCACATGGTTTGAATTGTGTTCCTTTAACTAACGCGTTTTTGTTGTATTTCTGCCTGTTCAATGAACTGTTTCTACCCTCTTTAACTGGTCGCTGCAGTTGATCTCCAAACAGTTCTTTTTTATATATATATATATACAATGAGCAGAAGTTCAAATATATCCACACAACTCAGCCTTTTACAGAGTGCTTGTCTAAAAGTCAGTCTGGGTCTTGGGAACCATTCCGATATAATGTTCCCTTATAATGTTTATGAGCCAACATGTGAAAGATTGCAAACGGCCATTGCTGTACTGTATTACTACAACATGCTTTGTTGTTTAGTTGCATTGGCGTTTACGGAACACAGGCTTAAGTGCAAGAGGATGTTGTATAGACGTGGTTTGGGCTGGTACTGAATGCATGACAACAAAAGAGATATTGTCAATTTATTTGATATTCTATCCAGTTCACTACTTAGCTCCTCGTAATGTCGTTAAATGACTCACTGAAGCTCTCCGAGTTTTTTTTTATTGCATGCTTCAAATATTTAGTTTGTGACAAATGGTAGTATAAGGGTTCCAGCAGGGTACTTTTGAACTATTTCTCCTATTATGATGCTGAAAGAAACCCGGAGTGCAGCATGCGGATGTTAGTTATCATGTAATACAATCTAAATATTTAAAGAGACATTACCATTTTTTTGCTGCTGGGCAGTACCAAGGGAAAAGTGATCATTTGAAACAAATCTGCAAACAATATGGCAGGCTACCCGCCTTATCTCAGGCATGTCATTAAATATAATTGACTTAATAAATAGCCCCAACCAAATTTCAATATTGCAAGTTAAAAAAAAAAGGCAGCCATCTTTTACGCGGCTATAAAATGGGTTCGAGCCACTTAAAATGTAATATGTCAAACAATTCTGTTAAACATTTTGGGAACGGTTTGCTGGCAGTAGTTTGCTTGTTAAATCAATTTAACATTATCAAAACCAAATGCGCTTTTTTAAAAAAAAAAATGAATGTAAAACTTTATGCATACCAACATTTTGCACATTGTCCTTCATTCCTCTGTCCAGGTGAAGCAGTGCACCTTGCCCGAGATTTTGGTTATGTTTGCGAGACAGAATTCCCAGCCAAAGCCATAGCTGAGTACGTGAATCGACAACATTCCGATCCGAGTGAACAAGTAACACGAAAAAACATGTTACTTGCAACAAAGTGAGTCCTCTTTTTTTTTTAAAAAAAAACTGAAAACTTCAGCTGAGCTATTTCCCGCCCCCCCATATCTATATTCTGCTGTTAATTGCTGGCACGTGGGATTACGGGAAGGAACTGCTTGAGTTGTGAGTTCAAAATTGGACAAGGTGAATATTCTAATGCTGACCATTTTGGATCCTGACAAGAGTTTAGGAATATGTGATGGATGGTAAAAGTTTTAACTGCAAAATGTAAGACGGTGGTTGATTCAGGGCTCTCACACCTGATGTGCTAGTATTATCAGTATTAATTTAATGATCCGCTACTGAGAATAGCAGTGCCTGCCTCAGTTGGCGTCCAATGTTTGCACTGTCAGAGGATTGAAACCACTGTCATTTTGTGAGGTCACACATCAGAGAGAATTATTTAAGCCATAATATTTTGCTAGCAGTTAATAAACATTATTTAGCAGTGGGTTGTAGCCGAACTGCTTGGATGAAAAGGCATGTGTGAAAAGTAAATTATCTGGGATGAAATGTTGGAGGATTTTTCCAGGCTTGTTTTCTAGCCTTTAATTAAGAATTTGAAATGTCACCGAAGGGCATTGTGCATAAGCGTTGGGAGGCTGGTGCTGCAATTTGTATCGATGGTTACACGCCCACTGAAATAAGCATTCTTTCAAAAGATACAACACAAAAACACCTAGAAATGTGTTTTACATAATTCTAGAGGCTTTCAAAATAGATTAGAATTTCAAACATAACTAGAAACACACACTGCGCTATTCACAAAGCTACACACACATCTGATATTAGCTATCTATAATATGTTAAATATATATTCATATTTATGAAAATAGTGATTATTCCATACACCCCTATTACTCTGAGGTGTGTGAGTGAAGAACACCTTTGGTTTTCCGTCTCTGTTCCAATTTTCCAATCTGAATTTAATGTGCCAAATTGTTACGCCAACAATATTTTGCATGGGGTACACACAGTATATCAGAACCCTACAATGGGAGCAGAGATTAGTTCAGGCTGCACGGACATTGCTCTGTGAATAACGAGATTGTCACACAATTGCATTGGCTGATTAACATTTTAAACTGGAATGCGCGTTGATGTCTTGGGGTGCTGTGTGGGGAAAAAAAAACCCGTGGCCATCATTTTAAATACCTTGCTTTTTGTATTGTCAGTCTGAAATTTAGATTTGGGGCAAATATTGATAACCCTTGCCAGAACTTGCACGCTGGATGCTTCAAGATAACATATCGGGCATTTGAAATGAAACGCGTAATCTGTTATGATAAATTAATACAATTGACCAGAATGGATTTCATGTCTACTTACTTATGTTCATTTAAAACATTCGTCCACTCAGAAGATCATCAACGTGTTTTCCATACATGAAAACCTTGATGGGATCTCCTGAATAAAGTTATTCCTTAAAAGAGCTGTCCATCCTTATTCAGAAGTAAAATGTGTGTTGTATAAGGCGTTGGGATGTGCTACTTGAAAGGTGATCTCACACTGAAATCACTTGTTCACTCTGTACCTGTGCCATGTTTACCAGAGAGGCAGAGCAGAACCTTTCCGGAAGTTAACTTGAGTTCAGTTTTTAAAAAAAAATGTGCTGAATAAAAGCTCCCCCCACCCCCCCCCCTGGAGATATACAGTAGCTTAAACATTGCAACTTGTTACCTCAATTTTTCAGACAAATCTGCAAAGAGTTTACAGACTTGCTGACTCAGGACCGATCTCCTTTGGGAAATTCTCGGCCAGCCCCGATCCTGGAGCCTGGCATTCAGAGTTGCCTCACTCATTTCAGTCTCATCACACACGGCTTCGGGAGCCCGGCTCTCTGCGCTGCAATCACCGCCTTGCAGAACTATCTCACGGAAGCACTCAAAGCCATGGACAAAATGTACATGAACAATACTCCCAACAACCACACGGGCGAAAACCCCAGTAAAAGTGGAGACAAGGACGAGAAACACAGAAAGTAGTGGGATGGTTAAAAAAAAGTACAATTTCGTAAAAATAAATAAAAAAAAAATAAAAGTTGTCATATAGGTGTGACTGTTTCTCCCTCAACCTGGAACCCGGAGCCTTGGCGAACAGTGCAGGCGATGAAGAATTTTGAACTGCTTGTGAAATGACACGAAAGGTTTCTGAACTTTTTAACCAAGTTAAAACTTCATCGGACTGCCTCCTGATTGACATACCCCCCCGTTGTTTATCTCTGTTAAGATTGTAGTCACAATCATTTAAAGAAGGTAACGAGGATACATTTTATCAGTATTGTGAATAAACTTGAACAGTTCCTCTGTCATAATCATCGTTGTAGAGAAAAAAAAAAATCCTCTAAGGTAACGGTCAACTTGAACATTTATTGCTACCTGCAGTTCGCGGTATAACAAGGGAAACAGTGTTCATGTATGTATATATTTATTTATGTGTAATTTAATGGGAATTGTAAATATGGTGCGTCTGTTTAAGCCTTTATTTTATTTAACTGGTGATATCGTTTACCTCCTGTTAGTGGGTTTAAAATCTTCATCAACTACAGTAGTTCTTTCCGTGATTTAATGGTACTTATTTAGAAAGGTACTGGGTAAACTATGGGATACACATTTTAGCCCTCTGTAGCATGTTGTGGCGACAAACAGTTGAACAAAATCCAAGAAGGTGGGGAGGGAGGGGAGGGGGTGGGGGAGGGAGGTGGGTGGGGTGGTGAAATCCGAGTTTTATATGATGAGCATCGAATTTAGTTTACAATACCACAGAAATCCGAATTTAAAAAAAGAAAGAACTAAAATGAAATAAGCATCTGCAATGTTTTTTTTTTGTGTTTTAAAATATCCCATGTGTTGTGACAAAGAAATTACCTGACACCATGTCTCCTTCCCTACTGAAGAACCAGAGCAATAAACTGATATTGTCTATAGAGCGGTTTAGTATTTTATTGTTGAACTGACAGCATTTGGGACGACCTGATACCTTGTATGTCCGCTGGCCAAATTGGAAGCAGTTTTTAGCTGTATTATATAGAGTAATGTGTTGGCAATAGTTTACATGCCTGTCGATGTATCATAGCCCTTTGTTACCCAGATAAATAAATATTTGATACACTTTATGTCGATTTTTTTTTATTCAGTGGCTGTCTTTGCCCAGGCGTATTTTAACTTGGCAGTCTTCTCCTCCAGCCCTTCAGTATGCTTTGCAGTAATTGGGTTTAACTCTCCCTTGACAATTGCTCCCCTACAATAAGCAGCTGAACCCATTGTTTCCCTCAAGTACAATAAAAAACTTGAACTTTCAAGTTAGAGTTGAGCAGGCTCGCTCTGGTAGGTTATTGAGTCGTAATCAAAATAAATGATAAAACGTTGTGGTGGGGGTGGGGTGGGGGTGGGTGGGTGGGGAGGTGGTGGGGGGTGCGATGGAGGAGGTGGGAGGAGGGCTGGGGATGGAGAGAGGGAAAAGATGTATAGCTAAGGTCTTCAGTATCCTGAAATAATGTACCTAATGATGTGACAAGTCACTAAATAAACCTCGCAGATTTTCATGATGCGTTGGTTGCCAAATGTCGATTTGCTGTTTAACTCGTTAACAGCTCTGGCTTCCTGGCCGGCATTAATCAGTTTTGCTTTACGGAATAACAGATAACCGGAAGCATATTAATATTTTCCAGCGGCTTTTCCAAACGTGTCGTGAAATATTATGTACTGTTTACTGTCTCTTTTAATAAGCCGACACCGCCCCCTCCCATCAACTGTTCTGTACGTGCTGTTTTTTTTTTATTGTTATAGTACAGTGCAACCAATAGATTTAACACAATAAGGTTGAAAGCGACATTACCCTTTTTATATTGCATTTTTACAGGCTTGATGATTCGTGAATACAGTAATGTACACGTTATGCACACAGTAATGTTTCCCGGCTAGAGGATGGAATAAGCCTTTGAGATCATTGGCGTTTAACAAAATATATAGAATTTGGGTCGGTATGGACCGTGTTGACTGCAACGTTTAATTATTCTTTGTCAAATGAAAGTTAATTTGACTGTAAATTATAAGCAGGGAAATTCTAAGCCTGATAAACCAGTTAGTGTATGTTTTTGACATAAATGAAATGCACGATGCTAGCAGGTGAGGTGAAGCGTTGTCTATCAGGGCTGTTTTTCTTGGCTAGATCTCAGAATGTGTGTGGGATACTGTACTTACCTCGGGCACAATGGCATTCATAAACAGTATTTCAAGTCTGCTGTTTATACAGGGAATAGACACAAAGCCCATTTTTTAAACATCAAAGCATATTTATTAAATACCAAACGCGACGTCAGAGGAGAGGTGTAAATCCCCGGGAAACATATCTTAATTTTAAATAACGCTGAGTTGACAAAATGACAGAATGAGCATCTTTGTGTTAGTGCGGATGTGGGGGTTTAACACAACGTGACACTCTAAATGTTGGTCTCAGTTGATCGAAGCGACGACGGCGTTTTAAAGGAATGAACGGGTTTTAAGGGGCTTCGTTTTAATCTTTTAAAGGCGTTAAAAGTTTATTTTTAGCAAGTCGGAACACAATAGTTATGCAAGGAGGAATTGTCACGTTGATTATGGTCTTTATGGTGTTGATTCAATCATGCCTCCAATCGCAAGGAGTTAAGGTTAATGAAAACCGCTTCGAATAATCCCAAACCTAAACAATCTTGAAGCTTACTTTATAATATTTCGTCATTTAAATTGCTGCAGTGCGGATCCAGTACTAAAACAGACACAACATTTCAGCTTTTTAAAAAAAATCAGAACAGCCCAGCAATAGCCTAATGAGAGGTGCTGGATGGCCCAAAATGTTTGTCGTGGTCTTGGTTAGGTTTTTAAACGCAAGGAATCACTCTTGAGAGGAGTTGCGATTTGCTAATGCCTGTTCCTGGTGGGATCATCAGATGCGCCTCTCTGGTAGAAATTTGTGCGGTTTCACGGCAATGGAAAAACTTATTGGCCGCTGTTGTCTTATAGCTCTGCGTGTGTTTATGGGGAGGGTTAGGGTTAATTAGCGCCATTATCAATCATTAATGCTTGCCTAACGTGTCTAAGGTATAATCAAGTTAGAAGACTGAAGTCAACATCTGCTTCGTTCCAATTAAATATTTTATGCTAAATCATTTATTACTTGAACAGCCAGCCTTCCCCAAAGAGGCTGATTGTTTTTGTATCACAATCATAAAATAAAGGGCGCTTAGTCAGTAAAGTGGAATCTCACCTTCAGGGTCCAATCTAAAAATCAAGTAGTTACAAATAACTCTAACCGTGACAATCTTTTTTTTTGTGTCGTTTTCTTCAGCCAACGTTTGTCTTTTTAAAATATATATATATATAATTTTAATAAAAGTCGGCGTCGCTGACGGTGCTTTGTAGGAGTTCGGCTGTGGTCAGTTAGTGGAAGTTGAGGTAACAGTAGCCAAATAAGTCATTAACCTTAAGGGCGCCACAGCACCAACCTGCATTCAGCACGCCAACACTTTCAGGGTCAGTAAACGTTACAAGCCGATTTCCCTCCCCACCCCCACTTCCATGAAGGCGTGCTTAAACAAAACATTCCTTGCAAAAGTGCGAAAAAGTGGAAAGGACAAGCCCAAAAGATATAGTAGTTGCTCCTAGTTCTTCGGAAGCGATTTCAAACGGGTCCCAGGACGAGAGTCCCCTGACCAAGGTTTAGAATGAAAGTCAGGCCACATAATTCATTGCATTGTTCGAAGTGAAACATTTTCCGGGTGTCCAGCTGCCTCGACTGGACGATTGACCTTTCCACAATCGCATGGCATCTGTAACAAATAATCCCGAATTACTTGGGACCTGAAGCCATCGCTATAGCCCAAGAGGCGTGGCGCTGTGGTGTCTATCTGTCAAACAGTGTCCTGTCCTCGTGCTAAATCGGTTCTTCGTATCCTGAGAACAGGAGAGCTAAAGTCCAACCAATAAGTCGTGAACTAAATAGTGCAATGTTGTGAGAAAATTAGTTAAGATTTCGGGTGTGTCAATTCTATTCCCAGGAAGGATATATGCACCCAACTTGGCCCTTCACCTTACAGATACTGACTGACTTGTTAGGTATTTTCAGCCCCTTCCAAATTTCTAATATTTGTAACTGCCTCCCTCTGAAGTGCAATGATTTGGATGCATTACTCTCAGAAGGACGTATCTTATCAGAATGTAGGTGCTACCAAGTGCAGGAATGCCAAACTGTATTTCAATTGCTTGTTATACTTGCATAATGCCAATGTTCTAGTTCACTTCGTTTTTCAAATCTGTCTATTATTACTTTCCAATCAAACTCATTCCCATTAGCATTTAGTTACGTGTGCATGTTCTAGCCTAAGGTGCAGGGACCCTTCTTCTGTGCACCTGCATGTGTGAGCAGAGGTTATTGGAGGAAAGGGATAGTGGAAAGTTGATTTCTTGTAAGAATTGCCAGTGCTGTATAGTAATAAACGTGTTCAGGAGTGCATTGTCTGAGGTATTCTGTGTGTAACTTTTTTTTCTTTATTTGTAGGTTCAGTGCTCTGGATACAGGGTAGGTGCAATTGTTTTTTATTTGACGAGTGGATTTGTAGTTATGGTTGAAACATATTAACTGCCTCAATTAGTCTTACTTTCCCATTTGTTTAGTTTGATTTCCTTGTGATCTCTTGCTATGGTTGTGAGTTTGGAATCCATTCAGATCACTGTGGGTTTGTAACATCAAAGAAGTCAGATTCATTCTCATTACAACATGTCAGGCTTGCAGACCGTGGACATGCATGTGTGCTTTAGGGCTCATTATATATAAGTTACTGCTGCAAATTGGGAACCCCCCCCCCACCCCCTTTCCATTAAACTCAAACAGATAAGGTATTGAACACTGCATGAGTGTGTCCCTGACAAAACCCTAAAGGGTTGAGGTGGGAGGGTTGATCCCTGGTAGAATTGTGATCATATTTTAAAAAAAAACTAGTTAATACAGAAACAGTGCACCCTGATTTGCCAGAGAGCTTCCATCAGATCCTACCTAATCCAAAAAAAACCTCTTATTTTTTGTTAAAAACAAGTACTTTGTGACTTATGTGAAATCAAACGCAGATGAGGTCAGAAATAATGCCACCTCCAATTTGTTTGAAATGCGTCCTATGTTCTAAATAGCTTGACATATGTGATTCAGAGTGCTGGGTAGCTTCATTTCAATTCATGCGTGTCTGTGATAGCCCTTTAATACTGATCACTGGGTGGGTAGGAAACCCTTTGAAATCTCAAATAATGGGGATATACAAATATTTAAGCATGCCATGGCTGGAATCAGGAGCAGGACGGGGTACCTGGTCAATCCCCACAAAGTGAGTTAGCACGGTGCAAGAATATTGGCAAGAAGTAGAACTTGTAAATCCACCATTAAAAACACCCCCCTAAAAGTTATGCATGTGTATCTGCTCCCAGGTTTTAAATATCCGTCTTAAAATAACATAGGTGTGAAGGTAACAGGTTATAATCCCTATACTAATGGATTTATTTTGCATTGCAGTGTGGGCATTATGATATAGTATAACATGGTGAAGTCTTCCCCTGGTATGTGTGAGGAAGAAATGCAGAATCTAGTTCATTGAACATAAGTTAGCATTTTTTTTTGTTTGCAAATAACCCACAGAAGAGATCTTGGCCTGTTATTGTAAACCAAGTGTGGACCAAATAGTTAAGCCCAAGGAGATTTTATCTTATTATTTAGGAAGTCGTGTGTATTTTCGATTTAATAGTGAGCTTGAGACTGCCATATTTCCACAGTCCCTGTACTCAAACTGGAAACCATGAAAATGCTCAGAAAGTCTTCAGGTCAGTGCCCCACTGGAGGACCTCATGTCCAGGGCAGTACTGAGGGTGTGCTGCACCTTCAGAAGGTGCTGCCTATCCACAAAATGTTAAACCGAGGCCTTGTCTCACCTCTTAGGTGGATGTAAAAACACTATTCAAATGGGGGTTCACCTGCTGTGGAAGCCCGCATTTATTTCTCACCCAGCATTCTAAAACGGTGTCATTAATGGTTTATATCATCACTGTTTGTGGGACCTCGCTGTGTGCAAATTGTCAGTCGCGTTTCCCTACATTACAACAGTGGTTACGGCTCGAAAGCACCTCATTGCCTGTGAAGTGCTTTGGGACCTCCTGAGGCTGTGAGTTCTTTACTGAGCCCTGTGTCCTATGATGGTGTACTATGTCGCCATTGACATTGCACGGTGTGTCAGCTGGCTCCTTGGACTGGGACTCAGTGAAGTTGGTCGACTGTACAGTTACTGTCACTTCAGAGCTGCTTAGCTCCTGGTATCTGGAGTGCTGGGCAGGTAAAACCCACAGTCGCCACTGTCTTACCTTCTGATCATACTGTTGATACAAGTTTGACATTATTGGCTGCTTTGAGCTGCTTTTATATTGGTTACGTTTTAATTTGGAATCTGAATGATCGGGTTCTGTGAGCTCGCCGCTGCCATTTACACTGCTGAGTTCAGGCCGGCTCACTCTGTTGATGTACTTGAAGACCTATTTTTTTTTACACAGGGTTTCGAGTCTGCCTCCAGGACAGGGGAGGCAAATTTAGTAAGAAGGAGCTTGTATTTATACAGCTCCTTTTGTGTCTTCAGGACATTTAAAGTATTTCACAGCCAATTAATTACTTTTGAGCTGCAGCCACTATTGTTATGTAGGGAGATCACACACAGAAACAAATGTGATGAAGAAACAGTTAATTTATTTTGTCAAGGAAGGAATGCCAGCCCTAGGCACCAGAAGAACGCCCTGCCCCTTGATTAGTGCCCCAGTTGAACAGGTCTCCTGAAGGATAGCACCTCTGACAATGCCACACTCCCTCAGTACTGCAGTGAAGTGCTAGCCATGTTATGTGCCCACACCCTGGAATGCAGTTTAGAATACACAGATTTTTCACTCTGAGACAATAGTGCTAAAATCAACTTTAGATTGTATTTATCCACTACAAATTCAGGGCCAGGAGAAAGCGATTCAGCTTCACACCAAAACCTTCAGTGTTAATCTGGAATTAGGGCCAAACCGATTCGGGAGTGAGTCTCATGAGAGGATATAACCTTACATTGCTTTAGTTTAACCTTGCATCTAGTGCAGATCCAGTGCAGTCTCCAATCTGATTTACAAAGTGTTCATGAGGCCCAGTGGATCCTTGGGCACTTTGTAAACATGCATTAAGACAATTCACATGTTCACAGAGTAGACATTCTCCCCTCCTTGCTCCTCAAGCATTTCAATTTCTAACAGTTGGGAAACAGCTTTGCTTATGCATGTATCCAGCCATATGCAGAGTTTTCTCTCGAAACCGGATGGTTAAAGTTTCAGCCAAGAGCCAAGAAATGTAAACAATATTCAGAATGGCTGGAACTTGAACTACAGCTACCAGTCTGAAAGCAGTAGCTGCAGTGTAAATGCACTTTAAGAGTGATTGAACCTCCCAGCTTTCAACTAAGTCCCCACTCTCACTTGTCTCACACTGGGCCGGGGTGGGGGATGGCGAGGAAGCACAAGTCTACATATGTATACTTAGATTTATGCACAGTGCCCTGTGTTCACATTAATGAATGACTTGGAAATTTTAATGAGAATTGACAAGAAAGTCTACTTACCAAAGTTAAAAATGTAAATGCATTCCAACAGACTGCCTGGGAATGTTTGAAGCATTAACATTAGAGATTAAAAGATCACATTGCACTAGTTGCAGTTATACCATAGCAACTCTATAGCCAAAGCAATGTTAAATTATATCCTGGAAGTGGTCTCAAGGTGCAGTTCCACTGCTACTTTTGCACTGATGTTAAGCTGCTTCAACTTCCTCTCAATGAAAACATTGGCGTGCAACTCTAGAGTCACGTTGATTTTGACTGTAGTGTGCAGTAAATCTTGAAGAAAGACTTTCATTCACATAGCACCTTTCGTAACCTCAGCATGTCCCAAAGCACTTTATAGCTAATTAATTACTTTTTTGATGTGTAGTCACTGTTGTGATATAGAAACCACAGCTGCCAATTTGTGCACAGCCCGCTCACTCATACAGAAATGTGATAATGACCAGATAATCTATTTTTAAGTGTCAATTGAGGGATTAAATATTGGCCAGGAAGCCAGGGAGAACTCAGCAACTCTTGTTGGAAATACTGCCATTGGATCTTTTACATTCATCTGAGAGAACAGACGGAGCCTCAGTTTAGCATCTGATCTGAAAGACAGCACCTCCAACAGTGAAACACTCCCTCAGTGCTGCACTGATTTATCAGTTTAGATTTTGTGCCCAGGTCTCTGGCATGGGATTATGAACCCACAACTTCTGTCTCAGAGGAAAGAGAACTACTGAGCTGCAGCTGACACCATGCAATCTGATACCACCTGCAGGAGGTACTCGTACATTGCTTCGAACTCACTTTGGCTGCACTATCACATCACTGTGCTGCATGGAGGGCTTCTGAAAATTATTTCACAACTTGTAAAAATTTTTGGAGTGGATGTTGCTGTACGTGGTCTCCTAATATTCAAATAGAGCAGAGTTGTCAACAGTGCTTGATTGACTGCAGTACAATCTGCAGGATTGTGAACTTGTATAGTATAACTCAGGGACGCCTCATGAAGGGTGGTGTTCTACAAATGTTCGTGCGAGACCACGGGTCCGATTTTAAGTCTGTGAGTGTGGTTGAGTTTTGAATGAGCTAAAATCTCGCCCTATGTCTGAAGCATAACTGTAGCCTCAGCCTAATTTTGAAAGCGTGCAGATTTGGCTTCAGTTATAGCGTGCATCTTGCAACATTTACAAAAAGAATTTTGAAAATCTGGGAGTTTTAGATTAATTAATAAAAAGGGTATATTCCTTGATTGTTGCATATTGAGAAAAAGTCTCACGATTGGTTCAAGTATGTGATCCTGATATAGGAGAACGTTCAGTTGGAATTCCATGGAGTGAGGTACAAGTTTTTAACAGCAATGGTGAGACTTAGCTCATGCTATAAGCCATCAAATTCAAACCTCAGCTTTATTGAGTAAAGTGATTTTATAAAGTTGTATTATCAACTTTTCATGATGGTGTTTGAGTTTGATTTTTATGCCCCTTTTGTTATGTCAGTTGACCTCTTGTGTTACCAGGATATCCACAAACATGTACTTTATACAGTGAGATGTCAGAAGGCTGGTGTGATGGACAAGGAGCAAGTTGAGATATGAGGTCAGCCTGAGAGGGCATGGTCAATTCTTTTGAGCTTCTGTATGTGCACAGCACTGCTTCATTGCAAACATAGTTCCTACGACTTACATAAAGCAATAGCAATCCTCAACAATCCACTGCTGACTGTATTCTGACAATCTTGAATATAATTAATTAAGCAGTCAGGACATCACCATGCATCAATTCAATGGAAAGCTCCAGCCAGTAATAACTGTTGTGATACCTATCACCAAAAAACATACGTGTTACGAAGCAACACTTCAATCTTTATCACAGATTTTAACAATGTTCAATATGTAACAAATAATGAATGGATGGAATTGATGACAATGAATATAATCTTACCTCTGGAGTTGGATAACAATAAATCATTTGGGCTTTGGGCTCATGGTTCATGACATCATTTGGACCCCCCATGAGATTATTCTTTGGTAATTGTTGCTATCACTTATCGTTCTCTGTGTAATATATTTGAGCTATATTAATCTCCACCTGTTTAGCAGAAATTATCATTCAATAGATTTGTTGTGATTAACTCACAATTGTTAGTCTGTCAGTAAACAAAGTTACGCATCAGTTCTTTTGGGTACTTTGGTTGTCAATGACACCTGTCCCAAAGAGATTTTTAAAAATTAAACAAAGACAGGTTAAAACTTTCATGGTGAATCTATGCTGTCCGCTGTCATCTTTAATGTTTTCATGTTAATAGGCTGCCCAAAACTGCACACGGCATTTTAACGCGATATCTTTTTTTTACTTCTATACTATGTGCATCCATCTACATAGAAAATGCAAATTCTAATAGCCTTTTTATGGCTTTATTAACTCACACTTGCACTTTCAGGCAATGCATACATACGAATTAGGAGCAGGAGTAGGCCACTCAGCTGCTAGAGCCTGTTTCGCCATTCAATACGATCATGGCTGATCTGACTGTAACCTTACCTCACATTCCTGCCTACCCCCAATAACCTTTCACCCCCTTGTTAATCAAGAATCTATCCTGCTCTGCCTTAAAAATATTCAAAGACTCTGTTTCCACCCCCCTTTTGTGGAACAGAGTTGCAAAGACTCACTGCCGTCTGAGAGAAAAAAATTCTCCTCACCTCTGTCTTAAATGAGTGACCCCTTATTTTTAAACAGTGACCCCCCTCATTCTAGATTCTCCCACAAGAGGAAACATCCTTTCCACATCCACTCTGTCAAGACCCCTCAGGATCTTAAAGGTTTCAGTCAAGCCACCGGTTGTGTAGAATACCACCAAGGCTAAAGAAGGGGGTGTGGGGAAAGACAATGTAAAAAGTGCAAAGCAACAATGAGGTGACACAAGTTGGATTTTAAAAGTCTGAAGGCTGGGCAGACTGAGAGAAGGAATCAGTTCAACAGTCTTTTGGTCCTGGGAATGTATGAGTTAGAGCTGCAGGCGAGGCACCTAAAGTTGTGACTCCTTAACCGCGCCACTGAGTAGAATTATTGTGACATTTTTTTCAACGCTTCACTTTTAAAGGTTGCTTTCTTGGGACATGGGCGTCACTAGTAATGATGCCCATTCCTAGCTGTCCTTGAAAATGGGCTTTCGGATGATCTTTAGAAGCTTGCTCAAGGATGGCACTGAAATCTTGTATCCTAATACACTCCTCCAGAAAATGACATTTGAAAAAGGAAGCCATGGGAGATTTTATATATTGTATTTCAATTTGGAACCTAAATGTATGACTTTAATAAACTGAAGTTAACTCCAGAGAGAAATGGCTGATAAAATCCACCTGATGTGTGTACAGTGCCTTCTCCTTTTGCCTGTATTCCTAATACTCCCGAGATTCTGATACAGTTCTCTCTTTTTATGCTATCGTTAGTGGTTTCTTTCCCATGTGCCTGATCCTAATACTTAAATTCCCAATCCCTATCTCCATGTTCTGATTCTTATTTCTGCCTCTACAAGGAACTTGCTTTTTGTTCTTGTTTCTCATGTGAAAATTTCCCATTCCTGTTAGAGATGTTCCAGTTTCCTCTCCTTGAACATGTGAACCTAATCTCTGCCTTCCATATTTCTCATTTTACAGTTTTGGAATCCATAATCCAGTTATCATATTCTACCTAAATCATGTTTCTACTCTGCTCTTATTTGTTTTTCAATTCATTTACGGAATGTGGCACCACTGCCAAGGTAATTGCCCATCCCTAATTACCCTTAACTGAGTGGCGTGCTAGGCTGTATCAGAGGAGTCAACCACATTGCTGTGGCTTCAGGAGTTACATATAAGCCAGACCAGGCAAGGACAGTAAATTTCTTTCCCCGAAGGATGTCAGAATTGCTTCCCAGCAGAATCAGAAATTGAAATGCTTGGAGAGTAAGGATGGGAGAATGCCTACTCTGTGAGTATTTAAATTGCATTAAGGCATGTTTACTAACTGTCCAGGGATCCAATAAACCCTGTGAACACTTTGTAAATCAGATTTGCAAATGCGCTGGTTCTACACCATGTGCAATGTTAAACTGAGGCAATATAAGACAATACCCAACCACAAGACTCAGCCTGGAATCAGTATGGGCCCAGATCCCAGATTTACAGAACAAGTTCTGCACTGGTGTGAAATCGCTTTCTACTGACACTAAATTTTTCATTGTGAATGCAGTCTAAAACTGCTTTTATCTTGATTCAAGACATATGCTGGGAGATTGGAACCAGTGAGCCAACTCTTGGATTTTTACAGCCGTTAGGTGGTCAATATTGCTATTATTAACTTCTAAATCCATATTTGTTTATTGACTGAATTTAAATTCCCCAGCTGCCATGGTGGGACCATTCATCCATACCTCTGGATTGCTAGTCCAGCAACATGACCTTTATACTATCATTCCTCATTGAAAAAAAATCATGGGAGATTTCATCTATTATATTACACGTTGGAGCATAAGTGTGTGACTTTAATCTTCTTCTTTGGTAGTCCCTTGGGATCGAGGATGAATTGCTTCCACTCCAGCTTGATGGGTTCTGAGATGGCTGATAAGTCCAATGTAGCGGGGCAGTTGGTGCTTGAAAGGATGGATAGATGGGTTGTTTGAAGGTTTATGCGCTCCCTCAGACATCTCAACTCGGCATCTGCACGTTCCCGGTGAAGTCTCTCGATGAGGTCGATGACTTCCTGAATAAGCCTTTTCCATTTTGGTCGGTCACAAGCCAGGGTGTCCCATGAGTGACATGGGTATGTTTGACCTCTTCAAGGATGCTTTGAGAACATCCCTAAAGTGTTTCCACTGTTCTCCTGGGAGTCACCTGCCATGTTCGAGTTCCGAGTGGAGCAGTTGCTTCAGGAGTCTGGTGTTAGGTGTACGAACTACATGTCCCGCCCAGCGGAGCTGGTTTTCAGTAATTAGTGATGTGCTGGGCATGTTGGCTTGGGAGAGGATGCTGCTATTGGACTGTCTTTCTTGCCATCAGGTTTGGAGGATCTTGCAAAGGCATCGCTGGTGGTACTTCTCCAGTGCTTTGAGGCACCTGATGTAGGTCATCCAAGTCTCCAAAGCATACCGAAGCACAAGGAGCACTGCTGCCTGGTAAACCATGACCTTAGTCTCAAGTTTGAGATACAGGTCCACAAATATTCTCTTCCTCAGTTGGCTGAAGGCTGAGCAGGCACTTTGGAGGTGATGATGAACCTAATAAACTCAATGATTTTAGTAAGTTCAAGTCAACTCCTATTTTCAATTCTAAATCACCTGTTCCCTAGGTCTTCTGATGAAGGACCTATTCTATTTTGTAATTGAACCAAAATTAGTGTATATATATATATATATATATATATATACATATATATATGTATGTATATGTATATATATGTGTGTGTATGTATATATATATGTGCGTGTGTGTGTGTGTGTGTATGTGTGTGTATATATATATATATATGTAAAACTATACCTGTTCTCATGAACTTTTGATGCATTTCAGTCTACTTCCCAAGTGAAATGGTACTGTATACAAACTATTATCTTCCTATTTCTACAGACAAAATCTTTCTATTTGGTTCCAGGGTTACTCCGCTTAAAGAGCTGATCCCAGATCATTTTGATGTTATGTCTGCAAATGCTTCAAATGATATTCAAAATATTAATTTGAAGATTGGTTCACTCTATTGTTATGCAGAGTACAAATATGTCCATCTTTTGCCACCAGATTTCCTCTAGCTGTGAACCAAATGATTCAGATTAAGTTCTCGTAAACAGGCATATATGAATCCCTACTGATTTTATGTCCCTTCCATCCCACACAGCAATGTGCCATATGATAATTTGACAGAATTTAATGTATATTCTGTTTTGGGGACAGGGTTGCTTACAAACATGCAGATAGATCAAATTCTTTTATGTTTACCAAATCTGATTGTTTGTGTAAAGAGGCTTTCTGATATCCAAAGCAATGGGATCTTTAGAGAAGTTTTTAAATTCTTGCTTCACCTCTGGCTTAAAAGCGCCGTATTCTGAGCTTGTTTTGCTAAACGCGATTTGACAAAGACATAGCCTTGAGGAGTTTACCCTCTTTATCCAGGCCCCATGCACACTGCTGTACACAGTCCAATAATATTGTTTAAAAACTGTTTCAATGACACGTCAAATGTAAACACACTTTCTTTCTCTGGGCTTCTTACCCTTCTGGCTGAATATAGGGGCTTGATCCAGACACTCATTTTGCAAAACATTTTAACGTTGCAGTAGTTATTTCCTGTGTGTAGCACAGGCCTGAAATGAAGTTAGGAGGGGAAAAAAATATGCTGCCCATTGTTTTACAGTTTTTTTTGTATGAATGGCTTCTTCCTATTTTTCATAAGCGAATATCTTTATTTGCTATTTTAGTAATGCAGTCAACAATGGTCCTACTTATAAATCCCCTCAATTTAATGCATTTATCTGAAATAGGGACAGATCAGTGGAAGGTACTTTAAATTGTAGTCCGTTTTTGATTAAATCTTCATTGGCCTTTCAGGATCCCATTTGTTCTCTGATATTTAAAGATACACAGAATTCAATACAAATTCAAGACAAGCCAGGGAGATATAAGACTTAGCTTACAAGGAGACTAAACTTGGCAACTTGGGGCACAAACCAATATTTTTCTTTTTTTTTTTTCCTCGATTTATCTTTCGTAACTCGACGCGAGAAATATAATTCTGATAAATCCAACAGTGGCAGGTTCTAAATACAACTCAGAAGCTGGGGCTGGTCCTGTACTCGGGATTGTTATATGCCTGCAGTCCCAGGTCTGTGTCTTCTCTCTCAGCCTGATCACTCTGCCGCAGCCGGAGGGAGTCTTGCCCCAGGCCAAACATATGCTTCTTTCCAGCAAACTAATACAAATTCACCATGGAGAAATAATTGCTCGAGTGAACATTTTTTCTCTCAGCTTTGTCATTCGCTCACTCAAATCGCCAAGGCACACGCCATTTAAATCAGGGGCTTTGATGCTTGTCTCTTTTTTAATGAAAACCTGGGCCCTTGTAAATGATGTGAACGTTTAAAAAGGCTTCACGGTTCTCCATCAAATGCATAACAGTTTGGCAAATGGATGAATCCAGACAGAGAACTTTCAAAAACAACTTCAGTTGGGCTGATTGAAAAAGGTTCCCAGTAGCTGCGTCAATTAGGATTCATTCTTCCTTTTTTTTTTTCCCCCTTCATTTTCGCTAAAATTGATTCTCTTTCGCATCTCTGCCCTCCCCCATAAAAAAAAATCCTTCGTTTATTTTTCTTTAAGCCTGCTCCTCCATGTTAAAATTCCTATCGCCTGTTTAATTAATCATTCTACACTCATATATTTCTCTGATTTTTCACCCTAAAATGTGTTATTTTGTACGAATTTGTCCCCTTTTTCTTTTTGCCGTGTTTGAAATTTCCAGCCCTGTTTCTCTCACTGCCTCCCTCATACGCACAAAGAAACTCAGCCACAAATATGAATAAGAATAATTACTCAGAATAATTTGAACAGAATAATCTTCAAAATACTCCGCAAAAATAAATCAAAGGAGAAAGGCCATGTAAGAAAATCAAAGGGCTACGAATATGAGTTTACAAATGTCCTTATTATCTCAATTTGGTAGTTTTAATTTTGAAATGTTTTTTTTTAAGTTACAACCTGCATTAAATAATGTGAATCCATACACATGTTAACCACAATGATGCATTCTCCACTCTTTTTGTTTGCACAGGTAACATATGAAATTTGTTGGGCAGTTCTGAGATGTGAATATGAAGTATTTAAGATTTTTACAAAATCTAGCAAGCATCTTAATTCAGCTGTGTTTTCTTCCAGGGGAGACGTTTGCTAAGTTTTGTATTTTCCAACATTTTGAACAGTCCACCGTCTGTTTAACATGGAACAACTGTTATGCTGTAAGCTAGTCTAGAATTAAATAAACGTTGATGGCTTAAGACCACACAAATATATTTACAGATTCAAAATAATTATGTTAATATAGCAAAGATGGTGGAGTGCTGTGGTAATGGATTGGGTGACAGCACTGAGTTGCAGTTTTCTCATGGTGATGGTTTATCCAGCAGAGACTCCAGATGCCTCCAGATTTTTTTTAGATAAGAGCATGCCTGCAGTTGGAAAAGGAATTAGAAATGGAGCCATTTTGGGTTTTTGCTTTAAGGTTTGTGGCTAAATGGTGATTGTGTAGAAAGGGAAAGAGAAAGCAAGGAATATTCACTATATTAATTCAGAATGGGTTGTATTACCTAGATATAATTCATAAATGCTAAAGAGTGTGGTTATTAGTGATCCTTAGTTGCCCTGCAATATAGTATTTTAGCCTGTAACTAAATTCCAGCTCTTCACGTGCACAATCCTATATTTAGGTTTGAATTGAACTGGCCCTTGAAGGCAATAACCTAGATTTTTGTCCACAACACTGCCTTGCGTTTCTATTTAAACAGCAACATTTTATGCCTGCTTGGCACTCTGGGAGCCAGGAACTCACAAAGCAAATTTAAGTAAATGGGAATTTTACCAAAATTACAAAATAGTTCTCAGCATTTAACACAGATATCCAATATGTGTCGTCCAACCAATTCACGAAAGGATTGAGATTATGTATGAAGGGGCACAGAAATTGATGCACACTATGTTTATTTTTGTTTTATCTTATCAGCTGTACTTCCTTCCTTCATTCACGTGTGCTTTGCCTGAAGGCAGGTCTTTGGTTCATTGTCTGCTGATGCTTCATCCTGAGCTGTTTTTCCTTAGCAGTTTGTCAGTGGTAGTTTGCCCTCTCTCTCTCCCCCCCCCCCACCCTTCCCCTCCTTCGTTCTCTCCCTTCCTTCCTTCCATCCCTTCATCTCCTTCCTTCCCTGCCTCCCCTCCCTCCCTCTCTCTCCTTGCCTGCCAATCTTCCTCGCTTCCTCTCTTCCTCTCTTCCCTCTCTCCCTCCCTCCATCTCTCTCCTTCCCTCCATCCCATCCTCCCTTCCTTCTTTTCCTCCTCCCTTCTGTCCCTCCCTTTCTTGCTTCGCTCCCTCCCTGCCTTCCTTGCTTTCTCTTTCTTTCCCTTTCCCTCCTTTTGCAAATATCAGTTACCTCAGCCTATAAGAAGTAAACCCAGGCCATTCCTGGCCTGCCACTGCACCATCAAGTCTTGGGATATGTTTTCTTTGTTAGTGAAGGTGATGCATGCTTCATTGTTGGAAGTCATTTGAATTCACGAACCCTAAAGTCTCTTATATTACCGTTTCCCTCCCAAAAAGAAATTATTTTAAAAGCCTTAACTGTCACCGCATTTTTTTTTCCTATACACCTAATGTCAATCTTTCTTTTTCTCTTTATATGTTTATCCAGGTGAGTGACTGATGAAAGGTCATCGAGTTGAAACATTGGCCTAAATTTTACCGCAGACATCGGGACCTTGATGTTAAAAAAAAGCCAGGGATTCTTTCGCAGGCTGAAGTGGAAGGTCCCTCCAGGGAGATAGTCGGAGGTTGCCTTTCCTGACCAGGGCTCCCCACTTTGAGCCATTGAGCCTTTGGCGGGCTGCGGGGCTGCCCCAAGTGGTGGGAGGTTGCCCTGCCACTGGCAAAATCTGCCAAATTCATAAAATGGCCGCCAATTGGGCCTTCACTTGTGCTAATTGGCTGCCCACCTCCTTGGAATGGCCAGTTGATCCTTATCCAGTTCCGCCACTAGTAAAATGTTCTGGTGGTGTCACAGCTGTCAGACAGCCAACCTGACATGGCCTCTTCCCATGATTTGACCATCCCCCTGTACCTCCCAGCCTGCCTCCTAGCAGCTAGCATATCCCTGGTCATTAATAGATGCCGCCTGACCTGCTGAGTATTTCCAGCATTTACTGTTTTTATGTTATATGATCTAGAGTGATAATAGTGCTGGGGACAGGGACACTTTCTGTTTTGGCCAGCCAATGTCAACATCTAAGTGAACTATATCAGGGGTAGACGCAGAGTAAATTTCCCTCTAGTTTGTCCCAACAACATGCCTGCGCTCCAATCTCAGAAGAGCACCCTCCAGCAGAGATGGGCCGAATATCTTTTGTGTTGCTTCATGCTATTACTGTGTCATTGTAATAATTCCCACACCCATTATCCCATGGCCTCTCTTTGTAAGAGTGCCAACTATTGCCAAATAAGAGGTGGTTTTGTGATGAAGCCCACAAGGACTATCAAGCAGAGCAAAAGTTTTGCGCATTTACTTATAAATTAAGCTTTCATAAGAATGGTAAAATAAGGTGGTACCATTTCTTTAAAACATCAGTCCAAATCTTCTTATGTTGTACACTATGAATTGAGTAGCAGGTTTCCGTAGTTAATGGAATTAGTTATGGGCATAAACAGATTCTTGGTAGTATAGAACTTGAATATTCTGTTAACCAATCAGCGCCCTTTGCTCCTGTAGAATAAATTTTGGTGATTGTTTAAAATTTGGCATTCTTGCATTTGTCCTGATGGGTGCAAGATGAAAAGCTTCGACAACACGTCTCTATGTTCAGCAGTAGGTTTGGATATATTGATTTGCATTGAAGCTGAACCTTCTCAATATTTCCATACTACCTTGTCACAGAAGTAGATCATTGCCTCCAACAGGATTGAAGTATATAGGTGTTATGCAGTACAGGGAGGCAGAGCGCAAATGAAAATCCCAGTCAGTCCACTTGCGCTGGGGCTGAGGGTTTAAAACTGGATTAGGAATGCGCAAACAAATAGGCAGGAGAAAAATATATAATTGCATTAAAAATACTTTATTTAATGAGAAAATAAACATGAATTGTGATTGCCCGTGGGACAAACTGATGCAAATTACTTGTGGACCAAAGATGTGGGCCTTCTATAATGAGATTTAGAAAGGGCTGTTAGGAAGTTCTCAAGAGCATGCATGTGTCCAATTCAAGTGGGAGGTCTTACTTAAATTAATTACACTGGACAGATTTTACTTTGATAAAGAATCACAATGGCATCGCTGACTTTTACGTCGCATGTCTCTATTGGTTTTCTTTCCTGGGTGTTAATTGGTATATATTTTCATTGAAAGCTCACTTCAGGTAAACCGCGAATGAATACCCAGATGTAAACCTGGTATTCCTGCCCTTCACTATGTAACAAAACATCAACTTCCATTTAAGCAAAGAATGAATAAGATGATCCCAATCTCCCTTCCAGCTCTTGCATGGGAAGCTCTTTAAGAATAAAGACGTTTAGATCACCATGCTGCTCCAAATTACAGTTTTGTTGTATCATTTGTACATGGGTTGTTGATTGTAAGAGAGAGGCCTTTCCGCAGTGGAACACTTTAGCTGCATTAGTTTGCATTATGCTATCTATTATGAGCTTTGAATTAGGTTAGCAAAGTAGATGTCAATGGAGAATGCCAAGAGAAACTCTGTTGACCCAAATGACATTAAGTAAAGTTCTGCTGACATTTGATTGCAATCTTTTGATTATCTTACTGGGGCACGCCTCACCCTTATGTTCACATACAAACCTGTTTTTCTGAAATATAATTTATGACTCATGACAGCACAGAAGTCACAAGCCAAATTTAAGTTTATCTGTTAATGGAAGGCATGCCTGAACATGCACACTTCACGTTTAGTGCGGCATGGGAAATGTAGTTTTATTTTTATAAAAAGCCTCGGTGTAAAAACTCTGCTATGGTCTTTTCCCCAAAATGCTGTAGTTCTCTTTCTCACCAACGGCATCATGTCTTGTTTTGTTGCTAACACTGGCAGAGTTCACACAACCTCTCGACAGAGGCAGCGGCACTTAACTCATTCACTGCCAGGCGCGCTGCTTGGTGTCATTGCTGGTGCAGTTTCCGGTTCCTGGGCAGATGCCAGTTGTCATCATTTTCACAGCTGTGCGATTTGAGTCAAGGCTGCAGAAAGTGGCATCACAAACAGTAATTGGGTGCCAACATTTCCTATCACGAAACTGCAAATTAAACATATCTGGGATTCTGGACACCTGTGAGGGAGATAACATCATGAACAATTAAAGCAATTAAAGCCTAGATGTCATCGGAACTCTTAAGATTGAAATATGATTCTTTGTACTATGTGACCAATAGATTCTTGCTGCTCAAGATATTAAGGGTTATGGAGCCAAAGTGTGTGGATGAAGTTAGTATACAGATCTGCCATGGTGGAATACAACTCTGAATGCCCTATACCTGTTCCTATGTTCCTGGAGATATAAAATATATGTGTGTAAGTATTTTATATATATACAATATATAATAGTATAATATTATATATAATACATTATGGTACCCATGCTTTCCTGTCCCTGTAACATTTTCCAGCCCTACAACGCTCTGAGAACTCTGCATCCCTCCAGGGCTGACCTCTTGTGCATCCCAGATTTTAATTGCCCCAACATTGGTGGCTGTGCCTAGGCCCTAAGTCCTGGAATTTCCTTGTTAAACATCTCTGCCTCTTGATCTTTCTCTTCTCCTTTAAGATGCTCCTTAAGGTCTACCTCTTATGATCAAGCTCATGGCCACCTGCCCCAATATCTCCTCACGTGACTTGGTGTCAAACTTTGTCTGAAAACACTCCTGTGAAGTGCCTTGGGAGGTTTTTACTGTGATAAAGGTGCTATTTAAATGCACACTGTTGCTGTTGCGTGTGTTCTGCAGCTCCAGGGCTAAAGACAGCGAGGCGCAGAGTTGAAATTGTTTGAAATCATGATGAAATCACTACGGAGGAATGTAGCCACATGGTTGCCAGGGGTTACAAAACAGAAAATAACAGAGAAGTGGGGATGATGACGAGAAAATAATCTGAATCATGGGTCAACAAGATAATAGGGTAATCATTTAACTTTGTAGTGAATTATCCACCACTGATAGATCAGATTTTCATCCCTTTGTTTTGAATGGAGTGAATCTGGGGCTGTTTCTGCTCCTAGGTGATCTGCTCCTAGAGGATACTATGGCAGAGTTAGAAATTTAATCGCCCCATCACTTTGCCTCTCCCCCCTCAGCACCCCATCGCTGCTAATGTCACCTGGGATGAAGAACAGTCTACACAGCCACATATAACTTACATTGCACTCTTGTCAAGAGGAAGTCATATAACTGCGATATTGACACATTTTTCAAGAGTTTTGCTGACCATTTCCATTGAAGAATACCCCTTTAACATGCTGTTACACATCATGACAGCAAAGCATAAGAAATTATTCTCATTTGAGCATGAAAACATTTTTCTCTTTTAATCTGTCCCACACCTTGCATGCTATTATTAACATGACTGGATATGTACGATATAATAAGTAAATTGTGGAATTATTTCATGATATGATATGATAACTCATGATATGATCACTGTTGGATTATAAGGCAAATTCTGCACTCCCATGCTTCCAATGGGGAGTTGGATTTGCAGGGACCATAGGGCATAGGTTGGAGATGGGTGACAACACCGTGACCCTGTTACCCAGACCTGTACTCCCTGGAAATTGACACATGCAGACTGGGCAGCAGGCAGCTCCGGGTGAATTTCCCCTTCGTCCAGGAGGCCTCTGAAGCTCAATAAGGAGCAGCCTTCCCACCATTTGGGCTGGGGGGTGGGGGGGGGGGGGGGGGGTGGGGGGGGGGGTGGGGGGTGGGGTGATGGTGGGGGTCAGCTAATGCAGCACAGTCTGGAAAACAAAACTGGAACCTTTGCCTGGTTTGCATCACCCTGCTGCTCACTGGGCAAAGGCATACCGAGACATCCATGGAGCCATACTGCTCTGAGATGAGGGGACACAGCTTCTTGAGCAGGATATCAGCGAGTTCAGGGGAATTGATGATAGAAATCCAGTATTAAACAGAGCAAAGCAAATCTTGACCCGCCATTGCAGGCGGTGTGAGGGCAATGCTGAATGGCAACATCATGCCTCACGTTCAATATGTCACGAGTTGTTCTCTGCTTCGTAATCTGTTCTGTGTAGGCCGATGAACATGCAATGGCATACATACAGCCATTGTACATCCAGCAAGTTGTAAAACCTGATTTGCAAAGTGCTTGAGGTGAGGTCTGGTGGAGCCCTAGATTCTTTGTAAAACCTACTCGGGCTTTAACTTCAATGTCTAGAAAGCAGACATTCTCCCGTTTCAAAATTTCCCAAACATTGACATTTCTAGATTTTGGAAAGCAGCTCCACACATGCCTGGATACATAAGAACGTGAGAAATAGGAACAGAAGTGGACCATTCGGCCCCTCGAGCCTGCTTCACCATTCAATAAGATCACGGCTGATCTTCTTGTGTTTCAATTCCCACATTCCCATCTAACCCCAATAACCTTTAATTCCTTTACCTAACAAGAATCTATGTACCCCCGCCTTATAAATATTCAATGACCCCACCTTCTGAGGCAGAGAATTCCAAAGTTGCACACCCTCTGAGAGAAAAAACTCTCCTCGTCTCTGTCCTAAAAGGGCGACCCCTAATTTTAAAACAGTGCCCCCTAGTTCTGGACTCACCCACAAGAGGAAATATCCTTTCGATGTCCACCTTGTCAAGGCCGTTCAGGATCTTGTATACTTCAATCAAATCACCCCTCACTCTTCTAAACTCTAGTGGAAACAAGCCCAGTCTGTCCAACCTTTCCTCATAAGATGAGCTGCTCAATCCAGGTATCAATCTAGTAAACCACCTTTGAACCGCTTCCAATGCATTTACATCCTTCCTTAAATAAGGAGACCAAAATTGCACACAATATTCGAGATGCGGTCTCACCAATGCCCTGTATAACTGCAGATACATTGCATATACAGAGCACACACCTAAATGGAACAGTTAAAATCCCACATAGACAACCTGAAGTGCATTAGAGTCTCTCTTGTAATATTCTTGTCATTTTTAACCACAGTGCTGTTATGTCTGAGCCTAGTTTCTACTCCAGCTACCCCCAACCATACTGACTTTCAGGTTCTGAGGAAGGGTCAACGTGTGAAACATTGGTTGGAATTTAATGCTCCCCTGGAAGTGGCTGGGAAGAAGTGAGGGGGGGGGTGGGGGGCGGGGGGGGGGGTGGGGGGGTGCGTGCAAAATGGGACGGGAGACCCCATTGCCTTCTTGACTCCCCCTGCTGATTAAGTCTAGGGCTGGAAGGGTCAAGGGTCTTCCCTCCTGGAGGCCAAACGAGGTCTTTAAGTAGTATTCAACCACCGCCGTGACCTTTAAATTCCGCCCATTAACTTACTCCAAGGATGCTGCTGAGTACTTGCTGAGTACTTCCAGCATTTTCTTTTTCCACTGCACATTACCAGCATCCTCAGTATTTTGCTCTTGCATTACTGAATATTCATAAGTTGCAAAAATTATAGGAAACTTCCATAAGATTTTTATGCCCTGAGGGATAAGGTCTTTTTGTTTTGCTTTTCTCCCCCTCAGTTTTCCCTCATAGTTGTTGCGCTGTTGTTATCATCTGCTGCAGCTGCTGACTCAAGCTGGGGCCTTCCATGGATACCAATAGTCCTCTGGTAGCTTTGCTATGTGTCTATTCCTCACATATGAACCTGAATCTCGGCAGTGAGTTTTGGCTGCTTCTAGGACCCTCGGCACTATCAGAGCCAAGTCTGTTTTCCCCTTGTGTAATCACTCCATGGCTTTCAAGCAGGCATTAGTGGGTAACAGGTAGGAGCAGGAACACTGGCTGATTCTTCCATTCCTCCTTCTTCCCTCGCCCAGGAACACCGTGGTCAAATGTAATTCCCCACCCCCCTCCCCCAGCTTCCTGTCACTGCCCTGGCAGCTAATTTAGCCCAATCCTAGTTCAAACCTATGACTTTTCTAATCTTCATCACGCTGCACCACATTATGCAATGCATTCAGTCTCTAAACCCATTGGGCAGCTCATCTTTCTATTTTGTTTTCATTTCTTTCCCTCACAAAAGTTTAGTTGACCACCAATTCACTCCAATGCTGAGTCGGAAGGGACAAGACATCTCGATTATGGGACTTTCATCGGGACTTGCTGTTATAATAAAGGGGCCAAACTAGAAATGCCTTTCTCACTCCCTCCACAGATGCTACCTGACCGTGGAGTGTTTCCAGCACTTTCTGCTTTTGTTTTAGCTTTTCAGAACCTGCAGTACTCTGACTTATTTTTATAACCAGGTTAGGTACATGGCAAATTTAAAGTCCTTCTGAGACTGTATGACATTCTGAAGCCAAAGGAAAAATTTGCAGCCCTATGAGGAAAGAGAGGGGGAGGGGGTGTGATTGATTGGTAAATTGTTCAGGGAGCCAGCATAGGCATGATGGGCTAAATGGTCTCCTTCTGTGCTGTATGATGCTAGGATATCACCTCAGAATACACGCAGAAACACTGTGCAACACAAAATCTACCAAAGTCTGAGTGTGTCCACCTCAAAGCAGCTGAATGCAAAGCAAAACAGAAATGAATATCGATATCACAATAACACTAAACATCATGCACTTCATGCCACTTTATGATGAACTCAGCCATATCTTAACCTTTGATGTTAATTGAATATTAATTGTATTTAATTATATGCAAGAGCTGGGCATTAATGGGAATTCACTTGTGCTCCTACAAATAGGAACAAGCTAAATTAGCGTTTTTGGGTGAGGAGGTGCATGTTTGTAATGGGTATCTCTGTAACTAAATGCATGTAAAAGTGTGTAAAGATTGGCTCCAGTTCTATCCTTCACAATGTGGCTTAGTTCTACCCTTCACAATGTGGCTTTCTGCAAAATAGGCGCCAACCTGTCTTTTCTCTTATTGGATGCTGTAGGCATCACTCTAAGCTGTGTTTGATTCCAGATCCCCAGCTTTCCTCTTTTAGCCTGGGTTGGATGAGGGGTGAGAGTAGGCACTTTATTTATAAAAATCCCACGCACTCTTATAAAAGCAACTGCATTAAAAACACTGAATCGCGCAGGCACAACTCCTAATGCCAATACTGCATTCGGGGCAGTTTGCAGGTCTTTTCCCCATCTCCAAGGCGTCAGTAGGCATAGCAAGCACTCCTTACACTGCTCCCTCCACCTCGATTATTATACGGTAACAAAAACACAGCACCCAATGTCTGACTAAATTAATAGACATGATAATTTCACACCAAAGGAGTACATTATTTCATCTAAGTGCTATCTGCTCCATCACAAAGGGTCATACCACAGCTGTGGCAAACCCCGTGTTATTATGAAGTTTGATGATAGAATCCCTTTGCCATCTAAGCACTTACCTTTAGGCTAGCAATAGCTGCAGGCGAAAACAGTGCCACCCATGATAAAGGACTTACCCAGTGTGCGGAAGATGGAGTAGCTTTGAGATGAGTGGTAATCAGCTGCTGCCACTGTAGCAGCTTGCATTTTTTAAAATATTTTTGCTGCCTAACTTTCTGCCAAATCTTCTTATCCATTTCTCTCACCTTCTGCCTTTGTCCTGATAAAACAAAAGGGACTCACCCGTCTGATTTCTTGTCAGCAAGAATCACGTTTGCAAAGTTAAAAGACAGTTGTAGTTGATGGATTTCTGGTGTCAAGGATTTAGATTCTCGGAGCTGTGAGACAATATATTAACCACATCCCATCGTCTGCTAATCACATTACAGTTTAAATGAGCATTTGTAATTTCACCCATCAATGATTTATTTCATCACTGAAGAACAATTACTCGTCTCACATATATTCCAACCACAATATTATTTTCAGTTGTGAAGGAAAGTATGAAAAAAAATTGAATTTTCATATACATAAATGGCAATATTCCTTCTGTTGAAATTATAATTTTTAAATCAGCAGCCTTCTGACTACCTAATGATCAGGTATTCCAAGAATAAATTACTTCATTTCTTTTTCGTTGTGGTCATTTTGCACATTCCAAAGTAAATTTCTGTTTTTCTGCGGTTTTATTTTTTCCAGCAAGTGTAGAATTATTTCTCCAAATTAAAGGGAAAAAAAAAATCCTGTTTATTTTCCTTACAATTCATTAAAGTGGAATCCCATTAGTGTGCAGCTTCATATTGGCTTCTTCCCTGAAAACAAACAAAATGCATTTTGGCCAGGAAGCAAATGGAAGAAAAGGAGGCATCCGAGATTATAAGTGAGAGGAATTTGTGAAGGTTTTTTTTAAAAAAAAGTAAGTCAAAAGTCTTTTATCCTTCCAATCTGATTGGTTCTGGATCGGTGTAACAAAGGGGGCAAAGTGCATTCCCAACAAACTGATGAAGTGTTTCACCTATTTCAAAGGAAAACACTAATCTCAAAATGACCACGTTAATGTGTGATGCTTCCATTCCCTGATAGCAGCAGTGAGGTTGAGGAGGAAAACTAGTCCCCGGGAAAAATACTGTATTGATAACATTTGTTTAGCTGCAAAGGAACACACACATCACTTTTCTTTATTCATACTGGGATATTTTAGCTCTTATAGTATAAAGCCACCATGTGGCAATTGTGGGTGTACAATTAACAGATTAGAGTGATAAAGAGGTTCAACTCCTGCAGGCAGGCAATAGCAAGGCAACCTCCCTGGGGCCCTATGGGTTGGAGTGGGATGTGCCATCAACACTTAGGTCAGATAATCTCTCCCCTACCTCCCCTCCTCCTCCTGTGCCCTGGAGCACCTTTCAAATACCTGCTCTGTATTCTAGTCCAACGTTGGGCCATGGCTGGGACAAAGAGATACAAAGGCTGCTTATGAAAAAAGCTCCCCCCCAAAAAAGTGACATCTGTTAAAACTGCTTACAAACACGTATTGGAGAATTGCAGGTTACAGTTACAGTACTGGATGTGGCAGAAATCAGACCACATTTAGCTATTGTCAAAAACTGACGGCCTCACATTCATCCTTTAAAACAATTTTGTGATAAACTTAATTCCGAAGGTATAATACTGCCATGTACAGGTCTGCTCTTGTTTCTCATTTATTCGAAAGCTGCCTCAAACAGTGCTCTCTCACCACTGATGGGACACCAGCAGCATTCACAGCTCACTCCTCTCTGACAACAATGGAGTTCTAAAGAGGGATTTAAGTCAAACACAGTGATGCCAATTCCGTAATAGAACAGATTCAGGAAGTGTGCTTGATGTCACAGAAGTAATCCGACTCGAAGTAGGCATGCACATGTTGGTAAGTAATGGACAAAGGCATTCAGCCTCAATGGGAAATCACTGAATTGATAAATCAACCATTTCTGATTTTTTTTTTGCTCTCTCTCTCTCTGGCCGGCATTTCTTGTTTTAATTAGTGTCTGACCCGTGAACATTGTACTTAGTGTGGGATATCTATGGTTTCAGCCCACAACACTGACTGCCTGCTGAAAATAGTAGTCAGCAATGGTAACTCAGAAAGCTCAAGTCCAACGTACAAGTAAAATAAAGCAATGGACGTGAGGGATGTTGCATCAACTGCAAACTTATTTTATACCTGAAAACACATCAGCTACAGGGATTGTAAAAAGGCAAAGAAAATGTAATATTATCATTACCCCAACCATCAATACATTACAATAAGCCTTGCATGCAGGTTGAAGCTATACAATCTACACACAGTTTAAAAAATGTATGTATATGTGTACCATTCTGTTAGAGATAGTATCACAGATCTTAAGTGACCTAATAATTATCTGCAGGGAAATTAAAATGAGAATTCGTCAAAATAATTGTGACATTGGTAATAATAGTGTGATGCAGCTTTAACTGAGAGTGTATAGGATCAATTGACTCATACACAAGAAGCAACGAGTTACCAGACTGCTCTGAAATTCCCAAATGCAGAGAAACTGAGTGGCATAGTGGGTCAGAACACTGTCCTTTCACCTCAGGGGATCTGGGATCAAACACAGCTTAGAGTGATGGGATGAAAGACTCCTCTCTGACAGGAGTTAAGAGCCCTAATTGTACTCCATTCATACTTGCCACTATGAAAGTCCTATGAAGTTGGTACTGAAGCCAATATAAATGCTGTTGCATTTTGAGTGCCATTTTCAAAACTTACCCTTTGTTTCTGGCTACAGGATGCCTTTAATTAGTATAATATTGAGAGGTGCTATTCATCAATTGGCATCTTTTACCCTTGTTTCCCATTACTGAAAAAAAAGTAAATGATGTCTAATGTTATTGTACACCTCATTACTTTATTGTGCAAAACTGAACAATGATGCAAATGCAAGACTGGAAATTGTAATGGTAATGGGTGACAACATGGAGAACACACCAAGTGCAAAGGACTGCCCCAAACAATTAAATAGTATAAATAGCTACAATTGAACACTTATTAAATGCCGTAATGGAAGAAACCTCCTGGCAGATAATGGAAATTGTTAAATAATGAAGAGCCCCACTCTTCTTGGTCTTTCCCATGAAATGCTAAACCAAGGGCACATCTGTCATCCCAGGTGAGGGTGAAACATTATTCAAAAGCACTGTTCGAAAAGCCGGGGAGTTCTCCCGGTGTCTTGTCCAACAATTATCCCTCAATCAATACAACTGAAACAAATTATCTGGTCATTTATCTCTTTGTTGTTTGTGGGACCTTGGCTGCCATGTTTCCTACATTACAACAACGGCCGCAATATGTATATTGCTTCAGTAGCTGGGAATGTTTTGGAGCATTCCAGGGTTGTGATGGGTATTATATGAATGCAAGTTATTTCTCCTTTCTCTCATGGAAGGCACAGCAAATGCCTTTGGCTTGGGGATGAAGAGGATTACATATATCATTAAAAGTCTTAAATGTAGTACGTAAGTTACAGCTTCTCAATCCTTAAAAGTATCCTTAAGCACATCACAAATAAATCGTGGTCCACCACAACAATATTATGCCAGTGAGATAGAAGGGCATGGCTGGTTCAGTGGTTTCAATTAATCATGATGGTTGGCCCAAATATCTCATTGAACTAATGTCGACCAATCAAAAAATAGTTCCATTCATTAGCTGCGTAGGAAAGTTTCCAATCAACAATTGGGAAGGGACCATAAAAAAAAACCCAATTAGATTACTCTGTTTTCAACCACTGGGAGCAGCAACTACACACAAAACAAAGCAATGAACTTGCTAAAATAATTTCCTCTCATTGTTTGTGCCCATCACTTACTATTTCAAGCCAGCAAATAGAATCCTAGAATGATACAGTGCAGGAGGAGGCCGTTCGGCCCATTGTGCCTGTGTCAGCTCTCTGAAAGAGCTACTCAATTACTCCCACCCTCCTGCACTTTTTCCCTTTTCAAATATTTATCTGGTTCCCCTTTCGAAAGTTGTGACTGAATCTGCTTCCACTGCCCTTTCAAATTATGCATTCCAGATCATAACAACTTTCTGCATGAAAACGTTACTCCCCATGTCACCTACACAGCAAGAAATAAAGTCCAAGAAGCCGCTGTAGTTCAGTCATGTGAAAAATCACACATTATAGCAGTGGAGTGAGGAACCTGGGGCAAAACTGGGTTCCACCAGCTCTCTGTCCCTTTGTGCTTCCATTAAGGATTCTGCTGGGAGGGAAGGGGAGAGGCACTTTCAGTGGTGGTCTGCCCCATTGGTGATACTGGAACAGGTTGGACTGATGGGGTGACATCAGGCATGCTAACTTTCACCAGCTCTGCCTCAGGTGTGCCCAGTGCACTGTATGTTTGTAGGAAGAAGATGCACTGTATGTGTCAGGATCTGGTGGAATTGAGGCCCAGTCGTTTTTAGGAATTTGTTTTGTCATTGATAAATGACTATAGAGCCATTTTTACATGATTTACACCTGGCAAAGTGTTACAGGGACACCCTTCCCTCCTTGTTGGGACGACTGTCCCACAGTTGTACAGAAACAACATGGGTGTTTGCCCGAAATATGGAAAGTTGCCGACCCCAAGACTTTGGACAGGGTCTGCACTGGGGCCAGTCAGCAAGAGAAAGTCCCGTCTGACCTCAGTTTTGGTGGTATTTTGGGGTGATTATTTTTAACACACACGCAGTTAAAATGTTATTTTTTTATATTATCTCTACTGTTCTACAGGGCCTTGGTAAGACCACACCTGGAGTATTGTGTGCAGTTTTGGTCTCCTTACCTAAGAAAGGATGTACTTGCCATAGAGGAAGTGCAGCGAAGGTTCACCAGACTGATTCCTGGGATGGCAGGATTGTCGTATGAGGAGGGATTGGGTTGACTGGGCCTGTATTCACTGGAGTTTAGAAGAATGAGAGGGGATCCCATTGAAATATAAAATTCTGACAGGGATGGACAGACTGGATGCAGGGGTGATTTTTCCTCTGGCTGGGGGGGTCTAGAACAAGGGGTCACAGTCTCAGGATACGGAGTAAGCCACTTAGGACGGAGATGAGGAGAAACTTCTTCACTCAGAGGGTGGTGAACCTGTGGAATTCTCTACCACAGGGGGATGTGGAGGCCAAGTCACTGAATATATTTAAGAAGGAAATAGATTTCTAGACTCTAAAGGCGTCACGGGGTATGGGGAGGGTGCGGGAGTATAGTGTGGAGATAGAGGATCAGCCATGATCATATTTAATGGCGGAACAGGCTTGAAGGGCCGAATAACCTACTCCTGCTCCTATTTTCTATGTTTCTATTAAGCGATTCTGAAATATAAACACAACTGATCCATCATTTAAAAAAAATTATTCTTGTGATGTGGACATTGCTGGCAAGGCCAGCATTTATTGCCCAACCTTGAACCACTGCAGTCCATGTGGTGAAGGAACTCACCAGTTAATGCTGCCGTTATTTGCAATTTGCCATTTAATGTTAGAAATATTTCTCAGAAGTTTCTCTACAACGGACTGATGTTTTGTATATAAGGCCTGGGGCTGGAATTGTTTTTCAATCCCATTGTTGGAAATTTTTCCTGTGTTTTATATACAGGGAACTTCCAGCTGCTGTTACTCCGTGGGGCAGAATTTCCTGGCGGGGGGAGGGGCCAGAAAATGCGGCGAGCCTTTCCAATGTCCATTCACTTCGGCAGACCTGGAAAATCCTGCCAGAGGGAGGGCCGGAAAATTCTGGCCAGTGTGCCATGAGAACTATGATACCCAAAATTTATCATGGCCATTTATAACCACAAGACAGGGAAGCAACTGTGAGGCACAAGAGTAGGTAAAATTCCTCAATTTCATTAAACAAAGGTCAAAGCGCCCTTCGCAACCTCCAGGCAGCCCATAGTGCTTTACAGCCACTTCCTTAAGTGTTCACTGTTTTAGCGTGGGAAATGCGGCAGCCAATTTGCTCACAGCCAACTCTCTTCGACAGCAATATGATAATGACGAGATTATTTGGGTTTTTTTGTGACGTTGTCTGAGGGATGAAACATTGGCCAGGACGCTGAGGAGAACTCCCCTGCTCTTCTTTGAAACAATGCCATGGGATCGTTTAAGTCCACCCGAGAGGGCAGACAGCACCTTGGTTTAATGCCTCACCCAAAAAGGCAGCACCTTTGACAGTGCAACACTCCCTCAGTACTCGTGTCAGTCTAGATTTTTGTGCTCAGGTTTCTGAAATGGGACTTGAACATTCTGGCTCAGAGGCAGGAGCGCTAACCAACTGAGCCAGAGCCGAAAATCTAGTTTGCCTTCAGCATTTTTACAGTTTAAGTAGGTTGGAGAAGTTGGGACTGTTCTCCTTGGAGAGGACAAGGCTAAGAGGAGATTTGATAGAGGTGTTCAAAATCATGAGGGGCCTGGGCAGAGCAGATAGGGAGAAGCTGTTCCTGCTCGTAAAAGGATCGAGAACGAGAGGGCACAGATTTAAAGCGATTTGCAAAAGAAGCAAATGCGCTGTGAGAAAAAGCTTTTCCACACAGCGAGTGGTTCTGGTCTGGAATGCACTGCCTGGAAGTGTGGCGGAGGCAGGTTCAATCGAGGCATTCAAGAGGGCATTAGATGATTATTTAAATAGAAACAATGTGAAGGGTTACGGGGAAAAGGCAGGAGAATGGCACTGAGTCATAATGCTCATTCGGAGAGCTGGTGCAGACACGATGGGCAGAATGGCCTCCTTCTGCACCATAACAATTCTGTGATTCTGTGAAGTCGTGAAATGAAATAAAATGTTTGGCGTGAGATGTTTTTGAACTGAGGGGACTGATGCTTACGCCAGCGTTAAATGAGCAAGCTCATGATATAGCGCTCGATTCTCACTCTGTCCAAGTGAATGGGTTTTAAGCGAATTAAAATCTCCCTCAAAATTTGATCTTGAACTCAGATATTGCAGCTGGAGTCAATCAGTTGGGCAGCCCCAGACCATGGCAAACTGTAAAATACGTGTTCAAGTTGCTGGTCACCGCAACAATAATAACTTTATTATTATGAATTATGAATTATAGTATTATGATATATTGCTGGATCACTATAAATGAAATATTGATAGATCCTTTGCAGCATTACCCAATGAGATTATGCCAAAACTGTTTGGAAAAATGGGGTATTGTGAGAAATGGGGCCAAGAATAATAACCTGTAAATAACTGAGAGAAAAACAATAGCCCAGATTTTGCCATTGGTGGCAAAGTGATGGCGCTTGCAATTGACCCAAAAAAAAAACTGCCCCTAAAGATCTAGCAATTTTTATGTCATAGATTCCACCTTTCCTGACATTAATTTCATTCTGATGCCCAGCAACAGTTATGTCATCAAGCAGGCTAAGCAGCCAATCACACAAAATAATTCTCACAGTCAGAAAATCAGGAAGTAAAATGCATTTCACTTTTTAATCATTTTACAGAGAGTGAAATAATGAGTGGGACATACGCATGGAATTAAGGTAGAAACTGAAATATCATAAGCCAGCTTAAAAAAAAAACTTTCAGAAAAACCTATGGAATTTTTTATCTTAATGGAGAAATTTGACATTTGACAAATATATTCAGGGCCAGAGAAGGTGTTTGGAAGTAATTATGAGCTTGTTATGCCATTAAAAGCTCAGTTGTGCCTCATTCAACAAGGTGTAACTTTTTGAAGGTTTTTTTTACTGTGAGACTAAAAGCACAAAAGTAGAAATTCATGTCAGTTCAAACGGTTTCATCCATGGAGACTTTAACAGTGCACTCTGTGGAGGAGCAGGGAATCATGAATAGCAGCTTATGAATCTCCGCATTTGACTGCACATGTATGGATGCCAGTTAGAGGTGTTGTAATTTTCACAGTTGTACAGTGGCAAATAATGACAGGTTCATTTCAACCACAAAACCTGGGCCACTGTTTTGGCGGGGGTGGTGAGGAGAAAGGAAATAAAAATATAAGTACGTACATCATAAACATTTTTTTGAAAGTTGTCAGGTGGATAGCATTACAAAGAATGTGGGTGAAATTGGTCTCTGCCAACAGTGGGCTTGTAGAGCATCTCTTTTTACTGCGCCAGTGTTTATTTCCTGTTGACTATTAGAAAACATTGCCAAGATTCTGAATTTCAGCCCAAGTAAAAGCGACAGTGAGATGAGGAAATGAGTCTCCAAAAAGAGTTGGAGCTACTGTTCAGTGAACTTCAGTGGAAAGAAGGTTGGGCCAATTTCACCCCCAATTTATCTGTGAGGCCGTGTATTTTTCAACATTAATAGGGTATTTCACTTCGTGTCAGACTTGCGATAAGTTGCTTCAGTAAATTTGTCATGTTACCGTGACGGGGAAACAGCTTTTGTGTTTAGGTTGTGGCAGGACCGCAGTAAATATCGGAAACCACACTGCAGGCCGAGGCCTGTCCTTGAGTGGCACCATGGATGATGTACCAGTTCAATTTAATCTGCTTGATCGATGTCAGCCAGGAAATTGGTGTTAGCGGGTTGTGCAAGGGGGCAATGACTTGTGAAAACCTTTGCCCCATGAAAATTCTGACAGGGATTTGCGAAAACAAAAAAAAAAGAAAAATTGGATAGCTGTAAACATAAAACAAATTCAAGAAGGCTTTGTATTTGTATTAATCTGATAACATCTTTGAAATATGCAATAATGAAAGTAAAATACTGTGGAGATCTGAAATAAAAACAGAAGGTGCTGGAAAATCTCAGCAGGCCTGGCAGTATCTGTGGAGAGAGAAACCGAGTTAGTGCTTCAAGTCGAATATGACTCTTCTGCGGAACTGTCTTTGAGGTGGTTGATGTGGGGAATACAAAAGCTTCACTGCTGCAGCAAAGTGTGTTCTTCTGATCTTGGGTGTAAGCAATATTTTTGTTTTGGAAAAATATACTTTATTCATAAAATATCTGAAAGAACATTACAAAACATTTCAAAATGGCCGTCACGTAAAGTGCAATCATAATCAAATTTTCCACATAGATCATGAGGTGCTTCAATACAATCAATGAATATTACAGACATCTCAACATGGCCATTACAGACAGTGCAATGGTACTCAAGTTATCGACATAGATCATGTTGCACTCTGAGGTGCTTCAATACAATTATATATGATACTTTTAGTATTCAATGCATACATTCATTGTGAGCCATACAGCCTGAGGGTCTATACCTTTCCCAGCCCCTCGGTGCACTATGGCAGAAAGGTCTTAGACAGCTACCTTTCCCCATTGCGCCTTTGCGGTGGCTACCCCAAGCTTTACTGCGTCCCTCAGCACGTAGTCCTGGACCTTGGAATGTGCCAGTCAGCAACACTCGGTCGGGGACAACACTTTGCTCTGGAAGACCAACAAGTTTCGGGCAGACCAAAGAGCGTCTTTCACTGAGCTAATGATCCTCCAGTTGCAGTTGATGTTTGTTTCGGTGTGTGTCCCTGGGAACAGCCCGTAGAGCACAGAGTCCTGTGTCACAGAACTGCTCGGGATGAACCTCGACAGAAACAACTGCATCTCTCTCCAGACCTTCTTTGCAAAGGCACAATCCACCAGGAGGTGAACAACGGTCTCTTCCCCACCGTAGCCACCTCGAGGGCAACGTGCAGTGGGGGTGAGACTCCTGGTGTGTTGGAAGGATCTGACGGGGAGGGCCTTTCTCACCAGCAAAATGTCAATGCAGAGTAGAGTCAATATGGCTGTGAGGAATCTGTGAGAGGGTCCTGTGTATATCTCTTATCAGATATATGCATTTTAATGTTGTGCTGATTTAATGGAACATTGGTGAGGGGGTGTGGGGAGGACTTTTTTCTTGATGACACAATGGGAGCTGGTTCTGGGAGGGAGAAGGGTGGTCCATTAGTATGCGGGAAACCCAGATGTAAGTGCAGCACATCTGCCAGTGGCTTTTTAACCCAGGCACCGCATTTCTGATTTCTGGGTTTCCCAATCAATTAGGTTGAGTGGGCGTGACAGTGACCTGCTTGAGTCGATTTGTACTCCAGTACTTAAAGGGACATTACAAAAATGACTCTGGAGGTTTGGAGGGCAAAAGAAGGAGGTGTCAGGACGGAGTCCCAAATCTGTGCCACGCTTTCGTGATGCTTGCTCGGATATGATGCTGGGGGCCGCGAGGGAGATACTGTTCCCGACTGACAGGGGGTGGAAGCTAGATGATGCGGCTGAAGGTTGCTCAGGATGTGAGCAGCAGGATTGTGGCACCAACATTCTGGGTTCAGTGTTGAAAGAGGTTTTGTGACCTAATCAGGGACTGTTATACATTCAACTCCGGATATCATGCCCACTCCCTCACTCTGCCTACTCAAGCTTATTCTTGCACATCTCTCCTCACACCAATTTACCATGCAGGTACAGCAATCCCCACCTGTCAATACCCTTTCTCGCATCCCCATTTATCCATCTGGCACTGACACGGACCCTCACCTTAATGTGATATCATGCCTCTCTCTCATTCTCTCATCGTCACTCTCAACAAATGTCGTCCATCCGTTTGTTCAGCACATTCTTTTACTCTCACTCATAGGTCTCTTCTTTTCCTCCTTGCAGGAGAAGAAAGCATAGAACATCAGGGAGAGGCAGTGAACCTGAGGTGGCCCTCCATCATCTCACATTAACAGCTGCAGAGGAGGAGGCATTGAAAACCAGTGGATTCTCAGTGTGCTTCACCATTGGAGACGGGGAGATGGAAGCCTCCAAGTTGACTGGTGACAGAATTAAGTATCAGATGGTTATTTAGCATGCAACGCTCACTCACGTTGGTTTTATGTCAGTAGTGAGTAAGATATGATGTTCAGAATTATCACTTAAACCATTCTTATCTTGACAGTTCTAATTCACATGTTTAATCTCCCACAGGAGGTGGTCCAGGAGAATGATGATGACTCCCCCAAGGAAGTCACTCATTGTAAGGGTGCATGGTCACAAGACTCATGCAGACCATGCACCAGCTCAGATACTCGCACTCTGATGGGACCAGGGACCAGTAGGTGGGTTTTCACATTGTGACTCACATCACAAGTGAGCAAATGCAGCTGGTGGGGTCAGGGGCAGCAGTAGACTCCACATCAGAGGTCACAGACTCCAAGCCCTGCTCAGCTCGATGTAGATCCTGTACCTTGGGGCCTGTTGATGTACAGGATACTTCTGGAGCAGCAGTGAAATATGTGCAATGCACTGGCAGGTGTTCCAGCTGCACTGTGCATGATTGTAGAGAGACTGGAGGGGTCCATCTCAACCATTAGTGGCATGGTGTCACAGACATTTGTGATGATGTCTTCGTCCATGGGTGTTATCAACCATGTTTTTAGCGACTATCCCTTGTCGCCAAGGAGCCACCTGGTAAGCTTGCGTTGAGATGCAAAGAGATCAGGGAGGGTGAGCTGTCGCAGGATGAAAGCATCATTGTGGCTGCCTAGGAATCTTGCACGCACCTTTTTACTCATCACTTGCTTCTACGTTAATGGAATGGGCATCCTTGTGGTTGCTAAAGACTCCTGGGTGACCTATGGCCTCAACTCCACTTTCCTGTGTATCCCCTAAGCCGTTTGACTCCCTTGTCAATCAGGAAACTGTTAGCCTTAAAAATATTCAATGGCTCTGCCTCCACTGATCCCTGGGGACCGGATTCCACAGACCAAGGAGGCTGTGAGAGAAAACAATTCTCCTCAAGCTCTATCTTAAATGGTGTTCCTTTTTAAACTGGCTCCCCTCGTTCTGGTCTGTCCCAAAAGGGAAAACACCCTCTCAGCATCCGCATGCCACGTGTGTGTAGTCAACACCCTGCACGTTTGGACCAGTTAGAACCGTGAAGCCGGGCACCAGCTCATTCTGAATGGCATCATCGCAGGAGAGGCTGCCATAAGGAGTCTGCAAAAGTTTATAGATAGGTTAGGTGAGTGGGCAAATATTTGGCAGTTTGTGTATAATGTAGGAAACTCTGAATTTGTCCACTTTGGCAGGAAGAGCAGAAAAGCAGTATACTATTTAAATGGAGAGAGATTGCAGAACTCTGCGGTAGAGGGGGTTCTGGGTGTCCTGGTACATGAATCGCATGAAGTTAGTATGCAGGTAAAGTAAGTGATTAGTAAGCCAAATGGAATGCTGGTATTTTTGTAAGGGGAATCAAGTATAAAAGTGGGGAAGTGTTCCTGCAGCTGTACAGGGCCTTAGTTAGACCACATCTGGAGTATTATGTACAGTTTTGATCTCCTTCAAAAAGGATGTGATTGCAGTTCAGAGAAGGTTCACTTGACTGATTCCTGGGATGAAGTGGTTATCCTATGAGGAAAGGTTGGACAGGCTGGGCCTGTATCCATTGGAGTTTAAAAGAATTGGAGGTGATTTTATTGAAACATATAAGACCCTGATGGGACTTGACAGGGTGGATGCTGAGAGGATGTTTCCCCTTGTGGGACAGACTAGAACGAGGGGAGACAGTTTAAAAAGGAACACCATTTAAGACAGAGATGAGGAGAATTGTTTTCTCTCAGAGGGTCCTTGGTCTGTGGAATCCTCTACCCCAGAGATCAGTGGAGGCAGAGCCATTGAATATTTTTAAGGTTGAGTTAGACAGATTCCTGATTGACAAAGGGTATAAGGGGTAGACAGGAAAGTAGAGTTGAGATCACAGTCAGATCAGCCATGATCTTATCAAATGGCGGAGCAGGCTCGAGGGGCCGAATGGCCTACTCATGCTCCTAATTTGTATGTTTGTATAATTGGCGGCTCTGGCACAGAAGCAGTCACCTGTCTTACACACTTGTGCGCTGTTGACTGTGGAATACTGCAAATCTCTCCATGTAGCTGACATTGACTTTCAGAGTTAGTGCAGAGGTCCCCTGGAATGCATCAACATTTAGGCATGAATTCCCCCTAACAGGAAAGTTTGATTATTGCTGGAGTAGAGAGAGTTTTAAAGTCACTCTAACCACAGATTGGCCATAAAGGGTGCACTTAATGATGTCACTGGGAGGAAAAGGCTTTCTTTCATTCACCAATGCTGGAAGGTCATCATACTTCATCTTGTTGAACTCAAAGTTACAATGAAAAGATTAGGGAGAGGAAAGGACGCTAAAAAGAAATAGAACAGAATCAAAATGATTTCTGACCAGGAACAAGGAAGAAACACTCTAGGTTTCATCAAAACCTTTACATTGATTTACTGCTATGCCAATATAAATGAGATATGGATAGATTCCCAATCCTCTTATTTGTTTCTCTATGTAGGAGATTGTGCTGAAGCTGTTGGGAAACATCTGGTGTTGTTTAATATATGAGGAACAGTGTGCGAGGTCCATCTGTGGGTTCAACTGTAACATAATAGCAGACACAAATTTCCCAACTAATCAACTGCAGGTCCTTTCACTAAAGGTTTTCTGTAATGACATTAAGATCATCTATCTTCGAGAGTGAACATTATTGTACATCAATGACATGGAGCACAGTAATACACAAAGGCAGACTCAGATACAAGAGAATCATTTCAAGCCTCTGATCTACTTAAGGGATCATGAACCATTCAAGCAGGTTTCCTGATGGCCCAGTGAATAAACGCACTTCCCAGTTTAGAATTAAGCCAAACAATGAGGAAGGAGATCTCAGCTCTGGATGGAGTGATTGGATCCCGGCTGGGATGGTGATATTGACACAAAAATTGCCCTCAAGAAACTTGGAGTGTGGTCAGGAGAAAAGTCAACTGGGGTGCCCGCTGCTAATTGCTATCCAGTGATGTGTGTGGATAATAGGGAAGAGCAATGTCAAAGTTGTCTGTAATACCTCACCCCCTCCCTTGTTGACACCTAATGCTAGAGCCCACACAAAATGAATGGCCACTTGAGTAAGGTATGGGAGATTCGTTGGTACTGATGGAACCCAGAACCAGAGCCAGTATGAAGACAATTAAAAAATACACCATTATTTTCTAGACATTAGAAGAAATGTGTTTTGTATTTCCAAATCAATGTTGAATGATTAGATGCCATGTGATCTTCATAGTCAACATTCATAAATATTTATCACATAAGGGATAGGCAAGGGTGAATTCAAATGACTTAGAGTTATTTTTGAACAACAGTAGAAAAAGGAGGGCATTGAACTTGCAGTGGCACAGTATGGTGGAAGGTAAATGATTCCATTTAACACATAATCTTTATTATCAATCCATAAAATAATGATTGAGATAGAATGGGGTCAAAGAATCTCTGGGAAAGTAGCCCTACAAATGGAATGATTCAGCTTAGGTAAAGTTGTTAACAATCCCTGAATGTTGCTTTTGCGACATATAGGGGTTAATTTTGAGTTGCTATCGTGCATTCTCACTTGGAGTGAAAACTCATGATTTTACCCCAACCTAAATTACTAATTTAATCAAATCTTATTTTTACCTTTTGTTTTGCTCACCAATGTTTCCTGCTAATTTTCTCTCTCCTTCCCTCAATGCGCTGGTGTTATGGTTCCAGGAGTGCTGTTGCCCTCTGCAAAGAAAATCTTGACAATGGTTCTAAAGTCTACACCTTCTGACTTTCGAGTGATATTGGGTGTGAGATGACAGAAAACTATTCCTGGATCCATGACTCTGTCTCTCCATTTTACAACTGCTAGTCTCTTAACCTTGAGGAGGTAATGATGTAGTGACATTATACAACCTCTTTGCCAACTTGCTTTCACAAGAACATAAGAAACAGGAGTAGGCCATTCGGCCCATCAAACCTGCTCTGCCATTCAGTAAGATCAGGATGGAACTTCCACATTAAATCCACTTTCCTGTCAGATCTCTATATTCCTTGATTCTTTCAGTGCTCAAAAATCCGTTGATCTCAGTCTTGAATAAACTCATCGATTGAGCATTCACGGCTCTCAGGTGTAGGAGATTTGAAAGATTCACAACCTTCTGAATGAAGGAATTTCTCCTTATCTCAGTCCTAAATATTGACCCCTGATCCTGAGGCTATGACCCCCTAGTCCTAACCTCTCCAGCCAGGGGAAACAGTCTCTCAGCATCTTCCCTGTCCATCTCTCTAAGAATTTTGGATGTTTCAATGAGATCACCTCTCATTCTTTTAAAATCCAGATTTTAGGCCTATTCAATCAATTTTTCCTCATAGAACTGCTCTCTCATCCCAAAATTAATCTGGTGAACCTTCATTAAGGCAAATTTAGCCTTCCTTAGGTAAGAAAACTAAAACTGTACACAGTACCCCAAGTGTGGCCTCACCAAAGCAATAAGACTTCCTTACTCTTATGCTCCAACCCTTTGCAATAAAGGCTAACATACCATTTGCCTTCCTAATCGTTTGCTGTACATGCATATTAATTTTCTGTGACTCATGTTCGAGGACACCCAAGTCGGATTTGAATACCAACATTTATTAATATTTCACCTTTTAAAAGATATTCTCCATGGAAGTTACAGGTAACATTTAGGTTCCCCAAACAGCTATGGATCAAAACCTGAGACAGAAGTAGAAGCCATGAGGCAGAGAGAAACAGCAGCACAAAGATAATATTGGCAAGTTAAGAGATTGACCATATTCTCCAAATTGTCAAGTGCCATGCTACTGTCAATCAACTGGTAATATGTTAAAAGATGTTGCATTTGTGCACCCTTCTGGTTAAGCTTTTCTGTTATAAATTCCTATGTTCACATTTATTACAGAACATGCCTTTTTAAACTTATTAAATGGTGATTATGTCCTTCCAGAATTGGTGGTACAATAACATTGGTGTTTGTCTCCCAGCTCCCCTGCCTCTACTGTAACAAGCTCTACTTCTTTGAATGCCAATTTGCCATAAGTTTTTCTTTTATCTGGGAGGAGTTTTAGTGCTGTGTGACCACCATTTTCCAACCATTTATTTTAATAGTTGGAAAACTATGGGGAGCATGTGCCTGTATTATGACGTCCAGTTAAGGCAATGCCTTGATTTTAAAATTCTGATCCTTGTTTCCATATCTCTCCAAGGCTTTGCTCCTCTCTACCTCTGTAACCTCCTCCAGCCTCACTGCCCTCCTAGAGAGCTGCGCTTCTCCAATTCTGGTCTCTTGAGCATCTCAATTTTAATTGCTCCACCATTGGCAGCCATGCTTAGGTCTGCCTACATCCTAAGCTCTGGGATTTCCTCTCTGCCTCTCTTTTCTCATTTGAGATGCTCCTTAAACCCTACCTTTTTGACAAGGCATTTGGTAACCTTACCTAATATATCCTTTTGTGGCTTGATGTCAAATTTTGCCTTATAACACTTCTGTGAAGTACCTTATAATGTCTATTACATTGAAGATGCTATACAAATAGAAGTTGTTGCTTTTGTATTGCTGACATACTTCCAGCAGACTCTCTGTCAGGAGCATAATTTTGTAAAATACCCTTTACATATATTGCTTCTCCATTTAATCCCATTGGTAAACTGTTGTTATGCTGCTTTATCTCCCTCTTTTTCTCCTTTTTGCCCTTCCGTTTTGAATATTATCATTCACACTGGGGTACCACTCTTGCACAACTGGTGTTCATCATATGAGAACATAGACATGACAGTCAGTGTCAATGTCCCCTCTAACTTCTGTTTCCTGTGAACAGTTGGCATGTTGCACCCACTGTCCCTTTATTGATAAGATTGATACGCAACCGGGCATGAGTGTGTTTTAGCGTGAATGCTGCTTGCGCACAGCCCATTTATTCCCTGTGCAGCTTAGAGGGGATGTGGGTCAGTGCCTAATCACCCACAAGAGGCCATTACAAACACACCAAAACGATGGACAAGAAAAGGCCTACTGATCTATCCCAGCCTGCCCTGGCCCATAGAGTCATAATGTTCACTCTGAAAGATCGACGATCAATAATGTCATTATGGTAAATCTTTAGTGAAAGAATCTGCAGTTGATTAGTGGGGGAATTTGTGTCTGCCATTACATTACAATTGAACCCACAGATGGACCTCACTGTTTCTCACATATTAAATAACACCAGGTGTTTCCAAACAAAATGGATAATTTCACACATCTCCGCATTACACTCCATTTGTCACCTTCTTGCTCAATCACTTAACCAGGCTATATCCCTTTGCATCCTCCTCACAGCTTACATTCCTACTTAGTTTTGCATCATTAGCAAACGTAGATACATTACATTGGTCAGCTTATCTAAGCCATTAATATAGGTTTGAAATAGCTGTGGCTCAAGCTGCAGGGTAGACTGTGGTGTAGTGGTAATATCACTGGATTAGTAATCCAGAGGCCTAGGTTTATGCTCTAGGGACATGGGTTCAAATCCCACCATGGCAGCTGGTGGGAATTTGAATTTAATTAATAAATCTCACGTAACTCCAGACCGACGTTGATTCTGAAATGGCCTAGCAAGCCAAGGGCAATTAGGAATGGGCAACAAATGCTAATACCTGCATCTCATGAAAGAATAAATTTAAGAAAAAGTTCTGATCCTTGCAGCACTCTCTAGTTACGCCCTACCATCCGAAAATGACCTGTTTATTCTGAATGAAATAAAAGCAAAGTGCTGCAGATGTTGGAAATCTGATATAAAAACAGAAAATGCTGGAAAAATGCAGCAGGTCTGGCAGCATCTGTGGAGATGGAAACAGAGTTGATGTGTTTGATTTGCATGGGGTTGGGGAGACTCTGTGGAGGTGAAAAAATGGCAGCCAGGACCCTATTCTGGGTTTCCTGACCACATTCCTGGTGCTCTCAATTTTCTCTAGTGTGGGTTAAAAGTGTGGGCTGCTGTGGGTCGAAAGCCCGAGCCCTGTATTCCTGACCTGGCCAACTCCATAGTGGGGATAGGCATGTCCTAGTCCCACATAATTTCATGGAGTTGGGCCGTTTTTAAAGGACTCGTGGTTCACGGCCCCTCAGAGGTATCACGAACGATAGTCTAGACGAAGGAACCTTTTGAAAGGCGAGTTCAAAAGGTCTTACTCATGCCCCTTACGCCAAGCTATGCTCCTCCACCCAGACCCCATGGCCCCTCGTACCCTCCATGCCACCTCGTGCCTGTTCATCCACCCACCATGGCCCCTCATGCCCTCCATACTGAGCTATGGCACTCAGCCAAGAATGCATAATGAGGCTTGATTGAGAGCCCAGATATCCATTAGTCTGGCGAAACAGCTGTACTACTGGGAAATCATTACTTGATTGATAGCTCTTCCTATGTGATCTAGTCTGGCACTTGCACAATGTTTATTTACACAAGGTAAAGAGGTGTCAAGTCCTTGCAGTTTCTACCATTGATACTTTAAACAGTCTGGATGATTGACACTTTTATAGGGCTGTAATAAACAGTTTTTTTTAAAGAAAATAGAAAGTTATGAATGAAAGACTTTTTAAGAAAGCTTTTTCACACATCCTATTCTAGTATAGGATTCATTTGTTTGGTACAGAGTGTATATGGGCATGGAAGTACCATAGTTTGGCATGCCAGGTATGAAGGGCTATGGGGGTGTGTGGTGGGCATGAGATGGCATGGATGGGGCATAGGGCATGTGAAGGGTCAGGGCTAGAGGATGTTTCTATTTTATTGATTTTATTGTAACTGGGATGAAGTCCCAGTGCACTGAGGAGGCCCTTTAAACATCCCTCCTTGGCACCTGGCAGCCCCTCTGGCTGCCTCTGAACTCTTTCTGGGGGTGATGGGTCCAATTCCCATTATCACCTTCCCTTGGAACAAAAATTGCGCCTTTGCCGGCACTTTCTCTTAAGGCAAGCACACCAAACCGGGAAATTCTCCGGCTCCTGCCACCTGCCTGTAGGATGAAACTCCAGCCCAACGTTTTGAGTCAAATAACGTTCCAAAGGAGAGTCATTAGACTCAAAACATTAACCCTGTTTCTCCCTTCACAGATGCTGCCAGACCTGCTGAGTTTTTCTAGCGCTTTCTGTTCTTATTTCTGTTTATTCTTATTCCCTGTTCTCTGTCTGTTAACCAATCCTCAATCCATGTTATCCCCAAATCCCATGAGCCAAAAACTTGTGTAACAACTTCATGTGTGGCTCCGTCTTGATGCCTTCCGAAAATCCAAATGTACCACAATCCACTGGTTCCCCTTCATCTACCGGGCTCTCTCTCTTCATGTAGCATCCTGGGTTGTCCAAGGCTTGCTACTCATGCCTTAATGATGGTATGATATTACAACGGGTCAAGTAAGAGAGTCAGGACCTGAGAACTACCTCAATCAATACAGAGACTAAACCTGTGTTGTCAGGTCATTAAGCACCATGGTATTAACCATTCGCGATAACCAGCCCTACACCATGATTGTTACACCCTCAAAAGACTAATCGATTTGACAAACATGATTTCCCTTTCATAAATTCGTGTTGACTCCCCCTGATCATATTGTGATTTTCCAAGTGCCCTGTTGCCACATCCATAATAATAGATCGAGCATTTTCCCTATCACAATATCAGGTTAACTGGCCTTTAGCTCCCTGCTTTCTCTCTCCCTCCTTTCCTATACAGCAAGGTTACATTTGCTACCTTCCAATCTACAGGGATTGCTCTAGAACCTAAGGAATGCTGGAAGATCAAAACCACTTTCCACTATCTCTGTAGCCACCTTGTTTCTAGGGGTTGGCAAACCTAATAACAGGAAGAGCCATATTTAAAAAAAATTTTACTGAAAAACACAATATCTTAAGAGCCGCAGTGCTGTTGCTCAAATGTGAATAACGATCAAAAGCAAGACAGGAACACACTTCAACAACATCTTAAAGGTTTCTACAAAATGTTACTAATTGAATGTTACTTTCTCACACGTACAATATGAATAAAAGTTTTTAAAAAAGAAAACAACTCATTTAATTACCATCAAAATGGGTTCGATCAACCAAGGTTGGGAACCACACAATTCCTTATTGAGCCACATGTGGCTCTGGAGTTGTAGGTTGCAGACCCCAAGATCTGGGCCACTAGGTCCAGGGAATTTGTTGGCTTTTGGGCCACTTAATTTCTCCAGTGATTTTTCTTTACTAATATTAATTATTTCCTCATTCTCATTAGTTACTTGGTTCCTTATAATTACCTCTACCACTGAACCCGGGTGGAGGTGATGTTTTCACTCCTGTTTGTTAGCCTGTTTGTCTGTAAACAATGTATATCTCAAAAACTAATGGATGGATTTCAACGAATTTTGATACGCAGATAGGATATTGCCCGAGGAAGAACTGATTCGTTTCTGGCGAAGATGCAGATACCGATCTGGATCCTGGAATTTTTAAACAATCTGTTTATCATTGGCAGATAGGGCAAATTGATTCTTTTTTTAGGATGTTTTTTGATTTGGAATGTTGTTGATCATTTTAGAATGTTGGCGATTGTCTTAGCTGCTGTAATGGAATTTGTCTCAGCTGCTGTGGTGTTATTAGTCATTGCTGCCAAAATGTGAGCAGAGTTTTTAGGGCAGGTTGTTGGATGTGGATTGGCTTGAAGCCTCCTCAGTGAGATGGAAGCACTTGATAAAAAAGTTTCTTTTTTCAGCTTTGTAGTTACAGAGTATCAACCAGGCAGGGAAAGCCTCAAGGAAAAGCTGCGCAATTGTAATAACATTGAGTTATTACAGGCGTGGTGGAGGTATGCCCTCTGGTTCCCCTATTCACTTGTTTCTGGTATGTTTTTGGTGTCTTATACTGTGAAGATGTTTGTTTAATGTCTCTACATTTTCCTTATTCGCCATTGTAACTTCTTCTGTCTCTGCCTCGAAGGGACCCATGTTTACTTTAACTAATCTCTTCCATTTTACATATTTTTACATGCTCAATACAATTTGCCTTTATATTTCTTGTGAGTTTATTCTCGAATCCTAATTTCTCTCTGTTTATCACTTTCTCGCTTATCCCTTGTTGATTTTGAAAAACCTCTCAATCCTCAGGCTTACTACCCTTTTTGGCAACATTGTAAACCTCTTTAATCTAATACTATCCTTAACTTCTCTGGTCAACCATGGCTGTACCACTTTTCCATTGGAGATTTTATTCTTCAAGGAAATGTATATTCGTTGAGAATTATTAACTATTTCTATCAATATTTGCCATTGCTTATCTACCATCATATAATTTTATCTAATTACCAATCTACCTTAGCCAACTAGTCCCTTATACCTCTTAAATCTCTATTTATGCCGTTATTTCATCCATCTTACATTCACATGCAGCACCTTTACTTATAACTTTTTACTACTTTTCCCTGATATGGCCTTAGTCAGTAATACCATAGTACTGTTGTTGAACTCTCTGTCCGTTTCTGGCATAGTCTGTTTGATTTTACCCAAATCAATGCTCTGCCCTTCAGCATTGACTTTCCTCTTCAGAATTACAATCTTATTCTAATTCCTCCCCTTTATTAGTTTAAACCCTATCATTAAAAAAAAGGAAAGAAAGACTTACATTTACAGTGTAAATCTTTCACAACCACTGGATGCCCCCAAAATGCTTTACAGCCAATGAAGTAGTTTTTGAAGTGTAGCCACTGTTGCAATGTAGGGGAAATGAAAGCTAATTTCTACACAGCAAGCTTCCACAAACATCAATATGGTAATGGCTAGGTCTAATGATGTTGGTTGAGGGATAAACATTGGCCAGGACACCAGAGGAACATCACTACTCTTAGTCAAAATAGTGTCGTGGGCTCCTTCATGGCCACCTGAGAAGACAGATGGGGCCTCAGTTTAACATCACATCTAAATGTTCAACACCTCCAACAGTGCCACACTCCCTCAGTACTGCAGTGGAGTGTCAGCCTAAGTGTTGCGCTTTAGTCGCCAGAATGGAACTTGAATCCACAACTCACATTTGAGTGTGCTACCAACTAAGCTATGGCTGATATTGCTTAGCTTTAATCAAATGCTGATGTTTTATCACACCAGAATATAACTGATGTCCAAGTTTGCTTGGCATTGACCTCAAGATGGAATTAAGTTTAAACGGACAAGCTCGTGCAGTTACCTTTGTTATTTTTGGAATTTTTTTTGCCGTTGTCACCTATTTTTCCATTTGTCTTTGCAGCTTTCCTTTATTCACCCTCCCCATTCCTCACCCTGCTCCACCACCACTGCCAACATCACCACCGTAATCAGATAAAGAACAATATGCTCCCCTTTGGAGATCCCCTGTATCTTTGCATCTTGAAAGGAGAGAAAGTACAAAGGGCCGAGTTGAGATTGTGCTCTAGATTTATAGCGGCCACTTGCTGAATGCCCCACATCTGAGTATATAAGAGAATTCTACCTATTTGCATTTGACCAAGTCTGTGAAGACTTCACTTCCCAATGGAAACTGTCATCAGCTTCTACCAAATGCTGCAAACAGACCTGTAGCACATCTCTACTATATGCAACTGTCTGTCACTGGCTGTTACGGTCATGTTTACTCTGAACTTCTATGTTGGGGTCATTTCACACCTCTGTGAAATAAACAAGAGCAACAACTTGAATTTATACGGCACCTCTAATATAATAAAATGACCAAAGGCGCATTAGCAAACCAAATTTGACATCGAGCCACATAAGGAGATATTAGGGCAGGTGATCAAAAGCTTGGTCAAAGATGTGGGTTTTAAGGAGCATCTTAAAGAAGTAGAGAGAAGTAGAGAGATGGAGAGGTTCAGGGAGGGAATTCCAGAGCTTAGGGCCCAGGCAACTGAAGGCCTAGCCACCAATGAGGGAGCGTTGAAAATTAAGGATGTACAAGAGGCCAAAATTGGAAGAGCTCGAGAGACAACATGCAAACACTCGATATGCCTATCATGTGTTTAATGATAATTCTGGTGAATGGGTGGATGGACCCCATTATAGTGCCACTCAACCGGGACTGTGGTGTCATCAGCCAAGGCTGTAGAGGATAGTCTTTATTTCTAAAGGCTACAAAGAGGAATGCCTTTCTGGCAGCCAGTTGCTCAAGCTGTCCAAACCAGAAGAGACAGTTCTGTACAATCTGACACCCTGGGCTTCTATGGCAGCAGTCTGAGCAAACTGTCTTTAGGGCTTCTGTCCTGGCAGGTGTACCTGGTGGCCTAGAGTACTGCTGAATAGTCCTCTTATATATGGTGCATACTTGATGCTGCTGGTGAACTGCTGTGCCTGAGCCACCATCTGCACAACTTGTCTGTTAAAATACCTACGTCAACATTCAATGGGGTTAATATTGACTTTGTGGGATAATTTATAAGGAGAACATGAAAGGGAAGCCTGTTTTACATCTCTGATGGTAATTATTTCCATTGACTTTCTGGCCACTGCAGCTAGCAATGCTTTCCTCTGATGTGTCACTATTAGTTGTTCCCGCTTATTCATGCTTAAAGTGAAGAGATGTCAGAATGGTTTCCTGAGAAGCAGCACTATGAGCCACAATGGGTCCACAGGGCGACATGAGTAATTTCTAATGTGATTCAGTGACAATTAAAGAAGGATAAAGCAGAAAGGTGTATGTTCTAATAAAATCTAAGCTGATATATGCTCTCCCATTCCATCCTCATTACTGTTAATGGCCTCTCTCCCCAAGATAATGCTGGGCTTCCTTCACTTAGGGAGTTAGCGGCCTGGGTTTACAAGGCATCAAGATGTCTTCCGGTTATTATGAGCTATCTTATCCTAAAACAAGAAAGGGTTTTCCGTTACCATAACATGGAATAACACCTGGGTGTCAACATGCAGCCCATTATGGTGCCAAGAAGACATGTGTATAGTAGGTGATTATATTCCGTGTGAGACTTTAGGTGGGTTGAATGTATATAAGGATATAACTGGAGGAGCTCTTCCGTATGATGGCTTGGAGTGTAAAGGATATCAATACCTCCTGGGCATTGGTAGTAAGCAACTGATGCATTTTAAGATAGTGTGAGGAAAAGTCTTGGAAGGCAGCAAGTATGATTAGTTTATTGCTTGCCTCATTTCAGGATTTTTGATCATTCTTTTACCTCACAGAATTGATTTGGAGTTTGGGCTATGCTTAAATGTTGAGTCTGAACACAAAATGAATTCACATACTATTTGTTTTTTTTAAAGGCTGTATGTAGGCTTCAGATATTGAAGGTGTGCGCCAAAGCCAGATAAGTCAGTTTGTGGATTGTCACAGGTCTCAATCTATTTCAAACTGAAATAGGTGCTAACAAATATAAGTTGTTGTTGTGGATACAGTGAGGAACTATTGTCCCAAGTCAGGCCCCTTAGCCAGGATGTTACAAGGAAACCAAGCAATTTGTCACCTTGTCTCAGAACATTCACAACTTCTGTGGCAAGGATCATTCTGTTTCTGTCTCTCTGCCTCCTGATGTGAAAATTAGCAAAAAAAATACAATGGTTCAGGGGCAATCAGATTGTAAAGAAAAGACTGAGATCTGGAGTTTAAAGCTAAAATTCAGACAGACAATTTTTGTATGAGAGGTAACCTACATAGAGGTTTTGTGATGAGAGGGGAGCATCCCTGCCTCTGAGCCAGAGGCTCTGGGTCCAAGTCCCACTCCAGGGCTTGGTGGCCATGGAAGGTGTGTTCATAATGTGACCAAACAGGTTGATAATCAGATTTTTAAAATTCATTCACGGGATCTGGGCTTCGCTAGCTGGGCTGGCATTTATTGCCCATCCCTAGTTACAATACAGAAGGTGGCCATTTGGTCCATTGTGTCTGCGCCAGCTCTCCAAATAAGCAATTCACTTAGCGCCATTCTCCCTGTAACCCTGCATGTTCTTCCTTTCCAGACAACAGTTTGCTTCCCTTTTGAACGCCTCGATTGAACCTGCCTCCACCACACTCTCAGTCAGCGCTTTGGTAGGGTAAGCCTATATGGCAGGTGGTAAGAGGGGAAGGAGCTCCGGGGCAGCTATGCTTGATATGGAGTGGCATCCCTCGAGTTAAAGCTTCAGGCGAGTGACCTGTTCCAGGGAAAAACAAACTATGGAAAACACAGAAGCATATGCTTTGTCTGCCTCCTGTGTCTTTAGGCATGAGGAGCCTTCTAAGTCTAAGTAGTCTAGAAAGAAAGGTACTGTAAAGTGAAAATTAAGTAAGTCAGTGCATGAATGGAGCAACACGCATGGTTTATTATTTTGTCCTATTTTTCAAGGAGAGAAATAAGAATAAAGGAAGTATGAAGTATGCTGCTTGTGAAATAAATTAATGATTCATATGTTGCCTTGCCTTATGTGTCAGTTGTGGCTCAGTGGGTCACACGCTTGTCTGTGAGTCAGAAGGCTTTAGATTCAAGTCCCACTCCAGAGACTTAAGCACAAAAATCTAAACTGATATTCCAGTGAACTAAAGGGTGTGCTGGACAGTCATAAGTATTGTTTTTCAGATGGAATGTGAAACTGTGGCCCCATCTGTCTTCTCAGGTGCAAGTAAACAACGTCCTGGTCAATATTTATCCCTCAACCAACATCACCAAAGCAAATTATTTGGTCCTTTTTACATTGCTATTTGTCAGAGCTTGCTGTGTGTAAATTGGCTGCTGTATTTCTTATATTACAACAATGAATACACCTTCAAAAGTATTTGACTCGATGCAAAGTGCTTTGCAATGTCCTGATGGTGTAAAAGTGTGTTTTAATTATCTTCAAAAGGGTCAGAGAAGAGCACATGACTACGCAATATCCCGTGCAGATCAAAAGTATAATTATTGCATTTCATTATAACACGTTATGTTGTAATTTAATTAGACATTGGGCAGTACAAACATAACCCTGAAGTATGCTCAGATCGTACATGAGATTAACCAGCCCCGCTGTATTGGAGAGAACATTTAACATTGACTTGAAATTTGTAACAATATGGCTGAATTTTACCTTTCCTGATCTGGTAAGGTCATTTATTCCCTTTCTGCCCTGTCAGGCATTGCATGGGTTTATGGAGTTTGCACTGGCTGCCCTGGCGACTTCTCCAATCAATGTGAGCTTCACTTATTGGTGCTGTCTGCCTTTCCATTTCAGGAAAGGTTGTGATCCTTCCTGTCCCTAACCTCTGGCAGGGGCAGCTCCACCCCTGTGCCTGCAAATTGGCCCATTGTGTCTGCACCAGCTCTCCAAATAAGCAATTCACTTAGCGCCATTCTCCCTGTAACCCAGCTCCACCCCTGTACCTGCAAATTGAGTCAGGTGTTTTAGACACGGTATAAAGCAGACATTTGTTGTGATCGCTAGTGAGGAGGGATGGTGGAGGAGTGTGTCACCATGTCCTCTGGGCTCAACACCTTATAACTGCAAAAGTGCAGGAGGGTTGAAAATATGCATTCCTGATTGTAGACATTACTACATTAGCATATTGTAGTGTCCAACATGACAGCCTCACGTAAACTGAAATCAAAGTTGCATGGCTACAAATTTTTAAAATCTTTGTTTCAAATCAGAAAGAACAGGTACCAAGGAAAAATGGACATTGTTAATTGTTTACCCATAAAAAAAATTGGTCTTCAACCTTTACCATTTTAGCTGCTATCAATCGCTGTATGTATTGTATATCAGTACAATGCTTCATGTACGAAAACAATGGAAAATTGAAATGAAAACGATAGTTGTGCATTTGACTTATACTTGATACTATTGTGTTCAATCTATGAAAGCCTGCTGATGGAATATTAGCCTACAATTGCCCTGTGTCATATTAATACACAAACGCTTAATGCATTAAGTGTTATTAGGTTAATATCGTATAGTGTCAGTTTCTGAGCTTCATCTCCCTACTGTTTGACACTGTTAACAAAGTATAATATGACATTTCTTTAAAGAACACAAGATAAAAGACCTTTAGAACAAGAACCATACAGCTTTCTACCTTTTATAATCACCTCAAAGTATTAGAACACAGTGATTTGTTTTTTAAGGAACCAGTAGAAAAAATACAATTTCAGCATAATCACCGAAAACATTGTCTTCTTTTCTTGTTTAATTTCTTATATGGTAAAAATATAATAGAAGACTGAGTTTCAGCTTGCATTTCAAAGGAGTTAAGACATTTTTTTTCGACCGACCACTACAGCATAAATCAGGTGCTGCATTTTTTACATATTGCCTGGCTTGACCTTGGCTGAAGCCAGATGGTTTTCTGGGCTCAGCTACCTAACATTCATTGGGTGAGCGCTAGGCAAGATTAATTGCCTTGGAATTGGCACTCGCTCCACATCGGGATGGGTGGAGGGAAGCTATGTGCTGGGAGACCTTTAGCAGGCCTTTAGCAGCATAAATTCAGAGTGAAATGCAGGCCTGGTACCTGCTGTCCGTGAGAGCAGCCTGTAGCGCTGCTTGCCAGGTGCAATACAGATATGTACTTCCCTGAGCTCAGAGGAATGTCCTGGATACCCTTTTACAGATTCCCTGATCAGATGGGCAACCTTAACCTCTAACCATCCAGTTTGCATTGGGTGCTCTTCTGGCCACCCGAGTGGGTTCCCTGGAAAGGGACACGAGAGACATCATGATATCACTCCTGTGTCACTTGTATTCCACTGGAATGCTCCAGCCTGTTTCTGGTGTGAGACCCCCCCTCCCCAGCTTCCCCCAACATTGCGCATTGCACAAACATGGCTGTGTAGCACCCTTCACCACCTCATGATGTTGCAGTCACTTTACAGCCAATGAGATACACACAAGAAAGCAGGAAATATGGCAGCCAAGGTGTCCACTGTAAGGCCCCATAAATGGCACTGAGATTATGACCAGGTCATCTGTTTAAGTGATGTCGGTCGGGAGATAAATATGGGCCAGGACACCAGGGACAACTGGTCTTCTTTGAAAGAGTGTCACGGGATCTTTTATATCCATCTGAGAGGCCAAATGGGGGGTCTTGGTTTAATGCCTCATCTGAAAGATGGCATCTCTGACAGTGCAGCATGCACTCCATCAGTGCTGCACTGGACTGTCAATCTAGATTTTGTGTCCTAGTCTCTGGAGTGGGACTATGAACCCACAGCCTTCTGAGTTAGAGGCGAGAATGCTACCACTGAACCATGGCTGACACCAGTTCTGGTTCCTTTCCTTAACCCTCTTGGTGTAGATAAATTTCAGAGTGTAAGATGGATGAAAATTGGTGAATGACTTTGAGGGTCCTGCATTCCTTATTGTCCTCTGAGAAAAATCCGTCTTATGAACAAGGTTAAAAAAAAAATGCAACAAAAAAGCTGACTTTTTAGGGAGTGCCAAGTTAAACAAAGCTATTTTGATTACGATCTTTCAATACATTTATAAATGACTAAACTTAATCCTATGGCTTTATCAAGAGCAAAAACAAGAATAAAACAAAAATCTCTTATTTTGTGACAGTCTGTTTGCTTAGCGCTCTCTGATTCTTTTATTTCCCTCTCTGCAGTCGAGTGACCTTTCTCCTTTTCTCACTGTATACCCTTAACACACTTTCACTTGTTTTGCCTCTCTAACTCTTTCTTTCTTCCTTCTGTCTGTGCTTCCCTTGATCTCCCCTCCTTCCTGTATATTTCTCATTTTCTCTGCATGCATGTTGCACACATTCTCTCTTTGTCTCCCTTTTACTCTCTTTCTGTATCCCAGATGTTCCCCCGCTCCCCCCCGCCGCCCCCCCTCCAACCTTACACTCCCCGTAACTTATCCTGCTTACGGGGAGTGAATTGTAAGTCCAGGGCTGAAATAGTAGAAGTTTGGGATGAGGAACGACTAGATGGTCAAGGGTTTGAGCAAACAAGGGACCTGTTTAGGCATTGGGAACGAGGGAGCAGGGAAGCAACTGCCAGATAATAGCAAGCAAAAAGGGAGAAAGCAATGGAGTTCAGGAGGGACTCAGTGACATCCGTGGGCACAGTGTTACAAAGAATGAATGGGGTTGCTGCCGCCATTGCTCAGCCTAGCCTCTGGCTAAATCCCAATGTAGAGCAAAGCCGTTTCCTATGTCCTACCAGCCAGGATGGACTTTGAGTGCAGAGAGTGGTAAAAGGGGATTTGAGGGTTGGGGGGACGAGGAGGGCTTGCCAGGGTAGTCAGAGCAGGGTGAGGTGCCGGAGTATCCAATACCATTGTGCTCAGGTCTGCTGATACACAAGGTTGACTTGGAATCACATTTCCCTCTCTGGATTTGTAGGTATATGAAGGTATACTTTCAGAAGGTATATGAGGTTCAAAAGGTGAGCAAGAGCAGTGATGGACTTTTCTTATGTTTACGACTATTCCAAGTCTTGCTCCCGTGTTATAAAGGGTTTATGGAAATTAGGTCCATCCCCCAAATAGATGCTCGTTGCGAACTATTAAAGTATTATAATTAAAAATATAGACACAGAAATGCAGATTAACACATGGTAGGGGAAAACAAAACTTGATTCAGTAAGACCATTGAGATTGTTAAACAAAGGAAAAGGCAAGATTCCTGCAAATGATCGTTCAGAACTACGGTATATTAACTGTATTTAAATGAATTCCTTTAGGTCCCATCACAAGACTTGCCTCCACGCTCCAGCCATTAGTCGGCCAACACATCCATCCTTGTGACACGCTGCCTTCCTACTCCAATTGAAAAGCAAAAAGATTCATTACCCAATTGGATGACACTTGACTGTCAGCCAAACAGCCCTCCCTCCCCACTCACCCTACCCCCAATTTTATATCTGGTAAAGAGAAATGTTCAAAGAAAATAACAAAAAGAAAAACCTTCTTTAATGTCATGATGATTTTTCTCTAGGGTTGTACACAGCAGTGTCCTGGAGATTGATCTTCAATCCCTGGAGACTCTGGGCTAATTCAGGAGGATCAGCAACCCTATTTGGGATTGCTGCCTATGTTATTGTCACTTCTCCCCCATCACGGTGTTTGTTTACTTACGGCACTGCGGCAGACCATCGACTCGTGAGGCCCACTGATCTGTCTGTGCTTCTAGGAGATCTCGGAGTTGCTCTCTGGTACTTAGCTGTAAGTACTGTTCAACCAAGTTGAAGATAGCTGTGAAGTCCTCGGGAAGAAAAGAAACAGTAAGAATCAGTAAGAAGCAGAACTGCTGCATGTGCTGCAAGAACGTAGATTCCCTCTGCTGGTACATGTGCATATGGTAGCCTTAAGTGGACAAAATGCACAAGCAATTTTCAATACATCACAATAGCTTTGATTGCTTTTTGGGTTTTGGACCACAAAGTATGTATAGCAGTGGTATCAGCATTCATGTAAGACACTCCTTTTCATGCGGTACTCTGGTTGCCACTGCTGCTACTGTTGGTGGTGCTGGCTGCATGTTAGATTGCAGGGCAGGCAATCATTTGCCTAACTTTTTCATTGCTGCAGCTATGGAGCCAAGTGCCTACTTAACAACGTGTAGGTGTTGTAACATCGTCAACTAGAAAACATCCCTGTTAAAGTCTATATCCTGACACAAAGCAAGAGAGCCAGGCAGCCCTGTTGGTTCCTCAATTCCGCTAAACCTTCAGCACCAGTGATTGGTGCTTCTTCATCTTCATCACAAAATAATATACTTGGGTTCCAAGTTGATAGCAGTGTGGGTGCTGATGACATTTGGTGTTGTCCTGGCTGTTTATCAGCTCTTACACTTTGAAGACTACTGGCTTCACAATACTTGTGAAAAGAGCAGATGGAACATTATTAATAACTAGCTCCTATCTATTTCTGTATTGTGTCCTTATGTAAATTACGAAGCACTTGTACATCACGGGCAGAATTATGCCCTTGTTGGACGGGCTCGGCAGGGCGAGCAGGAGAGGTCGGGAAGCTGACCGCCGCCCGCGATCGGGCCGCGACCACGATTTCACGCCGGTGGGTCTATAAAGGCCCACCGAGCATGAACGCCGGCTGCAGAATGTCCGAGGAGGGGCCTGTTGTCCGTCGGGTCCAATGGTGACCCGGCAGCTGGTTTAAAAATGGCGCAGGCAGTCCCAGGGAGGCTGTCCGCGTCAGAGTTGCTGCAACAACATGGCTGCAAACGAAGATGTAGACACCACGCGGGAGGTGAGGTTGGCTGGGCACTCGGTGCCCCGTTTTTCCAGCGAGTGCCTTGCCGCCCTCCTGGAGGAGGTGGCTGCCAGGAGGGACACTCTTGTCCCCAGAGATGGGTGGAGGAGGCCACCTCACCTCACCAAGAGGGCATGGGAGGAGGCGGCAGCCTGGGTGAGCAGCCACGATGTGGTGTGGCGCACTTGGGTTCAGTGCCAGAAACGCTTCACTGACCTGCTGCGCTCAGGAAGGGTCAATACCGTGTTGGCATGAGTCAGTGTGCTGAATTGTTTTTGGCTGTCCCCCCGTGGAGCTCAGGGGTGTAAGAGTCTAAGTGCCAATTGAGCTGGCCAAGGGGGTGAGCTCGGGCTGCTTGGCCTGAGTGCTTTGTGCCTCGAGGGCCATTACTCGGACCTGCCGTGGGAGGTGCTCCTCAGCTGGGGTTGGCCAGGCTGCAATGGCGCTGCAGGTAGAGACTGGACTAATCAATGCTCCTCTATCCTTTCAGGAGAAGACATTCCATAACAATATTGAGAGGTCATGGACTGGCGAGGGACCCCCACACCTCCTCATCCTCTCCAGATACGAGCAGGAAGCCTTGTAGCTTGAGAGGCGCCATGCACCTCGATCAACCAGCTGCGGAGATGCTGGGGTGTCAGGTGAAGGTAAGAGCGCAGTGCACTGAGGTGAGAGTTTTGGATGCTGCAAACAACCTTGTGTAGTCTCATCACTGATGGGAGCCTCCGGACTGGATTCCTCATTGATCACTGAAATACGATGGCACCATGATGCAGATCTCCATTGTCTCACCAGGGTGCCTGGCATGCACAGTGACAATGTGATCACTTAAACTAATGACATGTCCTTCTTCTCCCTTAGAGCTGTCAACAAGCAGTGAAGCACAGGACCTCCAGGAGCTACCCCTGACCCCGGAGGACCACCATGCACCCCAGCACCTGCATCACACCCATTCTCTGAACCAGGCACCAGCGCAGTTGGCGGGCATTAGTTCACTGGCTAGTATCTCGGTGCGCTTTGGTGAGGGCACTTCACACTCGCTTGAGGAGCAGGCGGAGGCAGAGAGTGCCCAGGGCGCCGGCAGTCGGAGGACTGCTGGAGACCAGGACAATGCTCAGTGGAAGTCAGATGATGAGCCTCTGAAGTCGTCCATTAGGCAGCAGATGCTGGATGTCCAGTGGGATGTGCGGGAGATCCGAGAGGGTATGCATGCCATGGTCTCCGTTGTGGAGGAGTCCGTGTGGAGTGTGAGCGCTGTGTTGACCCTCATGGCCGAGCTTACTGCCTCCTCCATGGAGAGAATGGCGACTCTCATGGAGCGGCTGCTCCAGGATCAGAACCAGGGGTCCCCGGGGTTGCACTTAGACCTGCAAACCCCCACACAGGCACTGAGCTCAGCTGGTCAGTGACCGTGTGAGAGATGGATGGGGCACCCAGTATCTCAGCTAGGTGCCCATTCATCAATGGTGAGCAGGGAGGTCCACGGCGAAGTCACGTTGGCGCATGAGCTCTTGTCTCTGCAGTCTCTCAGGGCGCTTTGGATGATAGTAGCAGCTCCTCTGCCCCTCTGCCAGTGACTGTGGCATCTGATGTGGCTGCGATGACTGGGGAGATGCCAGCCGTGGCACTGGTCACTCCCTCCCAGGCGGGGCCAGCACAGGCTCCACTTGCCAGACGATGACTGCCAAGGTCATCAAGGCCAACAAAACAGCAGAGTCAGCAACAGGCTGTCTCCAATGCTGGTGCCAGCAAAGGGGGAGCACCAAGACGTAAACGTAAGTTTAAAACATCTTAAGCACAAGAGGGACTGGTCATGGGTGATCTCTTGTTCTCCCATTTTGTTTTACTTTTCTTAATGGTGTGACCAGCAACACTGGATATTGTTCTGTTCAATAACCTGTGAGTTCAACATTAAATTACATTTGCTTTTGTGTTAATGGCCTGAGTATGCTTCATGTGTTTTGTAGGTGCAGGGTAGGCCAGTATGTAATGCTGGACGTGGGTGGCTTGAAACTTTATTGCTCAGGCACTGAGTCTATCTTGGGGGCCAAGGTAAGGGTCATTTCTGCGATCCATGATAGTGGCAGCAGCCCTGGCATGAGGTGGTAGCTCTTATTTGGCAGACTAGCTGAAGAAGCATTGGATCAAGGTGTCCCTGGTGTCTCCCTGGAGGTTTCCGAGGTCTGACTCTATGCCCTCAGCGTTCTGCTCATCGTGCTCCTCTTCTGACTCATTATTCGATTCATCATCTGTGGCCTGTGGAGCTGCGTCAAGATCCTCTTCCTCCAGTGGGTCCCCCCCCTGCCAGTGCCAGATTGTGGATAGTGCAGCATGCAACCACTATCAGTGACACCCGCTCTGGTCCTGAACAATCCAGGCATCGGAAGCAAGTCTTCAGAAGACCTATGGTCCTCTCTACCTTGTGGAGGTGTGGCTCCTGTTGTACCGCTGCTCCGCCTCTGCTCTTGTGTGGTGGAGAGGTATCATGAGCCACCTTTACAATGGATAGCCCTTATCACCCAGCAGCCATCCATCCAATTGGGCTGGAGCACTGAAGAGCCTCGGCACCTGGGAGTGTCAGGATGTACGTGTCATGGGAGCTGCCTGGGTACCTTGCACAGACTAACAGAATCAGCATCCTGTGATCACACACTATATGCACGTTCATGGAGTGGAAGCCCTTCCTGTTGACCAAGGCACCCGGCTGACCCGCTGGCGCCTTGATGGCCACATGTGTGCAGTCGATTGCACCCTGGACATGGGGGAACCCAGCAATCACTGCAAAGCCTCTGGGTCGCTCAGCCTGGCTGGCCTCGTTCATGTGGAAATGAATGAAAGTCAAAGTCCGCCAGAACAGAGTTTTTGTCACCAGCTTTACGCAGCTGTGGACAGCTGATTGGGAGACTCCACACAGACCCCGCACTGACCCCCGGAAAGAGCCGGAGGCATAGAAGTTGAGGGCCGCTGTGACCTTCAGAGCCCCTGGCATGGGGTGTCCACTCACACAGTCAGAGCTGATCTCAGGCCCGATCATCTGATAAATGGAGGTCACAGACTCCCTGGAGAGGCGGAGCCTCCTTCAGCATTGCACCTCAGACATATTGAGGTAGCTGCATCGCCGCCTGTAAACCCTGGCAACAGGATAGTGGCATCTTCTGTGGCCTCTTCTGCCTTGGACTGCCTGCTGGCCCTGTGCCCCTTGTGCCTGCGCATCTCCTCCCACAGGTCCCTCCCCTGGAAGCTGCACTGGGACACCCGGCCTCCTCTCCCTTCTGCCCCTCTCTTCCTCCTCAGAGGAGGTGCCTCCAGCGGAGAGCACAATCCCCCTTACCAGGGTAACGGAAGTCTCTCTGATACCCGGAAGGGCCCACACATTCTGAATCCTCACGGGGCCTTGAAGACACCAATAAGTCCTGAAGTGACGCCTGGAAATGCTAAGAATGAAGTGCTGATCAGAGATTAAGCTGCCAAGTACCAATAAACAACTAGCAGCAAACTATCTCCAAAACTCCTCACTACTCACACTGGCAATGCTGCTGACCCTTCTTATCCTGCCCGTGGATGAGGTTTTGCAAATTGTGGGCTGCCCGTTTTGCCCGTGCGAGGAGCAAAAAATTGCACGGGCAACGTTAAATCGTTGTCAGTTGGGTTGCCAAGGGCCTTAATGGCAGTCGAGGCTCCAACTCCTGCGCGCACCCGCTGACCGAAATGTCGTGCATCATTTTACAATCACTTGGTTCGGGCACGTGCCAGTTCAAAGAGCGGAAAGTTCTGCCCCATCTGTGTATTTGAAAACATTGATGTAACACGTAATGCAATTCAATCCTTAAGGTAGTTAAAGACTGGCATTAGTATAGTGCCTTTCATGACCTCAAAATGCCTCAAAGCACTTTACTGCCAATGTACCTTTGAAATGTAGTTGCTATTGTAATGTAGGAACTGCACAGCAAGCTCCCACAAACAGACATGAGATAATGACCAAATCATATCTTTTAGTGATTTGCTTGCGAGATAAATACTGAACGGGGCACCAGGGTAAACTCCGCTGCTCTTCTTCGAAATAGTGCTGTGGGATCTTTTATGTCCACCTAAGTGGGCAGAAGGGGCCTTGGTTTAACATCTCATCCAAAAGACGGTACCTCTGACAGTGCTGCACTCCCTCAGTACTGCAGTTGTCAGGTGGTTGATCCCCATTTTCAGCATCTACAAATCAGGGACTTAACAGAGTACTTCCCTATTCATTCAACAGTTCTTTCTTTTTGTGCTGTTAATGCCTGTGTTAAGACAGTCCATCACTTGTTCCAGCTTTTGCCCTCTTATTCAGTCCAAACTTAGCCTTTAAACATAGTATAAAGGGTTAATAGCTGTTATGCTAATCGCTAACATACGTCATCAGTGATGTCAGATCATGTGTCACTAGAGCTCAGAGAGAGATACTTCTGGAAGGAGCTTTGTGTTTAGCTATCCCTGTACATAATTGTGAATAGTTAATAAACGTTTGAAAGTTCCTAGGTGCCTTGTTTCTAGCAGTCTCTGTTAAACACACCCAGGGATGGTTTCTGATGATACTTCAATAAGATGGTGTGAGTCAGGTAAATGCCCTCAAATAGAACATTCTCTTTGACATCCTGCCAGGTGTACAGAGCCAACTACTTCAAGTTGCACTGCTTTCCTTCTTATGTTCTTAACGTAGTTCATTGTGAGTATGACAATTTACAAAAACGCACGTTTATGTATTACAACACCCACTTTTAATTTTATTATCCCATATGCAGGTCCTTTTTGTTTTGACATTAAAAATTGTATCTGCAAAGTCATCTGCGTCAGCATTGCTTTTTTGTCATTGATACATTAATTCCTACTTTTAAACCTCACCCATATATGTCCTTCATCATCATATTAACTGGGGATAATACTCTTGCCTTTCCTTGTCATTCATTTTCACGACATCACACGCCTTGCTGACCTCCTCCTATCCACGAAATGGTCGACCTTGTGGTGGCACAATTGGTGATAGACTGTCAGGCTCTTTGAATCCTGCCCAGGTTTGTTATTCCTCTCCTCCTGGATGAAAAAGTTCACTGTGTTTTTCTAATACGTTGTCAATCAAAATCTCCCAGTCTTAGTCCACGAAATAACCTTTGTAAAGTTTTGCATATGCCACTGCTGAAGGAAATACTGGTTCACCAGCATCTTTGCTGCCTGAGTAGTGTGAATCGGGTAGTGTCTCCTTCTGAGGCAGGCCCTGGGGATCGGGGATGATTTGCTTTCACTTTGGTTCAATGGGTTCCGAGATGGCTGATAATTCTAAGGTGTGATCTGCAGACTCTGCCACATGCAGGGCAGGCGGTGCTTGAAGGGATGGATAGATGGGTTGTTTGGAAGTTTGTGCACTCCCCTCGACTCCGCCTCTGCATGCCCCCAACAAACTCTCTCGATGTTTTCGGTGATTTCCCGAATGAGCCTTCTCCATTTCGGGCAGTCACAAGCCCATGAGTCGGCGGGGGTGTTTGATCTCTTCGGGGATGCTTCGAGGACCTCTCTAGAGCATTTCTCCTGTCCTGCTGGGAGTCTCCTGCAGCGGCCGAGTTCCGGGTAGTCTGGCGTTAGACAGAACAACATTATAGAGGAGGTACATAGGTTTTTGAAATATCGGGGAGCTGAGGGTTGTGAGGAGCTGGCACGATAAAGGAGTTGAGGCCTGGGGCAGATCAGCCACGATCTTATTGAATGGGGGGACAGGCTCGAGGGGCCAAATGGCAACTCCTGCTCCTATTCCTTATTTTCTTATGTTCTGACATGTCCTGCTAAAGAGGGCTGGTTTTGTGTGATTAGCACTTCAATGTTGGGTGAGTTGGCTTGGGAGAGGCTGCTAATCTGTTGGACCACCTTTTTTGCCACTGGATTTGACGGATCTTGTGAAGACACTGCCGATGGTATTTCTCCAGTGCTTTGAGGTGCCCGCTGTACGTTATCCAAGTCTCAGGAACATAAGGAGCACATAGGAGCGTGTAGTATAGGTGTGATGCTGTTGCACGATTTACTTTCAGAATCACTAATACATTAATTGGAAGAACTTGTCCTTACCAAATTTACTGGCATCTACCACTTTGAGTTGGATTTGTTTAATTCTGGGATATATAAGGGGAATTAATTCTTCCTTCAGTAAATAGATCAATGTACCTCTAGTACACAGCCATGTTGAAGAGAAGGCAGACTGCCCGTCCCATTGAAGACTATCTTTCCAGTAGCCCAACCTTCCCCTTACAGCATGCAGTTTATTTTTAAATGTCCCACTGTTCTTGATGCTCTCTCTCACATCACCTGGCAGATTGCACTAAATATTCTGTCATTTTTTTGAATACACAAGCATTTCCCGGCGTCTTAAAACCACGAGCCGAATTTTCTTTTGAGTGCCCCCATCCTGCCGCCGGGAGGAAGCGCAGGTTGGGAATCCGCACGTGCCGACGGCGTTAGGAGCCAGAGGCCAATTAAGCGGCCGCGTCCGGGGGCCCCGTCCAATTAAGGACCGCGGGCGGTTACCCAAGGCTGGAGGGCTAACAGGAGGCCCTTCACACTGACACATCAGCAGCCCCACTGTCAGGGGTGGGGGGTGCCGATGTCAGTCGGTGAAAGAGGAGGCACTTCAAGGTGGAGGCCAGAGCCAGGGAGAGAAATCAAGGGGCACCTGGTACTCCTCCTGTTTCCGGGCCCACTGATCACATTATGTAACTATTTTAAATGATTAAATTTAAATAAGTTTGACAATTCTGTTTGTTCTACAATTTCAATTTCTTTGCACATAATACCAATTTAAATTGAATATGCTACGTTAAACTATATATCCGTATATATATATATATATACACCCATACATACATATACACATATATATGTAATAATTGGCTCAGAACACCCTGCACTGTATTAATTTTTACGCTCTGTCCAAGTCTTTCTGAAAATCATTTGAACAGTTAAATCTTTCACTTCATATCCTCTGACTCAAAGGATGGTGAATGGCAGTCCATCTGTCATTTGTAAGATTTAACCTTTGCAACTTGGAGTCAAGAACCATCCTTCCACACAAAGACAGCCACACACCATGGAATCTAAAAAGTGGATTACTACATGAGATTAATTATACATGTTATGAATTTTCTGACTAACTGTACCACAGCTTCAAAGGGGAATGCTGGGCACTTTCATTCATTAAACAATGGCCTGGGCTCCACTGCGTGGGTTCTGTAAAACGCTCCCGTTACACAAACCATCATCAGCGAGTATAGAAGAACAGCAGCAATCAGCCGAGGATCAGTTATTTGCTTCCTTCACAAAACTGAGCTGTTTTTATTCAGTTTTGGGAACTGTTTCAGAGAAGGCTTTCAAAATTGCAGGTTTAGAATTAAACTTCATACATTCACAATCCACGGGATCCCTATCAGGAGTTGGTTAGTCAGGACTTCTTAAAATGCACTGTAAAGTGTTGTCCAATTGATATATAAAAAAAACCCCCATTGCCTCAAATTATAATTCCAAATTACTTTGTATATGCCGGGTGCTGTATGAATGGTAACAAAAAGTTACCTTTTGGCCTAAAAAGCTGAAGAATTTGAGAGGAAAAACAGTGAAACAAATATTTGGTTCACCATTTTTAAATTCCAGAATCAGAACACTTAAATTCTTGGCGTACAGGCAACAGTTAATGTCCAAAGGAACTAACTGGATTTGTATACTTGTGGTTACATTTTGCCTTCCCAGTGCCTGGTGGTGTCTCCAAATGCTTTAACCCTTCTGTCCACCCTTCTGTCCACCTATACCCGCCCATGTCAGCCCAACTAATCCTCTATGGGTGTTCAATTGATGGACAGTGCCACCAACCAATGGAAAGTTGAAACTGTCGCATCAATCGAGCATAGCTCCCCTGCCCTCCCCCTGCCATTTTGCCCCTCACGCTCGCTTGTCATCAGCAGAGGAAATAAGTGGGAGGCGGTAGGAACTAAGAGTTGACTGTTTAGCGGAATGATTAACTAATGCTTCACAGCATTGACTTTTTATATAGAAAAGGAGGACATGAACCTGGGCCTCCCTAGGGTATGGACCCTGGTATTTTACACCTTGTGTACCCTCCTCTCCCGGGCCAGGGTGGAGACACCCTCTGAAGACTTTTTTAAAAACTTGTGTGGGAGGGCAGTTTGAAATGATGATGCAGCGCTGGAATCCCAGTCTGCATGCGCCGAGGCTGCCTCCATGAATCTGCCAGTCTTCAGCCTGTGTAGGGTCCCAGCTGGAAAATTCCATTTGGCTTCAGAACATTGACCTTAATAGGCCCTTTATTTGTCCTAATACACGTCGCTTGCGGGCAGGTGACCCTTCCCCCGCCCTCCGCCAGGCTCTTCAAAAACGGCCCTGTGGTGGGATGATGCCGATAAACTGGTAAGATGGCTGGTGACAGGGAATTGAGAGCCCGCCTGCCTGCACTCCTGCCTCTGCGGCAATTTGAAAAGTTGGTTCTATATTTCACTGTTTTAAGTTGGTGTCCTCTGGCCTTGCTTTCTTGGCTTATTTTCAAGTAATATTCGGGGTAAAACCTGATTGGATAGTGCTGCGGGTGCAGCTCTTAAAATTCTCGTGCAGCGATTCACTGAAATGCATAGGGGTGGTTTTGCAAAAGTCGCGGTTGCATTGAAATGTGTGTTATTCGCTACGTTGGAGAAAGCTGCTAGGTATTTGACATCAGCAAGGGTTCATTGTTATAACAAAGCACAACGGGTTTAAGGAGATTTTTCACCCTTCCTCCTTTGAAGGTGCAGACTTGCTCCTGGAACCTTTCCCACATGACATTCCTTCAGTTGTCAACTCCAACATTGAATCTTTTCAAGCTATTCAACCAAGGGTGACCTACCTTGGGTTGGGTCTGGGACGCTTTTACTATGTAACAGGCTCTATATGAAAATAAGTTGTTGTTATTAATGTCATTGTAGTTGTGACATTCTTACACCGGATTAACTCAACACAGAAGGGGGATTGAATCTGGGGCACTCATGGTCTGCATGGCTCAAATATTTGCAGGATATATTCAGGTCATTGGACTGTAGGAATAGGAGAAGGCCATACAATCCCTCAAACTTGTTTGATTCAATTAAACCATGTCTTGATCGGCACTTTAACTCCATCTATCTCCCTTGGTTCCGTAAACCTCAATATTCTTGCCTAACATTGCGGTAGTGGCTACACTTTGGAAGCACTTCAGTGGGTGCTTTGTGCTTTGGGACATTGGGAGGTCATGAAAGGTGTTTTATTTTTATCCAAGTCTTTCTTTTTAACGAAAAAAAATCTAACCACCTCAGTTTTGAAATTTTCAATTGGCTCCCCCACCAGTGTCCCACCCCCCCAGCCTCAACAGCTTTTGGAGTTTTAAGTTTCCACATCTTTGTGTGAAGAGTTGAGAGCTATCAAAACACCTTTTAAAAAAATTTTGCTCTCTGTTTCACTCCTTTGCCCCTTTTCCCACCCGATTTTTATTCCCCCTTTGCTCAGGATGTTGACTCCTTTCTAAGTAAGGTTCTATGGGCAGTGGTCACCTTTGAGTTGCCTCAACCATGTTAGTTCTGCATGAACAACCTCTACAGCGTGCTTCAGCAGACACTTCAGCCAAGAGGGCATCTGGTGCTCACCTGATATCTATATATAGGCACCTCCAGCAGGACAATGCCAATTCTCCCTTCCCAACACGGGGAGGCTGAGACCATTTTTCAAACTTCCCATTGCGGCCTCTGTTTTCTAGTTATAAACATGGTGAAGATCATTTTTTATTGCTTCTTTTTTTGTCAAATTCTGCCTTACACATAATCTTTATTGAAGGGGTCCCTGTCAGTGAATGATTGAACGTTTATAAGGGACATTCTTTTTTCCGTCTTCCTACACTGCAATTGTAACCAATCACGACAAAAACTGTGTTGGAAGTACTGACAGTCAACCCCCACCCCCACCCCCGCCACCCCCTCCCCCACCCCCCACATCCTGTCTCTTTTGCTCCGCGGAGAACTTTGAACAGAGTTAGGCACTTGTGTCGATAAATGAAATTGTGCCAAAATATCCAGAGCTATTAGGGCCCCAGAAAGCACCATCTGATAAAAATAACAAGTCACAGGGCTGAGGACAGATCTCAATGCTTTTCGCCTTTGCTTCAGGCTGCACATGCCCAGTGAATACCTCCGTGTTGGTAAGAAGCAAAGCAGCATTCCCCAGCAGAAGGATCCAGCAAAATAAGGCCTGTGTTTGATGTATGAGCTGTGGCTTGCCATTGTGAGTCACCCCAGAATTAGCTGGAGGCAAAACAAAAATCTTTTGTGATTAATTAGAAAAACTGGACAATTATGAATTGACTGCACCATGCCAGTGTAGAGAAATATAACTAATAATGAAACTGGCACAAAGTATTGTGGAGACTGCGTGTGTCTAAATGCGTGCGAAATCATACGGTAATGATTTTGGAACGAGATCTTTTGTCTGGTTTTGATGGAAGGTTTTTTCAAATAAACCTCTCTCCCAAATAAAATCCAGTTGAAACTGTTGAAAAATTTTGCACGCCAGTTATTCCAGAGGCTCCTTAAATTCTCTTTGACTCTTCATGAATTTAGGATTCCCCTTATCTTCTGACACACCCATCCCAAGTGTCTTGCTAGCCCACTGCTTGCACTGTTCTGAGCTTGCATTGTTTTCTATTATTATTCAAGATGTGATGCCTGAGCAGTAAAGCCATTGACCATTCAATCAGTGGTGTAGCTGCTGATAATTAAAAGTTCCCAACCCTTGCCCTCAGGCCAGACTAGAGCCAGTCAGAGAGGAGCCAGTACAGAACTGTTCAGGGACTAATCGATCAGCTGATTAACCCTCATTACTGATTGGTCAGAGCTGATTGCATCCACAGCAAAGAAATCATCTCTAGCCTCTAGGCACTTTGTGGAACTGCGCACTCAATAATAGCAGAGGAAACCATCTTTTTAACAATTAGTTGCAATGTGCAATTGAAGAAGTGGAGAGGCGTTCATGAACCAATGTTTGCCCCGGTTTACTTTTATGAGCTGGCATATGTTTGTGCTCAATTATTTAAGCAAAGTGGTTTAAGCAGTTTCCATGAACAGTGCAAAGATGGGCTTTTCACATATCAGAAAATATATAAAGCTGAGCTGGGAAAAGCCTCAAAGAGGGATAGTAAAATGTACGTGAGTGTAATTGTATTATTGACGCTAACATCATTAACTTGCCTCTGGGAAGTCCCAAAATGGGGACAAGTAATTCATTCCTCTATTTCTTTGGAGAGAATTTCCGGCTTTCAACTGCCTACTTATTGGCAGATTGCAATAAAATCTTCAGGAACCTTTTCAATAACGGTGAAGATGGCAAAATGTAAACGTTTTAAAAACGGCATTATGGAAATGAAAATGGAGTTGCAGTCTAGCTGCTACCCACCTTGGACACTGCAGAGCAGACACGTTGCTACTGGTAACAGTTCAGGCTGTTTCACCCTAGTTGCACACTTCCACACCCTTCCTGGTACAGCACTGTTCCCCCTAGAATAGCAGTCGAATTGAATTTACTGTTCAAAGAACTGGTATGTTCTTATGTTGCATTGTCAGAAGTTGTGGTGCACATTTTGTAATTTTACATAATGATTCGTTCCTTTTTTAAATATATTTTTTTGCCACTGGTTTTCAGTTGTGGCTCAGTTGGGAGCATTCTCACCCTCCTCTGAGCTACAAGGTTCTGAGTTCGAGTCCCACTCCCAGGCTTGAGCACAAAAATTAAGCCTGACACTTCAGTGCAGTCCTGAGGGAGTACTGCACTGTTGAAGGTGTTGGTTTTTGAATGAGATGTTAAACTGACAGCCCTGCCTGCTTGCTCGGGTGGATGTAAAAGAACCCATGGCCCTACTTCCAAGAGGGAGTTTTGGGAAATATTTACCCCTCAATCAACATCGCAAAAGCTCTGAAGAAGAGTCATATGGACTCGAAACGTTAACTCTGTCTTTCCCTCCACAGATGCTGTCAGACCTGCTGAGTTTTTCCAGCAATTTTTGTTTTTGTTTCAGATTTCCAGCATCCGCAGTATTTTGCCTTTTTTTCACAAAAGCAGATTACTGGTCATTATCACATTGCTGTTTGTGGGAGTTTGCTGTGCACAAATTGGCTGCTGTGTTTCTGCATTACAACAGAGACTACTTCAAAAGTACTTCATTGGCTGTAAAACACTTTGAGATGTCTGGTGGCTGTATAAGTCGCTGTACATGTGCTTTTTACTATGTCCCTCTCCTCTTTCCTGAATTTCTTGACTATTTGATGAGATCTGGCTCCTTGGGCAATCGTTCCTTGTCCAAGCGGGCATTACTCATGTATAAGCTGGTGAGTGAAGGCAGGACATTCGCTAGAGGGGCACTATGTCTGATCCTAACTCTATTTTCACTCAAAGTTCACACACGTGACTTTTCCGGGAGAGGGGGCGCTGAATAACGATTGGCGGCAGGAACCATGGACGATTTTATGAGAGTTGCCAACTCTCCAGGACAGCCCTGGAGTCTTCAGGAATTAAGGATTAATCTCCTGTGAAATTGCTGCAGACATCACAGGAGAAAAATCGTAGGGACATTGAAGAAATTGTGGGTTGTTTTTATTCTCTTTGAACATTTCTGTTTATTTTGGAGATGGAAGAGGATGTAGGGTGGGGTGGGGGGAAGGCAGTTGGACTGGACAGGGTGGTTTGAGACAGGAATGTCATATGATAACAATGCTGGAAGTACACCAAATTAGGATTTGCAACCTTCGATTTTATGCTGTTTAACCCAGGGGTGCTGAGTTAAATTACAGTGCCCCTGTTGTTTGGCAAATCTATGCTATGTAGCCCCCTTAAAAGAAAGAGCTGCATTTATATAGCACTTCTCACAGCCACTGGAGTGCTTTATAGTCAATTAAGTACTTTTGAAGTGTACTCATTGTTGTAATGTAGGAAACACAGGAAGCTCACACAAACAGCAATGTGATAAAGATCAAATAATCTGTTATTGTGCTGTTGGTTTGAAGGATAAATATTGGCTAGGCCACCCTGTTCTTCTTCAAAATAGTGCCATGGAAGGTTTTGCATTCACCTAATAGGGAATATTGGCTTAATATCTCATTCAAAATGACAGCACCTTTGACTGTGTAGTACTCCCTCAGTGTTACCAGCTGTGACTTCTGTGCTTAAGGCCTGGAGTGGGACTTGAACCTGAAACTTTCCTAACTGAAAGGTAAGAAAGCTACCAACTGAGCCACAGCTAACACAGTGGAGTTGTATGGCATTGAAGGAAGGCCTTCAATCCCATCTGTGCTAGCTCTCTATAAGAGCTGTCCATTTACTCCTACTCCCTTAATCTTTCCTGTACGCTTTTAAATGTTTCTGTTTTTCAAATATTTTCTTTTAAAATGCAAATAACCTTCATTTCAAACCAAGAAGCAAGATTTAAAATAATTGGTAAAAGAACCAGAAACAACACGAGGAAAGTATTTTTTTTGAACGCAGCAGATTGTTATGGTCTGGAATGCGCTGGCTGGTGAAAGCAGAATCAACAGTACTTTGTGAAAAGGGAGTTGGACAATGGGCTGAATGGCCTCCTTCTGTGTTTCTGAACCCACGATTTGAAGAGGACAAAGGCACAACAGTTGGTTTATGTAGCAAAAAAAAAACCCTTTGTGCACACCAAATGTTTTCTACCCTCTGCAAGGAGAAGGATGTTACACCCCATGCTCTGCGCTGTCCCATTTAATGAGTGTGACTCATGTAAAGGTGTTACCATAAATCATCATCTGGTTTACAAACTCAATAACCAGGCTTCCTGATAAAAGTATGCAGAGCACACCTTAAATTATTAACAAGTTAATGCCTAAAGGCAGATCTTTGATGATGATATAAACACTGCAAGGACAAGGTGCTCTCTCAGCAAATGATTATATTGACTCTAATTATCATTTACCACTTCATGAAACGAAAGACATTTAGAAGTGGAAAAAAAATAAATAAAGCAGCTGCTCATTTTTCAGGCTATTGATAAACTTTTCCCACTTCTGGGTGATTAAGTGTTGACACAAGAAATCTTAAGGTGAAAATCCATAAGGAAAATTTAGGCTCGTGTGGAACATAAACACAGTTACAGTCTATTCAATTTTATATATCACAGCGTTCAAAATGATAGGGGCCTTCGTAAAGTTTGTAAAGGGGGAACAAATGCAGAGGGGACAACAATCATTACAGACAATTATGTGGAAATTACAACACAGAAGCAGGCCATTCAGCCCAACTGGCCTATGCTGGTGTTTATGCTCCACACAAGTCTCCTCCCATTTGCTTTCATCGAACCCCAGCAGCATAACCTTCTATAACTTTCCTTCTCACATGCTTATCTAGCCTTTCCTTAATTGGATCTATACTATTTTTTAAAAAGTGGGAAAATATTCTAAGATTGTTTATTGTCATGGGTGGTATGGAAGGACTTCTTATATTCCAACTTGTGGGACCATTGCGTAGGCTGCATGGAAAGTTTGCATCAATTGCCTTTCTGTTGTCTCTCTCCTCTCACCTTTCTCCCAGCAGTTAATGGTTGTAATAGAAAGAGAAAGCCCATTGTGTAGAATTTATTTCACTTGTGAATGGGAATTGATCATTTGAATTCCCCTCACCCCTAACATCCTAATAGCGGATGACTTCCATACCAAAACTCTTGGCTCACAGACTGAAACGTTAACTTCTGTTTCTCTCTCCACAGATGCTGCCTGACCTGCTGAGTTTTTCCAGCATTTTCTGTTTTTATTTCAGATTTCCAGCATCTGCAGTATTTTGCTGTTGAATGAATTATGATCCAATTTTGGATTGATTTGGCATCATGGAATATGGTCCCCGCCACTTTTCAGAAAGATTAGGGATCCTAGATTCTGACCCCTTCAAAGTTTTAGGCAGTAGAGTCCGATGGGTTTAGCATCCATCACGTGTAATGAGCAAATCATGCTATCGCAAGTGTGCCTGCTATACGTGGTGGCTCTGTACTTGCAAATCCATGGCTGCTTATCTCTGCACATTTCAGCATGTTTGAGAGCACTGCTTATGTACCAAGATTAACCTATCTCACCCTGTACCTCTGCATGCACATCACTATGGTGGTGTGCTGGGGGTGGGGGGAACGGTGTCCTGATTGCCTGTAGTAAGGCTAGTTAGAAGGTTAGTTAGAATGGCCTTTTCTCTCTGTACAGACATGATTCAATTACTGTGAAGGTCCCTGAATCCCTCCTGGATGTCTATCCCCAATCTGTTCCAGTGTGTATTGAAATTGGCACTTACTGCATCTTGGACCATTGTACTCAGTGCTTCTACTTCATCAATTGGAGATGCTCCAACTGTAATTGTCACCCGTGGTCTGGGCTCCCTTTAGATGTTAGAGATACTGTACACATTTTAAAAAAATTAATTTATGGCACATGGGCATCGCTGTCTAGGCCAGCATTTATTGCCCCTCCCTAATTACCCTTGGTGGTGAGCTGCCTTCTTGAACTGCTGCAGTCCGTGTGGTGTAGGTACACTTACAGTGCTGTTAGGGAGGGAATTCCAGGGTTTTGACCCAGTGACAGTGAAGAAATGGTGATATATTTCCAAGTCAGGTTGGTGAATGACTTGGAGGGGAACTTCCAGGTGGTGGTGTTCCCATGTATCTGCTGCCCTTGTCCTTCTAGATGGTAGTGGTTATGAGTTTGGAAGGTGCTGTCTAAAGGCTTGATGAGTTCCTGCAGTGCATCTTGTAAATGGTACACACTGCTGCTACTGTGCGTCGGTGGTGGGGGGAGTGAATGTTTGGAGATGGGGTGACAATCAAGCGAACTGCTTTGTCCTGGATGGTGACAAGGTTCTTGAGTGTTGTTGGAGCTGCACTCATCCAGGCAAGCGGAGAGTATTCCATTACACTCCTGACTTGTGCCTTGTAGATGGTGGACAGGCTTTGCGAGTCAGGAGATGAGTTACTCGCTGCAGGACTGCTGGCCTCTGACCTACTCTTTTGGCCACAGTATTAATACGGCTAGTCCAGTTCAGTTTCTGGTCAATGGTAACCCCCAGGATGTCGATAGTGAGGGATTCAGCAATGGTAATGCCATTGAATGTCAAGAGGCAATGGTTAGGTTCTCTCTTGTTGGGGATGGTCATTGCCTGGCACTTGTGTGGCACTTGTCAGCCCAAGCCTGGATGTTGTCCAAGTCTTGCTGCATTTGGACATGGATTACTTCAGTATCTGAGGAATCGTGAATGGTGCTGAATATAGTGCAATCATCAGCAAACATCCCCACTTCTGACCTCATGAAGGAAGGAAGGTCATTGATGAAGCAACTGAAGATGGTTGGGCCGAGGACATTATCCTGAGGAACTCCTGCAGTGATGTCCTGGAACTGAGATGGTTGACCTCCAACAACCACAACTATCTTCCTGTGTGCTAAGTATGACTCCAACGAGTGGAGAGTTTTCCCCTGATTCCCATTGACTCCAGTTTTGCTAGGGCTCCTTGATGCCACACTTGGTCAAATGCTGCCTTGATGTCAAGGGCAGTCACTCTCACCTCATCTCTGGAGTTCAGCTCTTTTGTCATCTTTGAATTAAGACTGTAATGAGGTCAGGAGCTGAGTGACCTTGACAGATCCCAAACTGGGCGTCAGTGAACAGGTTATTGCTAAGCAAATGCCACTTGATAGCACTGTTGCTGACCCCTTCCAGCACTTTACTGATGTTTAAGAGTAGACTGATGGGGTGACAATTGGCCGGGTTGGATTTGTCCTGCTTTTTGTGTACAAGACATACCTGGGCAATTTTCCACATTGCTGGGTAGATGCCAGTGTTGTAGCTGTACTGGAACAGCTTGGCTAGGGGCGCAGCAAGTTCTGGAGCACAAGCCTTCAGTACTATTGCTGGAATATTGTCAGGGCCCATAGCATTTGCAGTATCCAGGGCCTTCGGCTGTTTCTTGATATCAAGTGGAGTGAATTGAATTGATTGAAGACTGGCAGCCATGATGCTGGGGACCTCTGGAGGAGGCTGAGAAGAATCATCCAGTCGGCATTTCTGGCTGAAGATTGTTGCGAATGCTTCAGCCTTATCTTTTGCACTGATGCACTGGGATATTTGAGGATGGGGATATTTGTGGAGCCTCCTCCTCCAGTGAGTTGTTTAATTGTCCACCACCATTCATGACAGCATGTGGCAGGACTTGCAGGGCTTAGACCTGATCCATTGGTTGTAGAATCGCTTAGCTCTCTATCACTTGCTGCTTATGCTGTTTGGCACACAAGTAGTCACCAGGTTGACACCTCATTTTTATATATGCCTGGTGTGCTCCTGGCATGCCCCCCTGGACTCTTCATTGAATCAGGGTTGATCCCCTGGCTTGATGGTAATGGTAGAGTGGGGGATATGCTGGGCCATGAGGTTACAGATTGTGTTTGAATACAATTCTGCTGCTGCTGATGGCCCACAGCGCCTCATGGATGCCCAGTCTTGAGTTGCTAGATCTGTTCGAAATCTTTCCCATTCAGCATTGTGGTAGTGCCACACCACACGATGGAGGGTATCCTGAATGCAAGGTGGGACTTCGTCTCCCCAATGACTGTGCGGCGGTCACGCCTACTGATACTGTCATGGCAGGCAGGTTGGTGAGGATGAGGTCAAGTATGTTTTTCCCTCTTAGTTCCCTCACCACCTGCCGCAGACCCAGGTTAGCGGCTATGTCCTTTCGGACCCGGCCAGCTTGGCCTGTGCTGGTGCTACCGAGCCACTCTTGGTGATGGACATTGAAGTCCCCCACCCAGAGTACGATCTGCACCCTTGCCACCCTCAGTGTTTCCTCCAAGTGGTGTTCAACATGGAGGAGTAGTATGGTTGTTAACATGACATTCTATGTGTTTGTCATGGTTGTAGTACTTTCAACTAGTGAAAATCTGCTGTGATCTTATCTTATACGTAAACCAGGATTGTTAACCTAGGATTTGTATAACATTCTTCCAGCGGGTTTAAACCTTTGCTGCAGCTACTGTGGCTCAGTGGGTAGCACTCTGGCTCCTGAATCAGCAAGTGGTGAGTTAAAATTCCACTCCACAGACTTCAGCACAAAACGTCTCCCATTTAAAATGGATATGCAAAGCAATTTTTTTCTTTCAGAGGGTCATGAATCTTTGGAAATTTCTTCCCCAGAGAACGGCGGAGGTAGAGTCAATGAATATCTTTTAAGGCAGAGGTAGGTAGATTCTTCACTAACAAGGGTGTTGAAGATTATCAGGGGTTGGCAGAATATGGAGTTGAGGCCACAATCAGATCAGCCATGATCTTATTGGATGGCAGAGAAGGCTCAAGGGGCCGAATGGCCTACACCTGCTCCTAATTTGTATGTTTGTTTATTCGCGTGTAGGCTGACACTCCAGTGCAGTGCTGACGCAGTGCTGCACTGTCAGAAGTGCTGCCTTTTGGATGTGATATTAAATTGAGGTCTTTTGGCTGAGCTCCCAGGTGGATGTAAAAGATCCCATGGCACTATTTCAAAGGAGAGCAGGGGAATTAACCCCACAGTTGTCCTGGCCAATATTTAACCCTCAACTATCATCACTGTGATTATCTAGTCATTGTCACGTTGCTGATTCTGGGAGCTCGCTACAAGTAAGTTGGCTATCACGTTTTCTACATTACAACAATGGCAATGCTTCACAATTACTTCACAGGCAGAAGGTCAGCCTTGATCGAATTGAATAGTGGAACAAGCTTGAGGGGGCTGTGTGGCCTGCTCCTGCCCTTAGTTCTAATGTTCTTATGGCAGTAAAGCCATCCTGCGGTTGAGAAAGGTGCTTTTTAAATGCACGTTCTTTCATTCTTATTTATCAATACCCCGTGGTGCCCGTGAAGAAAAACAACAAACTTGCCTAGTTTGAGATGCGATTTTGCAGAGAGAGGTAAACGCTACACAAGAGTGCACGCAATGTTTGGTCTGGCAGGATAAAATGTAAAATACCTGCTTAGTTTAGGATGGGAAAGCAGAGCGAAGCACTTGGCGTGGTCAATTCTCTCTGTGTGTAAAGATATTTTGAGCAGATGCTCTCAGCTGCTAACATGACTTTCCTAACCTGCTCTAATAGTTCAGAAATATTCTCATTTCCAGCAATCTCCTGGCTAAATTTGGGATGATAATATTCTTGTGCAAATTTATTCAGGCACCCCGCGACCTCCCTGAATTGGAATTTCTGCAAATTTTAGATACTTGCCAATTACTTCCATGTGTAGCAATGTGGAGAATTTGACACTCATACCCTTATAGAAAGGTGGCAATGATTGACAGTGATCCTTATTGCTTACCTCAGCACCTCTCTTCTAACAATATATGGTTTTGATAGAGTAACTAAGGAGATATTGTTTCCTGAGGCACAAGAGTCAGTAACCAGAGGACACAGATTTAAGGTGATTGGCAAAAGAACCAGAGGCAACATGAGGATTATTTTTCATGCAGCGAGTTATTATGGTCTGGAATGCACACGCAGCCCTAAAAGGACAGTCGATGGCAAATTCAGAAGTAACTTTCGAGTGGGAGTTGTTTAAATACATGAAGGGAAGAACGTTGCAGGGTTATTGGAAAAGAGCAGTGGATTGTGACTAATTGGAAAGCTCTTCCAGAGAGCTGTCGTAGGGAAAATGGGATGAATGTTCTCCTTCTCCGCTGTATCCTGTGATTTTATACCATATTCTGCATATCCCTCGATACACGGTTGCTTGTGGCAACCATGTTGACCTCCACCAATTATTTCCCATGTCTCCTGGGCTCTCTGTTTTGATCTGGGCTGCCCTTCTGACCTGTGAGGGCATTTTGTTCATTCCTTCCTCCTGCTCCCAATAATCAATACAAGAGCCTGATCAGTAAAGCAACTTCTATGATGATCTCTCTAAATCTCTAATATCAAAAAAAATACAGATGCGTCATTGAGGAGATAATTGCTGATCAGTAGTGGAAGAGTTTGGAAAATATGGATAGAATATCGTAAATGGGCGGGGACTTGGACTGACATTAGATCTTTAGCACTTATGCGATAGGTTGAATGGCCTCCTGTACTGTAGGGTTGTTTTTGAAGCTTACTCCCTGCATCAATACTTCAATTTACACATTAATGGACTGGATGTCATTTATTGTGCTTATGTGTCTACTTGGGGGTCAACTTGTAGGAGCAGCTTCACCTCAAGGACTGCAGCTGGTTAAGAAGAAGAACCATCACCATCTTCTCAAGGACAATTAGGCATGGACAATACATGCCTGCCTTGCCAATGATGCCGACATCCCAAGAACTAATTTTAAAAACTGATGATTTAACAACATCATTGCAGCTTTTCTGGTCAGTCTGACACTGACGGTAGTGCATCCCAGTTTAACCATGGCTATGGGTAACAATCAGGGCAGTGGGACTAATTGGATAGCCCTTTCAAAGAGCCACCACAGGCACAATGGGCTGAATGGCCTCTTCCAGTGCTGTCCAATTTTTATGATTCCAACCTTCAATAATGTGTTAAGAGTAAATCCGTGTATACCTGTGAGTGCACTGAGAAAAATGGGGAAGAGAAAAAAAATAACTCGCTGCACAATCAGGACACCAAAAGCAAGTCAAACCTAAAAATAATATCAATGCATTGCACAACCTGATCTTTCTGAGCCAGGTACTATTGTAAATACGTGAATACATTCTTTTTTTACTTTGCCCTACATCTGAACCTTCTGAAATCTAAGGCAACATTTTCTTTGTTTAAACTGAACACTTCATCAGATTTCATTCTAAGTAGGTGAACAATTGCAGTCCGTCCTGGTGTCAGTTATACGCAGATACTTGCAGGTGAAGAAGGCTCCAGCAGTAATTCATTCTGAAGGTTTCACACAATGGTGAGTAGTCAGAAGATTTGTCTGTGCACAATCTACCATTGAGGTGTCAATTGATACTCTATGAAGTCTTGAAATCCATCACAGATGCCTCTGCCCTTTTTCTGCCAAGTGCATATTTTGAATGACCAAATTTTGCAGTCATTTCCTACTTTAACTATTACAAATGTCTTGATTCAAATTAGTGAATCCACATTAACAGTTTGGAGGCATGTTTGCTGTTTCAAGTATTAAAGAAATCTTTGTTCTTTCTCCTGTTTTGAATTTTGAGCTGCACAGCAGCCTTGTGGCTACTAACTAATGTGACATCTGTGGAATTTAAATTACACGATATCTTTATGTTGATACGTAGCTGAATCTGGACAATGTATATTCATGCCTAATACATGGACCATTATCACATTAATGTTCTCTCTGTGACAAGGCAAAACTGTTTAAACAAATCATGGCAAGTTAGACCAAGGAAATGTCCCATCCCCTGCTGAACCCATCTGCAGATTGCTAACAAGCATTATTATAGACGTGGAATGGCTGTGGCCATAGCTAATTTCCTGCCAATGTATTAAAACTTATATTACCCCATTGTGGGAAATGCCACAGACAGGCAGGAGTTAGGAAGTCCGGTTGGATGAAGTACCCATGCTAACATAAAGCACGCAGCATTAAAATAGAAAACATTCAAATTAAGGGTTTATAATAATAAATAATAAATCTGTATTTTCTGTGTTGTATTGATTGTGATTTCAAAAAAGCCCCAAATATTTCCTATGAAGGAGGAACTGACTCAATTGTGCCAGTCATCTTTTTTTGATCCTCAACTTCCTAATATTTTCATTGGCATTAACTAGCAGTAACTGAGCTAATTATGAAGGGTTATTAATTCTCCTCCCTCCACACCCACCGCACCTCCCCACCACCCACCACCCACCACCCCTTTTTAATTTGCTTGGGAAGTATATTGCCCTAACTATACAGGGAACTGTACATAGTGTTTGTTTTCATTCCACAGGGACCAGAATCCACCTGATGGACTGTGGCACTTGTAAAGTGATTTTCTCCCCGCTAATTTGTTGGCATTTGACATTCCCATCTGACATTCCTTAGATCTTAGGGAGGTAAGAACCAAACCATGTAAGAACATGAAAAATGACACTTTAAATTAGGAAATTATGAACTTTCTGTGAACTTAGTAGATGCGCATCCTCTTTCATGTCATACTCAATTTCCTTAAATGTGTTTGACTAAATGGGGTAGGTTACTGGACTGTTCATTACCTTGTAAACCACTGTAAAACTCTTAACTTTACTGAAAGCAATTTATTTTTAGGCATACCTTCGTATGCACTTTTTTCCTTTTGGGGAATTAGTGGAAAGATTCCCGGGCTGATTGTCAGTTGTTGAACCACATCATGGACACTCCTTCGGTGGCCAACAAGGCCCAGCGTGGGAGACGAACCGAGAGTGTCTGGCCCAGAGGTAGAGACACCACCACTGCGCCACAAAACCTTGAACTGAAAGCAATAGTGTTTATATTTTAAATATTTCACAGGCAGATATGGTTGAAGCAAATATGAAGGCAGATCAGAAATAACACAGAATCCAATATAGCAAGGAATAATATATTCCAAGATACTTATTACTTGGTAGCGCGGAACTTGAATATTGCTGAAAAAAGACATATGCTGTTGAATCTTTTCGTCTTGCATTCATCCGGACAGATGCAAGAATGCCAAATGTCAAAGGGAGCAATAATTTATACGCCATGGGAAAATGGTGCTGATTGGTTACCAAATCAATACTGATAGCTCAGGATGCTGCCATGGAGATTGCACCAAGTAATTCACTTCCGCTTGCTCGAAGCTACTTATATTCATATGCATGGGACCTGTCCTCTGCAGGCAAGAGGAACATGTCCAGACATTGCGTCTTTTTTGAATTAAAAAAAAGCGTGGGGTCAATAGTTCCCTGGTGCACTCAGCAATGTGTTGCCCTTTTCAGCAATACTCGAATATTTATTCATGTTTGTGAAGATGGTTGCTGAATAACTGCATCTTTTCAGAAGAAAGAGCATTGACCTGAAATGTTAATTTTGTTTCTCTCTCCACAGATGCTGCTTAATCTACTGAGCACTTTCCAGCATTTTCTGTTTTAATTTTAGAGTCTTTTGATTAAAGGCTGAAATTACTGACCTGAAAGACACTGGGTGGAATTTTATCAGCCACATAAAGACGGCTTTGGGGGGCAATGTGGTGGGGGGGAGGGTTATTTTAGAAAGGTTAATTGAATGGTGATCCTCAATGCAGCCCGTTAATTGGCTGCACCCTAAGTTCCATCCAATTAGGAACAGCGGGCAGGCTGTCCAGGTAGTAGGGCCAATCAAAGTGCCCAAGGCTGTGGGTGCCCAGTAACCTCACTGGGAGATTGTGAGGGCGCCTCAGGACAGAGGAGCCCTCTAAAGACTTTCACATGCTTAAAAATAAAATACGGTTACAGCTGTCAGGACAACATTGTGGAAGGGAAAGCTCCTCCACAGGATCCTTTGATCCCCGTGACTCTGTTGGGAGGGGTGGGGTGGGATAAGAAATTAAAGGAGGTCTCGCTCGACTCCCACCATGCTGCTGGGAGTCCACCTCCAGCCATCTTCCTGGCTTTGCCTGAGTGGGGGGGCCGTCTGTTGTTGGGAAGATCCCAGTGGCATCACCAATCTGCCCCTAAGTGACTACCCACTGCTGCTGGGCAGGTAGTTGGTGCCCCATGACCTCGCCTCTGGCAAGATCACTCAAAGGCCAAATTGTGTTGGATAGACGACCCAATGTGCTCCTTTCTAAAGTTAACCCCCCACCACCCTCCACCTTCCCATCTCCAAAGCTGCCTCACGTGGCTGATAAGATTCCACCCACTGTCCCTGAGCATTACAGTCCAGGAAAGTTCCCTGGTTCAGTCCCTGGTCTGTGCTGACCTTAGTTGGAGTTCCAGCGACCATGCTAGAGTTTGTTTTAGCTGCCCTGAGTTTAGGGAAGGTAAATGGTGGAGAGAATAAGATCCTGACTATTATAAGCCAATCACTGCTGGACATCAGATGAGATTGTGGCCATGCCCACCGTAAATGGCGGCACTCAATGTCAAGATTCAAGATTTCTCATCAATGATGACCACTTGCGGGATTCCATTTGAGGACAATCATGCCATTGTAAGATATTTAACACTTTCAATGAATGGTGGGATGGCAGAAAATTGGTGAGGAGAGCTGAATGGTATACACGAGAAAGGAAATGTTTTGCCCCTGAGCAGAATTTTAGTTGGGGGAGGTGGGTGTGGAGAAAAAGGGGGCATTGGTGGAGAAAATGGAGGCCAGAATGGTGCTTTCATGAGCAAGTTTCTGGTCCCACATGCTTTTTTAAAATTCATTTATGGGATGTGGGCACCACTGGCTAGGCCACCATTTATTGCCCATACCTGATTGCCCTCATTGCAGTGGGTCTGGAGTCACATGTAAGCCAGACAATTTCCTTCCCTAAAGGGGCATTAGTGAGCCAAATGGGTTTTTACAACAGTTGGCAATGGTTTCATGGTCACCTTCAGATTTTTAATTCCAGGTTTTTACTGAGTTTAAATTTCAACATCTGTCATGCTGGGATTTGAACTCTGGTCCCTAGAGCATTACCCTGGGCCTCTGAAATACTAGCCCAGTGACAATACCACTGCACCACCACCTCCCCTGGGGTTGCCAACTCTGGTCGGGTGTATTCCTGGAGATTTCGTCACATGAACTCCTGCCTCGAACCACCCCACTTCCACCACCCCCCAAACTCTTGCCATTGTTTCATGCACCAGACACACTGCCTTCTCACGTCAATTGGAAAGGGGACAGACTCTCAATTAACCAATAGCTGATTCTCGATTGTTGGTGAACTGCCTGTTTTTCCCATATTCTTCCACCTATTATTCAAAGTTTGAGCTTTATTTCCTGGAGACTCCAGAATAATACTGCAAGGTGGGTAAACCTATACCTGTCCAAGACCCATCGAAGAAATGCAGCGAGAGGAAGTTGAAAAATTCAGGCCTAATTAATTTAATTCGCAACTTTATACGAGTTAGGTCACAGGCCAAAATTGATAATCCAGAGAATCTGTTTCCTCTTTGATGGTATAAATCAAACAAGAACTAATAATTAAATGGGTGAATATTGTTCTTGTCTTCTTTACTTGAATTTAACTTGAGTGCATTAACTACATCACCTGTTATGGTCCCTGTAGAGACTGATAACATTTAAAAAGAAATTTGAACTCCCAGTTGCTAGCTGAAAGGATGACACATCAAGGCTTCACGTTTTAAAACTTTTACTTTAACAAATGACTGAAAAAACACCATTGAGCCTAACACCATTTTTGTAGACAACTTATAATTCAAATTACAGAGAAAGAAAACGTTCCCTTTTTATACCTATCACACATTGCACTCTCCCCAGAATTATAGTCCTTATAGCAAACAGTCCACAGCAGCTCTCAGCTTCCAGTGGTCTTGAATGATTGCCTCTGGGCTTTTCTAGTTTTTGGGGAGTATCCCAAATCCACCACCAGCAGTAAAGCCTGTTCCGATGATTCTTCTTCCCCTTGCACACCAGGACAAATCTCCTAGGATCCTGAGAAGGCTCCAGGATGCATCTCTTTGATTAGAGACTGTCTCTCTCCCGCATTTGACTATGGGAGTTTGCAAAGCCAAAACAGCCTCTTCTCTCTGCTGACGACACAAGGCTGCAGTCCATCTGTGATATTCATTGATTTATAGGGAAGCCTGTAACCTGATCTCAAAAATGGTTTCTCTGCTTCTTCCCCATGGCAACGTGAAATACATTAAGGTAGGAATGCTGATTACCTATTCTTGACCCCAACTCTCTTTCACCTTAAAGTTAAATGGACAGTTTATAACATAACTGTTTATAACCTGATACCTTCAATACCTTTCTGGGATCTCTCAGGAGACTGAGGGTGGAATTTTCCATGGCATCAGGCATGTTTGGCGGTGTGAGCAGACAATATGATGAGAAGGCCAAAAATCATTTGCATGACGTCGTGAAACAAGTTTGCAATCATCTGCTCCACCTGTCAATGGTGGGCTGCGTTTCATACCACTGGACATTGGGAACCTCATTGTAATACAGCTGCATATCAATATAAGGCCAGCTTGCCGGAATCATCCCCTCATTCTGGATCATCCAAGCACATCGATGTGATTGCAAGCCGACATGTTTCACAACAGCATATTTGAGGTGGGCTGCACCTTGAGGGGAACTTGGAGGTGAGTGCACAGTAAGGTTGCGCAGCGCTCACCAGGGTCGCCTTTGGACTTTAGGGTTGAAGTGACTTGGTGGGGTGGGGGGGTGGGGGGGGGCTGCGGTGGGTGGCAAGCGCTACACTGTGGTCAAGGTGCATTTGGGGGGATCAAAGGCTGCACTGTGGGTCGAGGCGACTTGGTGGGGGTCAAGGGCTGCCCTGCGGTTGATGGTAGAGCACATGCATGTGCAGGGTGGCGGGTAGGGAAGTGGCCACGCATTAGGGAATCCTTGTATAAAGTGACCAGTTCAGGCGCAGCCACATTGATATGATTGGAGTCGGCCTCTAGCTTATCTTCCCACTTGATAAACACAGAGGCATGAAAGTGACACCAAATGCTCTTGAACTTTTCACCCATTGGGCACAAACTGTAAACTAATGAGCATTTTAGTGGACTGCAGAACAATGGGACAACTGGGCACATTGTACAATCTCCTTGCAAAAACTTTTTTTTGTTATTCATTCATGGGGTATGGGCTTCGCTGGCTGGGCCAGCATTTGTTGCCCATCCCTACTTGCCCTTGAGAAGGTGGTGGTGAGCTGCCTTCTTGAACCACTGCAGTCCATGTGGTGTAGGTAAACCCACAGTGCTGTTAGGGAGGGAGTTCCAGGATTTTGACCTAGCTGGCCATGGAGCAGTCACTGGTGGAGGCGCTCACAGCCTTTGCAATGTCATCATTCAGGTTTGGACTAGTCTCCCCCATGGTTCAAGTTAACAGCACAGCCTTGCAGTGTGGGTTAGGAGAATGTCTGTGCCTGAGCTGAGAGCACAGTATGCAGTCCAATGGGCAAAGCTGCTGCCAATCAGTCAGGTAGAGTGGGGCAGAGGTGGGTGGGGTTTCAGGCAGCCATGCAGCACCCAAAACTTTGGCCTTCCAAGTGGTGGTCAGCACTCATCAGCATGCGTTAAGGGGCCTTCAGACTTAACCAGGAGAGGTTAGTTGTACACATATGTTAACCCACGCATCTCTCTCTTTCATCCTGCAAGAGGAGTACATCAGGAGCATGGAGCCTGGTGACCTACCTGTATGCCTCGTGGCATACATAGAGCGGAGACAGAAGACGAGAGCGACGGAGCTGCCTGACTGGGCAGAGGGAAGAGCAACACCCTCAGGAAGAAGGGGTGACTGGGGTTCCTACACATGCCCATGAAGAGCCACAGCGAGCTGTCACTGGTCAGCGCCTAGCTAGACACACGGTCTATAGACGCTGCCTTTCATTCTCTCAGATGACCGAGAACTAGTATCACTGAAGACTGCGCATGTCTCGGGAACTGGTTGGTCACATCTGCCAGTGTTGCAGAATTTGGTACCATAGGGACATGGAGGGCATCCACCACCAGTGGCTGTGAAAGTGACTGCGGCACTTCATTCTTATGCCAGTGGCTCCTTTCAGGGCACAACAGGTGACCTCTGTGGGATAGCATAAGCCTCCACCCACAAATGCATCCATGAGGTCACGAATGCCATCTTTGCGAAGGGCACACAACTTTGTGCAATTTGCCTGGGGCCAGGAAAGTCAGGGTGCAGGAGTGTTGGGATTTGACCAGATCTTGGGTTTCCCACAGGTGCAGGGTGCCATCTACTGCACTCACATGGCGCTCAGATCCCCGTGGCCACAACGGCTAGCTGTGTCACTGCAAGGGCTTTCACTCGCTGAATGTGCAGCTGGTGTGCGACCAGCACAAACGCATCCTGCAGGTCTGCGCACGGTTCCCAGGGAGTTTCCATGACTCCGACATTCTCAGTAGATCTCAGATCCCTGACATCTTCCAGGGTCCACAGAAGCTGCAGGGTTGGCTCCTCGGGGACAAAGGCTACCCGCAGAGGACGTGGCCGATGACACCCGTGTGGCGGCCTCAGACTGCAGCAGAGCGAAGTTACAATGAGGCTCATGCTGCAATTCGCACCTTGGTGGAGCAGATCGTCAGGATGCTGAAAATGAGGTTCTGGTGCCTGGGCTGGTCTGGTGGAGCCCTGCAATATAGTCCACAGAGGGTGTCACACATCATTGTTGCCTGCTGCACCCTTTACAACCTGGCACTGCAATGGTGAGAAGAGTTGGCTGAGGAGGAGATGGAGGAGCTGGACATCTCCCCCAATGAGGAGGACATTGACGGGGATGAGGGTGAGGAGGTCCTCGAAGGCGATGATGATGGGGATGAGGCCATCCCCCTCAGGAGGCCCTCATAACTGTTAGATTTGTGGATGATGATGACATGCAGTGAGGAGACACAGAATCACAGAATCACACAGTGCAGAAGAGGCCCTTCGGCCCATCCAGTCTGCACCGACACATGAGAAACACCTGACCTATCTACCTAACCGCATTTACCAGCACTTGGCCCGTAGCCTTGAATGTTATGACGTGCCAAGTGCTCATCCAGGTGCTTTTTAAAGGATGTGAGGCAACCCGCCTCCACCACCCTCCCAGGCAGCACATTCCAGACTGCCACCACCTTCTGGGTAAAAACGTTTTTCCTCACATCCCCACTAAAACATCCTGCCCCTCAATTTGAACTTGTGTCCCCTCGTGACTGACCCTTCAACTAAGGGGAACAGCTGCTCCCTATCCAACCTGTCCATGCCCCTCATAATCTTGTACACCTTGATCAGGTCGCCTCTCAGTCTTCTCTGCTCCAACGAAAATAACCCAAGTCTATCCAACCTCTCTTCATAACTTAAATGTTTAATCCCAGGCAACATCCTGGTGAATCTCCTCTGCACCCCCTCCAGTGCAATCACATCCTTCCTATAATGTGGTGACCAGAACTGCACACAGTACTCCAGCTGTGGCCTCACCAAGGTTCCATACAACTCCAACATGACCTCCCTACTTTTGTAATCTATGCCTTGATTGATAAAGGCAAGAGTCCCATATGCCTTTTTCACCACCCCACTAACACGCCCCTCCGTCTTCAGAGATCTATGGACACACACGCCAAGGTCCCTTTGTTCCTCAGAACTTCCTAGTGCCATGCCGTTCATTGAATACTTCCTTGTCAAATTACTCCTTCCAAAGTGTATCACCTCACACTTTTCAGGGTTAAATTCCATCTGCCACTTATCTGCCCATTTGATCATTCTGTCTATATCTTCCTGTAGCCCAAGACACTCAACCTCACTGTTAACCACCTGGCCAATCTTTTGTCATCTGCAAACTTACTAATCCTACCCCCCAACATAGTCATCTATAACAAAAACAGAATTACCTGGAAAAACTCAGCAGGTCTGGCAGCATCGGTGGAGAAGAAATCAGTTAACGTTTCAAGTCTTCATGACCCTTTGGCAGAACTGAAGCATAGTTAGGAGAAAGGTGAAATATAAGCTGGTCTAAGGTGGGGGGGCGGGGGGAGAGAGAAGTTGAGGGTGGGATGATTGTGGAGATAAGCATGCAGTGATAGGAGCAGATAATCAAAAGATGTCACAGACAAAAGGATCAAAGAGGTGTTGAAGGTGGTGATATTGTCTAAGAAAAGTGCTAATTAAGAATGGAAGGCAGGACACTCAAGGTACAGCTCTAGTGGGGGTGGGGTGGAAAGACTAACAAAGCTTTAGTTTTAGATTTAAAAATAATGGAAATAGGTGGGAAAAAAAGAATCTATATAAATTATTGAAAAAAAAGGGAGGGGGGAGAAACGGGGTGGGGATGGGGGGAGGGGGAGTTTAAGATCTAAAGTTGTTGAATTCAATATTCAGCCCGGAAGGCTGTAAAGTGCCTAGTCGGAAGATGAGGTGCTGTTCCTCCAGTTTGTCGTTTATATAAATGACAAATATAGGGGACCGAGCACCGATCCCTGTGGTACGCCACTGGACACTGGCTTCCAGTCACTAAAGCATCCTTCTGTTATCACCCTCTGCCTCCTACAACTAAGCTAATTTTGAATCCACCTTATCAAATTACCCTGTATCCCATGTGCCTTTGCACCATGGATTGCATCTGTGAACATTGCATCTGTGAACGTTTGAATCAAGTCTGGCAGGCGACAGCACACATACCCTCTGTGATAGGGCTCCTGTCATGGAGACGCAACAGGAGCCCTAATAATTACTCGATTCCAGAAAGATGATGATGACATGTAGTAGGCCACTCCATAGACTTCACATAGTCTCTGTGAGTGTCTGACTCCTGTCTGGCCGAGGGCAGCTCGCTTCCACTTTGTGATTAGGGTCATATCATGGAAACACAGCCATGAAACTTTAAATGCACCTGATCCTTTGTCAGCCTTCAGCGCCTGACCCCTTCAGGAGCACAGATGCTGAAGAGATGGGGGCCAGCCCCACCTTATGGATGCTGAGAGTACACAGAGATAATGATGGAACTCTGTGATGCCTGCCCACAGCAATAACAAGCGCCATAAAGGTGCAGGCATCAGTAATGTGTCCAGGGAGTGTGAGGCTGGACCATCACTTTGGCCTGAATGCGGCACAGAGCACAGGGAAGAGGCCCTGGACTGATACACCTGCCTTTATCTTGTTCAGGAACCAAGGTTTCCCATCTGAGTGACATGAACACTGCTCATCAGAACAAGGAGCCATAGGCAGGGAGACATTCTTGGGAGTTTATTTACAATAGTGAACATTATGTACAAGTGATTAACACCCGTGCCCAGGCTATGCAACTACACCTTCTTAACCTTCCTAACCTTGCCACTACGTCTTGGTGCTCCCCCAACTTCTACAGCGGAGGTGGGAGCAGACTGCTGATTGCTACGCCCTGTCTGTGATGACCTTGGCAGTGGTCCTTTGGAGGGCCGAGACCTGGAGGGCACCAGCCTGCTTTCGGGGACCTGCTGTGGGCAGCGGCACCCCCCTCGAGCTGTGGAGCTGGAGCTGCTGAGATCACAAGAAGAGGAGACTCGGATGGGTTGAACACTCCCAGAGTCACCTGGGTGGATGGCCCTGGGCTGTTGAACCGATGGACCTCCTTCCTATTGGCGCCTGGCAGCCTCAGGCTGACTCCTTGAGGAGAAGGGGAAGCAGGAGTGAGATCGAGCTGCTCCGCACCTCTCTCGTGGCCAACTATGGCATCAGCGATGGAGTTCAGCCTGTGCAGCAGTGCAGGACCGATGTCCTGGACCAAGGTCTCCATGGTGGCCACCATCCTACCAGTGTTGACTTAGGTTCGTTGGCATGCCGGCGCTATCACCTCATACTGAAGGCTGATGGACTCCTCTATCGTCCCTTGCAATCTGAAGAGTGCAGTGGACATCCCTGCCTTTCCCGAGCTTGCCTTTGCAGCTCCAGCAACTGAAGTATGACCGTGTCCAGAGGCTCCTCATCTGACTCACATTCAGCAGATTTCTGGTCCCTGCCATCACCTGCGATGGATCAGCAATGTGCTTACCAGATTGTGATCCCGAGGCTACTCTAAAGCTAGCCCCCACTGAGGTTTGTGTCTCTGCACTGGTGTGGGTGAACGCTGTGATAGATCTTCAATGAAGGTGCTTTCAGGTTCCTCTTCAGAAGTTTCTTCTGGGCTTGTTTGGAGGCCCTGGGTCATGGATTCCCTCGGCTGTTTCCCAGATGTACCTGTGAAAGTAAGGAGAGATAATTAGTGCATGGCAGGGGACTGCAGAACAGGGGAACTCACTCACAGCATGGTTGTCTGATGGATGTTGCACTGCTGGATCCTCACTTGGTAGAGCACCACCGACCTCACCGTCAGCACAGGACTGGTCCAGATCCTCACCGGCCAGCTGGATGGCTCTACTTTCAAAGTCCATGAGGACCTTGATTTCAGGCATTCCTCCACCAGTCTGTAACCTCTCATTTTTGCTGTGTGCCAGCTTGTCCTGCATGAAGACAGATGGAGAGAGTGTAAGCAGGATTCCTGCCAGGTCAGATGAGAAGAATGCCTGGCATGTGTGGGTAATGAGTTGATGGGATGAGGACATGATCCGCAGGGCAGATGAAGGTGTGCGGGAGAGAGTGATAGGTGAATCCCCTTGAACTGGTAGTGAGTGAGATCCCTGTGGATGTGTGATGGGTTTGTGAGTGCGTGAGTCGAGAGTTATGAGAAGAGTAACTTTCCCTGGTGGAACAGAAGAGATCATTCATCCTCTTGTGGAACTGGGTGGCTGTCCTGTTTTGTAGGGTGTTGGCACTGACCCCCACTGCCACCCACCTCCCAAGCCGGATTGGTAATGCTGCTGGCCCTCCTGGGGGTAGAGGACATCACGACGGGTCTCTATGGCGTCCAAAAGGTGCTCGAGGTGTGGCGGGTGAACGAGAGCCCGTCCTCCATTGAAACCGCGTGTTTCCTCGGGATGCATGATTAATAAGGTGGGATTGGGACAATATGGCCTGAAAACCCGCCATTGCGGCCGGCAGGAAAAACATTTTTCTCACCTGCTACCGTACTTAGTGCAAATGTGGGACAATTCAGCCCTCAGAGTCTACCCATTGTGAACTCAGAGGCTGGTGCGATTGTCTCCAAGCGTAAATATCTTGCACCTTCTTAACAGTAAAACAATCTAAGCCTTCCTGCAATCTCTAACATCCAAGCCACCAGTCTTACTGTCAAATAGACTTCAGAACATGCCACATGACCCCTTCATTTACTTTAAATTTAAAGATACATTCCCAAAAGATAACAATCTTATAAACCTCACAATTGTAACGATACCATTTTATGATACTATTTTTTAATCCTGACAATTTTCTCCCACCTTATCCTCTCCTGATTTCATTTTAGAGTAGGTTCAATGACTACTGGATGAACTCCATTGCTTTCACTAAGTGTAAATCTTGACAGTGAGTACAACTGTTTGACAACAGGAGGTCTCACATCCCAACCTGATTTAGTTCTCACCCAACAACTGTAAGCTTACTTCAAGGAGAGGTGCTTGGGATCAACAGCAGAACCCTGGCCAATTATCTTCTCCCTCACACAGCGGTGCTGATACCCATTATAAGGTAGCAAACAGAGCAGCTAAAGTGGCATTGTTGAGTAATTATATAAAAGCTCAATTGCACATTAACAGAGGAATCCAGCAGACAAAAGGGAGTGTGTGAAACAGAGCTTCTTATGTTACTCAAACCTGAATAATTATTTGTTCAGTTTAATCTCACTTAATATCTGGTAAAATAATTTTTCAAAATAAACCCCACGACACTTCAAGGGTTTTTAAAATGATAAATATTTAACTTACCCAAGTGACTTTAAAGATGAAAATTATATTTAGGTTAATTTCCTTTCTCTTCTATTTTTGAAATTTGCTTTCTTCTTCAGGGAGTTTTGTGCTGTTTCTGGAAGGGAACAAACTTGATAGGAAGTTTAATATTATGGGACAGGTTTCTCTGTTCCACAGATGTCCTGAGCACAGTGAATGGGGGAATATTGGACAGATGGGATGGATCCCTGTTACATGGTAGGACAGAGTCTACAGGAAGAAATAAATGGGGCATTTAAGAAAGCTACTGCAATAATCATTGGTAACTTTAATCTACATGCAGATTGGGGGAACCAGATTGGTAAAAATAACCTGGAAAATGAGTTCATAGAGTGTATTCAGGACAATTTCTTAGAGCAGTACATTCCAGAGTCAACCAGAGGGCAGGGGGCAACCTGATATTGAGCAATGAAGCAGGATTAATCAATCGCCTCGCAATAAAGGACCCTCTAGGTGACGGCAAACATAACGTGATAGAATTTCATGTTCAGTCTGAAGCGGAGAAGTGTGGGTCTAAGACTAGTGTTTTAAACCTGAATAAAGGTAATTATAAGGGTGCAAAGGCAGATCTAGCTAAAGTGAATATAGAAACTGGGTTAAAAGGTAGGACAGTAGAGATGCAGTGACAGACTTTTAAGGAGATATTTAATAACCCTCAGCAAAGATTTATCCCAGTGAGAAAGAATGACTCTTTCAGAAAGATATATGGCTTAATAAGGAAGTTAAGGATAGCATCAAATTGAAAGAAACACTATACGAAACTGCAAAGATTAGTGGTTGGTCAGAACATTGGTCAGATTTTAAGAACCAGCAAAGAATGACAAAAAAATAAAGAGGGAGAAATTAGAAAAGGAGAGAAAGCTAGCTGGTAACATAAAAGCAAATAGTAAGAGTTTCTACAAGTATTTAAATAGAAAAAGAGTAAATAAAGCTAGTGTTGGTCGTCTAGAGAGTGAGTCTGGGGAATTGATAATGACAAAGAAATGGCAGAGCCATTGATCAGGCTTCTTGTGTCTATCTTCACTGTAGAAGACTTTGAAAACTCCCAAAGACACTTGAAAATCAAGAGGTGAATGGGAAGGAGGAACTTAAAACAATCACCATCACTAGGGAAAAGGTGCTAGGAAAACTATTAGACCTAAAGGCTGACAAGTCCCCAGGACCAGATGGCCTACATCCTAGGGTGTTAAAAGAAGTGGCTGCAGAGATAGAAGAGGAATTGATCATAATCTTCCAAAATTTCTTAGATTCTAGAAGGGTCCCAGCAAATTGGAAAATAGGAAATGTAACACCTTTCTTCAAGAAAGGAGGGAGACAGAAAGCAGAAACTATAGGCCAATTAGCCTAAGATCTGTCATAGGGAGATTTCTGGAATCCATTATTAAAGGAGTTATAGTAAGATACTATGGGAATTGAGACCACAATAAGATCAGTCATCATCTTATTGATTGGTGGAGCAGCCTACTCCTACTTCCTATGTAAACGACGCCTCCAAATTTTCCATCGGAAATGCATGGAAAATCCTTCATGGGATGCATTACCCTCCCTGATCAATTTTCCTGTGTTCACACTGTTCAGTGATCCAATATCCTCAGGTACAGGAAAGCTGGGAAATCTCTTCCTATACATTTCTAGTTTGTTTATCCAACAGTGTCAGCGTTGAGCATTCCACTGTCAGGTGGAGCACAGGTTACCTGCAACTTAGAGCTTCCCCAGACTGTGTGTTAAGAAAAATATGAAGCAGAACAAGTCATTCAGAGCATCAAGCCTCATCCTTTCATAGCCAATGTGGTATTTGTGCTATTATGGACTCTATCCAAGGTTTTGATCTCTTAGGGTGTAAATGAACATAGGTAAAGCTTTCAAGAAGTTAAAAGTTTGTCAAATTTCTTCTTACAAAGTAAAATACTGAAATTCCAGAACTATCTATCTAGCATTACAATCTACATTGTTCAACCATGAGTAGTTGCATTCCATGGATGACACTGGCCTGTTTCCAGCAATACCGGAACCACCGTGTTCTGTTGAATATTTTGTCCTTTATGTTTACCCCTATAGTCTTCAACCCTGTTCTTCACTAGATACTTATCCTGCTTCTATTAAAGGGGTCAACTACTTTTAACATAAAAACAGCTCCATGTACCAATGGAAACATTTATGTCCAGGATTGTGAATAGGAATTAAAAGTAGCACTGCTGAAAATGTGACATTTTAATTTGTCACACTAGGTAGCCTCGTGTTCTCTCTGAGATTGCCTAATTAGTGTCATGGTTTGTGTCAGGGATCAGTATACTCTGGGAACTGGGCTTAACACTGGTCAGACTTATTTCCCTTACACTATTAACAGAGAGATAGAGAGCAGAGATTCATCTCCTGTCTGGCCTTGATCCAGAATTAGCTCTGAGAAGTGCGAGGGCACAATTCGGGACCATTGAACCACTCAACCCCCTTGAACTTGTGGGGATGTAAATCTGTGGGACTGATACCCTTCCATAAATGCCAGGGTTTAATTTACTGTGAAGCACTTCTGGACGTCCTGGCCTGAATTTTTAGCTCGGTGGGCGGGTGCCATTGGCGGGCCCGGGATCGGCTGGGAAATGGACCCCGATCGGGTCCCGACCCAGATTACCGGCCAGCCAGCGTGAGGCACGCGCTGAAAAGCTGAGTGCTGCCGGGGTGGGAGCGGGAGGAGGGTGGCTGATGATGCAAATGCGGGAGCGGGTAAGCACTAAGAGAAAGCCCCCTGAAGGCAGAGAGCTCCCTCAGGGAGCTGCAGACCTGAAAATGTCCCAATAAAGTTATATAAAGCAGAAAAAAAATGCCTGAGCTTCACGGCCAGGCATCTGAAAATATAGACGATAAAAATGCTGTCTACGGGTTTTTATTTTTATTTAATTTCATAACGGAAACCTCATCCCGCCCCTGGATGAGGTTTCATGAAAAATGTAAAGGCCGCATGGCTGATTTGTCCGTCTGCCACCCGTAAGGTTAGACGGGCGCCGAAAAATAGCAGACACTTGCGCCATTAATGGGCTTAATTGCCCTCTTAATTGTCGGCAGACGCGCTTCCAACTTGTGTGCCCGCCCGCCGAGTGAAATATTGCACAGACATCAGGACACTCGCCTGACATCATCTCGCACGATTTCAAGTCGGGTCGGGTGCGCGCTCGCCCGATCAATGTAAAATCCAGCCCCCTGAGTATGTGAACATTGGTATGTAAATGAACATAAGAATGTAAGAAATAAGAACAGGAGTAGGCCATTCGGCCCCTCAACCCTGCCCAGCTATTCATTAAGATCATGGCTGATCTGCCCCAGGCCTCAACTCCTCTTTCGTACCAGCTCCTCACAGCCCTCAACTCCCCGATATTTCAAAAATCTACCTATCTCCTCTTCAAATACTTTCAGTGATCTAGCCTCCACAACTCCATGGAGTAGACAATTCCAGACATTCACTACCTTCTGAGAGAAGAAATTCCTTTGCATCTCAGTTTTAAATTGAGTGCCTCCTTATTCTGTAACTATATCCCCTAGATCGAGATTCCCCCACTAGTGGAAACATCTTCTCAACATCGACCCTGTCAAGCCCCCTCAGAATCTTGTACGTTTCAATAAGATCACCCCTCATTCTTCTAAACTCTAATGAATAAAGGCCTAACCTGTTTAGCCGTTCTTGATAAGTCAACCACTTCATCCCAGGAATCAGCCTAGTGAATCTCTTTTAAACTGCCTCCAATGCCAGTATATCCTTTCTTAAATACGGGGGTCAAAACTGTACACAGTATTCCAGGTGCAGTCTCACCAACACCCTGTACAGTTGTAACAAGGCTTCCCTATTTTTAAACTCCAAACTCCTAGCAATACAGGACAAAATCCCATTTGTCTTCTTAATTACTTGCTGCACCTGCATGCTGACTTTTGTGTTTCATGCACAAGTACTCCCAGATCCCTCTGTGCTGTACTTTTTTGGAGTCTCTATCCATTTAAGTAATAGTCTGCCTTTTGATTCTTCCTACCAAAGGGCATGACCTCACACTTTCCTACATTAAACTTCATCTGCCAAGTTTTTGCCCACTCACTCAACCTATCTATGTCCCCTTGCAGATTCCTTATGTCTTCATCACAACATGCCCTCCCACCTATTTTTGTATCGTCAGCAAATTTGCATACATTACACTCTGCCCCCCTCCTCCAAGTCATTAATATAGATAGTAAATAATAGATAGTTTAAAAATAGGGAAGCCTTGTTACAACTATAGGGGATATAGTTACAGAATAAGGGGGCACTCAATTTAAAACTGAGATGCAAAGGAATTTCTTCTCTCAGAAGGTAGTGAATGTCTGAAATATCTGGAAGGCCCTAGGATTGGCCCATTAATCCCGACTCTGTCTTCTGTGTGCCAACAAATCCTCAATCCTTGCTAATACATTACCCCCAATACCGTGAGCTCCTATCTTGTGCAATAACCTTTTACGTGGCATCTTATGAAATGCCTTCTGGAAATCCCAATACTCTACATCCACCGGTTCCCTTTCTCAACTCTGCCTGTTATATCCTCAAAGAACTCTAGAAAATTTGTCAAACATGATTTCCCTTTCACAAAACCATGTTGACTCTGTTTGATTGCGTTAAGCTTTTCTAAACGTCCTGCTATTTCTTCCTTAATAATGGACTCTAGCATTTTCCCAACGACAGATGTTAGGCTGACTGGTCTATAGTTTCCTGCTTTTTGTCTCTTTCTCTTCTTGAACAGGGGCATCACATTAGTGGTTTTCCAATCCGCTGGGACCCTCCTGGAATCCATTGAGTTCTGGAATATTTCGACCAATGCCTCCACTATCTCTGCAGCCACTTCCTTTAAAACCCTTGGTTGCAGGCCATCAGGTCCTGGTGACTTGTCTGCCTTAAGTCCCATTAATTTGTCAAATACTTTGTCCCTCGTGATAGAGACTGTTACAAGATCTTTCCTCCCATTAGCTCCTTGCTTATCTGATATCTTTGGAATGTTTATAATGTCCTCCACCGTGAAAACCAATGCAAAATATTGGTTTAAATTATCTGCCATTTCTCTGTTCCCCATTATCAATTCTCCAGTCATGTCCTCCAAGAGTCCCATGCTTACTTTAGCTACTTTCTTTCTTTTTATATACCCTTAGAAGCGCTTCCTGTTTGTTTTTATATTTCTTTCCAATTTACTTTCATAATCAATTTTCTCCCTCTTTATTAGCTTTTTAGTCATCCACTACTGGTTCCTAAAAAATTCTCAATCCTCTGGCCTACCACTTGTTTGTGCTACTTTGTATGCCTTAGTTTTTGATTGGATACTCTCCTTGACCACCTTTGTTAACCACGGGTGGTTCATCCTTCTCATTGAGTCCTTCTTTTTGACCAGCATAAATTTTTGCTGAGTGTTATGAAATATCTGCTCACAAGTCTGCCACTGCTCATCCACTGACCTTCCCCTTAGCCTATTTTTCCAACCTGCTTTAGACAACCCTTTCTTCATACCTCTGTAATTGCCCTTATTTAAGTTGAGGACACTGGCTTGAGACCCGAGTTGCTTGCCCTCAACTGAATTTGAAATTCTACCATGTTGTGATTGCTACCCCCTTAACTATGATATCGCTTATTAATCCCACCTCATTACACATTACTAGATCGAAAATAGCCTGTTCCCAGGTAGGTTCTGCAACGTATTGCTCTAAGAAACAATCCCTGATGCATTCTACAAATTCGTCTTCCATGTTACCCTTGCCAATCTGATTTATCCAGTCAATATGCAGATTAAAATCACCCATGACAATTGTAGCACTCTTCTTACACGCCCCCATTATTTCCTGATTTATACTTTGTCCTACAGCGAGGCAACTCTTTGGTGGCCTTTGGACGACTCCCACCTATGACTTCTTTCCCTTGTTATTCCTTATTTCTGCCCAAACTGATTCCACATCACGATCTATTGCATCTGTATCACTACTCACCACCGCACTGATACCTTCCTTTATTAACAAAGCTACCCCCCTCCTTTTCCTTTTTGCCTATTTTTCCAGAATGTCGAATACCCTTGAATATTGAGTTCCCAGCCTTGGTCACGCTGCACCATGTCTCTGTAATAGCAATTAAATCATATTCATTTATTTCTATTTGCCCCGTCAACTCATCTATCCTGTTACAAATGCTGCGTGCGTTCAGATAAAGAGCCTTTTCCTTTGACTTTTTACTATTATTGCTCATTCTGGTTCTGATTTCTGCTGCATTCTTCTGCTTGTGTTTTCTGTCTCATCCTGTCACACTTTATTCTTTGCCTCTTCACTACCCTTCACCTCTGGTCTCCCGTTTCTTTTTGATTTTTTAAACTTTCCTTCAATTGAACCCTCCCCCCAACTAATTAGTTTAAATTCCTATCTACAACCCTAGTTATATGATTCGCCAGGACACTGGTCCTAGCATGGTTCAAATGGTTCTAATGTCAGTTATTGGGAAAGTGCTAGAATCCATTATTAACGAGTTAGTAGCAGGACATTTTAGAAAATCATAATGGGGAGAATTTTCTCCCCATCGGGGGGGGGGGGTGTTGGGGAGCGGGCACGCATCTGATCGCTACCCGCGATCGGCTGGGCGCCGCCATTTTATGTGGGCGGGCCAATTAAGGCCTGCCCAGCGTCACGCGTACCCGGAAGCGCTGAGCACTCCCTGTGCGGGCGGGGGGAGTAGGCCGAGTCGGGACCTGCACAGAACTCTCCCTGAGGCAAAGAGCTGCCTCAGGGAGATCAGTTTGAGTTTCAAAAATTTTAATAAAGGAAAAAAAAAATTTAGGACATGTCCCCTCATGTGAAAGTATCACATGAGCTGGGACATGTCTATGAGTTTTAATGAAAATCTTTATTTCACTTATAAATCACTCATGAAAGCTCATCCCGCCCATGGGTGAGGTTTCAAGAAAAATGCAAAGGCTGCCTGGGCTCTTCGCCTGCCCACCAACCTTAAGGTTGGATGGGCAGCTATGTTAAGTGGTTTAATTTGTTTTTAAGTGGCCTTAACAGGCCTTCGACAGTTTGGTGGGTGTGCAGCCCACTCCGGTGCACACCCACCAAACTTAAAATTGGAATGACGCACGCCCAACATCGCTGCGCATCATTTTACGTGTCGGAGTGCAGGCCCCGGCCCCCGCTTGCCAGGCGGAAGATTCTGGCCAATAAAATCAGGAACAGTCAACACGCTTTTATGAAAGGTAAGTCATATTTGTCAAATTTATTGGAGTTCTTTGAGTATATAACAAGCAGGGTGGATAAAGGGGAACCAGTGGAGTTAGTGTATTTGGATTTCCAAAAGACATTCAATAAGATGCCATATAAAAAGGTTATTGAACAAGGTAAGAGCTTATGGTGCTGGGGATGACATATTAGCATGATTAGAGGACTGGCTAGCTAACAGGAAACAGAGAGTTGGGATAAAAGGTAATTTTCAGGGTGGCAAACTGCAGCTAATGGAGTGCCACAGGGATCAGTGCTGGGATCTTAACTATTTACAATCTACACGTAAGACTTGAATGAAGGGACTGATTGTATTGCAGCCAAATCTGCTGATGATACATCGATAGGTAGGAAAGAAAGTCGTGAGAAATTAGGCTAAGGGATAGGTCAGTAGAGATGCAGTGGCAGGCATTTAAGGTGGTATTTCAGAATACTGGGAAATATATATTCCAGTGAGAAAGAAAGGGAAGGATGCAGCATCCGTAGCTAACTAAGGAAGTTAAAGATAGTATCAAATTGAAAGAAAAAGCGTATAATTCCGCAAAGCCGAGTGGCAGGTCAGAAGATTGGACAGAACTCAAAGAACAGCAAAGGATGGCTAAAAGATTAATAAGGGTGGAGAAATTAGAGCAGGAGAGAAAGCTAGCTAGAAATATTAAAACAGATAATAAGAGTTTCTACGGGTATTTAAAAAGGAAAAGAGTAAGTAAAATGAGTGTTGGTCATCTAGAGACTGAGAATAGAGAATTCATAATGGAAAATAAAGAAATGGCAGATGAGTTGAACAGATATTTTGCATCTGTCTTCACTGTAGAGGATACAAATACCACCCCAAAAATAATTGTGAATCAGGAGATGAAAGGGAGGGAGGAACTTAAAACAATTATAATCATCAGGGAAAGGGTACGAAGAAAATTATTAGAACTAAAAGCTGATAAGTCCCTAGGTCCTGATGGACATCATCCTAGAGTATTAAAAGAAGTAGCTGCTGAGATAGTAGATGCATTGGTTTTAGTTTTCCAAAATTTCCTGATTTTGGAAAGGTCCCATCAGATTGGAAAATCGTGAATGTCACTCCTCTATGCAAGAGAGGGAGACAGAAAGCATAAAACTGCAGGCCAGTTAGCTTGAGATCTGTCAAAGGGAAATTGCTGGAATCTATTATTAAGGAGGTTATAGCACGGCACGTAGAAAATCTCAATGCAATCAGGCAGAGTCAACATAGTTTTTTGAAAAGGAACTCATGTTTGACTAAAACAAGCAACAAGCAATGTGGATAAAGGGGGCAAGTGGATGTGCTGATGGAGTATGGTGTATAATGTGGGAAATGTGAACTTGTCCATTTTGGCAGGAAGAATAGGAAAGCAGCATGTTATTTAAATAGAGAGGGATTGCAGAACTCTGAGGAACAGAGAGATCTGGGTGTCCTGGTACATAAAGCAAAAAAGTAGTATGCAGGTCCAGCAAGTGAATAAGAAGGCAAATAGAATGTCGTTTATTGCAAGAGGATTGGAATATGAAAATAGAGATGTTTTGTTACAGTTGTACAGGGCATTGGTGAGACCACAACTGGAGTGCTGTGTACAGTTTTGGTCTCCTTATTTAGGAAAGGATATAAATGTGTTTGAAGCAATTCAGAGAAGGTTCACTCAGCTGATACCTGGGGTTGGTGGGGTGGGGATTTCCTATGAGGAAAGGTGGGTCAGACTGGGCCTGTATCCATTGGAGTTTAGAAGAATGAGTGGTGATCTTTTTGAAAGGTATAAGATCCTGAGATGACTTGATGGGGCGGATGATGAAAGGATGTTTCCCCTTGTGTGAGAGACTAGAACTAGGGGACACAGTTTAAAAATAAGGGGCCTCCCATTTAAAACAGAGATGAGAAGAAATTCTTTCTCTCAGAGGGTCATGAGTCTTTGGAACTCTCTTCCCCAGAGAGCGGTGGAAGCGGGGTCAATGAATATTTTTAAGGCAGAGGTAGGTAGATTCCTGACCAACAAGGGAGTCAAAGGTTATCGGGGGTAGACGGAATCTGAAGTTGAGGCCAATCAGGTTATCCATGATCTCACTGAATGGCGGAACAGGCTCGAGTGGTGGAATGGCCTACTCCTGCTCTTAATTTGTCTGTTCGTATGTGAGGAGGATACAAAGAGTCTGCAAAGGGATATGGATAGGTTAAGTGAGTGGGCAAAAATTTGGTAGATTTGGGAAAATGTGAGGTTGCCCACTTTGGCAAGAAGAACAGAGAAACAGAACATTATTTAAATGGAGAGAGATTACAGAATGCTGCCGTACAGATTCTGTGATTCTGTGACTTGGGTATCCTTGTACATGAATCACAAAAAGCCAGCATGCAGGTACAGCAAGTAATGAGGCAGGCAAAAGGAATGTTGGCCTTTATTGCAAGTGGGGTGGAGTCTAAAAGTAAAGAAGTCTTGCAATAAATGGCTCCTTTCTGTGCTGTAAATGGCTCTATGACACTAGCTGTATGAGGCAATGGTGAGACCACACCTAAAGTTTTGTGTTAAGGAGGGACATACTTGTGTTGGTGTCAACTCAGAGAAGGTTCACTAGGCTGATTCCTGTGATGAGGGTTTTGACTCATGAGGAGAGGTTGGGCCTATACCCTTTGGAGTTTAAAAGAATGAAAGGTGATCTTATTGAAACATATAAGATGCTGAGAGGATGTTTTCCCTCACGGGGGAGTCTAGAACTTGGGACACAGTTTCAAAATAAAAGGTCTCAGGAATTTCTTCTCTTAGAAGGTTGTTAATCTTTTCCACTGAGAGGAGTGGGGGCTGCATCATTGAATATGTTCAAGGCTGAGTTGGACAGATTTTTGGCTGACAAAATAGTCAAGGGTTATGGGGAGCAGGCAGGAAGGTGGAGCTAAGGCCACAGTCATATCAGCCATGGGGCAGGGTTTTCAGGTCATTGGGTGGGTGTGGTGGGCGGGCCCAGGAATGGCTGGGAAAGAGCCCGCAGCCCGCGGTCAGCCCCCGACCACAATTTCATGCTGGCAGGCCAATTAACGGGCAGCCAGTGTGAAACGCGCGCTGAAAGGCTCAGCGCTGCCAGGGTGGGGGCGGGAGGAGGGCGAGCGCTGAAGTCTGCGCAGACGCTGCCTCAGGGAGCTGAAGAATTTAAAAAATGATAATAAAGATTTTAAAATCATGGAAAAAAATTTCCACACATAGGACTCACTCACCTGAACATATAGATAATAAAAATTCTGTCAAAGCATTTTTTAAAAAATTAACATCGGAAACCTCATCCCACTTGTGGATGAGGTTTCCTCAAAAATCCAAAGGCCGCCTGGCCGATTCGCCCATCTGCCAACCATAAGGTTGGGCGGGCAGCAAAAAATCGCTCTTAACTAATACATTAATGGACTTAATAGGCCTCTTAATTGTCGGCAGGCATGCTGCTGACTCTTGCATGCGCCTGCAACTGAAATATCGCACGAATGCGCGATGACATCGGGACGCTCGCCCAGCGTCATCGCGCCCTATTTTACACCCGATTGGATTGGGCATGCGCCCGCCTGAAGGGCGCAAAATTCTGCCCATGATCTTATTGAATGGTGGAGCAGGCTCTAGGAGAGGAATGGCCTACTCCTGCTTTTTATTTCTTACCTTTTCATGTTCTTATGTAATCTTTATACACTTTAATCAGCATTGATTTGGAAAGGTACATATTACAAATATACACTTCCTCACCTCAACAATCACAGCTTCAGTCTGTACTTATAGATAGAGGCACAAGTGAGTCCCCAATTAATGCCCATCGCCTGCATTCAGTTAACATCCAATAACACTTCCTACTGGGAAAATATAATTTCTTAGATCTTATTAGAAGTTCAGACAAGTTGGCTGCAAGATTCAGTGATGGCTCAGCTACTTAAGGCAGAACGTAGCTGAAGATTTTTAAGTCCTGGGCCTTAAAAAGAATAGAATAGAGTGTTTTTCTAAATGGTGAAAGGCTAGAAACAGTAATGATCCAAAGAGATGTGGGGTCTCAGGTACAAAATCATTAAAATGCCATGATCAATTGCAGGGAATAAGCAGAAAGGCTCATAAAATGCTGACCTTCATATCAAGAGGACTAGAATATCAGCGTAGAAGTCATGCTTCAGCTATACAATGCTCTGGTTAGACCACACCTGGAGTACTATGAACAGTTCTGGCATTATGCCTTAGAAAGTCTATATTAGACTTGGAGGGAGTGCAGCATAAGTTTTACCAGAATCATAGCTGAATGTCCAAGGTTAACCAGGAGGAGAGATTACGTTATGTTCCCTGGAATTTAGATGTTTACAGGGTGATTGAACAAAGTTCTCAAAATATGAAGGGGAACAGATAGGGTAAATAGTGAGAAACTGGGCTGGGTAATATGCTGAAGGCGGGCTCCCTGCACCCCAGTGGAAATGTTGGGGGCAAGCCAGCCTCCTCTTCACCGGCTACCCCACCGCTTTAGTCTTTCAGGCAATGGTCCTTTAATTAGTGCGAAGCAGGGCTTACTGTCTGTCTCCAGGAGGATGTCCTGCCTTGTGGAGTTGCTGGCCAATCATAGGCCAGCAGCTCTGCGCATTGGCAGCGCCAACATGAGTGGTGGCCACTGCTGGTACTGCAGGTAAGTGGTGTGGGAGGCATCAAGTAGATTGCCCGCCTGTGGCCCAATTGAGGCCCTTAAGTGAGCAATTAATGCCTAATTAAGGGCCTCAAGCCACCATCACACTGATATAACAGGCAACGGGAGAGGATAGCACTCAACGTGTAGCCCGGCTGCTGGCCAGTTAAACGGGGCTGGCGGGAGGGACTCTTGATAGGACCCAATGCCAATCAGAGGCCCCTCCCCACAGTTTTGCCTCCTCCCTATCCTTGCTCTGTCCAACATGCCCCCCCAACACCACCTTGCCGGGGTCTGTCAGCCTGGCCCCAGTGAGATCCAAGACATTCCTGTATGTCCGGGTCCATAGTGTAAAAATTAGAGCCATATCCTTCAGAGGGGTGGTAGATGTTTGGAACTCTCTTCTGCAAGTGATGCAAGATCAATTATTAATTTTAAATCTGAGATTGATAGAATTTTGTTTTCAAAAGGTATTAGGGGAAATGGGGCAAAGGTGGGTATCTGGAGTTAGATTGCAGATCAGCCATGATTTCTTTGAATGATCAACCAGGCTCGAGGGTAAATGTTCTTTGCTTGTTCCATTTCTATCTCCTGTCTTCGCTGAATTAACCTCCCCTCTGTTGTCTTGTCCATCCCCACTTCCTTTGCCCCACGATAGGTGGTCATGCCTTCAGCTGACAAGGCCCTAAGGCCTGGGGCTCTCTCCGTAAACATCAATGTGTCTCTCGCTCTCTCTCTCTCTTCCTACAAGATGCTCCTTAAAACCTACTTCTTTGACCAAGTATTCTGTTACTGATCCTATTATCTCCTTCAACTTGAATGCCTATTTTTGTCTGATTACCTGCTTGTGTTTCAAACATTAAAGGCGCTATATCAATGCAGGCTGTTGTTTAACATATCCTGGCTGGTGCAATGACATTAGGGACAGAATAAATACTCTCAGCACCCAGGCTGGTGAGTAAAAAATTGAGCAAGGCACTGTGCTTGCTCCTGATTACTAGCCAGCTGGAAGTACATGTACATGTGTGGATGCCAAGTGAGGACAGGACTGGGACTGGCTTGTATGCTTCCCATAGCAACTAGCCGGCACTAACTGTGGGTGAAGAACTGGACACAGACGTGGAATTGTATCCCAAGAATCAATCAGCGCCTTCCGGAAAGGAGGCCATGAGCTGAGGAAAATGACGGGAAGCAAATAGACAAAACGAACAGGCTGAAAAAAATGTTTCCGTGTTCATCAGAAATAAGCACAGTTTTGGTGGCTCCTTGGTCTCAGGTGTATGTGTGTCCAGATCCTAGCAGTTATAGCAAAACATAAGCTTCCGCGGTCACCTGTTCAGCTGAACAATTAGCAGGTTAATGCTTACAAAAAGTAAAATCGTGACAATTAAATTGTCTGCTTAATTAACGATGCATGGTGTGTATTCACTGCAGACCATAATGCTCGAGATATTACACATATTACACAAGCTTCACTTCAACATGAATTGGAGGCATTTGGACTTTGAAGATGCATTTAACAAGCCCTGGGCAAATGCTATTGACTGTATAATCAGTGACAGTGTATATGAGAATTTGAGTGTTGGCATACATGAAATACATGAAACTTTACCTGTCCAATTTTCCATGGGAAATTAAGCAGTTTTGGTGGTGGTGCTGTCCTGATTTTTTTTCTCTCTAAAGCAGTAATCAGCAAAGTTATTATTTTCCCACAATATGGAGTGGAGTTTTTCTCAAGGATAAACCACCTATGGATCGAGCGACTGTGGATTATTCCTCCAATCTTCGTTTTGCCTTTTCCTGGAACACGTCCAGAAAAGTATCATTGATGAGAGAGATTAAAGGTTGGGCCAGCCCATAAAAATATTCTTACGAAGGATGCAACTTAGAGCTGTGACCGCCAGCGAACAACCACATGTGCAATTTGATCATTACCATTGCCAGTCAGCAGAAAGTTTGAAAAAAAAACAAAGCATTTCCTTTTGTGGAACTTGAATTTTGTTTGCATGTTTTGCAGTGTGGTTTAAGGCCTTCTGACATTTCTGAACAATGTCAGTGGGGAACTTGTGCGTTTAGTCTCAAAGATTAACAGCAACCAGCAGCGCACAGCTCAGATTAGTGCCATTTATGAATCAGTGGGAGTTTACATAGCAGAATTTCCATGCTGGCTGCAAAAACAGGTACAATCTCTGGATTGCTTCAGTTCAAACATAATTGTTAGCCATGCAATATCATTTAAAAAGGAATGCTTCAGGGTTAAGTCCCATGGTGGCGTGATAATAACTTATTTCAACTTTGCTTCATCCCTATGGCAAATAATTCTATTGATTATTGCATTGGTTCCACCAGTGCACAGCACAGAGAGAATCGTCGAAAGGTTATGGCACAGAAAGAGGCCACTTGGCTCATCGTGTCTGCACCAGTGCGAAACGAGCCACCCAGACTAAGCCCATTTTCCAGCATTTGGTCCGTAGCCCTGCAGGTTACAGCATTTGAGGTGCATACCCAGACACCTTTTCAATGAGATGAGGTTTTCTGCCTCTACTACCTTTTCAGGCAGTGACTTCCAGAACTCCACGACCCTCTGGGTGGAAAAATGTTTCCTCACCTCCCCTCTAATCTTTCTAACAATCACTTTAAATCTATGCCCCATCGTCACTGACCGCTCTGCTAAAGTAAAGAGGCCCTTCCTATCCACTCTATCCAGGGCCCTCACAATTTTGTACATCTCAATCTAATCTCCCCTCAGCCTCCTCTGTTCCAAGGAGAACAATCCCTTTCTATCCGATCTTTCCTCATAGCTGCAATTTTCCAGTCCTGGCAACATCCTTGTAAATCTCCTCTGTACCCTCTCTAGTGCAATTACATCCTTCCTGTATTGAGGTGACCAGGACTCAAATTATGGCCTAACTAACATTTTATGTAGCTCCAGCATGCCTCCCTGCTCTTATATTCTAATGCTCGGCTAATAAAGAAAAGGATCCCATAAGCCTTCTTAACCACTTTATAACCTATCCTGCTACCTTCAGGACTCTGTGGACATTCACTCCAGGGTCTTTCACTTCCTCTATACCTCTCAGTATCGTCCCATTTATTGTGTAATCCTTTGCCTTGTTTGACCTCCCCAAATGCATCACCTCACACTTCTCTGAGTTGAATTCCATTTGTCACTTTTCTGCCCACCTAACCAGTCCAAGAGATGAATTCCCCTTTTTAACTGGTTTTTTTTGTGTCATTTTTCTCTCCTCCTGCCTTAATACCCTGACTCTAGTCAAGTGCATATTCTTCCCCGGCAAAAGTAGGCAATGAGTTGGCAGGTTGTCCAACTGTGGAAGGCACCACACTCAAGCCCACTCTTGTCATAAACCTTCATCTGAGCATACCCTTCCTAGGACGAGGTAAGGGTGAGAAGAAACCTTAGCTAATTTTTCCCTTCCTAATTACTTAAACCAATTGAAGCACCCTTCTTCTTTGACAGATTTGGGTCAGCACAGGCTCCTGAGAACGAAACATGAACTCTGAGTCTGTACTGTTCCACTGCTCTCCTGGCTGGTGTCCCATCTTCCACCTTCCATGAAATTAATCTCATCTGAAACTCTGTTGCCCATATCTTAGCCCTCATGAAGTCACATTCACCCATCACTCCTGTGCTCCCTTACATACATTGGCTCCATGTCCAGCAATGGCTCAGTTTTCAAATTCTCCTCCTCATGCTCATTTACCCCAGGGACTCTGTAACTGCCTCTTTTTTTAAAATTTATTCATGGGATGTGAGTGTCAATGCCTAGGCCAGCATTTACTGCCCATCCCTAATTGTCCTTGAGAAGGTGGTGGTGAGCTGTCTTCTTGAACCGCTGCAGTCCATGATCCAGATCTACTATCATCTGAAACCTCTGCATTCCTCCAATGCTGGTCTCTTATATGCATTCCTGATGTTAATCGTTTCACCATTGGCAGCGACATCTTCTGCTGCCCAAGCTCTAAGTTCTGGAACATCTGTTCCACCTCTCTGTCTCTCTCTCCTCCTTCAAGAAGCTCCATAAAAACTGGCTCTTTGGCCAAGCTTCTAGTCATCTTCCCTAATATTTCTTTATGCCATTCAAGAGGGAATTGGATTATTAGTTGGAAAGGAAGAATGTACAGGGCTAAGGGGAGAAGACTGTGGTGAATTGCTCTTTCAGAGAGCCAGCACATACATGATGGGCCAAATGGCTTCCCTCTGTGCAGTAACCATTCTGTGATGATTCTGTGATGTGTGTCAGTGTTAAAACTTTGTCTGGTAATTCTCCTGTAAAGTGCCTTGGGACGTTTTTATAGGTTAACGGCACTATGTAAATGCAGGTTGTTGTAGTGTAGTGTAGGGCTGCACCTTTAATCATTTTGCTGCCAGGGGTGTTTGGTGGGCCCATTTCCCAAGAGTCCAACAGCACCCGAGCATGCTGGTTCATTGCTGGGAAAAGGCCAGTTTTTTCAGCAGCCTGCCCGCTGGCTATTCTCACTGCTGTCTGGATCCTCTGGTGATTGGACGCAGAGAACAGGCTGGTGTTTGCTGTTGACAGCTATTCCACCAGGGTGGGCATGGCAGTAGCTGATCAGCTGCTCATTGTCCACCCCATCAAATCTTCCCTTCTGTTGACTTCCCCAGGTCTGTCCCCTGCCAGAGAAAGGTAATACCCATCAGTATATAAATGCAGGTCTTATGTTCTTTCTTCTGCTTTTCAGTGTCCCTGGGATCAAGGAGGGGAAAAGTTCAGTCACTCCCTTACCCATTGTCATCATGTGGCCCCTGGTAGAAAATGTGCAGGTGCGGATATTGTATAGAATGAACTGGGCTTGACTGTAATTTCTGTCATCTCCTTTGAAATAGTTCACTGACATTCATTGCGTTGAGAATTGAACATTATAGTGGTGAGTGCAAAGGCCTACAGCCCCATCCCTGTCTAATCTAGCTTTCCTTCCCCACTTCACTAGTATGGGCTGCTGGTTAACCACTTTTACCCCGGCCAATTGCAAGTACATGACAGGCAGTGACCTGCAACCACCACCCACCAACCCCCCCACTAACCCTCCCACCAATCCCCCCCAACCTTCTGCCTCTCCTGCTGCTGACTCCAGGGATCTCCCCAGGAGAGGGGTGGTACTGGCAGTGGAAGACCTCCCAGTGCTGCTGTTGGAAGGCGTGGGCCAGCAGCCTTGTGCCTCATCTTCTTTTCTGGCCCCGCAATCTTATCCTTTATTTCAGCCTTGGCACAGTTCAGGGTGTAGAAAAATTCACTGCTCACTTCCTTGGCGTGCTCCATCAGAACTAACATTGGAACTTCTGTTTCCTGGTCTGGAGATGTCCCACTGTAGCAGTAACAGCCACACTCCCTCCTTGGCAGTGGTGGGCTTGCCCTTGGCAACTGATGTCCCACTGGGAGCTTGTCTTGCACAGACAATGACACCCCAAACCAAGAAACCAAGAAGCAAGGCTCATTAGTAACCTCCAAAAGAGACTGGCTAGATACTTGAGAAGTAGAAAAAACATAGGAAGGGGACTCATTGGATAGCTTTTTCCAAGAGCTGGCACAGGCTGGATGGGCCAAATGGCCTGCTTCTGTAAGATTCCAAGTCCCACCCTGATTACCCTCTGAAAGGACAATGGAAATCCAGACCAATGACGTTTAAGTGTCCCACATCCAAGGTACTCATTTATGCCACTGGCAATGACTCTCCAACATTAGCCTGGTGTGAGTCACCATCTTATCCTTTCAATACTTGATGTAAATTTAATTCATACAAAAGAACTAGTGCGCCACAGAGCCTAAAACGTTGATGAGTCAATTGAGAAACAGGAATCGTTTTAAATATATTTATTGTATAAATTTTGCAATGCCGCACAGAATTGCTGACAGATGGAGGCTGTTTTCACCAGACTTCCTCCTACGCAGCCATAGCAATGAAATAGTGGTGGAGTCGTTCTAACATGCAAGAGAGAGCGGCAGGAGCAAATAAGCCGCGGAGTGGAGCAGAGAGCATACCCGCGTGTCAGTAAGATGTTTATAAATCAGGCTTTTATATTCAAAAAAAATGATACTGAGGTAAAATTTAATGCAAACTATACCAAACAAAACAATTTTCACCATACTCCTGTCACTAGAACACTTAAAACAACCTGAACAGGCTGCGCAGAGAACAGAATTTGCATGGTAAAAAGAATGCATTCCAGTTAAGGGTGTACATTCCTGAGGACTCTCGAGGTACTGAGAGTGTATGCTGATACATGTAGGTTTCAATCCTGACGGGCTAATAGGTAGCTATGAGAGAGGTCGGCTCACGTGGCTTCCATATGTTATCTGAACCCCGGGGTAGACCTTCTCTGGTCGTTATGTGTAGCACTTCTTGTGAAATTATTTGCAATTTTGCTAGATTTACCGATGAGAGAAAATATCCCCCTTTCCTGAATATTAAGTTTAATGATGATCACCTTAAGTTTAGTTGTTGTTTTTCATAATATATGTACTGTCATGTGTTTTTGGTGGTTTTCATGCCATTGTGGTATGGTCTTTGTTGGGTAATGGTATCGAGGGTTATGGAACAAAGGAGGGTAAATGGAGTCGAGGTACAGATCAGCCATGATCGAACTGAATAGTGGAACAAGCTGGAGGGGCCTACACCTCTCCTTATGAACAGAATTTTTATGGGTGGCAGGGTTTCTTGCCCCATTTCCGGCAGGGAATGCATCTGCAGGTTGCCATGCGCCTGTTTAACACTCCAAGGAATTCCTGCCCCTCACACGGGAAGAGATCCAGCCTCAGAGAGCTGCTGGTCAATCTGATTGGCCGGCAGCTCTGCAGCCCCAGCAGCGCCAGCGGGAGCAGTGGCCACTGCTGGGACTACAAACGGCCCCCTGGATTCTCAGTCCCAGAATGCAAGATGGAGGGAAGTGTGGGGTCTCGGGGTGGGGTCAGGAGGGTAGGCCCAGGGGTGGTGGGGAGAGGGGCGTGAGGTCATGATGGCTAGGCCAGGAGGGGAGAGAGGGGAAGGCCTTTGGGAGGTGGGGGGGGCACCCAATCTTGAAAGGGGTAATGGGGAAGGGACACCCCCAACCACCACCAAGGCCTGAGCAGAGCGATTTGTCAGGCTTCCCACCCATCACTGAACTCTTATAGCTGATGAAAAGTTGTGGCTGGGCAGGAAGCAGCCCTTAAGCGGCCAATAATTTCCCACTTAAGGGACTCAACTGGGGCAAAGGCAGGCGGGCCACACTTGGCCTTTCCATCCCCCCCCCACTATAAAATTGCAGACAGGGCAGGGGCAGGTGGGAAGGTGGCAAGAAGGCCATCCAGAGAAATTTAAGGATCCCCTGCCTGAAAACACACCGGCGGAGGGACCATGGAATTCTGCCCCATGTCTCATAATCTATTCCTTCAATCCCACTTTTACACTTCACAAAGATACACAGCGTTAGCTCAGCCTTCACAATGGTGTGAGAAAGGAGCAGCATACTCAGTATGAACTTGGAGAAACCAGAGCTCCATGTATGTACAAACTATGCAGTGCTGTTTACCAGCATCCTGCAGCCTATGGTATTGGTTCTGTCTAAGAAACGGTAAAGGAATTGTCAGTTCTGGGTTAGTTTTTGTCTCAGGGTAGGTGATGGACAGCGGCAAAATTAATGGTCACTGCTGGAGTCAGAGGAAAACCAATCCAATGTTCCACAGACGACCGTGGTGAGAGGTGGTATAAACCAGATATCCAGGTGATAGCCCTTATCTCCAAAGAGCCAATCTTCAATGAGTCTGTGGGGGAGCAATGGCATAGTGGTTCTGTTACTAAAGCTAGTAATCGGGAGGTCTGGACTAATAATCAAGAGACATGATTTCAAGCCCCACCAAGGCAATTTAATTAATTAAACAAATCTGGAATAAAAATCTAGTATCAGTATTGGTGACTATGAAGCTAGCAGATTGTGGTAAAAATCTATCTGGTTTACTGACATCCTTTAGGGAGGGAAATCTGCCCATCCTTCCCCGGTCTGGCCCATTTGTGACTGCAGACATGCAGACCCACATTGATGTGCTTGACTCTTAACTGCCCTCTGAAATGGCTCAGCAAGCCAATGAGTTGGGCTCAAGAAGGCCTCTACCTTCTCAATGGCTTTAGGGATGGGCAACAAATGCTGGCCTTGCCAATGATGCCCAGCTCCTGTGAATGAAATGTTAAAAAAACAGTTGTGTAATGATTCACTGGCACAAAGTAAATGCTTCGACCCAGGAAAATGTGATGTACTGCTGCCCATGATGAACATTTACTGAGTGGTACTCTTGGTGATTCATGGACGCAACCGTGTTGAAGGCAGGCAGATTGATGTGGGTGCATTCAGAGATGCCCTGGATTGAGGGAAAGTCCTAGAATCCCAACTGCTCCTAGATATCCATAAAAGAGACCGCAATGAATCTGGTCTATCAAACAAAGCATCAGTCCCTTGTTTAACATACAAATGCACTGCAGTTTGGCTGATAACCCCTGCAGTGGCCCTTGAGCCAAGAGCATGGGCAATCATGATCTTGGCTGCAATAAATAATGTTGTTCTTCCTCCAGTGCTTGGCTGTTGGCCTTGCAGAATGCAACACATATCTGCGTCTGTCTGCTTGGAGAAAACCTCCTCTAAATTGCACTTTACTGAAATGCAGGTATGTTCTCCTTGACTATATTGCAAGGTTAGGGGTTTCTGAGAACATGCCTCTTTCTTTTCGCTTTTCTCCTTTGTCCTCCATCCCCTCCTCCTGGACTAGGCCTAGAAGTAACCCCATGAATGTAAAGGTCTGCCAATTGGAATGATAGAAGCTCCCTCCCTTTCAGCTCAGAGCCTTTAACACAACAAGTTACCTACAAGCAAATGGAAGAAAATATGCCATTAAACATTAACCGAGAGTAGCTGAAGGCTCCTTTAAACTGTATTTGAAATAGCTGCCTGAGACCTTCTGCCATGTTTTGTGGGCTGGGCCAGGAGTGATGTTAGTGGGTCAGTAAAGACGAGAGATAGTGGCAATAGAGAGATGAGGGGAGTGAAGATATGGTAGCTAAATTTGCAGATGACACAAAGATAGGTAGGAAAGTATGTTGTGACGAGGACATGAGGAGGTTGCAGATGGGTATAGATAGGTTGAGTGAGTGGGCAAAGATCTGGAAAATGGAGTTTAATGTGGGAAAATGTGAAGTTGTTTGGTTGGCAGGAAGATCAAAAAAGCAGAGTATTACTCAAATGGAAAACGGCTGCATAATTCTGAGGTGCAGAGGGATCTAGGTGTTCTAGTACATGAGTCTCAAAAAGTTATTATGCAGGTGCAGCAAGTTACTAAGAAGGCTAATGGAATGCTAGCCTTTATTATGAGAGGGATTGAACATAAAAGTAAGGATGTAATGCTTCATTTATTCAGGGCATTGGTGAGACCGCACCTTGAATACTGTGTGCAGTTTTGGTCTCCTTATTTAAGGAAGGATGTAAATGTGTTGGATACAGTTCAGAGGAAATTTACTAGATTGATACCTGGAATGAGTGGGCTGACTTATGAGGAAAGGTTAGACAGATTGGGCTTGTTTCCACTGGAGTCTAGAAGAGTGGGAGGTGATTTGATTGAAGTATACAAGATCCTGAACGGCCTTGACAAGGTGGATGTCGAAAGGATGTTTCCTCTTGTGGGTGAGTTCAGAACTAGGGGGACTGTTTTAAAATTAGGGGTCGCCCTTTTAGGACAGAGATGAGGAGAATTTTTTTCACTCAGAGGGTTGTGCAACTTTGGAACTCTCTGCCTCAGAAGTGGTGGAGGCGGGGTCATTGAATATTTTTAAGGCAGAGATAGATAGATCCTTGTTAGGCAAAGGAATCAAAGGTTATCAGGGTTAGATGGAAATGTGGAAATCGAAACACAAGAAGATCAGCCATGATCTTATTGAAGGGCGGAGCAGGCTCGAGGGGCTGAATGGTCTACTTCCTATTTCTTATGTTCTTATAAAGTCATGGAATCCCAAAATGCACATACTCACATAACTTCAGCCTGTTTTAGAGGAGGGAAATTTCCAAACCTCCCGACCCCTCACTCCCCCAGAAAATAAGGCCACCCCTGGAACCAGTGTTAACTGTATGGGACAAAACCCCCACACCATTTTCTGACTACTGTGCCCAGCCACAAATGATATACTAAGAAAGCAAAGATCAACTTCTTCTCTACCCTTTTTTTTTATTGTTTTCATGTGACTAGACCCTTTTGTGCTGCAGCCAAAGTATATCATCATGTACAAGGCCAGCTTGTCCTGTTTATACTTCACTGCTGGCTTAAGGTTCGAGCCAACACAATCAGCAGCCACACCATCAGTATAGAATAACAGCAACACAATTTTCCAATGACATTTGAAGAGTGAACTGCATGACACAGGACAAATGTGTTAATTGGGTATGAGCTGTAATTAATTGCGGGCAGGTGGTGGGCATTAACTGGGAATTCACTTATGCCCCTCTAAATAGACACTGACTTAAACTGTAATTGTTGGGGTTAGGAGGTGTTTGCTTGTAACCTTTAACAATGTAAATAAAAACTTGTAAAAGTGTGTCAAGATTGGCTCCAGGTATATCCTTCACCAACTGGCTTTCTGGAATATAACAAAAGGCCTTACTTATCTCTTGAGTTAGAGATATAGGTAGGGTTTTCAGTGCTCCTGGATTGTCCTGGAATCTCAAGGGCTTCAAGATGAACCTCCAGAGCATTATTGCAAGTAACACAGAAAAAGAGCTTCTTGGGGCCTCAAAAAATTATGTTTTGTTTTTATTTGTTTTGAATACTTTGTTCATTAGTTATAAAAATATTGGAAATGTGGGAAATGAACTGTTTGGACTCTCAGTCATCTAATCGGGGTAATGAAGACTTTGTTATGGGAAGGATATGCACCCCAAGGATGGATGTGTCAGGTGAGCAATAGCAGACATGCAACAGCAAGGTTGTTGGAGGTGGGAAGTACTGTGATGAATCCTCCTGGAATACTTCCAATCAGATTTGGCAACCCTAGGGGTAAACCTTTCAAGCTGGCACTTCTGGTGCTCCTCACTCAAAGTGATAGCAGATCAGACAATATCACACAGAAGACAGAGAGGTGGGTTTAATGGGTCTTTTTCAGGTTGGAGAGACGTAACTAGTGAGGTGCCACAAAGATCAGTCCTAGGGCTTCAATTATTTACTATCTATATTAATGCTTCGGAGGATGGGGGCAGATTGTAATGTATCCAAATTTGCTGATGATACAAAAATAGGTAGGAGGGCATGTTGTGATGAGGACATAAGGAATCTGCAAGGGGATATAGACAGGTTGAGTGAGTGAGTGGGAAAAAGCTTGGCGGACGGAGTTTAATGTAGGAGAGTGTGAGGTCATGCACTTTGGTAGGAAAAATCAAAAGGCAGACTATTATTTAAATGGAGAGAGACTCCACAATAGTGCAGCACAGAGGGATCTGGGTGTTCTCGTGCATGAAACACAAAAAGTTAGCATGCAGGTGCAGCTAGTAATTAAGAAGGCAAATGGCATTTTGGCCTGTATTGCTAGGAGGTTGGAGTTTAAAAATAGGGAAGTCTTGTTACAACTGTACAGGGTGTTGGTGAGGCCGCACCTGGAGTACTATGTACAATTTTGGTCCCCGTATTTAAGAAAGGACATACTGGCATTGAAGGCAGTTCAAAAGAGATTCACCACGCTGATTCCTGGGATGAAGGGGTTGATTTATCAAGAACGGCTAAACAGGTTAGGCCTTTATCCATTAGAGTTTAGAAGAATGAGGGGTGATCTTATTGAAACATACAAGATTCTGAGGGGGTTTGACAGGGTAGATGCTGTGAAGATGTTTCCACTAGAAGGCGAATTTCGAACTAGGGGACATAGTTACAGAATAATGGGACACTCATTTAAAACTGAGATGCAAAGGATTTTCTTCTCTCAGAGGGTAGTGAATGTCTGGAATTCTCTACCCCAGAGAGTCTCGATCACTGAAAGTATTTAAAGAGGAGGTAGATAGATTTTTGAAATATCGGGGAGTTGAGGGCTATGAGGAGCTGGCACGAAAGAGGAGTTGAGGCCTGGGGCAGATCAGCCATGATCTTATTGAATGGCAGGGCAGACTTGAGGAGCCGAATGGCCTACTCCTGCTCCTATTTCTTATGTTCTTATATGCCTGATTTCTGGCCCTCTAAATCTTCCAGTCACTAAATTTAATGATTGAGGGGTCATGTGAGCTGTAAATTGGGTGCATAGAACTTCAATGCCCAGCTGTCTGATAAATCATTCTGTTGAGCAAAGATCAGGAGTGCTGGATTGATCTGTACAATCTGCATATTTGTAGTGCTTATTACAGGGACATTCGTGGTGATGGATCATATATGTAAATACACTGGGGGCAGAATTTTGCCCTTGGTGGGCAGGCTCGGAGGGGGCTGGTCAGGAAGCCGACTGCCGCCCGCGATCGGGGCCGGACCACAATTTCATGCTGGTGGGCCAATTAAGGCCCGGCCAGTGTGAAATGCGAGTGGCAGCGTTCAGCACTGCCTGTGTGGGGGTGGGGGTGGGGCGGGGGTCGGCGGGGAAGAGGGCGATCGGGCTGAGCGCGAACTTTGCGCATGCGCGCGAGTGAGCGCTTCATAATCTCCCTGAGGCACAGAGCTGCCTCAGGGGGGTGAAGTGTTGTTACAAAAAGAAAACAAAGAAAATAGAAATGTAATAAAACATGTCCCTCACATGAGCAGGGATGTGCTATTCATTCAATTTTAAAACTTTTATTTTATCTTTACTTGTTTTTAAAAACCTCATCCCGCCTGTGGACGAGATTCCCAAAATAAGTGCAAAGGCCGCTCGGCCTTTTCGCCTGCCTGCCAAACGTTAGGTTGCGTGGGCAGCGAAAAATTTAAGTTAATCGATTACTTAATGGCCTTAACAGGCCTTTTAATTGTCGGCGGGCGTGCTGCTGACTCCGGCGCACACCCGCAGACCGAGCTATCGCGTGACTGCACGTTGACATCAACGCACGTCATTTCACGCTCAAGTGGGTCAGGCACGGACCCACCCGCTGAGTGAAAATTTCTGCCCTAGATTTCCATTACATGCTACAGAGCAAGAAAATAATGGCTTAAAATCAGAAGGCGGAGGTGGGGGGTGATGTGGGTGGTGGGGGGCAGTAAACAAGTCTTATTCACATTGATTGTACTATTACTGACCAAAAAAGAGCAACATAAAGACTTGTGGATGTTGCCAGGAGTTTGCTTAGAATAGGATTGTATTTGACTTAAGCCACTACATCATGACTGCACATTTAATACTGCAAAGCCAAAAGTTGCATTCATTGCTCCATATGACGATACACTGAATAAGTCAGATGTCTGGTGATATGAAACTAAACATGATAATTGATAACTTTTTGTTTTATCTGGTTATGATATATTGTTAAATAGCTTTATTGCACTAATTTAGAGTTATTAATCTAATCTTGCATAAAAGGCTATAAAATATTGCACAACCCTTATCCTATATTGCAGTTCCTACATCAGTTAATAACACAACTTTGACTCATTGATACAGTGTGCGTATCCCAAACTGTCCTCCTGGCTCTTAAAAATGATATAATTGAACATTTGGGAACTTTTCCATCATTCATTAATAGAACACTTCCCCTGGAAATTGCAACAAATTGCAGGCAAAAAGTCTTCATGATTAGACTGAGCTTTATCCATAAAGATGCCTTGTAGCCAAATGTATTAACTATTTAGCTGTTGTTTATAATTTAAGTTGAATGTTAAGTAAAATTAAGTGCCATAATGTAATATCATAATCCCAGTTGACAAACTGTGAATGAAGTATGTATTGGAGTCCCACACAGTGATATAATTGATTGCCTTTAACAGCTTACAGCATAGACTGCATATTATCGTACCAATCAGTCATATCCTACAAAGATCACTCATCCTTATTGTAATCATTTAGTGTCCCTACAGAGAATTCGAGCCATCAGAAAGTCATTAGATACAGTAAAAATGAAAATTACTGCTACCCAGCAGTAAGTGCTATTAGCCAATATTCAAAAGTTCATTTAAAATGTTATAACATCATTTTTTTGCATGATATATTTCTTTAGTCTTGATGTTGCTTGCGAAGTTGAACTACTGACACCTCCCTAATAGTGACGTTGAAACAGAGCCCATTATTTGATGAGGAGCGAAGAGAAATAACGTTTGCGAATATTACCTAAAGCCCACGAATAGCAGAGCAAGGTTTAATGAATCATACCAGACTACAAGAAGGCAGGAACAGTATTGTGGCACGACACTATCATCCTACGCAATTAGTTCTACACTTTCTATCAAGGAATTACACATAGACCGGTGTAACTGTACAGTCTAGAATGATATTGAAGCTGACCTTAAAGCAAGGTGTGTACTGTGTTTAAATAAATGGAGCCTGGATCAAATGATTTTAACACCTGTGTTTGTTGCTGCTTATACAAAAAAAAAATCTCAAACCTGTTCAATTGGAAAATAAGAGAGGGTGAGTGTGAACAATATATAAAACTTGGATTTATGGAGGCAGATTATATCTGCGACTAATACAGCAATTCATATTTTTGTAGTGAAATGAAATATTTTGGGTATTATATCTTATAATAGATAAAATGACTGCTACAAAACACTAGCAGTTTTCCATGATTTGATTTTGCTGTGCAATTAAATGGCGAATTGTCAGAGGTATCTAGAAAGAGGCATTTAGTTAGTGAGACACACAACACAGCTAATGTGCCCACAGTGCTCGATTATATACAATATACAGAATCTGCACTTACTTAAGTTGCCTTTTTTTTCTTGTGGTCTGCTATCAGATTGGAGTTTGTGCTGGAGTCCAAGATTAACACATTTCACTTTCTATCCCTATGTTGATGCTTTGATATCTTCCACATGCTGGGCTCGTTCCTCCTGAAGGTATTTTAACAAAAGGCGTAACATTTATACAGGGCAATTTCAAATCTGAATCATCGCTACAGAACGAGGTGATGACAATCTTTAACGCACAATATGGTAGTCTGAGCAATGTCGAGAGATCACAGGAAGCGAAGCAGCAAGGAAGGCAGAAACACACCCCATGTGTAACACGTTGAGTGCCAGTGTAGAAACAGGACCTTCCAAACGGAAGGCCGTGATGGAACAGTTTGTAGCTGTACTTGGGTTGTGAATGTGGTCCATGAAAGTGTGGCAAAACATTAATTCACTAAATTGATTTGCCTTGCGATGTTGTGCTTTGCAGATGTGCGCTGATATTGCCATGTGCCTCGCTCACACATGCTGGCAACATTGAATAGCACGGTGTCCTTGTAAAATTAAATTCAGCAAACAAATGATGTCAAAAAGCAAGGTTTTTTTTGGTCCGCTGTGTTTTTTCTGGTCATAGAATCTTACCGGCCAGAAGGAGGCCATTCAGCCCATTGGACTATGCTGGCTCTTTGAGAGAGTTATCGAATCATTCCCATTCTCCTGCTCATTTCCCATAACTCTTTTTTCTTCCCCTTTTCAAGTATTTATCCAATTCCCTTTTGAAAGTTACCAGTGAATTTGCTTCCGCCACCCTTTCAGGCACCACATTCCAGATCATAACAAATTGCTACTTAAAACAATTTCTCCTCATTTCGCAACAGCTCTTTTGCTGATTATCTTAAGCCTCTATCCTCTGGTTACTTAGCCACACATCAATGAAATAATTTTCCTTGCTTACCTTATCAAAATTTTTTGTGGTTTTGAACACTTCTATTAATTGTTCCCTTAACCTTCTCTGCTCTAAGGTGAACAGTCTCAGCTACTCCAGATAAGGAATCGAGCCAATACAAATATGCTGGATATGTGTGAGGCTGGAAATCCGAAATTAAAAACAGAAAATTCTGCAAACATTCAGCAGGTCTGGCAGCATCTGTGAAGAGAGAAACAGAGTTAACGTTTCAGGTCTGCGACCTTTCATCCATTGGTCGATGTTGGCTGGGTGGCATTGGGGAACCAAATGAGGAGAAAATAAAAAATAAGGAAACAAATACCCATAAAAAAAGCAATCACTGTGACAACTTCTGGAACGCCCGGTCAATATGACAAGATAAAGCTGTATGCCAACTTACCACTAAGAAACCGATTTGGAATGTGTCAGAGCATATTAGAACAAATACTCATTTTTCAATTGTGTATTGATTTTACATTCCATAATGAAATATAGCAGGGAATGGTATCAGGGATGAGGGATTTCAGTTATGTGGAGACATTAGAGAAGCTGGTATTATTCTCCTTAGAGCAGGGAAGGTTAAAGGGGTGGTTTGATAAAGGCGTTCAAAATTATGAAGTGTTTTGATTGAGTAAATATGGAGGAACTGTTTCCATTGGCAGGAGAGATACAGATTTAAGGTGACTGGCTGAGCAGAGATGAGGAGAAATCTTCTTCCATGGCAAATGTTATGATATGGAATGCACTGCCTTAAAGGGTGGGGGAAGCTTGTTCAAGAGTAACTTTCAAAAGAGAACTGGATCTATACTTGAAAAGGAAAACTTTGCAGGACTATGGGGAAGGAGCAGTGCAGTGTAGCTAATCAGGGAGGTGATGGCGTAGTGGTATTGTCGCTGGACTAATCATTCCAGAGACACAGAATAATTCTCTGGGGATTTGCATTTGAATCCTACTATGGCAGATGGTGGAATTTGAATTCAATAAAAAATCTAGAATTAAAAGTCTAATGATGACTATTGTTGTAAAAACCCATCTGGTTTACTAATGTCCTTTAGAGAAGGAAATCTGCCATCCTTACCTGGTCTGGCCTACATGTGACTCCAGACCAACTGCAATGTGGTCTGCTGGGCAATAAATGCTGGCCTAGCCAGTGACACCCACATCCCATGAATAAATAATTTAAGAAAGCATCAAATTGCTCTTTTAAAAAGACAGCATAGGTATGATGGCCCGAAGATCCTCCTTTTGTGCTGTACAAATCTATCTCATTTACAGTATCGAAAACAAAGGAATAAAGAAAACATCTCTGGTCGATTGGAAGACAAAGATATTGGGCAGGATTTTCCTGCCCCGCCTGCTGCCAGGATCATCCGGGCCCTCCGAAAGTCAAAGGACTTTTGGCTGGGCCGCCGAATCTCCCATGGCAGGTCCCGCCACGATGGGGGTCGGAAAATCTCCGCCATTATTTGGTGTGGCACTGAGTCTACACAGAAAACAAAGGTCCTTGGCCATGGGCTGTGGAGGGGAAACACTAGCCAGGCATTTGGCTGAGCTTTTTCCTCTTGGTTGTGTTGACATTGGGTGATCAAGCTGACCTGTGAAGCCACTGTGGTTAAATAGTCTGCATGAAGCCATTGTCTAGGTTCAACCCTGAAGAATACTCACATGGATAATGTATTGGAGGGTCAGGGGCATCTATGAAACTATAAGAGTTAATACATTCAGGAGAGAAAGAGCGAATCATTTTAACCTTCATCACACTGACGGCTTTGGAGAAACCCAAAGCAAAGTTTGCTGGGTTACTTCAGCTATAGTTATTAATGAATATTTAATTATTTGGAATTAAATTATGACGTTTAGATTTTTATCATTTGTGATGTGTTAAAACAGAGAACAAAACATTCCTCACTATTCAAAAGCTATAACTATTCCCTCTGTAGCCTGGTCCCTCCCATTGCCTGTGACCTCCTCCAGCACTGCAACACTCTGAGATCTCTGTGCTCATCCAGTTCGGGCCTCCTGCATATCCCTGACTTTAATCATTCCACCACTGGTGCCTGTGTCTTTGGTTGAAAGCCCTAAACTCTGGAGCTCCCGCCCACTTAAACCTCTCCCCACTCGATCTCCCTCTCTCCTCCTTTGAGATGCTCCTTAAAACCAACCTCAGCGAGCAAGCTTTTGGCCACCAATCACCTTCAATAAAAACAGAAAATGCTTGCAATGCCCAACAGGTCTGGCAGCATCTGTGGAGGGAGAAACAGAGTTAGCATTTCAGGTCAAGGGCCTTTTACCAAAACTGGAAGAAGTTAGAGATTTAGCAATTTACATGAAAGTACAAAGGCAGGGAAAGAGGAAGGGGGCAGGCAGAGGAGTCATATAGAGTAGAGTCATTTAATGCACAGAAGGGGGCCATTCAGCCCTGCTGAATGGGGAGCAATCCAGTCAGCCCCACTCCCCAGTTCGAATGCCATAACCCAGTACATTTATTTCTTTCAAGTGCCCATCCAATTTCCTTTTGAAATAATTGATTGTTTCCACATTTACCCTCGTGGGCTTCCTCACATTCCCACTGCATCTCTTGCACAAAGTCTTAAATCTGTGTTCGCTCGTCCTTGTACCATTAACTAATGCCCTTCATAATATTGTACACCCCTACCCAATTTCCCCTCAATCTTTTTTGCTCCAAGGAGGACAACCCTAGCTTTTTCAACCTCACCTTGTAACTAAAATCCTTTACCTGGAACCATCCTGGTAAATCTCCTCCACACCCTGTCAAGAACGTTCACATCTTTCCCAAAATGTGCTGACCAGAACTGGAGAGAGTGCTCCAGTTGAGCTAGGGCCTAACCAGAGCTTTATAAAGGTTCAGCATAGCTTCCCTGCTTTCGTACTCAATGCCACCATATATGAAGCTATTTAAGTGGGAGGAATAAACAGAAAGGAAAGGCCTGTGATAGAATGAAAGGCAGGAGTGATTAAATAACAAAAAGGGGTGATAACACACAAAGCACTTTGGGATGTTTTACTATGTAAAATGCACTAATAAGTGCAAGTTATTGCTAACACCTGATGAACAATATTACACCAAGGTCCTCATTTTATGAAAACCGTCCCACTTGTGACTTGGTCTATACGGCTATTGGCCACTCCTGGACTATTTCCCATATTCCACAGTTGCAGGAAACAAGGTTCTGCAATAGAAATGACAGCTCGCCCTCACTCATCAGATGAGGTTGGATGCTGGGAGCTCGACCCCTCGCAGAGAAGTGGTCAGGCTTCACGCATGTAGTGATGTGAATTCAGTGCCGACATTCACAAGGGAGCACGAGGTCTTCCTGTGCGTGGAAGGAAGGTATCAGCAATTATGGAAGTTAAGTGAGTTGACAGGGATAGTGATATCCGTGGCAATTGTCTTCCTGGAGATGGCTTGATTTTGATAATGTAGAGCATAAGAAATGGTGCAGACCAGGTGGGTCAAAAGACTGTAAATACTATGGCCAGAATTTTGCCCTTGTTGTGCGGTGGGCGTGCCCGGGAGGGGTCTGGAAGCTGACCGCCACCCGTGATCGGGCCCCGACATGGAGTTCATGCTGCCTGGCCAATTAACGGCCTGCCAGTGTGAAACACGTACTGTAGCGCTGCCAGGGTGGGGGTGGGAGGAGAGCGAGCGCTGATGTTCGCGGATACGCGCAGTAAAAGCCCCCTGAGCTGCCTCAGGGAGCTGAAGAATTTTGAAAATAAAGAATCTAAAAATGTTAATAACATGTGACTCTCTCACATGAGCAGGGACATGTTAGAAATTAGTTTGAAAAATGTTTATTTTCTTTAAATCACTGAACGAATCCTCATTCCGCCCATGGATGAGATTTTACAAAAAGTCCAAGGGCCACTTGGCCTTTTCCCCTGCCCGCCTAACGTAAGGTTGGGCGGGTAGGGAAAAGTTTCATTTAATTAGAACTTTAATGGCCTTAATAGGCCTATTAATTGTTGGTGGGCGTGCTGCCGACTCCTGTGCATGCCCGCCGACCGAAATATCGCGCGTCAGTTTACGCTCATTCGGGTTGGGTGCGCGTCTGCCTGATGAGTGCAAAATTCTGCACTATGCATACTGCTGGAAAGAGAAACATATGTCGGAAGCTTTTCACCTTGCACTCATCAGGACAAATATACAAGAATGCCCAAATTTCAAACAATCGCAACAATTGATGCTCAGGAGAAAAGGGTGCTGATTGGTTGGCAAGTCATCTCTGATTAGCCAAGGCATCACCATGGAGAAAGCAACAGGGGACAAGAGGCTCCCCAAGTTCCTGAGTAATTCGAAAAAGGCACAAGGCTAGTGGATCGATGGCCAGATGAGGTGGGACCAGGAACTGGCTTGACTGTGAGGCCCCAGAGTCAAGTAGACTACTGGCAGAACAAGTTAATAAATAGCCACTTCGGAATCTAGGGGATCCATGGAATGGTGACTAATGGGATGTCTTCATAGAATGGATACAGCAGAGAAGGTGGCCGTTCGGCCCGTCCTGTCCGTGTGGGGCGGCGAGAAAACGGCCATACCGATCAAAAAAATAACCTCAAACATAGGGCATTACATTGGGGTTTACAAAGCAAGTCATCCGTTGTAAACCGTTACATCTTCCCTGGTACATGTAATTAGAATTTGGTAATGTTAATTGTATTTATTTGTGAATCATTATGGTTTAAAATGAGTGGAGGGGTGGGGGGGTGGGGGATGCACTGCTCTTGTTAATGTGCTGCTAAAGTAGGAGAATAGCAGCGCAGCTCAAATTTACATCAGTCGCTATATCTGAATTTCAATTTGAGGACATTAATGCTCCTTGATACACAACAGAAAAACTCCCCAAGTCTGTCAAGAGCATTAAGTACGCGGCATGCATGTACTTCTTTATAATGCAGACCGGTATCAAAGAAAAAAAGGTGTTAATTGCTGTGCTAATTACAACATGATTGCTTTGCACTTGTTTTTGCACTTGCAGGTGATTACATTTTTAACGAAGCATAATACTTGGCACCATTAGCACAGTTAACACATTTCTTCATCTGCCTAGGGGGGGAGAAAAACACTTGCATTCAGTCCTTTCCCTTGGCTCTGACAGCGGTGGTGTGTTTTGGAGCAGGCTGCCCGCCTATCGCAGTCTGTCGGCGAAACACTGTCATCTCCGACTTGTGGAAATGCAGCAACCTCCCCCCTCCAACCTTGTAATCTCCAACAACTACCCCCTCTACCCACCCACCCACCCAGCAGGTAACCGCAAACCAGATGCTGGCACTGAAGCCACGGTGGCATTAGCTAAAAATCAGACGGTGGGGTTTCATGCAGCCTCTCGGAGATTCGCTTTTGAAACAACAAAACAAAACGGCGGCAGTTCCCAGTCTGCGAGGCTGGAGTGTCAGAGGATTTCACAGGGAGGCGGTGAAAATGACAGCAAGTTCCGTTTTGATGTATTTTTTTTTTTGCATAGCTGTTGTGTGTGTATGTGTCTGTGTGTGTGTGTGTGTGCGATCCCAGCTGAATCAAAGCATGGGAAACCTACATCTGTTCAATAGGCAGACTTGTACCTTTTGTGTCCCCACTGTGAAGCAGACTTTACACAGCTCCTGCGAGATCTGGGTTGACATGTCTCTCTCTCTCTCTCTCCCCCCTCTCTCCCAAGAGTACTGGAGAAAAGGTTGGGTGGTAACATCTGAGGTTGAACAGTCTGTCCTGGGGCTAAGCTATTTACCCTGAAGAAAACTGGGAATGGATCCGGAGTAGCTTTGCAGTGCCATTTTCTACACTCCATGCACCACTAGGCTCCAACACAGCACACTGTTATCAATAAACTAATGATCCTATTATAATAGTATATGCCATTTATTTTTCTGTATTTCAGAGAGCTTAACTTGACATTTGTTAATTTGGCAGCTTCTTGCTAACCAACGCGCCAGTCCCAATTGTCATAAGAACAGAACAGAACAGGAGCAGGAGTAGATTGTACAATCATGGCTGATCTCTGGCTTCAACTCCACATCCCTGCTCATGCCCCATGTCCCTTGATTCCCTGAGAGATTGAAAACCTATCCATCCCAGCCTTAAACATGTTCAGTGATGGAACATCCACAACCTCTGGGGTAGAGAATCCCAAAGATTCACAATGGTTCGAGTGAAGAAATGTACATACAAACATATGGACAAGGAGCAGGAGTAGACCATTCAGCCCCTCGAGCCTGCTCCACCATTTAATAAGATCATGGCTGATTTGATGGTAACCTGAAATCTGCATCCCATCTACCCCTGATAACCTATCACTCCCATGCTTACCAAGAATCTATCCACCTCTGCCTTAAAAATATTCAAAGACTCTGCTTCCACCACCTCCTCAGGAAGACAGCTCCATAGACTCACAATCCTCTGAGTGAAAAAAATTTACCTCATCTGTGTCTTAAATGAGAGACCCCTTATTTTTAAACAGTGACCCCTAGTTCTAGATTCTCCCACAAGAGGAAACATCCTCTCCACATCCACCCTGTCAAGACCCCTCAGGATCTTATACGTTTCAATTAAGTCACCTCTTACTCTTCTAAAGTCCAGCGGATACAAACCTAACCTGTCCAGCCTTTCCTCATAAGACAACTCACCCATTCCAGGTATTAGTCTGGTAAACCTTCTCTGAACTTCTTCCACCGCATTTACATCCTTCTTTAAATAAGGTGACCAATACTGTACACAAATGTGGTCTCACTAGTGTCCTGTGCAACTGAAGCATAACCTCCCTACTTTTGTATTCAATTCTCCTCGCAATAAGTGAAAGCATTCGATTAGGTTTCCTAATTACTTGCTGTGCCTGCATACTAGCCTCTCCTCATCCCAGTCCTAAATGAGCAGTCCCTTGCCCTGAGAGTGTGCCCCCATGTTCATGATTTCCCAGCCAGAGGAAACAACCTCTCCCGTCCAGCTCCTTCAGAACAAATAATAGTTTCTAAGGCATAAGTTACATTTGCTTCACCAAAGGCTTCCTGTACAAGCCCTTGAGCTGCTGCAGATAAGATTCAAACAAAGGAGTAACACCTATCAACTATGAATTTTAAATCTGAGATTGGTCAATTTTTCATATGCAAAGGTGTGACTGCAGGTACCATGGAGATCAGACATGATCTCATTGAATGGTGGAATAGGCTCAAGGAGCTACATGGCCTCCTCTTTCTACGTTTGTACTGACATTACATGACAGGAGCTCCATGGTAATTATGCTAAAAAAACACAACAAATGCTGGAAATCTGAAATTTAACCAAAAATGCCAGGTCTGCACAGCAGGACGATCAGCTCATTAGAGGGGGAAGCCATCAGGTTAAAAGTCTAATGATGACCATGAAACCATTGCTGATTGTCGTAAAAACCCATTCTGCTTCACTAATGTCCTTTAAGGAAGGAAACCTGCCATCCTAACCTGGTCTGGCCTACGTGTGACTCCAGGCCCACAGCAATGTGGTTAACTCTTAAATGCCCTCTGAAATGGCCTAGCAAGTTTTCAAGGGCAATTAGGGATGGGCACTAAATGCTGGCCCAGCCAGCATTCCATGAATGAATTAAAAAAATGTTTCAAGTGCAGTTTTGTAATGAAAGATCTGAGCAAAGTATCTCCCCCTCCCCTAACTTCCTTCCTCCTCTCTTGGAGGTAGTGACTCCTCACGTCATATACAGTTCCATGGTGGTGCTGTGTTGCAGTTCACTCAGGATGTCTAGGTTGCAGTGGCACTTTTTACATGCACATTGTAGCCTGGAGATATAGATGGTGATGGTAGAGGCTCCAGCTTTCTTTCCTTTACATGGCTGACCAGGAATCTCTCCCACTCTTACCACCTGCCATTGGTGTGTTTTGGAAGGATTTGCAGCTTGATAATGAACCTTTTTAGCCACATGATGAACACCCTTCCATGGCCGTCAAGTCCTGGAGTGAGACTTGAGTCCAGAGCTTCTGGCTCTGAGCTAGGGACGCTACCCACTGCGCCTAATTTCGTGATTGCCATACAATCTCCAGCATTTCGCCCATTTGAACCTTCACAGTGAGAGTCAGTAGCCAATTCCGCCATGATGTGCATCACAGTCAAACTCCATCGTTTCCTTCCAAAGTCCTTTAGGGTGGGAGCCCCTGGATAGCAGGCACAAATCGTGCTCATTTCTTCCCCTTGCAAAGGAATGCTAAATGAAACACTTGCATTTACATGGCATTTTTCATGGCCACCAGATGTCTCAAAATACTTTCAGTGTTTTTGATGTGTAGTCACTGTTGTAACGTTGGCCAGGGCATCGGGGATAAATAACTCCCCTGCTCTTTTTTGAAAGATGGTGCCATGAAATCTTCGACATCTATCCAAGTAGGAAGCTGGGCTCTCAGTTTAACATTTCATCCAAAGCAGGGCACCCATCAATGATGTAGCACTCCCTCCGCACTGCACTGGAGTGTCAGCCCTAATCGTTGCGCTCTGGAATGAGACTTGTGATTCAGAGGCAAGACTGCTACCAACTGAACCACCGCTGACACGAGGTCAGTTAGTATATCCCTCCTGCCAGTCTGGCTATGATCAGCTAACCCGGTCGAGCCACCTGAGTTGTCGGCCTATTTTTCCACTTTCAGGTGTTCATTGACAGGCTGAGCATTTCCACCATTTGTTCGATCCTTGTTTTAACCATTCCATGCCCCCAGTAAAGCAAGCAGCAAAGTCTGCCTATTCATTGTGTTGTTTAAACATGGTCCGCTTATTCTGATGATGCAGTGAGTCTCCATCATGTTCCATCACAGCTGACAGTAGCTCCGGGATTTTCCGGTCCCGCCCACTGCGGGAGTCGTCTTGAGTGGGACGGAAAATTTGACGGACCAGCTATAAAGGTCCATTGAGTTTGGGTGGGAATTTCTGGTCCCACGGCATGTCTGCATTTTTATAGATCAAAACTAAGCCTATGAACATTTCCCACATTTGTGTTACAAGAAACATGGGCAAGATGGTGGTGAGGACCAGTGAGTTTCCAGAATAACACCACTGCTGAGCTGTTTCTTCATTAGAGTGCTACTATATTCACTAGTTACTCTTTCAACTACACTGTAAAATTCAACTGTGCAATTTTTAATGCTTTTCAATTTTTTTCAGGTAAGGATGTCAAGGATTATGGAGCAAAGGTGGGCAAGTAGAGTTCTGGTACTGTTCAGTCATGATCTAAATGAATGTTGGACAGACTAGAGAGGTTACTCCTGTTCCTATTCATATTTGAAGCATGTCTAAGAATTGAATATTTGCGCTGTTCATTTTTATACTATAACATGGTAATTGAGGACAATATTTGCTGGGAATGCATAACAGGTCAGCTAGCAACCACAAAGAGGATTTGCAGGTTGAAGACAGCAGATGGGCTCCTGGTACTGTCGACCCAATAACAGGACCGGCAGCTTTGGAACCTCAGCAGCCCCACTGACCGAAGTGGGCGCTGCTGGGGCAGGTTGGAAACCGCGAGGGCACCTCAACATGGGGGAGCCCTCAGGGGCGTGCATTTAAATGACAGTTTCTGAGGGGTGAAGCTATTAGGCTGCCTCAGTGCTGAGGGGAACCACCTCCGGGTGAATCGTTTGGGTGGTTGACATGGCTTTTCCTGCCCGCTGGCCCGTCATTAGGGCATGGAGCCTCCAGCTTCACCCCAGCCGGCTACAGGGAGATGGTGGCCTCGGCCTGTGGCAGAGGACACTCTGCTGGTGGCAAAATGCCGGGCGTGCCTGCAAAACCGGACCTAACTGCGCCTGTGCAGGGGCAGCCCAATTTGGGTCCCCGCCCAGCCTCCTGGGCAAGTCCCCTAGAGGCGGGAATGCATCAGCGAGCCATCCCAACATGGCTCCCCCATTATTTTCCCGGCCTCCACCCCCCATCTCTTATCCCGCTAAAACACAGCAGGAAAATGCAGCCCAAATCCAACATGATCCCGCTGACTTTCAGGTTTAACTGTGGCTGCTTTACAAATGAGGGCACAAAAATAGGGAGGGGTGAACTCATGGAGTTTGAACGTAAGGATGAGAATTTTAAATCTCCGCGCAGTTCTGTTCCGTTCTAAAATGACAAAAGGGTCATATGAATGTCCTGTGCCTGATTTGAATACTTGAAGGACTGAATGCCTGATAAACATGAGCACTTTGCTCATCCAGCAATATGGCCCTTTGTAAATGGTGAAAGTGCCAACGCAAAGGGTCAGCTATTTTCGGGGTCCCTGTCACCCCATTTGCTTTGGATGGTCTGAGATAATATCTAACCAATTCACGCAAAACCAGACAGCATATGAAATAACAACCAGATAAGTTGCTGCTTTTATGAGACGTTGATTTCAACAAGCTTCCTTACCATAGGGAAGATTGTTCCCTAGCTCCCTTGCTTTTTAACAGTCTAGTGAAGGAAGGGTGGCATCCCTATGAAATAGAAATTAATATGTAGGTTTGTATCCATTCACTGGTTGTCTTGATATTTTAAAACCTTGAGCTACACTTCTAGATTTCCTATTCGCACAATAATGGGATTAATTTTATGGGAGTGAATGAAGGGTACCTTCCATCGTCATGCACAAAGTTCATGATCAAAAAGTGATCCTGAGGAAGCAACCTCGGAAACAGGACCTCTTCTGAAAATCCAAAAGATCTAAATGTTGCTTGTTTTGTTGTATCCACTTGCAGCAATTTTCATCTTCCAACTTGCCCAACTATTATCTTCTCCTCTTTTGACTTGCCTTTATCTGAGGGGACTTCTACTGAGTACATTGGCATTCTACTTCACCCTGTCACCATTCTTTACGTATCCGTCTGGTCATTTTTCATATGTGCTGACAGGCTGTTCAAGATACAGCACGACATCCCGAGCTCGATCCTTTATTTCACCAATGTCCACATGCGACATTGGTTAACGAGCAGGGTTCGAAACCCTGGGATAAGCACTGAAAAATTACTGAAATACTCAGCAGGCCAGGCAGCATCTGTGGAGAGAGAAACAGAGTTTCACTGGACCTGGGAAAAGTTAGGGGTGTAGTAGGTTTTGAGTAAGGGGTGAGCGGAACAAGGACAGGAGGAAGGTCTGTGATCGGGTGGGAGGTCTGTGATCGGGTGGGAGGTCTGTGATCGGGTGGGAGGTCTGTGATCGGGTGAGAGGTCCGTGATCGAGTGGGAGGTCCGTGATCGGGTGGGAGGTCCGTGATCGGGTGGGAGGTCCGTGATCGGGTGGGAGGTCCGTGATCGGGTGGGAGGTCCGTGATCGGGTGGGAGGTCCGTGATCGGGTGGGAGGTCTGTGATCGGGTGGGAGGTCTGTGATCGGGTGGGAGGTCTGTGATCGGGTGGGAGGTCTGTGATCGGGTGGGAGGTCTGTGATCGGGTGGAAGGTCTGTGATCGGGTGGAAGTCCCTGATTTGTGTTTCCTCTTCTTTGCATGCTTCAGTTTTTCCCTTATTTTCGCTTTCAGAGAGTAGCACACCTGCTCTAGGCACAGCTTTTGTTTCTTTTCTTGTCCCATCACCATTCCCTTTGGCCTTGACTGATTCTCCTGTCATTCAACCTCTCCCTAACTCTCTCTATCATCGACCTTCCTTCTGTCCTCGTCCCATCCACCCCTTGCTCTAAACCTATTACACCTCTAACTTTTCCCAGTTCTGATGAAAGGTTATCAACCTGAAACGTTAACCCTGTTTCTCTCTCCACAGATGCTACCAGACCTGCTGAGTATTTCCAGCATTTTCTGTTTTTTTTATTTCAGATTTTCAGCATCCACAATATTCTGCTTTTCGATTAGAAACCTTTGCAACCTGGGGCATAATCCTCAGGTGTAGTGGCTCTGCTGTTGCCCTGGTTGAGATCGGCTAACCCAGCACAGACCTAGTTCACTGGTGTCACTGTCCTCGGGGTAATGATGGATTCCCATTCCCAGTAACCCTTGATGAAAAATGAACCAGCATGGATGTTAAATGAGGAGACAGTTGAACTCCCACACGAAAAATGGTGCCTGATCCTGGTAGATATGTACTCCAGCAAATCTTCAGGAAAGGAGGCAAGAGACAAAGAGAGAAAAAATATACTAAAAATAATGCTGCTTCTAAGAAAAATCTGAGTTTATATTAATGTCTTACAAGGACAGACATGCATGTAGGGAGGTCTTGTGGTGCAGTGGTAGTGTCCCTATATCTGGATCAGAAGCTCAGGGTTCAAGCCCCACTTCAGAACTTGATAGCCATGGAAGGTACATTCATAATATGACCAAACAGGTTGATTATCAGTCTGTAAATCCTTCCAATATGCCTGATGGCAGGTGGTGAGGGTGGGAGAGTTTCCTGGTCAGCCATACTGCAGAAACCACTGCAGTACTTTGCCAAGCATAATCATGGACCAATCCAATGGAAGTCCATGGTCACCAATGCCCCCTTAGGGCATGGTGCCTGAAGGAGGATGTGCATGCATTCAAACTTATTAAAATGAGGACTTGCACAACAGTTAAGTCAATCAGTCACCCACCCTAACTCAGTCTGATAAGACAGATACTGCTATCAAGCTGCATTTTTGAAGTTTCTTCATATTTTTAATTTTTATTAGTTACTTGTGGAGTGTTGGTACTGTACAGCTCTCTTGCATGCCCACCCATCGTCAATGGTTGCACGCAGTGTGCATCACAATATTGACACCATTGAGATACAGCTTGATTGACAGCCATGACAATTGGGTGGGGAGGATTTTGGAGGTGACTGCAAGTGGACCGGGTGGATCTGTCCGTCAACTGGTGTGGGGGAGGGTCTTTCTTTCGGGAGTGGGGATTTGATCCCGGGGTTCTAAATGATGGGGGTGTGATCATCCAGGGGTCCTGGTCGGAAGGAGGCCTGACCCCAGGGACTGATTCCTGGGTCCCAGGGCATGGTCAGAAGCCTTGAGTGGGGATCTAGGCTTTTGTCATTTTACAGCCTAACTCTATTTATTTTAAATAGAAAACTGACTTAATAGAAAACTGACTTAATTATGTTAGATTTGCCTAAAAAAAAATGCTACAATGCAACTTGTAGACAACTGCGTAAATTTTACGCATGTGCATTTCCAGCATGGATCCTCAGCAGTTCGGAGCACATACCAGGAAATTTCTGCAGCTGCTGATTCATAAAATTTACCCTTGTAAATGAAATCCCATAAACTTGCAGCCACATTACAGTAACACAGTGCAGAAGGAGGTCATTCGGCCCATTGAGTCTACACTGGCTCCCTGAGAGAACATTCCACCTAGTCCCACTCCCCTGCCTTTCCCCGCAACCTTGCATATCCTCTCTTTTCAGGTAGCGATCCAATTCCCTTCTGAATACCTCAATCGAACCTGCCTCCACCACCATTTCAGGGAGTTTGTTCCAGACTCCAACCACCCTCTGGGTGAAAATTTTTCCTCACATCACATTTACTCCTTTTGCCAATCATTTTGAATCTGCGCCTTCTAGTTCTTGATGTTCTCTTGAGTGGGAACAGTTTCTCATTATTTACCCTGTCCGTACCCCTCAGGATCTTCAATACCTCTATCAAGTCTCCTCTCAGCCTTCTTTTCTCAAGGTAAACAGTCCCAACCTCTCCAATCCATCCCCATAGCTACAGTTCTTCATCCCGGGAATCATCCTTGTGAATCTCCTATGTACTCTCTCCAATGTCTTCACATCCGTTCTCACGTATGGTGCCCAGAACTGGACGCAGTACTCCAGATGAGGCCTAACTAGTGTCTTATACAAGTTCAACATGACCTCCTTCCTCTTGTACTCAACACCCCTATTAATAAAGCCTAAGATACTATATGCTTTATTAACTGCTCTCTCAACATGCCCTGCCATCGTCAGTGACCTATGTACGTAAACACTGAGGTCCCTCTGTTCCTGCTTGAAACAAATTTTAATGTGGAAAACAAAACTTCTGAGTTTTTTTTTCAAAAATGTACTTTAGTCGTAAAATTTGTAGAAGTGCATTAGATAAAAGTTCAAATTTGATATAACATAAAACGCAATATAGATCTGTTTATTTCAATATGGTACATAACGTGCCTCATCACACTTGCCATTATCAGGTTATATTTAAAATGTACTCTTACATTTTAGGTCAAACTTCTCTGGTGCATATAGGCCGAGGGGTTTTACATGGGCTCTAACCCCTTGGTGTACTATTGTAGGAGGGTCTTAGACTGTGAGCCTTTGTGGCAGCTACCCCAAGCTTTAGTGTGTCCTTCAGCACATAGTCATGGACTTTGGAATATACCAGTCTGCAACACTCGGTTGCAGACAGCTCTTTGCACTGGGAGACCAATAAGTTTTAGGCAGATCAAAACCTAGCATCTTTCACTGAATGTACGGCCCTCCAGCAGAAGTTGATGTTTGTCTTGGTGTGCACCCCTGGAAGCAGCCTGTAGAGCACAGAGCCCTGTGTAGAACTGTTCGGGATGGACCTCGTCAAAAACCATTGCATCTCTTTCACTGACAAGAGCTAATTTTTTTTTTCAAAAAGGAAATGAATTAGTAAAAATTGTAGAAGTACATGACATAACAATTCAAATTTGATATTACTCAAAGTACCATACGGTTTAATTTCTTTTCCAATTTTAAAATACAGCATCATCGTAAACATATGAGGGGTAAACTTTGTGACTTCAGGCTCCTGATGAGGAGTCTTACCTTTCCGAAGCACATCTTGGTCACTATGGCTCCCACAGTGCACCTTTCTCTGATCTGCATGTGACCAGATTGTGACCTTCACTGATCATGGCCAAGAATTCGTGCAGGGTCAGGAAGCAAGTCAGAAAGTGAGCCCATCAAAGGGACCCTATTACCTCGGCACTTGCATCTATTTTTCTGCCCTGGTTTCCCATTATGAACTGAGTTTTCTATTTGATGTTTCTTTTGCTCCTCCCATTTCCTCCTCTCCTGAACTTTAAGCCCTGCTAGTGCACAGTCAACAGGCACCCATTACCCTTGGGTTCCTTGCCCGCGTGACTATTCATTTCTCATGTGTGGTCCCAGACTGCAATCGTCAGGAGCCTATTAAAATGCAGGACCACCATCGTTGAACCCAATTCTGTCCTCACCCAATGACCACCCACACATTTCCAGTGGTGGATGGAAAGTGATAAGGAATGGGAATTGTTGCCAGTTAATTATTCTTATACCAGGAGTGCTGTACTCGATGATAGCCACCCAGGGTGAGATCAGTTAACTCAGGATCACCAATGATATATCCTGGATATATCTGGTTTGTATACTCAAGCAACTTACAGTTTTAACCAGGTGAGGCACCCAGGAAGCTATACCAATACCAACCTGAATCTGACAGCTTCTCTCCTGTGTTTCTGCAGGTGTATTGAACCGTTTCCTCCTAAAGGAGCTGATGGCTGCAGCTCCATCAGTCATGGTCCTCCTTTGGGGCTGATTATGGGCAAGGCAAATAGGAAGAGTTAGAAAAGCTACTGATTAGTTCAAAATTGAATGCCACCCAGGTGCAGGCTCTGTGCAAACTCTTCTCTTTGTATGTAGATACCTCCGTTTTTTTTGCTGCCTAGGGTAAAGAAAATGGCTTGAATTTTACCTCTGGCAGGCAGATTGGCAGGCCTGGGAGCCGCCTGGAAACAGGCCCCTGACTGTGATCGGCCCCTGACTGCGATTTCATGCTGGCCGGCCAATTAACGGCCAGCCTGCGTGAAACACGCGCTGAAAAGCTCAGTGCTGCTGGGATGGGGGTGGGAAGAGGGCAGGCGATGATGTTTTTGCGGGCCTGGGTGAGGGCTGGGAGAAAGCTCCCTGAAGACAGAAGCTGCCTCGGGGAGCTGTAGACCTGAAAATGCTCAAATAAAGGTTTAAAAAGCTTTAGAAAAAAAAGGTTCATGCATTACAATCAAGGCACCTGTAAATATTGCTGACAAAAATGCTGTCCACTGATATTTACTTTTATTTTATTTCATAATGGAAACTTCATCCTGCTCATGGATGAGGTTTGAAGAAAAACGTAAAGGCCGTCTGGCCGATTCGCCCATCTGCCAATCGTAGGGTTGGACGGGCCACGAAAAGTCGGAGATAATTGCGCCCTTAATGGGCTTAATTTCCCTCTTAATTGTCGGTGGGTGCGCTTCCGAACTTTTGCGCGCACCCGCCGAACGAAATATCGCGCGAGTGCGCGATGATGTCGGGGCGCTCGCCCAATGTCTTCTCGAACGATTTTACACCCGATCGGGTCAGGCATCAGCCCGCCCGCGGGGCGTAAAATGCAGCCCAGTGTGTTGGCGGGAGAGGGGAAGTATGGCTTTCGCAGGCGGCTGTTGGTGAGGCATCTGGTGCCCGGCAGCTCTCATTTATCCCTTGATGTACACTATTTGGATAGTGTGGAGGTGAGTTATACTTCCAGCATTATTTCAGGATCTGCGTGAGTGCTTATGCCCCCACTTACTTTGGCCAATGTTGCAAAGCCATTAAAAACATTTCTGGCGTCGTATCGTTGCTCATGGGATGACGGAGGTGTCACTGACTGAAATGCCTCTCTCCACACCATGGCAATGGGGTAATTTTAATTCAATTAATTAAATAAATCCCGAATAAAATGCTAGCGTCAGTAACGGTGACCATGAAGCTACCAGATTGTTGTGAGAAGAAATTGCAGTCAGTTTCAGAGGAGTAATAATGGTGAGAGCAGACAGTTCTGTCATCATTCCTCATGTAAATTCTGAGCCAATATAGGTTAGGGGTCATTCAAAAGGTCATGGGTGAACACGCAATGGTGCTTCTTAATTTTTCCTGGTTTGCTTGCAGCAGTGCCTAGGAAATTCAGCTTCGATTCCGGGAGATTCCTGGCCATTCCGGTGGAATTGGCTAGCTTACCTTGCCTGGCTGGCTCAACAACGGCGCTCACCCACAGAGCAAAACAGGTACATGCAAATTATCTTGGAGTCAAGTGGCTACAGTGGAATGCCTTCCATTGAGCGTCTTTTAACAGTTCAACTCAATTTTTATTCAAGGCTCTCTGTAACTTTGAGAAGGTTGAGTTGTGTTAAATGGAGCATAGCTTTTAATTCTCAAAGGTTTCAGCTGTAGCGTGTGAAGGTCTACAAAAGATCTCAACCAGAATTTTATGACATAGAGGCTATTTTACTGATGGGAACAAGCTGGACATAACATTTGGGATAAGTAGTTAATATTTCTCTGCCTCAGTGAAATATCATTGGGACAGCATAATTAATTCATCCCTGCCTCTCATGCTTGATGACTGGAGAGTTTTATTAGAAACAACCTGTTCTAGTTTGTGCCTTAATTCCCCATCTCCATACATCATTTCCTCTCCACTCCGCACTTTTCTCTCCCACTCCAGCTGGCTTCAGCCAACTGCTCGAGTCGAAGCAGTATGTGCGAATCTGACACAGATCCTGGAAGTGGACACCTGTCTGTCTCTCATGACCCACATCGAGTGGTTAGTGCAGCACACTGGTCGTCTGCACTAGGTGGCTCCCAAAAGTGTCACAAGAATAACGGCCCATGTTCCAGTGGCCAGACACCAGTGACACAAAAGATAAAATGCTCACAGATTGCGAAAGGATTTTTAATTTCAGAGTGTGCTCATTGTTCTTTTATATAATTCAAAGTAAGAAACAGATAGCGAAATCCTAAAGAAAAACAACTGCAAATTGCTTCCTTACTGCAACAAAAAGAACATTTATTCTGTTCACAAGACAGATTCAGAATGTCACATCAATATCAGTAACATGCTGAAATTGTTATGATATTACTATATTAACATGCACTGTGATGATTTTCTATTTTTTTTTATATAGCACACGCAGAAGTAAATGTAATTGATGAATCCTGTGATGATTTTATTTTTCCATGTTTGAAATCTCTTCGGAATAGAAAACAGAAGTTAATTTAAAGTTCAATATGTATCTCTGCGACCAGGAAACTTCATTTATCACTGTATTGTGATGCGTGTTAATGAATGCACAGTGGAGACCATCAATAAATCAATATTGAATATATTATTCAACAGGTATTTACTGGAATAGGGGCCAATTTGTTATTTTTCATTAAAGAGCAGCTTGGGCTGCATGACATGTGATGTACACATTCACAGCTAATGCTAAATGGATGTACAGTGTGTTTATTTATTCTATTAAATATTAGGTAAGTGATGTTCAGTCAGAGACAGACAGCCAGACACTTTTTTCTTAACTGCAATCTTACCACTGAATAGAGAGTTACTCAATTACCTCTGAATGCGCTAAGGTATTGAGGAGACTGGAGGGGAATTACTTTTTTGAAATGGGGTGCAAGTGCTAAAAACATTATGGCAGCCTGTTACATTCATGCTTCCTCCATGCCTGCTGTGAGTAATTGTTCCAGTTTTTGACAACAGATTCACAAGGGAACAATGCCAGAATATATCTTCTTACCCTCTGTCGTCCAGCGGACCTACAACAAATGCTCTTCAGTTAAGGTTGCAGAAATAAATGTAGACGCACCCTTAAAACAAATGGAGCCAGAATGATGGGAGGAGAAAGAAAGGAAATAACTTTTGTATTTCTCTGGTGCATTTTACAACCTTAGGATGTCCCAAAGTGCTTAGCAGCCAACTGGGGTATTTTTGAGGTGTAGTTGCTGTTGTAATTTCAGCCAATTTGCTTGGAGCAATGTCCCATAAATAATACTGTGACAATGGTCAGATAATCTTTCATGGTTATTGCTGAAAAGAGAGACATGTTGTTGAAGCTTTTGCCATGATGGGTGCCACTTGTTGAACAATCCTGAGTGTGCTAATAGCTACACTAACAACCAATTTAAGATGATCAGCCACACTCATAACGTGGCTCATTTATGCTTCTAGAAGTGCCATACATTCCTACTCAAGGACCCATTCTTTGCAAATGAAAGGAATATGCTCAAGCCTTGGATATTTTTTGAATAACCTGGGGCTTGAAGAGCCTATTGTTTCCCATTGCTTTTTTCATGGCAATACCCCAGCCAAACAGAGTCAACTTGCCAACCAATCAGCCCCCTTTTCTCCTGTAGTGTAATTTGTTGTGATCGCTTGAAATTTGGTATTCTTGTGTTTGTCCTGATGAGTGCAAGATGAAAAGCTTCATCAACACGTCTCACTTTTAAGCAATTTTCGAATTCTGTACTACCAAGCGGCTGTTTTAACGGTTACCTAGACGTTACACCACAGAAGCAGGCCATTCAACTCGATTACTTTGTGCTGTTGTTTCTGTTCCACACAAGCTTCTTCCCACCCCAGGTCGTGGGATAAATATTGGCCAGGACACAGGGGATACCTCCCATGCTCTTCTTCAAAATAGTGCCATGCGATTCTTTACAGCCACCTTAGAGGGTGAACGTTGGCCTCAGTTTAATGTCTCATCCAAAAGAGACAGCAGCACTCCGATACCATGGTGGAGTGTTAACTGAGACATTGTGCTCAAGTCACTGTAGTGGAGCTTGAACCAACAACTTCCTGACTTACAGAGACTGGAGCGTTACCCACTTAGCCATGGAAAGAAATGATTGAAATGAATAAAGGGAAAGAAATGGCACATCCTGCTTGATGGTGAAGTATTGTTTGAATTTCCCTCATGCTTTATGTGTGAGTCTAAGTAGCAAGTGGAGGCAGGCTACAAGGGTGTCTCAGCTAGGCTTGATCCTACCTTGGCCTGACAGGACGCCCACATCCATTTTACAGTGGGAATCACTGGGCGGTAATTAGGGGCAAGCACCTTGAAGGCTGATTACTTTCTCCTTTGTAGCCAGGAGGCATTGAAGCTAATTGTAGCACCTAATTGTCACCTCAGCTAAGTCAGGACAGGCTGGAAGGCAAACCCAGGGTGTTCCTGGTACGTTTTGGCCTGGTCCCACATTAGGCGGTGTATGTACTAGCTGAGCCATCAGGGCAAAGACTTTCATATTCTTTCGAGGTTGCACAATGGCGATGACTGTTCTGGCACATGCTGCAAGATAAACCCAAGTGCTTAAACAGCTCTGACGCAGTAGGAAGTATCTTGCATGTTTTCAAGTTCATCATCAACATTCAGTCGCGGTCAATAAATTTTTTTTTAAGAGATGCAGTTAGATTGACATTGGAAGTGCTCACTAATGTAGATAGCATGGTAGAGTTTTAAATCATATTCTAATGGTGAATTAGAAACCCCTGTTAGAAAAGTACCACCTACTTCCTCACTGTGACCCGCCGAAATGATTTGTTGCTGAGGTGCCTATTCTTACCTGGTCAGTCCTTATTTTCACAGTGAGTCCTGTGAAACTGTCTCTCGTGTGTTTTTCTTTATGAAAGGAAGCTGCCGAAAGTAATATATTTGCATCCTATTTTCTGCTGTTTTACAAAGGAATCCTGTAATCTTACTTTTGTTGCTGTGTAGGCAGTCAGGGAGCTGAGGTTTATGGTAGCCATGTGGCTGAGATATTCCTCTGGGCGGGGGGGGCGCGAGGGGGTGTGTTAGGGGAGAGTGGGTGGTGGTGGTGGTTTGATCTGGGGTAGAGTTCACTGTCCGAGGAAGTGAGGGAGGAAGAACATGCATCCAGTACCAGACCTCACCGTGTTCCCTGTCTTTTTTCCTGGATCAGGCCTATTTAATTAATCCTGGATCCGCTGCTTCAGGCTGAAACCAGGTTAAGAATTTGGGTGCAGAGGGATGGCAGAGGGAGCTCTATTGGGCCTTCTCTCACCTGTAGGGATTTCAACCTGCAGAAAGAGAGGGAAGCCATGTGGGTTCCTAATGCCCTGCCCTCTATCACTCTCATGAGGCTGGTGCTCTGGTTTACATCCCTATGGTGGGGAGGGAGGAGAATCAAGGTTCGCACTGATGATGCAGTATAGGCCTCTCCCTTAGCTTTATTCATCTTTTTCTACCTCTTTACCACCTGGTTTCTGGCAATGTAGCTCAAGAAAATCTATCCCAATGAATTAAACGTGTTTCATTTTCATGCAGGACTTGGTGATTTTACCATTTATTTTGGGGAACCACATTCCCTAATTCAATCAAGAAAACAGATAACTAGAGGCCTGTTAAGATTGATATACACATTATAAGTATATACATATTAACTGGGGATGCCTTTCAGATTATTGTTTCTGACCAACTTATACAACGTGGGTAATTTTGACTCTGTGTTCTAGTACGAACTGATTGAGAGTAGGCAGACTCTCCCCATTTCTATTTCAACTGAAATCAGGAGGCGTTGCAAACACAGACTGCCTGCTCCCTAACAACCATTTTACACCATTGCCGAAAGTCAGATTAATCCCACGCCCAAAGCTCTTTTGGAAATGGACACATTAAGGGAATGGAAAATCTTGGCGCCAAGAAAAGCCGAGGCAAATGGAATACAAGGTGGGCAGAAGAGGAACACTTTCAGCGATGACACGAATGACTTACCTCGGAAGTCATTGTCATGTTGACATACCTGTCCAAAGCATGCGTACCCCAAGGGTAGCTTGAAGGGTTTGATATCAATCTGTGACATTCCGTGATGGAAGTGCAGTTGCAAAAGATGGAGTGAGCAGGCCGTGAAGGGTTGGCGGAGTGGGCGGGGGGGAGGGTGGTGGGGGGGTGAGGAAATTTAAAACCCGTTTTTAATTTTTCACAGAGGTAGCAAATGAGAGATGGCTGACAAAGCAGGTCCACCGGGCCTCAGTAATAAACATCCCTGAGAGCAGCAATTATTTTTGCTGGTTAACGAATAACATCTACACCCCTCCCCCCACCGCCACCTCCACAATTTTACAAATGACAGTTCTTTCGGGGGCAGGATGGAGGTACTGAATGAACCAGTTTCTCTGTGAAGTGAATTATGTGGATGCACGTTGTATTGACTGAAGAACACCCTGGAACTTACCAAGTGGGAAAAGTTTTCTGGGTGGTTGAAGGCCGGCAATTGTGACAGAAAGCAGGAATGTCACCTGCTGGCCTGGGCCCCATGCTGCAAAAAGCCTTCAGCAGCCTGTCACTCATTGCTTTCTTACAGAGTATATATGGGCCTGTAGCAATGGGTGACTTCAGTTCCATGGCTTGCTCATATGTGTAGCGGAATAAGGAGGCAGTGGTTTTTGTCACAATGCAATAGGATGGGCCTGAGAAAAACAACATCAACAGCATTTATACAGTACTTTTAAAACAGTAAAATGTCCCCAAGACACTTCACAGAAGTGGTATCCAACAAAATTTGACATCGAGACGCAGAATGAGATATTAGGAGAGGTGAGGGTTAAAGAGGTAAGTTTTAAAGAGCGTCTAAAAAGGTGAGAGAGGCAGAGAAGCAGAAAGGTTTAGGGAGGGACTTCCAGAGCTTAGTGTCCAGGCATTGGTGGAGCGATTAAAATCGGGGATGTTCAAGAATTTCACTGTTATTACTTCAACAAGGTTGTTTCCTGGAGTATTTTTCTTAAACCAGGCTACTGGAATGTTAAAGCAGATTGTTAGGGATTGGCCAGGAGTATTTTGTTTTTCTATTTACTCCCCCCTCCCCCACCCCCACCCTCTTACAAAGCTGCTGACTCTGGTTGTGCTACAGATTCACACAAATCCTTCTAATACCTCACTCGAGTAGTAATTCTTCGTGCTCGGACAGTAGAATGTTAGTTGGCTATTTCTATCATGGTGGGCATAGGCAGGCTAACCAAACTGGTTAACAACACTGCACTTCCACCAGTGGTCACTAGGTAGTCACCAGGAGCGGGATTCCAGGCTAATCTTTCTCTCCTTAGCCCTGAGGAGTGCTCCAGACTAATTTAACCTGCCGAATATTAACCCTAGCTTTTTTTGTTGTTCATATGGTTGGCAAAGGAATTATAGTTCGATGTCAAGGTCAACCATCCATTCAACGGCTTCCGCTAAGGTTGTGCGAACGGTTGTGCTGCCACCAGGAATGGGTGTCTCAGGGGCAGGAGTTCAGTATGTGGCCGATGGTCTGACGTGGATGGCCACGGCCGCAACTTCAGCTGTTCCTCGTGTTCGACTTGTGGAGTGAGTGGTCACGTCTTCCCTGACCCATCCTCGAGTGGTTGAGGAATGTCCAGATATCTCTAGCTGAGGTGGGTGAGCTCAGCGCTGACCGAGGATTGGACCTGGGACCGTTTGGAACTTTGTGCGGGGTTGGTGGAGTGGGCGGTGCTCAGCATTGCAATTATCCCCATTCTCTTTTCTAGATATAGTATCTTTGAGGCAATATGGTGAACATCACAATATGATTTCCTTGCAGACAAATAGAAGATGCCACCACTCCCCAACAAGGCAAAGAGCTTGATAAAAAATCACAGCGAAGTGCTGCTTATTAAAAATAATTGTACTCTGAGGGCACATCTGAAATGGAGACATATTATTGTAGTGCTGTGGTTAGCATGTACCTATGCATTTACTTCTGCTGGCTCTTGTACAAAATAAACAGCCTGCAGCATGAGCAAACTTCATAACTAAAACAAATTGTCAGAGTTATTTAGACTCTGATTAAAATCTTTCCTTCAGCTTAAACATTTCTTACTCTCTACGTTAAGTACAGGACAGAGGAAAGAATAGAAGATTATGGAGATAGGGTGAGATGAAGTAGTGGGGAGGAGGCTTATGTGGAACGTAAACACCGGCACATACCAGATGGGTCAAATGGCCTGTTTTTGTGCTGTAATTTTACTAGGATAGCATGTTACTGTGAAGCACAGCACACACACCTCCCCTTGACATTCAATAGCATTATCATCACTGAATACTCCGCCATTAACATCCTGGGGGTTACCAATGACCAGAATTTAAATGGATCAGCCATATAAATACTGTGGCTCCAAGAGCAGGCCAGAGGCTGGGAATTCTACCAAGAGTATCTCACCTTCTGACTCCCCAATGCCTGTCCACCACCTACAAGGCACAATGTGGTGGGTTATTCTCCATTTGCCTGGATTAGTGCAGCTCCAACAACACTCAAGAAGCTTGACACTATCTAGGACAAAGCAGTTGGCTTGATTGGCACCCCATCCACAAACATTCACTCCCTCCACCATGTCTACCGTCTGTACCAAAATTCACTGCAGCAACTTGCCAAGCCTCCTTCAACAGCACCTTCCAACCACCTAGAAGAACAAGGACAGCGGGTTCATGGGAACACCACCACCTGCAAGTTCCCTTTCACCTCTCACAGCATCCTGACTTCGTAGAATTCCCAGCCTCTGGCCTGCTCTTGGAGCCACAGTATTTATATGGCTGATCCATTTAAATTCTGGTCATTGGTAACTCCCAGGATGTTAATGGCGGAGTATTCAGTGATGATAATATCATGTCCCTTCATCATTGCTGGCTCAAAATCCTGGAACTCCCTCCCTTGCAGCACTGTGGGAACACCTACATGACATGGACTGCAGTGATTCAAGAAACTGGTTCACAATCCTTCTAAAGGGCAATTAAAGGGATGGGCAATGAAAACTAGCCTTGTCAACAATGCCCACATCCCATGAATGAATAAAGAAAAGCAATGAATTTAAAACAATTTAACAAATCCCCCAGTCCCCTAATGCCCGCAGACAGGGCGAGATTGGCTTTGCGGAGCTCAGGGTCCTTGGTCTGGCTTAGGGAGGGAGGCTCATTCTGTGGATTAGGAAGTTGAAGTTGCTGATGAGAGATGACAGCATTCTGTGTAAAGGGGTACCCTGTTACACTGACCACTACAAATAAATGGGCAAACTTACATTCACACCATGGGGTCTGTGTTGAAAAAAAAATCCCACAGTAGAACACAGATACTTATGAGGTTGCAAAAAAATAAATGCCTATGGTTTCCATTGCCTAAAAAAAGGAATCATTCCCGTCTCCCATACCCAAGATATGGGGATAAGGTGGGAGAGTGAAGCTGAGGTTAAAAAAAAAATCTGCCAAGAACTGACAGAATGGCACAGATCAGGCTCAAAGGGCTGTACAGCTTTGTCCCACTTTTATTCTGTTGCTCTTCTGTTGCTGCCAACTCTCAGCCAAAAACAGATTCCCAAGCAGCTGGGAGCATCTCTGGGGCCAAAAGAAGTTGGTTAAAATCAATGTTAAAGTAAATTGTACGTCAGCATGAAGTAATAGCTTTCGCATGGATGATTGCCTTCATTTCTAAGAACAAAATTGACAGACAGGAAAAGACAAGCTTGCCTATCAAGCCTGTCCTACCCCATGATGATCTCAGCCACATAACTAAGTACATCCTCCCTCCTTCTCCTTTGTGTGTTGTCCTTTCGCCAGAAACCAACTGCTTAGTCATTTATAAACTTTAAACCAACAACTGTAGGTCTGAAGTTTCACTCCTCTACACCAGTGGCACAGGCGCTTGCAAACAAACTGGGATCAGAACCTGTGACCTATCCTTCTTCTTCCTCTCCGACTGGGGTCCTCCTGACTCCTCATTTCCTTAGCACTTTCCTGACAGCCACGGACTCTTCCTTAGGATCCCATCATTGTATCACCCGAAATCCAGCTCCTGCCCCTTGGCCAGCTATCACTTCCTGTCAGGTTTGGGTGGGAGGCTGACAGGCCCTATGTAGACGAGGCCCAATGGCCTGGAGTTAAAATCTCCCGTGCCTCATTCTGTGGAGGGCTGGAGGGTTTCCTCCTTCAGCCCTTGTCTGATTGGACATATTCTTGGAGGTTTCATCACATGACCCTCCTGCCTCTCACATCCCCTGTCATTGGCCCATTGTCACAGTGCTGTGCCTTCCCACGACCAATTGGAAAGCCAATGGAATCTTCCTTATCCCAATTGGATGCTTTTTCATTGTTGGTCAAGTAGCCCTTTCCTCCTCTCCACTGTAGTGTTCAATTTTGTGTTCGATTATGTGAGTCTGTTTCCTACTGAGGCTCACTGTGCTTGATTGGTTAAGCCTGGGTGTGGACTTAGTGGTGGTGGCGGAGGGGGGAAGTAAACAAGCTGTGAAAAGAGCTGGAAGCCACAGCAAGAAACATGGAGTCGACATTTTAAAGCACTGTAAATAAAACCTTTTACAGTATAGAAACTCTGCATGGATCCCAGATATAAAATATACAACACTGCCCACTCTGCTACATCTCCAAAATTTGCATAATGAAACAAAAGCATTAAAATGAAACCAAAAAAATACAATGTCCCGGAATTTTATCTAGTTCTGTGAGACTCCCAGAGACTCCAGGACAATCCTGGAGAAGTACCAGCCCTCGGCGCATGTCTCCCACTGAGAGTTAACATCCCGGCTAAAATCTTGAAGAATATCACACTTAGGACAATTGCAAATATCGCCGACAGTTTTAATTCCATCTTATTCTACTTCACAAACAGTGAGCAGGGGATAAATTTCAGCCTGGCGCAGTGATTTTATTTTTTCACTCTCTGGTAAGCTTCTCATCCATATTCTGTTTCCTGGTGCATTATTTTTACATAAACCTCTGCTTTACTTCAGTCACTTAAACACTTTTTACTATAGATCCCATTACATTTACAAGAACCATTGGCCTTTACGAAACAGAACATTTTCTAGCTCCAGGAGATTATTTATATCTGTCATGTTAGTCAATGGCTGTGTATTTAAACAAGTTCAGCCTGGTTTGCTCTGAATCATTTCCAGTTACTTTCAGTGCATTTTGCAACTCATCTGAAGTTGATCTAACCTTACATGTGTAGCAGCCCCTGCCACTGTTTTGTTTCAAGCTGCCTGGCGAGTTAAGTTTAGTAGAAAAAGGAATTGGGAGAGGGCGATGCCTGATTCAGATTTGCTTCTCATGAAGTGCACATCAAACTGATCAATTGGACAAGTTTTTAGCTCACGTATGCCAGATTCCTCGACCAAAAACAGCACTGATCTGATTTTGCCTGTAAGATGTGCAGGCACCTTACAATAATTTAAAACTCAGCAATTCTAAGTGAAGAGTATTTTACTTGCTATCTTATTTCTTCAAGACAAGAGTCTATTGCACCCGTATGCCTCATTGCCGACTTCTTCGAACCGATTCTTGGCCGTGTTTTGTGGCTGATTTTGTTGTAGGCTAATCATCTCAGCCCCAGGACATCGCTGAAGGAATTCCTCAGGGTAGTGTCCTAGGTCCAAGCATCTTCAGCTGCTTCATCATTGCCCTTCCCCCCACCATAAGGTCAGAAGTGGAGATGTTCAGAGATGATTGCACAGTATTCAGCACCATTCACAACTCCTCAGCTAGAGTCTGTGCCCTCATGAAGTAAGACCTGGTCAACATTCAGACAAGTGACATTCACACTATATAAGTGCCAGGCAATGACAATCTCCAATAAGAGTGAATCTAACCTTCTTCCCTTGACATTCAACAGCATTACCATTAGTGAATCCCACCCCCCACAAACCACCCCCCCTTCCCCAAAACCCCATTTCAACATCCTGGGGTTATCATAGGCTAGAAACTTAACTGGACCATTGTAGTGATTGTAGGTATAACCTTTCCTACTGCCTTTAGGGATCACGTGATTGCACTGATGAATGAGCCCTAAACGCAGGTAATCTTGGAGGTGGAGCTTTCCGGTCGCGGACCTGGTACAAGCATGTAGCTTCTAAAAGAGCTCTGTAATAAAGTTATCTGTTTCAAGTAAGAAACCTCTCTGGTACATCAAGTTCATTACATTGGCGACGAGGATAAATAACTCCAATGCTGCACCTTGCCTTGCGAATGTGAGTACATAAATTCTTAAGAAAAGAGCATAGGAATATAGGAACAGGAGAAGGCCATTCAGCCCATCTAGCCTCCTCTGCCATTCAATACAATCATGGCTGATCAAGAAAAGTATACTCACCAGTCAGGACACTCTTTGGCAGAATCGACCCTTGTGACTTGTTCATGGAAGACTGGAGCCAGTACATAGAGCACCTAGGTTTTTATTTCATGGCGAATGAAATAGCAACAGAGGAGAAGTGGAAAGCAATTCTTTTAAGTGTCTGTGGTAGCAAAACTCATCCGTAGTCTGACGGTCCTGAACGCGCCCAATTCTAAATCTTTTAACCAATTGGCAAACCTCGTGAAGCCACATTTTCAGCCGAAGCCTTCAGTAATTATGCAGAGGTTTAAGTTCAACTGCAGAATAAGGGCCCCGGGGAAGTCCATTGCAACTTATATAGTGAAGTTGAAACAGTTGACTGAGCACCACGACTTCGGAGACACACCCAATGACATGTTGTGGGACTGGTTGGTTTCTGGTGTTCACAATAATGCCATTCAGCGCCAGTTACTTGCGGAAGGTAACATTGATTTGAAGTGTGCCATGGAAATAGCGCTAGCGATGGAGAGTGCTGAGAGGGACTCGCAGGCTTTACAGAGTGTGCAACATGGAGCCGTTCTTCAGTTTAGGCCGGAACCTACTGCCAGATGTGGCGTGAAAACCAGAGGCAGGCACAAAGCGGGTGACAGTCTTTGCTGCTCGAGAAATGAAAAAGCAGAGTGGAGGCATCTCACCAGCCATTCAGAAATTAATCTGTTCCTGATATGTGGGCAATCATGTACGGGAAACTTGCAGGTTTAAGGAGGCAGGGTGCCATTACTGCCACAAAAAAGGGCACATATTAAAGCAAAGCAGGGCAAAATCAAAACAGTGGTGGGAGGACACATTTAAATACCTAAATGAAGGTACCCAGCCACTGAATCTGGAGCAAACCACGGCTCAACTGAAGACATACTGGAGAGTCAATATAGGTAAAGGCAACAGACAACCCAGCTTCCAGTGATCGTTGTAACAGGTGAAGGACCTAGTCTTCTGGGCCGTGACTGGTTACAAAAATTTAAGCTCAACTGGTCAGAAATATTTCAAGTGAGAACAGGAAGGGTTCCTGAGTTGATAGGGGAATATGACGGTATATTTCGGAATGAGTATGGAGAATCGAAGGACCTTCACAGGATGCAAGAATCCCTCTGGTCAGAGTTGGTTCCGCTGGAAAATAATGAAAAGAAACAAAACTGATATAGTGCCACCCTGAACAAACTGAAGAAACAGTTGGCAGAGAAGACTCAATAATGTTCATTGTTCCAAGAGGAAGCCAAAAGATACAAGAAGGAGACAGAAGAGCTGAAGAATCAGCTGATTGAAACAAAAGAGGCATTAGAAGGGAAAGTCTTGGAACTGTCCAAGATACGAGTGGGTAATGAAGCCATGGGTAGCTCAACCCTAGAATTGAAGCAAGTTAAGATTTCACCAGAGAGAAATTTGACCAACTGTGAAATTAAAATGAAGGACGAGACCGAATTCTGCGGGCAACAGAAGAAGGAAAGGCAGAAATCAAATCCAAAAGGCCAATCGGCTATGTCTCAAGCACCCTCTCTGCAACCAAAAAGGTTTTATCCACAACTTGAAAAAGAAGGTTTATCAGTAACATTCGGAGTGAAAAAATTCCATCAGCATCTGCATGGGTGACATTTCACCATAGTGTCAGACCATAAAACATTAATGGGTTTATTTAGTGAGGATAAAGCCATTCTGCCAATAGCATCGTGTGCAACTATTGAGAAGCTGCCCCAATGTTTTAGCGTACATGGCCCATGGTCATTGTTTTGGATAATGGTACTGTCTTCATGAATACGGAAGTTCAGAGATTCATGAGTTTAGATGGAACTAAACATATTAAAACAGCATCATATCATCCCGCATCAAATGGGTTGGCTGAAAGGGAAGTGCAAACTTTCAAATCAGGAATGAAGAAGTTAACCAAAGGTATTCTAGAAACTCAACTTTCACATTTTCTTCTCAATTACCGTATGACTCCTCATGCAGCTACAGGTTCAACACCATCTGAATTACTGATGAAATGCTGCCTTTGTAAAAGGTTGAGTCTGGTGTTTCCATTCTTAGAAGAGAAGGTAGAGAAGAACCAGAGCAGTCAGAAATTGTACCATGATATTCATAGTAAAGCTCGAGGACTTACTGTGGGAGAGACAGTTTTTGTGCTGAATTTTGGAAATGGTCCTAAGTGGGTTCCTGGTATAATTGTCTCTGAAACTGGGCCCTTGTCATTCCAAGTGGGAGTGGAAGACCGGATTGTTCGAAAACATGTGGATCATCCAAGGAGTAGAGAGACATTTGAACAACCAGCTATTCTGCCTGTAATTGATGTCGAACCTTTAATCTCTGAGGTGACAGATCAACCTGGAATAGACATACCTGCCACTTTCTAAGGATGTCCCTGATGCTGCAGTTCCTGATCAAGTCGATCTAGTGGGAGAATCTCAAGTGGTAGAGCTATGTCGCTCTACCTGAATTAGAAAACCACCTAAGAGACTTAATCTTTAAACATGTGAATATATGTATTTTTTGTGGATTAAAATATTCTTTGTATATAGGAAATGTAAAAAAAACTTAAGGAGAAGGAAATGTAGTGATTGTTGGTATAAACTTTCCTAATGCTTTTAGGGATCACGTGATCGTACTGACGAATAAGCCCTAAGCAGAGGTAATCTTAGGGGTGGAGCTTTATAGTTGTGGACCTGGTACAAGCATGTAGCTTCTAAAAGGGCTCTGTAATAAAGTTACAAAGACAAAAATTGCTGGAAAAACTCAGCAGGCCTGACAGCATCTGTGGAAAGACAGAGTTTACGTTTCGAGTCTGTAGGACTCTTCTTCAGAACTAAAGAGAAGTAAAAATGTTGTGAAATATATCCTGTGTAAGGGGGGATTGGTGGAACAGGTGAAGCTGGATAGAAGGCCAGTGATAGGTGGAGGCAAAGGAGAGAGACTGCAAAAGATGTCATAAACAAAAGGTCGAAGGGGTGTTGATGGTGGTGATACTGGCTAAAGGAGGTGACATTAAGAGTAAAAAGCAGAATGAGAAAGTGACAGATGGCCTTAGTGGGGGTGGGGGGAGGGGACGGTGTGGGAAAAAAAGATTGAAATAGGCTAAAAGGTGGGGATAAAACAATGAATGGAAATAAATTAAAAAATAAATAATAATAATAATAGAAATAGGTGGGAAAAAACTATATATCTAAAGACATTTTTTTCCTCCTGGGTAGGATTAGATGAAGAGAATTGAGAGGAGGCTCATGTGGAGCATAACCACTGGCCCGGCCTGTTTCTGCCTTGTAAACATTTTGTGCGACTTTATAAAATTAGGGATAAAAATGACAAGAAAATTGAAACCTAAGAAAATTTGGAATAAGGAATGACCATTCATCCCAATGAGCTCCCCCTTCCAGAAGCCATGTGCAATTCACTCTCTCAACCCATTAGATTTCCTGAGGGAAGGGCCCATTCAGCTCATCTCTCCTCATCAAAGGAAGTTTGAATTAAAACTCCAGAATAGCTATTTATTGTGGCTCCTCACTTTCTACCTTCAAGCCTACCTGCCAGCCCTATTGCTCCAGCAGCACAGAAATGATCATATAATCATAGACGATGCAAGAGTTACCTATGTATGGCATCCAGTATTTTTATTATTATTTATTTGTTCATGGGATGTGGGCATCAATGGCTAGGCCAGCATTTATTGCCCATCCCTAATTGCATTTAAGGGTCAACCCACATTGCTGTGGGTCTGGAGTCACATGTAGGCCAGGCCAGGTAAGGACAGTAGATTTCCTTCCCTAAAGGACAGATGGGTTTTTACAACCATCAGCAATGGTTTCATGGTCATCACCAGACTTTTAATTCCAGATTTTTATTGGACTCAAATTTCACCATCTGCTGTGGGATTCAAACCCAGATCCCCAGAGAATTACCCTGGGTCGCTAGAATACTGGTCCAGTGACAATACCACTATGCCACTGCCTCCCCTTGAATGCAGCATCAAACATTGGGTGGCGGGGGGTGCGGAGTTGTGCTGGGGAGTTGGTGGGGGGTGGGGGTGGGGAGTTGTGCTGGGGAGTTGGTGGGGGGGTGGGGAGTTGTGCTGGGGAGTTGGTGGGGGGGTGGGGAGTTGTGCTGGGGAGTTGGTGGGTGGTGGGGGTGGGGAGTTGTGCTGGGGAGTTGGTGGGGGTGGGGAGTTGTGCTGGGGAGTTGGTGGGTGGTGGGGAGTTGTGCTGGGGAGTTGGTGGGGGGAGGGGGTGGGGAGTTGTGCTGGGGAGTTGGTGGGTGGTGGGGGTGGGGAGTTGTGCTGGGGAGTTGGTAGGGGGGCGGTGGTGGGTGTACCTGTGTTTTTCTCTTTGATTAATGATCCATTAATGATTGTGGGAAGGCAAAGATTGGCAATGCATCATTTCAGAAAGGGCCATCTCATCAGTGAGTTGCATTTGCATGCAGGAGGTGGGGAAGGGATGGCCGCGGGCAGTGCTGGCTTGGGCCGGGGGGGTGGCAGTGCTGGGATGGCGGTGGGTGAGAGGAGTGGGTATGTCGGGGTTGTTGTGTGGGAGGTGAATTAAGGCTGGTAAGGGCTGCTATGTGCAGGCTGCAGTATTTCCCATCATTTTCACCACCATTTTGCACGATTTGCAGCAAGGTGATAAAGGGAATTCTCGGTCTTAGCTTGTTTTGCTAAGAAAATTAATCTCATCAAGTATGCCTGCATGTTTGGCAGTAAACATTATTGTAGATGTAAAGTGACATCACCCTGGAGAATTTCAATATTTAAGTAACGGCCTACCTGCCCAAGCAGCAAATTGCTGAGGCAAATCTTTGAGGTTATTTTAGTGGGTCACAGGCCCATGTACCTGCCTATCTGGGGACAGGCCCCTGAAATTTTACAGCTAAGACTAAATTTAAGATGAACTTATTTATGCTTAGTTGAACAGCATTATGAATGAATCCATTTTCTTTTAACCCAGATGCAAGGTGGTTTGCATTAATCTCATTATCGTCACAGCTGAGTCAAAGGAAACATGAGAAACACTTTAATGAAAATATTTATTGAATCATTTGAACGGTGATTGCATTTATGTTTCTGTGCTGCAGAAGCAAAAATTCTTGCTTTTCTGCTATTTTTTTTGGTCTTGTTTCTATTATAATTTCTCCTACCTGCTGTGCCTCAGTTGTTAGCTCTGAAGCAGAAAGTTCTGGGCCACAACCTCCACTCTAGAGTCTAGAGCAGAATATCTAGGCTGCTTCTTCACTTGGCACTATGCTGCCAATTCTTTTGGTTAAGATGCTGATGTCTGCCCTCATCCAGGTGGACATCGAAGTTCCCAAGGCACTTTTCGAAGAAGAGCAGGGTCTTCCTCACGGAGCGAAGACAGAGAAGGCTGGGAATGCTCAGAGGGTTTGGTAGCATCTGTGGAGGGAGAAAAAAGTCAAGCTTTCAAGTTGACAATCCTTGGTTAGAACTGGGAATACTGAGAGATGCAACAGCTTGTAAACGAGGTAGGGGAAGGGGGAGAGGGGAGGAAAGAACAAAGAAGATCCATGAGAGGATAGAAGGCAGGGGATTGAAGGCAAAAGGGATGATGGTGCAAGGCATAAAGAAATGGCCATGAAAGCAAGAAAGAAGGGCTTTCATTTATATAGCACCTTTCACAACCACAGCATGTCCCGAAGCTCTTTGCAGCCAATGAAGTACAATTTTTGATATATAGTCACTGTTCTAATGTAGGAAATGTGAGACAAGAAATGAAACTTGTGTCCAGAGGAGGTGTTAATGAGGAAAGCCAAATCATCACCCACACTGGCCAGCCAAAAACAAAAAGAGACAGAAAGAGAAAAAAAGAAATGAGAGCAGTGGTTATGATCTGAAATTGTTGAACTCGATGTTGAGTCCGGAAGGCTGTAAAGTGTCAATCAAAAGGTGAGATGCTGTTCCTTGAGCTCACATTGAGCTTCATTGGAACAATGTAGGACACCGAGGACAGAGAGGTCAGAATCGGAGCGTGGAGGAGAATTAAAATGACAGGAGGCTGGTTGTGATTGTAGGCCAAATGGACTTGGTTTCACACCAAGCAGCCACCCAATCTGTTTGGTCTCCCCAGTGTAGTGGAGACCACATTATGAGCAATGAATACAACAGACTAAATCAAAAGAAGTCCAAGTAAATCACTGTGTCACCTGGAAGGAGTGTTTGGGGCCTTGGATAGTGAGAAGAGAGGAGGTAAAAGGGAAGGTGTTGCATTTCCTGCGCTTGCATGTCAAGGGGCTGGGGGAAGGGGAGCAGGTGTTAGGGTGACTGAAGATTGGACCAGGGTGTCGTGGAGGGAACGGACCCTGGGAATAATGAGAATGGAGGGGAGTGGGAGATTTCTTTAGTGGCGGCATCCCACTGGAAATGGTGGAAATGTTGGAGGATGATCTGTTGAATACGCTGGTTAGTGGGGTGAAAGGTGAGGACAAGGGGAACCCTATCATGGTTGTGGGAGGAGGAAAGGGCTGAGAGCATTAGTGCGGGAAATGGAATAGACACGGTCAAGGGTCCTGTCAACCACAGTGGAGCAGAGTCCTAAGTTGAGAGGAATCATCTTTCCATTTCGTTCAAGGACAATTAGGGTTAGGCAACAAATGCTGGTCTCGCAAGTGATGCCCACATCCCATGAAAAAATAGAAAATGTATAAAATCCACCTAATTTCATGGCCAGGATTTTGAGGTTAGTGGGCGGGCACAGTTGGTGGGCCCGGAAGCAGCTGGGAAGCGGCCCCCCACCACCTGCAATCGGCCCCCGACCACGGTTTCACGCCGGCGGGCCCAGTCAAGGCCCGCCGAGTGTGAACAGTGGTCCCCCAATGGCCAGGAAGGGGAGGTGGGAGTGGGGGCCACCAGGTCCAAAGGCGACCCAGAGGCCGGTTTAAAACCGGCACAGTCAGGCCCTGGAAGGCTGCCGGCAATAAAGACATCTTCGGTGTTGTCAGCAGGAGAGTAAAAATTATGGATACAGATGCGGCCTGAGTGCCTTGAAGCTTGAGGGCCACAAATTGGATCTGCCCTCTAAGGTGTTCCTCAGGTGGGGTTGGCAATGGCGCTGCAAGTAGAGAGTGGACTAATCAGTGCTCCTCTGTCCCTTCAGGAGAAGACCACCCATAACAGCATTGAAAGATCGCGGACAGGTGGATGCCCCCCAAATCTCCTAATCCTAACCAGATATGAGCAGGACGCCCTTGAGCTGGAGAGGCGCCATGCACCTCGGTCAACCAGCCGCAGAGAGGCTGGGGTGTCAGATGAAGGTAAGAGTGCAGTGCACAGAGATGAGAGTTTCAGATGGTGCAAACATTCTTGTGTAGTCTCATCATTGATGGGAGCTTCAAAACTGGAGTTCCCATTGATCATTGAAAGACGATGGCACCATGATGCAGATCTCCATGGTCTCACCAGGGTGCCTGGCATGCACAGTGACAGTGTGATCACTTAATCTAATAACATGTTATTGTCCTCCCTTAGGTTTGCCATCACACACCCAATCACAGGACCCCCAAGACCCACCCCTGATGCTAGGGGACCGCCAGGCTCCAGGTGCACCTGCGTCACGCCCGCTCTCTGAACCAGGCACCGGCACAGATACCAGCACTTCGGTGGGCGTTAGATCTTTGGCTAGAATGTCGGTGCACAGCTGTGAGGGCACTTCACACTTGCTTGAGGAGCAGGCAGAGGCAGAGAGTGCCCAGGGCGCTGGCAGTCGGAGGAATGCTGGAGACCAGGATGATGCTCAGTCGAAGGTAGACGATGAGCCCCTGGAGTCATCCATTAGGTTGCACATGCTGGATGTCCAGTGGGATGTGCAGGAGGATCTGGCAGAAATACATGAAGGTATGCGTGCCATGGTCTCCGTTATGGAGAAGTCCATGCGGAGCCTGAGTACTGTGTTGACCCTGATGACCAAGCACACTGCCTCCTCCATTGAGAGAATGGGGACTCGCATGGAGAGGCATCTCCAGGAACAAAATCAGGGGCTCCTAGGGTTGTGCTCAGACCTGCCTGGCTTAATGACAATGGTAGAATGAGGGATATGCCTGGTTATGAGTTTACAGATTGTGGTGAACACAATGCTGCTGCTATTGATGCAAGCTGAGTTTAGAGCTGGTGAATTTGTTCAGAATCTATTAGAATATCGTTTCTTCACTGTGGCTGGGTCAATATCCTGGAACTCCCTTCCTAACAGCACTGTGGGTCTACCTACACCACATTGACTGCAGCAGTTCAAGAAGGCAGCTCACCACCACCTTTTCAAGGGCAACTAGGGATGGACAATAAAAATGATGGCCCAGCCAGCGAAGCCCAAAACCCATGAATGAATAAAAAAAATCCCACTTAGTACAGCGATTGTGCTATATAACTTAGTGGAAAATGTCCTCAATGTGAAGACAGGACTTTGTCTTCACAAGGCCTGTGTGGTGGTCACTCCTACCAGTACTGTTATGAACAGATGCATTTGTGACAGGTAGATTGGTGAGGACAAGGTAAAATAGCTTTACCCCTCATGTTGGTACTGTTATGAGACTTCATGGGGTCCGGAGTCAATATTGAAAACTCCCAGGGCCACTCCCTCCTGAATGTATACCACTGTACTGCCACCTCTGGTAGGTCTGTCCTGCCATTGGGTCAGGACATACCCAAGGATGGTGATGGAGGAATCTGGGATGTTGACTGATAGGCATTGTTCTTTAACTATGAATATGTGATGCTGAAACCATCTGATGTAAGGTAGTTATTTCTCAGGATAGCAGGACATGCCAGGCCTGACTTAACCCTTAAATGGCTTACTCAAAGAACATGTAGGAGGCGGGGGCAGGCAGGTACACAAACTATGCAACCCGTATATTCCTTCTCAGGGGATAGCTGACATGAGATCAGGTCCACCTCACTCCCAAGACCTCCTGTAATTGATCAGCGTGTTTATGCTAAAATTAAAATTATGTCGCATTTTGGTTTGGCATTTGTAACTTCTTGGTATCATGAGGTTTTAGCAGGTCTGGTAATTAATCAGGGTCAAAAAGAGAGACATTGTTGTGTGAAATGATTGGGAGTTGACAAGAACTCTAGGGAGATGTTGTGCTTAAACATTGCAAAGGGTGACACTTTGATCCATGGACAAAGCACGGCTAGTGATTTCCTTACCAATGTTCCTGCTAGTGGCATGTGTTCTCTGATCACAGGTCCCCCTGACACTGAGCTCCAGGTATCTCTGTGTTCCATGGCCTGTCCTGTCTCAATCTCAATGATCTGAAATGGTAGCCATTATCTGAGAGATCTGCTTGGGAGGTCATTGTGTACAGGATGTCATAACTCATTACAGGGCTTCCATATGGGAGGGAAGTTGCCTGTTACCAAAGGCAGATCTTCTCATTCATTCATCATACAACTTGCAGGGCTTATTTCCTATACTCGTTATGTGGGATAATAGCATTAACAACAACTTGCATTTATATAGCACTTTTAACGTAGCATAAATATCAACTCACTTCACAGATTAACATTGTTCTCTTCTCTCTGACTTAAATTTAGCTGAAGTGAGAATTTCTGAGACATATTTTTAGTCAGTAGGGGAATCAAGGATTATGGGGAAAAGGCAGGAAAGTGGAGTTGAGGATTATCAGATCAGCCATGATCTAAATGAATGGTGGAGCAGACTCGATGGGCCGAATGGCCTACTTCTGCTCCTACGTCTTACTTAAATTTTAATCGTAAAGCCATTCCCTGATACTACTTTTGTCTTATTCCCCTTGTCTCACTCCACATTGGAGCTGATTGAACAATGGCAATAACAACGTGCATTTAAATAGGGTCTTTATTGTAGTAACAAAAAACTTCGCAAGAGCATAATCAAACAAAATTTGAAACCGTGTCACATTAGAGCAGCTGACCAAACACAACTGAGCCAACACAGGCCCGGTGGGGGTGAATCCATTGCGGGAGTTTGTTTACAGCATTTTAACGCCACAGGAATAGCATGCGGGATTTGAGTGGCGCATGAAGGTGAGCAAAGTGTTGAGTTAGCTCAACACTTTGAGACGTCCTGAGGTTGTGAAAGGTGTTCTATAAAAGCAAGTTCTTTCTTTTGTTCATTCTGAAAAGCCATGCCAGGCCTCCATGGTGTGCACTGTGGAACAGCAGCCATAAAAGCCGGGGATAAATGTCCGATATTTCATGCTGTTTCCAAAGTCCAGCCATGGAGTCAATTACCAGGTGATGAAGGCCACATGGGTTCCATGAGCCTGGATTGAGCCACAGGAGCAGACACCTGACGTACTTGTGAAACCGTACACCAGCAAGGGTCAATACCTCCCAAAGAGAAACAGAATATTAGGAAGGTGAGTGAACTACATATGCAGGAAGTCCTTGTTTACCCCACAAAAAAACTGAGAATTATATTTAACGAGACTGTTGTATAGATGTGGAAAATATAACCTGTTCTACCACAACAGATATTTTTTTCCTTTAGTAGCCAACATGTATTGAATAATGGATCATGCAATGAAATGCAACATGAAAGGAAGCTATTCCTATTAAATTGGGTCAGAATGATCCCAAATGTTAAAAATAAAGTAAACAACTAAAAACAATCTGCTGCAAATGATGCACTTGTACCTCTCAATCTGCAAAATGTCAAAAGGGTGGAACTTTGATTAATGTTTGGGGTGGGAATGTGGTTGGAAATAGACAATTCAACCAGGTGATGCACCTTAAAGGCTCCCGCCACTTTTGCTGACAGCATTATTTCATGTTGGGGTTTCGCAATTAACAAAGGTCATTTCACAGGTGTGGCTGCACTAGAATATTACTTCTAAATATTTGTGTTTCAAATGCTCATAAAAGTATGATACCTGCAACAAGACTCCACTGGCACACTGGTTAGGCCACAACTGGAGTACTGCGTGCAGTTCTGGTCACCACATTATAGGAAGGATGTGATTGCACTGAGAGGGTGCAGAGGAGATTTACCAGGATGCTGCCTAGGCTGGAGCTTTGAGGAAAGATTGGATAGGCTGGGGTTGTTTTCCTTGGAGCAATGAAGGTTGAGAGGGGACCTGATAGAGATGTATAAGATTATGAGGGGCATAGATAGGGTGGATAGGAAGGTGCTTTTTCCATTAGTAGAGGGGTCACTAACCAGGGGACATAGATTTAAGGTAAGAGGTAGAAGGCTAAGAGGGGAGTTGAGGAGAAAGTTTTTCACCCAGAGGGTGGTGGGAGTCTGGAACTCACTGCCTGAAAGGGTGGTCGAGTCAAAAACTCTCATAACATTTAAGAAGTATTTAGATATTCACTTGCGTTGCCACAGCCTCCAAGGCTATGGGCCAAGCACTGGAAAATGGGATTAGTGTAGTCAGATCTTTGTTGACCGGAGCAGACCCAATGGGCCGAATGGCCTCCTTCTGTGCTGTAAACGTGTATGAGTCTATGAGTCTATTATTCGTTCTTGAGTTGTGGCCGTTGCTAACAAGAATGGCATTTATTGTCTATTCACTGTGAGAAGGTGCTGGTGAACTTTTCTCTGAAACCATGGGTGACAAGCACAGTTAAGAGCCAACCACTGTCATGTGGGGTTTTGAGCCATGTATAGACCAGACCAGGTAAGGATGACAAGTTTCCTTCCCTAACCAGCTTTAGTGAACCAGTGGGTTTTTGCAACAATCTGACAACTTAATTTTTGCAAAATATTTTCTATAACTGCATTTGCAAACACCCATGACAGAGATGTGAGCTCATATTGTTATGATCCCAACTGATGTTAACATGGGACAAGTCACATCCCAGAGTGAAACCTGGCGTGATAGACCTCTTTCTTTAGAAACTGTGGAGGAAAGTTACTGAACAAATTCACAGGAGTCTCCTGATAATCTTTTAACACAAAGAATAAAATATTTATTAATATTTATTAAACAAAAAGAAATTATATTATACTAGACAAAAAGGTTAGAAAGCTCTCAATACAAACACAAGAAAATGATTCAAACTCACATTGTTCCTTTTACCCTAACAATATATTTACAGACACATATAAATTCAGAAAGATAAAACAATTTACATTATCTATATTATACTCTAATATTCAGGGTATGAGGTACATGTGAATTAACAGGTGAACTGTGGTCAGACACACCACACTCAAAAGTAAATGACAAATGTGGCCAGACCCGATTCCATGGATTTCTCAACAGCCCACCCAGATTGTGAGCCAACCAGCCTCACTGAAGCATTGCCTTTCTCACTAAGGTTTCCAATATCCACATTTGAAGTACTCACCTTGGAATTCTCTCCAAATGCTGCTCCCACCCAGACAGCTTCAACAAGGATCCACCTCCAGGGTTTCAATCTCGCCTCCCGAGATTCCCCTGGATCTCCAAGTACACTCAAACTTCACTTTCCAAGCACAATTTCAGATCCTTGGCTGTGTCAAACAGAACATGACTGCTTCAAAAGGCCCACAGTAAGGAATTACAGAACATTGGGTGGCTCCCTGGATCTTCAGGGCTCCTGTCAAGCCCGCTTTGCTTCAAGTCTGCTCCTCACATCTCTCTCTAACTTGAAGCCTATTACTCTGCTCCTTTCATTTAACTTGACTTCTAGGACCTCTCTCTGATCCCTGTCTTTGTCCCTGCCTGGGACTTTCTTCTGGGACCTCGCTCTGTTCCTGTGTCCTGTTCCTTGGGACACCTTCTTCAGTAACGGTGTTCCAGTTCAGGTCACATTTTGCACCGCTTTTACTTCTTTTCTTCTCAGGGCTGGTCCTTGGCCTGAGGACATGGAAACCCCAAACTGCGCAGGATCGGCCATTTCCTGGCCGGTGCGTGCACAAAAGACCTGAGACTCATCGGGAGCAGGAGTTCCTGACTTCCGACTACAGATTAAGGTAAGTATTCCAGTTTCATCAGAATGCTAACCTAGGCCTGTTGGCTTCTACTCCAGTCACATAACCACTATACTACCATACCCCTGTTAATAGCTAGAGAGAAAAGCACACTCAAGATATAAGCAACAATTGATGTAAACTCATCCATGTGAGGTTTTGTTTTTCTATAAAATATGATTTACTTCAGACTAAGCACAAACCACTAAACAAAATGGTTGTGTCAACATAGTATGGCATTCAGCCTAATATAAGTGACACAAAGCATGGTGAAAATATTCTAGTTTAATTCTGAGGGCACCCTTTTATCCCACATTTCTACAACCTAAAAACAATGAAGTAAGTGACGTGACTCCATTCTGCTTGTCCCAGTGCCTTTGAGTGTAGTTCTGATGCTTCCCACAACCTCAGAGGGAGATCCTGTCCTCATCTCTAGACAAATGTGCCTTGGGACATTTATATACGTTAAAGGTGCTATATAAATGCAAGTTGTTGCTGCTGTAATTGAGGTTATGATACACCATTCAGCCCGATACTTCATCAGGTGTTTAAGCACACCGTTCACTCTTTTGGTCTGAAGTAACGACCTGTGGGTCAGCAACAAGAAGCTCAAGATGATGACAGAAGAACTGGAGGGGAATTGAGTAGAATTTTCTTCACACAGAGCTTGGTTAAGATCTGGAAGGCAGTACCTGACAGAGTGGTCAGAGCAGACTCCACAGGAAGTTTTAAAAGGTAACTGGACACTGAAGAGGGCTAATTTGCAGGGTGGGAAAAATGCTGGGTTGGGCGGCAGGAATTGGACAGCTTCTTCAAAGAGCAAGCACTGTCATAACTGGCCGAATGGCCTCCTTCTGTACTGTAAGATTCTACAGGTGTAATTTAATGACCTCCCCTGTGGCGAATTTGGTGGCGAGGATCATTTAATCGGGCAGGAGGGCGGCAGGTAGGGGCGCCGCTGCCTTCTTGCCTCCACCCTGATTAAGTCTGTGGCATTGGCGCCCTTCCTGTCCGGTCATCAATTTGTGGGAAATTAATGCCCACTTAAGATCTTCTTCCCGCTGGTATTAACCCAGCAACAGTAGGGGCAGTGGGGGCTCACCATGCGGGGAGTACGACAATCAAACCTGTGTGGGGTTGCTTGCGGAAACCTGTGGGAGCGGGGGTAGGGCAGGGTGTTGGGGGCTGCCTCGTTCAAAAGCGCTTAGTGCTTGGTTGAGGGATCTGGCACAAAGTGGGGGGAGGGGGAGGGGGGAAGGTGCCCATTAAGAGCCACCTCCCTGTCCTTGCTGCCACTCCAACCCCTCACCCTCCCCTGTGAGCCCCACCCTGCCATCACTCACCAGTGGCCTGGAGTCTAGCAATTATCCTAGGCCTCAGGTAAGGGGGGTCATACTGGCAGCAGCTACCTCCTCCCCAGTGGCGCTGTCGTCCAACAGAGCAGCTGGCCTCTGATTGGTCAGCAACTCTTGGTGGGCGGGACTGCCAACCACACCTCACCCCCCCCCACCCCCCACCATCCCCCGCTCCACCTCCAGGTCCTTAATCTCAGGGAAGGCCCGCTACTGTCCAGTTAAGTTCCTGAGTGGCACTTAAAAGAGGTGGTGTGGGAACTTGCCATCTCTCTAGCTGGGCGGGTCAGAGCCCATTAAATACTGCCTTATGACTTTATTTACTAAAGGAAGGAATGGCATAGTGAAACCTTTAATTAATCATTAACATTATAGGATTAATTCCATAAACCTCTGCACCTGACAAGTTGCTTTCAAACGGAGGGAGTCAGACAAAGGCCTACGACATTGTAGGCCCCATTCTCTGACCTGTATTCTCTGATGATTCAGTGCGGCGGGACCCAAAATTCCCGCCCATAGTCAATGGACTTCTTGCTGCCTCTCCAGATTTTCCACCTCACCCGCGACATTTCCTGCCATGCGTGGGACTGGAGAATCCAAGCCTCCAATGCCATTTTGAAAGTCACCATTGCATCTGCTTCTGCTGCCCTTTCAGGCGGTGCCCCCCACATTATAGCTCACTACAGAAAAAGATTCCTCCACATCTTCCCCTTGGCTCTTTTGCCAATTATCTTAAATCAATAGATAAAAACAAAAAACTACTGCGGATACTGGAAATCCAAAACAAAAACAGAATTACCTGGAAAAACTCAGCAGGTCTGGCAGCATCAGCGGAGAAGAAAAGAGTTGACGTTTCGAGTCCTCATGACCCTTCAACAGAACTCAGTTCTGTTGAAGGGTCATGAGGACTCGAAACGTCAACTCTTTTCTTCTTCGCCGATGCTGCCAGACCTGCTGAGTTTTTCCAGGTAATTCTGTTTTTATCTTAAATCCATGTCTTGTGGTTTTCCCACCCTCCTGCCAGTGAAAACGTTTTCATCTTCTCAACTCTATTGAGAGACGGGGAGTCTGAAAAATGGGCAGACTCGATGTTGGGTCCAACATTTTTCAAGCATCCTCGCGGGCACTGGACATTGGTCCCCAAAAGTGGGTCCAGCACCCATTTTATGCCCATGAAACTAGCGCAAAGAGGTGGGATTTGTACCCCGTAGCTAATTCAGAGCATTTTCAAGATGGCAAACATGCACGTCGATAGGCAGATAAGGTTAGAAATAAAGCTCTCCCTTCTTGCTTTTAATAACTCGAATTTTAAAAGAAACCTCAATTGTAAAACCACAGAATCTTTATAAATGGAATACGCTCTGGAAGTGGTGAAATAGGATCTTTATTATCGCTCCTGAGAAAACCATAACTTGCTCATGGAAATAAATATCAAATTTCATGGCTCCCATAGCATACCCTCTATCTCTGTATGATGTGCGGCCAATAACTGTATTGAATAAATGAACGTCATGTCCCTTCAGGTAGAGTACAGAATTGATTCAGCTTACTAGAGATAGCATTGATACGGGAACTACTCATGACAGCTTCAATTTCCAGCAGCTGCGCAGTCTTCACTAGGCCTCTGCCTCTCCAAATATAAAGGGCTCTACTGTAAATCAGGAGGGGTCTGGACAGAGTAGATAGGGAGAAAATGTTCCCGCTCGTAAACGGATCGAGAATCAGAGGGCACAGTTTTAAAGTGTTTCGCAAAAGAAGCAAATGTGAGGTGAAAAAAAAAAACTTTTTTCATGCAGCGAGTAGTTAGGGTCTGGAATACACTGCCCGGAAGTGTGGTGGAGGTAGGTTCAATGGAAGCATTCAAGAAGGCATTGGGTGCTTACTTAAATAGAAACAATGTGCAGGGTTACTGGGGAAAAGGCGGGAGATTGGCACTAAGTTAAAATGCTCAGAGAGCCGGTGCAGACATGATGGGCCGAATGGCCTCCTTCTAGACTGTGACAATTCTGTGATTCTGTGAAATCTTCCTATATTTAGCTGGCCTGTGGCAATATAACCACAGTTACAGTCTGCATCCTGCAATGGGCTTCCTGCTTCTCAAGGGCAATTAGGGGCGGGCAATAAAAATGCTGGCCTAGCCAGCGATGCCCACATCCCATGAAAGAATGAAAAAAAAAGTTATCTGGTTCAGTACAGCAGCTCAGGGCTATTTTTGAAGTGGTATTCAATATTGTGTCGGCACATGGAGATATATAAATTCAAGCTGAACTACGTCCCTGCTGAAATCATAAAGATTTGGCTCTGCATGTTAAATAGTTAACCCTTCTTTTGAGATATTTAGTCACTTCTGGAGAAAGGGGAAATAAAGATCCTGAATTCCAGTTGTGAACTGGGAAGCTTTAAATTCTTTTGGCACATGCACAATGACAACACTAACTTGCACTTCCACATTTTAACGTAATTCATCCCAAGGTGCTTCAAAGGAGTGTTATCAAATACAATTTGACACCGGCTGACGGGAGGAGATATTAGACCAAAAGGAAGTCGAGGAAGTAGGTTTTAAGGAGGGTCTTAAAGGAGAGAGGTAGCAGAGAAATTTAGAGAGAGAATTCAAGAGCTTAAGCTGCAATGGCCTCTTTAAGACTAAGCAAAGTGAATTAGCATATGTTAAAGGAACAAAATACACACAGGAGAGCAGTGTTCATTCCACAATGACAAAGGTCTCTATAAATCAAAACTCGGGGGTGAAATGATCAGAGTTCACATTGTCCTCTACTGTGTAAGGCTCTGTCTGTGCGTGACAGTGAGATTGCCCTCCTTCCCTGAAAAAAGCGCTGGTGGACCTTCACCTTGAACCGCTGCAGGTTTGATAGAGACATTCAAAACCATGAAGGGTTTCAATAGAGTAAATAAGAAGAAACTGCTTCCAGTGGCAGAAGGGCCAAGAATAGATTTAAGGTGATTGGCAAAAGAACCAGAGACAACATGAGGAAACATTTCCTTCTACAGGTCATTGTGATCTCATACACATTGAGGGCAGTGGAAGCAGATTCACTTTCAAAAGGGAGAATTGGATAAATACTTGAAGGGAAAAAGAATTATGGGTTATGGGAAAAGGCGGCAGGGGAGTGGGATTAATTGGATTGCTTTACTAATGGGCTGGCACAGGCACAGTGGGCCGAATGGCCACCTTCTATGCTTGTACTGTTCTATGATTCTATGTTGCAACCCTTGTGGTGGTGGTGACCTTACCATGATGTTAGGGTAGAGAATTCCAGGATTTTGAGCTGGCAAAGGTGTAAGAGTGACCATGTGGGCTAATTTTGTGGGAGGGAGGCCATTTTGCCGAGTGAGCTTTCCGAGTTGCTGTTCTGCGTCCTATACATAGTATCACTCCAGCCACAGTGGACGCAATGGGTATTGAGTCCAGAGGTAGAATCCTGGATGGTGTTAAACTTCTTGAGGCTTTGTGCAAGTGTGCCCATCAGCCATTGGTGAGTTTTTCCATCACTTATGACCTGAACTTTGTTGATGCTGGGGAGGTTTTGAGGAGGTCAGGAAGTGAGCCACTTACAGTATAGATTACAACATCTCTTCCCTGCTTTTATAGCCACAGTGTTGATATGGCTGGTTTGATTAAGCTGCTTGCCACTGGTAAACTTTGTCCCCCAACCAGACCCTGAAAGTGATGGACTCAGATGCCATTGAGGAAGAGGGTGAGGAGTGGGGGGGAGGTGGGGTGTAGGGATTTTTCATGTTGGAGATGGTGGTAAGCAGGCACTTCTGTGAACACAGAATTTATTTGTCACTTGCCAGCCCACACATGGATATTGCTCAGCTTTTACTATGGGCTGGCATGGGCTGGGGTTTAAATGGGGCTTAAAGAGAAAAGAATATCATTTTCATATATTTTAAAAGAAAAGAAGACAGAATTACAAAAGTATTTGGCAAGGTTTTATATGCTGCTTTGCAAGCACAAGACGTGTTATAAATTTTGTCACTGCACAGCATGTTTCATCATGATAAACTGGACACAAGTCTCTTCTTGTGCTTCTCCCTCCCCCAAACAGAAATAAAAAGCTTGCCAAATGCTTTTGCACCAAGGTAGTGCCACTTTAAAATTGGCACAGGCTGTCCGAGAAGATTTAAAGCTGCTAAAATAAATGGAGCTGTCCATCATGGCGTTGCGCAGTGGCTAAGTGTGGTTAAAAACAAGAGAATCAATTCCACTCCCAGACAAAAAAAAAAGCACCAGGCATGGTCGCAAGCCGACAAGCGCGTGCACATGGTGGAAATCAACAGAACTAGTTCCCCATCAGGAAAACTAACTACAGTTGGACTTCACCCTCCTCTGGGACAGGGACAGGGGCAACGGGGAACCGAGAGAAAGTGCTGCAATTTTCCGGGAAAGCTGGGTCGGCATATGATTTGCGACATGTAACACCGCATCCAGGAAATGCTGCTGGCTGATTCACCTCTGGGCAAAATTCAAAATGGTCTGCTGCCATTCACGAATGCGAGCGTTGTTTTCTTTTTAACAAAGCCGTGTTGCCAGGGAATGGGGCGAACAGAAGGCCTTCGTGGGGTGTGCATTGAGGCCAGGCCCTGGGGTTGCCACCTGTAGCCTCTGAGAGCTACAAGACACCGCCCGCCGGCTTATAGCCAGTTGCCTGAAAGCCGATAATGTTCCTCAATGATCCCTGCCATACTGGGTGTTCAGACATTTCTTTCCAGGCAGGTTTGGGCGTGTAGGCAGCTTGTGTTTATGGCTTTAACAGCTTACAAAGGAAAGAAGCTGTCATTTCTTCCCTGGGTGTGTAAAACCAGTTACACTGGTACGTCATGTCATGAGAGAGCCAAGGTTTAGCACTCTCAGCAAATTAATGACATATCCATATTTTGTGCTTTAGGCTTGGCAACTGAATGTTTGAAAAAGAGAAAGAGAGAGAGAGAGAGGAGTGCATGGCAAAATGCCCAGGGTCTGAATTTGCTGTCTTAATATTTTAGGCCCCTGTCCACTTGCGACTTATAAGGTCAAATGTCAAAAGGGCATAGTGAAATAATTCATCAACATCTGCAATATCAGGAATCCTTAAAATGCATCAAGGGGGGAGAAAAGGCACACTGCAATTCAACATTAAAGTGAATATAAATATCTTGGAAAATTAAAAAGGATATTGTTACACACGATTAAAAATAATCATCAAAAGTGGAAAAAAAATGACACTTTCAGCTTCATCCTTTCATCTCCTGGAGGCATGGACTCTGTAAGTTGTCACCTCAGTGTATTCAATGGCTCTTGAAGCACTAGACTCCTCCACAGAGAATGTCAGTCCCAGCCCTGGGCAATTTTGACAAACAGAGTATATATTGATACATGATAAAGTATGCTAGGAATCACTCTACTGCTAAAGGCTACTATAGTTTTAATATCATCATTTGAATTAACAAGCATTCTGCGGTGAAATAATGAGCTTTCATTATTCAGGACATCATCCTTACCCAGGGAACAGAGCAACCATTAGCGCTCGGGAAACTTAATGAAAATATTAAAAGAAATAGTTTTTTTTTCTGTAAAACTTTTTTTTTTAATTGGTACATTGAATAACTCGTGAATCAATAATAAATAACACTTGGGAAGATGGATAGGGCTGACAGAGAGCGAGGTAGCGATGGAGGTTCCATATGCAGGTGTTACTGGGAGCACACCTGCATGGTAACAGCGGCAAGACAACTGATTACTCTAATCACTGCTTCACAAAGGCCTTTTGCATTTCAGTGCATCAGCAATCCAAGTAATGTCTGCCTCTCAGATGGCAGGGCGATAACCTCACCTGACTGAAGGGAGGGCTGGGGAGGCGGGTGGCGAGGGAATGTCAGGAGAACAGACTCCCTTAAAGCTACCTTGCGTTCAGCCCTTACATTAATAGCCACCAGCTGCGTTGGTCGGTAAAGGCAATGACCTCGGGAGTAGCTGTCTACAGAGGACTCAAACTACGATTTTCCCTTTGACTCCGGAAAGTCAGCTCAGCTCAGCAGCAAGGATTTAACACTTGCTCCCATCCACAAAAACGGTACAATATTCACCCCAGAGGTCGGTTTGTTTGACGTCTTTGAAAATTCCAACATAATTCTCCTCCAACTGTGAACTCTCACCCTTTGTTAAATTCTGAAATAGAAACTTCAAAGAAAGGATGCAGCAAAATAAGAAACACGGCCTGACAAGCTGAATCCACTAAAAAGCAACCTCTAAGAACCGATTCATCATTAAAGGAATAAGTGTCAGTTAAAGTATCAGCGAGGCTGTGGCAGCTGACTCCTTAGTGAGAGGCAAAAATTCAAATTCTAACCTTGACTAAAATATACCCTGGTGCTTCCAATCTCAGCTGTGACATGAGGGGTGGCAATGAGGAGAGGGAAGGTCGGACAAGGCTGGAACCCAGACCGCCCAACTCTGCCAGCTGAAAGTAATATGCACGTTGTAATTGGCACAGATTTGTAAGAGGCATTTAGCGAGAAATGAAAATATGCCAAGCACATCACCCCCTCCCCGCCCACCCCACCAACCAGTGTTTCCTCCTTCTCTCCTGAAAGTGATATCCTCCTGCCCTAGTGGCCATAATTCACTCGTGAGCCCAGATAGCGTTGTGAGACTATTCGACTGCAGGGGCATCGCAACAATGTCACGATCTTGGCTTTAACCAACTCCCGCCCGCTTTCCAACTAGAGCTAATAATAGCAACCTGAAGTTGATTTCCTCTCCCCTTCACCGTCCCCGGCCCTGATCGGCCAAAATCTGTGGAAACATCAAGAAAGTAATTTGTGCAGGTGCTTCATTTCTCCCTCACCATCGGCACCCCAATCCCCAACCCCACCTGCAAAACCCCGGTTTGTGGCTGCGGGGGGAATGAGGTTCACAACGCGTGACACAGAGTATAAAATCCAGCCTACGATACTGCGACTTGTATATTCACGAGTTTAAAAAAAAAAGCTTGCCTGTAAAAGCTAGAAAGGGAGAGTTATTTAATGACTCTCACACACATGGGGGATAAACATAGGGTTTCATACATTAATCTTTGAAGTCCGTTTTTTTCTCTTGGAAAGATTTACGGCTAATACACTGCTATAAAGAGATTAGCATTTACAGTGTAGATATTAATGGCTAGTTTTTGGATTTGGGAACTGATTTACCTGACCTCCTTTGTAAAACACAAGGCACCGTGAATAATAAGGCCGTCTTTTTTTACTTCAGGAAAGGCTGACTAACTGAACACTGACACATTTTATCTGCGAGTTCAGCAAATAAGCTTTTGATGCTAACCAGTTATGCAGGTGAGGTCTAATAGCTTAGTAACAACATAACTGCAATACACACCACTATCTCCTTGAGCATGTTTCTTCAGGCAAGAAGGAGGATCCTATGATTTCGCCACATATTTGCAGGAGATTGGCTGTTGCGGTGGATTAGTGCATTGCTTTATTACCTTCAGCCGGAAGGTGTTCACCTGAAACAAGTCCTAACAGTCTCAACCCAGTGCCAGTTCCTAGTGAACTCAATAGTCCCGAGCGCTCCCTAACCCAGTGCCAATTGCCTCTGAGTTGGCAAGTCAGAAACAATAAGGGTAGCTACTATGGGGGCATGGGTTGTGATCAACCAGAATGGAGAAGGCTCATTCGGGAAGGCACCAAACGCCTCGAGAGCCTTCAGCCGGAATTTTACGGTCTCTCTTGCCGAAGCCAATGGACGTTTGAATGGCTCCCCCCCTCCGCCGCAGGGGAGCTTGCCGCGGTGGGGCTGGAAAACCCCGGCCATCGTCAGGAAAGGGGCCGAGGTGAAGTTGAGGCGTCGGGGGTAGCGCGCAAACCCCCCAAACACTCGATCTACCCAATCTTTCAGGCGCCACCTGCCCTACGCGTCTGCAGGTCGTGCAATGGAATTATCAGCCAATTCGGAGCCCATCAGACTGGAGTGAAAGCAAGTCATCTTCAATCACGAGGGACTGCGTAAGAAGGAGAAGCAGAAGAATGTAGCAAATGGAAAGTGAAATATCACATTGATTCTGGGGAAAGTGGGTGTTGAGGGTGGAGAATAGTGCCCTCCTGGTGTATTGGCTAGAGGCAAACACCTACCAAAATACCTAGATAAAAGCAAAACCCACTCCCCCTCAACCAGCTTATATTTCACCTCATTTCTATATTTCCTTTGTTCTGATGAAGGGTCATACAGACTCAAAACGTTAACTGTGTTCCTCTCCGCAGATGCTGTCAGACCTGCTGAGTTTTTCCAGCTATTTATATTTTTGTACCAAAATACCTACCCTGACCTGTTTTTGCACTGTTACTGGGTGCCCAATCGAAAAGTATTTCACGCCATGGCATTGATGCACTTCATCTCAATAAGCACCATATTTTTACCTCTCACTTAAGCACAAAGTCTAGGCTGATGCTCCGGTGCAGCACTGAGGGTGCGCTGCTCTGTCAGAGGTGCTGCTTTTGGATGAGGCATTAAACCGGTGACCCCATTTGCCCTCCCAGCCGGATATGAAGGATCCCATGGCACGATTCTGAAAGAGAGCAGGGGAATTCTCCACGGTGCCCTGGCCAATAGTTATCCCTCAACCAACTGAACAATGGGTTGTCTGGTCATTATCACATTGCTGTTTGCGAGACTTGCTGATTACAAATTGGCTACCAGAGTTCTTACATTACAGCAATGACTACACTTTAAAAAAAATTGCTGAAGTCAGATATGGGGCAAAAACATCCTGAACCCTGACTTTCTGACTGTGCTCCCTGGGAGCTCAGCTTCCCACTAACAGCACAGTATGATCCCAATCCTCTCGTCATGGCAGATACCAATAGCATGCGTGTAGTCTATGGTCATACTTGTGACTTAAGCTGCAATGTCAGTTTCCCTGGTGCCAAGCTAAGTCATCCCCTAGATGATGACAATTATGCACCAGCTTTCACAGGATACGAAAATCAAAATGAATTCATGAATCTATAATAATAATAATAATAATATGCAGTTTTTGTCTATCGGCCCTTTTTTGATTGGGTGGATGGATTTGGTTTGTGGATCCTGACATGTGTGACACATGTGTGAGGCGCGCAGGGATGCTAATTTTGGTTGGGCGGGCTGGGGTTTTGGTGGAGAAGAGAACTTTGGAAGGTAAGGGGGGGACCTAACAAATAAGTTACCCTGGATGGAGGTGGGGGACTGGGGAGCAAGAGGGGATGTTCAGTATGGGAGGGGGGGCAGGAGCAGGAATAGTATGGAGAGGGGGGAGGGGAAAGAATGGGAGGTAAAGAGTGGAGAATGGGGGCAGGATGGGGATAATATGAGAGGGCTGGGAGAAATGGAATGGATGTGCTTTGAGAGGGATAGCATGGGAAGAATGGAATGGCCTGGGATGGGGATTTAAAGGTGTACTTTTGCAATAAAGACACCGATTTCACCGATTTCACTGCAAGTGTTTTACGGGTTTTTGCTGGTATGAAATAATACTTAGACATTGGAATGTATTATTCCTAATTTTTTTTAATGACGACCCTAATGTTGTTTTTGGGTCCAACCAGCAAAACAGAATTACTTCACCAAAGAAGGAAGATTCTAATTGTATATAATTATAGTGTTATCTAATTAATTATCATGATCTTTCCCTTCTGTTAAAGACAGTTGTTTCAAGGTTGTGGCAATTCTGTCATTTGACATTCAGAACAAACTGCCATAACTCACCATAACTTGTGTTTTATTTGTGTTGATTTAAAGAGAAGCAGCATTTTCTAGAGGGAGGTCATTGAACTTTGAAGGATGCTATTCTGGTTATTTCACAAAGGAGGCAATTTATTTACACTTAGCCATCAATGCAAATTAGTATACAGTGGAATGTCACATACCCTCCTAGATCAAAGTCCACAAGCAGCCACCACACCCTGGTTTTCTATCAGTACTTTGCCCAGCTACCTAAGTCTAGGAAGACTAGGTGCAGGTTGACAGAATAAAAACTTAGGGACTTCCAAGTATACAGGTGTTTCTGCAGGGTAGGGGTGGGGGGTATTGTGGTGGTTTAATGGATAAAAACAAGTGGCCTCATTGGTACAGATGGAGTCTCAGCTCGTCTCTCTGAAATACAGCCACAATAGGCTCCAAGAAGCCTTTGCAGCTTCCTGATGCAATGTTAAACTGAAGCTTCCTTTTCAGGTGGATATAAAAGATCCCATGGATTCTGAATTTCCCGGAAGAAGTGTCCTTGTGTCCCGGGCAACGCTTGTGCCCCAGCCAACACCGTCAAAGGCAGATTGACCAGTCACTTATCCCAGCTGCTACCTGTGACATTTCTTGCTATGTGCAAACTGGCTCATATGTTTGCCAACAAAATAGAGATGACTACACTTAAACAATTCACCAGCGGTGAAGCACTTTGGGACATCTTGGGGGATTTGAAAGGCATTACTTAAATCAAGTGTCTTCTTTCATCTTCTTTCATCTTAGAACCAAGCTCCAGGTAACACTTGTCAACAAGTCTCAGAGATATGCTGGATGTCTGTCTCATGCTGTGGTGCACACTTTGCACCAGGCTACAGCTTATTTCAAGGCCTCATAAACATTCAAACCTCGATTTCCAACTCAAAATCCATTTTTCATTTCACCTATTTTTGAAAGAAAGAACTTGCATTCATACAGCGTCCTTCATGCCCGCAGGACGTTCCGATGTGCTACACGGCCGCTGAAGGACTTTTGAAGTGTAGTCGCTAAGGTGACGCAGGAGAGGCCTGAATTAAAGCATTTTCTTAAAAGATGCCAGCTAAGAAACTTGGCGACAATTGAGTTTCTAATCCGCTGCTCTGAACTGTGAATGCGCTACTGCCTGCATAATCGCAGGAGCAAACTCATCACCCCTTCCCGCTCCCTCCATCACCGTAGGCTTAAGCTGAAGAGAGAGCTGAGTCCTCCCTAGGGGCTGGATGTTTTAAACCAAGCCCAGCTATCAACAGCTACATGGTGTCTGACTGTTTTAACTAAATGGAGGCTCTGAAGAACTGCAGGCTATGCATGAAAAGCAATGCCCTCCCATACTGCGACCGTAACACAATGCTGTTGTGCAGAAAGACCAAAACAAACTTCAAGGCAGGGCAGCAGAAGGCATTTACTCTTGTTTGGGAATTTGCTACCTGGAGCAATGTATCCAGAAAGGCGAGATAATGAAGCACTTGACTAATTCAATGGGGCTCCAGCTGCCTCAGCCAGAGGGACTGTAGTTCAGCAAGGGTTAGGGCACCCACTGGTAGCCATTGGCCTCTCAGCACATGTGTAGCCAAAACAAAACAGCATAGACATCAAAAGAATCTTAACGTCAATATGTTCAGTTGAAAGACGGCCTATGAGATTATTATCATCTGAAGCATGCATTACTTCTTGATTGTTCAATCAAAATATTTAAGTCAGTCATATCCTATTCCTGAGTCGAGAGATTTGCAATGATAACGTAAAGAATCTGGGGAAAGAAGCTCATAAAAGCAAAAGGAGGGAATTCAAAAAAAGGCAGGAGATAGTGGATTTGCCAGATGAAATGCAAGAAAATATGGCATTCACCAAAGGATGAATCATCACTTTCTCACAGTCACCACAACAACTCATTGTTAGCATAATGCATCATTCAACAAAGATACCAATAGGAAAACAATGAATGGACTTCAAAACTCATACATACAAACGTATGAATTAGTGTCAGGAATATCCATTCGGCCCCTCAAGCCTAATCCATGATTTGATAAGATCATGGCTGATCTGATTGTGGCTTCAACTCCACTTTCCTGTCTATCCCCTATACCCTTTGACTCCCTTGTCAGTCAAGCATCTATCCAACTCAGCCTTAAAAATATTCAATGACCTTGCCTCCACTGCTCTCTGGGGAATAGAATTCCATAGACTAACGACTCTCCTAGAGAAAAAATTTTCTCCTCATCTCTTTCTTAAACGGGAGACCCCTTATTTTTAAACTGTGTCCCCTTTCCCACAAGGGGAAACATTCTCTCAGAATCCACCCAGTAAGATCACCTCTCATTCTTCTAAATGCCAATAGAACCAGATCCAACCTGTCCAACCTTTCCTCATAAGATAACTCCTTCATTCCAGGAATCAGTCAAGTGAACCTTCTCTGAACTGCTTCTGATGCAATTATATCATTCCTTGAATAAGGAGACCTAAACTGTACACAGTACTCCAGGTGTGGTCTCACCAATGCCCTTTACAACTGTAGCAAAACATCCCTGCTTTTATAAACAAAAACAAAAATACCTGGAAAAATTCATCAGGTCTGGCAGTATCTGTGGAAGGGAGCACAGTTAACGTTTCGAGTCCGTATGACTCTTCAACAGAACTAAGGAAAAATAGAAAAGGGGTGAAATATAAGCTGGTTTAAGGGGGGGTGTTTGTTGGGACAAGAGAGCTGGATAGAGGGCCAGTGATAGGTAGAGATAACCAAAAGATGTCACAGACAAAAGGACAAAGAATTGTTGAAGGTGGTGATATTATCTAATTTTATTTTATAATATCACCACCTTCAACACCTCTTTGTCCTTTTGTCTATGACATCTTTTGGTTATTTCCACCTATCACTGGCCCTCTATCCAGCTCTCTTGTCCCAACCCCCCTTAAACCAGCTTATATTTCACCCCTTTTCTATTTTTCCTTAGTTCTGTTGAAGACTCATGCGGACTCGAAATGTTAACTGTGCTCCCTTCCACAGATGCTGCCAGACCTGCTGAGTTTTTCCAGGTATTTTTGTTCTTGTTTTCGATTTCCAGCATCTGCAGTTTTTTGCTTTTATCCCTACTTTTATATTCCATTTCCCTTGCAATAGCCAACAACATTCTATTTGCCTTCCTAATCACTTGCTGTACCCGCATACTAACCCTTAGTGATTCATGTACCAGGACCTCTGTACTGCAGAGTTCTGCAATCTCTCTCCATTTAAATAATATGCTGATTTTCTATTCTTCCTGCCATAGTGGACAAGATCATATTTTCCCACGTTACACTCCATCTGCCAAATTTTTGCCCACTCACTTAACCTATCTAAATCCCTTTTCAGACTCTTTATGTCCTCCCCACAACTCACTCTCCTACCTATTTTTGTATCATCAGCAAATTTAGCAACCATACATTCGGTCCCAAGTCATTTATATAGATTGTAAATAATTGAGGGTCCAGCACTAATCCCTGTGGCACTCCATTAGTTACAGCTTACCAACCCAACCCAAAAGTGGTTCATTTATCCCTATTCTCTGCTTCCTGTTAACTAACCAATCCTCTGTCCATGCTAATATGTTATCCCTTACACCATGAGCTCTTATTTTGTGCAGTAACCTTTGATGTCACACTTTATCAAATGCCTTTTGGAAATCCAAGTACACCACACCTATGGGTTCCCTTTTATCCATGTTGCTTGTTATTTCTTCAAAGAACTCTAATAGATTTCCCTTTCACAAAACCACATTGACTGCCTGATTGCATTAAGGTTTTCTAAGTGCCCTGATATAACCTCCTTAATAATGGATTCGAGCATTTGGCAGAATGCCTCATCGCCAGAACTTTCCAGCAAGCACCAAGATGTAGCTTGGCTGGTGGTGAGAAAGGATCTCCCCGTCAGATCCTTCCTGCACTCCAGGAGTCTCACCCCCATGGCATGTTGCCCTCGAGGTGGTTGTGGTGGGGAAGAGACCGTTGTTCACTTCCTTGTGGATTGTGCCTTTGCAAAGAAGGTCTGGAGAGAGATGCAGTGGTTTTTGTCAAGGTTCATCCCGAGCAGTGCTGTGCCACAAGGCTCTGTGTTCTACGGGCTGTTCCCAGGGACACACACCGAGACAAACATCAGCTGTAGCTGGAGGATCATCAACTCGGTGAAAGACGATCTTTGGTCTGCCCGAAACTTGCTGGTTTTCCAGTGCAAAGAGTGTCCCCGACCGCGTGTTGCAGACTGGCACATTCCAAGATCCAGGACTACGTGCTGAGGGACACACTGAAGCTTGGGGTAAGGGCCGCAAAGGCGCAATGGGGAAAGGTCGCTGTCTAAGACCTTTCTGCCACAGTGCACTGAGGGGCTGGGAAGTGTATAGACCCCTCGGGCTGTACGACCCACAATGAATGTACGTAGTGAACACTAAATGTATCATAATTGTATTGAAGCACCTCAGTGTGCAACATGATGTATGTCGATAACTCAAATACCATTGCACTGTCTGACTGTCTGGAATGACCATATTGAAATGACTGTAATATTCATTGGTTGTATTGAAGCACCTCGTGATCCATGTGTAAAAGTTGAAAATGATCGTACTTTTTGTGATGGCCATTTAGAAATGTTTTGTAATGTTCTTCCAGATATTTTGTGAATAAAGTATATTGCTGAAAAAAAAATGGATTCGAGCATTTTCCCTATGCCAGATTTTAGGCTAACTGCCCTGCTGTTTCCTGCTTTCTGTCCCTCTCCTTTCTTGAATGGAAGAATTATGGACCTGCCTATCTGTTTCCAGTGCCAATCACATCAATAGTTTAAAAGTATAAATGGCTTCATTACACTGAGATTCTAGCTGGCTGTTTGTGATTCCTAGGCTGACAGAGATGTCCAAGAGTTATCAGGCTTGCAGATCTGACTTGGTACCTGCAAATCGATGTGGCTTCTTTTCCAACGACCACCCAACTCCTGCTCTTCTGCGTGACCTCCACAGTTTACTGCAACTGCCATTTTGGCCATCATTTACCAGGAAGCAGACTTGCTTCGCTTTATCATCTAAAAGGCCTTATTGTCTGGGGGGACAGAATTCCGTCTACATCTTTTCTCAGTTACGATATATGGTTGGGGCCGATTTTATCCAAAGTGGCCCATTGGGACGCTGATGGGACCAGCCAGGATGTTGGGTGTTACACTCCATTTGATTTTATCCTTCTGTGGAGAATAATATCGAGCAGGGTATAAAACCATCATTGCAGCTAATCCTGAGAGATTCACTGATGTAGCACCTTTCACGAAGCACTTTACAGCCAATGAGTACTTTTGAAGTATAGACAATGTTGTCTTGCAGGAAATGCAGCAACCAATCTATGCACAGTATGGTCGCACAAGTAGTAATTTGGTAATGATCAGATAATCTGTTTCATTGAAGCTGGTGGAAGGATAAATGTTGGCCAGGACATCAGGGAGATCATCCCTGCACTTTCTGTTGTCATCGTCGGAGGTCTTGAAGAGGCTGTCCTTGGTTAGGATCGATAGAGACGGCAGGAAGCAAGGCTGTTGGTAAACTTTACTTTCTATTGAATATTCTACTAACTATGTACGGTACAAGGCTTAGAACGAGACTTCTACAAAACTATCTTTGCTGTTGTGTGATCTTACAGTTTTAAAAATTCTTGCACGGGATGTGTTTGGTGTTGCTGGTTAGGCCAGCATTTATTGCCCATCCCTAAATGCCCTTGAGAAGGTGGTGGTGAGCTGCCTTGAACTGCTGCAGTCTGTCTGGTGTAGGTACACCCACAGTGCTGCTAGGAAGGGAGTTATAGGGTGTTGACCCAGCGACGGTGAAGGAATGGCGATATATTTCCAAGTCTGGATATTGTGTGTCTTTGAGGGGAACTTGCAAGTGGTGTTCCAATGCATCTGCTGCCCTTGTCCTTCGAGGTGATAGAGGTCATGGATTTGGAAGGTGCTGTCGAAGGAGCCTTGGTGAGTTGTACTCACCAAGTCTCCTTTGACAGTCTCCTGTAACTCCCTTCCTAACAGCACTGTGGACAGATGGACTGCTGCGGTTCAAGGCAGCTCACCACCACCTTCGCAAGGGCATTTAGGAATGGGCAATACATGCTGTACTAACCAGCAACACTAACCACATCCTGTGCAAGAATTTTTAAAACTGTAAGATCACACAACAGCAGAGATAGTTTTGTAGAAGTCTCGTTCTAAGCCTTGTACTCACCAAGTCTCCATCGACAGCACCTGATAATGTGGACTATTTACATATTTAACATTAACCCTTTACTCTGCACTCTTCTTCCAAATAGGGCTATGGGGTATTTTATATATGCCTGAGGAGGCAGACAGGGCCTCAGTTTAAATCTCATCCAAAGAATGTCACCTCCAACAGTGCAGTGCTCCCTCATATCTGCACCGGAGTGTCAGCCTAGATTTATGCTCAAGTCTCTTGAGTGGAACCCACAATTTTTGAGCTCAGAATAAAGGATGAGTCCTGACTGAACTTTGTAGTGCAGTAAAATACAGTAGGAACCTTTTGCTTTCAAGGAGTAACATAATCCAAATGTGCAGATTAGGGTCCCCCAGTTATAGGTTTTTTCCTCCAAACCTAACAAGGTCAAAATTATGCTTTAGGTGCTATTATTTTCATCGTCTTAACATTTGTTGGTTAACTAGTCCCTATTTTCTACACTTAATCGTCCGTTCCATCTCGGATTTCTGCCCTCCTCATGGAAGGAAGATGCACAGGGCAAAGATCAAACGATTCAAAATTGTTGGGTAAGTGGATACTTTCCAATAACCGTGGCACACCGAGTGAATCTTACATCTCAGAGTTTGAATGCGTTGAAAATTTTATATTTAAAATACTGACCCCGACCCGCCTCCCCCCTCCCCCACAACAAAAAAATCTGTCATCTCCTTCTTCCCTGAATAAACGAGAAATCCCACTTTGGCGATATTTCTGGGAGCCTTGAGAGAGCAGCCCGATGACCAATTACAGCTGTCGAGACTTTGCACTTCGCTTTCCCTTGCTTTTCAGCTCCGCCAAGTTTAAGCAAATGCATTAGAAAATATGTCTTTAAATGTTCGACAAAATGCTTTGCGATGTCACATGGCCCAGTTGCCGTCAATTAGGAGTGAGCTGGAAGCCAAGCTGGGGCTGTCTCTAAAACAAATGACTAATTCTCAATGTTTCTCCGCTGTCAGAAAGCCTCAAGGTGGTCATGGTTTGGTCCCCCTGCAGCACACAGCAAAACCAATGGAAGCAGGAAAGGATTGGGTTGTTTCTACCCCCCCCACCCTCCACAACCCCCCCTCTCTGTGCCTGCAAGGGCATAGCTCCGACAGTAACTGTGGCAGGTTGCTGTTGTGACTATAATCTGATGAGCACAATGTGCAGTCTTGTGCACCTTTTTTCGTTAGGCAACCTTTTGGAATGAACCCAGCAGCACAGAAGCCTTAGGGGGGGGTCACCCACTGTAACTCCCCGACGGATAAGCAGCCTATAGGGAGCTCGGGACGTTTGCAGAGACGGCAGGTGGAAAGGCGTTTTGGAGCTGCTGCCTTCAAACTTTTATCTACTGATCAACGAAAAAATGCCAGAGGGCTGATTGGGATATCCCAGGTCTGGCAGCAGGTTAGAGCCACAGCTAGTTACCTAACAGGAAAGCGAGAGAGAAAGGACCAAAGAAAACAGAGTAGTTAATTCCTGAGAGGGTACGTATGCTGCACCCTCAGACCTTGCTTTTTAACCTCTGTCTCACAGCTACCGCTGCCTGCCTCCATTAATTGCCTCCCAGGATTAAGGCTAATTTAGCACAATCTACCTGTGGGCTCTGAGTGTGTTAAACAAGACAAGCAGGGTTCAACGCAATTAACAAATAGGTTATTTTAAATTAACAATCAGTTGGGCTAGCTGCCATTCAGTATCACTCATTCGGTGCTTTAATTTTGTTTTTTTTTGTTTAATGGGAAGATCTTTAAATACTTCCTGCTCATGTCTGTGGGTTTGAGAGCGTATATCTTGTATGTGAACATGTGCGTGCATGCATAGGATGTGTGCACGAGTGTGTGCACATGTGAGAGTGTGTGTGCATGCGTGAGAGAGTGTGTGCATGTATGAGAGTGTGTGTGCATGCGTGACAGTAAATGTACATGTGTGAGCGTGTGTATACATGAGCATGTTTATGCATACAGAAGCGCACATATGAAAGCGTGTGTGCAAGCATGAGAGTGTTTGTGTGCGCATGTGTGAGAGTCTGTGCATGCCTGAGAGTGTATGTGGGACAGTTTGTGTGCATGTGTGCATGCATGGCAGTGTGTGCATGTGTGAGGTTCTGCATGCATGCGTGAGAGTGTGTGTGCATGCATGAGTGTGTGTGCATGCGTGAAAGTGTGTGGGCACACAGAGTGTGTGATTGCTTGAGTGCATGTGCATGCATGATAATGTATGTGCATGCACGAGAGTGTGTGAGAATGCATTAGGACTGTTTGTGCATGTGTGAAAGTGTATGCATGAGAGTATGTGCACATGTGAGAGTGTGTGATTGCCTGAGTGTGTGTGCATGCATGATAACATGTGTGCATTCATGAGAGTGTGAAAGAATGCTTAAGAGTGTTTGTGCATGTGTGTGTGTGTATGCATGAGAGTGTGTGCACTTGTTAGTGTGTGATTGCCTGAGAGTGTGTGTGCATGCATGAGTGTCTGCATGTGTGAGTTTGTGTGTGCACATGTGAGGGGGTTTGTACATGTGTGAGAGTCTGTATGCAAGATTGAGAACGTATGTGCATGTGTAAGAGCGTGTTTGCTCATGTGAGAGTGTGTGTGTGCATGTGTGAGAGTGTGTATGCATGTGTGAGAGTGTGTATTGACATTTGAGAGTGTGTGTGCATGCATGAGAGTGTGTGAAAGTGTGTGTGCATGTTTGGGGGTGTGTGTGTTTGTGTGAGAATGTGTGTGCATGTGTGAGAGTCTGTGTGTATGTGAACTTTTTTTATGTAGATTAGGATCTGGTTTTCTAAATGCTGTGACCTTTTACCAGCCCTCAAGCAAACACTATAGTTAAATGGGGAGGGGGCAGTGGTAATGTCACTGGCCTAGTAATCACAAGGCTAAACTAATGTCCTGGGGACATGGGTTCAAGTCCCACCATGACAACTGGTGGAATTTAAATTCAATTAATACATTCAAATAAATAATAAACAAAACATGGAAGTGAAAGTTAGTGTCAGTGTGATTGTTCACATGATTGTTCCATGGTCATCAAATGTTGTTTAAAACCCACCTGATTCATTAATCACCTTTAGGGAAGGAAATCTGCCATCCTCATCTGGTCTGGCCTACATGTGACTCCAGACCCACAGCAACGTGGTTGACTCTTAACCGCTGTCTGAAGTGACCTGGCAAGCTACCCGGTTGTATCAAATGATCATAAAATGCTGTTTATAGATGTTTCGCACTCAGGTCTGCCATCTCCTATTGCATTGGATCTTCCACCTACAACAGTGCTTAAATTCCAGGCCTGCCCCTGTCCTTGATCCAACATGAAAGAAAAATATTTTGGGAGTAGAGCAGACAAAAGTGCTATTGTTTGCACGGCCTCTGTTCAGAGATAACCATCTTTTTCTCATACTTTGCGAAATATTTGTGAAGGAAGCAATGTGTTGGTGCAGAAAGGGATGGCACTTTCGGGTACAACTGGGATTTTATGATGGCTAAAAGTACTTTTTAGTACACGAGCAGGTGCAAGAAACATAGAAAATCCCTCAAATGGCTTTTCTTGACTTATTTAACAAAATTGAAACACGAAGTAGTGATTTTCGGTCCCACCACCGCCCCCCCTCCGCAAACCGTTGTTTGCTGTTCTATATGTCACGTCCATTGCAAAGGAAAAGGCTTGCATTTAGATAGCGCCTTTCACGGCTCTCAGCGTGTCACAAAGTGTTTTACAGCATTGGTGATATGGGGTATAATCGGTGTTGCAATGCAGGGAAACACAGCAGCCGATTTGTGCACAGCAGGACTCCACAGACACCACTGATATACGTGACCAGACAATTTATCTATTTATCTTAGTCATGTTGGTTGAGGGATAAATATTCGCCAGGAAGTCGGGAGAACTTCCTGGCAAAATATGCCGTGGGATCTCTTACAGTATGTCCATTGGATGGCAATAGGGAGGGGGAACCCTGCCTTTTCCCTTCCTGGATCAAAGGCACTGAGGGCAGCCCCCGCACCATCTTAACCAAGGTCAATACATATTGTGAGTTAAAGCAAAACATTGCGGTCACTGGGATTCTGAAATAAAAACAGGAAATGCTGGAAAACATTCAGCAGGCCAGGTAGCATCAGTGAAGAGAGAAACAGAGTTAACGGCTTAGGGCGATGAACTCTCATCAGAATCAACATGAGGTTCAAAGGTTGTCAGACGATTTGTTGCAATCTTTACATAGACTATGGAAGCTTTTCCTGGTGCTCACAACCAGACACTGCTAACCTGTAACAGGCATTGTGATAATATGAGCACCTCGGTTTTATCAAGGTGCTGGATGCTAATAAATAATGGTTCATTTAAAGCTTAAGGTCAGACTTGTGATCGGTACTTAGAAAGGCAGCACTCATTTACAATGGATCTTCAAACCAGTGGGCTGAACAATATACAATAGCAATATGTAAAGCCTGCATGCATGATTAGCACTCATGAGACACATGATCGCTGAGATACCACAACAGTGTAACACAGGTTTCTCTGTCTACTGGCACTCATCCAGTTTGTCTAACAGTGTAAACAAAGACTATATTTGCATATAATTAGCAGCATTTTATCAGATATCATTATATGCATCAGTCATAAAATAGTGATTTGCCTGGACGCTATTGTAAAATTAAATTGTTTCTCCAATGGACAGGAATCATCACTAAAAGTAGTTTTGATGAAAACGCAATTCTAATCAACTTTTTAAAAAATCTATTATCCCTTGATGTCAACTGTCCCACTCCCTGGAATTTGAACACACAAACTAGGCTGACCCCCCTCAGTGCAGTACAGAGGGGTGCTACACTGTCAAAGATGCTGTCTTTCAGGTGACATGCTGAACCGAGCCTCTGCCTGCCCTGTGAGGTGGATGTAAAAGATCCTATGGCACTATTTAAAAGAAGGGAAGTTATCCCCAGTGTCTTGGCCTATATTTATCCCTTGACCAACAGATTATCTGGTCATTATCACATTGCTGATTGTGGGAGCTTGCTGTGTGCAAAATTGGCTGATGCGTTCCTACATGACAACAGTGACTTTACTTCAAAAGTACTATATTGGGTGTAAAGCGCTTGGGGACATCCTAAGGTTGTACAAGGCGCTATACAAATCGAAAGCCCTTTCCTTAATGCCGTGGTAGCTCCCAAGCGGAAGGGACAGCTAGCTGATACTGATGAGAGGGCACACATAATCGTGGAACGAAATGTGTCGTGACCAATGTAGCTCATTGGCAGCTTTCTAGGGAAAAGTATATCCGTGCAAATGAATATTTGCAGATTGACAGTCTAGTCAGCGGCGTATTTACAAACAAATTCATTGCACACTGCATGTGCCAAAACAAACACGGTTCGAGCTTGCCAGCTATTGGCGTATTCTGTCTTTGCACTCTCGTCTGTGTCTCAGGTATGACACTGGAGGACTGAACTCAACCCAGTTAATGACCATAAATAATAATGACTGCATTCTTCCCTTGTTCGATCTTTTCGCACACACTAATCGGCCCTGACAGCTAGCTTTGCTCTTTTATTAACTCTGCCTCGGTGCCTGTAATCAGTGGCAGTGAAGTCAGGCAGAACAAGTAGCATGCAACAAAGTCTAACTCATCCACACCTACTGCCCCGACATACGCATCAAGGGCATTGCTTTTGCTGCAGTGATAAGATTCAACTGAACATATTTGCAACATTATGTTTCAGAGACGCTAGCCCTTATTTTAAAAGAAAAACAATTTTTCCCTCACTGGGTGAGGCTGGAGCAAAAAAATAAATGAAATGAAATGAAGCTTGTGCTAATCAGAGAATTCAGGCACAGAAAAGACAACCAAAAAAAAAAAAATGGTGTTAGAAACCAATTGCCTTAAAGTCAAATGTGAGAACTAAGGTTCCCAACCCTCCAGGATTGCCCTGGAGTCTCCAGAAGTTAAAGATTAATCTCCAGGATACTGCCATAATGTTTCTTTTCAATTTTCTTTGAACATTTTTGTTTAATAATGATAAAAATATTGGATGTGGGCAAAATGAGGTCATTTGACTGACAGTCAGGCCTCATCCAACTGTGTGAAGAGGAGGCCGTTTGCTTTCTGGTTGGCCAGTAGAAGGCCGTGGACATGACTTGTGGCCAAATGGTGGTGTTCCTGGGACGGAGGTTTGAAGCCAGATGATCAGGTGATGACACCTCCAGGAATATGACCAACCAGAGATGGCAACCATGACAGAACTTAACCTTTTACACTGATATAAGGCAGAATTACAGTAATATAACTGACATAAGTCCAGCTCAGCTGTTCTCCAACAGGCGGGAAACCCATGTTGCTTCTGTGGGGCGGGCGGGGTGGGGGGGTGGGTGGGGAGGCCTGACTGAATTAAGTGCCTGTCAGGCACCTAACTGGCCAGCGACAAGTCTTCCCCAGGATTCAGGATGTTGAGACAGCTCCCATTGCCGGCAGCTCCACCAGGAGTGGTGGCCGCTGCCGGTACTGCAGCACAGTCTTCACCAGAGATCATTGTGAGACCCCTGGACTCTGGTGAGTGAGGGTGGGATGGAGGTCACAGGGAGGGGGTCACAGGGAGGGGGTCATGGGGAGGTGGGGGGCAGGGGGGTTCAGAGGCAAGGGAATGGGGCTGGCTTTCAGCAGCCATCGTCCTCCCCAATTTCAGGTTGTCAGGTCTCTTGAATGGGCATTTCCTCCCCACCCCCCAACCCTGAAGGCCACATACGAACATGACAGGCGGCCTTTGGGAGGCAAGAGAAGCCTGTGCCACTCAACATTTAACCTCTGAGCCACCACTAAGTTCTGGTGGGCTCAGGGATAAGTGGTGTCAACTGGCTCAATAATGAGCCTAATTGACATACCATTGCAAGCGGGCGAGTTTCCCCCTGGCCCCCCATCTGCCTTCCAGCTTAATCGTGGGAGGTTTCCCTGCCACTGGGAGACTTGATGTGAGGCCTCTCCCACCATTACGTGGGCCTGGCCGCCATGTTTCCTGCTGCAATGGGCTGCATTAAATCTAGCCCCAGGCCTTTAAGCAGGATCTGTCACTGGGTCAATGTCTAACCTGAAAGCAATGACTTGCGAGGCCAAGAGGGGTAACCAAAGTCTTCTGCCATTATTAACTGTAAATTTATATTTTTTTTTACCACAGATGCAATGTGAATAGAAAGGTTGGCTTGGCAGTGGGTGAGGTTCAGGAAAATAATTCAGCTCATGACGTGGCGAAGGAATTTGTTTGTTCTCTGTTAGGTCATGAGTTTACCTACCTGTATTACTTGCTATATCCCCCGCTCCCACTCGACATCCTTTTTTGTTTTTAACTCTCCTTTTGTTTGTCCATGAGAAGTCATGAATCCCTGTGCTATCCTTCAAACAGCATGCACAAAGAAGCAGTTTAAGGCGTTTTTAGGTTCTATTATTCCAATTACCAGGGCAAATCATGCTGAAAGCTGGTGGTTTATATAAAGTCAACCACTGAGATGTTTCAGTTGCATAACTCACTGGTGCTTTGTGCCAGAGTGAACGACATTATGTAGGTCCCCAACATTACATAAAATGCACATACCATATTTTGCATATTATCTAGGGGAGTTTAAAACTGATCAAGGAAGTCAACTTCTGTTGGGTAGATGTGCAAAATGGCCACCTGTTATACTCCTCGCTTGTCCATTGAAATCAGAAACTGCTTTAAAAGGCGGCTAATATTAAAACGCCCTTAAGAAATATGACTTCAAAATGCGACATAAAGGAATAGGTACAGTAACAGGCAAATTATACAATCTTGTCCACGCTTTTCAATGGCAGTCTGAGTCCAGGCTTGGCAGGTGAAAGCGAACATGCTTTGCTCCACAATTCCTTCATGAATCAGGTTACAAATTTGTGCTTTGGGAATCGTGGGCGTATCTGCTTTCAAGATGGGACTGAGTCATTTCCTTTTGTTTGAGGATTATCCTTTTAAAAATTTCCTGGCAAACAATGATGTTGGTAACATTGTGAGTGATGTTAACTTTTGACAATGTGCCATATCGGATTGGATTTGGTTGGATTGGCCATTATATACCCTGCCTGAATCTTGTTTCCTTTGCCGTCAATGGGCATAACCTTCAACTTCAACAGGAACATCAACCAGGCTAGAAAGACTTCCAAACTCATGACCACTACCATCCAGAAGGACAAGGGCAGCAGATAGATGGGAACACCGCCACCTGGAAGTTTCCCTCCAAATCACTCAACATTCTGACTTGGAAATATATCGCCGTTCCTTCACTGTCGCTGGGTCAAAATCCTGGAACTCCCTTCCTAACAACACTGTGGGTGTACCAACACCACATGGACTGCAGCGGTTCAAGAAGGCAGCTCACCATCACCTTCTCAAGGGTAACTAGGGATGGGCAATAAATGCTTGCCCAGCCAGCGAAGCCCATATCCCATGAATGAATAAAAAACATTAATGTAGCTCCTTTTCTGATGCACCAAAGCGCTTTACAGCCTTGAGGTATTTTTGAAGTGTAGTCACTGTTTTCATGTAGGAATTGTAGGGATTTGGACTCTATACTAAACCCCACAGTAAGAAGATTCTTGTCGGGAAATAATCATATTGGAAAAAATGGCAATCACTCATTTAGAGAGCAAGCTAACAAGGTTTATTGGATAATAAAGATTGATATTTAACATTTCATTACTCAAGGCACCAATACACAGATTCAATGTGTGTTGGTCTGTCTTTCCCATGGATCCCGGGACTTCTGGGATTTTCTCTTCTTGGTTCCTTGAGCCTGGTTTCTTGACTCACAATGCCCTTTGAGATTTTAGCTTAGCCAACTTAACTCTAACATATATACAAATCCCTTTGCAGCTTTACAACTTCAGCTCTAGTGGATCCTTTTCTAATCTACATCTTCCCAGTCCAGCTTAACTGCTGAAGCTTCCAGTTCACCTTAACTGCTGAAGCTACACACTTCACAGCAACCTGCTGAGTGTTTTCTCTCTCTCTCTCACTCTCTCTTTCTCTCTCTCTGGTGGAAACAGCTTTCCAACAAAGACAGTGGTTTTGCCAAAATGACTAAGGCTGTACTTTACTACTCATTCTCCCAAGCTAGACTTTAACCAACTGATGCTTCCTCGGCAGCTGAGTGGTTATACATTTTCTATTCGCTCTCTCTTAAGGCAAATACTTTAGCCCTGTCAATCCTGTCTAAATTGGATCCAGTGTTCTCTAATACTGGATTCTATGGCAATCCTCAGCCCTGTAACCGTTGCTTTAGTCAACAACTAAGCCTTATACTGGGTTTTTACAGCAGTCCCTCAACCTGTGACAAATACCTGTTGGCTGGCAATGTCCTGCACAAATACTAACTTCCTAGTAAGTGGCCTACTTCTGGTAAGTGCTCTTCTGGCAAATGCCCGACTCCTAACTCTCTCTCCTGACAAATGCTCCCCAGCAAGTGTCCTTGGCTAGTGCAAAGATCTCAGTGAGATGCCCCCATTCTTTTATTCTTTTTGCAGGTAGCTTTCAAACATTGAGCCCAAGCATGTGCGCCTGGATCAGCTAAGCACATTCTTTTCATCATTATAATTGCAATTGGACCCTATATTTAACAACTGCATCACAACTAATGATCTCTAGCCCAATATTTTCGACTCTTGACCAATGGGAAGAGTGCTCCTAACATCCCTGCAATAATCTAACCTTAATTTGTATCTCTAACTGGAGGTCCTCAGAACATTCTAGGCCCAAAACCATTCTTCTAGCCAATCAGCTTTGCAGCCTTGGGGTCCCTTCTAACTGCTAAACTATAACTTGTATCTTTGACCGGAGGCCCTAGAACATTTGGTCCTCAGGCCACCATCCTGGGAAATTGGCATTTTGTTTTTGTTTCTCTTTACTGCTAAGCCAGACTTGCTGGAGCCCAAATGTGCAAATGTGTCTTAGCTATAAATTCTTTTCATTCCCCAAGGACTCCTGTGTTCTTTCTTAAAGCTATATCACAATACTTGGCACTTAAAGAGATGCCAACTTTAAGAGTTCCTTAACAACATACCCCAAAATTCACGAATCATCCGAATAATAGACACAAATTAAGACATCATCATTAAGCTTATGTACAATACAATTTGATAATTTAGGCCTTATTAATTTCACCAATTAAGCTGAAGTCTAACAGAATTTTAGCTACCAAATTGCACACAACAAGCTCTCACATACAAGAATATTTTAATGCCCAGATGTTTTTGTGAGGTTGTTTGATGTATAGCTAGTATAGCTTCCTTTCTCTACTTCAAAATAGTGCCATGGGATCTTTGAGGTCCTCCTGAGAGGGCGGATGGGGCCTCAATTTAATATTCTATCTGAAGGATAACATTTTCAACAGGGTACTGCACTGGGATGTCAGCCTGGATGTTTTTTGTGCTCATGTCCTGGATGGGAACTTGAACTCACAGCCTTTTGAGTCAAAGGCAAGAGTGCTACCAATACAGCAAAGAGAACAGTTGGGCAAGGTGTATAATGGGTGGCCAATCCACTATTGGTTATTTTATCCCATTGCCAAAAATTTTAAACGACCCCAATTGTTTTAGATGCATTTGTTAATTATAGGGTCCAATTGCAACTATAATCACAAAAAGAATGTGCTTATTATCTACACAGCAGGAACCTTCAGATATTCATTTATGGTATCCATTGCCATAGTGAGGCAAGGAATTCTTTAGCCCTAGGTTTTGGAGAGGGTACTTTGCAGATTCACCAGAATGACATTGGGGATTAAAGGGTTAAAGTGTGAGGAAAGGATGCATAAAGTTGATGTGCATTCCCTTGAGAATAGAAGATTTGAGGGGTGATCTGAGTGAGGTGCTTAAAATGACTAAAGGATTCGATTGATTATATGCAGAAAACAATTTCCATTGGCAGGGGAATCCAAAACAAGGGAGCACAATCTAAAATCAGAGCTAGTCCCTTCAGGCAGGAAATCAGGAAGCATTTCTTCACACAAAGGCTAGTAGAGATTTGGAATTCCCTTCCTCCGAAAGGCTGTAATGCTGAGGGGTCAGATCAAACTTTCAAAGCTGATATTGATAGATTTCTGTCAAGTTTAGGGTATCAAGAATATGGATGAGGAATAAATGGAGTGGAGGTGCAAACCTGATTGAATGGGAGGGCAGTTTTGAGGGGATGAATGACCTGCTTCTGTCCCTATCTCGTGATGTTCCCTGCATGACTGAACGCGTAATGTTGATACTTCAGCAATAAAGTTCCAGTGACGGTTTGTGAGGAGTGTAAGGGAAAAACCAGTAAACCAGTTAACATGAACGCTATTCTCAGTTCGGGTGTATATAACCCGGCAGCTTGTGGTGAGGAAGAGGTAAAGCCATGAGTTCCAAATTGCCACAAATGGCCGAACAATTCGCGCTTCACCATCCATAGCTTCGCAAAAACAGGAGCTTACCCGTAACCTTCCCGTGAGCATCAAGAGTTCCTGCACTTGTGCCTCGAATATACATTAAACTCACCTCAGAAAGTTAGGGCCGCTCCTTAATTATTTTAAAATTCATTCGTGGGATGTGGGCGTCGCTGGCTGGGCCAGCATTTATGTCCCATCCCTAGTTGCCCTTGAGAAGGTGGTGGTGAGCTGCCTTCTTGAACCGCTGCAGTCCATGTGGTGTAGGTACACCCACAGTGCTGTTAGGAAGGGAGTTCCAGGATTTTGACCCAGCAACAGTGAAGGCGATATATTTCCAAGTCAAGAAGGTGAGTGGCTTGGGGGGGAACTTCCAGGCGGTGGTGTTCCCATGCATCTGCTGCCCTTGTCCTTCTAGATGGTAGTGTTTGTGGGTTTGGAAGGTGCTGTCTAAGGAGGCTTGGTGAGTTCCTGCAGTGCACCTTGTAGATGGTACACACTGCTGCCATTGTGTGTTGGTAGTGGAGGGAGTGAATGTTTGCGGATGGGGCAGCAATTATGCAGGTTGCTTTGTCCTTAATGGTGTCAAGCTTCTTGAGTGATGTTGGAGCTGCACTCATCCAGGAAAGTGGAGAGTATTCCATCACACTCCTGACTTGTGCCTTGTAGATGATGGACAGGCTTTGGAAGTGAGTTACTTGCCACAGAATTCCTAGCCTCCGACCTGCTCTTGCAGCTACAGTATTTATATGGCTAGCCCAATTCAGTTTCTGGTCAATGGTAACCCCCAGGATGTTGATAATGGGGGATTCCGTGATGGTAATGCCATTGGATGTCAAGGGGTGATGATTAGATTCTCTCTTGTTTGAGATGGTCATGGCTTGGCACTTGTGTGGCATGAATGTTACTTGCCACTTGTCAGCCCAAGCCTCGATATTGCCCAGGTCTTGTTGCATTTGGACATGGATTGCTTCAGGCCATCACTGCTCCATAACACTGATTTTGACTAATTAATGTGACCACATTGTCTCCTTTCAGGGGTACAGTTTCCCATAGCCACCATGTACGTTCCAGTATATTGCACAAGTCTCCATTAACCATGTATGAATCTAATGAATGTGATACTATATAACTGTGAGTCCACTGCTGTTGAGCCAGATCCTGTTCTTAACTAATTCAGCAGGCATCACCAGTAGAAATAAGGAGTGGGAGATCTAACCAAGGCCAACTATGGTGCCCCATTACAAGACCAACAACAACTTGTATTTTTGTAGCTCCTTTCCTGCAAAGCTCTGGATGTTTTATTGCATTTGTGTTCTAAAAGAAATTTGGCATCAAGTCGCTATAGGGAATTGTTTGGTGACCAAAATTCTGGGCGAAGAGGTAGATTTTAAGGAGACTCTTAAAGGAGGATAGAGAGGTAGAGAGGTTTAAGGAGGGAATTCCAGAGCTTAAGGCCTTGGCAGCTGAAGGCAATTAAAATCAGGAATGCTCAAGAGGCCAGAACCGGACGAGCGGAAATATCTCAGAGGTTTTGGGGCTGGAGGAGATTACGGAGATAGGGAGGATGTGAGACCATGGAGGGATTTAAAAACAAGGATGAGAATTTTAAAATCAAGACTATGAATGTGGCCAGAACGTGGGGCTCTTAGGTGTGAGTCTTAAATACTCATTGGATAAATTTGTGCAATCAAACGAGTCCTTCATTAATTGTCCTGCAAATCTCTCATTAGTCAGTTTTACTTCGGGGTTCAGTGGGCTCTGTGGCACCTGCATGCTCAATGCAGCAGTTTATTTTGTGTGCTGTTTTGGAGGCCCTGTATACCAAAGCAAAGAAGATCCACAGGAACACTGAGCAACTGCTGCACTCTCCAGAACTCCGCCTAAAGTTACTTCAAATTGCTGTTATTTATCCCTACAAGGATGGATGTCACAAGTATTTCCTGTGCTATATTCACCTGTGATCCATTTCCTCAGATACTGAAGCTGTTTAAGAACAATGTGCAAGAAGGTTGTTGGACTGACTTGTTCATAACCATTGTGGTCGCTGGTGACTTTTTGTTTCTTAAGGAAGTGGTGGTGTTTCCTTGTCTTTTATATAATATAATCTTCCAAAGTGTACAGCTTTAGAGCAGGTATAAAAGGACATGGGAATTGACTCACAACCTGCTTGGTTCATCTCTGTGCCTTTATACGTTGTGATGTAAGTGCACAATGGCACTAAATGATTCTGTACAGTTACTACACAGGGCAAAGTCCAATTGCTCATGAAGCCAATGATAACCTGAATCTCCAATGCTACTGTCCAAGCTTGATTTTTATTGCTGCACCATTGGCTGCCAAGCTGCCTCAGCCCTCAGCGCTGGAATTCCCTCCCTGAGCCTCTCTGCCCTGCCCTCCTCCTTTAGTAGAAACACAAAACTATAGGAACAGGAAGAGGTAATTTAGCCTCTCAAGCTGGTTCCACCAATCAATGAGAGGTATGGCTGATCTGCAACCCAACTCCATATACCTGCCTTGGCTCCTGATCCCTTAATACCTCTGGCTAGCAAAAATCTATGGATCTCATTTTAAAATGACAAGTCAATCTAGTAACAAATACTATTTGTGAAAGAGAGCTCCAAATTTCTACCATGCTTTGAAGATGTGTTTCTGAAGTCCACCCCGGAAAGGTCTGGTTCTGATTTATGGATTATGGCCCCCCCACTAGTTCTAGACTCCCCAAGTAATGGAAATAGTTTCTTCCAATCTACCCTACCTGTTCCTCCAAAACACACCTTACAATCCACCTCTTTGACCAAGCTTCTGGCCACCTGTCTTAATATCCCCTGACATGACTGGACGTCAAATTTTCTTTGTTGACGCTCCAGTGAAGTGTCTTGGAACATTTTCCTCTGTTGCAGGTGCTGCATAAATGCAAGTTGTTGTTGTTGTTCCGGAAGTCAGCAGCTTTCTAATGGAGTGTTGTTTTCATGGCGGGAGAGCAGGCACCCTGACTTTTGAATGTGCTACCCACTAGAACGAGGTCACTGCGAGAATCGGAGAGAGGCACCCTAGTCCTATCAGGTTGTCAACAGTGATAGACGGTTGTGGCACATGCCACAAATAGAGCATCAGAGAGTGGGCATCTTTCCCTTAGTGCCTCCCGCCACTAACCACACATGACTGCAGGTGATCAGGCTTCAACCACAACACTGTTAGGGAATGTGTGCTCGTCAAAGCACCAGGGGTGGGTTGCCTCTCAGATGAGAAGGAATCATATGCTGTTGGCATGATTACCAAGGTGGTGCTATGTTTGGGTTACTATGGACACCCACAATTTGGCTGGATCGTTCCACTAAACCTCCACAGATCATTTTCTGTACAATTGGACCACCAGAGGCTGGGTTACTCTGTTAACCTGTCAGGGATCAGACACTCTAAAGAGATAGATCCACTTTAAACTCTGAAGGGCTTGACTTACCATTATTGATCACTGGGGTTGAGTATTTTCCTGCCCCCTCACGCCATGAAAAATTATAAATAATAATAACAGCTACTTTTTTTTTAATTGCGGCTGGATCCACAAATATTATTGCTTTCTGCCTGGTGTGGAAATGTGGAGTGTGGAGAATGGCATCGTGCTGAAGACTATTTAGTGCCTGAGTGGGTGCAGATTTCCTAGAACGGGCCAAAACTGAACCAAGCCCGTACGAGGCAAATTCCGGGCATTGGCGGACTGAACTCTGGGTGTAAACTGGGAACTCTGTCTGGATTACAATGCGACCGGACTGCCCTTGGATTCTCTGGGCTCCGCCCGGCAGGGATAGACATGGCGAGTTGGCATCAGGCAGAAAACAAAGGCCTCCGACATCCCAGTGCTTGTAGCTCCGATGCCAAGAACCAGCGTATCCCCCAGTAATGAAGAAGTAGGCCATGGATTACTGATGAGAAATAAGCAGATGTTTGTGCAATCAGCTTAAGAGAGAGAGAAATAAAAAACACCTCAGCGAGCAGACTATTATTATTGTTTTATCATGCTTGATGACAGCTTCCAACAACAGATATAGAACAATAGTGTGCGCCAACAGACTGACTCTGTCAAGTGACAGGACTCACTTATTGCCATGTCGAAAACATGGGTGGGAATTTCTTGGTGACGGGACAAAAAACAAAGTTTAACACAAGGCACGGTGCTCAAAATAGATTCAATATGAATAACACGTGGCTATGAAAAAAGCGAGTTTTGCATGATGGGGGTTTAGCATTGTCCCTGTGACATTAATATGAGTGAATTATGTTTATGAAAACATTGGTGTGACTAACATTTTGACTTGACAGTGAAAGCAAGGAGAGGACTTGTATTACTATAGTGCCTTTCATGACCTCAGGGCATTCCAAAATGCTTTACAGCCAATTAAGTACTTTGAAGTGTAGTAATGTAGGAAATCTGGTAGCTAATTTGTGCACAGCAAGCACCCAGCAGCAATAGGATAAAGGTCTCGGTTTAGTGTGGTTGGTTGTGGGATAAATATTGGCTAGGACACGAGGTAGAACTTGTGGGGAAATAAACAGAGTTAACGTTCCAGGCCTGTGACCTTTCATCAGAACTGGAACAAGTTAGGAATGGAACAGGTTTGGAGCGTATAAAAGGAGAGAGGTGGGACAAAGGAAAAAGGGAAGGTCTGTGATAGGGTGGAGGGCGGGAGAGATTAAATGACAAAAGGTTTCATGGTGCAACACCAATGGGGAGTGGTCAAGTGGACAAGTAAAGAAACAAAAGATCTGACTAGATGAGGTAGGACACTGAATAGCTGCCACCAGAATGTAAAGCAAAGGAATTAATGAGAAACAAGAGAGAGAGAAAAAAGACAGCAAAGAAACACAAAACTAAATGGGGACAGGGGTTATGAACTAAAATTATTGAACTCAGTATTGAGTCCAGAAGGCTGTAAGATGCCCAGACAAATATGAGGTGCTGTTTTTTTAAGCTTGCATTGAGCTTCATTGAAACTCTGCAGCAGGCCGAGGACAGAAAGGTCAGAGTGGGAGCAAGGTGGAGAATTAAAATGACTGATGACAGGAAGTTCGGGGTCATGCTTACGGACTGAACAGAGGTGTACTGCAAAACAGTCACCCAGTCTGAGCTTGGTCTCCCCGGTGTAGAGGAGACCACAATATGAGCAGTGAATACAGAATACTTAATTGAAAGGAGTACAAGTGAATCGCTGCTTCACCTGCTGCTGGTAAAAGTTACCTGCTGCAGCTGGAAGAGGTCCTTAATTGCCCACATAGTGCCATGATTGGTGTCTGTGGGGGGAAGGGCCATCCTCCACCTTCCCTGCCGCTGACAAGATGGCACGGCAGCAGGAGGTTGACTGGCATTCAACCTCCAGTCTTCCTTTGCCATTTTACGTGCCCGCCACCCACCGACCCCCTCCACCCCTCACCTCAAGCCCATCCCTAGAGTGCTGATAAAATCTAGCCCAGTGAGTGAAAAAAGTGGTCGGAAAGCCAGGGCACAAATTGCCTGCTAAGTTCATTCAGCTCCAGTGCACAGTGCTGAATGAATGGCCGCTCAAGCTTCTCTGGCATTCCTGAAAACTTGTCACCAATGTCTCCTTGCCCAGTGCTCGCAGTCCTTGCTGGGCCCCTTGCACCCAATTGTTTCCTTGCCTCATGCTTCTGTCCCATCTAGGCCCCTTGCACTCTGTTTCCTGCTCCTCCACTTTCTGGTAGGAATACCCAAATCACGATGGGCAGTGATCTCCAGCTATTGACATTCAACAATGTAACCCCAGCACTCTCAGTGAGTCATGAAAAACACACTTGGAGTGCCAATATATTATGCAAAGGGTGAAACCCCATTGCTTCAAGGGTTTGGCAAACTCGAAGGCACACGGTCAACGCTAGAAGATAGAGACAGGTTCTTAGAATGGGCAGACAGGTGGCAACTGCAATTTAATGTGGAAAAATGTGGGGAATTACATTTTGGGAGATGAAACAAGAAATGGAAAACAGTTTAATGGTATGATGCTGTAAGTGTGAATGAATGTGTGGAATTAGAAGTTCAAATACATAATTCCCTGAAAGTATGAGTAAAGGTGGATAAAGTTGTGAAAAAAGGCCAACATAGTTTAGGGGGGAGATATTGGTAATGTCACTGGACTAATAATCCATGAGGCCCAGGCTAATCCTCTGGGGTCACAGGTTCAAATCCCACCACAGCAGCTGGTTGAATTTAAATTCAATTAATTTTAAAAGATCTGCAATTGTAATGGTGAACATGAAACTGTGTAAAAACCCATCTGGATCACTAATCCCCTTCCTTTAGGGAAGGAAATCTGCCACCCTTACCTGGTCTGGCCTACATGTAACCCCAGTAATGTGGTTGACTGTTAACTGCCCTCTGAAATGGGCTAGCAAGCAATTCTGTTCAAGGAGCAACTAGGGATGGGTAACAAATGCTGGCTATGTCCGCAATGCCCATCACCTGTGAAAGAATAAACAAGAAACAAAAAAAAAAATTGGGGTTTTACACATCGTGTGTTAAAACACAGGAGTAAAGAAATCGGTTTCAAAAATCCATCGGGTGTAGCCCTAGCACTGAGATTATGTGTCTCCCTATGCCCTTCTGCATTTACCCTTCAGGACCAGTGGTCATTCAGCCATTGGAGGAGCACCCTCAGGACATCAAAGCCACACTGGTTGTCCAGGATCACACCAAGGATGTGAAATGATAGGAATGAGGAGGAACGTGGAAATCTGGGAGTGCTTTCACTTCAAAAATAGAAACCCTTTAAAATCAACATAGTACCACTGAAGTGTAGCCACTTTTGCAATGTAAGAACCATGACAGCCATTGTATGCACAGAAAGATCCCATAAATAGCAATGAGATAAGTAACCGGACAGTCTGCGTTTTTTTTTTGTAAGTGACATCAGTTGAGGGATAAATATTGCCCAATACAGCAGGGTGAATTCCCCTGCTCTCCTTTGAACGAGTGTTACAGGATAGTTAACGTCCACCTGAGAAGGCAGATGGGGACTTGGTTTAAAGTCATACCTGAAAGACGGTGCCAGAGGCAGCGTTGCACTGAAGTGTTAACCCAGGTTATGGGCCAAAGTCTCTCGAGTAGCCCTTGAACCCACACCTTTCGATCTGGTGGCAGGAGTGTGACCATGGCTGAACAGAAAAGACTAAATGAAAATTTGTTGGAGGTGTTTAAAGTTTTAAAGTTTTGTAGAATGAGTAAGAAAAGACAGAAGGAGCATATCCACACATTGCGCCTTTTTCAAATAAACAAAAGATTGGGGGACAGCCATTTGCTCATTCGTTCCCAATGGCAATGCCTTGACCAATCAGAGTTGACCTTCCTGGTTTGAATTTGAACAATAGCTTGGCAGTTAACTGTTCTCTGCCGCTTTCTCCATGGCAACACCTCTACCAATCAGAGTCCACTTTCCAACCAATCAACACTCTCTACTTATGCGTATAAATTGTTGTTCCCTTTACTGTTGGTAGTTTTGTGATCTGTCCTGATGAGTGCAAGATGAAAAGCTTGGACAGCATGTCTCTTTTTTCAGCAATAGTCAAGTTCTGAACTACCAAAAGGCTATTTCCTCTCATTGGTACGTCAGTGACAGGAGTATTCAATTCTAATTTGTCACTAAGAGATTGAAGGAGAGAGGTTATGGGGCACTTCTTTATACAGAGGATTGTTGGAGCATGGAATACTTTACCACAGTGAATGGTTGAGGTTGAGGCTATTGAATTTTTTAAGGGAAAACTTTTTAAAAATATTTGAAACAGAGAAAGGCACAATGCTGTGGGGAGAGTATTTGGCAGTGGTGTTAGTTAGTTGAGCAAATAGCCAGCACAGAAATGATGGACTGAATGTCCTTTTTCTCTGTTGCCAACTTCTGTGGTTCTTGTCCATTGACCGTGGTCCATTAACCAGTGAGAGTAGCACATTGCTGGGGTTAACATGCATTTTTCCCTTGGTACCAAAGATTAATTCGTTTGCTACTAGCACAGGTGCCAGTTGTTGCTACAAAATTCACAGCTTGATAGGTTGGTGGTTGGTGTCTTCTACTGGATTATTACTTGTCCACAGTTGTTGTGAAGGGAGATACTTCACTGAAATCTCCTGGACACAGCTTGTTACGTTTCTTTTTATGCTTTAGAGTTGGTGACTGGGTCAAGCCTGGAAGCTTAAAACTTTAAGAAATCTCATTCTTATGTTGACATGAAGAAGTTCCACTCTTGTGACGTTACATCGTGGGAGTTTTTACATAATCTCTTCCAATGGGCTACGCCGAGATTTAACTCCAAAGCATAGTAAAATATAAAAAGAAACGTGACTGAGGGAGTGAATGTACAGATATCGCCCTTTATTAGGCTCGTAGAATGAGTAATGTAATGAACCATATATTTCCTTTAGGTGATTTATTACCCTTGTTAAAAAGAACAGGATATCTAACACAAATGCGGACAGTTATGATGGACTTGTATTTAAAAACGATTAGAATACCGCACTCAGATCCTGCCAACCAGTTCTCAATCCTTTACAACTGAGAAAATAACAAGCAACACAGATGAATGCGAGAAAGATATCCGATCACAAAGCTGCTTTGCAGTAACCTGACGCTGCACTGGCTTGGGAATAATGGTCGCCCACGAATTTCTTTTATTTTGGCAACCTGCAACCATCCAGGGAGGACCCTCACTTTGTACCTTTAAGGTAGAGGGAATCACTGTTGACAAAACTGCCTGAAAAGATTTGGCCTGCTCGAGCTGCATGAGCCTGGGTAATCTCATAATGTGCAGCAATAAAAGCAGAATCAGGCCAAATCAGCAGCTGTTGGCCTGACAGCTGCGTCTGGCCAGCTTCAGCCTTCTCTCAATTGCTGCACAGAAGGCAGGCTAATAAAGCCCTCAAGAAATCAGCATATTTCTGCAAAGCACCTGTCTTGATTGCTATTATCTCCTGTCTTGCAATGTTTTTTGTATTATTATTATTTAATGTGCAGGAAAAACATTCAGCGTTGTGTGCGGATCCCCTGCTTTAAGGGGATGGGAGATGAAAGTGCATCCAACCTTTATGCACACTTGATTTTCCTGTCTTGTTTTTTTTTTGTATTATTATCTTAACATGCCTAAACTGTTGACTTCAGTAGGTCCACTCCATACGCATTTTAATTCCTGTGGGATATTAGGGGGTAGAGTTTTCACTTTGGGTGTAATCAGTGATTCAGGTGCAAATTGCGCTCAAAATTGTGCTCGATTTGGAAAGGGTGTTTTTTTTTTATGCCCCTCGAGCATGTTTGCACATTGCTGAGGGAAAATTTGCAATCGACTCGCCCAATCAGAATGTAACCTCTATTTAAAATTTTTGAGGAAAAAAATATTCCTTAATGAAGTGAAGAGTGGTAGCTCTGTGCAGTTTGATCAAAATTAGTCCACCATTTGTGAGTAATCCGATTCTGAATAACTGAAAACGGCTTTATAAAACCCCGATACAAAGCCATTTTCTAGTTATACTGGGGTGCAATGGTCTGTTAGCCAGTTTCTTAACTAGTTAGAAAAAAGATCAAAAGCTTTTAAAATGTGTCTACTCGTGTCCTTGAGCCTTAAAACGAAGCTTGGGTTGCCCCCCCCCACCCAACACCCTGCCTAAGATTAGAGAATATTTCACAGGCAGATAGCGTGGCCAAACAGGCCTAAAAAGATGTGATATTTTTTATCGCCTACTCAGCCTCATTGGAATCTTGGGGGCCAGAAGCCTCCTGGTTACAGTTTCTGCTCAGCCAGATTACCCCACAGCCGGTGGCTTCTCAGGCCTGATGCAACGGCTGACTTTCTGTCCTTGTTTCTGTGCATAGGCCTTTCCCCCAGGCACGTAAGGACTCCCAGGCTAATGACTTGAACCCAGGCAAGTCCAGGTGAGTTCTTCAACTCAGGGAAGATGCAAAACGCGTTGCATGTTCTGCGTCTGACCATCGCCCAAGCAAGGCTGGAGAGGAATACTGCAAGAAGGGTGGAGCCCATAATGTTTGGGTATTTCCATTCATTTGCATACATTTCCAATTGTTAATAGTGCTTCTATAATTGGGGGATAGACGGTATTCTTTGCGATTGCGATCGGAATTCCCGAAGGACGTGTTGCCTACCCAGTGTCAAGGTAAGGAATATCTTGAAACAGCTGGAACATGGAACGGAATCTGGACAGGGAGGGGCTGAATCCAGATGTTGTGGTCCATGTCAGTACGACAACATAGGAAAGATTAGGGAAGAGGTCTTGCTAAGAAAGTAACGGGAGTTAGAGGCTAAATTGAAAAGTAAGACCTCGCAGGTAACAATCTCGGGATTATTGTCAGAGCCATGGGCAAACTGGCATAACCACACTCCAATGAGGATAACCCACCAGCAGCTAAAGGATTGATGAAAGAAGGATTCCATTTAATGATACACGGGTACCAAATGTACCATTGGGAGAGGCTGTACTTGAAATGGGCTGGGACCAGGGTCCTTGTGGGAGGGAAAACCTGTGTTGTAAATGAAACTTCAAACTGATAACATGAGTGGAGAGAACGGCTAGAAATTACAGAAAGTAAACCCCAAAGTAATCAGAAAGACAGTCAAGGAAAAACTAAAGGAATTAATAAGGAGAGCATGATTGCCCGGAGATCAGATAAAGCTATGGAGCATGGAGGTCGGATAACTACTAAAAACAGAGAGAAGCGAATAAGAATAATTTAAACTGTTTGTACCTCAATTTATGTAATATTCAAAACAAAATGGATGAATTGGAGGCCATAATTTGTAGTGAGGACTTGGATATGGTAAGGATGACTGAAACATAGCTACATAGAGAGCAGGGTTGGTAATTAAACATTGCAAGATATAATAAGTGTGGGAAATAAAGGGAAAGATGGTGGGGAGGTGGAGCATCTGTGCCAGCTAAAGATAACATAATGGCAGTGGGGAAAAAAAAACACAACCTTGTATTTATATAGCACCTTTAACATAATAAAATGTCCCAAGGCACTTCACAATTGTTATAAAGCAAAACGTAATGCTGAGCCACTTAAAGGGATATTAGGACAGGTGGCTAAAAATGTGGTCAAGGTGGTAGGTTTTAAAGAGTTTCTTAAAGGATGATAGAGAAATAGAGAGTCAGAGAGATTTAAGGAGGGAATTTCAGAATATTGGGCCTTGGCAGCTGAAGGCACAGCCACCAACAGTGGGGAGAAAAGGAAGAAAGGAGGACTTGCATTTATCTGGTGCTTTTCACAACCACTGATGTCCCAAACGACTTTACAGCCAATGAAGTACTTTTGAAGCGTATTCAATGTGGAGCAGTTGAAGTCAGCGATGCTCATGAGACCAGAATTAGAGAAGTGCAGAGCAGAACAGAGAGAGAGAAAATGTTCCCTGTTGGCGGTAGGATCCAGAACTCGAGGATCCAGGTTTAAGGTGAATGGCAAAGGACCAACAGTGACATGAGGAAAAACCTTTTACGGCTGTGAGTGGTTAGGGTCTGGAATGAACTGCCTGATAGTACATTAGAGGCAGATTCAATTGTCGTTTTCAAAAGGGGAGTGGATAAACAATGGAAGAGAGAAAATGTGCAGTGCTACAGGGAAAGGGTGGGGGTGTGGGACCAGCTGAGTTTCTTTTGCAGAGAGCCAACATGGACTCAACAGGCCGAATGGCCTCCTTCGGTGCTGTAGCCACTTTATGATTTTATCTTGGAGGATTGTGGGGCTAGAGAAGGTTAGAGAAATAGGGAGGAGATAGGTTTGAGAACAAGGGTGAACATTTAAAAGTCGAGGCATTGCTTAACGGGGAGCCAATGTAGCTCAGTGAGCACAGGTGCGATGGATGAACGGGACTTGGTGTGAGTGAGGACACAGGCCGCAGAGTTTTAGAATGACCTCAAGTTTACCGAGGTTAGAACGTAGGAGGCTGGCCAGGAGTGTGTGAAATGGGCAAGTCTAGGGGCAACTAAGAGGATGTAAATAACAATAAAGGTAGGTGCAGACTCAAGGAGAAATGAGTCAAAAAGCTAGGAAGGGATCCATCACCTTAATACAGGTATACCACAGACCACCAAACAGTGGAAAGGACTTGAAAGAAAAAACATGGAGGCAAATCTAAGAGGTGAGTTGCAGGCATAGAATAATAGTTATAGGAGACTAACTATCCCCAAATAGTGAAAGGAGAAAAGACAATTGGGTTTTTACTGTGTATACAGAACTCCGTTCTCACTCAGCCTGGGCGGAATCTTCTTGAGGTGTCGGGGGTCCTGCCGGCCACATGGAGAGCCAATGAGGGGCCCACGCTGCCTCTCCCAGGGAAGGCCCACTGAATCACATACCAATCAGGCAGTGACGAAGGCACCAGTGGGCCTTCCCCTGGAATCAACACCCCTGCCAAGTGAGAGCTGCCAGCTGATCAAAGGCCAGCAGCTCTTGTGCTCAACAGTGCCATGGAGGAGACAGTGGCTGCTGGCAGAATAGCACCCCCAGAGTCCCAGGATCATGGAGGTACGTGATGGGTTGGGTTTTTTCTCGGCTTAGGGGTTGTGGGGGGGGGGGGGGTGCGGTGGTAGAGGGCAGGTCCCAGCAAACACTACCTCTGCCCAATGTCCAGGCACTGGATCAGGCACTGAGTGCCTTTGATCAAGGGACCACCCCACCCCACGGGGTGACAAGTTGCCTGCAGGGTGTTGTATAATGTTGTATGTGCCTGTATGCCACTGAAATGTAAAGGAGCTCGGCAGAGCAAGGGTTGATGTGGGATTGGAGAATAGTACTGCCCATGGTATGATATATAGAGTCACATGGTAATAGACTGAGAGAACAGTCTAGAGAGAACGCTCTAGAAGCAGTCTGCATGGAGATAGCAGCACCATGCATGACATTATCTGGGATCTGTACATAGTTAAAGATCAACAATAAATGGTTCATGTTTAAATATACAAGTCTCAAGATGATTGATAATTGAGGCATCACCATAACACAACATGGTGATCAGCAGTGATCATACAACATCGGATAGCAGTTATCATGAAAGCAATGTGACAGGCCCACCTGCAGCTGGCTTAATCCCAGTGGTGGTGGGTTGAGGCCCTTAAGTGGTCACTTAAGGGCCTCAGTTGGTGGCAGAGTGGGTAGGTTGACTATAGGCCTTCCTACCCAGAACTTAATTCTGGCAGAAGTGGGAAGGTGGCGAGGTTTGGATGGGTCACCATCCCACCTAATTTAGTGCCTTTCCCACCTCCAAGCTTGCCACCAGTGAAAGCAGAAGATACCACCCAGAACATCAGACATCTAACAAGAAATGAACCACTGCCGAATCTTGCAATGGATAGTGAACCAGAGTGGACAGAAATAAGAAGAGGAGAGCATCTTATTCTGCTAATAATGGGACATTGTGGATGAATAAAGAATTGAATTTAAAGAAAGAGACACAGAGGAGAGAAGGATAAAAATGAATACGACGAGATTCAGAGAAACATTAAACACAAACCTTCAGCAGGGCAAATTATCAAGGAATACTACAAAAATGTATTAAAATGCTGTGTAGACACCTAAATAACAAAAAGGAAAATGAGGCTGCGATATGACCACTAAAGGAATGAGAAGAAAAATACTCAAAGGTAATAACAGGGAAATACCCGAATTATTGAATAACTTCCATTGCCTCAGTTTTTACCAAAGGAGCTGACAAAATAGTCACTTGGCTAAAAGATGAGCTTAACAAGAATATTAATTCTGTTGTGATTGAAAGGGAGAAAAGAATTGACAAACTGGTGAAACTAAAAGAGGATAGGTCCCCAGCTCCAGATGGTAAGCGCCCGTGCATACTCAAGGACACGAGGGAAGAGGTAGCAGAGACATTAACTTATATATGTTAAAGGCCCATGCAAGTGAGGATAGTGCCAGAGGACTGGCTGACAGCTGATATTATTCTTATATGCAAAAAAAGGAGGTAAAACAAACCTGGGAACTGTAGGCAAAACAGCTGAGAGCGAATGATAGGAAAGATACAGGAATCTACAGAAAAAAGTGATAGAAGAACATCTAGAGATGGAAAATATAATAAAAGAATAGTTGTGTTTTTTATTTGTTTACGGGGTGTGGGCGTCACTGGCTACGCCAGCATTTATTGCCCATCCTTGCCCTTGAGAAGGTGGTGGTGAGCTGCCTTCTTGAACCGCTGCAGTCCATGTGGTGTAGGTACACCCACAGCGCTGTTAGGGAGGGTGTTCCAGGATTTTGACCCAGCGACAGTGAAGGAACGGCGATATATTTTCAAGATGATGAGCGGCTTGGGGGTAAACTTCCAGGTGATGGTGTTCCCATGTGTCTGCTGCCCTTGTCCTTCTAGATGGTAGTAGTTGTGGGTTTGGAAGGTGCTGTCTAAGGAGGCTTGGCGAGTTCCCATAGTGCATCTTGTAGATGGTACACACTGCTGCCACTGTGCGTCAGTGGTGGAGGGAGTGAATGTTTGTGGGTGAGCTGCTACTCAAGTGGGCTGCTTTGTCCTAGATGGTGTCAAGGTTCTCAAATGTTGTTGGAGCTGTACTCATCCAGGCAAGTGGAGAGTATTCCATCACACTCCTGTCTTTGCCTTCTAGATGGTGGACAGGCTTTTGGGAGTCAGGAGGTGAGTTACTTGTCGCAGGATTCCCAGCCTCTGACCTGAACTTGTAGCTCCAGTATTTATATGGCTAGTCCAGTTCGGTTCCTGATCAATGGTAACCCCTCGGATGTTGCTAGTGGGGGATTCAGCGATGGTAATGCCATTGAATGTCAAGAGTGATGGTTAGATTCTCTCTTGTTGGAGATGGTCATTGCCTGGCACTCATGTGGCATGAATATTACCTTTCATTTGTCAGCTGTCATGAAGCTATTAATGTATGTAATATTATTGAAAAATATTTTTCTTTTAAAATAGAGATTTAGCCTATGGGTGTGTCTTAATTGGATTAAAGACAGTTAGCCTGGGTGCTTTGATGTATACTAGTTTTGAGATGTAAGAGAGGTAGAGTGTGTTAGCATTTTTTGAATAGAGCATTCAAGAAGTGGGGTGAAATCTGGCACCTACCTAGCAGAGACCAAGCAACATGTTTATACTGCTAATAAAATTGGTACTTTGAATGGGGTTTTATTGATAGAAGAGCTGGGTTCAAAGAGGCTGGTGATACAGTGAGAATTTACATTCAATGAGCTGTGCAAGGTATAACTTCAGCAGTTTTCGTGTGTGCAGAGCAGAGGCTACGAAAGACCAAAGCAGCTATAAGCCTCCAGCTGACTCCACAGGAACCAAAGTGAAAGGAACTTCATTTTGAATTCGTAAGGTAAAAATGACTTGCCTGGTGTCTGTTTAAAAATCTATTGGTTGCTGTTGTCTTATTGGAGATTAGTTTAGAAATTTATTATAAGTTATGATAGCAGTAATTTGTAGCCATGTATGTGTATTTAACTTCCGTAAATTAATAAAATGCTTCATTTAGTTTAATATAAAACCTCTTGAGAACTGGTCGCCTGATTCCTGAATTTAGAGTTGCATCTCAAACATACCAATTAAAAATGTAGGTTATGACAGTTGTTTAAAGTTTCCCTCTGGGATTTTTAAATAAGTCAGCTTTACCAAAAGGCTGTCTCATAACACAGCCCAAACCTGGATAATTGTCCAGGTCTTGCTGCATTTGGACATGGACTGCTTCAGTATCTGAGGAGTCGTGAATGGTGCTGAACATTGTGCAATCATCAGCAAAAATCCCCACTTCTGACCTCATGATGGAAGAGAGGTCATTGATGAAGCAGCTGAAGATGGTTGGGCTGAGGACATTACCATGAGGAACTCCTGGGTGTTGTCCTGGAGCTGAGATGACTGATCTCCAACAACCACAGCCATCTTCCCTTGTGCTAGGTATGACTCTAACCAGTGGAGAGTTTTCCCCTGATTCCAGTGACCCCTGTTTTGCTGGGGCTCCTTGATGCCATGCATGGCCAAATGCTGCCTTGATGTCAAGGTCAGTCACTCTCACCTCACCTCTGGAGTTAAGCTCTTTTGTCCATGTTTGAACCAAGGCTGTCATGAGGTCATGACCTGAGTGGCCCTGGCGGAACCCAAACTGAGCATCAATGAGCAGGTGATTGCTAAGCAAGTGCTGTTTGATAGCACTGTTGATGACCTTCATCACTTTACTGGTGATCGAGAGTAGACTGATGGGGCGATAATTGGCTGGGTTGGATCTGACCTGCTTTTTGTGTACAGGAACATACCTGGGCAATTTTTCCACATTGCCAGATAGATGCCAATGTTGTAGTTGTACTGTAGCTTGGCTAGGGGTGCAACAAGTTCAAGAGCACAAGTCTTCAGTACTAATACTGGAATATTGTCAGGGCCCATAGCCTTTGCAGTGTCCAGTGCTTCCAGCCATTTCTTGATATCACGTGGAGTGAATTGAATTGGCTGAAGACTGGCATCTGTGATGCTGAGGACCTCCAGAGGAGGCTGAGATGGATCAACCACTGGGCACTTCTGGCTGAAGATTGTTGCGAATGCTTCAGCCTTATCTTTTGCACTGATGTACTGGTCTCCCCTGTCATTGAGGTTGGGGATATTTGTGGAGCCTCCTCCTCCAGTGAGTTGTTTAATTGTCCACCACCATTCACAACTGGATGTGGCAGGACTGCAGAGCTTAGATCTGATCTGTTGGTTATGGAATCACTTAGCTCTGTCTATCACTTGCTGCTTATGATGTTTGGCCTTCAAGTAGTCCTGTGTTGTAGCTTCATCAGGTTGATACCTCATTTTTAGGTATGCCTAGTGCTGCTCCTGGCATGTCCTCCTGCACTCTTCATTGAACCAGGTTTGATCCCCTGGCTAGATGGTAGAGTGGGGGATATGCTGGGCTATGTGGTTACAGATTGTGGTTGAGTACAATTCTGCTGCTGCTGATGGCCCACAGCACCTCATGGTTGCCTAGCCTTGAGCTGCTAGATCTGTTCAAAATCTATCCCATTTAGCACGGGTGGTTAACATGGATTCCAAAAGTTATACTTAATTAGCCTGATACAATTCATTGAAGAGGTAATGGAGAGAGTAGTTAAGGATGATGTAACAGAGGTCACATACTTGGATTTTCGAAAGGCCTTTGTTAAGGAAAGTTCTTGACAAAGATGAGAGTGTATGAAGTCATCAGACATAGAACTGAAAGGACAGAAAATTAATTAAAAAATAGAAAGCAGAGAGTGGGGATACAGGATTATCATTCAAATTGGCAGAAGGTAGAGAGCAGTGTTACACAAAACTCAAAGCTGATAGCACCAGCTACAATCTCTGCTCAGCTGGATGAGGATGCTGTAACTTGGGGGCTATTGATGGACAGAATACTTCTGAAGGAGGAGCAGAGAATGTGCGATGTTATAGCAGGTGTCTAGTCGCACTGTGCACGACAGCAGGGAGATTGGAGGAGTCAATCTCAAGCATGAGTGAGATGATGCTGCCAACATTTGCAGAAATATCTTTGTCCGTGGAAAGATTGGCCACTTGCAACGGACACAGAAACAAGTGCATGCAGACCCTGCTCATTGGCTTGCACACTACAGGCTGAATTTAATGGGGCTTTCAGGTATGGAATAGGTGGCGGTGAGGGAAGGGGCTGAAAAATAGGGAAGGGGTGGAGAGCTTGTCACCTTCTGCCATGGCACTCTAACAGTGCCAGGGAAAATGGAGGATGCCCTTCCTGCCCAGAGGCCAATTAGTGTCACTTAAATGGCCTATCAGGGACCTTTTCCCAGCGCCACTGGCATTTTACACTCACCAACCATCCTCACCCCCCCGACCCCTTCAACCCTCTGACCTCAGTTATCTTGTTGTGAGGGTGGCATATCCCCGCTGGGTACAGTCCCAGCAGCAGCCACTCCTCCTGGTGGCACTGCCAGGACTGAAGAACTGCCAGTCCTCCTTAAAGGAATGGGAGTCCTGATGGCAGTTCCTGAACTGCAAGATCTTCCTGAAATCTAGGCGGGAATCCCCCCAAACAGCTGAGGTGGGGTTGGCCCTGACTTTACAGCCTGTCATTAGGCCTACTGCTGCCCTGACAAAATCCAGGCCCATGAAAACCACCTTAAATAGGATGCCTGATATTTTAGCCTTTGCTGCTCATTATCCTACCAATCATCAGCAAAGTGTGCTGCAGCTCATTCTCATTGCTATCAGGAAGTGCAGGTGAGTCATGATAGGGACAATGGTGAAAGAGGACATGCAAGCGAGGTCTCCACTCAAAATGCTTCCACTTCTCACCTGTATCTCTGCTCCGCACCCCTCCAACACCAGTCAGTATGCTACCTGCTGCCTTGTGTCCTGATGGCCGAGCCTGCCCTTGCATGGGACCCTCACAGGCGCAAAGCCCAGAGGATATCGGCCAAGAGTGTCTTAGAAGTCGAAGTAGGGAGCGGAGCAGGGATGAAGCAGGGATTGGAGCAAGGATCTGAGCAGGGATTGGAGCAAGGATCTGAGCAGGGATTGGAGCAAGGATCTGAGCAGGGATTGGAGCAAGGATCTGAGCAGGGATTGGAGCAAGGATCTGAGCAGGGATTGGAGCAGCCTTGCGTCTAGCTCCGCTGAAGCTACAGAGGCTGCACCGTGTAGAATTGCTTGGAAAAGAAAAGGAAAGGTTTTGCACATGGGCTTTGTTAGAATGTGAAGTTTTGGTTGAATGTGTGAGCCCCATACATAAGATTCTTTTGCACCGCTTTTTCATCTTACTCACTCTTTTTGCTGCTGGCTCTCTAATGAGGTTAGCAGCCTTTGGTCCTCTTGGACTACAGCCACTTTTCAGCTGTGTGTTAATGAACGGTAAGACATGAATTGACGCTAAGCATGGGGAGCTGTGAAAGAAAGACTTGATTGTTTGCAGGACTGCTTTGTGTTAATGACGTTAGGTGGAAGGGCAAAAGTGGCTTTTGAATGTGGCCGTCTAATGGGTGAACTGGCGGGATCGAAATGAACCTTCCAATTATGAGGGTGCCCAGGCAGCAGTGGGCATTGCTGCAGATGCACTGTCTGCAACTCTTCCTACCCCCTTTTCCTCATCCTGTCCCTCTTCCTTGTCTTCCTCAATCTCCCAGGAATCATCCGAGGAGGCTCTGTGCTCTGCACTTTGTTCTGCCTGCAGGTCCACGCCTGGCTGCTGTACAGGATGCAGCACAACACCACCTTCTGCAGACACTGAATGACGTATACTGAAGGTTAGGCAGCTGAAACATGCTGATAGCTTTCACAAGGCCGCGTCTTGCTTTCATATGGAACTCACTGTATTGCTCCTATGCTTCATCTCTCAGATTACCGAAAGGTGTCATCAACCACATTTTAAGGGGGTATTCCCTTGTATGTGAGCCGTCAGCTGATAACTCTGCTTCCAATTAGGAGGACATCTGGGAGGTTAGGCAGCTGTAGGACGAAAGCATCATGGTAACTGCCTAGGAATCTTGCACAAACCTTCATAAAGATCGTTTTATGGTTGCAGACCAGCTGTACATTGATGAAGTGGAAGCCCTTGCTTGTCGTTGTTGAACCTTCTTGGGTGATCCAGGGATGCCCTGATTGTCACATATGCGCAGTTGCCGATGCCCTGCACCTGTAGGAAGTCAGCCAAAGCCACAAACCCAAGCGCCTGCTCACTCTGACTGGGGTCATCACAGGAATGAAGTTTGGCGCAACTGACAGCCCAGGCAATGGAGCAGTCAATCACCTGTCTTTTGCACTGACATGCTATCGAACGTGTGACCCCTGTATCTGTCTCCAGCAAAGGCCTGGAAGGAATCAGAGGCAAAGTAATTGAGGGCAGCGGTGACTTTGAAAACCACTGGGAAAGTGTTGCTTTCCGTTCTAGTTGACGACAGGTCTTGTCCCAGCAAGCTACAAATGCCCACCGCCCCCTGAAGTGACACCCTGAGTCTCCAGAGACACTGGTGTTCAGACCTGTTGCGGGAGCCTATACTCTGCCTATAGACCTCGTATGGCCTCCTGTGAGCTTCACCTCTCTTCTGATCCCCTCTCTCCTGTAGAGCGGGAGGTCTGTGAGTAGTAGGTTGTTGCTGATACAGGTCCTGCTGCTTCTGTTACTGCTGCTGTTCATCTTGGCCCTCATCGGAGGTCCAAAGTAACACAGCATTAGTGACACCCCTGCTGATCTGATAGGTCAGTGTTCCAAAGTGAAAGTCAGTTGTACAAGCTTCCAAAGTGTGCCTGACACCTCCAGAGCGTGTAAAGTAACCTCTCCGCATAAGTACTGTGACCAAACCCTTTCTGAAAAGCAGGCAAAAAGCAGCTGTAAGGTCTCAGTATTTCTTGGTACATTTCCCGGCCATGGTTTTAGCTTTGTCAATCGTCACTTTCTTCTTGCCTTGCTTTCACTGGCAAGTTCCAGGAAGCCCAGGAAACCGATGGGGCTCGGGTTAAATTGCAAAACCCAAGTTAACATTGGTGCAATTGATTAATTAACATGTTGAAATTGATAACCTCCCTCTTCCAGAGGGTTGCTCTCACACAGCCTATCATGTTGCAGTTAAACATGGAAGTTGGGGGTATGAAGCATCTTTTCCAGATTTCACTGCTCACCTGCACCAAAAACCCTCACCCATGCTGCATAAGTCCCTGATCTAACCATCATTTCTTCCTTCTTGCCCAATTCTGCACCCCTAATTTCTATCCTGCTGCATGCATTGGTGCTGCTCTCAGTGGCTGCTTCCTCCAAGTTCAGGTCTGTCGTGCTCAATTGTTTTATTGTTCTGTGTGTTTATTATTGATGCTCACTGTGCTTGATTAGCTACACCTGGGAGTGAACTCAAAGAAAAGTAAACAAACTGTCGAGGTTGCTGGAAGCAAGAATTGTAAGCATGGAGCAGACATTTTAAAGCACTGTGAATGAAACCTGTTACACACAGAAATGAGTGTCATCCCTGCTTAGAGCTGAGATACAAATTATACAACATGGTCCTCATATTGGTGCATTCCCTGGTCCTTAAAATGTAAAAAGGAACAAAGTGAGCATATCAGGAAAGGTTCACTAATGTCCTTTAGGGAAGGAAATCTGCTGTCCTTACCTGGTCTGGCCTACATGTGACTTCAGACCCACAGCAATGTGGTTGATTCTTAAATGCTCTCTGAACAAGTGCAATTAGGGATGGGCAATAAATGCTAGCCTAGCCAACAACACCCACATCCCATGTACGAATAAAAAAAAGAAGGGTATACAAAGATTGGGAGACTGTCATCAAGGTATAATAATTTTCATAATATTTTTCTGGTTTATTGTAAAGTAGGTTTATGGGGGTAAGGAGTTGGGTCTGTCCATGTGTGATTTAATTACACTTGGAGTCAAGTAGACTGCAAGCTTTAACTCATCAAAAGAAGCTAGATGCTTGACATACTAATGAGTAAACATGGATGTTGGTTTAGCATGTAAGGTGTGAAGGGAATTTGCATTTATAGATAGATGAAGGGAGATTTGGATTTCAAAAGGATTTTAGTCTGTTTCCAATTAGCCAGATAAGCAAGGCTAAGGAATGTGTTTATTTTTCCCAAAGGTTACTGACAATAAATAGTAGCAACATGAAAGTTTTTATATTGTGAGGAAGGTACAGTTTCAAAGACATGTGAAAGAATAGAATTTATGGGCAGAATTTTCAGCTCGATGTGCGGGCATGCGCCCGACAGGCCCGAGCGTGAAATAGTGCGCAATGATGTCAGGCGAGCATCTCGGTGTCATCGTGCACTCGCGCAATATTTCAGTCGGTGGATGTGCTTGAGAGTCGGCAGCGTGTCCGCTGACAATTAAGAGGCCTATTAAGGCCTTTAAGCTGCTAATTAAGTTGAATTTTTCACTGCCAGTCCAACCTTACGGTTGGCGGGTGAATGGGCCAGGCGGCCTTTGCATTTTTTGCAAAACCTCATCCCAGGTGGGATGAGGTTTCCAACAGTGAATAGAAAAGCAGTAAAAAAAAATTCAAACTCATTTTTAACATGTCCCTGTTCATGTGACAGAGTCAGATGTGGGGACATGTTTCCCTTATTTTTCAAATTTTTATTTTTAATCTTTAAATCCTTCAGGTCCCTGATGCAGCTCTGTGCCTTCAGGGAGCTTTCAATGAGCGCACCCCCATGCATGCGCAAACTTCAGCCTCACACTGCCCCCCTCCCCCTCCCCACCCCCGCTCCAGCAACGCTGAGGCTCTCAGTGCGGGTTTCGCGCTGGCTGGCCGTTAATTAGCCTGAAATTGCCATCGGGCTTGATCGTGGGCGGCAGTCTGCTCTGGGCCACTGCCGGACCTGCCCGACGAGGGAAGAATCCTCCCCTACTTGTTAAGAAGAGAGAAACATGTATAAAGGAGAATGAGACTAAGGGCAGGATCTTCCAATCGGTGAGCGGGGGCTGGGACTGCCAACCTTAATGTTGGCGGGCAGGCCGGGAGCCCAGGCGGGTTTGTGAAAAAACATGAAACCTCATCCACTGGTGGGTTTTAAACTTTAATGAAAGGTTTAAATAAAAGTTATGGACATGTCCCAACTCATGTGACAGTGTCACATGAGGGGACATGGCAGGGAAAATTCTTAAACTCCTTTATTAAAAGCCGAAAATCTGAGCCGATCTCCCTGAGGCAGCACTTAGCCTCAGGGAGATCTGTGAGCTACTTTGCGTGCATGCGCGAAAGAGCAAGCTCCCGGCTGAGGGAATCCCTCCCCACCCACACAGGGAGCGCATAGCGCTTCCTGGCGGACGTTACGCTGGGTGGGCCTTAACTGGCCCACCCACGTAAAATGGCGGTGCGCTGCCAACCGGGGGTGCTGATTGGAACCCACCCGCTCGCGCCCGCTCCCACTCTTCCCCCCCTGCCGATGGGGGGAAAATTTTGCGATAAGTGTCAGGGGAAGGCATTGTGAAATCTAACAGAAGTGTGTGAAATAGCCTTAACGAAGCTTCTAGCATTCGTGGATAAGCCTGCTGTCTACCGAAACTGAAGCTGGCTAAAAGCCATTTGGAATTCCACTGTCCAGGGTATTGTGTTATTTTGCTGGATCTGTTTAAAATTTAAAATCTGTTTTTGGACCCTTGCCTTAAAGGGGGCATAACTGGGAGTCAGGTTAATTAAGAATTTTAGGAGTTATTATAGTAGTAATTTGTAGTCTTCTGTATATGCTCGACATCTTTTATTTTGTTAATAAATATTTTAATTGAATTTTTAAAAAAAAATCTCTAAAAGCCTTGGTGGATTTATTACTTCTGGGGCAGGATTTTTACCTCGTCGGGCAGGCCCGGGAGCCGTCACGAAGCCAACCGCTGCCCGCAATCGGGCCCCGGCCTCGATTTCACGCTGGCTGGCCAATTAACAGCCCGCCAGCATGAATCACGTGCTGAGCGCTGTCTGGGTGGGGGCGGGAGGAGGGCGAGCGCAGAAGTTTGGAACTCTCCTCTGCAAATGGCAGTTGATGCTACGTCAATTGTTAATTTTAAACCTGAGGTTGATAGATTTCTGTTAACCATATTGTAAGAGATATGGGGTAAAGGTGGTTTTATGCAGTTAGGTCGCAGAGCAGCCATGATCTCATTGAATGCTGGAAGAAGCTCGAGAGGATAAATGGCCTCCTTCTGTTCCTATGTTGCTCTGTGAGAGGGAGGTATATCGAGAGAGAGAGAGAGAGAGAGAGAGAATGTTAGCTAAGCAGAAAGACAATGAGGGAGACAGGCCGATTTAAAGAGTGGGATACATACAAAAAGACAAATGCAGTAAGAGAGACAACCTCAAAAAGCTTTAATTTATGCGCAATGTCACAGGAAATCAGTTAGCATTAAAAGAAAGCTTGGAATGTCAAAGCTATTAATTAGTAAGAAATGTGCATGATTTAGCTTCAGCTAATTTAAAATATATACACATATATATATTTCTGTGTTAGGAGAAATCCAATCCAATATAAATTGATACCTGAGAAATGTTCCTGTTAACTGGTGTCAACTGTAACATGTTTAATTAAAATTAAAGGAAGAAACAAAACATGATTTGTTCTGCTATTAGCTGCAGGTGTTTTGCAATAATTTGTGAATGTGTTTGTTGGAAATGCATGATCACAAAGAGAACCGAACACTTTTTTCTGTGATTATAATTGCATTTATTCGCATCTACTGACAAAGAAATATACTGTATAATCTACACGTAAGTTGATCCATGTTTTTGTGCTTTTTAAACAGAAGGGGATGATTTTGGTTGGAAAATCCTGCCAACAGTGTGCCTCTGATTTCCTTAAATACCTGTCTGCCAGGAGAGACTCAACATTGCCATTGTATATTCGCAAAATCAACACTACATATTAAACAAAAAGAAAGACCTGCATTTATAAAACACCTCAGAACATCCCACAGCCAAGGGAGTTAGTCTTCTTTCCAGTGGATGGTTTTAACCTCCCCCCCGCCAAAAATGGTGGCTTTGGTTGGAGGGAGTTGGGGCGAAGTTTCAAAGCTAAAACCCTGAAACAGGAGCCCAAACCAGCTCGTACCTTTCCCACTCCAATTTCAATGGAGGTGAGATGAAGGGCGGGTGACCAACCCACTGTCAGCAGGTGGGGTCATAGCTTAAATATTTCAACGGGGCCGCACGCCTTCATTTTAGCAGTGATTCCAATCTTCGCCTCAGTTAGCCGGGTTTCCCTGGTTTCCAGAAACCAACAGGCGAAAGGAGGTGAAAATGGCAGAATCCAAGAGGTAATTGCCTTTACAGCACAGCATGTGGGCCAGTATCAGCAGGAGTATTCCCTCTAGGCTCCACAGGCTGACTGTCAGGTGGGAAACCCACAGAAAAAGATTATCAGACCTGCGGGGCATTCAGGGAAACCCTTACCTCTGGGTTTCCTGTTATTAAATTCAACACTGCCCTCCTTCTAACCTGGCTTGGAATGCATCTCGTAGGTAAGATCAAGACCATAGGCTTTTACTGCGGTATAAAAGTGGGATTACACAGTATGGGGCAGATTTTTGTCTGGGTCCTTTTTTGGGCCTAGTCTTGCCAGTTTGTGATAGGTGCAGGCCTGAGCCAAGAAGCCCAAGGACAGGTGGAAATTGGTGCTTGGGCCTCAAAAGCATGCAAGTAGGAACATCAATGTCTGCCTGCATGTCCTCAGATATGACCAAGAAGGGGGAAATTCTATTTTGGGAGAGGGTGCATGGTTGGCCAATGGCAACCCCAGTGGAGTCAGATGAGCGCTCCCACTGAATCCACAAGATGGGTCTCTCTTTAACATATATGAATTCGCCTGGAGTTAGTGGCCTCACTGAAGAATCCCGAGTGGGGCAGGCCTGAGGCCTGCTCTGCTTATTGCCCATTTTATTTCCTTCGGTTAGCCACAAGCCCTTAATTTACATGTTTAAGGGGCCTGAGGAAAAGTCTCCACAAAATGGGACCAAATCCTGCACAGATTAGCACAGGCCAACCTACTGCTAAATTACCATGCGTTGTGCCTGTTTTAGGCTACAGAAATGGGCACCATGCACACCGCTTTCTGCCCGTGTAACTCAGTGTGTTTCACAGTTTGCATTTTATCATCATAATTTCCTTGGATAGAATGAAACTTTCATCATGTTCTCATTTGTCCCTCATTTAGCCAGTGCCGTAAGCCCTGACACACCCCAGTACGCAGGCGTCCACCTTTTTGAAAGGATGTTGGAATCCAATGTCTTTGTTCAACCCGCCGTGCTGTTTAACGCCCGAATCTGTAAAACTTTTATGGAACGTACAGGAAGTATTTAATGATGGAACACTCAAAAAAAAACACACACTTGATAGAGACGGTAATTTCCGACCAAACTCAGAAATTCTAATCCTGCCTTTCTGATGAGATATTTGCTGCAAAAAAAGAGAATGTTGTGGCGGAACCCTGCAGGGTTAATTTGCAGTGCAGTACCTGTCAAAAGGCTTTAAGCTACCGTGTATTAAGTACTTGGGGGCTTATAGACATGCAAAATATACAATGTAATTACTATCACCACAGTGAATTCCAAGTTGATCTCGTTTCACCCACGTGAGCCAACCACAATTTTAAGCATGGTGTAGTTTGAAAGATGGAGGAATGTATTTTCCGTGATTGCTGGGTCACAGCATTGTTCCTGTGTATGCATAAACACTACACTGTGATCATAATGGTCACGCTTCAGCTGTTATCTGAAATTTGCTCTCGCCATAAGGATTGACTAATCTGGTTCGTTTTGACAGCAGCTTGCATTTACTGTATCAGAGTTACCAGCCTGCTGCCAGGTAATGCCGCTTTTTTTCCTCCCAAAAAGAAAATAACAAAGCATATGTTAAGTAAATACCCAAGGCATTAGTCATCACACCATTCAGGTTACACTGAAACAAACTTTTCATCACATGCCGCTTATTATGCTCTGAACAAAGGTGGGGTTTTAGATAAGCATTAGCACAAATCAAAACATATCACTCTACTCCGCATTATCTTGGTGAAAAGAGAAAACAATGATTGCTCTCCAGCGACAAGTCACAAATTGACAAAATCCCACACTGACAATTAAAGCAATCGCCTCCGCAGACACAGGAATACGATTTTCCACGCAACTATCAAGAAACTTGTTAAATCCACTAACATTGATATTACTTCAAGCAATTAGGAACATGCTGATAATGATATGAGTCTTCAGCTGTAAATAATTATGCTGCCTTAAGGCTATGGTTTAATTCTTGGCTCAGCATATCTATAAACAATAATCAAACTGCAAAGCAAGTTGTGTGTTTTTGTTACACACACAGACACACACACATATATATATATATATATATATTGCACACACACATACACCCTTTTGTCTCATAGTGTGCCATCATTTCCAAGGCTCCATAGTTACCCCGGTGGCGATTCTGACCTTCAGGATCTCCTGCCTGTGAGGGGAAGAGCTAATCTGTGCTTTTTTTTTTAATATATCAATCTGAGCGAAATCACACAGTGTGCCCAGTGCCAGTTCTTCACAAGTCCCAGAGCTGTTATTTCCAGCCTGTGTGTACTGTGAATCAGGGCCTGCTGCTATGGCACAATAAATGGGGACATTAGGAGAAAATGTTATAATTGCCGCAGCCCACATCTTGTTAATAAGTAATGTACAGTCAAGCTTTAGGCAGTTGCAACTAAAATGTTTATACTGTCAGCCATCAGTTGCTATTGACACCGCATGTAATTAAACATTTGTACAGGTCAGCAGAAAGTGCTCCTCCTTGAATAAAAAGCCTCTACAATTAGAACATTTTTGAAACGATAAATTAATTCTCTTAGCATTGAGCTTACGGGCTGCCCACTGCTGTAACATCTCTCTTCAGTTTGCACGCAGTCTGCGGTGAACTGGGCCAATAATGCGAGGGGGAAAATGCGCAGCACAAGGAGGTTATTAAATAAATGTTGAAATAAATGTGTGCTCAATTAGTAATGCCACCAGTGATTGTTTCGGAGTGAGGATCGGCTACTCACGCTAGCAGAGCACCCCAAACCAGCAGCGACTGTGTCATGAGAGTCTTTGCATTTGAATCATTATTTTAAGGAATACTTGTCAAGAAGCAAGAAGGTCACCTGCCCCTCATGCTGGGACCATTAAAACCAGAAACGGACAATCTTGAGGTGGGCTATTTTCCTATTTGAAACTTTTAACATTTTTACTTCCCACTCAAACCCATTCATTTTTGAAGGTTATAATTACCATGAAGTCATGGGCAGAATTTTTTGGGTCAGTGGGTGGCTGCGATTGGCAGTCCCACAGCGATTTCATGCTGGCTGACCAATCAATGGCCAGCCAGCGTGAAAGGTGCGCTGAAAGGCTCAGAGCTGCCGGGGTGGGGGGCGGGAGGAGGGCGAGCGCTGAAGTCAATGCGGGCGTGGGGGGAGCGCGGAATGAAAGCTCCCTGAAGGCAGAGAGAGCTGCCTGAGGGAGCTGAAGAATTTAAAATCAATAAAAACAGAATTTAATATCAGGAAAAAATCTCCATGCATCAGAATGAGACACCTCAATATAGGGATGATGAACATTTTTTCCAAACATTTTAATCTTTGTTTGAATTAATCACGGAAACCTCATCCCACCCTTGGATGAGGTTTCCTCAAAAATGCAAAGGCCGCCTGGCCGATTCACCTGCCCGCCAACCGTAATGTCAGATGGGCAGCGAAAAATCAGTCAATTGCTACTTTGATGGCCTTAATAGGCCTCTTAGTTGTCGGCGGGCACGCTGTCAACTCTCACGCGCGCCTGCTGATCGAAATATCGCGCGAATGCATGATGACGTCAGAATGCTCGCCTGACATCATGGCGAGCCATTCCATGCTCTAGCGTGTCAGGCACGCGCCCCCACACCGAGCAGAAAATTCTACCCCAATGAAAAGACCAATGACATTTTGCGACTTTATAAAAGGGCCAAAAAGCACAACACGAGGCGGAAATGATAAATTTCCAGAAGGTTAAGTGTATTGTTCTGGGAGTTCTATTACCAGAAGGACTTTAAAACTGTAAGGAGCACACAGTGAAGTTTCCATTGACGCAAAGCAGACAAAGAGGGGATTTAATTGTTTTTAAAATGCTGAAGGATTCAGGCCACATGGATAGAGAATTGACTATGTCCTCTGATTGGAAAATCAGTGACATGGTAAGAAGTGAGGGGGGAGATTAGGAGAAATTTTTTTTAACACACAGAGGGTTGTTAGGGAATCAAATGCTTTGTTACAGGGAATGGTTGAGGCAGAGACCATTGAATCATTTAAGGAAAATGTGGATAAATATTTGAAGCTGAGGAAGGTGTAATATAGAACAATGGGAAGAGAGCAGGGCAGTTGGATTAATTGGGAACTGTCCAAGGAAACAACCAGCAGAGGCATAGTGAGCTGGCTAGACTCATTGTGTGCATAGACTATTATGGCTCTGGGCCCTAGAGAAAATGGTTGTGAGTGGTCTAAAGCCATGCAATAGCTGTCAGATTGGACTAAACATTAGGCAAGGTCATGGAGCCAAGTCTGGAAATGGGAATTAATATCAGCCATGATCCAACTGGATGGTGGAACAGGATCAAGGGGCTGAATGGTCTCCTCCAGTTCCTCCAGTACTCTGGTGGAGTGGGTTTTCTGCTCATTGCGGAACCTACCTGATTTTGACCCTATTAATTTCAATACAATGGAAATCAGACACATTCTATAATGGGCTGGTGACTTGGTCCTTCAAACTACCACTCAGACGGTGAAGATAACAAGTTATGATTCTAATTTCTCCCAAATCTGACATTTTTCCATTTGAATTTTGCGGTTTTAGTCATGACTGAATTGTCCGTCTATTTATAGTCATTGAGAAAAACAATACTTCAGTCTGTCAGCAACTCCGTTTCTCCTTCTCTGTCGTTGTGCTTTGGTGAGCTCTCCTGTGTGACGTGTGGCTCAATGCTTTTAGTTCCAAAATTAGATGGTGGTGATTTAACTCAGCGTATAAACTATGTGGACTCCTCATGGATAACAAAGCCTTTTGCTTAAAGGTATAAAGGCTCAATTTTAACTTAACCCATCCTTTGGGAATGATACGGTTTTGAGGTCGGATACCCAGTTTACACTCTCACCCCACTGAAGTGATTGGAGAGTGCAATCAGACAGGCTTCAGAATTGAACCTTCCCCATTCCCACCAGGTAAGTTAGGTTAAAATCATGAGTGCAAATACTTTTTACCAACCAAAGCACTCCTTTTAATGTTGTTATTAGGCAGTGCAAACTCTGACATGCAAAATTAAATGGCTCTTATCGACACCAATGCCATGATTTTGTAGCTTGGCTCTGCTTAGATTTCCTGCAGTATTTTAATTGAACCAGATATACTGGACCCTGCAGGTACCCTTACTACATATTCTGCTGGTTTGAAACAAATGTACATTTACACGCCTCTATTTGTGTTCAACTTTCCATAGTAACACAAGTGAGCACATCGCAATCTTTAAAAAGAGGCTGTTTGACTTAAAAATATTCACTCATGGGATGTGGGCATCATTGCTGGCCAGGCCAGCATTTATTACCCATCCCTAGTTCAGAGGCATTTAAGAGTCAACCACATTGCTTGGGTCTGGTGTCACATGTAGGCCAGACCAGGTAAGGATTGACATTTAGTAAACTAGGTGGATTTTAATGACAATCATTTCACGGTCATCATTAGACTTTTAATTCAATTAATTAAGATTTTTTATTAAATGCAAATTCCACCATCTACCATGGGATTTGAGCCCAAGTCCCCAGAGAGTTACCCTGGGTCTCTGGATTACAAGTCCAGCCACAATACCACTACATCATCACCTCCCCACTGTTTCAGTGAATGTTAGGATGAGTGTTCAGGTTAGTTTGAGCTTCAGGGCCAGATTTACAGAGCAGAAATCACAGCTGTCAGGGGTCATGGATGGGCCAGTTACATCTTTTGGGTGAGCTGGACAAAATGTCTTTTTCAAATGTAACGTAAGAACAGGGAAATTCTCCCTCAGTGTCGTGGACAATATTGATCCCTCAACCAAACAACACCAAAACAGATGAAATAAAAGCAGAGGTCTGACAGCATCTGTGGAGAGAAAAACAGAGTTAACAGATGCTGTCAGACCTGCTGAGTTTTTCCAGCATTTTCCGTTTTTATTTCAGGTTTCCAGCATCCGCTGTATTTTACTTTTACCAAAACAGATGATCTGGTCACTATCACATTGCCATTTGTGGGAGTCTGTTGTGCACAAGTTGGCTGTTGCGTTTACAGTACCTACACTTAGCTGCAAAACATTTTGGGGTCATCCTGAGTTTGTGAATGGTGCTAGATAAATGCAGGTCTTTCCTTCTCCTTTACAGATCAGAGATGTGTTAGCAGTCTCCATCAAGGAGGCCTCCATCAGCCCTCACCCCACAAAACGATGAAATGGACAAATATTGGAAGGAGTAAATGAAGAAGGTCCAAACGTTTTGAGACCCCAGCTTCTGCCAGTGATTCAACTTATGGAGCAACCGCTGACAAATCATCCTTGAACCGTTGACACCATGAGGCAGCATGTAGATAAGGAAGAGAAGGGGGTCCTAAGGGTCAAGCCTGCAGGACTTTGGAGATACTGGTGTGGGGGCAAAATGAGAAATCGCTGCTGGAATGCAGGAAAAAAGCCAGATATGGCAGCCCCACTGAGCTGGACAACAGAAGAGAGGATGGTGTGGTTGCTCAATGGCTGCTGGGAGGTCAAGAGGGACAAGTAGGGATGGTGCACCCTGGTCATAGTGACAGAGTATGCCATTTTGTGAGTTTGATTACAGATATTTAATGGTGTGGTAGGGGTAGAAGAGTGATCACCTGAAAGTAGGGTTCAAGTTCTCGCAAGAGTAAAATGCATTCCAAATAGCCGGGATCAAATAGATCAAAGGGCGCCGGCAATGAACAAATGCATTGTTGAGTTTTAGTTTCGCTCTGGAAGAACCCAAAGACACTTTATAGAGTGAACATGCTCCTGATAATTTCACCTCAGTTTCTAAAAACAAAAAGGCTGCATGAAATTATGGCAAAATAGGTTTTTGCCTGTGTTGAATTTTTTTAAACTTGTATTTCTGTATTGCTGGAATCAATAATTAGGAGATTACAACAGCATCACCCGAGGTGTTTCTCAAAGGAAAGCACAGCAGTTCAGTTACAGATAAAATGGCTGTGGCACTCGTCATATAAAGGAAAGGATGCACATTTCTATAGCGCTTTTCATGGCCTTGGGTCATTTCAAAATGCTTTACAGCCAATGAAGCACTTTTTGAAATGTAGCCATTGTTGTAATTCGGGGCAGATGTGGCAGTGAATGCGCACAAAGCAAGGTCCTACAAACAGTAATGAGAAAAATGACTAGATAATCTGTTTTATTGACACTGTTTCAGAGATAAAGATTGGCCAGGACACTGGGGAACTCCCTGCTCTTCCTCAAATGTTGCCATGGGTTATTTTATGCCCAACCGATAGGACAATCAGCGCCTCAATTTAACTTCTCATCTGAAAAACAGCAACTCGGGCAGTGCAGTACTCCCCCATTATTGCAATTATATATATCTGAATTAAGTGATTATGTTTTGGGATGGGATCTTAAACTCACGACCATCTGATTCAGGCAAGAGTGCAACCCCTGAGCCTAGGCTGACACAAAGTGCAGTTATTGGTGAACAGCCTCCCATGAATGACGGCTTCTTTTACAGTCTGCATACCTTGAACAGCTTAAAATGTATCCTGAACTGGACTTGCACATTTTGCAAGAGGACTGACATAACTTTCTCTAACAGAGCAAGGAATAAGAGGCCAAACGTGATGTGTGCCAGAACACATTACCGTTCGTCTCCATTGGTGATGGAGGATGCATCAGACATTGCCCTGATTGTAGCTATACCTCCTGACGTCCCATCATGTAACTGCAGAATAATACTGATAAACTTGTCAGGACAGCCAATCTTCAGCAAGAACTTCCACGGTCCCTGACTGTTCGTGGACGGTCATGACTTTAAGATCCCAATCCCGAGGCTAAACCATGTAACTCAGATGCTACAGTTAGCTGCAATAATGAGGGTGTGTTGCACTGTCCGAGATGCCGTTTTTCAGATGAGAAGTTAAATCGAATATAAAAATGCTTTTGCTGGGCCGATGAAGACTGTGCAAAACACCTTGTGTTTGTAACTTTGCAACGAAGAGTCACAGTAATCCTCTCAGATGAATAGCTCGAAGCCTCAGGAAGACCACCACCTGCTTTGGATCTGTTGAAGTGGCTCCAGAGATGCTAGCATTGGATTTTCCCAGCAACAGAGGGAAGCAAAACGTGATGGGCGGTCTTACATTATGTCACAACAGATGTAGCCTTCAAATTAATAAGGCTACAGATAACTGTACAGTCAAGTCCACTTACTGATAGATTCTTACATACAAGGGCCTGAATTTCTCAGGCAGTGGGCGGGCTCAGCTGGAGCAGGTGGGGGTGGTCTCAAAGCTGATTGCCGCCGCGATTGGCACCGCGCTGCCATTTTATGCGGACGGGCCAGTTAAGGCCCCCCCAGCGTAATACGCGAGCCAAAGTGCTCAGCGCTACCTGTGTGGGGGGAGGAGGGAGAATTGGGGCCAACGCTCTTTCGCGCACGGAGCTGCCTCAAGGAGCTTGAATTGATATAGAAATAATTTTTAAAATGGTTTAAAAATTTATTTAAACATGTCCCATCTCATGTGACTGTGTCACGTGAGACGGGACATGTTTTGATATTTAGGAAAACATTTTTTTTAATTAATAAAACCTTTAGGAAATCTCATCCCGCCCGTGGATGAGGTTTCCTAAAAAAACGCAAAGGCCGCTTGGCTTTTTCACCTGCCCACCAACCTTAAAGTTGGACGGGCAGCGTTAACAATTACATCAATTACTTTCTTAATGGCCTTAACAGGCCGTTTACAAATCGGCGGGCGCGCAGCCGACTCCGGCACGCGCCCACCGAACGAAATATCGCGGAACTGCACAACGAACTTGGGGACGCAGGCCTGACATCATCGCGCATCACGTTACATGTCCGCGTGTCAGGCCTGCCCCCGCATACCGACCGAAAAATCCTGCCCAAGGGTCGCCCCAGTTGCAGTTAAAAATGAAATTACAGGCCAGGCAGAAAATGAAACTGGAGGGTGTGTGTTTGTATTCTCAGCCTCTGGTCCAGGTTCAGACAAAGTGTATAAAAATAAAATACTGCAGACGCTGGAAACCTGAAATAAAAATATTGCCGGAAAGACTCAGCAGGTCAGGCAGCATCTGTGGCAAGAGAAACCAGGCTAACATTTCAGGTCTGTGACCATTCATCAGGACGGGAAAAAGTTAGAGAAGGCCTTCCACCTTCCACCCTATCACTGATCTTCCTTTTTGTTCTTCTCCAACTCCTCTTGCCTCCTTTCCCTGCCTCTGTGCTTGCTTCAAACCTATTACATCTCTAACCTTTTCTGGTTCTCATAAAAGGCTATCGTCCCAAAGTGCTAACTCTGTTTCTCTCTCTCTCCAGTTGCTGCCTGACCCACTGAGTATTTCCAGCATTTCCTGTTCATTTTTCAGGACAAATTGGGTGGAAAAGCAATGGGAGAACCCTCAGCTTCATTGGCTTAGGCTGTAGTGGAGGCAGCATTGTGGGGAACGGCTGCACTGCCTCCTCTCTGCTTCACAAAACAGCATTTTCCCCTGTTGTTCCATCATCTCCCTCACAACCTGTTCTTGTTATAGAGTCAATAGATTTGGGCTATTGGTGGGGGGGGCTAGCCTGAGTCGGGGAATTTCCTGACTTGCTAGACCCGCCTCGGTCAGAAGAGCCCGAATCGCGAGATTTTCACCTTGGGTGGGCGGGTGAGGGACGAAGTCAGATCTAGCAGCCCTGGAAGTAAATGCTAAGAGGATACAGGGGTGGGCGAGTGCTGAAGAGGGCTGGTTAGAAGGCCTGTCTTGCTTCTCTGGGACTTGGTCCCACTCATTTTAGAAGATTTTAGGCGCAGACACGATGGGCTGAATGGCCTCTTTCTGCACTGTAACTTTTGTATGGTTCTCTAGCCCTTATCCCTTACACCCCTTCACCCCATCACCAAACTGCACTGGCCCCTCATAACTCCCCATGCCAATTTAATGCCAATGCATGCCTCCACCACCTCCTTGGACCCTCATAGCCCCCATACCAAATCAATGCCAACTCACCCATTACTCACCATGGGCATGTGGGAATGAGAAAAGAAACTTCTAAAAATCTAATATAGCTCTCCCTATACAGATTTGATGGTGAAAAAGAACTCCCATTCCTGAAATCAGCAAAGCTTTTAAATATCCTCAAGTGGTTAATTTCTTATAAAAACAAACAAACTAACTTCTGTTCATACCCCTAATCCTTTAATAGCCTCTTTAAACTGTTATTCAAACTGTGAACTCAGATCCAGCTGCTGAGATAGTTGTAGTTTTCGAATCTCAGCCAAGTATTCATAATGACATAACGATATGGGGAAATGTCAACAAAGAGCTTTATTGAAATGGCTCAAACAGATGTTACACCAACTGGCCTATCAAAGCAGTTCAACAGAGGGGTTTATCTAACAATCACTGACAGCTGCAGCTCATTTCTTTTACAATTTAAAGAGCAGGGGATTAAAAAAAACTTCAGATCATGACAGCTAAAAAGACCTTATCCACCCTCAAAAGTGTTTACATCTACTTCATTAACTTGTGACTCCCACATTGTGCAACAGCCAAAATGGGGTCTGTCTGAGCTCAGCACTAAGTTCAAATGTCTCTGCTGAGTTCAGTTTCCCTTCCTGTGTGATTCACGCCCTTCCCCTTCCCCTAATGGCAAAAATGGGATCTGTCAGAAATGGGGCTGGGACTTCTGCATCCAGGTCCAACCCGTCATTTTTAAAGGTCCATGGAGTCCTCCTGACTGCGAAAGTCTGGTCCATAGAGTCATTATGTTCCAAAGGAGGCCATTTGGCCCTTTGAGTCTATGCTAGCTCAATGTAGAGCAATCCAATAAGTTCCATTTTCCTGTTCTACCATCATAGCCCTGTATGCTTATTTCCATCTGGTACCCATCCAATTTCCTTTAGAAATTGTTCATTGTCTTCACTTCGCCACCCTCATAGGCAGTAAGTTCCAGGTCAATACCATTCATTTGTACAAAAGTTCTTCCTCACATCCCCCCCCTGCATTCCTTGCCCGAAACCTTAAACCCATGTGCCCTGGCCCTTGTACTGTCAGTTAATGTGAACAGCTTTCCTTTGTCTGAACCTGTCATGATCCTACAGACTTCCATCAAATCTCCCCTCAATCTCCTTTACTCTAAGAAGAAAAATCCCAACGTCTCCAACCTAAGTTTGTAGCTAAAAATCCCTCATCCCCGGAACCATTCTGGTAAATCTCCTCTGCACCCTCTCAAGGACCCTCACGTCCAGCCTGAAGTGTGGTGACCAGAACTGGATGTATTACTTGAGTTGTGGCCTAATCAGAGCTTTTGCTCCTCATGCTGATGTTACCACTGACTCAAATAAGCATCAGCATGGATCAACAGCACATGCAGGATGGTGGAAATCATTCTCTCCAGCTCGGGTTCCTTCAGTGTCGCCATACTGAACCATTGGACCCTCACGGGGACACCATCTCAACAGGTTTTAAAAAGTTTTCCATCATTGACTATTGACTAAGTGTTTCAAATCGATTGAGACCATTATAATTTCAAATGCTAAACCTTTCACGAAAAGAATGCATCTTAGAGAGGCTGAAAATGCAGCAACAAAACCTGCCAAAGAATCGTTATGTACCCAAAGATTATTACATAAACATGGTTAAAGATGCTAGCTCTTGTCACTTGGTGTTAAATATTCCTCCATTTTGTGTTAGGTCATAGCCTTCCGCCTATAAAAATTATGAAGTAAGTGTAGGGCAGGATTTTTAGGACAGCATGTGGATGTGCTTGGCAGGCCCAGGAGCAGCCAGGAAACGGGAAGCTGCCCATGATCGGCCCTTGACCGCGATTTCATGCTGGTGGGCCTATTAACAGCCAGCCAGTGTGAAGCGCGCTCTGAAATGTTCAGCGCTGCCGATGTGGGGGGGGGTAGGAGGAGGGTGGGCTCTGATCTATGCATGGGCGCGGGCGAGCACTGAATGAAAGCTCCCTGAAGGCAGAGAGCGGCCTCAGGGAGCTGAAGTCTTCAAAACAATTGAATAAAGGTTTTAAAGTCTGGGGAAAACATATCCACGCATCAGAATCAGTCACATGAACATATACACGATGAAAATTCTGCCCATACATTTTTACTTTTTTATATTTAATAATGGAAGCCTCATCCCGCCCTTGGATGAGGTTTCATCAATAATGCAAAGCCCGGCTGGCAGATTCGCCCGTCTGCCAACCGTAAGGTCGGGCGGACCATGAAAAATCGGGGACAATTGGAAACCTTAACAACTTTAATTATCTTAATTGCCAGCGGGCGTGCTTCCGACACATGTACGTGCCTGCCGACCAAAATATCGCCCGAGCGCGGGATGACCTCAGGGCAATCAGGTCGGGCGCGCGCCCGCATGGCAACCTAAAAATCCTGCCCGTAACAATTAAAAATAAAGAAAAAACACAGACCAGCGTCTTCACATATAACGAAGACTGCTTTAGTCGTCAAGGATAGAATTTTCTCTTTGTGGGGCAGTCTCTGCAACATAAGGATACAATGTGAATTATTGAACCATGCCTCATTGAATAGCTTTATGATTACAGTATTACTTGTAGTTCTGACTGAATTCAGAACATATTCTACACTCTTTTTCAGGAAGTATTCTATACATCTCCCTGAGTAAAAGCTCAGGGAGATACATGCACCTGTCCAGATGGGGGATACAGACATTGAAAGAACAGACACAGAATTATCAAAGCCCACCAATATACAACTATTCAAGATGCTGATAGCAGCTGTGAAAGCAAACAAACATTGAGATCATACACTATTTTTTAAAATTTTGTTCATGCGATGTAGGAGTTGCTGGCTAAGCCAGCACTTATCGCCCATCCCTAATTGCCCTTGAGAAGGTAGTGGTGAGCTGCCTTCTTCAACTGCTCCAGCCCATATGGTGTAGGTACACCCACAGTACTCTTAGGGCAGGAGTTCCTGGATTTTGACCCAGCGACAGTGAAGGAACGGCAATATATTTCCAAGTCAGGATGGTGAGTGGCTTGGAGGGGAACTTCCAGGTGATGGGGTTCCCATCTATCTGCTGCCCTTGTCCTTCTAGATGGTAAGGGTCATGGGTTTGGAAGGTGCTGTATAAGGAGGTTTGGTGAGTTTCTACAGTGCATTTTATAGATGGTACACACTGCTGCTACTGTGCGTCAGTGGTGGAGGGAGTGAATGTTTGTGGATATGGTGCCAATCAAGCGGGCTGCTTTGTCCTGGATGGTGTCAAGTTTCTTGAGTGTTGTTGGAGCTGTACTCATGACTTGTGCCTTGTAGATGGTGGGCAGGCTTTGAGGAGTCAGGAGGTGAGTTAACTGCTACAGAATTGCAAGCCTCTGACCTGCTCTTGTAGCCACAGTATTTATATGGCTAGTCCAGTTCAGTTTCTGGTCAATGGTAACCCCCAGGATGTTGATAGTGGGGGATTCAGCAATGGTAATGCCATTGCGTGCCAAGGGGTGATGGTTAGATTCATTTTTGTTGGAGATGGCCATTGCCTGGCACTTGTGGGGTGTGAATGTTACTTGCCACTTGTCAGCCCAAGCCTGGATATTGCCCAGGTCTTGCCACATTTGGACATGAACTGCTTCAGTATCTGAGGAGTCACAAATGGTGCTGAACAATTACACTGAACAAAAAACAGGTTTGATAGCAGATGATGATGGGATGGAATTTGGACCTTGTTGCTCCCATTTATTGAATGGAAAACTGAGGCAAAAGGGATCACTTTCATGGGGTGTATTTTGTGCCTCAGAGGTGGCTGAGCTATGTCTGATCTGATGCAGGGTTAGGCAGTTTCTCAGGTGATCCAGGTGGTCACCTAAAACAGATGGTAGACCCGTTGCATATATTATTGAAGGGCCTATTCTAGGACTGAAATTGGGCTGCACTGAGGGGCTGCAGAACTAAAAGTAGGTTTTAAAAATCTTTCATCTGGAAGATGAAGTGTGGTCCTCCTGGCTGCACTGCTGAGGTCCTGAGAGCTGCTGCTCAATGTGCTTGCATCCCACCGCCCAAGCCCCACTGCTATTCTCTCTCTCTGGGCTTAGCTGAGGGCTATTCCTGGTGAGGCAAGGGGTCCATAATTGGAAAAGCAATGAGCTGCCTCTGGAGATGCGACTGGTGATGGCAGCTCACCACGATTATTCAGGTAAGCCCTGAGGCCAAGGGGCTTCTGGTTTGGGTGTGCAATCCTCACAGGCCATCAATTAGGCATCCAGAAACTGGCTGCAACAAATTAGCCTCCCCTTTGGTTTCAATTGCTTCAGTCGGTAGTGGAGGTATTAATAAAACGCATGAAGTGCGCTGTTGCTTTAACACCCACAGTGATGGTGGAAGCTCAGCAGCCTTCTGCTTTCCAAAAACCGGCCATAGGGAAACCACCTCTTACAGGCACAGGAATAGGAAAAAGTGAGACACCCGGGATTTGCACTATAGTGATCTTTAGCTGTCTGTTGTTAACTTTATAGAAGTAAGAGATTAAAAATGAAGTATCTTGTTGCTTATGCGGCTTTGTTCACTACTTAACTTTTGTAATGATGGAGTATTGGGCCTTATCATCTGAAAACTTCTTCACAGAAAGTGAATTGCTTTGAAATGCATTGATAATCGCTATGCAAGAAATGCCCAGGATTCCGGTGCTAATCGCTCAAAACCAGCTCCGTTGGGCAGGACCTGCTGTTCATGTGCCTGATACCAGACTCTCGAAGCAGCTGCTCTACTCAGAGCTTAGCCACGACACTCCCAGGAGGGCAACGGAAACGCTTTGGGGATGTCCAAGGTCAAACTTCCCCGCCGACTCATGGGAGACCCTGGCTCATGGCCCACCAAAATGGAGAAGGCTCGTGGAATGGATCGAGAGACCTCACTAGGAACACACAGAGGTGAAGTCAAGCATTGAAGAGAGTGCCCAAGCCTCCAAACAACCCATCTACCTGACCTTCGAGCACCCGCTTCCCTGGATGTGGCAGAGTCTGCAGGTCGCACACTGGACTTATCAGCCACCTCACAACCCATGGAACCAGAGTGGGAGCAAGTCATAAAATAAAAACAGAAAATGCTGGAGAAACTCAGCATGTCTGGCAGCATCCGTGGAGTGAGAAGCAGAGTTAACATTTCGAGTCTGTATGACTCTTCTTCAGAAACGTTAACTCTGTTTCTTGCTCCACAGATGCTGTCAGACCTGCTGAGTTTTTCCAGCATTTTCTGTTTTTATTTCAGATGTCCAACATCTGCAGTATTTTGCTTTTATGGAAGCAAGTCATCCTTGATCCCGAGGGACTGCCTAAGATGGTGAAGAAGAAAGAAATGTAGCAGCCATTATGCACACAGGACGATCCCACAGCAATGAACGGTTAGTTAATCTGGTTTGCTCTGGGTACTGTTGAGTGAAGAAGTAGCATTGGCCATGACATCAGGATACATTCCTGCCTCTATATTTTTTAAGTAATGCAATGGAACCTTTCACATCCATCTGGTCCATGGGAACAGACAGAATGGGCCACTGTTTAATGCAACCTGAAGAGCACAACCTCTGAAAATGCAGTTCCTTCAGTACCTGCACTGGAGTAACAGTCTAAATAATATGTTTTATCTCAAAACCATTTGAATCTGAGGTGAGAGTTCAACCAATAGACCGAGCAATAGGCTGTTTGAGATTAGTCATCATCAGGATTTTACCTTTAAAACAAGGGCTCCAAAGACCTTTCCAATGGAGTCCCACCCTAAATTTGGTGGAGTCCATTGGAAATTAGCCAAAATCTTGCTCAGGACCGTCAACCACACATTCACTTAGTCCAGCCTTAAAATCGGTTTTCCGCTTTGCAAGCTGGTGAGGGCGCTGGTTCCTCAGAGGAGGGCCGTCAGAGCCAAGTTTGTGGCACCGTGAGTGGCTCGGCTGTACAGGAAGGGAGGAAGAAGAGAGGAAGAGCTATAGTGATAGGGGATTCATTGGCTCAGGGAACAGACAGGCGTTTCTGTGGCCGTGGATGTGACTCCAGGATGGTATGTTGCCTCCCTGGTGTCAGGGTCAAGGATGTCACAGGACATTCTTCTGGGGTTGGGGGTGGGGGTGGGTGTGGGGGTGGGGTGGGGTGGGGGTGGGGGGCGGGGTGGGAGTTGGGTGGTGATCAGCCCTCACATTGGTACTAATGACTTAGGTAGGAGGGGGGATGTGGTCCTACAGAAAGAATTTAGGGAGCTAGGCTGAAAATTAGCAAGCAGGACCTCTAATGTAATAATCTCCGGATTACTCCCAGTGCTATGTGCCAGTGAGTACAGAAATAGGAGGATAAGGCAGATGAATGCGTGACTGGAAAGATGGTGCAGGAGGGAAGGCTTTAGATTCCTGGGACACTGGGACTGGCTCTGGGGGAGATGGAACCTGTACAAGCCAGGCGAGCTGCACCTGAACAGAACTGAGACTGAGTTCCTTGCAGGCCGTTTTGCTAGTGCTGTTGGGAGGGCTTTAAACTAACTTGGCAGGGGTGTGGGAGCCAAGAAAAAATATTAGATAGAATACCAGGGTGCACAAAATACTGGGAGGGACAGATAACACTAGTTTTGAGAATAGTGAGTTAATAGGTAAAGTCGGGGTAAGGGAGAAAATCTAAATTAGAAATAGAAACAGAAAATGCTGGAAAAACTCAGCAGGTCTAACAGCATCTGTGGAGAGAAAAACAGAGTTAATGTTTCGAGTCCGTATGACTCTTCTTCAGAGCTAAAGAGAAGTAAAAATATGATGAAATTTATGTAAAACCAAAATCAGGGTCACTATGCATGTATGTGAATGCCAGAGTACAGTAAATAGGATTGGGGAGTTACAGGTGCAGATTGCCATGTGGAAATATGGTGTTGTGGTGATAACAGAGACCTGGCTCAAGGAAGGTCAGAACTAGGTGTTAAATATTCCCGGGTACAAGGTGTTCAGCAGAGATAGGAAAGGAAGGAAAGGAGGAGGAGTGGCAGTATTGGTTAAGGAGAGCATTGCAGTGCTGGAGAAAGAGGGTGTCCCAGAGGGTTAAAGGACAGAATCAATTTGGCTAGAGTTAAGGAACAAAAAGGGTGCAATTACATTGCTCGGCATAGTCTATAGACGGCCAAATAGTGAGAAAGACATAGAAGAACAAATCTGCAGGGTAATTACAGAGAGACGCAGGCATTATAGAGTAGCTATGATGGGGGACTTTAATTACTGAATGTAGACTGGGACAGTAGTAGTGTAAAGGGTGGAGAGGGCAAAAGTTCCTAGCTTGTGTTCAGGAGAATTTTCTACAGCAGTATGTGTCCAATCCAACAAGAAAAGACGCACTGTTAGACCTGGTTCTTGGAAATGAGGTGGGCCAAGTAAATCAAGTGTCAGTGGTGGAACATTTAGGAGACAACGATAATTGTATTATACGTTTTCGGATGATGATAGAAAAGGACGAATAGCAATCCAGAGTAAAAATAATTAACTGGACAAGAGCCGACTTCGATGGGGAAAGAACAGAACTGGGTCAGATAGACTGGGACAAAAGATTGTCAGGAAAAACTGTAGCTGAACAATGGGCTACCTTCAAAAAAGAATTGGTTCAGGCACAATCAAGGTATATTCCATTGAAAGGGAAAGATAGGGCAAACAAATCCAGAGCTCCCTGAATGAAAAAGGAGATAGAAATTAAGATAAAGAAAAAGTGTCAGGTAGAAAATACAACTGAGAACTAAGAGGAATACAGAAGGGTCAGAGGGAAGGTGAAAAAACATATTAGAGAAGTGAAGAGGGATTATGAGAAAAGACTGGCAGCCAACATAAAGGGCAATCCCAAAGTTTTCTATCAGCATATAAATAGTAAAAAGGTGGTAAAAGGAGGAGTAGGGCCGATTAGGGACCTAAAAGGGAATTTACACATGGGTGAAGGGGCCATGGCTGAGATATTAAATGAATACTTTGCATCCGTCTTTACCAAGGCCATGGTGACAGAGGAGGAAACTCTGTCACTAGAAGGGTTCAAAATTGATGAAGAGGAAGTGTTGAATAGATTATCGGTGCTTAGGGTTGACAAGGCACCGGGACCGGATGAGATGCATCCAAGGATATTGAAGGAGGTGAGAATAGAAATTGTACAGACACTGGCCATAATCTTTCAGTCTTCTCTAGACTCAGGGGTGGTGCCAGAGGACTGGAAAATTGCAAACATTGCGCCCTTGTTCAGAAAAGGTCATAAGGATAAGCCCAACTATTACAGACCAGTCAGTTTAACTTCAGTGATGGGCAAGATTCTGCAAACAATTATTCAGGATAGAATTAGTAGTCACATGGAAAAATATGGGCTGATAAGGAAGAGCCAGCATGGATTTCTAAAGGGGAAATCGTGTTTAACTAACTTGCTGGAGTTTTTTTGAAGAGGTAACAGAAACGGTCGATGAGGGTAATGCTGTTGATGTGGTGTACATGGACTTTGATAAAGGATTTGATACAGTGCCACACAACAGACTTGTGAGAAAAGTTATTGCTCATGGAATAAAAGGGCAGTAGCAATGTGTTTACAAAATTGGCTAAAAAATAGGAAGCAGAGAGTAATGGTCCATGGATATTTTTCAGGCTGGAGGAAGCTTTGTAGTGGAGGTCCCCAGGAGTCGGTATTGGGAACCTTGCTTTTCATGATTTATATTAATGATCTAGATCTTGGTGTACAGGGGACAATTTCAAAGTTTGCAGATGATATGAAGCTTGGGAGTGTTGTGAACTGCAAGGAGGATGATGTGGAACTTCAAGAGGGCATAGACAAGTTGGTGGAGTGGGCAGATAGGTGGCAGTTAAGTTCAATGCGGAGAAGTGTGAGGTGATGCATTTTGGTAGGAAGAACATGGACAGACAATATAAAATAAGGGGTGAAATTTTGATGGGGGTGCAGGAGCAGAAAAAACTTGGGTGTATATGTACATAGATCATTGAAGGTGGCAGGACAGGTGGAGAGAGCAGTTAATAAAGCATTAGTATCCTGGGCTTTATTAATAGGGACATAGAGCACAAGAGCAGGGAGGTTATGCTGAATTTATATAAGACTCTTGTTAGACCTCAGCTAGAATATTGTGTACAGTTCTGGGCACCATATTATAGGAACGATGTGAGCGGATTGGAGAAAGTGCAGAAGAGGTTCACAAGAATGGTTCCAGGGATGAGAAAGTTCAGCTATGAGGATAGATTGGAGAGGTTGGGACTGTTCTCCGTGGAGAGAAGAAAGGATAGAGATGTTCAAAATCATGAGGGGGCTGGACAGAGTAGATAGGGAGAAGCTGTTCCCACTTGTAAAAGAATCAAGAATGAGAGGGCACAGATTTAAAGTGATTTGCAAAAGAAGCAAATGTGACGTGAGAAAATTTTTTTTCACACAGCGAGTGGTTCGGGTCTGGAATGCACTGCCTGGAAGTGTGGTGGAGGCAGGTTCAATTGAGGCATTCAAGAGGACATTAGATGATTATTTGAATAAAAACAATGTGCAAATGTACAGGGAAAAGACTCTTTCCACTTCTGCAAGGCCATTGATGAAAGGGGATGGGGCTGACGGCAAGATCGCTCTAAATCAGCAAATCCTGCACCGTGGTCCTCAGTTGAGGCCCAGGCAGGGTCAGCAGTGGAGGTTCCAGACATAGATGTGATTCTGATATAACTAAGAGAATGGCCTCCCCACAGGCCATTGTATCTCCTCCAATCCTCCTTTTGTTACACATCAGAGTGACTTTGCTGAGCATTGTGGATTGTGATGTGTTTGATAATAATTTTGCAGCTGGTAAAAGGTAAGATTGTGTTCCATTCTCAGATTGAATTCTAACCTCCAATTACAGTCTCCTGCTAATCGTAATTGTCTAATTTCCATTGCAATGGTTCTTTCTTAATGGCACTGTTTATGTTAGTGATCTGTCTGCTGTGCTCCTAACCCCTCACTGTGAGACACATTTTTGATTGCAGGCAGTCACTTGCATTACAAACAGTTTCTGACTTTTCTTGGCTGTTTGTAACTGTTGTCCAGGTCACCAAGTCAATTGGTAAAAGTACAAACAAATACAACCAACAACTACCAATTCCAATAGCTAAAGTGTGTTCACAGAAGGTTAGTTACCCAGTCAAGGCTTGATGGATAATGTGACATAAGGATTTTGGAAAATTAATCTGGAAGATATGGATTAAGTAAAACACTTTCTGTAATGTGTTCCCTGAGTAGAAATCCACTGTTGCATACAATGTTAAACGTTCAGTGGAGAGACCATCAACAAGGGCAACAAGCATAGGTTAAACTTTTATATCAGTCATTTTTGGAGGTACCAAATTTCAGTTTTTCTAAAATCTAATATAAGTCTGAATGAATGTGAATGTTGATTCCTAATGGATACCAATTCATGGTTACAATATAAGTGAGTTGACAAAAACACGGATGGTGTGACATATTTATCCACAAACTTCTTTCAGGCCAATGTTAACAAGTTACAAAATGGGGACCTTGAAATTACACTTACCTAAAGATTAACATGCAAATGCTTAATGCATTTGTTTGATAGTTCATTGTCAGAATAGTGGTGGTAAACCCATTTAAAATAAAGGCCCTCAGTAATTTCAAGGGCGATATTCGTAAATATTGAATAACTTTGCAGGAGAGAGGGGAAGTAGATATTGGGACTTATTTTCAGCTGTTTTGTTAACATAAATGATAAGGAAGACATACCTCATATTTTGATTCTTGAAGCATCTGTGACAAAAAAAGTATCTAAGCATCTTAATTATATAAAATGACAAGATTAATTTAAACATAATTGCTCCTTAACATTTGATTATGGAAAAGGTTTTGAGAGTGGAATGGAGTCAATTGCTCCATAGTTACTGACATAATATTAACACTGTAAACTTTAGTTGTTTGGTAGTACAGAACTTGAGTATTGGTGGCAAAAGAGGCATATTGTTGAAGCTTTTTGTCCTGCACTCATCAGGACAGATATAAAAGAATACCAATTGTAAACGAAACAACAGTTTATACTGCATGACGACAGGGTGCTGATTGGTTGGCAGGTGGACTCTGATTAGTAAAGGCGTTGCCATGGAGAATATACCAGGGAACAGTTAACTGCAAAGGTTTTGTTTAAATTCAAACCAGGCAGGTTGACTCTGATTGGTCAAGGCATTGCCATGGGTCGACACTGATTTGTCAAGTTATTGCCATGGGGAATGAACCAGGGAATATCTGACCCCCAAGCTTTTGTTTAGTTGAAAAATGTGTAATGCGTGGACATGTTCCTTCCATCTGCAAAGGACAGGGCTCTGTGTGTGAATATACATAGCCGTTAGCATGTATAAATGAGCCACACTGTGAGCTTGATTGATAATCCTAAATTGGTCATCAGTATAATTCTTAGCACAATCTGGATTGTTTAGCAAGTGCTGTCCATTCTCAATTTCACATCTCATGTTGGACAATATGGACACTGTAAACTTTATATTTGGGAACGGAGGATAAATAAATTATAATGTATGCATTAATGGGGAAATAATTAGGAAACCCAACTGACCACTATCTTATTTTCTTAAGTCCTTCATAACAGTTCGAAAAGCTTGTGATCATGCGTTATCTGTGCCACACAGTTCATTTTCTGATCTTGCACTTAAGCACAGAAGGAGGCCATTTGCTCCATCGTGTCCATGCTGGCTTCCAGCAGGGAAGTTCGACACAGACTTTCCCAAATTTGCTTCCCATGAGTGAGATGCCCTGCGACGAATGTAAAATGAACCCTTCAGCTTATTCTGATATGACTGTGTGACAATTGGTGACTTTAGTTTCATGGCAGACTTGCTAATATTTATTGTGAAACAATGGGATTAAATGACAGAAGTTCTTGTCACCAGGCAATCAAGCATTGTATAAAACTTACAACACAGAATAGGCTTTTCAGCTCAACCAGACCATGCCCATGTTTATGCTCCACATGAATCTCCATTCTACTTCATCTCACCCTATCAGCATTACTCTCTATTCCTTTTTCCCTCATGTGCTTATCCAGCTTCCCCTTTGAGGCATCTACGCTATTCACTCCAACTACTCCTTGTGGTATTGAGTTCCACATTTGAACCACCCTTTGGATAAAAAAGCTATGCTCCAGGGATGGGACTGAGAAAAAGAGAGAAAATATTAGAAACAGGGAAGAATTTAGCCCTTGGTAGGCGGGCTCGGTGGGGGCAGGTGGGGGCGGTCGGGAAGCTGACCGTTACCCGCCACCCGCGATCGAGGCTGGGGGGGGGTGGTGGGGGGGGGCAATTTCATGCGAGTGCGCACTTGAGAATCTCCCTGAGGCACGGAGCTGCCTCAGGGAGATGTAGAGTTGATGATGTCCCCTCATGTGAGGGGAAATTTGAACAGTTTTATTTCATTTTTATTTGGTTTAGGAAACCTCGTCCTGTCCGTGGGAAAAAAAGCCGCATGGCCTTTTTGCCTGCACGCCAACCGTAAGGTTGGACGGGCAGCGAAAAATTTAAGTTAATCGATCCTTTAATGGCCTTAATAGGCCTTTTAATTGTCAGCGGGTGCCCACCGACTGAAATATCGCGCAACTGCGCGTTGACACCGGGACGCTTGCCCGACGTCAGTGGGTGTTATTTTACGCTCGAGTGGGCCGGGCACGTACCCGCCCGCCGAGATAAAAATTTTGCCCTTGATGTGTACGTTGATTTATATCTCAGGGGATGATGTTGGGAGGAAGAGGATTAAATGGAATAGGAATAAGCAACAGCCAGAGGAATCTGTAAGCAATACACCATTCTGGGAAGAGAGAAAGAGTGAGAGAGAATATTTGCTGTGGAAGTGATGCTGTATAGGCGTACAGGCTGGAAAAAGATCCAAGAGGCGTCATGACAGTGTCTTTGTAACATTTGAATAGCAATACAAAACTCCTGTTTCAGGCATAACTTCCTTCCCTCATTCCCAAACCCAATGGAGACGCAAGACGTGTGCAAATGGGATAGATATTATACGATGAACTGATATTATACGTCCTGTCCCCTCCTTCGTGTCTAATAGGCCAATGAACTGGTGCATATGGGCGCAACCAATGAATAAATAATCCCAATTTTGTTTCTAAGGCTGGATATTATGGTGATATCTGAATGTTTGCCCAAAATCCCTCTTTCTCCATTATTTTAACAGGGGCATTAACCTATTTACTCTAAATGGGTTAATGTGTCCACTAACATAGCAGAAAGGAGAATTTTGGATGTAAGCATTAATATTTATATATTGCTATTTCATGGCGTCATTTCAGGGCCCAAGTGATTTGAAAATTTTATGCTAATGTTATGTGGATTGTTACAGAATGAACAGCATAAATTAAAGAGAATGAAGCAACATTAAGAAGCACGTTCATGAAAATGCGCAGAGATGTCAGTTGTCATTTACAAATCATAACAATTCATAGATGTTCAATGGATACTTGAGCCAAAAGTACCTGAAAGTTCGTTTGTTTTCATGGACTTTGATGAACTGCACACTTCATTTCTCATAATGAATACCCACTAACTGAAAAAGCTTCATTTAATGCTCACAGATTTATATTAATGACAGCGCCTGACATGATGAACTGTTAGAAATGCACATACAGTCAGTCACGGAAATTCATGACATTTTCATGGAAATTAATGGATTACCTGTAATGAGTTCCATTTAGGTAGATAGGAAATATTGCTATAACTGTTTATCTGTTAAATACAGAAACTGCTAAAAAAAAAATCAGTGGCTAAGTAAATAAATTGACTTATACATTTTAATATGGAGCATCAACATAAAGCTTTCAGTGTAAATAAAATAAACCACTATGGTATCAACATGTCATATAATTTTGATACAGTAATATATATATTACATTCTCACTGACATGGTGTCATAAAGCGTACCTTTAACAAACTACATGGTTAATACTTCCTGAATAGTGAATTTTGATACATTTTCAGTGAAATTTCAATTTCAGTCCAGCGGTTCCTCCAGAAACATGCATACGCACACACACATACACACACATACGCACACACACGCAGGCACACTCAGGCACACAATTGCCTGACACACACACAGGAACACACGCGCATACATACACAGGCACGCACACATACAAGCACACGCAAACTCAGAGGCACATCCACACATGCACACAGACACACACACACGTACACACACAGGCGCACATGTTCAAACACACACACAGGCACACATGTTCAGACACACACACACACACAGACACACAGGCATAAACGTACACACACACAGGCAGACATGTACACATAAACAGACACACGCACACACACATACACAGACACAGATACACACAATCACACGCACATACACACACACACACACACTCACACACACACACATATGTACAAGCATAAGCACACACACACACTCAAGTGGCAGGACCACTATTCATTTCATAAATATTTATCTATATACTTCATTCTAAGCCATTTGTTTAGACAGATAAACAAAGCATGATCCTCCAGGCTACTATTATGTTTAGACCTGTGCTTGTCAAACTCTGGGACACAGCCCACTGATGAAGCATATGGTCTGTGCAGGTGAGGGTTGAAATCTCTTCATCTCCTGCTATCCCCTGCCTTATTTTTAATCTTCTGCTACCTCCTGCCCAAATCCTTTGATCTGTGCTGCCGCATCCCAACTGACTCTCTTCCACCACAAATCCACCAACGGCAAACCCCCCTGCCAGCATCCCCTCCCCCCCACTCTCCAGCATCATCATCCCTGCTATCCCACTCCATGGTCTCCCATAAAATAGCATGAATGTTGCAAGCAATAGCGAGAAAAGAAGGGAAGTGGGGAGGGAGAGAGAAAAACAGTAGTGAAGAAGGAAACAGCAAAAAAGAAGCATAGGAGAAGACCAGGAAGCTGAACTGAACAAAAGAAGAAGGAAGGAAGGAAGTAAAAGAAATGAAACAAGAATGATACCAATGCAGCAGTTGTAGATGTTTTATTTGCAGATTAACAGGCACTTGAATGTAGAGCTACTTAAGCATAGGAATAAGGCTGGGGAATTCCTCAGAGTTGCTCTTACTTCGCTGTTCCTACATTGGAAATGTGTCAGAAATTCTATTTATGTAGGTAAATGAGCTTCTCCGATACACTGCTAGCAAGGTAATGCCGGTGAACTGGGAGCAACTCTGACCAGTTCCCCAGCCCATAAAAACTGAATGGAGAGGCTCAACAAGAACATGTTCAAGACCCTATTGGATTAGACAAAAGTGACAAAGCTGGGATGTTGAAGTATTTTTTTTTAGTTTAAAAGATCCTTTCTGTGAGCTATGTTTTGAATGCTGCAAAAGGATTTATTGGGCCATTGGAAGGAATCATTATAACCTTACCAGTCTGTAAGTAACATGGAACTGCAATAGATTACATAGAATTGACAGCACAGAATAGGCCACTTGGCCTAAATGGTCCAAGCTGGTGTTTATGTTTCATGCGAGCCACCTCAATTCAACTAACCCTATCAACGTAACCTAGAATAGATAGAGTTATACAGCATTTGGCCCCTAGAATCTTCCCCACTCTTTTGAAGAGCTATCGAGTTAGCCCCACTCCTCATTCTTACCTTAGATCCATGCAAGTTTTTCTCCTTCAAGTATTTATCCAATTCTTTTTCCACCAACCGAACAGGCAGTGCATTCCAAATCCTAAGCACTCGCCATATTAAAAAACAGTTTCAACATTTTACCACTGGCGTTTTCCCAATCACTTTCAAACTGTGCCTTCTGGTTATTATTTCCAGCCATTGGAAACAGCTTCTCTTTATTTACTCTATCTGAACTCTTCATGATTTTAAACACCTTTGTCAAATCTCCCCTTGGCCTTCCCTGCTCTAATATTAATATTAGAAGATCCTTCTATTCCTTTCTGAATCGTATTTATCTAGCTGCCATTAAATGCATCTATGATCTTTGCCTCAGTCACTCCATGTGGTAGTGAGTTTCACATCCTAACCATTCACTGGGTAAAGACGTTTCTCTTGAATCCCTCATTGGATTTATTAATGACTCTCTGACATATAGAAACTATTGGTAACATCTGTGGATTTTCACATGCCACAATAATTTTAATAGAGTATGTTTCCTCTTGTGGGAGAATCTAAGACTAGGGGCCACGGTTCAAAAGTAAGGGGTCGCTCATTTATGGCAGAGATGAGGAGAAATTTTTTCTCTCAGAGGGTTGAGAGTCTTTGGAACTCTCTTCCTCAAAAGGCAGTGGAAGCAGGGCCTTTGAATATTTGAATAGCTAGATAGATAGAATATTGAATAGATAGATTCTTGATTAACAACGTTGGGGGGGAGGTGATAGGTTACTGGGGGTAGGTGGGAGGTTACAATCAGATCAACCATGATCATATTGAATGGCAGAGCAAGCTTGAAGGGCTGAGTGGCTTACTCCTGCTCCTAGTTCGTATGCTAGTATTTTTGCATTTTTGCTTGTGAAGTTCAGCCTTAACGGAGAACTTAGCCAATGATTTGTTTGCACAAAAGAGGTGATTCCACAATCTGATACTCCCAGTGGGGAGCAACACTCAGAAAGGACACATTCTGGGAAATTTTGGGCATGTGTTTGGTGGCTTTAACCACAGAATAACGGAATGGTTACAATGCAGAAGGAGGCCAATCTCCTGCCTTTTCTCCATAACCCTGAACATTGTTTCTATTTAAATAATCATCTAATGCCCTCTTGAATGCCTTGATTGAATCTGCCCCTTCCAGGCAGTGCATTCCAGACCTGAACCACTCTCTGTGTGAAAAAGCTTTTTCTCACATGGCATTTGCTCCTTTTCCAAATCGCTTTAAATCCGTGCCCTCTCGTTCTCGATCCTTTTACGAGCAGGAACAGTTTCTCCCTATCTACTCTTTCCAGCCCCCTCATGATTTTGAACACCTCTATAAGATCTTCTCCTCTCCAAGGAGAACAGTCCTAACTTCTCCAATCTACTTTGTAACTGAAGTTTCTCAACCCTGGAACCATTTTTGCAAACCTCTTCTGCACTCTCTCCAATACGTTCACATCCTTCCTAAAGTGTGGCGCCCAGAACTGTACACAATAATCCAGCTGAAGTCTAACTAGTGCCCTATACAAGTTCAGCATCACCTACTTGGCCTTGTACTCTATTCTCCTATTAATAAAGTCTAGGATACTGTATGCTTTATTAACTGCTCTCTTTACTCCTGCACACCATTTAGAGTTGTAACCCTTATTTTATCTTGTCTCTCCATGTTCTTCCTACAAGAATGACTCACCTCACATTTCTCTTCATCTGCCACCTATCTGCCCACTCCACCAACTTGTCTATGTCCTTTTGAAGGTCTAGACTGTCTGCCTCGCAGTTTACAATGCTTCCAATTTCGTATCATCCGCAAACTTTGAAATTGTCCCCTGCACACCAAGATCTAGGTCATTAATATATGTCAGGAAAAGCAAGGGACCCAATACCAACCCCTGGGGAACTCCACCACAAACCTTCCTCCAGCTCGAAAAATATCCATTGACCATTACTCAGTTTCCTATTTTTAAAAAAATTCATTCACAGGATATGGGCTTCGCAGGCTGGGCCAGCATTTATTGTTCACCCCTAATTTCCCTTGAGAAGGTGGTGGTGGTGAGCTGCCTCTTAAATCGCTGCAGTCCATGTGGTGTAGATACACCCACAGTGCTGTTAGGGAGGGAGTTCCAGGATTTTGACCCAGCGACAGTGAAGGAACAGCGATATATTTCCAAGTCAGGATGGTGAGTGACTTGGAGGGGAACGTCCAGGTAGTGATGTTCCCATCTATCTGCTGCCCTTGTCCTTCTTGATGGTAGTGGTTGTGGATTTGGAAGGTGCTGTTGAAGGAGCCTTGGTGAATTCCAGCATTGCATCCTGTAGATGGTACACACTGCTGCTACTGTGAGTCGGTGGTGGATGTGGTGCCAATCAAGTGGGCTGCTTTGTCCTGGATGGTGTCCAACTTCTTAAGTGTTGTGGGGGCTGCACTCATCCAGGCAAGTGGGGAGTATTCCATCACACTCCTGACTTGTGCCTTGTAGATTGCGGACAGGCTTTGGGGAGTCAGGAGGTGAGTTACTCACCGCAGGATTCCTAGACTCTGACCTGCTCTTGTAGCCACAATATTTATATGGCTAGCCCAGTTCAGTTTCTGGTCAATGGTAACCCCCAGGATGATGATAGTGGGGGATTCAGTAATGGTAATGCCATTGAACATCAAGGGATGATGATTAGATTCTCTCTTGTTGTAGATGGTCATTGCCTCACACTTATGTGGCGCGAATGTGACTTGCCACTTGTCAGCCCAAGCCTGGATATTGTCCAGGTCTTGCTGCATTTGGACATGAACTGCTTCAATATCTGAGGAGTCACGAATGGTGCTGAACATTGTGCAATCATCAGCGAACATCCCCACTTCTGACCTTATGATGGAAGGAAGGTCATTGATGAAGTAGCTGAAGATGGTTGGGCCGAGGACACCACCCTGAGGAATTCCTGCAGTGATGTCCTGAAGCTGAGATGACTGACCTCCAACAACCACAACCATCTTCCTTTGTGCTAGGTATGACTCCAACCAGCGGAGAATTTTCCCCCTGATTCCCATTGACTCCAGTTTTGCTAGGGCTCCTTGATGCCACACTCGGTCATATGCTGCCTTGATGTCAACGTAAGTCACTGTCAGCTCATCTCAGGAATTCAGCTCTTTTGTCCATGTTTGAACCAAGGTTGCAATGAGGTCCAGAGCTGAGTGGCCCTGGTGGAAACCAAACTGGGTGTCAGTGAGCAGGTTATTGCTAAGCAAGTGCCACTTGATAGCATTGTTGATAACTTCTTCCAATACTTTACAGATGATGGAGAGTAAATGATTGGATGATAATTGGCTGGGTTGGATTTGTCCTGCTTTTTGTGTACAGGACCTACCTGAACAATTTTCCACATAGCCGGGTAGATGCCAGTGTTGTAGCTGTACTGGAACAACTTGGCTAGGGGTGTGGCAAGTTCCAGAGCACAGGTCTTTAGTACTATTGCTGAAATATTGTCAGGGCACATAGTCTTTGTAGTATCCAGTGCCTTCAGTCATTTCTTGATATCACGTGGAGTGAGTTGAATTGGCTGAAGATTGGCATCTACGATGCTGGGGACCTCCAGAGAAGGCCGAGATAGATCACCAACTCAGCCAATTTTGTATCCATGTTGCCACTGTCCCTTTTATTCCATGAGCTATAACTTTTCTCACAAGCCTCTTGTGCGGCACTGTATCGAATGCCTTTTGGAAGTCCGTATACACTACATCAACAGCATTACCCTCATCAACCTTCTTTGTTGCCTCTTCAAAAATGTCCAACAAGTTAGTTAAATATGATCTTCCCTTAAGAAATCCATGCTGGCTTTTCCTAATCAGCCCAGATTGTTCCATGTAACTATTAATTCTATCCCGAATAATTGTTTCTAGAACCTTCCCCACCACCAAAGTTAAACTGATTTGTCTTTAATTGCTGGGCTTATCCTTACAACCTTTTTTGAATAAGGGCACAATGTTTACAATTCTCCAGTCTTCCGGTACCTCTCCTGAGTCTAGGGAAGGCTGAAAGATTATGATCAGTGCCCCTGCAATTTCCACTCTCAATCCCTTCAATATCCGTGGATGCATCTCATTTGGTCCCTTGTCAACTTTAGATACCGACAGTTTATCCAATACGTCCTTCCTATCAGTTTTGAACCCTTCTAGTGACAGAGTTTCCTGGTCTGTCACCGTGACCTGGGTAGCATCTGCTTCCTTGGTAAAGACAGGTGCAAAGTATTCATTAAACATCTCAGCCATGCCCCTGTCTCCATGTGTAAATCCCTTTTTGGGTCCTTCCTTTTACCACATTTTTGCTATTTATGTGCTTTTAGAAGACTTTGGGATTCCCCTTTACGTTGGCTGCTAGTCTTTTCTCATAATCCCTCTTCGTTTCTCTTATTTGCTTCTTCACCTCTCCTCTGGAACTTCTGTATTCTGCTTGGTTCTCAATTGTATTTTCTACCTGACATGTGTCATAAACACACTTTTTCTTCTTTATCTTAATTTCTGTTTCCTTTTTCATCCAGGGAACTCTGGATTTGTTTGCCCTAACTTTCCCTATTGAGGGAATGTACCTTGACTGTGCCTGAACCAATTCTTTTTGAAGGTAGCCCATTGTTCAGCTACAGTTTTTCCTGCCAATCTTTGGTTCCAGTCTATCCGGCCCAGCTCCGTTCTTGCCCCATCGAAGTCAGCTCTCCCCCAGTTAACTATTCTTATTCTGGGTTGCCCATTGTCTTTTTCTATCATCATCCTAAAATGTACAATACAATGATCACTGTCTCCTAAATGTTCCCCCACTGACACTTGATCTATTTGGCCCACCTCATTTCCAAGAAGCAGGTCTAGCATTGTCTCCTTTCTTGTTGGATTGGACACATGCTGCTGTAGAAAATTCTCCTGCACACTCTCTAAGAACTCTTCCCCCTCTCTGCCATTTACAGTACCACCATCCCAGCCTATATTCAGGTAATTAAAGTACCCCACTATGCCAACTCTATATTTTTGCACCTCTGTAATTTCCCTGCAGATTTGTTTCTCTACACTTTTCCCACTAGTTGGTGCCTATAGACTACACCAGACAATGTAATTGCACCCTTTTTGTCCTTAGCTCCAGCCAAATAGATTCTGTCCTTGAACCCTCTGGGACACCCTCTTTCTCCAGCACTGCAATGCTATCCTTAATCAATACCACCACCCCTCCTCCTTTCCTATCTCTTCTGAACACCTTGTACCCGGGAATATTTAACACCCAGTTCTTCCCTTCCTTGAGCCAGGTCTCTGTTATCGCCACAACATCATATTTCCACATGGCAATCTGCGCTTGTAACTCCCTAATCTTATTTACTATACTCTGGCATTCACACACATGCAGCATAACCCTGATTTAGACTTCATTACTTTCTCCCTTACTTCAACTCTGCCTATTAATTTACTATTTTCTATTCCAGTGCTATCTATCTCTCCCAGTATTTTGTGCACCTTGGTATTACTCTTTAATATTCTCTCTTGGTTCCCACACTCCTGTCGAGTTAGTTTAATGACCCATACCAACAGCACTAGCAAGGAATTCAGACCTGGTTCCGTTCTAGTGCAACCCGTCCGGCTTGTACAGGTGTTATCTCCCCGGAGCCAGTCCCAGTGTCCCAGAAATCCAAAGTTCTCCCTCCTGCACCATCTTTCCAGTCACGCATTCATCTCCCTTATCCACCTATTTCTGTACTCACTTGCACATGGCCCTGGGAGTAATCTGGAGATTACTACTTTTGAGGTCCAGCTTGCTAATTTTCTACCTAGCTCCCTAAATTCTTTCTGCAGGATCCCCCTTCCTACCTAAGTCATTGGTAGAAACATGGGCACGGCCTCTGGCTGTTCACCCTCCCCCAGAAGAATGTCCTGCAGCCGCTCTGTGACATCCTTGACCCTGGCACCAGGGAGGCAACATACCATCCTGGAGTCATGTCTACGGCCGCAGGAATGCCTGTCTGTACCCCATGTACTTAAATGCACTTAAATGCATTTAAAATTAATATCAAGTCTTTTCCTGACTGGGATCACTGAATTACTGCTGAAGAGTGACTTTTACAATAAAGGAACAGCTAGAAGAATATAATAGGTGTCAAGTCGTTCCAGAAATGCACATGAGTGTTTTTCAATTACATACTGATTGTGCAAGTGAATGAAATCTTACATAATTCTTGACCTGCAACAGGTCAGCTAAATGCTGACAGAGTAAAGAGTACAGAACCAAGGCATGTAAATGGATTTAAGATACAGATCAACCATGATCTAATTGAATGTTGGAGCAGGCTTCAGGGGCTGAATGGCCTGCAATGTTTTCCTGAGAGAAGATAAGGAACCGACCTTAACCAGAACAAGAGCTGCCGGCCATGCTTGTTGTAAGTCTCCGAACATCATTGACTCTTGTAGATTTGTTATAAAGTTAATTAACTCCGTTGGATTGTGCCAATTGTCCAACTTGAATTCAGAGCGGCTAAATGAGCTAAGTGATCAGGTGCGATGTCACGTTGAAGATACAGTATATAATCAATAAGAACATAACTGTAATGCTGATAGAAAGCTTTTGGCTGAAAGAAGGTGTTGAGTTTGGTATAGGCAGAACTGAGATCGAGTGAGCTTGAATAGGAGAAGTACTTGAGAGTGGTGGTGGTGCGGGGGAGAGGTGGAGAGAGGGTATGAATTTGATTATTCAGAGAATAGATATGCTGAGCCTGAAGTTCCCTCCTGTTACAATGACAACGGATTCTCACCAGTGTGGGACATGCTTCTTGGTTGTGCCCTCACCCCGGGGCTACTGCCCAAGGTTTAGGGCCATTTACATATTTCAGGCAGCTTGCCAAGGCCATTTCTAGTGCTTTAAGTGAGGTTAGAGCTAAGTGATTGAAATATTTCAATGCCACTGACCCTGGATCAGGGGCAGAATCAGCAGAGAACATACAGAAATGTTTTTGAAAAAAGTTACCATTAGACTGGTTGTGATAATGGATTAGGGGAGGTGGTGGTGTAGTGATATTGTCATTGGATTGGTAGTCCAAACACTCAGGGTAATGCTTTGGGGACCTGAGTTCAAATTCCACTATGGCAGATGGTGGAATTTGAATTCAATAAATATCTGGAATTAAAAAAAAAATCTAAAAATGACTATGTTGTTAAAAACTCATCTAGTTCATTTTAGGGGAGGAAGTTTGTAGTGGTATATAGTTGGGTGAGAGTTGCCCTAGGAGTCTTTGAGAAGGTACCAAGCAGGATAGATGAAGGGGAACAGGTAGATGTAATATATTTGGATTTCCAAAAGGCATTTGACAAGGTACCACACATCATGCTAGTTAATAAGATAAGAGCCCATGGTGATGGGGGTAATATATTAGCATGGATAGAGGATTGGCTAACTAATAGGAGACAGGGAGTTGGGGTAAGGGGGCATTTTCAGGGTGGCAACCTATAACTAGTGGAGTGCCACAGGGATCAGTGCTGGGCCACAATTATTTACAATATATATTAATGACTTGAATGAGGGAAATGAATGTACTATCGCCAAGTTTGTGGATGACACAAAAATAGGTGGGAAGGCAAGTGGTGAGGATGACACAAAGAGTTAACAGAGGGATATAGACAGGTTAAGTTAGTGGGCAAAAACTTGGCAGATGGAATATAATGTGGGAAAATGTGATGTTATGCACTTTGGCAGGAAGAATAGAGGAGCTGAATATTATTTAAATGGAGAAAGACTGCAGAAAGCTGCAGCACAGAGGGATGTGGGGGTCCTCGTACATGAATCACGAAAAGCTAGCATACAAGTTCACCAGGTAATAGGGAAGACAAATGGAATGTTGACCTTTAATTCAAAGGGAATGGAGTATAAAAATAGGGAAGTCTTGCTAAAACTATACAAGGCACTAGTTAGACCACACTTAGAATACTGTGAACAGTTTTGGTCCCTTTATCTAAGGAAAGATATACTGGCATTGGAGGCAATCCAGGGAAGGTTCACTAGGTTGATCTCGGGTATGGAGGGATTTTCTTGTGAGGAGAGGTTGAGTAGGTTGGGCCTGTACTCATTGGAGTTTAGAAGAATGAGAGGCGACCTTATTGAAACATAAGATTCTTAGGGGGCTTGACAGAGTAGATGCTGAGAGGTTGTTTTGCCTTGTGGGAGAGTCTAGGACCAGAGGGAACAATCTCAGGATAAGGGGTCACCCATTTAAGATAGAGATGAGAAGGAATTTCTTCTCTTAGAGGGTAGTGAGTATATGGAATTCTTTACCGCAGAGGGTTGTAGAGGCTGGGTTGTTAACTATATTCAAAGCTGAGATAGACAGATTTTTAATCAGTAAGTGAATCAAGGGTTATGGGGAAAAGGCAGCAAAATGAAGTTGAGAATTATCAGATCGGCCATGATCTCAGTGAACGGTGGAGCAGACTCGATGGGATGAGTGGCCTACTTCTGCTCCTACATCTTACGGTCTTATGGAGTCCTCAACATCAACTCCGGACCCCATGGCATCAGGTCAAACATGAACAAGGAAACCTCCTGTTTATTATCACGTTTCATCCGTCCTCAGCTGATGAATCAGTGCTCCTTCATGTTGAACAGCACTTGGAGGAAGCACTGAGGGTGGCAAGGGTGCAGAATGTACTCTGGGTGGGGGACTTCAATATCCATCACCAAGAATGTCTCAGAAGCACCATTACAGACTGAGCTGGCCAAGTCCTAAAGTTCATAGCTGCTTGACTGGGTCTGTGGCAAGTGGTGAGGGAACCAACAAGAATGAAAAACATACTTGACCTCATCCTCACCAGCCTGCCTGCCGCAGATGCATCTGTCCATGACAGTATCGGTAGGAGTGACCACCACACAGTCCTTGTGGAGACGAAGTCCAGTCTTCACATTGAGGATACCCTCCACCGTGTTGTGTGGTACTATCGCCGTGCTAAATGGGCTAGATTTCGAACAGATCTAGCAACTAAAAACTGGGCATCCATGAGGCGCTGTGGGCCATCAGCAGCAACAGAACTGTACTCGAACACAATCTGTAACCTCATCGCCTTGCATATCCCCCACTCTACCATTACCACCAAGCCCAGAGGATCAACCCTAGTTCAATGAAGAGTGCAGCAGGGCATGCCATGAGCTATGACAAAGGACTATTTGCATGACAAACATCATAAACAGCAAGTGATAGACAGAGGTAAGCAATTCCACAACCAATGGATCAGATCTAGGGCCTGCAGTCCTGCCACATCCAGTCATGAATGGTTGTGGACAATTAAACAACTCACTGGAGGAGAAGGCTCCACACAAATATCCCCATCCTCAATGATGGAGGAGCCCAGCACATCCGCGCAGAAGTTAAGGCTGAAGCATTCACATTAATCTTTAGCCGGAAGTTCCGAGTGGATGATTCATCTCGGCCTCCTCCAGAGGTCCCCAGCATCACAGATGCCAGTCTTCAGCCAATTCAATTCACTCCACCTGATAGCAAGAAGCAGCTGAAGGCACTGGATACTGCAAAGGCTATGGACCCTGACAATATTCCAACAATAGTACTGAAGGCTTGTGCTCCAGAACTTGGCACGCCCCTAGCCAAGCTGTTCCAGTACAGCTCCAACACTGGTATCTACCCAACATTGTGGAAAATTGCCCAGGTATGTCCTGTAGACAAAAAGCAGCATGAATCCAACCCAGCCAATTACTGCCCCATCGGTCTATTCTCGATCTCAGTAAAATGATGGAAGGGATCATCAACGGTGCTTTAAAGTGGCAATTGCTTAGCAATAACCTGCTCACTGACATGCAGTTTGGGTTCCGCCAGGGCCACTCAGCTTCTGACCTCATTACAGCCTTGGCTCAAACATGGACAAAAGAACTGAACTCCAGAGGTGAGGTGAGAGTGATTGCCTTTGACATCAAGGCAGCATTTGACCAAGTGTGGCATCAAGGAGCCCTAGCAAAACTGGAGTCAATGGGAATCAGGGGGAAAACTCATCGCTGGTTGGAGTCATACCTAGCACAAAGGAAGATGGTTGTGGTTGTTGGAGGTCAATCATCTCAGCTCCAGGACATCACTGCAGGTGTTCCCCAGGATAGTGTCTACAGCCCAACCATCCTCAGCTACTTCATCAATGAGGTCCTTTCATCATAAGGTCAGAAGTGGGGATGTCGCTGATGATTGCACAATGTTCAACACCATTCATGACTCCTCAGATACTGAGACAGTCCATGTCCAAATGCAGCAAGACCTGGACAATATCTAGGCTTGGACTGACAAGTGGCAAGTAACATTCACACCACACAAGTGTCAGGTAATGATCATCTCCAACAGGAGTGAATCCAACCATCACATTGACATTCAATGGCATTACCATCGCTGGACCCCCACACTATCGACGTCCTGGGAGTTGCCATTGACCATAAACTGAACTGGACTAGCCATATAAATACTGGGGCTACCAGAACAGGTCAGAGGCTAGGAATTCTGCAGTGAGTAACTCACCTCCTGACTCCCCAAAGCCTGTCTACCAACTACTAAGCACAAGTCAACAGTGTGATGGAATACTCCCCACTTGTCTGGATGAGTGCACAACACACAAGGAGCTTGACAGCATCCAGGGCAAAGCAGACCGCTTGATTGCCAACCCTTGAATAGGAAAACGAGAAGGCCATTCAGCCATCGAGCCTGCTCTGGCATTCAATATATTCGTGGCTGATCGAACACTTCAATGCCTTTTACCCACACTATCCACATAACCCTTTATGTTATTGTTAATCAGAAATCTAGCAATCTCTACCTTAAACATACTCAATGAATAAGCTTCCACGTCCCTCTGGAGTAGAGAATTCCAATGATTCACACCCCTCTTAGTAAAGAAATTTCTCCTTATCTTGGTCCTAAGTGGCTTCCCCCTTATTTTGAAATTGTGTCCCCTGGTTCTAGACTCCGCAGCCAAGGGAAACATCTTACCTGCATCTACCCTGTCTATTCCTTTAAGTATTTTGTAGGTTTCACCTCTCATTCTTCGAAACTCTAGAGAATACAGGTCCAGTTTCCCCAATCTCTCTTCATAAGACAGTCCCACCATCCCCGGAACAAGTCTGGTGAACCTCCGTTGCACTCCCTCTATGGCAATAATATCCTTTCTAAGGTAAGGGGACCAAAACTGCACACAGTACTCTAGGTGCGGTCTAACCAAGCTTTGATACAATTGAAGCAAGACTTCACTAGTCCTGTACTCAAATCCTCTTGAGATAAAGGCTAACATTCCATTAGTCTTCCTAATTGCCTGCTACACCTGCATGACAGCTTTCAGTGACTTATGGACAAGGACACCCAGGTCCCTTTGTACATCTACACTTTCTAATCTCTTACCAGTTAGGAAATACTCTGTACATCTGTTCCTTCTACCAAAGTGGATAACCTCACATTTTTCTACATTATATTCCATCTGCCACATTCTTGTCCACTCACTAAGCCTGTCCAAATTCTCCTGTAGCCGCTTTACATCTTCCTCACAAAAACACATTCCCACCTAGCTTTGTATCACCCGCGAACTTGGAAATATTACATTTGGTCTCCACATCCAAATCATTGATATATATTGTGAACAGCTGGGGCCCAAGTACTGATCTTTGCAATACCCCACTAGTCACAGCCTGTCAATATGAGAATAACCTGTTTATTCCTACTCTCTGTTTTCTGCCTGTTAGCCAATCCTTAATCCATGCCGATATATCGCCTCCTATCCCATGTGCTTTTATTTTGTTAATCAACCTCCTGTGAGGAGGTTATCAAAAGTCTTCTGAAAATCCAAGTATACTACATCCATTGACTCTCCTTTATCAATTTTGTTAGTAACATCCTCAAAAACATTAATTCCATCCACCACCGAACAGTAGCAGCAGTGTGTACCATCTACAAGATGCACTGCAGAAACTCTCCAAGGCTCCTTAGGCAGCACCTTCCAAACCCACGGCCACTGCCATCTAGAAGGACAAGGGCAGCAGATATGTGGGAACACCACCACCTCGGATTTCCCCTCCATGCTACTCACCATCCTGACTTGGAAATATATCGCCATTCCTTCACTGTCACTGGGTCAAAATCCTGGAACTCCCTTCCTGAAAGCACTGTGGATGTACCTACGCCACAGGGACTGCTACGGTTCGAGAAGGCAGCTCACCATTGCCTTCTCAAGGGCAATTAGGGATGGGCAATAAATGCTGGCCTAGCCGGCAACTCCCACATCCCGTAAAACGAATGAAAAAATTGACCAAAATCAGCCTTTTATATACTCAACTAATTTTCCTATTTACATCAGGTTTGATGGGCTACAATAGGATCCCATTTTAGAACTGAATTGGGTGGAACCTTGCACAATATACATATGTTTGGCATTAGCACCACCAACCTGCATCACTGCACATTTATCTACATGTAATCTCATTTGGCAGACACAGGCCCATACCCCCATCTCATCCACGGTCTAACACTAGCACAAATCTTTTCGTTATCCAAAACCTTGGGGACAGTCACTCCTACAGCTTCCTTCAGATCATTAATAAAACTATTGAACAGCAAGCATCCTAACACCAATCCCTGTGGGACTCCACTAATAACTAGTCTCCAGGCAGAACTGTTCCATTAATCACCACCTTTGGCCTATGCGAATGCAATCAGTTTCCCGTCCAACATAGGATATGTCCTCCAGTCCCATATTATAAAGTAACCTATTGTCTGGCACCTTGTGGGAAGGTTTTAGAGGATATCAATATCAAGCTGAATTCCTTCATTCATCGACCAAATAACTTCCCTAGAATAATTCAGCGAAATTGGTGAGACATCAACGTTTTGTTTTCCAGAAGCCAAATTGAAAGTCTCTAGTGACTATCCTGTTGGTCAGACAGAATATCACTGAAACTTGCCTATCACCGTAGTCAAGCCAATGGGTTTATAATTTCCCAGTTCAGATCTGTTACCCTTTTGAATATCGGTTCATTAGCCTCCTTCCAGTCCATGGTGACAATCTCAGATTCTTGTGAGCAGCTAAATATTTAAGCAAGAGACGTACCAAGCACAGCTCCCATTTCTTGGACCACCCTTGGCTGAATGTGGTCAGGATCAAGGGCCAATCTAATTTTACACCTCTTGTTCTTCCTTGAATTACACTGGCATCCAATTTGCCATTCACAACTTTAGTGTCAAATATACATAGTCTAAACGAGTGAAGTCAGATGCAGGTGGGAAGTTAAGCATGTGGGATGAACTGGCCAGGGATGTACGGGAAGATAGCACAGGAAAAGTTTAAGGGAGAATTGAATAGATTCTGTGGGAGAGGGTTGAGATGTGGGACTGGAATTGGAACTGACCAGAGAGAATGCACTAGATTTGAAACTCATCACTACCTGGTTCTGAAGCAGAAGGTTGAGATGCAGAGTGCCTAAGATTGGCTAGATATTGGCCCTCGGGCCTCATTCAAATAATTTGGGGAGGCTGCTGCAACCTGACATGCCTCTACAGTTTGTTCTTAAGCATGAACACGTTTCAGGCTGTGGTCTTAGGTGAACTCCAAGTGGGGCAGTGTATCCTCAGCTGACACTTCAGCGCAGTACTTAAAGAGTGCTGCACTGTCGGGTGTGGCGTCTTTCTGAAAAGACCCTAAACCAAACCTCTGTCTTCTCTCTCTCAGATGGTCATAGCTACTCCCATTTCCTACATTACTGCAGTGACTACATTTCAAAAGCACTTTATTGTCTGTAAAGGGCTTTAGGACATCCCGAGGTCATGACAGGTCCTGTACAAGTGCAAGCTTTTCATCTTTCCATCTTTTCTAATACTAATTTCCTTTCCTCCTGCATATGTCCCTTGCCATTACTTTAGAGTAATAGGTGTGCCTTAGCCATGCATTATTCTTTAAATAGTGAAGGTTCATCCAGATCTGTTAAATCATTACTGAGGTTCCATGGTTTCGTCATTAAAATTGATTTTTCGTTCAATTGTCATTCTGCCATTTACACCAAAAATTGTATGTTCCTCAGCTAGATGAACAGATGTTTTGATGTTTCTACTCGCTAAGAAGCTCATTAGCTATTTGAAGATCATTAAAGAATCAATCTTGCAGAAGAATTGTGATTGGCTTCTTTTTTTCTTGCTGTCCTTGCTCTCAAAAGTTGCAGAGTTCAAGACGCATATTATTAGTCCATTAATTTTGGTGAATAATTTGTATTCCTCACTTCTGAATTTTTTTTTGGTGTTAAGTGAGAACTTTGGGCTCCAGTATCATCTCAGCAGAAGAAAGGGAAAAGGAAGATTCCAGAAAAATCAGTGGCCATGGAGTTCGTATCGAGAGCTCCACGTCCACTGTGCAGTGTTGAGCCTGAATTGAGCAGAAGATTTGGTCACCCTCAAGTTGAAGATCCTGCTGGACAGATTCCTACTTTCAGTTTAGCCCATTTGTCAAGAAGTGGAGCCTTCCATCTGAAACCTTTATCAAACCAAGGTCAAAATCAAGGCACTTCTTTGTGAGGGATTAGTCTAGATGAGAATAGGGAGGGCAGTTTATAGAAGGACCCGAGGATTTAAAATAAACTAATGACAAATATCACAGAATCACAGAATCACACAGTGCAGAAGAGGCCCTTCGGCCCATCGAGTCTGCACCGACACGTGAGAAACATCCTTTTCATTTGAATCACGTAGGCTTCTTTTTTTGGCCTAAAAATACCCATGAGACTGATACGATATTTTTTTTAAAAAGTGTTTTAAAAACCTGTTTTGTGTTTTCAATCTCAATCCAGCGTGATGAATGTAATAAAGTAATGATCGAGATCTGGTTTCTACAATTACTATGGGTACAATACATATACACTGTCATATCACTCTGGCTGTCTACCAACACAAATATAACTTTGCATAATCATTTATGGGTTTGGGCCAAGATTGGAAACATGGGATAAAATATATTGTTTGCCTACAAATCTATCAACCTATGATGGACTACTGTGCCCCTAATGAATATGTAAGATCATTATGCAGGAAAAATAAAGCACCTTTGAAATGGACTATTAGTATTTCGAGGATTATTTTGATGCCTATATAGGGCTGAAAGAATATTTATTTATTTTTTATTGAATGTAAGGAAGTTACACTTGCTGCTAAGTCACTTCATAATCCATGCAATGGCAAGTGTGTGCCAATGCTGGTGGACTAAGATGAACAACATAATTAAGGAAACATACGAATACTACAGTGAGGCTTCAGATTAATTAGCTTCATGTCACCGCCTCATCAATACCCGATTTACTAATGACACATCACTAAATGAAACATATTGATTTATGTGCAATGTTAATATATAACAGTTGCTCGACTAAACCAGCAAAGTAATAATTACGACAGTGATGTTGTACAGGGAGGATGCAAAAAAAGGCAAATAATTTTATGAAATCTATTATTTTGTGTAGCATTGAGGCAATTAATGAAATAGCTCCTCACTTACTATTAATCTGAATTTATTTTTCAATTTTCTATTTCGTCAGTGAAAAGCAGCTTTGTGTTAGCTGTGGTTAGTTTGACTGTGTTAAACTTCTGACATTCCAGGGGTATTAATAATGAATCAAAAACTGGAACACACTAAAGTTAACGAAAGCAAGTAAACAGTATTAGAAAAAATAATGGCACTTGATTCTAGAGGAACTGACTCTTTCCACTCCAGGAGCTTGAAAAGACCTTTAGTCATAACCTTCCAAAGCTCTTTTTGATTCAGAAAATATCCCTCTAGATTGGAAAAATGTCCATTATTTAAATAAAAAGTTGAAAGAAAGAAACCAGGAAATTATAGTCCTGTTAGTTAAACATCTGTTGTGAGGAAACTACTGGAATTTATAATTAAGGGCAGCGTGACTGAGCACTTGGAGAAATTTGAGATGAACACAGCAAACCAATGTGGATTTGTAAAAGGTGGATAATGCCTAATGAACCTAAGTGATTTTTTTTTTGAGGAAGTAATTAAAGCAGGTGATCGGTAAATGTCTATGGATGTACTTTATATGGACTTTCAGAAGGCATTCGATAAGGTTCCACATAAGAGACTGTTAGCTAAAATAAAAGACATGGAATTGAAGACAAATTGTTGACCTGGTTAGGAGATTAATTAGGTGGTAGAAAACAGAGATTAGGGATAATGGCTACATAATTGTATTGGAGGTCCTGTGATGCAGTGGGTAGCATCCATATCTCTGGGCTGGAAGCTCTGGGCTCAAGTCCCACTTCAGGACTTGATGGCTGTGGAAAATGCATGTGTAATGTCGCCAGACAGGATAGTTATCAGCCTGTAAATCCTTCCAATATGCCTGATGATAGGTGGTAAGAGCAGGAGAGTTTCCTGGTCAGCCATACTGCAGAAGGCAATGGCAAACCACGCAGTACTTTGCCAAGCATAATCATGGACTAATCCAATGGAAGTCCATGGTCACCAATGCCCTCTTAGGGCACTGGTACCTGAAGGAGAAGAGGAATTGTATTGGAAGGAAGTGACTTGTGGTGTCCCACAAGGATCTGTGCTGGGGCTTGAACTATTCACATTATTCATTAATGACTTAGATAACACAGCAGGGAGCCAAACATTTCAATTTGTCAATGATGCAAAGATTGGTTGTCTAGTAAGTGATGTAGGCAGGAGCATACATTTACAAAGAGACATTGACAGATTAAGTGAGTGGGCAAAGCTGTGGCTGATGGATTTCAACGCACATGTAAGGTTGTTCACTGTAGACCATCAAAGACAGATCCAAGTAATTTTTAAAATGGGGAAAAACTATGAAGTGAATTAGAAGTCTGTGTACACAGGTCATTAAAATGTAGTTGTCAAGGACAAAGATGACCAAAAACATTAATGGTATATTAGCCTTTATAAGTAGAAGGCTAGAATATAAAGGGAAGAAGCTTTGCTACAGCTGCTCAAAGCCTTGGTTAGACAACATCTGGAATACAATGCATAGTTCTGGGCACCACATCTTGGAAAGGGTATATAGCATTTGAAGGAATGCAACACAGAGGCAGCAGAATTTTACCAAGCCCAAAGGGTTGGAATTTACAGCCCCCAGTCCGGTGCGTTTTCAGCTGGGTGGGGGCGGGGGTGGTGGTGTGTGAGGTAGAGGGGGGCACATAAAATACGAGGGGTGGCGAGTCCACCACCTTCCTGCCCACCCCAATAGGTGCCAAAATCAGCAACACACCCGCCATTTTTAAATAAATGATTCAGGGTCAATTGAGCCTTTTAACAAGCCAATTGACCTATACAGTACAAAAACAGAATTACTTGGAAAAACAGGTAATTCTGTTTTTGTTTTGGATTTCCAGCATCCGCAGTAGCTTTTAACTTTTTGTTTTGACCTATAGGGTACGCTGCCCACGTCATAATGCAGTCAGCATGGGCAGGCAGGCAGGAATGGGCCGGCTGTCTTTTAAAAACTTTTTGTAAGGGCAGGAAGGAAAGAGGCAGCATTCTGGGAGTGCCCTTTGTGCCTTGGTGGGTACCGACTCCCCCCCCCCCTCCCCCACGCTGCCAAAGTTGTTACCACCCACTTTGTTCCTCCCTGGCTGGCCTCCAAAACAGGCCCCCCTCCTTCCCTCAAAGCCCCGCCCCCCTCACCACTCCCTTGACTGCCTGATGCCTCCCATAGGAGAGCTAGGGGGCGGAATTTTAACAGCCCCTCTTGCCAGCGGGATCTTCCAGTCCCACCAAAGCCAATGGAGTTTTGAATGGCTCACCGCCTTTTCCGGTTTTGGCCCCGCCCTCATTGCGACAGGGCCGTAAAGTTCCACCCCACCTGTGGTTTAGACCTAGAAAATCCCATGTTTGACTAACAATCAGCTGGACCTGGCTGAAAGTCCTGAAAAAGTTACTTTAAGAGGAGCACAAGGCTAACACTCATGCCTTACTATAAAGTAACAACACACGACATATATGGAAGAAAAGGAAAGTAGTAGTTAGAAGAGAAAGAAAAAATACCAATGCGCGCCATCGCGATATTCAGGTGGGCGGGCGCGCGATGTTCTCCGATGCGCGCCCACCATTAATTAATCGTCCAGTTAAGGCCCTTGAGGCAGAAATTGACTGCAATTTTTTGGGGCCCGTGCAATCTTCAGGACATCGAATGGGCGCAACGGGCAGGCGGGTAGGAGACATTTGTATAAACCTCATCCACGGGCAGGATAAGAAGGATGAGCGGGGTCGCGAATGTGATCTTTCAGGTATTTAAGTGTGAAAGTTACTGATACTTGCCTGAGTGAGCAGGAATACTTCAAAACTCTTACCAGCTGCTTGGACAGGGGTAACAGCCTTCAGGTCAGGACTCGACAGTAAAGATAATTTTTGGGGCCTGCAGCTTTCAGGAAGCCTTCCCTTAGCCTGGGAATGGGAGCTGAACTCTCCACTGGAGGCACCTCCTCTGAGGAGGAAGGGAGGACCAGAAGGGGGAGGAGGCCAGGAGTGCACATTCAGCCTCCAAGGGAGCCACGTTTGAGAGGAGAGGCGCAGGCACAAGGGGTGCAGGGCCAACATGAAGTCCAAGGTGGAAGGGGCCTCAGAAGACGCCACTATCCTGCTGCCAGGGTTTACAGGCGGTGAAGCAGCTACCTCAATATGTCAGAGGTGCAGTGCCAAAGGAGGCTCCGTCTCTCAAAGGAGACAGTCACCTCCATTTGTCAGATAATAGGCCCTGAGATCTCTGCAAACTGTGTGGGTGGGCACCCCATGCCAGTGGCTCTAAGGGTCATAGCTGCCCTCAACTTCTATGCCTCCGACTCTTTCCAGGGGTCAGTGGGTGATCTTTGCGGAGTCTCCCAATCAGCTGTCCACACTTGTGTCAAGCAGGTCACAAACGCTCTATTCAGGTGTGCATTGACTTTCATCCACTACTGCTGGGACGAGGCCAGCCAGACAGAGCGAGCCAGAGACTTCACAGCCATTGTTGGCTTCCCCCATGTCCAGGGTGCTATAGACTGTACACATGTGGCCATCAAGGCGCCAGCAGATGAGCCCGGTGCCTTCGTCAACAGGAAGGGCTTCCACTCCATGAACGTGCAGATAGTGTGTGATCACAGGATGCTGATTCTACAAGTCTGTGCAAGGTACCCAGGCAGCTCCCATGACGTTTACACACTCAGACACTCCCAGATGCCGGGGCTCTTCAGTGCTCCAGCCCGGCTGGATGGATGGCTGCTGGGTGACAAGGGCTATCCCCTCAGAAGGTGGCTCATGACACCTCTCCGCCATCCAAGAACAGAAGCTGAGCAGCGATACAATAGGAGTCACGGCACCACAAGGGCTGTGGTGGAGAGAACCATCGGTGTTCTCAAGATGCACTTCCGATACCTGGTCCGCTCAGGGGGCGCATTGCAGTAACCCCCAGATCGTGTGTCGCTGATAGCGGTTGCAAGCTGCGCTCTACACAATCTTGCGCTGGAAAGGGGGGGACACAGTGGACGAGGAAGACGTAGACGGAGTTGCTCTGAATGCACAAGATGAGTCCAGCAGTGAGTCTGAGGATGCACAGGAGAACGCTGAGGAGGTAAACGCTGACCCGGGCATACTCCGGGAGGCTTTAATCCAAAGAACATTCAGCTAGCCCGCCACAGATGGATCTCCAACACACGCCAGGGCTGCAGGCTCCTCGATACCTGAGTGCTAAATCTGCCTGGATAGTAACATTAACTAAGGCCCTTGTCAATAAAGCTCAATGTCAAACAACTCGCTCATAACATCATGGCTTCCCATCCACTGCAGTAGTAAGGAATCACCCTGAGGCATGGCAACATATCAAAATTTATTGAGAGAACAAATGTAACTTAATAAACCAAAGAAAAAGGTGATGGAAATCACACCAAGTCTTCCGCAAAGTACTATGGGACCACATAAAAGCACCAGTGAGAAACCTGTGGTGTGCCTAATGTGCCTTAAATTTACACTACGGGTGCTATGTCTAGGTGCTGCCCCATCGCTGGCACTGGCATCTGACACAGCCTGCTCACTGTGCTGTCCTGTTGGCCTCGATGACCTTAGCAGACGTCCTCTGGCCCGTGGAGCATTTGATGGCCCTGCCTGAGAGGGAGCGGCCAGTTCCACAGCTGGCTTCTCCCGAGTTGCCGCAGCCTCATCGGATGCCATGGTCACTGGCAGAATGGTGGAGGAGCTGCTGCCCTCATCCAGAGTGCCCTGAGAGGAGTCCGCAGAGACGACAGGCAGCTGCTGCGCCGATGTGAGGTCACTTCAGATCTCCCTGCTCACCGTAGATCGATGGGCACCGAGCTGGGGTACTTGGTGCCCAAACCATCTCCCACACGGGCAATGACTAGCTGAGGTCAATGCCGCTGTGAGAGCTTGCAGGTCCGAGCGCATCCCTAGGAGGCCCTGATTGTTCTCCTGGAGGAGCCTCTACGAGAGTTGTCACTCTCTCCATGGAGGAAGCCTGGCACTCGGCCATGAGGCTCTTGTATCGGTGATACTCTGTGTGGACTCCTCAAGCACGGGCACCATGCCACGCATAGCCTCATGTATCTCCGCCAGATCGCCCCGCACACCCTGCTGCACTTCCAGCGTTCGCTGCCTCGCGGACCACTCCAGAGGCACATCATCAGCCACTGACCAAGCAAGTACCTGATCCCCAGCAGTCCTTTGACTGCCGGTGCCTCAGGCACTCTCTGTCTCTGCCCACACCTCAAGTGAATGTGAAGTGCCCTCACTGCCGTGCCCCGGGACACTAGCCGAAGATCTAATTCCCACTGAGGTGCTAGTATCTGCGCTGGTGCCTGCCTGGCTGAGATGGTGTGATGCTGCTGAGTGGGTTTCCTCTAGGCCCTCAGGGGTGAGAGGTGGGCCCTCTGCCTCCTCCTCCCGGCCCTGCTCCAGTGATGCTGAAAGGGAAAAAAAGGACATTTGATTAGTTACAGTGTGAACAATGTCAACTTGCATTTTGTTCCCCCAAATCATTATGCGCTCATCCTTCCATAATCAAGGGTAAACCCATGTTGCTAAGTTCAATCACTGAGCATTCAGCAGTGCCATGGCTTCTGGGACACACATAGTGACCTGAGTGCTCACCAAACATACCTCCCCGTGGCACCCCAGCCTCACCGCCACCGATGGACCTGGGGGCATGGTGCGTCTCCAGATTCATGACCTGCTGCTCGAAAGGTTTAAGGATTGCCAACTGGGCCTGGCCTCCGCATTGTTCCGATGCATTGTGCGCAATCTTTTCCTGAAAAGGAGAGAGGAGCATTGATTAGTCCAGCCTGTACCTGAATTCCCATCGCATCCCTGCCACCCCAGCCAGAGTGGGACATTGCAGGACTCCAGCTCTTCGTCACCCCGTAGCTGCTGCACACTCACCCAAACAAGCCAGGGCTGACCCACCCCCCCTCCATTGGCCAAATGCTGCATCCTTCACATGTGGCACCACAAGGTTTCACTTTGCTAAGCAAGGGGGCACAAGCACGTGGAGCGCAAAGACCAGCAGATGGATTGGTGCCCCGCCAACTGGAAGCTCCCCTCCCAGCATGTTAGCACCCTGACTCTGACATGCTTTGCAGTTCCAGCACTCTGCCTAGGTGCAGACCCTTGACTTTCACCCCCATTCTATACTCTGGGTGTCAGTGTCACATATGCTGCGGGTGCAGAACACATCCTAGCTCAACCCTCTCAGGGTAAACTGGGCATGGGCAATCTCTGCTGGCACACCCAGCGAGGGATCCATGCCCTGAGGGACTCAATGCTGTTACTGTACTCAGAGTCTGCGGGGGTGTTGGGGGTGTTGGGGGTGTTGGGGGGGTTGGGGGTGTTGGGGGGATTGGGGGGAAAGGGTGACGGCTGCATTAAGTGACCTGAGGTAACAAGGTACTCACCTTTCCCGAGCACAGAAGGTCATTGAATCATTTGCAGCACTGGAGCCATGTTCATGGGAACTCACACTCTCAGCCACCTCCTCCCACGCACATTTGGTCAGGTGGAGAGGTCTCCCCCTCCCGTCCCTTGGAAGCAGGGCCTCCCGTCGTGCTGCCACCTCCTCCAGGAGGGCAGCTAGACACTCGTCGGAGAAATGAGGGGCACACTGCGCCGCTGACCTACCCTCCGGCCTGGCCTGCCCCGATGGCCTACCCTCCGGCCTGACCTGCCCCGATGGCCTACCCTCCGGCCTGACCCTCCCCGATGGCCTACCCTCCGGCCTGACCTGCCCCGATGGCCTACCCTCCGGCCTGACCTGCCCCGATGGCCTACCCTCCGGCCTGACCTGCCCCGATGGCCCACCCTCCGGCCTGGCCTGCCCCGATGGCCCACCCTCCGGCCTGACCTGCCCCGATGGCCTACCCTCCAGACTTGCATGATGCACAGTAGCCCTCTGCTGTGCTCTTCTCCAGGCCATTGTGAGCAGCCTTGCAAAGGCTGCCAGGCCTTCATTTAAACAGGCCACCGGGTCGCCATTGGACCCAACGATCTGTGCACGCCCACTCCTGCTATCCTCGGGGGTCGAGAAATACACTGGGAGGGCCTTAATCGGCACACCGTGTAAAATGGTGGTGCGGACCCGATCGCCCTCCACGCCCGCCTGCGCCCACTCCCACACGGTCTGCCCGACATGGGGAAAATTCTCCCCTAGCTGTAGACCAAATCGAGCCGAGTTGTGACTCCTCTGCCTTGCTCATATAGCTTGGCAACACCAGTTAGGTTCTGACCTAAACAATGGCAGCTTGAATAAGCTGACCAACGCTAGCGGGTCCACCACCCGCCTCCCCCATGTCACCCACGCCCCCAACTTAAATCAACAACTTCAGGGGAGGGCAATGAATTTCCCTGTGGAAGATAAACTGTGTTGGTTTGAAAGCGTGGTGTGCAATATCAGTATATTCAAATACTTGCCTGAAATTCTTTTAGTCAGCTTAAAATAAACAGGTTAATGCCTGTTAAAATAGCAGACAAAAGAATTTCATAGCCACATGTTCACACTCCTGTTACTATAATACCACAAAGCAAAAACTTAAACCTCAGTTTTTGATTCAGCTGCTTTGAAACATGCCTGCGGTGTGGTGAGACCTCAGCATCAAGAAGTATTTCACGTCTAATTAGAAGACTCAAAGTCTCCCGCACCCCTTCTCCCTTTGCCGGACATCTCAGCAGTTTTGGGTAAATTGTGTATAGGTGGAAAAGGAGCTTAATTGGAGCAGGGATCAGTGATTGACACCAACTGGTCTCGTCAATAAGAGTAAGTGTCAGAGGGGGTATGTTAATGACATTTAAATGAAATCTTCTGTTGCTTTCAGTAGACTCTGCAGACAGCTGATAGCAATAATAAGTTTAAATAATTTTGAAAGGCGGAACAAGGGTAAAGATTGTCACGGATTGCTCAGCTGATGGGGGTGAATCCCAGTGCAGAGTATGGAATGAAATGACCTGATATCAACTCGGGGTCTCCAGATGCGAGCTATCAGGCTGAAAACATACAGTAATTCCACAGGTTTTCTTCCACCTTCCCCTTTCTCCAAGTAAAAAAAAAGCACAAATGTCCATCCTGCCAGCTAATCTTCAGCTCCAAACAAGTGGCTACAGCTCCCGTTGCCTCTGTAGGATCTGGCTTTTGGCTTCCTGTTGCCCTGCATTCAGCACCCTCAACTGAGAGCCCACAAAGAACCGCTCCTTCTGACAAAGTGAATCACATTGAGCTGCCGAAAGGAGAAACAAGAATAATGCAGACGTCCGTGAAAGAAAAAAACAGCTTTTTGTCGGGGGAGACCCTATTTTATGCTGTGCAGCTGATCCTCTACCAGTCAGACTGTTTGAAGCTTTACCTAACCTCACCTAGCAATAGCTGTCAAAAACAGCAGCCAGTTCAAAATACAGAACATAAACAAAAATACCTGGAAAAACTCAGCAGGTCTGGCCACATCTGTGGAGAGGAGCACAGTTAACGTTTCGAGTCCGAATGACCCTTCAACAGAACTCAGTAAAAATAGAAGAGAGGTGAAATATAAGATGGTTTAAGGGGGTGGGGTGGGGGTGGGTGGGACAAGTAGAGCCAGTGATAGGTGGAGATAACCAAAAGATGTCACAGACAAAAGGACAAAGAGGTGTTGAAGGTGGTGATATTATCTAAGGAATGTGCTAATTAAGGGTAGAAAGCAGGACAAGCAAGGTACAGATAGCCCTAGTGGGGGTGGAGTGGGGTGAAGGAATCGAAAAAGGCTAAAAGATAGAGATAAAACAATAGATGGAAATAGATTTAAAAATAATGGTGGGAAAAGAAAAATCTATATAAATTATTGGAAGAAAAGGGGGGGGATCGTAAAGGGGGTGGGGGTGGAGGAGAGAGTTCACGATCTAAAATTGTTGAACTCAATATTCAGTCCGGAAGGCTGTAAAGTGCCTAGTCGGAAGATGAGGTCTGTTCCTCCAGTTTGCGTTGAGCTTCACTGGAACAATGCAGCAAGCCAAGGACGGACATGTGGGCATGAGAGCAGGGTGGAGTGTTGAAATGGCAAGCGACAGGGAGGTCTGGGTAGTGCTTGCGGACAGACCGAAGGTGTTCTGCAAAGCGGTCACCTAGTCTGCGTTTGGTCTCTCCAATGTAGAGGAAACCGCATTGGAAGCAATGAATGCAGTAGACTAAATTGAGGGAAGTGCAAGTGAAATGCTGCTTCACTTGAAAGGAGTGTTTGGGCGCTTGGACCGTGAGGAGAAGGGAAGCGAAGGGGCAGGTGTTGCACTTTCTGCGTGGGCATGGGAAGTTGACGTGGGAGAGGGTTGAGGTGTAGTGGGTGATGGAGGAGTGGACCAGGGTGTCCCGGAGGGAATGATCCCTGCAGAATACCGCCAAGGGGGGTGAAGGGAAGATGTGTTTGGTGGTGGCATCATGCTGTAGTTGGTGGAAATGACGGAGGATGATCCTTTGAATGCGGAGGCTGGTGGGTTGATAAGTGAGGACAAGGGGGACCCTATCATGGTTCTGGGAGGGAGAGGAAGGTTTGAGGGCGGATGCGCGGGAGATGGGCCAGACACGGTTGAGGGCCCTGTCAACCACCGTGGGTGGAAAACCTCGGTTAAGGAAGAAGGAAGACATGTCAGAGGAACTGTTTTTGAAAGTGGCATCATCAGAACAGATGTGATGGAGAGAAGGAACTGAGAGAATGGGATGGAGTCCTTACAGGAAGCGGGGTGTGAGGAGCCGTAGTCGAGGTAGCTGTGGGAGTCGGTAGGCTTGTAATGGATATTGGTGGACAGTCTATCATCAGAAATTGAGACAGAGAGGTCAAGGAAGGGAAGGGAAGTGTCAGAGATGGACCATGTGAAAATGATGGAGGGGTGGAAATTGGAAGCAAAACTAATAAAATTTTCCAGGTCAAAATACAGAAATGATTAATAAAATTCTCACATGGGATTTCAAGCTGATTTCATGTGCAAAATTAGGGAAGCTCTTATATTTATATGCTCGGAGATTTATATGTTAAAAGTCTTGCTCTCAGCAAAGGGTTTGACAATGAATGCATACCCAATTTATGCATTTATTTTCTCGTTAACATTTCAATCCTTCTTTTGTTGAGGATGTTGATGGTGGCTGGGATGTAGTTCTATGGACGTTGGGAATCTTCCAGTTGCTTTCTCAAGAAACCTTGAACATTTGCTTCTTGAGAGTATCAGCAACCTATGTAAACATCAGGAATGTCACGCCTGACACTGATACTTTCCTCACCAGCTCTCTGCATAAACATATTTCCAGTGGAACTGCTAATGAAAATCAGGAGATTGAATGCTGGATGATTTTACTCTCTGATCCAAAGGCACTGAGACCATTTGTGATTCTCTGTTACCCTGGCTGAAACATGTAAGAACAATGATGGACAGGAATGAACTGGCTCCCCCAGCTTGTCCCACATTATTGTGATGCTTTGTGTTTGACATCCCCAACCTACCCCACTCCACCAAAAACCATATGATCTGCAAGAAATGAAAAACCAGATCAACTACCTCGGTGCTGAAGAGGAATTGAACGTAGGACCTCCCAAGACTCTATGGTTTATCTATTCACAAGATAAGCTCTTTGCACACTGGGGAGCCCATGGACCCTAATTATATGAACATAAGAATTAGGAACAGGAGTAGGCCACTCAGCCTCTCAAGCCTGCTTAACCATTCAATTAGGTCATGGCTGATTTGATTGTGGCTTCACATCCACATTCCCACCTACCCCCAATAACCGTTCACCCCCTTGATTATCAAGCATCTATCTAGCTCTGTCTTAAGAATATCCAAAGACTCCTTTTGAGGAAGAGAGTTTGAAAGACTCGCTACATTCTGAAGGCAAAAAAATGCTCCTCACCTCTGTCTTAAATGGGCAACTCCTTATTTTTAAACAGTGACCCCTAGTTCTGGATTCTCCCACAAGAGGAAACATCCCTACCCTAAGGCTCTATCCTAAAGGATGTGACTGCCTCCTGGTACAAAGTGTCCGGGCATCTTTCCCACCCCCTGATGCACCGCAGTGTCTGCAGCTCGACCTCCAGTTCAATGACTCTGAGCCGAAGCTCCTCGAACCACAAACGCTTACTGCAGGCGTGTTTGCCCTGGATCACAATGGCATCCAGGAGCTCCCATATACTGCAGCCATGACACATCACCTGTCCTGCCATCCTTGATGTGTTCTAGTTAACTACTTAATTAATTTACTCAATGAATTATTTTCCATTTTAATATATTTTATTAACCTTACCACCAGTTTGTGTACTATTTTAAATCTTAGGAATAGAGTAGACCTTAACCACTTACCAGATACTGGCCAAACAGCTAGCTCCTTCACTTAGTAGTAGAGTAAGAACCAATTCTTACAGGGTGAAAATCTTAGAACAATCAAATAAGTGCCTTATTCTCCTCTCCACACAACTCCCTCACTCACCCAACTCCCAGCACTCTTGTTCAAAAAGTCGCACTCCGGTGCTAAGTCCCACTGAGAGGCCTGTATTTATACGCTCTGAAACTAAAGACTTAGCTCAGCCTCAGGGTACAGCAAAAAACAGTTTAAGCTAGTTTCCTTAATTAACTAACTTCAGCTGCTCTCCAGTGGCGAGCTTTCCTTCTTACGCCTGGATGAAATTTAGAATTTAAACAGTAAATTTCAGTTAGATGTTAAATGTTAGATACAAACACAATTAGATTTCTGGAAAGAGATTAAGATTCCCTCATTCCCCCAACTCCCAATACTCTTGTTAAAGACACACTCCAGTGGCAATTATATATGAGAAGCATGTAGTATTGAAGGCACCGCTTCTGGTGAAGCTAAATACCAAAGTAGGAGGTTTTCTATGGAATTTCATTGCCTTGATCAGCACCATAAAGCTTCCTTGCTGAGGTAGGGAGGTCTGGACTGAGCAGCTGAAGCCTTACTAACCACTTCCACACGTGCACCATAGCAATTTTTCGACTCATTGCAAAGACCTTCCTCAACCTAAAAGCAGCAAAGCACAAAATCATTGCGAATAGCGACTTTGAAACAATTGCTAAGATGTGAAATTAGCTATCAGAAGCTTATTGAAAACTGAACTCACTGCTGTAGTTAACAAAAGCAGAAAGTGTTGGAAATACTCAGCAGGTCAGGCAGTATCTGTGGAGAGAGGAACAGAGTTAACGCCTTCAGGTCAATGGCCTTTGGTCAGGACTGGAAAAAGTTAGCAATGTCAAAATGGGCTATAACTCTGACTTCTCCCAGTTCCAACAGAAGGCCATTGATCAGAAACGTTAACTCTGTTTCTCTCTCCACGGGTGCTGCCTAATCTGCTGAGTATTTCCAGCGATTTTTTTTTGGCCTTTTGTTCACATTGTCAGCCTTCCCAGGGGCGGAATTTTAAGGCCCCGTCACGGCAGGGGTGGGGCCATAAAATGCAGCGAGCTGTAATATCCTGCCGGCGTAACATTCCACCCCATGTGTGTTTCCTTTTTGTGTCACCGCTGTGGATACCACGCTGTGATACAACCCAGGATTCTTCTACAGCAGGTGGGACTGTACACCAACATGAGTGAACCGCTTCAGGATGGGGTTATCCCTCAAAAGCTCAACAGACGAGTGCGTCACCAGAATATTGTATCAGATAAGGTCTGCCCTTCATTCATCTGAAAGGGAAATTAAATTAATTGAAATGCACGCTCATGAATACTTACAGTCACTGGGTAATTAAGTGAATACATTTGAGGCAACAGATACCTCCAGTGAACTGAATATATGCTGTGGTCATGTGTGAAGCCACACTTACTAAGTAAATTTGCCAATTTGGAGGTGCACAGGGTACATTTTTAGAAGGATACATTTAGGTTTGTGTAATTAACATTCATTTTTGTACATTATTTTAAATTGGCCTTATGCTTAATGGAATTAAATAATGTCTGGAAGCATCTCATTATTTTTCTGCTGTCAGAGGGGCCATCTTTTGGATGAGATGTTAAACCAAGGCTCTGCCTGCCCTCTCAGTAAATGTAAAAGATCCCATGGCGTTATTTTGAAAAAGAGCAAGTGAGTTTTCCCTAGTGTCCTGGCCAATATTTATCTATCAATCAACATCACTTAAAACATACAGATTATCCGGTTGTTAGATTGTTGTTTTGGGACCTTACTTTGTACAAATTTGCTTCAGTGTTTCCTACATTACAATTGTGATTGCATTGCAAGAAGTACTTCATTGGTTGTAAAATAGGGGAGATGGTGGGACTGTGGTAACGACCGGGATTTTCTGTGCCCACTGGTGTCGGGTGTGCTCAGTGGCGTGAGCGGACGATATGGGAAGAAAGCCAAAAATCGGTTTCACGACATTGGAAAAGCAGGTTGTGATCGTCCGCTCCACCCATCGATGGTGGGCCGCATTCCCCACCAGCGGGCGTTGGGAACCTCATTGTAATACATCAGCATATCAGTATAAAGCCGGCCCGCCAGACTCATCCCCCACCTCGCTGGATCGTCCACTCATGTCAGCGGGGAAACACGCCGATGTGTTTCACAACAGCATATATAAGGTGTGCACTTGGCGGGCTGCACTTCGCTTGGGACTTCAAGGTTTGTTTGCCTATCTTTTTTCAGTCAGCACTCGCAGTCATCAGCTCCAGGCTTCACAGACAGTACCACATCACTTTTAGAAGGGGGGGGCTCATGGGCAGGTCTCTACCTACCAGATCAGCCACATGTGGGTGGCTTTTCAAAGGCTGCAGGGCTAGGGCTTGTGCGGGGAAGAGGGAGAAGTGGCCTCAGGCAAGGAAAGATGCTGCAGGGCGAGGGCTGTACTGGGAAAGGAGGGTATCCCAGGGTGTGTGTGTGGACACATGTTGATCTGTGCAAGTGGCCTCAAGATGGTAAGGGTTGAGGGGACAGTCTCCAGAGGAGATGAGGTCAGATGGCCATGTGAGGGTGTGTGTGTGAGAATGGGTGGTGATGTCCCTTGAGCTGGCGGTGAGTGAGATGCCAGTGAATGTGTGAATTGGGCATGAGTGTGAGAGTTTCAAGTGATGAGATGGTTTCCATACCCTAGCTGCACGGAGGAGATCATTCACCGTCTATCTGCACTGGATGGCCGACCTCTTCTGTGCGGCATTGGCACTGACCACCCCCACTGCCATCGCCTACCAAGCCGGAGTGGTAATGTTGCTGCCCCTCCTGTGGCTAGAGCGGGGGTAGGGGACATCACAGTGGGCCTCCACAGCATCCAAAGGGCACTCAAGGGCTGCAGTCTTCTTGCCTTACGGGGCCATGTCTTATTTGCAGCAGCCCTGGGCTGGAAGCACTGAGCGCGTCTGGACTTTAAATGTGGTGCCTGGTGCAGCGAGGTGACTGTGTGGCAGGCAAATCAGTGCCCACCCGCTATGGAAACAGTGTGTATTCCTGGAATGCATAATTCATGCGGCAGGTTTGGGACAATGTGGCGTGAAAAGCCATTGTGGCTGGTGGGAAAAACGTCATTTTTCCCGCCCACTATTGCACTTGGTGCAAATCTGGGATGATTCTGCCCAATGTCACTGGGCTGGTAATCCAGAGGCCAAGGCTAATGCTCTGGGGCCATGGATTCAAATCCCATGATGGCAGCTGGTGGAATTTAACTTCAATTAATACATTTGGGGGAGAATTTTCAGAATGTCGAGCCGTCTGGTCAGGAGTGGGCGTGGGCGGAGCTGATCGCCACCCGCGATCGGCTGTGTGTCACCATTTTACGTGGGCGGGCCAATTAAGGCCCACCCAGTGTGATGCATGGCCAGTAACTCTCAGCACTAGATGTGCGGGCGGGGGAGGAGGGAGAGTCGGGGCCTGCTCTCTTCGCTGCTTCATCACCCCAGGCCACCACATTTAAAGTACAGCCACGCTCAGTGCTTCCAGCCCAGGGCTGCAGCAAAGAAGACATGGCCCTGCAAGGCAAGAAGACTGCAGCCCCTGAATGTCTTTTGGATGCTGTGGAGGCCCGCTGTGATGTCCTCTACCCCTGCTCTGGCCACAGGAGGGGCAGCGACATTACCACTGAGGCTACGGAGCTGCCTCAGGGAGATTAAGTTCATACTGAAATTTTTTAATGAAGAAAGATAAAAATTATTTACACACGTCCCCTCATGTGACAGTGTCACACGAGCTGCGACATGTTTATCAATTTATCAGAATTTATTTACTGATTTTATTAGGAAACCTCATCCCGCCCGTGGACGAGGTTTCCTGAAAAACGTGAAGGCCGCTTGGGCTCTTCGCTTGCCCAGGGCCACCTTAAGGTTGGACGGGCAGCCCTGTTAATTTTCTAAACGACTTCCCCAATGGCCTTAACAGGCCTTTGACAGTTCGGCGGGCGCGCAGCTGCCTCCGACGCACGCCCGCCGAATGAAAGGTCTAAATGATGCGCGGTGATGTCAGGGCACACGCCTGACGTCACTGCGCGTCACTTTACACGCTGGTGTGCCGAGTCCCGCATGCCGATGTGAAAATTCTGGCCCTGGAATATAAAGCCAGTCTCAGTGATGGTGACCCTCAAACTATCGTCGATTTTTGTAGAAACCGATCTGGTTTCACTAAAGCCCTTTAGGGAAAGAAATCTGCCATCCTTACCCAGTCTGGCCTACATGGAACTCCAGACTTACAGCAATGTGATTGACTGTTAACTGTCCCCTGAAATGTTCAGTTCAAGGGAAATTCATGATGGGCAACAAATGCTCCCTTTGCCAGTGATGTCGACACCCTGTGAAAGAATAAAAAAAAAAGTCCTTTCAGGTGTCCCGTGGTCATGAAAGGCACTATACAATTACAAGCCTTTCCTTTTACTAAAACCTGAGATACATAGAGATCACTTCCCATGTGGATCCAAATGCTGCAACAATTAATCGATGGGTTGTCCTATACCTCAAACCCATATGATGTAGTATATTCACTGACTGAAATTCAACTTGCTGGCCTTAAAGGGACAGGCTAACGTAAGCATAGATCCACCTCAGCAGCAGGCTAATACAATGGTGTTACATATTAAAAATGCTGCTGCCATTATAAACTGTATTTCACTTCATTAATGTAAGCAATGCTACGAGACACCTGCTAGTAAATATTTAAAGACTGAACAGATTTTAGATTAAGGCCTGTCTGATTTTGTGATGCCAGTTTCATGGAGTAGATATTTTACAGGAGGTTATCTTCCTTTAATAGTCCATTAATTAACACATTTCTCAAAATTCCACTGAACGCTAGTTTTAGCACAGCTATTGACTCACCGAAAATCAATGGGTTAACAATTTTGTTCAAATAGCGCATGAGATTTTTTTTTTTAGAAAAACACATTAACCAGTGTGCTTTCAGAGCAAATTAAATCGCACAGTGATTCCAGAAGGATGAGGAGCTGCTTTTGGATTGGTTGAGAGACACTGGGACATGCATTCAATTAATTCATAACATGGTCAAACTATTGTTATTGTATGCCAATCACCTGAGTGTTTTAGCCAGTTTGACAGGTTTAAGCTTTCTTCAGGTGCTGTGCTGCTGTATGCATTGCAGCTACAGTAATCTTAACTATAAAACCCAGATAAGATTCTTTTAAAAACAAGTACTGTACCTTTTAATAGACCCATTCTCCGCCTCCCTACAAAATAAGTGGTAATCTGGATACTGCAAGAGGCACTGTACGGGTGCTGGGTGATCACCAGCACCTTATTGTGTGTGACATTATTTTATTCAGCTGCCCTATCACTCCTCTGCTTTGTCAATCTTCACTGGATCTCTCTCAGCTATTGGAATGCTTTTAAAATCTTTAACCTGATTTATAATCACTCCAAGGCTTTTCCCCAGCAACCTTCTTTAGTCATAACTCCAACTCTGGTCTTCTACTTTGCATCTCTGTCTTCATCTTTAAAATCTTTCTTAAAGTTATCCTTCCTCTTCTCTCCTCCTCTTCCGTCTCCCCCCTTCCCTTCTATCCTTTCCCCCTCCCCTCTCCTCCTTACCTCAACTCCACCCCCCCACATTTCTCCCCTTGGTGTACAGTTCCACTGGGCATTTTGCTATGCTAAAGTTATTATATGTGTAACTCTCTTCCTTCAATTTGCAGTCAATAATGTTTGTGTTATGTTTTGAAATTATCCACTGAACATCAGAATGATCAGTCTTTTCAAATTCGGTTTTCACTAGAAATAGTCTCTTAGCAGTACAGACCTTGACCTTGAGTATTGCTGAAAAAAGAGACATGTTGTCAAAGCTTTTCATCTTGTACTCATCAGGACAGATGCTAGAATACCAAATCTCAAAAGGAACAGCATTTTTACTCAGCAGTTTCTTCCCATCCAGTATAAATTGTTGTTCCCTTTGAAATTTGGCATTCATGCGTCTGTCCTGGTGAGTGCAAGATGAAAAGCTTTGACCGTATGTCACTTTCATTAGAAAACAAAGCATTAAATTCAGCTTTTAAATAAGTTTAGACTGCAGCGTTAAGTAATTGGTACAGCTTCTACACACACACACATACACACACATATATATGCACTAATATTTTACTTTCATAAGTATTCCAATTATGAAACACCATCCTTTCTATTTAGTATCCCATCATTTGATAATGGTTTGCTATGTGGGTTTTGATACTGTAAACAAAAAAAGCGCAGATAATATTTCATTGTCAGCAGAGCTCTGGAATTAATCTAAGTTTAACAGGCCACACTTTTCATTTTAGTAAATCTTTATACAAAAAAACCTTGTTGCTATCTTGTTAAAAATGCTACATTTTGCTTTGGGTCTTCACGGCCCAGAACATGTTGTAAGTAATTTGTCTGAATAATTCATGAGAATATTGTAAATATTGTCAAGTTGTGTAATAAATTATTTAGGGTATTTGTAGGCTTACTGCAGCAGCTTTGTATTACATAATAGGTAATATGAACACAAAGGTCTTTTTCCATCAAATCACTCATTGTAAACTCAGTTTAGTGAAAACTGCTGTGAAAAACTGTCTCAATAAATTCAAATTAGCATTAATAATAAAAGAATACTTGTGTTTTTGCTGCTTTGAGGTATGCAAATGTGACCATCTGGTAGATAGACTGTAGGTAAGACAGTAATACATCTAGAAGCCTTTTCATAACCAATATGTGAATAGTTGCTATATTATAAAAAGAATATAGAGGCACAAGAGAGGGTGCAAAAATGATTTGGAAGAATGTTACCAGGAAAGCAGGAGTATACCTATCAGGAAAGGATGAACAGGCTGGGTCTCTTTTCTCTCGAAAAGAGAAGGCTGAAGGGTGACCTAAATGGGGGTCTATAAAGTTATGAAGGGTTTTATAGAGTGGACACAGAGAGAGCTTTTCCACCTGTGGGGCCAGAGCACATCTAGAGGTCAGCAATATAAAATCGTCACCATGAAATCCAATAGGAAATTCAAAAGAGACTGCTTTATCCGAAGAGTGGTGAGAATGTGGATCTCGCTACTATAGGGGGGGGAAATTCACACAAATTGTACAGATACATTTATGAGGAGATTGGGAAACGGAGAGGGGAATGGGGGATTAGGCTGATTGAGTTAACGAGGAGGGATGGGAGGAGGCGCAAGTGGAGCATAAACACTGGCATGAACTGATTGGGCCAAATGACCTGTTTCTGTGCCATATATCCTATGTATTAACTGTTTTAGCCATACAGTTATTAGTTTCATGTATTAAATAGTTAAGACAAATGTGTTTTCCTTCAAATTCCTCCCCTTGTTCCTCCTCTCCTAAATGGCGAAGAATCATGCTGGCTGTGGTTATATCCAGTGTGTAGTCTTAGTGAGACCTAGCTGGTTACTTCACTATGAAAATAATCACCGATAAGATTAACATGGTTAATTACAAAATTAGACTTTGTGTCATGGGAGAGCATTTTCCCTCTGTCGGAGGGTTGTGCAGGGGCGGGTGCGGGCGGACCCAATTGGCACCCTTGCTCGGGTCCGCGCCGCCATTTTACGTGGGCGGGTTAATTAAGGCCCGCCCAGCATGATGCACGCCCGGAAGCGCTGTGCGCTCCCTGTGCGGGCAGGGTGGGTTCCCTGAGTCGGAGTGAGCTGTTGAGTGCAGAAATCTCCCTGAGGCACAGAGGTGCCTCAGGGAGAAAAGTTTTAAGTTTTAAAAATTTTAACAAAGAAAAAAAAATTTAAGACATGTCCCCTCGTCTGACAGTGTCACATGAGCTGGGACATGTCAATGAACTTTAATGAAAAAATGTATTTAATTTATAAACCCTTCATGAAACCTGATCGCGCCCGTGGATGAGGTTCCATGAAAAATGCGAAGGCCGCCTGGGCTCTTCGCCTGCCCGCCAACCTCTGGGTTGGACGTGCAGCTTTCTCAATAGCCTTAATTAGTTAATTAATGGCCTTAACAGGCCTTTGACAGTTCGGCTGCCAAATCTGCTGCATGCCCGCTGAATTGAAAATCTAAATGATGCGTGGTGATGTCAGGATGCACGCCCGATGTCACCCTGTGTCATTTTACCCCCTGGCAACCGGATCCCGACCCCGCTCGCTGAGCCGAAAATTCTCCCCAGGAGGTTCATTGGACAGCAGTCAGGAGCAGGAATCTTAAGCAGATTTTCCCCCTCTCCCCAGTTCAAGGGCACAACCTGGGTTAAGATGACTTCACTGAGCGCAGTCTGGGTATTAAACCTGGGAGACAGCTGCATCATGTTGGCCCTGTCCAGTCACACGTACTAATACAAGCTTCAGAATGGGTACTAGTCAGTGGAAGGGCAGATCATTGATCTTATGTTCTTATGTTGTTATGGAGTGCAGGGCTCGTTCATCTTTTCCCCAAGGCCTCAAGGCTGCGCTCTGTGCTTCTGAGAAGGTGAGTGACTATCCTGAGTCATTTCTTTGTGGGGAGGGGGAGCATTGGTAGCTGCAATAAGACTCGTCGCGTATGCTCCATTGATGCCTGAAATGAGGAATTTGCTTTCCTGATGTTGCCTCACATGTGATCAGTGGACCCCACCATGAGCCACATCATCTTCTGCACATCATGGCAGAGGGATCTGTGTGCCTATATTTTGGTTAAAATGTTCTTTGAACACCCTCCTTTTCATTCAACACCCATCCAAGTCTCTGCTGCCCATATCCTAACTCGCACCAAGTTCCTTTCAACCGTTACTTGCTGATCGGTATGGCACCTGGTCCAGCAATGCCTCAGTTTCAAAATCCTCATCCTTATTCTCAAACCCCTCCCTGGCCTTGCCCTTTCCCTATCTCTGTAATCTCCTCCAGCCTTACATCCCTCTGAGATTTCTGCGTCCCTCCCATTCTGGCCTCTTGCACATCTGTGATTTTAATTGCTCCACCTCTGGCAACCATGCTTTCTAGGACCTGAACTTCGGAATTCCCTCCCTAACCCTCTTCACCTTAGTAATGCTCTTTCCTCCTTTAGGATGCTTCTTAACATCTGCCTTTTTGACCAAGCTTTTGGCCTTTTGCTCTAGTAGCTCCTTATGTGGCTCAGTGTCAGATTTTGTTGATGATGTTTCTGTAAAGCTCTCCGTTAAAGGTGCCATATAAATGCAAGTTGTTGTTGTTGTAAAGCTCTGAGTCTGTTGACCTCTCACTCAAGGGAATCCATCTTCACAGTCTCCGCTGGAGAAGGGTTGACTTTCCTTCTACTCTTCTGGTTCCCAAATACTCTGTGAGTCAGCTGCTGCTCATTCACCCCACCCCCCCCCCAACCACCAGCCCCAACCCCCAATCTTGATTACCCTGGGTTAAAGCCCTTCATGAGTGGTAAAACAAATGCCAGTGAAATATCGGGAGGTCAAATCATCCTGGAGTGGCCAAGAGTGGATCGGTCAAATTCTTTAACATCTCTGCCATTGTCAACATCAGCATCATCCTCACCATAATCCACCGACTGCCATTTCTTCCCCTACCCACCTCCACCCCCACCTCAGCCACATCTTGTGGCTGTGAATAACCTGCAGAACTAGAGTAAATAAGTTACAAATTGGTTTACAGCGCCCAGAAAGAGTTGAGATGGGGGCAGCCCTGGACGTCTCTGGCACTGCTTTTTAGCTACTCACCTAACCTTTGCCCTTGCCATATCACAGAGCTAAGGTCGAGAGGCTCCCCAGCAGCTGCACTGCCCATTATTCATAATGGGTGAGCGTCCTCATATCAGAGATCCTGCTATAGGTGGCTTGACACTTTAAGGCAGTCTGTACTGGTACTGTTTTACTTGTAGCAGGATTGGAAAGGAAGGGCAAAAGACTTCCATTCCTTTAGCATCTTTCACACCCTCAGGATGTCCCAAAGCACTTTACAGCCAATGAAGCATTTTTGAAGACTGGTCATGTCTGCAAGTCAATTTGTGCACAGCAAGCTCCCATAAACAACAATGCGTCAAAGACCAGATACCCTGCCTTTTAGACCCTGGTTGAAGGATAAATATTGTCCACTACCGTATTAGGTAAAGGTGAGCAACTGCAGGGTCACCCGGGTCCAGCAGACAGCTGATGGAAGAAGGAGCACACTTGCATAGACATGGCTGCTGAGGGGAGAGTTGTAGATTGTAGTGCCTGATAGTCCCATAACATCAAAGGAAAAAGAGGAAATTAGAGGTTCACTTACCTTGCCTGTCCTCGTAAAGTCATTGAATTTCTTCCAGCAGTAGCGTGCTGTCCTGGTGGTGAGAGAGAGGGAGCAGTCTGCACCAATGCCACCTTGTTCCACATGGTTCAAGCTGCTGCTTTCACCAGCTTCCTTCTCTGACAGCCCAAGAACCTATCTCATCTCCTCCTTACTTATTCCACCAGCACTTGCAAATGCACATTTGAGAAGCTTTGAGCTCTTACTAGTTTTGGTCTCCCCTACATCGCTGAATGGGCTGGGGTTACTATGCCACGTGAATACCGTGCTCTGTCTGTCTTAAAAATTCTCGGGCCTATCTGAAAGTAGTCTTGGAAAAAGGGCAGGAATATTTTGGTAAGAGTTCAGTCCATTTTAAGTTGCTGATAGCTCTTAAATCCTGCAACAATATGATTTCCTCCACTCAAACGTTTTACTGAAACTTTACGCAGGATTTATGCTGCTGGGCTAAATAAACAGATGTAAAAACTGTAGTAGGAGTTGGCAGTACACAGGCAGAATCATGTCCCTGTGGCAGTTAATATGTTTTAAAAGGTGCTGAAAAATTTCAAGGCTGACATAATGGGCGGGATGTTTAGGTTGGCGTGCAGGCAAGATAGGCGGGCTTGGGAGCAGCTGAGGAAAGGACCACCGCTGCCTGCGATCGGCCCCCGACTGCAATTTCACGCCGGCTGGCCAATTAACGGCCAACCAGTGTGAAGCGCGCACTGAAATGCTCAGCGCTGCTGGTGTGGGGGCGGGAGGAGGGCGGGCGCTGACGTAAGTGCGGGCGCGGGCGAGCGCTGAATAAAAGCTCCCTGAAGGCAGAGAGCTGAAGGTTTCAAAACAATTAAATAAAGATTTTAGAATCCAGAAATAAACGTCCACGCCTCACAATCAGTCACCTGAACATATACATGATAAAAATTCTGCCCATACTTTTTTTCAGATCTAATAACGGAAACTTCATCCTGCCCTTGGATGAGGTTTCATCAAAAATGCAAAGTCCGCCTGGCTGATTCGCCCGTCCACCAACCGTAAGGTTGGATGGACCACAAAACTGGGGACAATTGGAGCTTTAATAACTTTATTTGTCTTCTTAATTTTCAGCGGGCGCGCTTCCGACACCCGCACGCTCCCGCCGACCGAAATATCGCGTGAACGCGGGATGACATCAGGTCGCTTACCCAACGCCATCTCGTGCAATTTTGCATCCGATCGGGTCAGGCACGTCTCTGCACGGTGACCTAAAAATTCTGCCCAATATGTGTGCTGCCAAAATGTGGCTGTCCCTTTAAGGCTGACAAGTCTGATTCTATGCATCACTTGTTCAAAACTTGTTCAAAAAACTCTGGATCTAGATCACTGGGGCAATTATTGGCACATTAGGTACAATGAAATTATAATTAAGGCAGAGTTTGTTCAATCAATAAAAATGTAGAACACAACATCAGCAATAAACGTTGAATAGTCATCCCACAATTATTTTAATGTTTTAGCGATTTTAGTGAGTACATTGGGGGGAAGGACTGAGTTTCTACTGTAATCACTTAACACTGACTATTACATTTTCGCTTGGATGTTGATTAATGAATAACCTTTAAAATTTTACTTAATGGCCACTTAGAATAACAAAGTTAAAAAAAAGATGCTTCATCCAACTTCTTATGGTGAAAGTTTGAGCGGGTTGGATCTATACTAATTGGAGTTTAGAAGAATGAGAGATGATCTTATTGAAACATATATGATTCTAAGGGGGCTCAACAGGGTAGATGCTGCGAGATACTTCCTCTTGTTGGGGAATCTAAAACTAGGGGACACAACAAGATGAGGAGGAATTTCTTCTCTCAGAGAATTGTTTTGTGTTTGGAAAGCTCTTCCCCAGTGAGCAGTGGAGGCTGGGTCATTGAATAAATTCAAGGCTGAGTTAGACAGATTTTTGATCTACAACAGAGTTAAGGGTTATGGGGAACAGACAGGAAAGTAGAGTTAAGGCCACAGCCATGATCTTATCGAATGGCGAAGCAAGCTCAGTGGGCCGAAAGGTCTGCTCCTGCTCCTATTTCTCGTAATCTTACTTCCAGGCCTGAAGATGAGGTTGCCTACAATGTACCATGTCAAGATAATGGGCAATTGATTGGATGTGAAAATGCTGGAAACACTCAGTAGGTCAGGGAGCATCACTCCCCAGCCTGCTGAGCATTTCTAGCAGTTTCCGTTTTTATATCAGATTTCCAGGCCGGGATTTTCCAGTCCCACCACCAGCGGGCATTGTTGTGGGCGGGACAGGAAACTGTGGAGAGCCGTTTTTCCAGTGTTGCCCATGACGATGCCTGCCATTGTTGGTGCCAGAAAACCCCACCCCCAGAATCCACAGTATTCTACTTTTGTATTAGTGTTTGGATATGTTTTGTGTAATTGGTAAAACAGTTTGGTTTAAGGTTGCTTCTCTTACCTTCCGTTTCACCTCAAGCATTTATCTCCGTCTTTCTGTCTCGCTCAGTGCTTCAAATCTCCTTTTCCTGTCAGGATGAAGTCCTGAATGCTGCCATATTGTTGAGCCATTTGATTGTCCCAGAAGATTGAGAGGGACGCCTGGTCCTCAAGTGTGAAACACTTTTTATTGGATGCAAAGGAATTATGGGATACAGGAAAAGAGCAGGAAAGTGGAGTTGAGGTAGAGAATCAACTGTGAGCTAATTGAATGGCAGAGAAGGGTTGAGTGGCCATATTGCCTACTCTTGCTCCTGTTTCATAATATCGTAACCTCGCACTTTGGTCACTGTTAATGTAGATGTTCCTGAGGTACTTGCTCAATCCATTAGCTGTGCTAAAGAACATCTTTCTTCTCATCTGATACTTCAGGATCTTAGATGAGAAAACAAGCAGGTTTAAGAATAATAAGGTTGACGCCTCGTTCCTCCTAAACCTGCCACTTGTGGCAAATGTTCAGTGGTTGACAAGGATTCAATCTTGATGAAAGATTTTATGCCTTCTTGCTATCCTTTCAAATAGCTATGGCCTCATGAGTAAATACAATGGAGCATGAAGAACGCTGCTCATCTGCAGAGACAGGAAGGAAATTTTGCAATTTATGACTCTGGAGGAATGAGCCCCAGATGAAGAAATTACCAACAAGATTCCCCTTTTTGTGGCTTTTATTTTAACACAATCAGGATCCACATAAATCAAACATGAATTAACAGGCAAAATATGGTAGGTATGAACTATAAATTGCACATGGGGTGGCAGATTAACAAAGGCGGGATTACGGACAAATCATGAGATTACAGGCATTCATATCGCTTGCTGCTTAAATACAGCTACACATGCAATCTCACAGTCTTTCCAACTCGGCCTCTGGAATGTAGGATCTCTCACTTCTCTCACTCAATTTAGGTTTGGTCCTCGAGTCACCTGCAATGGTAATCCCCACTCCATCTGAGTCCCCTGGAGATACTTGTCACCAAACGACAGATTCCTGCAGAACCTCCTTAGCTAGGTTCATGACAGTCTTGATGGCACAGATTCCCCAGATTCTGACTTCTTTAAAAAAACCTCATTAAATAGTCTTGTCAACTCTGGCAAAATAGAAGCATAGCTGTAAAATTGTCCAATTCATAGTCTCTGCTCTAACCCCGTCTTTAGCTTTCTGCCCCTTTTAACTCTACTACACATACACAACTCCTTGTAAATGTGCCTTCCCTGTTTGCTGCAGGTGTCCTTTTCTCTTCACAGTGGTAGCTATTTTGTCTGCCAGTCACTCGGCTTTTATATGCTAACATAAAAGCAAAAAACTGCGGATGCTGGAAATCCAAAACAAAAACAAAAACACCTGGAAAAACTCAGCAGGTCTGGCAGCATCTGCGGAGAGGAACACAGTTAATGTTTCGAGTCTGAATGACCCTTCAACAGAACTAAGTAAAAATAGAAGAGAGGTGAAATATAAGATGGTTTAAGGGGTGGGGTGGGACAAGTAGAGCTGGTTAGAGGGCCAGTGATAGGTGGAGATAACAAAAAGATGTCACAGACAAAAGAACAAAGAGGTGTTGAAGGTGGTGATATTATCTAAGGAATGTGCTAATTAAGGGTAGAAAGCAGGATGAGCAAGGTACAGATAGCCCTAGTGGGGGTGGGGTGGGGTGGGGTGAAGGAATCGAAAAAGGCTAATAGGTAGAGATGAAACAACGGATGGAAATACATTTAAAAATAATGGAAATAGGTGGGAAAAGAAAAATCTATATAAATTATTGGAAAAAAATGGGGGGATTGGAAGGGGGGTGGGGATGGAGCAGAGAGCTCAACGCAAACTGGAGGAACAGCAGCTCATCTTCCGACTAGGCACTTTACAGCCTTCCGGACTGAATATTGAGTTCAACAATTTTAGATCATGAATTGTCTCCTCCATCCCCACTCCCTTTCCAATCCCCCCGTTTTTATCCAATAATTTATATAGATTTTTCTTTTCCCACCTATTTCCATTATTTTTAAATGTATTTCCATCCATTGTTTTATCTCTACCTTTTAGCCTTTTTCGATTCCTTCACCCCACCCCCATTAGGGCTATCTGTACCTTGCTTGTCCTGCTTTCTACCCTTAATTAGCACATTCCTTAGATAATATCATCACCATCAACACCTCTTTGTCCTTTTGTCTGTGACATATTTTGGTTATCTCCACCTATCACTGGCCCTCTATCCAGCTCTACTTGCCCCACCCCCCCTTAAACCAGCTTATATTTCACCTCTCTTCTATTTTTACTTCGTTCTGTTGAAAGGTCATTCGGACTCGAAACGTTAACTGTGTTCCTCTCTGCAGATGCTGCCAGACCTGCTGAGTTTTTCCAGGTATTTTTGTTTTTGTTTTGGCTTTTATATGTCATTTTTTCCCCCTGGTACTGCTTCCAGGTCAAGGGTTGCCAGGTCACATGAACCAGTATTTCTATTATTGAAGAAAATTACAATTGATCCCTTTACAATTGATGCAAACTCTTAAAAGTTCTTGTCAAACATTCTTAGATTTCCTAGAGATTTTGAAGAAATTACAAATTTTCCTTACTGTACTGCTTCCAGGTCAAAGATTGTCACACAGGGTGGACACTGAGAGATTGTTTCCGCTGGCTGAGGAATCTAGAACATGGGGGCACAAACTCAGTATAAGGGTCGATCACTTAGGATTGAGATGAGGAGAAATGTCTTCATTCAGAGGCTTGTGACTCTTTGGAGTTCTTCACCATTGTGGAGTATATTCAAAGCTGAGATACACAGGCTTTTGATCTCTCAGGGAATCGGGATATGCGGAGTGGGTAGGGAAGTGGAATTGGGGCAGAAGAGATGCATTGATCACATTGAATAGCGGAGCTGGCTTGAGGGATCTTTATGGTCTTCTCCTGCTCTTATGTAGCTGCATCAGAGAAGTTTTTTCTGCACCTTGGAGTTTTGAGAATTAGATCCAACCTCTTCCTTGTTACCCTTTTCAGGTTGTTTATAGGCTTCCTGAAATCATGTGACTTTTCTTGAATTTTGGATATTTCACTGGTGTTTTTTCTTTAGGAATTGGTGTTCATACATTTGTTGGACCCTTTGGGGCTATTGTGTGTATTTTGTTTTGAAGAACATTTGTTTGTATTTTGTAAAGCGTGTTAATAAACTGTGTTCAGATATTGAAAAGGAAGAATGTGCAGGGTTACGGAGAGAAAGCAGGAGAATGGTACTAAGTGAATTGCTCATTCGGAGAGCTGGTGCAGAAACGATGGGCCAAATGGCCTCCTTCTGCACTGTAGCAATTCTGTGAATCCGTAAGGAGAATAACAGTTCTGATCGTTTTCTTCTCAATTCTCAACAAACTGGTATGAGTCAATCTAAAGGCTGAATGTAGTTTTTAAATATTTGTCACCTTCCCAAAGGGGGTACTGAGGAATGGTTTGGCAGGCAGAAATCAAAAGAAGGCAAGCTGAATGTGAAGAAATGAAATGGAGCCTGTGGGCAATAATGGACTTGACACTGTCTGATAGCTAGTGAGCTGATTCTGCTATTGCATAGAATGAATGCAAGAAGATTGGCCTGTTCAGGACATTAGGGCCCTCTCTCACATGGCAGTTTCCCATTATGTTGTATAAAACTCTTAGTGGGCTTGACAGGATGTTTGCCAAAAGGCTGTTTCCCTTGGCTGGAGAGACTCAAACTTAATGTCATTGTATTTATTGTAGGTGATGGGGGGTCTTGCTTGTTGCCTGGAGAGCTGGCAAGAGCCCTACGTCATCTCCACTGGGGAAGGCCTGCCAAATGAAGCGCTGGTCGGGAACTTAAGCAGCCAGCAGTGGGCCTTCCCCACGGTTTAGGACCCTAGGGGTGGAACTTGGGAGATTCCCATCACCTTCTGAGTCATAGTGCAGAGGTGAGAGGGAGCAGAAACCTACAGTTGAATAGCCACATGGTTACTGCCTGTGCTTTCTCAAAGGCAACAGGACAGTGAAACTCAGCACTTGTGCCATGCCATTATTGCCTTACAGTGGGAAAGGAGATGAATATGTTGGCTATGCTGATCTCTGCCTCACAGCCTCGATGCATAATGCATGGTTGCTTGCTGATATCCAAGATAGGTTGAGCACATAGTTGTCCAAGTGTAGGTGGTGCACCAACTTACACCTGCTTGCCAGACAAGATGGCAGGAAATACAGGCCAAGCTAGAGAAGCATTTATAAATAAGAGGCTGTAGTATTAGAATTGATAGTTAGATGAAGGAAAAAGATTGAAGGTATCCGAGACCTGGGTGGGTAAATGTGATTAAAACCACTTATTCATTTGCAAAGTAAAATACAGACACAGACTACTTGAGGCCTGTTTCTGCGTTGTAACTTCTCTACATTTTGATGTACATATGAGGTGTGGGCAAAACATAGCTGATACTTAAGTGCGGAAGCACCTTGAGTCTCGGAGGCTGTGGGTAAGGAGGATATAATGGCTCCTGGCAGTGTTGGCCCTGTATTGCAGGTTGGCTGCAGTTGTCCTTGCAACTGACAAAGATTTGCAACTGCCTCCTTGTGGAACCAGAGCCTGCAGGGGCAATCAGCCTGGCGTTAAGGGCACGCGCAGTCATTGGGCCTCGATCGCCTGTTCATCTCCCAGGAGAGCCTTCTTTTAACTTGTACAACTTCAGCTACGAAATATTTTGGTTACCTCAAGCCTGGGCCTCTTTCGACTTGGTACATCCAGCCTCAACACTCAGTTCACCAATTTCAGATCGTAACCACTGCCCCTATTTTCTCGGGACAGCTGCTGCTGATGGCGGCTCTGCTGTTGCCATTCACACCTCCTCTAGACCATCTTTTGCTTCTTCACTTTGTCCCGTTACCATTGACTTTTGCTTTGCACCATCATCCCATTTGTCATTTAATCTCTGCTACCTTCCACCTTATGTTCCGACCGGGATGAGGGGAGTGTGCGAATTATCAGGCCCCACTGCTCCGTAGGCCGTACCATTAACTTAAGTGTTTAATTTTCTCACTGAAATGGCCAGTTAGAGTCAGCACAGAAACAGGCCCTTCGGCCCATCATGTCAGTGCCGGCCATCTATTCTAATCCCATTTTCCAGCACTTGGCCCGTGGCCCTGTATGCTATGGCGTTTCAAGTGCACATCCAAACACTTCTTAAATGTTGGGAGGACTTCTTAAATGTTGTGTACCTGTCCTTCCAGCACCCCTTATGTCTGCTCCTCTCTGGCTTCACACTTGCTTACAAACTATTAAAGTCTCTTAAATTCTTCCAGTTCGGATGAAGGATCATCGACCTGACATGTTAACTCTGTTTCTCTCTCCTTTGATGCTGCCTGGCCATAATTCAGATTTCCAGCATCCGCAGGTTTTTATTTTGACAAGAGAACAAGCATACTGCTCTTCATCGTCAGCAAGCTGACAGCCTTACAGCAACATGTTATCTTTGAGGATGGGGGGGGAGGAGGACAGGCATAGACGTTTTGTGTCCACTGATCTTAAAGAAGGACGTCTGAAGAGTGAGCTCCCTTTGCACTAGGGCTGAACGCTCTCTCTCTCTCTCTCTTTCACCTGTCAGAAGACAGTGGCACAGGCTTGGTAACTGGAGCTGCAGGCAGTGTGTGTGTGTGTGTGTGTGTGTGGGGAGGGGGGGAAGAGTTGGCGTCACAGTTACCAGGGTGCCCAGAGCAATAAAGCCGGCTTCAGGAGCTCGGCCAAGCGCAGGGGATCGTGGAGAGTCCAGGACCCAGGTAAAGAGGGTCCATCTCGGCACTGCTGCATCACCCAACAACATCTTGGCAAGCGGTCGAACTCCCTGCTGATTCGATACACGCACAGGAAAGAGGTGGTGAGATCCTTTGCCATCGCCCCACCCTTGCTCCCCATTAAAAAAAAGGGGGAGGGGGTGTCCTTGTAAGTGTCGGCTATTTAAACGTTTAACGTGCAAAACCCTCAGTTAAAACTTTCGTGTTCGTGGGTTGGGGGCGATGTGCAGATGCTGAACTTTAAGAGTTGCTTCGCAGCGGCATCGTTACCACCACTTGCAGTTGGACTTATGTTAAAGGGGACTGTAGGAAATTAAGAATCATTTGCCAGGTCTGGTTTCGGGCAAATAGCTGGAGGTGCCCCTGTGTATTGTGGAAGGGGGAAAAAAGGGGGGCTTTTGTGCCCCACCCTTCGCCACTCGAAGTTAATTAATTTGTCTGCATTATTTATTTGGATTGCATTTTAAGAGTTCCTGCTATTGTTTTTTTTTTCTTACTGCTGCTTTCAGTCTGGAGCATGTTTGATTGACTCTTTAACTGAGGGCAACAGAATAAAAATTGGAAGTACTTTGCTGGTGAATGGGAAGCTTTCTGTAGTTTTCAGGCCCTGCACAGTTGGCCATTTGTTTACACTGGCAAAGCTCACACCTCATGGGGGTCGGTAGGTGAGTGTTTTACATCACTGTAAGTTTCTTACAAAACGGAATTTGTTGAATTTATTTTCCTGCTTTATTGAAAGAAAGTGGTACTTGCTTCTGTGTTTATTGTGAAACTCAGTCTCAGACAGATCAACTTGTGAATGTAATATTGAAATATCCAAATTCGCTTGGAAAGCATTGTTTCATCTGTGCCCTTAAAGGCTGAACCTGCTGTGAAGAAAGTGCAATTGCTATTTACCAACAAAAATTAACAAGTGTATGTATAATTAATTTTTCACAAAACATAGCAAACATTACCCTGCAGGTGGGTTAAAGGCTTGTAATGTTATCATAAACGTTCCAAAAGCTGTTTGCGTTTCTTTGTAAAAGACAAAGGTGTGGGAAATTCCGGCCTCTCTGGCATCCCCAGTTTTCATCACTCCACCATTGGTGGCCGTGCCTTCAGCTGCTGAGGCCCCTAAGCTCTGGAATTCCCTCCCTAGCATTTCACCACTTTGCCTTTCCCTCCCTTCAGACGTTCCTTAAAACCTACCCCTTTGTTGTAGGGTGGCCGAGTTGTGCTATTAATGATAGAGTTGATCTGCAGACACTTCTTGGTTGGAAACATTAAGTTTATTTACAATGTACTTAGCAGCAACCACATGCATGCTTTCAACTCCAACTCTATCTCCTGAGGTAGACCGCTCTACTCTCCTATTGGATACTACAGATCATGTGATCTTGCCTAACAAGTATTTATTCTTAAAGGTACATTACACACTAAATAAATCCATAATTACTACATTCCTCCCCCTTTAACTCGCTATACATATATTTACAAGTACATATTTTTCAAGACAGCATAATATTTACACTGAGTAAGGAATTTACGAGTTCAGTCCTTCAGATGGTTCCCTGGTACGTATGGAATGTCGCAGCTCCACAACTTCAGATTCTTTGTCAGGAACCTCCTTTTCCGGAGTTGCCTGAACATCAGGTGCTTCGGTGGGCACTTGCAATCCTGTATCCTCAACTCTTACAGGAACATCGGACATGTCTGTCCTGAGTATCCTCAACAAGAAACGAGACTCGGTCATGATCATTGGTGGAACCAAATCTTGGTGATTTGTCTTCCTCTTCCCTAAGTGGTCCACATGTTTACAGATGATCCGGCCTTCCACCTCCACGCGGTAAGATAGAGATTCAGTCACCGCACTTATTTCACTGGGTAACCACTTTGGTCCTTCCCTGAAATTTTTCACGTATAGCGGCTCTCCCACGGTAAATTTCATCTCATGACTATGCCAGTCGTGTCTAGTTTTCTGGCTTCCCTGACTCCTTTCCACCTTCCCCTCTAAATTCGGTATTATTAAGCTCAATCTCGTCCTGAGACGGTGTTCCAACAATAACTCCGCAGGTGTGACAACTGTTGTTGTGTGAGGCGTAGTCTGTAATGAAAAAGAAAGCGTGCTAGCTTGGTTGCCAAGGAAGCGCCAATTAGCTTTCTCATGCCTGCTTTGAATGTTTGAACCACTCTTTCGGCCAGTCCATTTGAGGAAGAGTGGTTCTCTGCGGTTTTCACATGTGTGATACCGTTGAGGCTGATAAACCGTTGAAATGCCTTGCTGTTATCAGAAACGACTACTTCTGGTCGTCTGTGAATGGCAAAATTCTGATATAGTTCCTCAATTGTAGCAGCCGAAGTTGGTGACACCTCATATACATCCAACCATTTTGAATGGGCATTGACAATGAGCAGAAACATTGTTCCCAGGAAAGGTCCAATGTAGTCAATGTGTAACCACACCCAGGGTCTACTTGGCCACTCCCATGGCTGTAACAGCTGTCGCTGGCAACTTTTGCAGTTATTGACATTGCACACAGTGCTTTACTAAACTCTCTATTTTGCCATCCATCCCAGGCCACCATAGATAGCTGGATGGGCACTGTGTAGTTCAATTAAAAGTGGCTCCCTTCCCTTTGGGGGAACTGTCACTCGTGCTCCCCACAATAAGATGCTGTCCTGGCTGGTTATTTCATGTCTACTGTTGAAGTACGGTTTCATTTCATCAGATAAGGGCTCCTGTGATCAACCATGTAGCACTTGTTCTCATCCCTGAGATAGGACTGGTCCCGACTTGTCCAGTCTCTGATCTGTCGAGCACATTCTGGTGAGGAATCTAAGAAATTTAACAGTAAAACAAGTTCCTGTGGAACTGGGACATACTCATCATTTTCTTGTAAAGACAAACGTCTAAGGGATTGGCGTCTGCGATTTGATTGCCAGGCCTATGTATGAAAGTGTATTCGTATGCTGCCAGAATTAAAGCCCATCATTGTATTCTTGCTGAGGCTAGGGGTGGTCTAGCCTTGTCCTCACTGAACAATCCTTGCAATGGCTTGTGGTGTGAAACGATTGTAAAATGACGACCATGTATGGACTGGTGAAATTTCTTGACACCAAAGATGATTGACAGGCCATCTTTTTCTATCTGTGAGTGTCCCTTTTCAGCTGTGGTGAACATTCTTGATATGTAACCTATTGGCCGTTCCATGCTGTTGTCCATCTGATGAGAGAGCACTGCTCCCACTCCGTAGGGAGATGCATCACATGTCAGCACCAATTCTTTTGTCTGGTCATAATGCACAAATAGATTGGACGAGTGCAACAATTGTTTTACCTTTATGAGAGCTTCTTTCTGGGGCACCTCCCAAGACCAACGCTTGTTCTTTTTGAGTAGAGAATGCAAGGGGGCCAGCACTGTAGACAAATTCGGTAAGAACCACCCATAATACTTGATCGTTCCTAGGAATAATATGAGCTCTGAGGCATTCTTTGGCGCAGGTTTCTTCTCTTATGGCACTCACTTTCTCCTCAACCGGGTGGGGGCCCTGTTAGTGTTTCTGTATCTTCTTTCCACGTGCCTCCTTCTTCCTATCTTGGTCTTCTTTTTGACTTCACTATTGGCCAGACTTCTCTCAGATGCAAGCTCAGCTTGTCTGAATTCGGTGGCTGAGTCTCTCTAAATTTCGTTATCTGTTTGCTTCTTAGAAAATTTTGCTTCCAGAGCCTCTTTGGCTTCATTCAGCTGATTCTTCAGCTCTTGGCTAGACAGTTAGCTTCACTGAGCTGGCACTGCCTTGGAGTTTGTCCAGACTCCTGTCTCCTGGCTGTATCCAGCTATTCGCGACTCCCAGGAATTCTTGTGAGCCCTCTCCAATTACCAGAGCTTCCCCTGAGTCCTCTTCGCATTTCTTCTGCTGTGCTTCCATTCTACAGTTTGAGACAATTCTTCATCATTAACAAAAACAGAAAATGCTGGAAAAACTCAGCAGGTCTGACAGCATCTGCGGAGAGAGAAACAGAGTTCATGTTTCGAGTCCATATGACCCTTCTTTAGAGCTCTGAAGAAGGGTCATATGGACTTGAAACGTTAACTCTGTTTCTCTCTCCACAGATGCTGTCAGACCTGCTGAGTTTTTCCAGCATTTTCTGTTTTTGTTTCAGATTTCCAGCATCCGCAGTATTTTGGCCTTCGTTTCTTCAGATTGCTGAATGGTTACACATTCCTTTTGCATTTGATCTTGAAGGACAATCAACTATTCTTTCAACTGTTCAATTTCTTGTTGCCCTTGGCGGAGTTGCCCTCTCTCTGGAGTCTCTTATTCCCTTCGGCAGAGTTGCCCCCTCTCTGGGGTCTCTTATTCCCTTCGGCAGAGTTGCCCCCTCTCTGGAGTCTCTTATTCCCTTCGGCGGAGTTGCCCCCTCTCTGGGGTCTCTTATTCTCTTCGGCAGAGTTGCCCCCTCTCTTGGGTCTCTTATTCTCTTCGGCAGAGTTGCCCTCTCTCTGGGGTCTCTTAGTCTCTTTGGCAGAGTTGCCCCCCCTCTGGGGTCTCTTCTAATTTTCTGTCCAAAGCCATTTTTCTTGTATTTACCACTTTAAATGTATTGCCACTTTAAGAGCAGTCACCGTTTTTTTTCGCTCGGGCTGTTTCTGCAGCTGTCGGCTTTTCTTTGTTGTATTTCCCGTGCTTTTTGAGTTTTGGCAGGATCTCTGTGATTGTGGGCCTTCTCTTTTAACTTCATAAAACTTTGCTCCTGTTTGGGAAAAAAAACACAGCAGCTATTTCTTCTCCCTTCTCTGAGTGATTCTGTGGGTTCTTTTTTTCTAAAATTTAAAACTGCAGGACTGCTCCGTGCTGCGACTTGCAAGCTGTGTGCCAGCTTCTCTAACCTACTGAGTCTGCGGGGCTGCAGTGTAAGTGCAGATTCTCCCCCCTTTTCCCATTTTGCTCACCCGTCTTGTCGATTCTTACTCGGGAGTCTCGCGACTTTGGAATTACTCTTCAAATGTTGGGAATGCTCCGGGAAATTTCTCAGCCATTTGGATCGGGGCCTGATTTTGATTTAAAGTAAAGCGACAGCATACCTGGTGAGTATATTTTCCTTCTTAACTTGATTTCTTCTGTTCAATCCAGTTTTATCCTCATTGCCGGTTTGTTTGTAGGATGGCCGAGTTGTCCTATTAATGATAGAGTTTATCAGCAGACACTTCTTCTTGGGCTGAAACGTTAAGTTTATTTACAGTATACTCAGCAGCAACTACACGTGTGCTTTCAACTCCAACTCCATCCCTACACTGACTGATGAGGTAGTCTGCGCTACTCTCCTATTGGATACTACAGATCATGTGATCTTGCCTAGCATGTATTATTCTTAAAGGTACATTACACACTAAATAAAACCATAATTAATACACTCTTTGGCCAAGCTTTTGGCCACTTAATATTGTTTGTGCCTTGGTAAATGTTGTTGAAATGGCACTGTGAAGTGTCTTGGAAGATTTTTTGATGATAAGGGTGCTATGTAAATATGCATGATGTTCTTCTCAAGAGAAATTTGAGATAGGATATGTTTTTATTTGATCATGGGATGTGGTGTCGCTGGCGACGCTAGCATTTATTGTCCATCCCTAGTTGTCCTTGAGAAGATGGTGATGAGCCGCCTTCTTGAACTGCTGCGGTCCATCTGGTGTAGGTACACCCATAGTGCTGTTAGGGAGGGAGTTCCAGGATTTTGACCCAGCGACAGTTTATGAACGGTGATATATTTCCAAGTCAGGATGGTGAATGGCTTGGAGGGGAACTTCCAAGTGGTGGTGTTCTCATGTGTCTACTGCCCTTGTCCTTCTAGATGGTAGTGATCATGGGTTTGGAAGGAGCTGTCTAAGGAGGCTTGGTGAGTTCCTGCAGTGCATCTTGTAGATGGTACACACTGCTGCTACTGTGCGTTGGGTGTGGAGGGAGTGAATGCTTGTGGATGGGGTGAACGATAGGCGTATTAAGAATATTTCAATGGGAAAGATATTTAAAAGAGTGCATTAAAGTAGAATATTAAGATATAGCAAATTGTACAGAGGCCTTATGGTGTTCCCTGCCTCTGAGCCAGAAGCTCTGGGTTCACATTCTACTCCAGGATTTGTTGGTCAAAGAAAATGCGTTCATAACATGGACAAACAGGTTGAGTATTAACTCATAAATCCTTCCAACACACACCAATGGCAGGTGGTAAGAGTGGGAGAGTTTTAGGTTAGCCATGTGATAGAAAGAAATTGGAGCCTCTACCATCACTATCCATAGCTCCAGGCTACAACATGCATGTGAAAGTCTCTGTTACTACAGCAACGCTGACTACTTGAGGGCCAGGTTGGCTGGATGGCTGGTGTGGATCAGGTTGGTGCCAGCAGCATGGGGTTAAGTCCGTGGGCTGGGGTGGACTTGGAACTTGCCCCCTTGCCTTACCCATGGTGGAGATGTGACGGGTTGGGCCTGCCTTTGGGCAGAGAATGAAAGAAGCAAATGGTAAAATATTTTTATAAGTTGCGTTAGATTAGTAAACGGGGGCAAGAGAGACCAAGGAGAACACAATGTAAAGAGAGTAACCGTGAGTAGCAATGTTATTGTTATAGGAATGGTTAGATCAGAGGGTAAGCTTGTGATGTACATGTTTCTTGTGAACTATTCTGATTCAGTACAGCATCCTGATAGAGTACATATAGAGAAGTGTCTGAGTTTAAGTGTTTGTTGATAAGGTTGAGGACCAGCTGGCTAAAGCCTGGAGCATAAAAGAGGAGGAAAGGTTGTTTTAGAAACTTATGACCCACAAACACAATCACCACTGAGTCGAAGGCTGTGGGTTCAAATCCCAGCCCAGAGACATGAGCACAGAAATCTAGGATGATGCTCATAAAGCAACACTTTCCAATGAGTTGTTAAACCAAAGCCTGCTCTGGTGGGTGCAAAGATCCCATGGCACCACTGGAAGAAGGGCAGAGGAGTTATCCCCAACGTCCTGATCAATATTTATCCTTCAACCAACATCAGCTGAAACAGGCCATATTGTTGTTTGTGGGAGCTTGCCACTTTTTCTACATTGCCTACATTTCAAAAAGTACTCTGTTGGCTGTAGAGCAATTTGGGACTTCCTGAGGTTGTGACATGTGTCATATTAATGCAAGTCTTTTTTTTCATAACATGGACAGAATTGGAGAATGAAGTAGGGAGAGTGTGGGCAGTGTGAGAAAGTGGAATCAAGAATTGCGAGTACAAGAACCCGTTGTACTGTGTTTGACACCCATGATGGTTAACAATACCTGTGATCCTTGGGTGGAAAAATGAAAAATCCAGAAAGAAGCAAAGGCGACAGGTAGTTGTAAGCAGTTTGATCAACTAGATTCTAGAAAGCCTGTTTGCCAGCTGTGACTGGGAGTTGAGAATGGGGTGTTACCTCCCAGCTGCCAGTGTGAGAGACATAATGAAGCTGGTGCAAAATAATTGTAATGGGACAGAAAAGAAAAAATGCAGAAACCAGTCACACAGGAAAGAATAGGATGAAAGCCTGCTGTTCATTTGTTGTGTTATAGAACAAAAAGTTTGACTTTCAGGTTACAACCTCAGAATGACTCACAATGCAATACACTGGGCTGGGATTGGCCAAACAGATGGAGCACCCTTGGCCTGGGTGGGGGGGTTTACTGCTTGGGAAATGAGAACTGAGAATCCCTGAATTTTCATCTATTAATTTAAATGGTTGGAAAAAATGACAGATAGAGGGGTGCGACCTTCCATTTAGCTATAAGCACTGCACGTGCCAGCAACACTTCATTGAGGAACCAGTTCCTTTTGGAATTTGGGTGCTCCCCCTGCTCCCTTCGCCACCTGTCTGCCCACTCACTCCCTCCATGAATGTCTATCCATTTCACCCATTATATAAACCATTCTTGATGTTCCTGGGGGCTCATCATTAATGCAACTGTTCCGACTTGCTGGTGAAAAGTACTTTTATTTTACAAAGCATTGACTGAGCTAAAATAACAGCAATGACTTTTATGGATGTCGAGCAAAAGAAGGAGATATTTGGGGTGATCAAAAGCTGTCCTTTCTGAGTGCCATCTGCTATCAAGTCATGCATCAGCCAGAATTGCTAACAGTTTGGTATTAATAAGACTGAAGTCATCCTGCTCAGCTGCTGTTAGAAATTCAGCACCATCGCCTTGATTCCACATGCACCCTCCTTTCCTGGATGCTCACTGAACCTCAGCTCAGTAGTGAGTAGCCTTGGTAACCTACCCCTGTGTTGAATTTAGCTTTAGATGTCAAACTGGTCCATCATAGCCTGTGCATTTCCATCTCTGAAAATTCCACCCATCTCTATCCCCTGCCCCTCTGAAATCCACATTGACTGTTCTGATGGCCTCCTCCCTGGCTTCCTAGCCTCACCTGATGTAAACTCCTACACATCTCCTGGTGCATGCTATGCCACTGTGAGTCCCACTCAGCCGTCACCCTGATGACTGTTATTAACGTCCTTGTCCATCAGTGCATCAACTTCAAAACTGTTGTTCGCATTTGTAAATCCCTCCAGGCTTGTTTCGCCTTGCCTTGATTGTTACCAAACCCACCCACAACCTCTTTGTCCTTGCAACCTACCATCCCATCTTCAACCTCCCTTTCTTCTCCTAAGTTCTTGACTATGTTGATGCCTCCCAAATCCATGCCGTATTTCCCGCAACTCAGTGTTTGAATACCTTCAGTCAGTTTTCCAGAACAACTATAGCACCAAAAATGGCCCAAACCAAAGCATAAATGATGTTCCTCCATAAATGTGGTACATTACCCCTCCTTGACCTCTCTGTAACCATTGGCATGGTTTTGCACACCATCCTCTTATAGTGCCTCTACTCCATTGTCTAACTCAGTGGGTTTGCCATCATTTGGTTCCCCCCTTAGCTGTCCAGTCACAGCCAGAGCATCTCCAGCGGTGACACCTCAACCCATTGATGCACTATCATCTTGAGAGACCCCACAGAGTTCATTGGTTCCTTGCATCAGCCAACCCTTTCTCTCAGACATTGTTGGCCTTGCAAGAGCATGTTACAGTGTGGGGGTAAGTTAGAAGTGGCTTTGCTCTGGATGTTCTATATGTGTGTTTTATGAGGATACTGGGTGATGAATGTGGAAAAATAAGTTTAAAAAAAACTCAGAGGGCTGATGAGGCATTTGTTGCACATTTCGAGTTACCCTTGAGAAATGGTGATGGTCCTTCTTGAACTGTTGCAGTCTGCGTGGTGAAGGTGCTTCCACTAGCTGTTTGGTAGGGAGTCCCATGCTTTTGGCCCAGTAAATAAGGAAGGAGAGATCAAAAAATTAAGCTTGGCTTTCACTGAAGAGCAAGAAAATTGAGAGGAGATACGATCTAGAACTGAAGCCCTAGATGATATGGATAAAAGCAGATTATTTAATGTAAACTGTGTTCCCTCATCTAAAGAATAGAAAACAATTCTCAATTAAGATAAGAGATGAGAAGATATTTTACCTCAAGAGTGTAGTGATATGTAAAAGACACTCCTATGAATAGCATAAGAATTATCTAAATAAGAATAGTATTGTAAGTAATAAGGACAACTATAATTGAATACCTTATGAAAACATTATACTGCCTGTGCTGTTAAAAATGTCTAATCTGGGTGATGATGTCAGATTGATGACCTGTGCTTAACTTTCACTTCATTATCTGCAGGCATCAAATACCAATAAAAAAGACACAGATATTGTCATCTTGTAAATTGTATCTCCTGTTCTTCAGCTCACACAAGTGATTAAGTGAATCAACACGCAGCCAACAATAATGTAAACCAGGAGAAACAGGACAGATAAAACATAGAAGCAGAAAACACTGCAAATACTCAGCAGGTCAGGCAGCATGCGTGGCGAGAGGAATGGAGTCAATGGTTCAAGTTGATGACCACTTACTTGAACAGCACAGATCAATGAAACATTCTATACTTTCCTGTGTTCTTGTCCCATGTATCGCAATCAACTTTGCTTTTGTGTATACTCATTTAAATTAAAAAAAACTCCCTTATAATTTTTATGGAACGTCTGTTCTGTGAAAGTATAACATCTCATTTCACTAGCTTTTTAATCTGTAATGCATACTTAAAAAGCAGAATATGATGGCTCTTTTACACCTTTATAAATGCTAATCTGTTGAACTGACTCATTTAGATGAACAATTAACACCTCATTATTCATTGTCTGCCAGTGTATTGCAATTTTAATTGTTATACTCCAATGTTTATGTTACGGAATTGCTTTAAATTGAACTGGTTTTGCAGTATGCTGAGGCTGCTGGTGGCGTGCAATTAAAGGTTCTTGCACTTGTAGGCAAGCGTGTTGAGCTCAGGAGTGGGAGTGGGCCCTTACATGCTTTGACTTTGGGTAGGTGAGATATATCTGTGGGGGTAGGATAGGATGTGCGCACTGAGGTAGACAAATAGAAACCCCTGTTTATATCTATATTCTGGCCTTTTGCACATGCCCGATTTTCATAGCTTCACTATTGGCGGCCGTCCTTTCAGCTGCCTAGGCCCAAAGTTTTGGAATTTCTCCCGAGATAGCCCTCCCTCTCCTTTTTCCTTATAGTTGCTCCTTAAAGCCTACTTTTTTGACCAAGCTTTTGGGTGCCTGTGTGAATATTTCCTTGTATGACTTAGTGCCAAATTTAATTTGGTAACACTGCTGTGAAGAATCTTGGGATGTATTACGATGTGAAAGATGCTATATAAATGCAAGCCCACCCTCAACACCCCCATCCTTGCAAACTCCTGCCCCATCTCCAACCTCCCTTTCTTCTCTAAAGTCTGTGATGTGTTGTCGCCTTGCCAATCTGTGTTCATCGTTCCTGGAAGACACCATGTCTGAATCCCTCCAGTCTGGTTTCCATCCCTACCACGGTACCGAATGACTATTATTGGAGTCACAAATGACAGTTCATGTGACTGAGACAAAGGTAAAACATCCCTTCTGGGACTTGTCGATCTGCCTGCAGTCCTTGACGGGGTTGACCACACCATCCTCCTCCAGCACCTCTCCAGTTCTCACCTGGTTCCGTTCTTAGCTATCGAATGGTAGCCAGAGAATCACTTGCAATGGCTCCTCTTACTGCTCCTATTCCTTATCTCTGGCATCTCCCTAGGATCAAAATAAAAGCAAAAAACTGCAGATGCTGGAAATCCAAAACAAAAACAAAAATACCTGGAAAAACTCAGCAGGTCTGGCAGCATCTGCGGAGAGGAACACAGTTAACGTTTCGAGTCCGAATGACCCTTCAACAGAACTAAGTAAAAATAGATGAGAGGTGAAATATAAGCTGGTTTAAGGGTGGGTGGGACAGGTAGAGCTGGATAGAGGGCCAGTGATAGGTGGAGATAACCAAAAGATGTCACAGACAAAAGGACAAAGAGGTGTTGAAGGTGGTGATATTATCTAAGGAATGTGCTAATTAAGGGTAGAAAGCAGGACGAGCAAGGTACAGATAGCCCTAGTGGGGGTGGGGTGGGGTGAAGGAATCAAAAAAGGCTAAAGGTTAGAGATAAAACAATGGATGGAAATACATTTAAAAATAATGGAAATAGGTGGGAAAAGAAAAATCTATATAAATTATTGGAAAAAAAAGAGGGGGATCGGAAAGGGGGTGGGGATGGAGGAGAGAGTTCATGCTAAAATTGTTGAACTCAATATTCAGTCCGGAAGGCTGTAAAGTGCCTAGTCGGAAGATGAGGTGCTGTTCCTCCAGTTTGCGTTGAGCTTCACTGGAACAATGCAGCAAGCCAAGGACGGACATGTGGGCAAGAGAGCAGGGTGGAGTATTGAAATGGCAAGCGACAGGGAGGTCTGAGTAATGCTTGCGGACAGACCGAAGGTGTTCTGCAAAGTGGTCACCCAGTCTGTGTTTGGTCTCTCCAATGTAGAGGAAACCGCATTGGGAGCAACGAATGCAGTAGACTAAATTGAGGGAAGTGCAAGTGAAATGCTGCTTCACTTGAAAGGAGTGTTTGGGCCCTTGGACGGTGAGGAGAGGGGAAGTGAAGGGGCAGGTGTTGCAACTTCTGCGGTTGCATGGCAAGGTGCCGTGGGAGGGAGTTGAGATGTAGGGGGTGATGGAGGAGTGGACCAGGGTGTCCCAGAGGGAACGATCCCTAGGATCTATCCTTGGTCCCCTCCTGTTTCTTTCCTACATGCTGCCCCTCGGTGACATCATCCAAAACCCAGCATTAGTTTCCACATGCATGCTGATGACACCCAGCTCTACCTCACCACCACCTGTCTCAACTCCTCCACTGATGCTAAATTATCAGACTGTTTATCTGACATCCAGCACTGGATGAGCAGAAATTTCCTCCAGTTGTATATCGGGAAGACTGAAGCCATCCACCCCTGTTTCTGTTAACTGTCCGAGGCTAAACTGGCTCGTTCGCAACTTTGATGTCATATTTGATCCCAGATGGGGCTTCTGACCACATATCCATCCCATAGCTAAGACTGCCTATTTGCACCTCCCAGCTTTCCCCCTGCCTCAGCTCATCTGCTGCTGAAACCCTCATTCATGTCTTTGTCACTTCTAGACATGACTATTCCAATGCACTCCTGGCTGATCTCCCACATTCTACGCTCCATAAACTTGAGGTCATCCAAAACTTTGCTGCCCGCACTCTCATTCGTGCCAAGTTCTGTCCAACTTTCACCCCTGTGCTTACTGTCAAGCAATGGCCTGGTTTTAAAATTTTCATCCTTGCCTTCAAATCCCTCCTTGGCCTCACCTCTCCCTATCTCTGTAATCTCCTCCAGCCCCACAGTCCTCCAGGATATTTACGTTCCTTGAAGTCTGGCCTCTTGAGCATCCCTGATTTTAATTGCCTTTGGCTGCCTGGGCCCTAAGCTCTGGAATTCCCTTCTTAAACGTTTCTGCCTCTCTACCTCTCTTCCCTTTAAAACCGACTTCCTTGACCAAACTTTTGGCCATCTGCTCTAATACTTCCTTACCTGGTTCAGCGTCTAACTTTGCATTTCTGTGAAAAGCCTTGGACGGTTTGTTATACTAAAGGTGCTATCTAAATGTAAGTAATTGTTGTTACGTGGATTTCTCGGCTTTTGATTTAGATTGTGAGAGGGTTTATTGCATCAGGCACAGCGCTGACCAAAATAACTCTTTTCAGGTTTGTGGATTCTGTCTCCAATTCTGGCAGCTGGATGTTCCCCCGATGGTCGGGAAACCTTGGCACACCACAGCTTTAGTTCTGTAGTGATGGACCTGCTCACTCAACTTGCCTGTAGCCAGAAATAAAAGAGCAGCAGCCAGTTAGCCATTCTCAGAGATGAGAAGGAGAAGTATTTTGCTACGTGGGGTTTTGACCCCCATGAAGGGAGCAGCATTCGCCTCATTTACCTCCTGACACTGTTGCCAACGCAAAGGCTGCCAGTTTTTAAATTGCTGGAAGGAAAATGCAACATTAGCTCTTTAAGGAACCCTAGATGGTATTAATAATGCAAAGTGGCAGCGTTCTAGATTTTTCCTTTCGTTTGTGGCTCCTCTTGAGTGCCTTTTCCAAATGGCTGAGTTACTGCCCGGGACAAAATTGGTGCGGCATTGAAAACGATGGCGCCAGCAGGAGGCATGTGCGATGTTCGAAAGCGTGCCCTCTGTTAATATGCACGGCAAGTGGTCAACACCCCACCCATTATTTATTAGCTGTAGAGGCGTCCCTTGTTGGGGGAGGGAGCTGCTACTTCATTCTGAGGGCAGAAGGGTGCCTTGGCAAATTGTGTGGCATCAGTGGTCAGAGGTGGCAGAGTAGGTGAATGCCAGGTGCTTTGCACCCATTAGCTGTAATGTTGGAAGAAATTCAATGATCTCACTGGAGCTGCCAAGGTGAGGCTCTGACTCACATGTTCTATCTTTCTCTCTCTCTCTCCCTCTTTAGTCCTGCTCCACCTGTAGCTCCAGCACTCAATTGTTCTCCGTCCCCCTTTGCATCACTTCCACCCTATCATGGCAGCACACTCACCCCAACTCCTCTGTTGCTATTGATGAACTCTGCACTTGCTTCTGTCCTCACAATCGCTCCTCTCACTTCCACACTCCTGCACCACCTATCATGCACCAGCAGCACTATTGCATGCTTACCAGTCCACCCACTAACACACTCACTATGTTCTTACACGCTGGAGCACAGCATCAGGGAACACAGATGGAGAAGAGTAAAGAGGTCACTCATATTTGTCCTGAATCCTTTGGAAAAGGATGCCATGGATATTGCAGTCACAGGTGCATCAGGATCACTGCGGCTGGAGAGATTGAGGCCACACTTGTTTGGACTATCTATTCCTCTTTTATTGTCTCACTGAAATCTCTCCCGAATACATACTTTGCAAAGTGGAACTGCTTTAATTTCACATTCATCTCACTCTGCTTACCATTCCCACTAAGTTCCCCTTGTCTTACTCCAGGGCAGTGCAGAAATCGAGGGCCCGCTTGGAACAGAGAAATGGGACAGCTTTTGACCGCACAGTATCACAACTCAACCTCAAAAGTTGGCCGTGTTGAGGGTTAGGGTCTGCGCTGGATGTTCCTCCCAGTACAGGAGTGTAGAAGCAAGTGCAGGATGGAAACCTGTTCTCAGAACCAGCTTGCCCTCAATGCCTGCTGCTGAAGGCACAAGTGCTGATTCCCAGAGGCCAGCCTATAGAAGACGACTGATGGCTGTACACACCAAAGTGTTTCATTTACTGGACTATCTACCAGTGAGCCTGCAGGTAATATAAAGGCAAAATACTGCGGATGCTGGAAATCGGAAATAAAAACAGAAAATGCTGGAAAAACTCAGCAGGTCTAACAGCACCTGTGGAGCGAGAAACAGAGTTAATGTTTTGAGTCTCTGAAAAAGAGTCATACGGACTCGAAACGTTAGCTCTGTTTCTCTCTCCACAGATGCAGCCAGACCTGCTGAGTATTTCCAGCCTGCACATAATGCTGGGTGGAGTGAAGGAACCCAACTCCAACCTGTGAGGGGTATTGCAGGAGAGTGTAAAGGCAATGCAGTCAACCATGGAGCATGAATACGACAGCCAGGACAGACCCAGAGTGCTGGAGATTCAGGTCAGAAGCTTAGAGTGCCTTGAATCTAGGTATGAGCAATTCCCCTATCTTTCAAGGCAGAAAGGAGACTATGAATAGGGGCTTTCAAAGCACCGTCTTGCTTTTGGACTTCATTCTCACACCAAGTGGTTCAGGTACAAGCCCATGACAGTGGCATTTCCACCATGGGAGAGGCAGACGCTGTTCTTCTTCATGGCAAACCCTTGCTGCCTACCAACCTCTGGACCAGTGTTGGTGCCAGGCAACTAGCCAGCCCAGGATGATCTGACCGATGCTGAGATACTGCAGCCTGTGGCCCTTTCCTTCTATTCACAGAGCTTCTCAGGGTCACTCACCCATGGCCATCTCAAAAGACCCCCTTTAGATGTTCACCAGCCTTCCATCTCCCAAGCTGTTCCCACTGGGGAGATGTCTGTAGGGGCATCAGGCCAGGCGGAAAAGCACAAAAGGCGGCCGCTAGGGGCTCACATGAGGGTGATGCTTGGTTCTCAAGCAGCACTGTAAACAAGCTTTGCTATGAACTGTGGTTCATCAATTTGCTGCCTGACTTCATTTTCTTTTTATTGATCTTTGTTGAAGATTAGGACACCAATCAGCTGGTTAAAAGAAATGATTGTGAAGCTAGTTGGTGCATTGGGGTAGAAATGATTCAAAAAGCCTTACACTGAACAGCGAAAGCTATAGAGCTGAGACAGATGACAGCACAGTTGTCCTTACTCTTCTTCATTGTCCTCAGCTGCCTGGACTTGCAGGGAGAAGGTGGCCTAGTTGCCAGAGGCCCAGGCTAATGCTCTGGGGCCATGGGTTCAAATCCCACCATAGCAGCTGGTGGAATTTGAATTCAATTAATAAATCTGGAATTGAAAGCTGGGCTCAGTAATGGTGACCATGAAACTATTATCAATATTTAAAAAAAAAACTCATCTGGTTCACCAATGTCCTTTAGGGAAGGAAATCTGCCATCCTTACCTGGTCTGGCCTACATGTCACTCCAGACCCACAGCAAAGCGTGGTTGACTCTTAACCGTCCTCTGAAATGGCCTGGCAAGGCACTTAGTTCAGGGGCAATTAGGGATGGACAATGAATGCTGGCCTTGCCAATGACGTCCACATCCCATGAAAGAATGAAGAGATTTCCTCTTCATCCTGCTCCTTTACACCTTCTTGGCTGAACAGCTCCAATAGCTGCCCCCTTTTCCGGGTGAAGTCATGGAAAATGCAGTAATCCAGGAAGATTCTGGAGACATTCCAACCGCCAAACCCCGCCCCACCCCACACCACCCTACCCTACCCCCCACCCCCCTGCTCTGGACTGTCCAGGTAGTGAGACCTCTGTTTCAGAATGGGTCTCTGTATAAACTCTGATTGTGGTGCAGCATTGATTCTAATCTTGCTCAGCTGACGGGTTTGGATTCCTGACTTGAGTCATGAGCCATGAGGTCAAATACAAAGACTCGCACGTATATAGGGTTTATATAGGTATATAGGGTTTTCACATAATTAGCACATCCAAAAGCACTTTAAAGCCAGTGAGGTACTTACTGAAGTGTAGCGAGTGCACTGTAGGAAATGGAGCAACCAATTTGCATACTGCAAGTTCCAACTAACAGCAATATGCTAATGACCAGATAACCTGTTCCTGCAATGTTGATTGAGGAATAACTATTGACCAGAAACTGGGGAGTACTTCTCTGCTCTTCTTCAAATAGTGTCATGGGATCTTAGCCAGGGCCTAATTACAATGTCTCATCCAAAAGACAGCACCTCTGACCTTGCAGCACTCCCTCATTACTGGGCTGGGACTGTCAGCCTAGATTATGTGTTCAAGTCTCCGGAGTGGACCCAAAATTGCCTGAGTGAGTGGCATGAGTGTTATGTACCAACTGAACCAAGGCAGACAGTTCAAGGATATCCCTTGTTCCCTCTCCCAAGCAGCCTGCCTGACCACCGATGGAAGGCAGAGGCAGTGGGTGGGGTGGGGGGTAGGGTGGGGTTGGTGGGGGGGTGGTGGTTGAGGGCTGCAGTTGTGAGGGCGTTGCAGGGAATGGGAGGCAGGAGTTGGCTAGAATTGAGGACTGATGCAGGACAAAGCCGTCATGACAACTGCCAAGAAATAGGGCACAGGCCTGCATTCTCCCCTGCCTGTGGACACGCATGAGCTGCACATTAATGGAGTGGAAGCCCTACCCCTCCACAAATCAGGGCCTTGAGAGAGGCAGAGCACATGAAGGCAATGAGTGTGTGTGTGTGTGTGTGCGCGTGTGCATGTGTGTGTGGGTGTTTGTGTAGCCAATTATTTCTCTGACTTCCAAGAAGCCAACAGTTCATAGGTATGAAACCCAAACTTGGCAGCCTCCAATGGGGAGGCAATGAAATGTCCCCTCTTGTCGCTGAGTGCATCTGTTACCAGCCTCAACAATACTCTACAAACGGGACTGATATCATTGGTGTCACCTGGAATGAGCATCTGGGATAGACAGTGAGGGCCACAATTATCCTACCAGCCACAGGCAGTCTTGGACATGGCCTTGCTGCTAGGTTCCAGCTGTTCCCGCAACTGGTGAGAATAGCCCAGTCACAACCTTTTGTGATGGGAAACAGAGGCATTGGTTGAAGGGATGATTTGGTGCTCGGGATGTGGGACCTTTATTGCATTATGACTGCCTGCCACTTTTTCACGTTGTGAAACTGAATTCTCAGGAAATACATGGCTCAAGACTACGCATTCCTGTAATTTTGATTAGCAGTGAAAAACGGATATTGTACCATCGTTTTTAACAAAGGGGGAAAATCTTGGCTCACCAGTCAGAATACCTGTTTCTGTTGTTAGGTCCTGAGCCTAGGGTTATTGAGGCTAATTGTAGAGCTCCCAACTATTACACATACTGAATGTCATAAGATGTGGTCATCTATTCACAGCGAATATGCAAGTACCTTTTGAGTGAATTGACATAGCTTTTCCTGGATGTCAAGATGCTGAGATTTTAAGGTTTTCACGGAGAATCCTGCTGGATCCTACATTGAAAAGAAATATTTGTATTTATATGACGCCTTTCATGATCTCAGGACATCCCAAAATGCTTTACAATCAAGAAAGTGCTGTCTGAAGTGAGCCACAGTGGCAAAGTATGAAAAACGCACCCAATTTGCACACAGCAAGTTCCTGCAAAAAGCAATGAGGTAATGAACAGTCCATCTGGACTTTAGCTGTTGGTTGAGGGATAAAGGTTGGCCAGAACAGCAGGATGAACTCCCCTGCACATCTCCAAAATAGCGCTGTGGGATCTTTTAGGTCCACCTGAGAGGGCAGTTTTCTGTTTGCTTTACTTTCATGTCTGATTTGAAAGCTGGTGCTCTGACAGTGCAGCACACCCTTGGTAGAGTGTCAGCCCATAGATTCTCGTCCCAGGTTAACTGCAAATCTTTGTTAAAAGGAGGGAATTGAGCACAGAGAGAAACCAAACCAGCTTTCTAAACTGACAGCGCACATTATGTTCAATGGGCCCTGAAGAAGGGTGATACGGACTCGAAACATTAACTCTGCTTCTCCCTCCACAAATGCCGCCAGACCTGCTGAGTTATTCCAGCATTTCCTGTTTTTGTTTCAGATTCCCAGCATCTGCAGTATTTTGCTTTTATCTTAATGTTCATTGGGCTCCTTGTTTTATTTGGGGAGATGGTGGTGTAGTGGTAATGTCACTGGACTAACAATCCAAAGGCCAGTGTTAATGCTCTAGAGACATTGGTTCAAATCTCACCACCAGCAGTTGGTGAAATTTGAGCTCAATTAATTAAAAAATAAAATCTGGATTTGAAAGCTTATCTCGGTAATGGTGGCCGTGAAACTATCGTCGGTTTCTGTAAAAACCCATTCAATGCCCCTTTAGGGAAGGAAACCTGCCATCCTTACCTGGACTGGCCTACATGTGACTCCAGACCCACAGTAATGTGGTTTTGAGCTGCTGTCGAGGGCAATAAATGCTGGGCTTGCTTGCGAAGCCTGTATACAAAGAACAAAAAATGCATCCATCAGAAGTAGAGCATTAATAGGATGCTCCGTGGGTCTGATTTGGAAGGATTGTAACTTCTTGAAAAGGGAATAAGACCTCTTTGACAAAACTATTTGAGAATGAGAGTGTGATCTTAATTTTTGTAAGTGTGACCTTGTTTCTCTCTGATTCAGTAGGTAGGATTTCTGTGGTCTGGGAAGTAAACGGATGCAGTGCATAGGAAAATCAACGTAAAATGGAAGAAGAAAAGAAGTATGAGCAGGTACGTGCATATGAAGAAATTTCCCACAAGGGGAAACATCCTTTCAGCACCCACCCTGTCAAGCCCCCTCAGGATCTTATATATGGCTGAGTGGTCTTCTCCTGTGCTCTTTTGGTGTGAATGACATTAAGCCCAATGTGGGTCTTTGTTATTAATGGTAGAAACAGTGAATTGGCCATTGATACTGTAAAGTAGAAATGACCATTTGCACCTCTAAAGCTTTATCAAATTCCTCTCTGTTGTTTTAATGAGGGCCTTAGTCTTTTTGCTATTTAAATAGTTTAGTTGCCTATTAATAATATCGACTTGGAAGAAAATACGTTTTGGAGGAATGTAAGAATGTCTGTATTAAGGATATTTTGAAATGTACAAAGCATTTGTACTTTATTGAGGTGTTACCACATTTGTTCACTCTGACTCTGCTTTGAGAACTCCTGTACTGTGATGACTTGCTGGCGGCCTTGGAAACTCTACCTGTCACACTGGATTTACCTGTCTTGAGTTTCATTGCTTTTTAAATTTTTTTTTCCTAAGAACAACAACAGTTTAAAATTAATCGTGTCAAATGTGATCGATGCCCCAATGCCAACGGTTACATCATCCCACTTGGGAAATATATCCTGACTTGGAAATATATCGCCATTTCTTCCCTGTCGCTGGGTCAAAATCCTGGAACTCCCTCCCTAATGGCACTGTGGGTGGACCTACGCCATATGGACTGCAGCGGTTCAAGAAGGCGGCTCACCGCCACCTTCTCAAGGGGCAATAAATGCTGGCCCAGCCAGTGAAGCCCACATCCCGTGAATGAATAATGAAAAACCAGGATAATGTGCGCACCGGGTTGGGGGGAGGTTGTGTGGAGGTGGTGGTGTGGGGGCAGTTAGCTCAATTGGCTAAATGGCTAGCATGTGGTTCACAGTGTCGCCAATAACACAGGGTTTGATGCTTTTTCCGGCTGAGGTAATTTTACCTGCCTCCTCACCCTGCCCGGTCGCAAAAATCACGGCATAAAGCTATAGTTCACAACCTTTGAATAATTAAGGATGCTACCTAGAGGAGAACAAGAAGAATGTTCTTACACGACTCCCTTCATTTAGCCGAGTAGAAATGGGATAGCTGGCTACTACAGTCACTCTTTTTTCTGTATAAATATTTAATTCCAAGAATACTAGGGGCAGAATTTTCTGTCTGTCGGGCAGGCCGTGTGGGAGTGGGCGCGGAACCTGATCGCCACCCGTGATCGGGTCTGTACCACCATTTTACGTGGGTGGGCCAATTAAGGCCCGCCCAGCGTGAATCGCGGCTCCCGAGGAGAGCGGGAGCGGGCGGGCGGGCGGCGGCGGGACTGCAATGGCCACTGGGTCCAATGGTGACTTGACGGCTTGTTTAAAAGTCCTCCTGCAGCCTTGCAAAGGCTGTGAATCATGGCCAGCAGAAAGGCTCCCCAGATCGCTGCTGGTGAGCCGGCCGGGCAGGAGGGTAGGGCAGGGAGGGCCACTGTGCCCTTCATTTCTCAGACAATTGCCTTGCTGTCCTCCTGGAGGAGGTGGCAGCACAGCGGGAGGCCCTCGTTCCCAGGGATGGGAGGAGGAGGACCTCCCACATGACCAAACATGCCTGGGAGGAGGTGGCGGAGGTAGTGAGCCTCCGCAATGTGGTGCGACACACCTGGATCCAGTGTCGCAAGTGTTTTAATGACCTTTTGTGCTCTGGAAGGGTGAGGACTATGTTGGCATTGGTCACTTAACCCAGCAGATAGGCTTTCCCTCGGCCCACCACCCCCACCACACCTCCCCCCCCCCCATCCAACTACCCCCCCACCCCCCCTCGCCAAGTCTGAGTGTAGTGACTACATTGAATCATTGACTGTCTGTGTCCTTCGCTGGGTGGGCCAGCAGATGTTGCCCATGTCGAGGTCACCCTGAGAGGGTGGTGAAGAGATGGGTTCTGCACCCACAGTATGTGGCACAGTGACACCCACATTACTGTTCTGGGGTCAACCTGGAGGAGCTGCACCTAGGGGCAGTGCTGGAACTCCAGGACATGTCAAAGTCAGGGTGATGACATGCTGGGAGGGGAGCTTCAAGGTGGCAGGGCACTGATCCATCTGTTTCCCTTTGCATTCCACATGCTTGCGCCTCCTTGCTTTGCAAGGTTAGACTGTGTGGTGCCAAATGTGGTGTAGGCTGCATTTGGCCAAGGGGGAGACAGACCTGACCTCTTTGTGTGAGTGTGCGGCAGCAGTGGGGTGAGGAGGCACTGGAGCCCTGCAATGTCCCAGTATGATTGGTGTGCGACAGCAGCGAAGAGATTCCAGGTACAAGTAGCACAAATCAATGTTCCTCTCTCCTTTTCAGGAGAAGAATGCTCATAATGCCGCCGAGCGGGTGAGGACTGGCGGAGGGCCGGCACAGTTGGCCATCATTTCCAGGTACGAGCACAAGGCCCTCGATCTGGAGAGACACCATGCGCCCAGGTCCACCGGTGTCGGTGAGGCTGGGGTGCCATGGGTAGGTATGTTTGCCCAGCAGTGAGGTCACCATTGTTCTCCCAACAGCCATGGCAGTGCTGAATGTTCAGTGGTTGAAGTTTGCAACATGGCTTGACCATTGGCTATGGAAGGATGAGCGCATAATGATCCGGGGGACAGGGATGCACATTGACATTGTCTCCACGTTAACTGATCCAATGTCCATGTTCTTCCTTTCAGCATCAGCGGAGCAGGGCCAGGAGGAGGAGCAGCAGAGGCCCCCTCTCACACCTGAGGGCCCTGAATTCTGACCCACCAGCGTCACACCATCTCTGCCAGGCAGGCACCAGCACAGACACTGGCACCTCAGTGGGAATTAGAACATCGGCTAGTGTCCCAGGGCACAGCGATGAGGGCACTTCATAGTCACTGGAGGAGCTGGGAGAGACAGAAAATGCCCATGGCGCCAGCAGTCGGAGGACTGCAGGGTACCAGGCACATGCTCAGTCGGTGGTTGATGATGTGCCTCTGGAGTGTGGGAGATGGCCTGGGCATCAAGTTTCCCAGCTCGGTGCTCATCCATCTACGGTGAGCAGGGAGGTCTGAACCGGCCTCACATCGACGCAGCAGCTGCCCGTCGTCTCTGCGGGCTCCTCTCAGGGCACTCCGGATGAGGGTAGCAGCTCCTCTGCCCCTCTGCCAGTAACCGTTGTATCCAATGAGGCTGCAATAATTAGGGAGATACCAGCTGTGGAACTGGCCACTCCCCACCCCGGCAGGACCAGCACAGACTCCACGGGCCCAAGGATGGCCGCCAAGGTCACTGAGGCCAACAGGACAGTAGAGTCAGCAGAGTCTCAGATGCCAGTCCCAGTGAGGGGGCAGCACCAAGACATAGCACCCGAAAATGGAAATTTAAGGCACCTTAGGCACACCACAGGTTTTTCACTGGTGCTTTTGTGTTGCCCCGCAATGAGGTCATGATTAGTTGGTGTGTTGTTTAACACCTTTATCATTTTCTTCACTTATGATCATTTTGTCATATCATTAAATTTAGACATGTGACCATGGCTGAGGGTGCCTCTTTTCCTCTGCAGGTGGATGGTTACCCATGATATTATGAATGGGTTGTGTCAGATTGAGCTTTATTGACAAGGCCCTTAGTTAATGTTACTATCCAGGCAGATTTAGCACTCAGGTATCGAGTATGGAGCCTGCAGCACATGCTTTTGTTGGAGGTCCATCTGTGGTGTTCTAGCTGAAGGGTCATTGGATTAAAGCCTCCCGGGTGTCCCTGCCTCCCTGGAGTATGCCCGGGTCAGCGTCTACCCCCTCAGCATTTCCCTGTGCGTGCTCATCCTCGGACTCACTGCTGGACTCATCGTGTGCAGCCGCAGCCACTGGGTCTACATCTTCTTCATCCACAGTGTCGCCCCTTTCCAGCACAAGATTGTGGAGAGCGCAGCATGCAACCACTATCACCGACACACGATCTGGGGGGTACTGGAGTGCGGCCCATGAACGGTCCAGGCATTGGATGCGCATCTTGAGAAGACCGATGGTTCTCTCCACCACAGCCCCTGTGGTGCCCTGGCTCCTATTGTACCGCTGCTCAGCTTCTGTTCTTGGATGGCAGAGAGGCGTCATGAGCCACCTTCTGAGGGGATAGCCCTTGTCACCCAGCAGCCATCCATCCAGCCGGGCTGGAGCACTGAAGAGCCTCGGCACCTGGGAGTGTCTGAGGATGTAAGCGTCGTGGGACCTGCCTGGGTACCTTGCACAGACTTGTAGAATCAGCATTCTGTGATCACAGACTATCTGCACGTTCATGGAGTGGAAGCCCTTCCTGTTGACAAAGGCACCGGGCTCACCTGCTGGCGCCTTGATGGCCACATGTGTACAGTCTATAGCACCCTGGACACGGGGGAAGCCAGCAATGGCCGCGAAGCCTCTGGCTCGCTCTGTCTGACTTGCCTGGTCCCAACGGTAGTGGATGAAGGTCAATGCACGACTGAATAGAGCGCCTGTAACCTGCTTGACACAAGTGTGGACAGCTGATTGGGAGACACCGCAAAGATCACCCACCGAGCCCTGGAAGGAGCCAGAGGCATAGAAGTTGTGGGCAGCTGTGACCTTTAGAGCCACTGGCATGAGGTGTCCGCCCACACAGTTAGCGGAGATCTCAGGGCCTATCATCTGACAGATTTGGTTCACTGTCTCCCTTAAGAGACGGTGCCTCCTTTGTCACTGCACCTCAGACATATTGAGGTAGCTGCTTCACCGCCTGTATATCCTGGCAGCAGGATAGTGGCGTCTTATGTGGCCCCTTCCGCCTTGGGCTACCTCTTGGCCCTGCACCCCTTGTGCCTGCGCCTGTCCTCCCAAAGGTGGCTCCCCTGGAGGCTGAATGTGCACTCCTGGCCTCCTCCCCCTTCTGGCCCTCCCTTCCTCCTCAGAGGAGGTGCCTCCAGCGGAGAGCACAACTCCCATTCCCAGGCTAAGGGAAGGCTTCCTGAAACCTGCAGGCCCCAAAAAGGATCTTCACTGCCGAGTGCTGACCTGAAGCTTGTTAGTCCAGTCCAAGCAGCTGGGATGAGTTTTAAAGTATTTCTGCTCGCACAGGCAAGTATCAGGAAGGTTCAAACATAAATATCTGACTGAGCACACTCCCAACCCCACTGAGCCTTCTTATCCCGCCCGTGGATGAGGTTTGTACCTACCCGCCTGCCCGTTGCACCCGTGCGATAACCTGAAGATCGCACGGGCGCTGAAAATTCACCATCGATTGGTGCCTCAAGGGCCTTAAGTGGCCCGTTAATTAATGGTGGGTGCGCATCGGAGATCATTGCGTGCCCACCCACCGAAATATTGCGATGGCGCGCGGTGACATTGGGACTCTCGCCCGACATCACCGTGCGTCATTTTATGCGTCGGCGTGCGGGGACCTCCCCTCGCAAACCAACAGGAAAATTCTGCCCTTGAAGTCAGAAATGTGCTAATTTTTCTGATTGTCCTTCACGATGTTCATGAGGCAGCGTTTATTTACGCTGCAACACTAGGGGGAGCACTTCCTTCACATGCGCTGTTGCCGTGGCAAAGACGGTGACGTTACCTACAGTGAGGACCCAGGTAGTTGCCTACATCAAACAGGGTAACTCCAATTTAACTTGGATACCCCTAGGGAGTTTCCAAGTGCAGGCGCTGCCTCAGCTTAATGCAGCCTTAAGAACTGGCGATTGGCACACGGATGGAACCATAAGATTTCATTGGCTTTTACTGACAGCCTCTCGCCGCTTCCCCTGGTCGCCTCACCTCTCTCCTCACTCCCCTCCCCACTTCCCCTGGTGCCCTCACCGCTCTCCTCACTCCCCTCACCGCTCTCCTCACTCCCCTCACCGCTCTCCTCACTCCCCTCACCGCTCTCCTCACTCCTCTCACCACTCTCCTCACTCCCCTTCTCGCTTCCCCTCACCACTCTCCTCACTCCCCTCGCCACTTCCCCTGGTCCCCTCACCGATCTCCTCACTCCCCTCCCCGCTTCCCCTCACCGCTCTCCTCACACCCCTCCCCGCTTCCCCTCACCGCTCTCCTCACTCCCCTCCCCGCTTCCACTCACCGCTCTCCTCACTCCCCTCCCTACTTCCCCTCACCGCTCTCCTCACTCCCCTCGCCACTTCCCCTGGTCCCCTCACCGCTCTCCTCACTCCCCTCCCCACTTCCCCTCACCGCTCCCCTCACTCCCCTCCCCGCTTCCCCTCACCTCTCTCCTCACTCCCTCCCCACTTCCCCTCCCCGCTCTCCTCACTCTCCTCCCCGCTTCCCCTCCCCGCTCTCCTCACTCCCCTCCCCGCTTCCCCTCCCCGCTCTCCTCACTCCCCTCCCCGCTTCCCCTCACCACTCTCCTCACTCCCCTCCCCACCTCCCCTCACCACTCTCCTCACTCCCCTCGCCACTTCCCCTGGTCCCCTCACTGCTCTCCTCACTCCCCTCCCCGCTTCCCCTCACCACTCTCCTCACTCCCCTCCCTGCTCTCCTCACTCCCCTCCCCACTTCCCTCACCGCTCTCCTCACTCCCCTCCCCGCTCCCCTCACTCCCCTCACCGTTCTCCTCACTCCCCTCCCCGCTTCCCCTCACCGCTCTCCTCACTCCCCTCCCCGCTTCCCCTCACCACTCTCCTCACTCCCCTCCCCGCTTCCCCTCACCGCTCTCCTCACTCCCCTCACCACTCTCCTCACTCCCCTCCCCGCTCTCCTCACTCCCCTCCTCACTCCCCTCACCGCTCTCCTCACTCTCCTCCCCGCTTCCCCTCACCGCTCTCCTCACTCCCCTCCCCGCTTCCCCTCACCGCTCTCCTCACTCCCCTCACCACTCTCCTCACTCCCCTCCCCGCTCTCCTCACTCCCCTCCTCACTCCCCTCACCGCTCTCCTCACTCTCCTCCCCGCTTCCCCTCACCGCTCTCCTCACTCCCCTCCCCGCTTCCCTCACCACTCTCCTCACTCCCCCCACCCGCTTCCCCTCACCACTCTCCTCACTCCCCTCCCCGCTTCCCCTCACCACTCTTCTCACTCCCTCCCCGCTTCCCCTCACCGCTCTCCTCACTCCCCTCCCCGCTTCCCCTCACCATTCTCCTCACTCCCTCCCCGCTTCCCCTCACCGCTCTCCTCCCTCCCCTCACCACTCTCCTCACTCCCCTCCCCGCTCTCCTCACTCCCCTCACCGCTCTCCTCACTCCCCTCCCCACTTCCCCTCACCGCTCTCCTCACTCCCCTCCCCACTTCCCCTCACCGCTCTCCTCACTCCCCTCCTCCACTCCCCTCACCGCTCTCCTCACTCCCCTCACCACTCTCCTCACTCCCCTCCCCGCTTCCCCTCACCGCTCTCCTCACTCCCTCCCCGCTTCCCCTCACCGCTCTCCTCACTCCCCTCCCCGCTTCCCCTCACCACTCTCCTCACTCCCTCCCCGCTTCAGGAGAAGCGGCTGGGGAGCAGGGGAAGTGAGGAGAACAGCGAGGGGAGCAGTGGGGGAAGCAGCGAGTGGAATAAAGAGGGGAATGGGGGGCGATGCGGCAGCTGAAGTTTCGGGACGCACACTGATGATGTAAGCGCTTGGAGAAACTGTGCATGCGCCGGAGGTCGGAGTTGGAGCTGAATTCCTGATTGCTGTTCCCGGTTTGGAGGCAGCAGGCGTTACAGTGTATTCCCTATTACCGACATTTATTTAAAGAATACATTACAAACTTTCAAAGCTGAGCATTCCTTTGAATACTCAAAGTAGTTTGTTCACGTTAGGATTAGCATTTTAATAATTACCCAGTGTATAACTTGATAGCTCAAAACGAAATGTAGTCCAAAGGCAATCGGGGACATTATCATAGTTGGAAATCAACATCTCTCTTTTTGAATAAACATGAAGGAAACAAAGTCTGTCCATAGATGAAAAGGAAATTATGATTAGCCAGGGTTGGTCCGTATTGGCACGTCTGATTGTCCATTTTGTGCTGTTCGGTAGGCCTCACTGCAAGCATGCTGGGAACTCTGCTGATTTTCCCATCCATTCAAACAACAGACAGACAAATCTTGTGGAGTGTAGGGCCCTCCGAGGTTTGCAAGTCCCTTCTTCTTGTGGGGCTGCTGCAGCACAAAGATCTTCACCGGGTGGAAGAATTCATGAACTCTACCCTTGCCATGTAGAATCACAGGACCTATCCTGCAGAAAGGTGCCATTGGGCCCATCGCGCCTGAGCTGGCATTTCAACAGCTCAGTCGCGCTTTGTTCTCCACCACCCCCACTTTTCTCTTCTCCACCAGCGGGATGAGGTTTCCTAAAGCTTTCGCCGCTTAAATAAAAACATTTCCGAAATGTAAAAAAACACGCCCCATCTCACGTGACACATGAGGGAACATGTTTAATTACATTTTCAAACCATTTATTTATTTATTTCAAAACTGCTTCAATCTCGCCTGAAGCAGCTCCGTGCCTCAGGGAGACTGAAGCGCCCTTTCGCAAGCATGTGCGCGCGAAAGAGCGCTGGCCCCGACTCTCCCTCCTCCCCGTGCCCGCACAGGTAGCGCTGAGCGCTGCGGCTTGCGTCTTACGCTGGGCGCTCCTTAAGTGCCCCGCCCACATAAAGTGGCAGCACGGAGTTGATTGCGGGTGGTGGTCGGCTCCAGTGCGAGTGCATTGTTATCCTGACCCGCCATGCTGATCATGAAAATATTCCATCCTCAAATTGCAATCCTTTCTTAAATCCTACAATGCACGCCATTTCCATTCAGTCTAACAATTCTGTATCTCTAACACTGAATCACGTGCGGGTTAAAAGTCTGAACCTTCTGGGGTTCCCCTCATAATGAGCACGATTTCTAATCCCAATCCCCGATGTTGTTCACTCCCCCAGTGGCGGCCCTGTCTTCAATTGCTTCAGCCCTAAGCTCTGAAATTCTCTCCCTAAACCTCTCTGCCTCTGCACTCCTTCCTCTTTAAGTCATTCCTTAAACTTCAACCAAACTTTCGGCCACACTTGCCCAAATATCTCCTTATTGCCTCTGCAGTAAGAGTCACATTGGACTCGAAACGTTAACTCCGCTCCACCGATGCTGCCAGGCCTGCTGAGTTTTTTTCAGCATTTTCTGTTTTTATTTCAGATTTCGGGAGCCCGCGGTATTTTGCTTTCACGCCACTCAGTTTCAACCCTTGTTCGATGATTGCTCGTGTGGAGCGCTCGGGATAGTTCTCGACGTTAAAGGTGCTATATAAACGCAAGTTGTTGTTGTTGTATTTGATGGTGCCTTCTGCTCAACCCCAGTGAACGAGACTAAGACAGACGAGCGAGTCCTTGAAGCGTTGTGGGTTTCACTCGTTCATTCCCCACGTTTGATTCGGAGTTTGCATTGTTCACGGAGGGAGGACCATTGGAATACGGTGGGGGGGGGCGGGGGGGAGGGGGTGAATTCTGTCATGTTTGGTGACAGGAACGGCTTGCTCAATGGGTGCAGGAGAATGGAGAATTCGGAGATCAAGTATATTTCTGAAATTTTTAACGAGATTTATTTTTGAGAACTCTTTTTTTTTGAGCCCGTACGTAGGCTTGGATTTCTCGGTTGATCGGCGGGTCCGGGAGCGGCCTGGAAACGGACCCCCCAGACAGCGATCGGCCCCCGACCACGGTCGAAAAGCTCAGCGCTGCCGGGGTGGGTGGGGGGGGCTGGAAGAGGGCGGGCGATGGCGTCACCATGAGTTGCGGGCGAGGGCCCCGAGGAAGCTCCCTCTTTATATTCCTTAAAGTATGGTATCTTCTGAATCTATTTCCAGATCCCATTGGTACTGTACACAACATACAGTCATGAGGCAGGATTTTATGTGTCAGGGGGGTGGTGCCCGCTCGCTGACGCGTGGTGACATTGGGGGGAACTCCCGATGTCACCCCGCCCCATTTAAATTTTTAGGTAGGCGAGGGCGCAGCAAAATCAGCTGCTGCCCGCTGACCTGTCAATAGCCAATTGAGGCCATTGACAGAGTCAATTATGTAATTAGTGGGCCTGCCCGTCCAACCTTAAGGTTGGCGGGCAGGCCAGGAGCCCCGGCGGGAATTAGAAAAAACATGAAACCTCATCCACGGGCGGGATGAGGTTTCATGTAGGGTTTAAAAATTTTTAATAAAGTTTTTGTGACAATTATGGACATGTCCCAACTCATGCGACATTGTCACATGAGGGGACATGTTAGGGAAATTTTACTTTTCTACTTTTAGGTTTTTTTACATTTACAGCTGATCTCCCTGAGGCTGCACTTAGCCTCAGGGAGATGAATGTGATCTATTGTGTGCATGTGCGAAAGAGCGCACTCTTGATTTTGGGATTCCCCCCGCCCTCCCGCCCGCACAGGGGGTGCACAGCGCTTCTGTGCGGACGTCATGCTGGGCGGGCCTTAATTGGCCCGTCCACGTAAAATGGCGCCGCGCCTCTGATCAGGGGCACCAATCGGAAGCACGCCTGTGCGCGCCCACCATTCAACTTTCCCCCCGATGGAGGAAAAATTCAGCCCATAGAGTCATAGAGCTCTACAGCACAGAAAAAGGCCCTTCGGCCCATCATGTCTGTGCTGGTCAAACAGGTACCTAACTATTCTAATCCCATTTTCCAGCACTAGGCCCATAGCCTTGTATGCCATGGCATCGAGCTTAGTCCCCCCTCCCCCCCACACACCCCACATCCCCAGCCACTGCCCCCCCGATCCCAACCGCTTGCCAGTTATGATGCATTGTCATCTTGTGGGGATTGTGTGCCAATGCTCATTGTACCCACCCTATGCAGCACCGAGTCCACTTAGCTAGCCATCGCACGGGAGACTGGTAGCTGAGAAAATCGGCCACTTGCCCACCTGCTGTTTCTTACCTTTTACCTCGAGTTTGCCTTCACTTGTTTTCATGTCAGCCTGCCACTTGGTTGCCCCATTCAGCCTTTGGAGAGGCTGAAAGAATTTCCTCCCACCTCCGACGCAGCCACTTAACTTTACACGGCTCAACCTTTAAGCTTCCCTGGAGGCTTCAAGTGCAGCAGCACCACTACCGCAGCCTTTTGTTTGAGGTTTAGTGGACTGGTAGGTCTAGAACTCACAGCCATAGTGGATTTACTGATTTTCCACCAATGTCCTTAAAACAGGCACAAAATGATCTCTCTTATCATTTTGCCATTAAAAGGTTAGTTCAAAGAGTTAGTTCCAATGCTGTGGGTGCTGAAAGGTTAACAAAGTCCACAATGTATGCACTCAGAGGGGTGTGTCAGTGGAGGATTTCTATGCATTAGCAGGTTGAGGAGACATTACCTTAGCAATGGTTTTGTGATTCATTGCTACATGCATTGAAAAAAAACCTCTTCAACTTAGTCCAGGACTCTCAATGTTCTTTCAGCACTTGGTTGTGCTTTGAGCCTGAGGGCCTGATTCATTTATTTTGTGGCCAAGCAAAGTTAAACATGCACTTTATGTACAGTATTGCTGGAGTTGCAGTTTTGAGTTTCTGTGGTAACCAAACTCCACCCTCTTTACCAGGCATTTAGCCGATAACACCGACTTGTTCTAAAGCCATGGAACCTCAACTTTTAATTCCTTCACGTTCCATTCTGGATCACTCGGTGTAGCTTGCCCTCCATTGTAACATGCACGATGCTTGACTCCTGAGGACTGTGCTATAATGAAAGTGGAGTGTACCGTCTAAATTAATACCATGTTCGTTTTGCATTGGGATGCTTTAAAAGGGGTTAAGAGCGGATTGGTGCTAGTTGTGACTCGCAAAATGGAACGATATCACTGTAATTGCCACTAAAGATACTGTCAAGTTTTTAATTGTCTTAGCATAGCTCCCAGCCACAACCAGCACCCTGAAAGGAAAGTACACCGGAGCAAGGATCCTGATACCTAACCTGGGTCGATTTTTATAGACAAACTGAAGAGTCTATTGGAAATGGCCCATGGACTTTGCTATTGCTGAGGGCAGCAAGACTTTCCAAGCACTATGCTTTATATATTAAGTATGTTATTGTAGCATTGCTACTGGGTATCAAAGTGCAAGGAAATGCAACTATTTGTGATGCATGTAACATTGAACAAGTGCCGTATAAAATAGCACAATGTTAGCTAATTATTCTCCTGTTTCAGTGCCTTAGCTCCAATTAGAAACCCAACATGACAAGCACCTTTCTCTATCCTGATGGAAAATCAGACAATTCCGTCTCTTTGTTGGCCCCTGTATCACTTTTCTTCTGCAAAAATCGGTGAGGTAGGCCTAACGGTTAGCGAGTAGGCCTCAGATTTAGTGAGGTAGGTCTCTCGTTTAATGAGCCAAGATTCGCATTTAGTCAGATAGGCCAAGTTTCAAAGGGATTTTAGTGGAAATGGTTGGGGGGGGGTGGGTGGGGGCAATTTTTGAGTTTTGTGTGAATTGGGTGGGTGGAGCATCTGCTACAGCTGCTAATGGCACCAGCGAGAGGCCTGAACCATTTTTACGGTGAGGTCAGATTTGAATTTGATGGTATGGAGTGAGCGCTTGCAGGTAGCTCTCTGATTGTTGGCAGGAATCTGGCCATTCTGCCGTAGTGCTGAGATAGAAGTAGATGCTTAAAGGGTGAAGCAAATCTTGGGGAGGGGGTGGAGGGGGGGAGAAGGGGGCATGGAGGGATTGGCAGCATGCGCCAAGGTCTTCGGTGGGCCAGGAGAAACAACGATTGGAAAAACTCAACAGCCACGTGTCCCGAGGAGCCTCCAGCAGTTGCTTTAAGGGCTGCTGGTTAGGTCGCTCAATGCTCAGCTCCACTCGGTGGAAAACATGCTTTCAAATCAGGATGGAAGAGGATCTCTGGCCTGACGCCTCTCCCACTCATGCTCGAAAGCAGCGACGAAAGCCATTCCCATTGTTTTGCCTGTTAGCGTAGGAATTTTAGTTTGCCGGAACGGTTAAAGCAACTTAATTTAATTCCACGTTACCGAGGTAAAGCCTGCCAGCTTGGGTAGGAGACCCAAGATATGGATGGTTCAAATGAATTAATTTTTATGCCGCTGCAAAGTTACTCTTCTCTTTGACTTACAGTTTGCACATGGACTGCTGTCGGGAAACAGTAACTTTGTGTTTTGCTCCTAAGCTGTTGATCGGGTCTGTCCGTGTGATCTTTGTAAGCAGATAAGGGCAGTGCAGACAGCTCAGAGCAGAGCTTGTTTACAGCAAGGCAGAAGAAAACAGTTAGACATAAATTAGGGCTGACGGTTTCATGAAGCACAATTGGTTGATCGCAGATTCAATGTGACTGCCCTGAACTGACCGATGATCCGTACAGTATGCAAAATTCCTTGCCTTGCTGGTCTGTGCCCACCAGCCTTGCAGTAGCTTTCCCAAAGCCCTCAGCTATGGCTTTGAGTGGAACCAGAACTGAACGTGCCATTGTTGTGTCCAAATTCCTTTTGACAACAATCACATTCTTTTAAAAACTTCGTAGATTTTACTTGTCACTGGTTATAAATGAATTTTTGTTACAAAAGCAAGCATTTCCCTCTCACCATATTTCATTTCTAAATAGTGGGAAGGTATGCCACACCATGACTAAAAGACACAACATTTGTGTTTAAAAGGGACTCTGTCGCGAAAAGCCATTGAACTTCAAAGCAAATATTTCTCTTTATCTGGCGCAAGTTGAAGTTTTATCACTAGTTTTATTGGCTGCTTTGGTGCAAGGTTCTCAGATTCTAGCTTTCCCCCTGTGGTTTTGCTCTGTTTATAAATACATATCTCAATGAAATCATCCCAGGCATAATAGGAAAGCAGAGATTAGTGTAATGCGAATCCAAATTAGCAACCAGTAGGTGCTTGATGATCAAAATTCAAGTTTCCATTTAAATAAATGAGATGTGTGGCATATGTTTATTTTTGATGACCATTAGACAAAAAGTACTAATGATATCTATTGGAGGAACTTCTGAACAATAATAATTTAAAAAAAAATCATTTTAAAATCCAAGCATTTTATCTGTGAAGCAAATAAAGTAATTATATATATATATATACACATGTATCTATATATAAATATGTATGTATATATACTATATATATAGATAGATAAGTGGTGCTATACGACCTCAATCCCTATCAAAACGCGTTACACGATGAATGAATTGTTTTCTAGAGGGCAGTGAGTGTCACAATGGAGCATTGTGAGAGTTGGGTGAAAGTGTTTTATGATTTCCATATTGCAACAGAATCCTGTCAATGGAACATGTATTTCCATGAAGCATTATTTGATGAGGCACCAATTTATTCCTTATAGATTGTACAGTTTTAAGCAACTGGATAAACATAAGTTGGACATACCGTGGGATATTCTTACTAAGAGGATTTTTTTTTACCTTAATCCTTTTACCTTAAGCTGTTCTCTGTGCCATGTCCTCTGATATATGCATTGCTTATGGTTCAGAGAACAGTTGGATATAGTACAATGATAAGTATGTTCTGAACCAAACATTTTGAAAAGCATGCGGAACAGGCTATCTGCTCAGAAATAAGAATCGTACCTAGAACATTAAGCCGTCTTGCTTTCTCTCAGAACTTCAATGCATTTCTGTGTTGATTTTTGCTTGCCAGCTTTCATGCCTGTTCACTTTTTATCTAAGATTAAAGAATACGTCTGACTCAAAGCATATTTTAAGAATTGGCGGGTCTGGCAGTAGTAGAATGGAGATAAAAGCTGATGATGCTCATGTCTGTTCTCAACTGAGAGAGACGGTACTCTGAAGAGAACAAAAGAGAAACTGGATGAAGAAGTGCATTTAATGGTGTCCATGTGCTTGGAAACCTGAGCTGACAAAGTGTGATCAAATGAACAACTTTCTGACTGGGTTTTATTAGGTGCGTTTTGTTATTCGCCATCAAAGGGCATTTCTCTTTGACTATTTTAGAAATGATAATGATGGATATTAAATGGTATAATGTTAGGGGAACACATGTATGAAGTATGCACATCCATATTAAGATTCTTTCTGCAACTACCACATTGGAGAATTGCCTAATATGTTCCAGTGCATGGGAGGGAATTGAAAGATTGTCATCGTTACCTATCAGTAAGTACTTCTGTGTGCCACTTATGGAGTTTTCAGGAACCTTCTCTAAATAGCGGTTTATAAATTGCTTCCCAAAACAAAATATCAGGGAGAAAAATGAAAAACCCACGTAGAATTCATTAAAAGACCTCAAGCGATAACGTTCCAGCATTCAACACTAGCTTGTGGGAGTTGGTACAGAAGCAGAGCACTTTATGGTTCACAGTCTGTGTTCCAGGCAATAATCTGTGTGTTGAGTGTGTCTTCTGAGTTCAGGAACTGATACTATTGATTGGTCAGAAGCTTGTTGATGCTTTGGACATGCAGAATAACACGGAGTCAGAAATATTTTGTAATTGGCGTTCCAATGCATGCCTGAAAGTAACAGCCATACAAATAAATCTGCAGTGCCTGCTGAAGGGAAAGGTGAACGTTCAGAAGGCATTCAGAAGTATTATAATGGAAAGTGGCCTTTAATGATCAATGACCAGATTAAAGGTTCATTAATTACAAATTGTGGCCATCGAGAAATGGATCCAAAAAAAAAACTACCAGAAAACCTTTGAGCAAGTCAGTTGGAACATGCAATTTAAAATCCTGAACACAGTTGGAACACTTTAAATGTTAAGCCATTATATATTTGTATAAATCAAAAAAAAATACAGATTGAAGAAATCCAATGACCTTCATTATGTATTCAATTTTAAGGATTTTATTTTCGGGGCTATTTTTGAAATAAATTTTCCACTTCTGTTGTTCAATTAGTGTTTGACCCTTCAGCAGGGATGTAAATTAAATGACATTTCCTTGTTGTCCTGTGTTTAAAATATGACGTTAGTTGTGGATCATAAATGATGATCTTCATTCTGGAGCTAATTTATTCATTTAACAATTTCCCTCAAGAAGTTCCAGCAGAAGGCTCGGAAGCAAACTAAGCAGAAGAAATCAAAGTCGGCTGAATTTCTGATGGGTGAGCCTTGCTTGATGAGTTATTGCTCATAATTTGTGTAAGGATTAATTAACTAATTACAGACAAATGGCTGTAGGCTAAATTTTGCTTTTGCATGTCAGGGCGCAATTTGTAATTATTTTAATCATTTATTTTTTTAAGCTTCAGATTTAATTTTAACCTAATTGTGTTTTGGTGACATTTGAGGATGATGTGTTTGTCTGCATATTTGATAAGGGAATGTTGAAGGAATTACGGGGAGAAGTATTTCTTGGTTGTCATTGTAATGTACTTTCGCGTAATGTGCTACCCTGACCTTCTTGGTTTTTTTTTTGACGGATGCAGTAAAAGACAACAGATTCGCAGCAGAAGGCATTGAAAATCCTGCTTTTAACATCAGCACCAGAAACCTTTCAGCATATCATAATTCAGCAGAAAAAGAAATTAGACATGACAGACACGATGGCACCCTTGCAGCTCACCAACAAAAACTCCTGCTCCAAACCCATGATCAAGCAAGAGGTGAGGCTTCAGTCTTGATTAACCTCACAGTGACTGACAGTAGTTTTGTTCTTGATCTAAACCTCACATTCCGGTGTCTAAACCTTACATTCCAACTTCACGTGTCAGAACAAGTTCCCATTCTGAGACTTGCAAAACGAGAGCAAATCCTTTGGGACTTGGGATGGATCCGGGCTTTCTGCATGGAAACCTGGAGGAAAGCCTTCCTTAGGTTGGCCACTGGAACGCCTTGATCGCCCCCTTCGAGCCTCCTTAAATGAATTATTTTTTTAAAAAAAAACTTGCGATTGAAATGATGAAAGTGGGCACCCTTTAGATAGCTGCATTTAACTTCACACGCCTTTTCAAATGACCTTAATCACAGAGCTTACTTTAGTTCTCCTTTATTTCCAGGCCAAATCCCTTAATTATTTTGCCAAAATGCCCACCTCAAACTGATAAAAAGTGCAATCATTGGATTAAAAAGGCTTACTGCTTCTAAAGCAAACTGTGCTGAACCATGACAGGTTATGTGATGTTTAATACAAATGTACAGATTAGGAACCTACCATGCACATTGTTTTTTTTTTAAGAGATTTTTTTTTCAAACGTTCATGTTTGTTTTGGTAAGCAAAAAGAAAAAAATGGCACAGGCATTAATAACCAAATGATGCCAATCATCATTTTAGAGCAACACTTGCGAGACACCTTCCCTTTTTAAGAACAGTCATTCTGCCCTGTGAAATTTGTCACAGTTTTACACTTTAGCTGCTTGAGGAGTCTGGCAGACATGCTGACTTTAGGATGTGTATTGTTCATCATAGCTGTCAGTAACAAATCTCATGCTTTCTGCTTAAATGGAATAATGGAAAAGAGACATTCTTCTTTCAAGAACAAAATGAAACAAAAGTAGCGAAAATAATCCTCAGCAGATGATTCAAAGATCTAATATTATCTTATAAACCTGATCTGGACACAATACTCAGAAGTAAGTACCTTATTGGAATTATATTGCAGCACTCTTCCTCTAAGCGGATGCACACACAGCATTGACAAACCTAATCTGAATTTTTCTTAATAGCTCAATTGTATCAATCTCTGAAACCTACAAATGGAGTGAAATGTATTATGCATACTGCTAAAATATATTTCTCAATCTTTTCATTTTCTGGTTTCTTCCTCCATCAGTTGGCGTAAGGTTTGCAGTGGTACCTTTAAAACCAGGTACTTGTCCTAAAAGCCCTTTAAAATAAATATAAACTGGTTTAAGACTTTTTATCTTTTACAAAAATAAGAGACTTTCTGTTACATCCATTGTCAGTCTTTTCTTTAAATAGAGTCAAGAAGGCCAAGGAGTATTATATATTGTACAGTGCAGAATGATCAGTTGTGGTCAGATTATGCAGGCGAATGCATACATTGACAAAACTCTTTGGCACAGATGTGTTTTTACATTGGATGAAAATTGGACGTGGCGCTATATAGTGATTCATAGTGCTTTCGCAAATGGGTTGGAAGTGCTTTTTGCATACCCTTCGTTTGGGAATGTGGAATTCAAAATGCAAACAGATCAGCCATGATCTTATTGAATGGCGGAGCAGGCTCGAGGGGCCGAATGGCCTACTTCTGCTCCTATTTCGTATGCTCGTATTGGTTTATTGGCATTTGAATCATCTTCTCCAATAAAGCATGGATCGTGGATTTATCAAGACGTGAATCTGCTTCATTTAGCCAATTAAAGAGAGTATTTGGAAGAAACTGTGTCCAGCTGATCATTTTGTAAATCACTGTATTTAGAATTGATTGGGTGTATTTTAAGTCGTCCAACATACTTTCCCTTCCTCTATCGATTTAACTTCAGCTTCAGTGTCACAGTGCTTTAAATCTAACACATATATCCTGGAAGCTGAGAAGCAAAACCAAGCAGAGGAGAGATACCGCATCACCTCCCTGCTGGGGACAAGCTTAAAGTCACAGTTTTAATAAAACCACTGCTGAATTAATGCATTGTGCTACTCTCGTTGGAGTAAATGTCTTCTGTTCAACAGATCCATTTTTCAGTTTGGTTTTTGACCTGGTTTCTGATGAAGAAGGACAAACAGGGAAACTAGTTGCAACTGATGGCTAACAAGAAATGCTGTACTTGTTATTTCTCTCTCATATCCAATTAAGTTTTCCTTTTTAACATAACACTCAGCAGCTAGCATAAATGCATTTCTGACTGATAAATAGAAGGTATGTCACTATCTGCAGCATGATACGATAAATATTCCCACAGGTAAGATAGATTGAATAAGTGTCATATCATACCATGACAGTTGTAGGCTGCATTTATATTGTCAGCTTTTTGGTACTGTGACAATATCACTCCAGAATTGGGACCTGATCTGATTTCAGGATGTTGTAATGTTAGACCCCTTGGGCTTGACATTTTAGGGAGTGCAACTGCAATACTATGTCAAGTTGAGTTTACATAGTGCCCTGGGAGTTCATTGGACCTCCTGGGCAATGCAGAAACTTAAACTCAATTTTTCAAAAGTGTTCTGACAAAGTGGCAGAGCCTGCATGTGCTCTGAAGATATCTTAGATTGAGTGTCCAGGAATGGAACTTGGTGTAAGTACCCGCAGGCAGAGCTTCCTCGTGTGTGCAGGGGTGGGGTTCGTGTCAATGGATGCTGCAAACCACTCTCTGTAGCTACCAGTCATAGATGGGTCATGCACTGTAACTACAAACTTGGTATGTATGCAACCAGGATAGACTCATAAACGTCTGCAGCACAGAAGGAGGCCATTCGGCCCATCGTGTCTGCACCAGTCAACAAAGATCTGACTACACTAATCCCATTTTCCAGCCCTTGGCCCATAGCTCTGGAGGCTATGGCAACGCAAGTGAAGGCCACATTTTACCAGGATAGTTTACCAGTGGAAAAACAATTTTTTATTCTTCCTGGTTATTTCACATGCAGCTGCATTACTTGCAAAAGTACAGGCAAAATCCAGCAGTGTTGTTGGAAATCAGTGCATTACTACATTGTGGATTTGTGGAGCTCATTAAATTGAAATAACAGATAGGGAACTGAATCCATCAGACTATAAAGAGAAACAAATTCTTTGTGAGTTGAAACTCAGCCATTCAATGTTTGGGCAGAATGTGATTGAATGAAATTCTACTGTCCAATGTTTATAAGGTTGTGGGTTCATAAGAACATAGGAGTAGACCATATGGCCTGTTGAACCTGCTCCGCCATTCACTGCCATCATGGCTGATCTTTGGCTTCAACTCCACTTTGCCACCCATATCTCAACTCCCATATCCCTTGAACCTCTGAGGGAGTTTAAGTCCCACTCGAGAACCTGGGCACAACATCTATATTGACACTCCAGTGCAGTACTGAGCGGGTGCTGCACTGTCTTAGGTGTGGTCTTCTAAACCAAAGGCTCTGTCTACGCCTCAGGAGGACATAAAAGATTGCATGGCACTATTTTGAAGAGAAGGAGAGTCATTCCTGAAGTCTTGGCCAACGTTCATCCCTCAATCAACATCACTAAAACAGATAATCTGGTCATTATCATATTGCTGTTTGCGGGAGCTTGCTGTGCAAAAATGAAGTACTGCGTTTCCTACATGACAACAGTGACATTATGTCAATAAGTACTTCATTGGCTATAAAGTGCTTTGGGATGCCTGGTGGTCATGAAAAACGCTCTAGAAATGCAAGTCTTAGGGCGGGATTTTCCAGCCCCGCCGAAAGCCAATGGACTTTTGGTTGGGCAGCTGAATCTCCCGCGGCAGGTCCCACCATGACGGGTGTTGGAAAATCCCAGCCTTTCTTTCTTTAGTAAAGACAATACCAATAGCGCGGAGTGCTATTTGAACCCATTAGACTTTTATTGTGGGAACGCTCTTCACGAAACCATTATTGCCAAATTGCCTTCAGGTTTTTGCAATGCAATTGTGCTTTAATGGGTGTGCGTGTAACTATTGTTCTGTTAGCTCTGTCCGATGTCCAGATTGCTCTCAGTACAATGCACGTGGAGTTGATTCTTCCCATCCCATCTGCTTTATAATAGATTTCAGTCTCATTTTTGTTTGGGTACTCACAGGCGATTTGAGCTTGGACACAAGAAGCCCAATATCTAAATTTGCCAACAACGTAAAAATTGAGTGTTTGGCAAACAGCCAAGACTGTAAAAGGACATAGGTAAGCTAATAGGACATAAAAACGGGAGGCAGATGTAAATTTATATGAAGAAATGTGTGATAATAAATACATTTAGGGAGCAAAATGAGGAAAGGAGGTGCAGCGTCAATGGAAAGACACCAAAGAATGGGAATGATAGAGAGGTTCATGGGTTCAAAGACAAAATTCCTGGAAAATACAAGTACATAGATAAAGCTATAAAAAAAAATCCAAATAGCATTTTGCATTTATAAATTGGAATGTTAAGTACAAGAGCTGTATTTTAACTTGGATTTAAAATGGATTTGTTTGGCATTGTGGGGGGCGCGGGGGAGGGGGTGGGGTGGTGAAAATTGTCAGAAACCTGTTGCAGACTCCAACCCACCCGTTTCCAGCTTTAAGGTCAGAAGGTCAGCGAGTGATCAGCCCAACCCAAGGAGGCAGGTTACAACTTTAAATATGTGAATGAGGTTGCGATCCTCACTGCCATTCAGCTTTTGGAATTTAATAACTTTCGCAGGTCCCTTGAGGTTAAGACTTGGCAGATTTTGGAGTTAAGTGACTTCATTGTGCATACCTCATGGATCCAGATGCTTGTCTGATGAGAGTCCTCTGATCGAGGCTCCTCCTCAAAGAGTTTCCCCACCTGGCTCCAAATCCCCCCACCCCCAACAAAGCTCTTGACCTTTCCCCGGCTCCTAATCCCCACCCCCCGCACCCCCCCCACCCCCCCAACCCCCCACCACCACCACCCTGTTATGCCAATCATCCAGATCCTTAAAAGTATAACAAAAACCACAAACCTTTGAAACCACTTAAGGTTGTGTAAATAAATATTGTGCAATTGACAGCAGAGATCAGAAAGCCTGAGCTGACAATCAAACAATGTTTTCTCTGGGGTTCAGGTGTTTCAGTACTCTAAAGGTTGCCTGGGTTCTCAGCCAACCATACATAATGAGGCTTGGCCGAGAGTCCAGACATCCATTAGCTTGTGGAAACAGCTGCACACCAGAGAAAATATTGTTTGATTGACAGTTCCGTCTCTGATCTCGCCTGCCAATTTCACAATGCTTCAGGGTTTGTGATTTTTGTTGTTGATGTTTTAAAGGGGCTGGATGATTGGCATTTTTATTGGTTTGTAATCACAGAATCACACAGTGCAGAAGATGCCCTTCGGCCCATCGAGCCTGCACTGACACATGAAAAATGAAATGACTTGTTTTTCAACATTGGAGAAAGTTCTGAATTAATTACTTTTTTAAAAGATTTTTTTACACATCCTACTGTGACTACAGGGTTGATTGATTCTAGACAGTGGAAGTGCCATAGTTTAGCATGGGGTCACAGGGGGCCATGGGTGTTGTGTGGAGAGGCAGAGCTTGGCATGGGGGCATGAGAGACCATAGCGGGTGGGTGGAAGGGCCATAAGGTGCCATAGTTGGCGAGTGGGGGAACGAGGAAGATCTTTTAAACTTAACCTTTTAAAAGGACCTCTCATGCAGACCAGGCTTCACAACTCCTCTGAGGGGCTGTGAACCATGACCCTTCAAAAACCTGACCTGACTCCATGAAAATTGTGGAAGAATAGGACATGCCTATCCCCGCAATGGAGCCAGCCAGGTCGGGAGTGCCAGATGCAGGCTTTTGACAGGGATTAGCCTGCTCCTTTTAAAGGTACTCCTGAAAATCTGACAACCTGGGAATGGGGTCAGGAATCCCGGAATCAGGACTTGCCCGCCATTTTTAAAAAGCTTCCAAGTCATCCTGACTTGGTGAAAATGCAGGCCAGTGTCCCAAATGGCCTTTGTTTAGTTTATGCATTTCAATGATTCTTATGAGCATACGAACAAGGAGCAAGAGTAGGCCATTCAGCCCCTCCAGCCTACTCCGCCATTTAATAAGATCATGGCTGATCTGATAATAACCTGAAATCTACATTCCACCTATCCCTGATATCCTATTATCCCCTTGCTTACCAAGAATCTATCCACCTCTGCCTTAAAAATATTCAAAGACTCTGCTTCCACCACCTTTTCAGGAAGAGAGTTCCAAAGACTCATGACCCTCTGAAAGAAAAATATTTGCCTCATCTTTGTTTAAATGGGCGACCCCTTATTTTTAAACAGTGACCCCTAGTTCTAGATTCTCCCACACGAGGAAACATCCTCTCCACATCCATCCTGTCAAGACTCCTCAGGATCTTATATGTTTCAATTAAGTCACGTCTGACTCTTCTAAACTCCAGCGGATACAAGCCTAGTTCGTCCAACATTTCCTCAAAGACAAGCCACCCATTCCAGGTATTAGTCTGGTAAACCTTCTCTGAACTGCTTCCAATGCATTTACATCCTTCCTTAAATAAGGTGACCAGTAGTTTACACAGTACTCCTGATGTGGTCTTACCAGTGCCCTGTACAACAGAAGCATAACCTCCCTACTTTTGTATTCAATTCCTCTCACAATAAGTGATAACATTCTATTAGGTTTCCTAATTACTTGCTGTGCTTGCATACTAGCCTTTTGTGATTCATGCTGTAGGACACCCAGATCCCTCTGCACCTCAGAGCTCTGCAATCTCTCACCATTTAGATAATATGCTTCTCTTTTATTCTTCCTGCCAAAATGGACAATTTCACATTTTCCCACATTAAACTCCATCTGCCAAATCTTTGCCCACTCACTTAACCTATCTATATCTGTTTGTAGCCTCCTTATGTCCTTTTCCACAACTTACTTTCCTACCTATCTTTGTGTTGTCAGCAAATTTGGCATCCATCCCTTCAATCCCTTCATCCACGTCATTTATATAAATTGTAAACAGTTGAGGTCCCAGCACTGATCCCTGTGGCACACCACTCGTTACATCTTGCCAACCTGAAAAAGACCCATTTATACCTACTCTCTGCTTCCTGTTAGGCAGTCAACCTTCTATCCATGCCAATATGTTGCCCCCATACCATGAGCTTTTATTTTCTGCAATAACCTTTGATATGCCGCTTTATCAAATGCCTTCTGGAAACCTAAATACAGTACATCCACCGGTTCCCCTTTATCCACAGCGCATGTTACTTCCTCAAAAAACTCCAATAAGTTGGTTAAACATGATTTCCCTTTCACAAAACCATGTTGACTGTGCCTGATGACCTTGAGCATAAATTGGAACTGATTTCTTCATTTATACATAAACATATTTAACAAATACTGAATTCATTTCCAGTCCTTTCCCAATTTGCCTGGCATTAAGCCTAATGAAAACCACAGTACCACCATAATATTTGCCATTGTCAGCTGTCTTGCGATTTGAGGATGAGGTCTCCTCAGGGTTGCAAGTTTCTGTCATGGCTCCTCATGTACCTGAACAGGTTGATTCTCAACCCACAGCTCTTTGGGCCATGGGGCAGGAAGTCCCATGGGTTAATGTGTTCCAAAATGCAGGATTTGCTTCCTTTTCTTTCCTTCTCGGCCATCGCTCTGCCTCATTATTAAGACGTTGGAACTTGAGTGCAATGTACCTTGATGGACAAGATGTCGCCATTCTGAATGATTGGTGGCAAGCTCCTCCCAGTCACTAAGATCAATGCTGTGGTGCTTCAAGGAGAGCCTCATAGAGTATTTGAAGTGTTTTTGTGCTTTTGAAGCATTTTCTTTATCCTCCCCTGGAACGTGGCCATTTGAGAGTAGAGTAAACAGCACCTGGTGAGGAAGACAGTTTTCAGTCATATGGACACAGTATCCAGTCCATCGATGTTGATTTTGCAGGAGTTTTGCCTATACCGAGTCATGGCACTGTGATGTTTTACGTGTATTTTTCTTTTCATCATTTTTGCCTATTTACATTTGGCAGCAGTCACACCTGTATAAAATATACATCCACTGTTGCTAGGTGTTACAGTGAGGAAAGAAATGTATTTATAGGGCCCTGCAATACTTTGCATGCATTCATATAACCCTGAGGGTTACCATTGACCAGAAACGTAACTGAACCAGCTTTATGAGTACTGTGGCTACAGGTCAGAGGCTAGGAATTCTATGGTGAGTAACTCACCTTATGACTCCCCTGAGTCTATCCACCATCTACAAGGTATAAGTCAGGAGTGTGATGGAATACTCTCCAATTACCTGGATGAGTTCAGCTCCAAAACAGTCAAGAAGCTCAACACGATCCAGGACAAAGCTGCCCACTTAATTGGCACCCCATTTACCACCTTAAACATTCACTCTCTCCCACACCGACACACAGTGGCAGCAGTGTGTACCATCTATAAGATGCACTGCAGGAATTCACCAAACCTCCTCCAACAGCACCTTCCAAACCCGCGACCTCTACCACCTAGAAGGGCAAGGGCAGCAGACGGGTGGGAACACCATCTCCTGGAAGCCCCCCTCTAAGCCACTCACCACTCTGACGTGGAAATATATCGCCGTTCCTTCACTGCCACTGGGTCAAAATCCTGGGACTCCCTCCCTAACAGCACTGTGGATGTACCTACACCATAGGGACAGCAGCGGTTCAAGAAGGCGGCTCATCACCGCCTTCTCAAGGGCAATTAGGCATGGGCAAGAAACTGGCTTTGCAGGAATGCTCACATTCTGGGAAAGAAAATAATATTTATTTCTCAATTTTCTTTCCTTATTTTCGCTATAGGAAACTGATTCACTATCTACTTTCGGAACTTTTGATGTGGCACTCCCATTTCACCTCATCCCCTCTCCCATCCCTCCTATTCCTCTCTGAATGTCCAGCTCATTTATATAGAAACATAAGAATATAAGGAATAGAAGCAGCAACAGACCATATGGTCCCTTGAGCTGCTCTGTCATTCAATAGGTTCATGGCTAATTTTCTGCCTTCACTCTCCTTAACTCTGCTCCCCATGCCCCTTGCACTAAGAGACCAAAAATCTGTCTATCTCTAGCCATAAATATAGTCAACAATGGAGCATTCACAACCCTCTGAGTTAGAGAATTCCAAAGATTCACAACCCTTTGAGTGAAGAATTTCTCCCCACCTCAACCCTAAATGATTGACCCTTACCCTGAGGCTGTGACCCTATATTCTAGATTCCCCAGTCAGGGAAGCAACCTCTCAGTGTCCACCTTATTGAGCCCTTTCAGGATCTTGGATGTTTCAATGAGATCACCTCTTATTCTTCTAAACTCCAGAGAATAAAGGCCCGACTTAATCAGCCTCTCATCATAGGGCTGCCCTCTTATCCCAGAAACCAATCTAGCGATATTTCTCTGTACTGCCTCCAGAAATGGAGACCAAGACTGCACACATACTCCCGCTGTGCCCCCTGCAATAATTGGCAACATGCCATTTGCCTTCCTAATTGCTGTACCTGCATGTTAACTTCCTGCGTTCCTTGTACAAGTATGCTCAAGTTTCCCAGAGTATCAACATTTAGATGTTTTACATCTTTTTGAAAAAAATTCTGGTTTCCATTCTTACAACCATAGTGAATAACCTCACACTTCTCCATCTGCCATCCTGGACTGGATCATACACTGGAGGTGGGCTCCCTGCACCCTAGTGTAAGTGTTCCGATGGGGATGGGCAGGCGGTGGACGTGGTTCAGATGGCACGGCACTCTATTTTATGGTTTCCTGCCCACGGGTGACCTGTAAATTCCAACCCCTTGTTGCCCAATCACTTAACCTCCCTATAGCCCTTTGCAACCTTTGAAGGCAGTACATATACTGTCACCAATATTATTCAATCTGTACACAGAAAAAATATTGAGAGAATTAGCTGTACTTCCAGGGATAAAAATTGGAGGCAAGAGCATTACAAACTTGCGGTACACTGATGACACAGCACTACTTGCAGAATCAGAAGAGGCCCTATAAAATACCATAGGTTGTGTAAAATCTAGAAGTTTATGGATTGAGTGCGAACAGTAAAAAGACAAAAATAATGGCATTTAGAAGGAATATGTTAGAAGAAACTAGAGTGACGATTGAAGTGGATGGTGTCACACTGGAACCAGCAGATAAGTTTGTCAGCTTAGGACAAATAGACAGAGGATGGTAGGAGCGATGCGGAAATTAGAAGAAGGATAGAGATAGCCGGAAGTAATTTTGTGAGGATGAAGGATGTGTTAACAACAAGAAAACTCAAGCTCGTAACAAGGGAAAAACTCACAAGTTGCTACATTCTCAGAAACCTGGGCAATAAATAAAGGTCTGTGGAAGAAAATAGAGCCCTTTAAAATGTGGATGCTAAGATGTATGCTAAAAATTCAATATACCATAAGACTAAATGAAGATGTGCTTGAAATTGCAAGAGCCAAAAGAACTATAAAAAGGGACATCCAGAAAATAAAATGTCAGTATTTCGGCCATTCGATCAGAGCTGGAAAGCTACAGAGACCTCTTCCATAGGGCAAAGTGGAGGGCACAGAGAAAGGAGTTGACTTAGGCGTAGTTGGATGACAAACTCCACAGAGCGGCTCCAGACGAGCTAGAGTGAATGTGTGAGGATGGTGCGAGACAGACAAGCGTGACATACCATGACAGCAGGTCTCCTGGTAGGAGTAGCTACAAGCAGCAGAGCCCAGCTTATACCTCCACCTAACTTTGTATCATCAGCAAATTTGGATACATTCCACTTGGCCTTTTTGTCTAAGTCATTAATGTAGGTTATAAATAGCTGAGACGTCAGTATTGATCCTCGTGACACCCCAGTGGTTACAGCCTGCCAACTTGAAAATTTATTTATCCCTGCTCAATGCTTCCTGTCTGTTAACCAACCCTTCATCCATGCTAACATATTACCCCCCAACTCCAAGGGCAGGATTTTTCCCTTGTCCAGCAGGCTTGGTGGGGGCAGCCGGGAAGCTGACCACAGGCCGTGATCAGGGCCGGACCGCTATTTCACGCTGGTGGGCCACGCGCGTGGGTGTGCGCTGGAAATCTCCCTGAGGCACAGCGCTGCCTCAGGGAGATGAACAGTTTAAAACATCAAAAATAAAGATTTGAAAAATGTTATAAAACGTGTCCCCTCATGTGACTCTCACACGAGTAGGGACATGCTATAAGTGAAATTTAAACATTTTAATTTTATTTTTATTTGCTGTTGGAAACCTCATCCCGCCCGTGGATGAGATTTCTGAAAAAATGCAAAGGCACCTTGGCCTTTTCGCCGGCCCGTCCAACTTTACGGTTGGACGGGCAGCAAAAAATTTCTTCCAATTACCTTTTTAATGGCCTTAATAGGCCTTTTAATTGTCAGTGCATGCACCGCTGACTCTGGTGTGCACCCGCCAACCGAAATATCACGTGAATGCGCGATGATGTAGGGACGCTTGCCTGACATCATCGCACGTCATTTTACGCTCGGTCAGGTTGGGCACGCGCCCGCCCGACGAGCTAAACATTCTGGCCCAAGAGCCTTTATCTGGAGTATTAACCTGTTGTGTGGCACCTGCAACCTGGCTATTGAATCATTACAAGTAAATGCTAGCTTTCATAGGAGCTGCTGTATCTTTACTTGAAGACAACATACCATGGCTGCAAATATTTAAGCCAGTGAGGAGAGTGTCTGGGTGCCTACTGGGAAATCAAGGACAACCTTTGTAGACGTGGCTGTTGACGCTTGTGCACTTTCTAAGTTCACCAACTGAACAGTACTAGAATGAGGTCCATTCATCCACCTATTGTAGAGACTGGAGCGGTCATGGGGTGCTCAGCTATAGTTGAGTATAGCACAACATTCTTCAACAAGGAAGCCTCATCGCATCAGCCAGGGCCAGTAGACAGATTGGTCAGGGGAGCATCAGCAGTCTGAAGAAGGGCGTGGAGGAGAACATATTGTTGGTTGCAAGAGTAAGAGGATAACTAGGGAAAGAGTAGGGCCCATTAAGGACCATAGTGGTAATTTGTGTGTGGAGCCGGAAGACATGGGTAGGGTTCTAAATGAATGTTTTGTGTTGGTGTTCACAAGTGAGGGGGACGACGTGGGCATGGAAATGTAGGCAGAAGGACTGTGATATAATTAAATAAATTAGCATAGAAAGGGAGGAGGTTCTAAGTGGTCTGGCAGGCTTAAAAGTAGGTAAATCTCCAGGCCCAGATGAAATGTAACCCAGGCTGTTGAATGAGGCAAGGGAGGAGATAGCAGGGGTGCTGGCAATAATTTTCAATACCTCTCTGGCCGCAGGAGAGGTGCCAGAGAACTGGAGGACAGCCAATGTGGTACCGTTATTCAAGAAGGGAGGAAGGGATAAATCAGGGAACTACAGGCCAGTCAGTCTAACCTGTGATGGGGAAACTATTGGAAGCAATTCTGAGGGACAGAATTAATCTACACTTGGAGAGGCAGGGATTTGGCAAATTGGTTCCAGAATTGGCTGAGTGGCAGGAAGCAGAGGGTGAATGGATGCCTATGTCCAGTGGGGTTCCACAGGAATCAGTGTTGGGTCCCTTGCTGTTTGTGATATATATAAACGATTTAGACTTGAATGTAGGAGGGTTGATCAGTAAGTTCGCGAATGACACGAAAATTGGTGGGGTGGTAAATAGTGAGGAGGATAGCCTTAGATTACAGGAGGATATAGGCGGGCTGGTTAGATGGGCTGATCAGTGGCAAATGGAATTTAATCTGGATAAGTGTGATGTGATGGATTTGGGCGGGACAAATAGGGCACAAGAATACATGATGAATGGTAGGACCCTGGGAAGTACCGAGGATCAGAGGGACCTTGGTGTGCATGTCCACCGGCCCCTTAAGGTAGCGGGACAGGTAGGTAAGGTGGTTAAGAAGGCATATGGCATACTTGCCTTTATTAGCCAAGGCATAGAATATAAGTGCAGGTAGGTTATGCTGGAGCTGTATAAAACGCTGGTTAGGCCACAGCTAGAGTATTGCGCGCAGTTCTGGTATCCACATTATAGGAAGGATGGTATTGCACTAGAGAGAGTGCAGAGGAGATTTACCAGGATGTTGCCTGGCTGGAGAGTTTTAGTTATGAGGAGAGATTGGATAGGCTAGGATTATTTTCCTTGGAGCAGAGGAGATTGAGGAGGGACATGATTGAGGTGTATAAAATTATGAGGAGCATAGATAGGGTAGACAGGAAGGAACTTTTCCCCTTGGTGGAGGGATCAATAATCAGGGGGCATAGATTTAAGGTAAGGGGCAGAGCTTTAGAGGGGATGTGAGGAAGAATTTTTTCACCCAGAGGGTGGTGGGAATCTGGAACTCTGCCTGAAAGGGTGGTAGAGGCAGAAACCCTCATAACATTTAAGAAGTATTTGGATGTGCACTTGCGATGCCATGGCATACAAGGCTATGGGCCTAGTGCTGGAAAGTGGGATTAGAATAGTTAATTACTTGTTTGACTGGCGCAGACTCGATGGGCCGAAGGGCCTTTTTATGTGCTGTAGACCTCTATGACTCTATGACTATTAGAAACAATTGTACAATTCTCATAGAGGAACCTTTCCATTCAGTTGTCAACAAATTAAAATTTCTCTCCATCTTCCCTTCGGAATTATTCCTATAGCGATCGCTGCCTCTCCATGCATCACCTTCAGTAACTCCCAATCAAAACACCAAATGAAAACCAGATCTAAATCTTGGCAGAACAATAGGAGTCACATTTAACTTAGTTGCTTGCTGTTACTCTGGTGAAGTGGATTGGTGGCCCGCTATAGAATCTGCCTGATGTTCATTCCTTCACATTACCATCCAAGCAGCCAAGATGGTGTAAGGTGGTTGGCTATAATATCAGCCTCTTGGGACTCGGTGGTTTTCACACCATGGTATTTTATTCCTAAGATGAGCCATGTCTTGACTGAGCAACCTGATCTTGCCTCCTTTTTGTCACATGATCTGGGACGCAACCAGGAGAAGGTCATCCTGTTACGCTGAGAAACAGCATCATCAGCATCTCAGCTGATGGGAAAGCAGACCTAATGGTACCACTGAGCTCAATATCTGTATCCCAGCCCCAGTTGGTCAGAGGCTGCAAGAGACAACTGTCTCAAATCTTTCACCCCAGACCTCAATGGCTGCATTCTGCATCAATACCCCTTTGGCCTCGCCCCTCCCTATTTCTGTACCCTCCTTCAGCTCGACAGCCCTCTGAGATTTCTGCACTCCTCCAACTCTGGCCTCTTGCTCATCCCTGATTTTCATTATTTCAGCATTGACGACCCTCCCTTCATCTGCCTGGGCCTTAAGCTCCAGAATTCCCCCCTGAACCTCCTTGCCTCTCCACCTCTCTCTCATTTAAGATGGTCCTTAAAACCTACCCCTTTGACCAAGCTTTTAGTCACCTGTCCTAACATGTCCTGTGTCAAATTTTGTTTGATACAGCTGTTATTAAGTGCTTCGGGATGTCTTACTACATTAAGGGCGTTATATAAACGCAAGTTGTTGATGGCTGAGCCGCAGACTGCCTTGATAGTCTTTGGTCTCGGGAAACAATTCTGTAGATGACCCTGGGATTGTCATATGCTCCATGGTAGACTGCAGTTCTGTGAAGTCATCCATTAGGATGTCGCAGCTGTAGTCACTGGACTCAACCAATTGACCTGCCATTTAATGCGCAGTGTAGGGCACTCTCTTCAGTTCACCATGTTTAGAATCTGGAATCACCATTCTTTTAAAAGCAAGATGCATAAAATCCTTGTCCTGAGGCTCTTCATCTGAAGAGCACTGTGCCCTGACCAATGACGACACCAGCATTATCACTGTCAACTTGTATTTGTGTAGCACACGATGTTAAGCAGAGGCATTAAAAAAACACTTGTGTTTATGAGTACCTTTTATGACCACAGGACGTCTCAAAGCACTTACAGCCAATGAAGTACTTTTTGAAGTGTAGTCACTGTTGTAACATAGGAAACATAGCAACCAGCAAACTGCCACAAACAGCAGCGCGATAACAGCCAGCTAATTTGGTTTAGTGATGATTGAGGAGTAAATATTGGCCAGGCATCAGGGATAACTCCCTTACTCTTCTTCAAAGTAGTGCCACAAGATCTTGTATATCCGCCTACAAGGGCAGACAGGGCATCAGTTTAATGTCTCACCCAAGAGACAGCACCTAGAGCAGCAAAGCGCTCTACTAGAGTGTCAGCCTCAATTTTTATGCTCAGTTGGGATTGGGACTTGAACCCAGAACCTCATAGCTCAGGGGTAATAGTGTGTCCCAGCCGGGAGACAGGAAGGAAAATACATATATCTACGTCAACCTGGCTACTCTATTAAATTATTATTTTATGTTTTTTTTAAATGGACAAAGGCTTTTCCCTGACTAGCCATGACTCATACTAGAGGAATTTCTAACCTTCAGAAACCAGCAGGGACCCTATTACCTTTAAAGAGGCGCTAATGCCTCTGTGACTGCAAATTCCAAAGAAATGCATCAACACCCTTTACATTTCTAAGGAAGAGCTCCAGCCATCGGCAAGGACAGAAGGGACCCGGACTCCTTTGTTAACACCTCAAGATTTCAGACCTGGGAAAATACATCCTTTGTCCAACACCCAGGAGAAGAAGTAGGAGGCATGTCACATGACCTTCCCCAAGCTGCTAGAAGCTGTAATATTGCTGTGTGGAACTGAACTCAGGCAGTCTACCATTTTACCACCTAACAGATAGCAGCAAAATAAGCTCTGTCCAGATAAATTGCCTGACTCTCATCTACACTGTGTCCTACTGGAATATTGGAACTCCTGTATCTGTGCCTATCAGGATCATTCATCTCTATGCGTCTTCTTCCATCATGGAAGTCCTTGCCACTGGAAAGTTGGATCACCCTGCAACAGTCTCAGCCTGCTAATCTCTGAAGGTGTACGCCACTGGACTTTTGATGCTGGACCCTGGACTCACCTGAAACCATAACTCTTATTTTTATCGTGGTCTTGTCCTCTACCCCTTTCTTTCCCTCATCCCTCTTTTATCGTGTGAGCGCAAAAAGGGGCGGATGTTGCAAAACCCCTTTCCCGCCTTTTGTGTGCGTGTAAAATAAACCAACCCTCTTATTTTATCTTACCTCGAGTTTGCTGTGGGCTTAAATCAAAAACACCTTTCTGTTTACGGACGGGGTGTCCGAGAGGAGAAATCAGGGCTGTTCTAAATTAAACCCCTTCCTATCTGTAACAAGTGCTACCGACTGAGTTCCAGCTGCCAAATAGAGGATCTGAACGTGTGCTGTTCTAAAGGAGGAGTTATTAGGAAGGCTAAATAAGAGCTTGATCAATGAGTTGAGTTTTAAGGAGAGTCTTAAAAGAGATGAGGCAAAGTGAGTTCCAGACGATGGGTCATGTTTCAATCCTCACTGAGTCACAGAATTGTTACAGTGTAGAAGGAGGCCATTTGGCCCATTGTGTCTGCACCAGCTCTCTACATCAGCAACTCACCTAGAACCATTCCCCCACCTTCTCTTCATGACCCTGCACATGATTCCTTTTCAGATAACAGTCTAATTCCCTTTTGAATGCTTCAATTGAACCAGCCTCTGCCACACTCTCAGGCAGTGCATTCCAAACCCTAACCACTAGCTGCATAAAAAAGTTTTTCCACATATCATTTTTGCTTCTTTCACTAACTACTTTAAATCTGTGCCCTTTCATTCCTGAAAAACATCTATTCACCATGACTCTTTGTTTCCTGTTGCTCAGGCCAGTTCCATGTTACTACTGTCCCTTTTATTCCATGAACTATAATTTTGTTCACAAGTCCGTTGTGCGGCCCTGTACCAGATGCCTTTTGGAAGTCCATGTACACCACATCAACAGCGTTGCCCTCTCTGTTACCTCTTCAAAAAACTCCAGCAGATCAGTTGAACATGATTTTCCCTTAAGAAATCCACACTGGCTTCCCTTAATCAACCTTCATTTGTCCACGTGACTATTAATTTTGTCCCAAGTTATTGTTTCTAGACGTTTACTCACCACTGAAGTTAAGCTGACTGGCTGTAGTTGTTGGTTTATCTTTACAACCATATTTGAACAAGGGAGTAACGTTTGCAATTCTCCAGCCCTCCAGCACATCCCTGAGTCTAAGCGAGACTTAAAAATTATGGCCAGTGCCTCTGCAATTTCCACTCTCACTTCCCTCAGTATCTTAGGGCGCATATCATCCGGTCTCAGTGTCTTATTAACTTTAAGTACAGATAACCTATCCAATAACTACTCCTTTTCAATTTTAACCACTTCTGGTGTCTGAATTGACTTTTTTACCATGGCCTGGGTAACATCTCCTTCCTTGGTAACGACAGGTAAAAAGTATTGATTTAATACCTCAGCTATGCCCTCTGCCTTAATGTGTAAATCTCCTTTTTGGTCCCTAATCAGCCCTGCTCCTTGTTTTACCAACTTTTTACCATTTATATGTCTCCGGAAGACTTTTGGGATACTCTTTTATGTTAGTTGCCAGTCTCTTTTCATTCCCTCTCTTTGCCTCTCTTATTTGCTTCTTCACCTCCCCCCTGAACTGTCTATATTCAGCTTGGTTTTCAGTTGTATTTTCTACCTGATGCCTATCATAAGCACACTTTTTTTTTCTTTATCTTAATTTCTATCTCCTTTGTCATCCTGGGAGCTCTGGAGTTTGCCCTACCTTTCCCTTTTGAGGGAATATACCTTGATAGTGCTGGAACTATCTATTTTTTGAAGGTAGCCCATTGTTCTGCTACTGTTTTTCCTGCCAACTTTTGACTCTAATTAATTTGGCCCAGATCCTTTCTTACCCCATTAAAGTTGGCTTTTACCCCAGTTAACTTTTCTTACTCTGGACTGTTCTTTGTCCTTTTCCGTAGTCAGCCTGAACCTTATGGTACAATGATCACTGTCTCCTAACTGTTCACCTACTGACACCTGATCTACTTGGCCCAGCTTATTCCCAAGAATCAGGTCTGGAAGTGCCTCCTTCCTCATTGGACTAGAAACGTAGAAAATATTCCTGAACACAGGCTAGGAACTCTTGACCCTCTCTGCCCTTTACACTAATACTACCCCAGTTTATATTCGGATGATTAAAGTCCCCCATTATAACTACCCTATAATTTTGCACCCCTCCGTAATTTCCTTTCAGATTTGTTCCTCTACATCCTTCCCTCTAAGTTGACTTCCTATAGACTCCCTCCTTTTTTGTTCCTTAGCTCTAGTCAAATAGATTCTGTCCTTGAACCCTCTGGGACATCCTCTTTCTCCAACACTGCAACGCTCTCCTTAACCAATGTCGCCACCCCTCCTCCTTTTCTTTCTTTCCTGTCTTTTCTGAACACTTTGTGTCCAGGGATATTTAACACACAGTCTTGCCCTTCTTTGAGTCAGGTCTCTGTTATAGGCACAGCATCATATTTCCACATGGCAATCTGTGCCTGCTCACCAACCTTGTTAACCACACTACTCACATTCACATACAGGCACAGCAACTCAGATTTACATTCTAATACTTTCTCCTTTATTCTGACCCCACCTATTCACTTACTATTCCCAACTCTAGTGCAATCTACCTCTCCCAGTATCCTGTGCACCTTGGTATTCCTCTTTGATATTATATTCTCACACCTGTGAACATAGAATACAAGAGTTAAGGGCAGGGGTAGGCCATTAGGCCCCTCAAGCCTGCTCCATCATTCAGTAAGGTCATGGCTGACCTGATTGTGGCCTCAACTCCACATCCTAGGCAGGACTTATAGTTCGGTGGGTGGGCCCACGATGACATCGGCCGAGTGTGCAGGCGTCAACGCGCAGTCACGCGATAGTTCGGTCGGTGGGCACGCGCCAGAGCCGACAGCGCGTCCACCGGCAGTTAAAAGGCCGATTAAGTAATCAATTGTGTTGAATTTTTCACTGCCCGTTCAACCTAACTGTTGACGGGCAGGCGAGAAGGCCAAGCGGCCTTTTCATTTTTTTGGAAACCTCATCCACAGGCAAGGTGAGCTTTCCAAAATCAAATACAAATGAAAGAAAAACTTTAATTTTTAATTAAAAGCATGTCCCTGCTCATCACATGAGGGAACATGCTTCATTAATTTTTTTGTGCTGTTTAATAATTTTTTCAATATGTTCTTCATCTCCCTGAGGCAGCTCCGTGCCTCAGAGAGATTACTCAGCGCTCCTTCGTGCGCACGCGTGCAGTGCGTGCTAGGCCTGCTTGCCATCCTCCTCCTGCCCACAAAGGCAGCGCTCAGCACTGCCGTTCGTGTATCACGCTGGGCGGGCCTTAATTGGCCCCCGCCCACCTAAAATTGCAGAACGCCGCCGATCATGGACGGTCCCGACTGCTCCCACCCGCTGCCGCTGATCCCGCCCGCCAAGGACAAACTTCTGCCCTCTACCTACCCCCAATAACCTTTGATCCCTTGTTAGTCAACAATCTAACTACCTCTGCCGTAAAAATATCTAATGACCCTGCCTCCACTGCCATTTGGGGAAGAGAGCCCCAAAGACTCACAACCCCCCTGAGAGAAAAAGAAATTCTCCTCATCTCCTTCTTAAATGTGCGACCCCATATTTTTAAACTGTGCCCCCTAGTCCTAGTCTCTCCTACATCCTTTCAGCATCCACCCCATCAAGTCCCCTCAACGTCTATATGGGAAGAGTTTTCAGGTCGGCGAGCGGGGGTGGGGCCCGGTCGCTGATGCGTAAAATGACGAGCGGTGACGTCGGGTGTAGGTCCCGACATCACCGCGCGTCTTTTAGATTGTCGGAGCTGTCAAAGGCCTATTGAGGCCATTAAGAAAGTAATTAAAGTTGTAAAGAATGCTGCCTGTCCAACCTTAAGGTTGGCGGGGGGGCAGGCGAAGAGCCCAGGCGGCCTTCCCATTTATCATGAAACCTCATCCACGGGCGGGATGAGGTTTCATGAAGGGTTTATTAATTAAATAAAAATTTTGAAAGAATTAATGGACATGTCCCAGCTCTTGTGACAGTTTCACATGAGGGGACATGTCCTTAAATTTTCTTTTTTTACCTTTCTTCAATGTTTCAGAAGTGAAAGCAATCTCCCTGAGATACCTCTGCAGTAATCTCCCTCAGGCCCCGACTCAGGGAATCCCGCCACCCCATCTCCCTGTCCGCGCAGGGAGAGCTCAGCGCTTCCGGGCGCATGTCACACTGGGCGGGTCTTAACTGACCCGCTCACGTAAAATGGCAGCGTGCCCCCGACCACGGGCGCCGATCAGGCTCGCGCCTGCCCCCATCCGTGCCCGCACAATCCCCCCCGACGGAGGGAAATTTCTGCCCTATGTTTCCTGCCAAGTTACTTTAAACCCTCCCCAATAGCACGAGCAAAATTCCTTTCTCCTCATTCATCCTCTGTGTTTCTTCCATTATTATCCCCTGTGGTTCAGGTGGGGTAAGTGTCTCTTTTTTAAAAATTCAGCCTTAAGCCGTGGATTTTGTGGGCAAGGCAGGCATTGATTTCCCATCCCCAGTTGCCCTACACAGCAGTTTGATACAGATGAGTAGCTTGCTAGGCCATTTTGGAGCTGTGAGAAAATGAGAAACTTCAGCTATGAGGATAGATTGGAGAGGTTGGGACTGTTCTCCTTAGAGGGAAGAAGACCGAGAGGAGATTGGATAGAGATGTTCAAAATCCAGGGGGGTGGAGGATGCTGGACAGAGTAGATAGGGAGAAGCTGTTCCCGCTCATAAAAGGATCAAGACCAAGAGGTCACAGATTTAAAGTGATTTGCAAAAGAAGCAACTGTGACCTGAGAAAAAAACTTTTTCACACGAGTGGTTCAGGTCTGGAATGCACTGCCTGGAAGTGTGGTGGAGGCAGGTTCAATCGAGGCATTCAAGAGGGATCAGATGATTATTTGAATAGAAACAATGTGCAAGGGTACGGGGAAAAGGCAGGAAAATGGCACTAGGTCATAATGCTCATTTGGAGAGCCGGTGCAGACACAATGGGCCGAATGGCCTCCATCTCTGCCGTTAAGATTCTGTGATTCTGTGTGGGACTAGAATCATATGTAGGCCAGAACAGATAAGGACACTAGATTCACTTCCCTAAGGAATATTAGTGAACCAATTTTTTTTAAACAACATTCTGACAGCTCCAGGGTCACTTCTAACTGATAGTGTACAAGCTTTTTATTTCCAGGTGTTTAAGAACTGGATTTAAACTCATATCCTTTGGGTTACTCCATCTAGGCCTCTGGATCACCAGCCCATACCACATAACCACTAGCTGGAACAGTCTCAGCATGGCTCGGTGGAATGAAGGGGTTGCAACTGGGTCAACAGGCCAGAAAGACAGTGCCCAGGTTTTTGGATACACTGCTGGAGACCTCAGTGAAGGAGGTTGAAAGGAGGAGAGAGACCATGTTTCCACAATGGAGCAGGAGGCCCAGAATGCCAAGAGAATGGGAGCACATGTGCAGGGTGGTTAATTCCTGAAGCCTTGCTCTGAGGGCCTGCCTGCAGCTTTGGAACAAGGTCAATGGCCTCACGTGGGTGATCAAGGTCGGCGAATACATCTCCCAATGACATCGCCTACCCTCTGTCCCACCAACCTCTCACGCTGCTCAACGCACCCCCTCACAGATTCACCAATGCTGCCAGCCTCACACCCAACCTCCCGCAGCCTCCACATAACCTCCAGCCGCACAGGCCTGTAGGCCGGTGCTTCATAGGAAATGAGTGAGCGATGGAGAGTGTTCGGAACTGCTGTGAGGGTTGGATGCTGAGGTGCCGGGTTTGCTCCTTCCTTGAGCATATCTCGAAGAGGAAAAAATGAGAGATTACAATTGCTAAGAACTAAGTTCTAAAGTCATTTTTTTTTTGAAATGAGAAGAGGATTTGTTGATGTGTAATAGGAGGCATAGTCGAATGAAATGGAGAGCAGCAAATTGCCGCCACAAGCCTGCAGCAGTCACCTGCCCTCCTATTTTACCCTCTCCAATTCCTTTTGTTGCCTCCCTCGCACAGGGCTCCAGTGTTTGCTCTTTGTAAGCAGTAGATGTTTGGGGGCCCTCCACCTGATAACTATGTCTCCTGGCTGTTGTAAGGTTATCTTCCCCCAGACAACGAAAGGTGAGAGAACCAAATTAGCTTTATTGACTGTGATGTGGAATCATCATGCAGCACAGAAAGGGGATATTCGACTCATCGAGTCTGCACCATTCCCTTTGCAGAGCAATCCAGTTAGTCCCACTCCCCCACTCTTTCCCCAGAGGGGAATAGATAGAGTGGACAGGATAAAATTGTTTCCCTTGATGGAGAATTCTAGAACCAGGGGACATAGGTTCAAGATAAGTGGCGGAAGGTGTAGGGGGGACATGAGGAAGAACTTTTTTACGCAGAGGGTAGTGGGTGTCTGGAATTCGCTGCCCAAGTTGGTGGTAGAGGCAGAAACTTTAAACTCTTTTAAAAAGTACCTGGATCTGCACCTTAAGCGCTGTAAGCTGAAGGGCTGTGGGCCGGGTGCAGGAAGGTGGGATTAGAAAGGGCACCTGGGTGTCCTCGGGCTGGCATGGACAAGATGGGCCAAATGGCCTCCTTCTGTGCTGTAACTTTTCTATGGTTCTATGATTGCAATTCTTTTTTAATATTCACTCAATTAGATTTTGAAGACGGCTGTGAAACACACTTCCATCTCCCGATCAGGCAACGAATTTCAAATCCCAACCGCTCGTGTAAAACATTTTTCCTCAGGTTGCCTCTGGTTCTTTTGCCAATCCACCTTAAACCTGTCTCCTCTGGTTATTGAACCTCCTGCCACTGGAAACACTTCCTCTTTATTTACTCTGCCTAAACGTTGCATTATTATAAACACCTCTATCAAATTCCCTCCAAGGAGAACAACACCTATCTCCTTCCAAAAATGTGGTACCCAGAATTGAACATTTTTAAAAATTCATTTATGGGATGTGGGCGTCGCTGGCTAGGACAGCATTTATTACCCATCCCTAATTGCCCTTGCGAAGGGCAATATTCTAGCTAGGGCTTAACTAGTGTTTATGATAGGTTTGCTGTAACCCCCTGGTTTTTGATCTCTATGGCCTGGATTTTTCCTATGGTGGGTGGGCCGGTTGGGAGCGGGCGGGTGTGGGCGCGGAGCCGATCACCGCCCGCAATCGGCTGCACGCCACCATTTTACGCGGGCGGGCCAATTAAAGCACCCCCTCCCCAGCGTAACGCGTGGCCGTTGGGGGGGTTACCTGTGCGGGTGGGGGGAGGAGGGAGAGTTGGGACCTGCGCTCTCCCTAAGGCTCGGAGCTGCCTCGCGGAGATCGAATAGAGAATAAAACATTTTAATAAATGATGTAAAATTTGATTTAAACATGTCCCCTCATGTGGCAGAGTCATATGAGTTGGGACATGTTTGTGAAGGTGGGAAAATTAATTTATTGATTTTATAAAAACTTCAGGGGCAGAAATTTCCCCCTGTCGGTGGGGGTGCGGTTGTGCGCCACCATTTTTAGTGGGTGGGCCAGTTAAGGCCCGCCCAGTGTGATGTGCGCCCAGAAGCGCTTCCTGTGCGGGCGGGTGTGGGGGTGGTGGGGGAAATTCTCTGAGTCAGGGCCTGCGCTCTTTCGCACATGTACGCCAAAGCGCAGAATTCTCCCTGAGGCACAGAGCTGCCTCAGGGAGATTAAGTTCAGAATTAAAGTTTTTATTAAAGACAAGAGAAAAATCATTTAGACATGTCCTCATGAGCTGGGACATGTTTATCAAACGTTTGAAAATGTTTTATTTAATTAATAAACCCTTCATGAAACACACGAGATGGGACATGTTAATAAATATCACATAAAATGTATTAAAGTTTTTAAAAACGGGCATGAAGCCTCATCCCACCAATGGATGAGGTTTCATGTATTATCAGAAGCCCGCTGGGGCTCCTGGCCTGCCCGCCAACCTTAGGGTTGGACGGGCAGGGCCTTTAATTATCTTAATGATCCTGTCAATAGCCTCAATTGGCCATTGACAGGTCGGCGGGTGGACAGCTGATTTCGCTGTCCGCCCGCCTTCCTAAAAATTTAAAGGGACCGGGATGATGTCGGGGGTTCCTCCCGATGTCATCCCGCGTCTTTTTCCCCTTGGCGAGTGGGCCCCGCCCCCAAATCGCCGACGGGAAAATTCAGGCCACTGTCTCTCCTCATTGTTCCCACCAAAATGTATCGAGCGATTCTGCATCGAATTTTACACTTCCACCAAGCCTGCCTATGTCCTCTTGAAATCTATATTTGCCTTCCTCACTGTTTTACTGCACTTCCAGCTTTGGTGTCATCTACAAATTTCAAAATTGTGCCGTGTAACTCGAAGTCCAAGAGCAGAATTTTATGTGCCCCCCGCCGATGGGTTTTCAGGCGGTGGGGGAGACAAGTAAAATTCTTTAGATGGTCTTCCCACTGGGCTCCCGCCCCTCCCAACCTCCCTGCAATTTTACGGTGGGACAGGTGAGGTGAGGCCTAGGCTGGCCGGCCTGCCCTTGTTCTAATTGAGGCCCCTGTGGTCAATTAATGACCACTTAAGGGCCGTTTCCCACCCAGCCTCAATTTTCAGGCTGGTGGGAGGAATTCGGGGGCCGGGGAAGCCCGGAAAGTGACCCTGCTCGGGCCTTTGGCGGGAAGGCACATCCATCAATGGCCTCCTTTCAACATTGGTGCCCTTTCCACAAAGCCTGGTCCCTGCAGGTACTGCTCCCCCACCTGGCCTCACCACCACCACCCACGCAACCCACCCCGCACCCCCAATGTCCACCCCACACCCCTGCGCCTCAGCTCCCCTCCCTGCCCCGTGATTCCCACACTCACCTTGTCCTGGTCTATCAGGACTTAAACTCTGGGGACTGCTTGTAGTCCCAGTCCAGTCCACTGCAGCTCCTGGTACTGCTGCAACCAGGGAGCTGCTGGCCAATCAGATTGTCTGGCAGCTCCCTGAGCTGGGACTTCCTCCTAACTGAGGTACAGAAGTCCCATCTCCAGTCAGTTAACACTCATTGGTAGGGTTAAATGGCTGCAGGGCAGACAGTATCGGCAGGGATGCGTTCTCCACTGAATCTACGGAAGGCTGGAAGGGAAACTTTGCCATCTTAAAAATCTAGGCCCAAGTCATTAATGTACAGAAAAAACAGAAGGGCTCTAATATTGAACATTGAGGAATCCCGCCATATACCTCACTGCAGTTCAAAAGAAAATGGCCATTCACCAGACTCTATTTTCTATCCCTCATGCTCCTGTCCCTTTTATCTTATGGGTCTCAATTTTGCAAACAAGCCTAATGTGTGGTACCTTATCAAATATCTTTTGAAAGTCTAATTACATGACATCGACTGCACTGCCCTCATCCACTCTCTCCATTACCTCATCAAAAAACATCTTTTAATGAGCTATCGACCCCATTTGGCATTCAAGATAAATTCATCAGCTGTTTAATACAATGAGAGACAGGTAGTTATAACTCACAAATGTGCCTAGTGCAGCACATTATGTCGGCTTTTTTAACTTTGCTGAACTGGGTAAGTTCATTCAACTTGTCGTGACATTGACTATGGCTTTATGCCAAACATTGAATAGGTACGGTTTCTTCTGACACCCTGTTTCCACTTCTCTGCTGTTGCTCTTCTTTGAATCTGCTTCCTGCCAGTGTTGAAAAGTGTCACCCTTCTGTTCATGACCTCCTGAAGGGTGACTTTTATATTAACTGTTGTGAAGCAAGGAGGATGAAGTGGCCATCTCTGTGTCCTGCAACACACCCGTTTGACATTTTCCCAAGACAACCAAACTCCTGGGGCGAAATGTTACTGCAGCGGGATTTTACGCTCCCGCCGAAGCCAATGAGGTTTAGAACGTCTCGCCGCATCTTATGGCCCCGTCCCCACCGAAACGGGACCATAAAATTCTGCCCCTGGTTTGCAACATAAAACCTTCCAATGCTATCTGGTCTTTTATACTGCTGCAGCCCTTTAAATCCTGCAGCAGCACTCTATTTTCTGTTGCCAACAGATTAGTTCCCAAGGTGAATAGTTTCAACCCTCAATATTCTAACTAAGCTGATCCCACAGCACCCGCGCAGTTAAACTCCTGATGGTGACGATACCGTGGAGGGGAGACCCAGCTTGTTAAGTAACATGACCAATTGATAATGTTTCCTTTAAATGGCAGCGGAAAGAATTGATCGGACGGAGAGAGTTTCAGATATGATCTGAAAGACATCCATGCCATGTGCAACAAAATAAGAAAAAATTTGCTCTCATTAATGTATGAAGCCTGAATAGATACTTGGTTTCATAAACAATCCAGATCGCTGTAGAGTAATCTCTAGAGGCGCACTTTAACTGTTCCAGAATATTTGGTCAAAAACTAATAATAAGAAAATTACTTTTGACTTCAATCAAGAGACTGTTGGAAATATAAATTGTCCTGTGACTCCAAATGTTGCCTTAGTTTTGCTTTACAATATTCAACATTTAAAAATTCATAGGGGTTTCTCAGTATTTTGGTACTTATCAAACATCCCAAAAATTACGATTGGGAAGCAGTTCACTCCGTCCCTGTGTTGGGTGTTTTCTCTCGCTTGCATTTACCTGTTAGCCCATGAGGACATCGTGAACTACTTGTGTAAACGGGATGAGTTAATAAAAACAGAAAATGCTGGAAAAACTCAGCAGGCCTGGTAGCATCTCTGGAGAGAGAAACAGAGTTAACGTTTTGAGTCCGAATGGCTCTTCTCTAGAGCTAGACGGCATTCGCTCTTTGAGACAAAGGCCTTGAAGTTCGCTGTGGGGTAATGTTGTGAAAATGCTTAACAGGAATGCCTGACGTTGCTCTTTTGCAGACAGTTAGCATAGATTATATTAAACAGGCTCATACCTCTGCTGAATTAACAAAGAGAAAATATCAGATATCCAAGTCGGAGAAGACTCATGCAAAGCATATGTTGGGCTGAATGGCCTGTTTCTGTGCTGCAAATTCGATGCAATTCTACGCAAAGTGCTCAAGTACAATGCAGTTTCAAAGCTGGGAACAGGAAATAGATGATACTTTGGCCAAAGCTCGCATCATAATTAATTTCCACTGAAGATTCAAAATGGTGCTTAAAATGTGTGCCTGAAAAGCCACTCCTGCGTTAATTCAGTAACGTGAGTCCTCAGCATATGGTATAGACATAAGTGGTGTTTTAATTGAATGCAAGTATGCAAGGCTGACGTTGGGAGAGCAGACTGTTTTGTTTTGCTGCAGAGACAGCAAGGTTTGTTTCCTACTGGGAAGAACAGCAGTGCTAGATGTAATAGCTTAGTGGTGTTATTACAGTACATAAGCCTTTGATTAGAACACAGACTGAAGGAGTTCCCAGCTGGATTTACCCGCTTGGCCTCTCAGAAGCACTTGTTACTCGTTGACAGATATAGAAATGAAGTTTTAAAAACATTTGGATTTTCAGTTTGTTTTTCTTTATTGAGCCCTAATAGCAACGTGACTTTTACAACCCTTATTTACTGCTGTTATGTATTTTGTGACTGGTGTCCAGAATGCAGCTGTGTGGGATAACAGATTTGATGCACTTTGCCTTCAAACCCTCTACTGATATGTGAAAATTGGTGGTTGTTTACATCTACCTGCTTTTGTACAATATTTGGAGGTCACTGCGTGGAAATTATACTTACATGCCCCGGTAGACCCAGATGCCATTTTTCCTCTCCACTTGTTCAAAGAGCCCTTTGCGAAAACAGTAACTTTGCTGCATAATTTTAAAAGTTCTGCGGTATTTTTGTTCCCCTGTTATCACCAACCAATATGGTGCGGCTTGTCTGACATCCAAATTTGTCTTTGATCTGCCCCTGCATGTCTCTAGGCAACCAGGGGACACCAGCGTGGTGACTCAATGTCGTCATGCTGCTCTCCCTGCTCTGTGACTGCGTGATCAGATTGAGAAGCATTTTGAGATCTGCAGTATGGTAAATGCTGTACTGAGCTCAGACCTCTCCAGCAGGCAGTCAGCATCCCGAGGACACAGTGGCAAATGTAATATTAGAATGATATTTGTATAGAAACCAGGTACAGCCTGTGTCTAGAGCTTTTCAGTGGTGTCCCAGGGTGGATGATTTCAATTGTAGTTCCTCCATTATATAAGCTTCAAGCATTCACTTACATTGTATTTCGGCATAATCATAAAGGTCAAGGTATTTTTAACCGCAAAATTAACGGTTGCGCTGCAGATACGAACCAGTCTTTTACGGTTTAAAAGATTAAAATCTATTCTGGACCAAAATTATCTCTGCAGCTGCAGAATAGTTATTTGTAACATTCTGAGTCCCAGGCACATTCATTTGTCAGACTGCACACAGGTTTGGACAGGACTTTTGGATTCAGAGTCTGGGAGAGCTGTCTGTCACAAAATTAATGCATGAATCATGATGCTCATTCACTTCAGATGTAGAGTGCTCATATGTAGTAAATGTTACTTCCAACTGAAGTAATACTGATCTCCGATAAGATCAGGGTTAAATAGTCTGGGGATAGAGGAAGAAGTCGCTTGTAAAAGAATGTGTCACAAGAAATAGCATTGAATGACTGTGAATCAAGCCAATTAAGGACACTAACGATGATTGAAGTGCAGATGGGATTTATGGAGTAGTATAGATTCAACTGAAAATCATTGATGTTACCTACATGGTAAAAATATACAGAAATATTCTAAACCTTTGAACCCGCTCGTCTTTAAGGCTTTTTTTTTTCATCCCGCAAGTTATGAGCTGCTTGCAAAGATTGTCTTCTCCGACCTTTCCTGTTTTGCTAAGTGGGACACCGAGTTTGAACGCAGTGTGAGAATCATTAAGTACAGAATCTAAAACTTACAAGGTAGCAAAACTGACATGCTGTACTGGTGTCAGTTTCAGAATTAACATTTTGGTTCATGTGCTTCTAATAATCAGTGACCCTTACTTCACGTGCTTTCCACAGGAAATGAATACAGCAGAAATTACTTTGACCTACAGATGTATGAGGGAATAGACCCAAGGCAGTATAGGATAGAGGTCAGCACAGAAGATGAGTGTGAATTAAGTATGTAATTTCTTGTCATTATATTCTCTTCAAATCACTTTAATGAGGTGGGAATGACCGTTTGTAGTCTAGCCTACTTTTACGGTTTTAGGATTATAACTTGTTTCCTTATTAAAAGTTAGGACTAAAAGTGCATTTCTAATATGCTACTTTGGATGTGTGAGATATCGGAACGCATGCTATGTGTTAGCAGTCTGATATTAATATATTTAATGTTAGACTAAACTGGCGATTAGTTTCATTTCTTGTTTTAAATTAAACTGAGGTGTTTGATGTCTTCATATAAAACTCATTGTCCATTTTCTTAAGGCTCTTATAGGGTATTTTAGCAAACCATGGTATTAAAAATGAATCAAATTGGCCCACATTTTAATTCTTGTAACATCAATTAGCCGTAACATACCATTTCATTCTTCTCAGTTGCGAACGAAACCTATAAATCTTCAGAGAAAATTTATGAACATTTGAGGAGATTTTTGACTAATTTATAGGATCTAATAGGATGATTTCTTCAAGGCAAAAGAAAAAAAAAACTGATTTGCTGTTTAATGATGCTGATAACCCTGCTTCTAAATCACACAGAATTCACAATGTTCTCTGGTTGATTTTGAAATCCTGGAACTGAAGCATGGGGTCAATCGAGAGCAGCCGTAGCTATCTGAACGGAGGGGGAGGAAATGGCTTTCCTAAAGAATATTTAGCTTAAGAACATAGGGATTGGCGGAGGAAAAATGAACAACAAGGTCCAACTTTCCCTCTAAGCTGCACGGGTGCAGGGCCGAGTAGCGATCGGGGATGTGCTGCACGTGGGATGCACAGGCTGTGCGTAAGAACGTAACATGAGAACATAAGAAAGAGGAACAGGAGTAGGCCATTTGACCCTTCGAGCCCGCTCCGCCATTCAATAAGACCATGGCGGCAGCCCCTTTAAGCTGCGTGCAGGTGTGGCCATGCAGCCATCTCAAAGGGATGGCGTAGAGCAAGAAATGGGCCACATACGGCAAAGGGAATTTCGAGGGAGCAATGTCACTGTCCATCCAGCTTGCCTTCTGGTGGTCACATGATACAATGATAATGGGGCTGTTGACCAATCATAGCAATTAATCTTGATTATTTAGTCTACAACAGTCCCAGATGTGAGGCAAGGATAATCCCAGTGTTGGAGAAAGGTTAGGCAACCTTAGGTACAAACTCACCTCTTCCTCCCATGCATGCTGCAACTCGTCACACACCATGCCTTCCTTTACTACAGGACATTGAAAATGGAGTGCATCAGAGACGTGATACTTAACATCAGAAGGAAGAAATGTCTGAAGGCAGCATTAGTTTAATTAAATAACAGTTGTGTGCAACCTTTAGGAATGGCTTCCCGCCTCTGTTTTCATCTCTGTCTAGACCGCTTGCCTCCCCATGTCCTCCGTCTGTTAAGCATGGTGGCTCTGCTGAGTTCTGCATGGCAGCCAGCTATGACACTTCGGCCTCAAATTTTCTTAGGCTTCACGGCCTACAAGCGTGTTACCAGGGTGGGCAGTGGTTGCCGAGGGCAAAAGTTGAGGCAGGATGCACCTAACTGGATCTGTGTCCCATCAGTCATGCTCCAGAACCTTCCACAGACAGAGGATGTGAAAACTTCTTGCATTTGTTCCCTTTGCAGTTAACTTAAAAGAAAGAGGCAGGGCTGGCAGGTTGAGATCACTTTCCAGAATTCCTGCCAGTCCCATCTCTGGTGTCCCTCGTGTATTGTACATCTGCATGAAGCAGGTACAGTACTTTAATATGGCAGAGTGGGCCAGAGGGTCTACCGTGGTGGAAAACATTGGTTTCTTTACAGCAGCCAGCCACAAAGCGGCCCTTTCTGAAACGGGGAACCTATTTCTTCTACTTTCTTCCATCCTTGGCCAAACCATTTGGCAGAGGGCTCCAGAAGCTGCCAAATTTCCCCTATTTCTGCCCCCACCCACGCCTGCTTCTCCCCTCCTCCCAGCTCAGGTGTGTTGCTGCTGCTACTGATGTGGACACTCTTCTCCTTCATTTAAATCGCCTGATCCTGGTAAATTCAATGGGACGAGATGTGTAAATGGAGGAGAAGCCTCGCTCTGCCATCACAGCAGCAAAATGAAGTCAACGTGTTTCTCTGTGGATGGTTTGCGCTACTGTACAAATAGGACAAAGCTTTCCTCCCTCAGGAAGGAGTCCCTCTCTGTTGAATTGTAATTGTTGTAGCAGCTTATCCATGAAGTGGCATAATGCACTCAGCTGAATGCATGGACTAACAGAACATTCGACTTTGAAACACGTCTGCTTTGAACCAAAGGTTTTGAGTTGAGTTTCTTTGTTTCAGGTCTGTTGTAAAAGTGCATCTTTTCTTTCCCCGCTTCCAATATTCTACCCATACCCCTCTGCTCCTGATAGTTCTATCAGAAAGACATGTGTTATGTGTGAACATATGCATTTGCTCCTGGTAGAAGTTTTAACCATAGGGAACTCAGGAGAAACACCTTTACCCAGAGAGTGGTGAGAATATGAACCTCGCTATCGCAGGGAGCAGTAGAGATGATTAGAATAGATGCGTTTAAGGAGAGGCTGCACCTGAGGGAGAAAGGAATGGAAGGTCATACTGATAGGGTTAAATGAAAGGGGTAGGAGGTGGCTTGTGAAGAGGATAAACACTGACATTCACCAGTTGGACAGAATGGCCTATTTCTGTGCTGTACATTCCATGCTGCTGACAAATCATAAGTCCCGAAGGACTCCTAGACAGCAGTTGGTGTTAAACTCCTGGGGAAGGAAGAGACCACACTCTTTACTTGGAATAGATTTATTCACAGAGTGAAACATTACAGGTATATATCTCCTGATCCCACTCAACTCCTTTGTCAGTGAGTGTCTCTTTATATATGCTCAATCTAATCAGTCCCCTCCATCTGTGTGTGCTTAACCTCAATTGATACAATTAACAGTTGGGAATGAAAATTGTGGCCAGTTAACCCCCCCCATTCCTCACCTACACACATTGAGAATATTTGTAGAACGCTACACCTGGTCCAGTTGAGGTAGGTTAAGTAATTCAGCGTAGGCCAGGGACTGAAATTAGGATTGCTATCTTTTGATCAATAGTACCAAGTAACTTTTGTGTGAAGCAAGACGTCCATCCTGGAACATGTAAACTGAGGGACTGTATGAAAGTTATCAGATTTACTTTCCTCTGTAAATCGAGACTGGCTTTTTACTGAATGCAAAGACATGAAGCTAAACAGGAAAGACCATGGATGAGTATTTACATTTTGTATAGTTTTGGCTACAAATCTTTCCTGCATGCAGGGATTGTTTTCAATTTTTGGTGTCAGAATCAAGCCTCCCAGGGTCAGATGTAGAACGACAAGGTGCATAATAAATCCCCTTCTCCTGCACTTCAAAAGCATGCCCTATCCCCATAACCTCCATATAGCATCCTATGTCACACCAGTGTGGGTCCATGATGCTACTGTAGCCCTGCAGGGGAAAGGAGAATATATGTGAAAAAGTGAAAGTCACCATTGTCTCCTCCTTCATTAGAGAGAGGCAACTGGTGATGAGTTTAACCTGAGGGTCACAACACTTCAGGTGAGGGGCAAGGTTGAGAAGGCAGGGACCCTCATGGACAACCTCAGCTGGCTCAGGAATTGAACCCACACTGTGGGCATCACTTTGCCATCACAAACTAGCTGCCCAGCCAACTGAGCTAACCAACGCCCAAAGCACGAGCCCCTAATTCCTCACCCAGTTCTGCTTGGACATGTTTCAACAAAGCAAATTACAGACTTACATGAACCGGAGATTGGTTCCAGTGAATACGGACAGTTCAAGGAGTTATGGCCGAATATTATTAAACCAAGTATGGCCGGGATATTTTGAAATTAGGATCTTCATTGGAAGCTGTAGTCTACCTTTATCGTGACAGCAAAATAACTGGGCTTTGTCCTGGAGACGATTTAAACATGTAGTACATTTGAATAATTGTGGTTAAATAGTTTTAATCAGGGGGCCTTATCCCTCCTGTATTGTTATGCTGTAGCATCCATGCTTTACTCACATTACTTATAAAGCTGGAAGGAAAATGGTTTCTTCTCTGTGGTCTTCTCCACCAAAATGTCAGTTGTCTGTACGTTAGTAACAAACAATGCTGTGGGTTCCTGGCAATGCATTTGCAATAATCATAGTTTGCCGCACCGTTTTTCTGTGCATTGCTACCAATGGGTTCTGCCAAAAGGACATGTCTTTTATTATTCCATCTCTTTTGTGATAGCATAATTTATTGCACATTTTCCAGAGGTATTAGATTTCATTAGTATACTTCCTCTGTCCATTATTAAGTACAAAAATGCCCCGAGGCTAACTTCCCAGCCTGTCATGTCTATTAAATATTGTGCACCCACAAGTAAAAATGGTTGTGCATTACGTGAGCAACAACAGGTTTGAAATACAAGTGCATAATTACATCATCCTGCATTGAAAATGATGATACATGGTAGCTTCTCATTTTAATTAAAGAACTCAAACCGCGACCCATGTACAATGACAGCCTAATTACGTGGGGTTCAATTCTATAATTTTTTGCAATTAATGCGAAACTCTTGTGTGGTTGGATCCTGGATGCACTTTAGCAAATAAGAGACGATACACATTAATTTTACCTTGTCACTTAAAATGCATGTTTGGGGGAAACGTGGCTGCTTCTGTGGGGCGAATTTCCGCTGCCCTGGTTCAGAGCTTCACGGGCTGGGAAATGAAAGTAAACTTATCCCTGCTTAAATACTACATTGGTCACACCACTTCTGTTACAAAGACAATTTTAATGGGGTTGCACACGCTTTTCCCCAGGAATGCTTTGGAGAGCATAACTTTGATAACATAACCGCAGGACTTACAACGCCGATTTTATTGAAAGAAATAGCCTCTTTTTAACAACCGGCGCACCGAAACATCTGGGATGAATGACGCATGCAGGGCTTCCCTGTGCTCTTGAGAGTTTTGGGTGTAGCGCTGTTATGCGGAAGTGTTTTAAGCAAATGTAGGTATTAAGATGTTGCAACTTCAACCGTATGTACAGCACAACAGCTTTGAACTCCAGGGCAAAGAATTCCCATTAGTATCGTGCCAACGCGAATAGCGAAGATAAAAATCAGACTATGTTTGACATAGATGAAAGCAAATGCGGTGGGTATGCATGGGGCAAGCAGGTTGTTGCAAGGGCCCCGTTGCTCATTTATTTTTTTCTCTTCAGCACCTGACAAGAACGATGACATGGATTTGTATCTAAAACTGCTGAAGCTTCTAGAAGATGAGGAAGGAAACCTGGAGGACAGTACACGAGGTAAACTATCGGCTTGGCAGCCCGACAGCAGGTTCCTGAAGTTACGATCTGTTAAAAAAGCTACACCACACAGACATTTTGAAGTCAGCTTTTAATGCTCCGTGTAGGGATTTTCCTTCTTTCCATGTTTATGGATCAGGCTCCTGTGCATTGAGTCCTCGTGTGTGGCCCCAGTGCAACATGCCAAAAGTGCACGTGATGCAAATAATACATAACCACAGACGTAAAGAGGGTGATCAGGATAACAGCAGCCTATATTTATATAGTGCCTTTAACGCAGGTTGGAATTTTCCGGAATCAGCGTGGGTGGGACCGGAAGATTTGGAGAGCAGCCAAAAGCCCGTTGACTTTGGGCGGGAATTTCCGGCTCGGCCTGCTGGCCGGACCGGAAAATCCCGCCCAACGGCGGGAAACGTCCCCGAAGCACTCCGCAGGAGCGTCATAGAGCAAAGTATGAACGCAGGAGATATTTGGGTGGATGACCAAAAACTTGGTCAAAGAGGTCGGTTTTTAAAGAGCGTCTTAAAAAGGAAAGTGAGATAGAGGAGCGAGAGGTGTAGGGAAGAGCTTTAGGCCCAGGCGGCTACCAGCAGCGGCGCGGTTAAAATCGGGGATGTTCAAGAGGCCATGATTAGATGAATGTGGATATCTTGGAGGGTTGTGGGGCTGGAAGAGATTACAGAGATAGGGTGCGGGTGAGGTCATGGAAGGACTTGAAAACAGGGATGAGAATTTTAAAATCAAGGCGTTGCTTGACCGGGAGTCAGTGTGGGATTCAGCGAGCACAGGGGTGATCGGTACAAGGGACTTGGCACGAGCTTAGAATAGGGCAACGGGGCTTGGGATGACCCCAAGTTTACAGAGGGTAGAATGTGGGAGACCAACCAGGATCATGTTGAAATAGTCAAGTCTAGAGGTAGCAAAGGTGTGAATGAGCGTTTCGGCAGCTGAATAGCGGAGACAGGGTGAAGTCGGGCGATTTAAAAAAAATTCATTCATGGGATGTGCCAGCATTTATTGCCCATCCCTAATTTCCCTTGAGAAGGTGGTGGTGAGCTGCCTTCTTGAACCCCTGCAGTCCATGTGGTATAGGTACACCCACAGTGCTGTCAGGGAGGGAGTTCCAGGATTTTCACCCAGCGACAGTGAAGGAACGGAACTGGAACAGAGGTGAAAATAGGCAGTGATAGTAATGGTGTGAATATGTGGTGTGAAGCTCATTTCAGGGTCAAATAACAGACCGGCTTAACTCAGAGTGTTGTCAGGGAGAGGGACGGAGTCAGTGGGTAGGGAATGGAGTTTGAAACTAGGACTGAAAACAAGCAGTCCAATTAAGAAACAGCCAGTGGAGAAGTGGAGAGAGATGATGGTGAGGTCAAGCTGGGCACCATCAGTATATGTGTAAAGACTAACACTGTATCTTCGGATAAGGGGGGGAACAAAAGGAGGAACATGTGGATGAGAAATAGGAGGGGGTCAAAAATAGATCCTTGGCAGACATTAGAGTTAATGGAAATAAAAACAGACAATGCTGGAAAAACTCAGCAGGCCTGAGAGCATCTGTGGAGGGCGAAACAGAGTTAACATTTCGAGTCCGTATGACCCTTCTTCAGAGCTAAAGAGAAGTAGAAAGTGATGGAATTTATAGTGTTTAAGGGGGGGTGGAGCAGGTAAAGAAGGATAGAAGGTCAGCGATTGGTGGGGAGAGATAAGGAGAGATTGACAAAGATGTGATGGATACGAGACAAAAGGAGTGTTAATGGTAGTGGTAAGGGCTGAAGAAGGTGCTGATAGTGGCATAAAAGTAACAAAACAGTATGTGTGAATAGCAGAACAAGGGTCAGCACTCTGTGAAAGAACAACATAGAACAAGTGATGGATGGCCCTTTTTGGGGTGGGGGAGGGGGTGGTGGTTGAGGAAAAAGGATAGAAAAAGGGATAAAACAATGAATAAAAATAAAAATAAGTAAACAAAAAATTCTAAAAGGGGTTATGAAAGAGGTGAAGATAGAGGAGAGAGTTCATGGCCTGAAGCTGTTGAATTCAATGTTAAGTCCGGAAGGTTGTAAAGTGGCTAATTGGAAGATGAGGTGCTGTTTGTCTAGTTAACGGTGTGGATACGGGAAGGGCAGCCATTGCAAATGATACTCTGGAGTGAAACACTTAAAAAAACCCATAGGATTTTGACCCAGCGACGGTGAAAGGAGGTGGAACAGAGGTGGCAATAGGCTGTTCTGTTGAAGGGTCATGAAGACTCGAAACGTCAACTTTGCTCTTCTCCGCCGATGCTGCCAGACCTGCTGAGTTTTTCCAGGTATTTCTGTTTTTGTTGTGGCAATAGGCAGTCTTAGTGATGGTGTGAATTTATGGTCAGAAGCTCATTTCAGGGTCAAATAGCAGACTGGCTTAATTTCAGACTGTTGCGAGGGAGAAGGATGGACTTGTTAGCTCCACTAGCTGTTGCTTAATAGCCCTATGATGCCTCATTCTGGTACATCCATGGGTTAAAAATACAGGGACGGTGTTTAGTGACTCTCACAGTACAAGTGCCCCCCATGTCACAGAGCAGGGAGCAACATGACAGGAAAGTGCTGAGCAGAAGAATTGGCACCTCTAAGGAGATGGGGATCCACAGTGCTCCCTCAGTACTGCACTGGAGTGGGACGGGAACACACAGCTTTCTGACTCAGAGGTAAGAAGGCTACTAATGGAGTCATGGCTGGTTAAATAGATATTAGTCCAATGGTGCTTTTCCCACAGTACTCAAGGAAGGATGAAGTCATTGCTGGGAGTTATCCTTCAAAACAAGACTAGTATTTGTTTAGGAAATATTTCAACTGGTAAAAAACAATCTCCAGTGTAAGTGATTCTATATAAGTGCACAGTAGTGTATTTAGGTTAGGTGGTAAAACTGCATTCCATCATACGCCAAGTCCAAATTCTTATGTAATTGGAGTGTGGATTTGTAATACTGTTGCTGACAAATCATCCATCATTTTTTTGTTTGTGGTGGGGGGTTGGGAAGGGAGAGGGAAGAAGGTCATAATCTTGTAATCTGAAAAGAAAATTATATTTTGATATTATGCCAGATGCTGTGTTGAGCTCATTTCAAAGACTATCAGACAATTACTTTCTCCGAAATCCATTTCTAGTATAAATACAAATAATTTGACAGAATAACAGCTTGTGTTTGACATCTTGCAATAGGATTTAGCTTTAGATTGTGGAGGCACAGTACATGGCAGTTCATCAGAATCAAATGCATGAATACATTTGGCCAATTTTGCTTGATAGGTATCATTGGATATTTTGTTAAAAAGCAGCTTAAAGATCATGAATACAGAACATTAAATTGTCATTGCCAGTGTGCTTTCTACTGAAATAGGGAACACAGCAGCCTTTAATAAGCTCAAGGCTCTTTTACAACCAGAGTAGATGTAACTGATTGTTACAGTAATCATCATGAGACAATTCCTCAATTTGTTCATAAAATATGCCAGTGAGTTGGTTGCACCTATTAAAGACGTCCCATTGTTGCTTCTAGGCGGGGAAATCATGTAAAGCCTGGTGTCATTGTCCTCAAGATTTTATTGGCCGTTATTTCAGGAGAAGCAGTATCAGTGATCCTTCATCCGGACTACCTAATGTCAATGCATTGCGTGGAAATTTTGTTGGTTTTCCAGTGGTACATGTTTTTCAATTATTGCTGGCACCGGCAATGAGGTCAATTTGAACAACACTGGTCTCATGATCCTTAAGTATATTTAGGCAAAGTAATGGCAGAAGGTCATCAATTTCATGGTTGAGAATTGTAATGCAGCTAAGGCAGTGGTTTGTAAAGTTCTGTTCCATCCGTGGACTGTACATGCCTTCTCTTTGTCTCTCTAACTAATAAAACTTTGAATTTGTCCATGTTCATTTGCCACTGAACAGCTTGGGTGTGAACCCTGTAATTGTTCTTAATAAGCAGTGGGTGAAATCTAACTGGTATTGTGTTGACATGGAATAAAGCTGTAGATAATAAATAATAAATAAATAGGCGTATACGAGAGATCTTTATGAGGGTTTGATCACCCACGATCACCTGCCAAGCCGCACACCCATACCGAGTGGACAGGGGAAACCGATGTCTCACAACTTTCCAAATCTCACTTATGGCTCCTGGTAGCTGGCTGTGCAAACCAGAGGCTGTGCCCCGGGATCTCAGCTCGGGCAGTCGCGCAAACCTAAGTGAGGGACCCGTCAGCTGGAGTGCTGTGGGGACGTCACCTCCCCTAATGTGCACAAAGACTGGGAATGGCGGATGAGGTAGAAGACCCTAACAGGTTAGTGGGACAATGGCTCAGCAGGAGGAGACGACCAAGGTGCGTGACATACCCAGGGCACTCTCGTGATGCTTAGTAGGCAAGTAGCCAGAGTCTGGGACCTCCCACAGTATAATTCCCATAATTAGCCATGGAAAATCATGACAGCAGATTTACTGGCAGGAGTGGCTGCAATAAGGACAGGAGGAATAAATACTGACAATGGGTGCTGTCTTGGCTCCACCCCCCCCCTCCCCACTACCCCCCACCAATTTTCCACCCATTCCCATGGGTGCCAACCATGGCAACATATGTCACAAGCAAGTAGAACTCTGGCATTGCCAAACTGTGCAAGTCTGTGACATGAACTGTGCTTTCATGTTGTGAATATCCATAAACAGTGGGAAGGGATAATGATAACCCTTTAAAATATATTTCAGCCACTTTGCTTAGTTTTAAGTGCAGTTTTTAGCAAGCGTTCTGCTTCAGAGAATGCTTCTTCCTACTCCCCTGTACTCATAGGCCAGGCCCACGTCATTTCAGAACGATCTGGTCGAACGTAATGGGCGCTGTGTGAAGAATTATTTTAGGTGGGTGGAGCTCTCGAGGCTAGCACTGGAATGGTCAGATTCATAAGGCACCCACGGTGTGACATGTTCAGGAGCATTCTTCATGTATCTAATGACAGAAACCACTGGAGCTCACGTGGGACATGAAAACACTGGAATTCACAACAATATACTGGGCCTGCAGCAGGAGGTGGAGAGTGAGACGATCCCTCCTTATGTCGAACAGTTCGAGGAGAGCGTACAAGATGACGTGATTCTGGTTGGCAGCCTTTCACTGGAACAGGTCAGAGCTAAGAACTAAATAATAATGTCATCTCACCCCTTTCTGTTATTATGCTGTCATCTCCCTGCACCACCTAATGAAATAATTCTCGCCATCCGCAAATGACTGATACAAGCTCTATATCACAGGGAACATGCATTCAAAATCATTTGGAAGGGTGCTAATTATTTTTTTAAAAATCTGTTTAGTATTTTGCAAGTATCATTGTATTACTATGCTTCTGTTGTTGGTTTGAAACACAAATTATAAATGTGGAACATGTGTATTTAAGGATTAGTGGTGTACTCATTGAAAAAATAGTTGAGGAAATGGGAACAGGAAGATCCACAAATTACCTCATTTTTGTTCCTTATATAAAAATACAACAATGAATCATTAATTTATTGAGCATATGAAGTAGCAGGGAGTGCCTTCGTCTTTGGTATTACAAGCTAACCAGAATTTTTGAGGACTATTTCGTATTGGAATAACTTACTAGGTTCAAAAAAATCTACAGCCAAAGGTTATGTTAAAAACACTGAACAACAGAGCAATTGCCCTTGGACCATATTTGGTACTTAAGAGCATTGTAATCTATGTCTTTTCTTTGCCTGAATAGGCCCCAGATCAACGACAGAGGTTTGTTCATGCACACGTGGATTGTCGGTCGCAGGAGAAGCATCTGGTTCTGCAAGAAAAGCTGTCTGTCAAAACACAGGAGGAAGAAGCCAGGCATCGAGTGGTGGCACTTATAAGGGAAAAAACAAAGGTATCTTGATCAAAAACGGAAAATGCTGGTTTTTGTTTCAGATTTCCAACATCCGCAGCATTTTGCTTTTATAAAGGTGTCTTGATCCCTTGCCATGCATGCTTCAGTGGGTTCCGAGTCTGTCTGTGGCTAAATGTTATACTGCCAGAGGATGTTTGTCATTAATCCCTTAATGAGGTAGCAATGATTAGGCCATGATTCATTTTATTTTTAAATGAAGATCCAAAATTATGGGCTTTTGAGGCAAGTCTTAACAACGATTAGTAAGTCCATCTACTCTCTTTACGCTGTTGCAGTCGAGGCTGTGAAATCACCACAATAATCAATTTTCAGTACCTTTATTGACAACCTTCAGCAATACATTTGTATTCAACAGAAACCCCAGTTAAAATGTGAAACACGGAAACTGAAATAATGCATGAGTTAAATAGCCAGGCTAGAAATATGTGCTTCTGATCAACGGGGGTGTTTTGAGCTCTTGTATGTTTTTGAGTGATTGTTACATAATGTAACAATTTATTTTGTATTCCCAGTAAATAGCAGCTCACTTGAATGGTACTTTCTCTCCTGTGGAAGAAACTTTGTTCATCATTACAATCAAATGATTTCAACAAATACCTGCGACGTGGGCATTTTTTTTTCAGCAGCAGCAATGTGCTTTGGTTATGTATAGTTAGGCAATTATGTTAGGATAGCAAAGCTTGAAAAGCAATATAAATGGTTTGTGTGCCCTGATTAAATATGACAACTCTGCTGTAGATAGCTATTATGTTGCATGGCTTCATTTGAGAAGTGTTTGCTTAATTACTTATTTTGATTTGAGGGCAAGCTTTCCATATTTTTTCTCCGCAGTCTCATCGAGGCACCCACCAACTTTAACTGAGGAAGTGGATGGCAGATTGCTCTCAGGCCTCCAATGATGCCACCATGAATTGGCCTCTAGACCAGTCTAAAGCTGACTCTCTCTGTGCAAGTTACCCCGTCTCCTGGGGTGCTTGTGGGGGGAGGGAGGGGGCGGTAGGGTGGTGCCTCAGTGGCATTAGGATGAAGCCTTGCTGGCACTGCACATTTGTTACTCTAATAAGCTGTTGAACATTGCTGAAAAGAGGGACATGTTGCTGAAACTTTTCGCCTTGCACTCATCAGGACAAATGCAAGAATGCCAAATTTCAAAGGATCATAATAATTTGCACCACAGGAGAAAAGGGTGCTGATTGGCTGACAAGTCGACTCTGATTGGCTGAGGCATTACCATGGTGAAATCAAGGGGAGCTGTGGATTCCCCAAGTTCCTGGGTAATTCCAAAAAGGCGCATGGCTCCTTGTTCAATCAGGGCAAGTTGATTATTGGAGTTTAATTGATGTTTAATTTGTCCTCTAGTACTACAAGAATAGCAGCCTGTGTTTCTATGGAGGAGGAGGGATCAATTACTCCAGGGATCATAGTAGCTGCTGCAGATCCCCGTGCATTATGCTGCATTGATTTCTAGAATAAGAAGAAAACTTTGCACATGTTCCTGCAAATCATAACTGTAGCCTTCAGCATCGCCGGTGTCAGTTGCTGCACACACTTGGAGGAGATGTGATTATTTCTCAAGCATCCTTCAGATCTGGGTCTGACGACTCCAAAGCTTTGGCAACCTTCTCCTCAGCCTTTTGTCAGGAAGATTGGCACATCTTCAACCATTCGCTGAACCTTCCTGTGTCTTAGCCTGACTGATACCATAGCTTTCTCCTGGATGAAAGTACCTCAGCTGGTGTAAGGGCATAAGGAAGTTAAAGACGCAGGAGCGAGAATGAGAGGTTTGTGGCAGAGGAACACGAGGATGATCTTGTTCCAAGAATTCCTGAATGGACATATACTCAACTTCAACACCCTCATCACCGTGATTCTCAATATCATCACCATGGACCATGAGAAAAATTTTCTTCCCTCATCCTCTTAATCATTCTCTTTGTCTCAGGTTTCTGTCTTGGCTCCGCAGGAAAAGAGGTCTAAGCTCAGGATGGGTGAGGAGAACACCCTTGGTGTCAGCTGTAGCTCAGTGTGTAACACTCTTGCCTCGGAATCAGAAGATTCTGGGTTCATGCCCAGGACTTTAGTGCAAAAATCTAGGCTGACATTCCAGTGCAGCACTGTGGGAGTACTGCAGTGTTGGAGGCACTATCTTTACGGTGTGACCCGGTGTGCCCTCTCAGGTGAATGGAAAAGATCCCATGACACCATTTTGAAGAAGAGCTGGGTGGTTACTTCTAGCGTCCTGGCCAATATTTATTCCTCAACCAACATCAGAAAAATAAATTATCTTGGTCTTTATCACATTTCTGTTTGTGGGAGTTTGCTGTGCACAAGTTGGCTGTTGAATTTCTACATTACAACAGTCACTGCACTTGAAAAGTACTTCATTGGCTGTAAAGGACGTCAGGACATTCTATGATCATGAAGCGTGCTAAATTAATGCAAACCTTTCTCTTTTGGAGATGAAAGAGTGAGAGAAAAGCGAGGAAGTCTGTTGCTTTGTGCTGCTTTGACAGCATATGATGACAATCATGTGTTTCCCTGCCACATTTTTTGGATATTTATGCCAAGTCTTAGAAGATTTTCTTTAAAAGTGGCATTCACACAAGTCAACTGTTAGTGCTACCTAACAGTCAACTCACTGAGTTGCCTACTTAGCGGCTCTCCCCGCCTGTTGCTGCAATCCTTAATTAATTCTTGACTTCCTTTAGGCTGGATTCCCAATTTCCTGCCTCCCACATCTCCTCCACCCCCAGCACATTACTCCTGTCATACACAGGACTCGTGCTACTGAACTCCCACTGAAAATTTCAATGAGCAAACTCATTACTTTGCGATGGGGTCAATGCAGGAGAACATCAGTGGACACAGGTCCCAGTCTATAGGGACACCAAATGGGCATTCATGGCCCCCTTGGCACTTTGGGGATATGACCTATATTGATATAATAAACAGCCATGAATCTGGCACATGCTCGAGTCCCAAATTGAATCTGTAGGGCAGAATGTGATGGATCTGGGCAAACTAGTAGCCTACAAAGAATGGTAATGAGCTAAAATGCTTTATATACATCAATGAAGAAAAGTGAACACCATTCTGCAAATTTTCATTCACAAAGAAAATCAAATCAGTGAGTTAGCAACCATCGCAAAAGCAATGAATCAGATGCATGACTTTCTTCATCTCCTCCAAGTGGCTAGATTTGTTTCTCATAATGTAACCTGTGCACCACACACACATACCCCCTGAAACTGTATGTCACTCAGGATGCTGCCATGCCTGCGGTCAAATGGGACTTCTGTCCGGCCAGTGGTCCCCGATGCTTTTCCTGTTAAAAATTCCGAGATCAAATCCTTTAAATATTGCAGGGTGAGCCAAAGACGCAAGTCCTGCTGACAGGAGGCTACCTACACCAGGAGACCTGGATATGAGTTGTGGAGTAAGCACTTAAAGCTGCAGCATTCGTGGCAGAAGCAGTGGGGTTACCAAGCTGAACACACAGACCCGAAAGGAACCAAAACGAAGAGAACCTCAAATTTCTCGGACTGTGACGTAAACGTTGTTTACGCTGAAATTAGGCACGGAGGTGGAATAGTGGGATTGTGTGGCACAAGAAATGTCGATACAGCAGGCGTGACTGCTCGAAAGAAAATGGCGCAAGTATTGATGAATGATTCCTCACTCCCCAGGCCCCCTTTCTCATGTAGGTTTTTGATCTCACAAGGCCAGCAAGGGTAGGTGCCATGGCTGCAAGTGTTGTTAATACATATTATGTACATTTCAGACATTGACCTATCGTCAATCTTAAAATGCATCCACAAATCGAAGGCGATCATCCTGTGCAGTAAATGATCTGTCATCACATCTTCACATGGAGGATTTCAATTTAATGGATACTGCACCTCAGGAATTGGGCAGAACTTTTACCTCAATGACTCAAGAATTCTTGTTATTTTCAGTCACAGACTGAAAATTGTCGTCACTTTTTTTGTGGAATCCCCATAGAAAATAAGGAGATTTCAACAGGTGTTCACGAATTTCAAAAGGACAGTTTACAGGAGGAGGGGCAGCAGGAGGTAGAGAAGGAAACGCAAGTTCTGGGAATTCACTCAGCTAATGCTTCCGGGATGGAGATGAGGGAGCGCCTCCACCTACAATTGGCTTGTTTGACTCAGTGCTAACCATTGAAGACTAGAATATGGGGCGGAGTTTTACGGCCCCGTCGTGGCGGGGGCGGGGCCAGAACACGCGGCGAGCCGTCCAATCCACCAGCGGGAGGGGCTGTAAAACCCCACCCGTGGTTTGTCATATATGACGCTAATACTCGGAGGAGAGCCTGACATGACCCTAACAGGAAGGAAAATGTAGACAGTGGGAGACCCATGATATTTCTTACTCATCTCTGCAGAAACTGGAGGCAAGAAAAGAGAGAGAGAGAGAGAGAGGAGAAATGGGCAGTGCAAGATGCTTCAACATCTGGCACTGCCAGTAGAAATGAGCCTATTCTGTCATGAGCTCTATCACTTACCCATCTAGATAGGTTCACCCCATGTAACTCCTAGATGAAGAGTTAACATAAAGTGATTTGCAGTACACAAGGAAATCAGGGGGTGATGTACCTGAGTGAACGTTTATATAGATGTGAGATTCTACATGTTGAGCAATCAGACAACAAGCTTGAGCCCTGTTGGGAAAACAAAATGCTTGTGGTGCATTAGGTTCACATAATGGCACTGCAAAGACTCTCCCATTGTGTGAACAGATTTCAATACCATCCTTTATTGCAAGGGTGGTGTTGTTTAAGAGTAAAGATGTCTTGCTGCAATTATATAGAGCTGTGCACTGTTTTCATCTCCCTGCCTAAGGAAGGATGTACTTGCCTCAGATGGGGAGCAATAAAGGTTCAATACATGGATTCCTGGGATGAGAGGATTGTCCTATGAGGGGCGAATGAGTCAAACGTGCCTACATTCTCTGAAGTTTAGAAGAATGAGAGCTGATCTGATTGAAACATATAAGAGGGCTTGATGAGGTAGATGCATTGAGGGAGATCCCCCTGACTATTGAGACTAGAAGAAGGGATGATAGTCTCAGGATTAAAGGGTCAGATGTTTAGGTCTGAGATGAAGAGAAATTTCTACACTCAGAGGGTTGTAAATCTTTGGATTCTGTATCCTGGGGGCTGTGGCTGCTCATGCAGTCATTGAGTATATTCAGGACTGAAATTGATATTTTTAGGCACTTGAATCAGGCAGGTGACAACATAATGGAAAAGTGGAGTTGATAATGAAGATCAGCCAGGATCTTATTGACTGTTAGAGCTCGCTCAAGGGCCATATGGCTTATTCCTGCTCCTATTTCATAGGTTTTTATGTTCTTTACGGTACCATTGGAGAGTGCTTTTCTAAGTAAGGCATTCTGGAGCACGCGACAGCTACAGGAAGGTCTCTGCACTGTCCACAGGCCTTCTAATGCCCAGGTGCATGGATATATTGAGGAATGATGATCTGGCGTTATACATCTTCATGGCTGGGTAATTATAGGAAGGTCAAGATCTCCTGTGATGCTGTTTTAGGAGTCTGGCTTCCCAGGTTCCTGCTGTTCCTCATCCTCTCTCTCTCTCCACCCATGAAGAAATGACAAACAAGAGAATCTCCATTGGAATAAACAATTTGTAGCCTTCAACTTCATTTTACACAAACTACAGATGGAAGTGGCAGCCTTGAGGGGGGACTTTCAAATGATGCTGGGTGCTTTGAAAATAAGGAGCATAATAAGAATTGGTAATCTTCATGTGTCCTGAGACTTTTTCAGGTGAGGCAGGTTGAAGTTTATGGGGTGAGATGTGACACTGTGGTAAATGGCCGCATGGTCTTTTTACTCATTGCAGGGTACGAGCACCAATGACTGCTGTGCATTGTGTGAATTTGGGACTTGATCGATTGTGTTGCTCATCAAAGGTGATCAGTCGTTTGTGCAGATGTGCCTATTTGTGAGGGTTGGCTAATGGCGATGGTTTCTGTTGTATCTCATCTCATGTCTATGTGATACCAGGGCCCCTTTGCCATTGTGTAACTGTGCGTCTGCCTTGCAGGATAACTGAATGGAACTGCCTGCACAAACAACGCACCTATGACCTGCATGGCGTAACTGTGTGCTGTCGCTTTGGTGATATGATGGGACTACCCTGCTGCTGTTTGTCGGGCCTCTGTTGATTGTAAGGTCAAGGTAGCAGTTACCTTGAAAGTCAGTGGTGGATGCATATTCCGGCTGTGACTTCAGCAGTGCACAGATTTATGTGTAGACATTTTTGGGTAGTGTGTTCTCCTCTATGAAGGTGATCTCCTGCATGTGCAACTAGAAACGCTTGACCCTGTAATGACATAATGACAGATGAAGCAGACACAGAGAAGGTGCCAACATACCTGTCTGGCAATGCTTTCCCTCAATCTTCCTTCTCCACAACCTGTAAAAATGCAAGAATGTCAAAAGGACTTCCTGTAGAGGCAGCACAGTATGAAGTCTCCAGGTATTCAGCTCTGCTGTAGTAGGTGCAAAACAGCTTTTTAAAGTTTCCTGCACTGATTCAGGTCTCTCCTTGCCTGAGTGGAAAAACCAACATTGTGAGGAAAGCAGCTACCCAGTTTGTGAAGTTTTAGCAAGGGAAGGAACAGCAAGAAGCAAATGCGGGAATTGTTTAATTAAAACAAAATGGTTGACAAAAATGAATGCGGGACCTCCATTGTATCACTTGACGATAACAGTATACTGAACTCTGAGCCACTGACAGTGCATCAGAAATGTATGGTAACACACTATGCACATTGGACTCTGAGTAGATCTCAGCAAATAATGCAGAGCAGTCGCCACCTGAAAGGCTTTTTTGGGGCCTTTGATCATGTTTTATTTTCTTAACCTATTGTCATAACCTATGAAGCCTCTCTTTTATCCTGCAGAGAAATATAGCCAAGCAATTAAAGAACTAAATTTCGCCAGGCTAGATTATCCATATACTCCAGGAAATCCTGGATTTAATCCCATGTGATCTACTGGATCTCAGTTGGGATCACAGCTGTCAGTTGGACTCAGCATCCCTGGTTGAGACAGGAGAATAGCAACCTGGGTTCCTATTTGTGCCCACTTGTGACCACAGGTGGAAGGGTTTCTGTGTGAGCATTGTGCGGGGAAAGGGGAAAGATTGGATGTCATGTCCTCCCTGTAGATGAATAGTCTGTTAAGACATGCATCATGGTCATTTGGATATTGGTGTGTGTAGAACGTCACCCTGCCTAGGAGGCAACACCGTCAGAAAAATAAAAGAAATGGAGAGTTTCATTCTTATATAAAATCCAGGTTTATTTTAATGGAATGCAATGTTTTCAGATAGAACCTCCCAATTGTGCTCAAAAATAGTTATTAAAACAACAAACCATTATGCCTAGTGGCTTAACCAGCAGCAAAAGTTCCTGTTTCACTGATTGAAAGAATTGAGAGTGTGAAATGGGAGAACAGGCACAGAAATGTTGTACTATATTAACTTGCTAAGGACTCCATTTTGAGTAGGCCCTCTGAACTTACTCAGGTAGATTGGTTGCAACGTTTTGAATGAAGAAAGGAAGACTTACATTTACATAGCACCTTACTCAAGCTCAGGACATCCCAAAGTGTTTTACAGTCAATTAAGAGGAGAGTGCGAGAGGAGGACCCTAGGACAGGCAGTCAGCAGCACCTAGAGGAGAGTGCGAGAGGAGGGCCCTAGGACAGGCAGTCAGCAGCACCGAGAGATTACATCTGAACAGGAACGGGACCAACATCCTCGCGGGGAGGTTTGCTAATGCTATTGGGGCAGATTTAAACTAAATTGGCAGGGAGATGAGATCCTGAAAAGTAGTTCAGAGGGGAGAGAAGCCGAGATGGAATTAGAAGTTAAAACACTAGTAAGTGAGTCGAGAAGGCAGGGGAAACATAGGCTATATAAGATAGAAGTGAGTTTAGTAAGGCTAAATGGAATATATTTTAATGCAAGGAGTCTGAGGAACAAGACAGATGAACTGAGGGCACAGATAGGTATGTGGGTGTATGATATCATAGCTATGACCGAGACTTGGCTAAAAGAAGGGCAGGATTGGCAGCTTAACATTCCTGGTTATTGGGTATTCAGACGAGATAGAGAGGGCGATAGAAGAGGGCGGGGGTCGCAATATTGATCAAGGAATCGATTATAGCAGTGAGGAGGGATGATACCTTGGAAGGATCATCAAATGAGGCCAAATAGGTAGAAGTGAAAAAACACAAAAAAGACAAACACGGTGTTAGGGGTGTACTATAGTCCCCCAAACAGTCAGGGAGAAATAGAGGATCAAATATGTAATCAAATTTCAGAGAAGTGTAAGAATAATAGGGCAGTAATAGTAGGGGATTTTAACTGTGCAAGATAGGGAGGGAGCAAAATTCTTAAGTTGCATCCAGGAGAACTTTTTTAGCCAGTACGTAGAAAGCCCCACAAGTGAGGGGGCAGTTCTGGGCCTAATATTCAGAAATAAGCCTGGGTAGGTGGAAGGCGTATCAGTAGGGGGAGCATTTTGGATATATGACCATAACTCAGTTAGATTTAGGGTAGTTATGGAAAAGTATAAGGTTGGGCTGGGCTGAATAAAAGTTCTAAACTAGGGAAAGGCTAATTTTTCTAAGATGAGGTACAATTTGGCCCAAGCGGACTGGGAGCAGCTACTTGCAGATAAGACTGTGTCAGAGCAGTGGGAGGCATTCAAGGAGGAAATAGCGAGAATACAGGGCAAATATGTTCCCATAAAGACAAAGGAGGGGACCAAGTCTGGAGAACCCTGGATATCAAAGGACATAAAGGTTAGGATTAAGAAAAAAAGAGAAGCTTATGGCAGATACTGAGGGCTCAGTGCGGCAGAGTCCTTAGAGGAGTATAAGAAGTGCAGGGGGGAACTTAAAAAGGAAATTAGGAAAGCTATGAGAGTGCATGAGAAAGCATTGGTGGGTAGAATAAAGGTTTTTTTAAATATATAAAGAGCAAGAACATAAATAGGCAAAGATTAGGGCCAACTAGGGACCATAGAGGTAACCTGTGTGTGGACCCGGAAGATGTGGGTACAGTGCTCAATGGATACTTTGCGTCGGTCTTCACAATGGAAAAGGATGACACAGATATAGACATAGGGTGGAGGACTGTGAAATATTAGAGGAAATTAACATAGAGAGAAAGGAGGTACCAGCAGATTTAGCTGCCTTAAAATTGGTAAATCCGCAGGCCCGGATGAGATGTATCCCAGGCTGTTGAGGGAGGAAAGGGAAGGGATATCAGGAGCCCTGGCAGTAATTTTCAAATCCTCTCTGGCCGCAGGCGAGGTGCCAGGGGACCTGGCAGGAAATTACAGGCCAGCCAGTCTAACCTCAGTTGGGGGGAAGTTACTATAAAGAATCCTGAGGGATAGAATATATCTGCACTTGGAGAGTAACAGATTAATCAGGGATAGCCAGCACGGATTTGTTAAGGGAAGGTTGTGTTTGACAAATTTGATCGAATATTTTGAGGAGTGTTGATGAGGTTAATGCATTTGATGTGGTCTACATGGACTTTAGCAAGGCTTATGATAAAGTCCCTCATGGCAGACTGGTCAAGAAAGTAAGAGCCCACGGGATCCATGGCAAAGTGGCACATTGGATCCAAAATTGGCTGAGAGGCAGGAAGCAGATGGTAATGGTAACAGGATGCCTCTGTGACTGGAAGTCTGTTTCCAGTGGGGTTCTGCAGGGCTCGGTGCTGGGGTCCTTACTGTTTGTGGTGTACATAAATGATTTGGACTTAAATGTAGGGGGAATAATCAAGGAGTTCACGAATGACATGAAAATTGGTAGGGTGGTAAATATTGAGAAGGATATTTGCAAACTGCAGGAGGATATCAATGGGCTGGTCAGGTGGGCAGAGCAGGGGCAAATGGAATTTAGCCCGGAAAAGTGTGAGGTAATGCACTTGGAGAGGGCTAACAAGGCAAGGGATTACACTATGAATGGTAGGACCCTGGAGCATGAAGATCAGAGGGACCTTGGTGTGCATATCCACAGATCCCTGAAGCTAGCAGGGCAGGTAGATAAGGTGGGTAAGAAGGCATATGGGCCTTTATTAGCCAAGGTGTAGAATTCAAGAGCAGGGAGGTTATGCTGGAACTGTATTAAACACTGGTTAGGCCACAACTGGAGTACTGTGTGCAGTTTTGGTCACCACATTATAGGAAGGATGTGATTGCACTGGAGAGGGTGCAGAGGAGATTTATCAGGATGCTGTTTGGGCTGGAGGGTCTGAGCTATGAGGAAAGATTGGACAGGCTGGGGTTGTTTTCCTTGGAACAGCAAAGGTTGAGAGGGGACCTGATGGAGGTGTATAAGATTATGAGAGGTAGAAAGGGCGGATAGGAAGGCACTTTTTCCATTAGTAGAGGGGTCAATAACCAGGGGGCATAGATTTAAGGTAAGAGGTAGAAGGCTAAGAGGGGAGTTGAGGAGAATTTCTTTCACCCAGAGGGTGGTGGGAGTCTGGAACTCACTTCCTGAAAGGGTGATTGAGTCAGAAACTCTCATAACATTTAAGATATTCACTTGCTTTGCCGTAACCTCCAGGGCTATGGGCCAAGCACTGGAAAATGGGATTAGTATAGCCAGATCTTTGTTGACTGGCGCGGACACGATGGGCCAAATGGCCTCCTTCTGTGCTGTAGACGTCTATGAGTTGATAAGTATTTTTTTGAGGTGTTAACATTGTTGTAATGTACATAGCTGTCAATTTGCACACAGCAAGCTCTCTCAAACTGCAGTGTGATAATGACCAGATAATCTCTGACGTTGATTGGGGGATAAATATTGGCCACGACACTGGGGAGAACTTGCCCTGCTGTTCTTCAAAATAGTAGCTATGGGATCATTTATGGCCACTTGAGAGGGCGGATGGGCCCTCGGTTTCAACTGAAAGACTGACAATGCAGCCCTCCCTCCGTGTTGCACTGGATTGTCAGCCTAGATTTTTGTGTTCATGTCTCTGGAGTGAAACTTTAACGAGGGAAATGTTTTTTTCCCCATAAGTATGCTGGGATGCACTTTGCTTAAATAATTAGCGATGGCATAGTAATCTTTAATTAGTCACTGCAACGCTCCTTAGCAAGGCAAAACACGGGTCTCACATTTTGCAGAATACAGAAATGAACTTTAAAATATAAAATTTACCTACACTACGATGTTCCATGGGAATCATGGAAATGTTGGCACTGAAGGAGATTGGTTGACCTGCCTGTGCCAGTGCCTGCTCACACTAAAACATGTCTCCTCTAATCCGTTTCCTCTCCCTTCCTCCGCACTCCTTTAATGTGACTCCTCTTCCTGTTTATCTAATTCTCCCTTAAATGCCATGATTGACTCAGCTTGAATAGTTACTTTGTAGTAATATATTCTGCATTTTAATAATCCTTTGTGTGAGCAAAATTTCTTCAAACCTCCTCCTTCATGCTTTTTAGCACCAATCCTAAATTTAGTCTTTCTGTTACCAATTCGCTGACTAGTGAGAGTAATCCTCCACTGCTTAACCTCTCAAAAACCTTTCAAAATTTTGAGGTAATTGCAGCACAATCTAGGGGGGAGGGGGGAAAGAAAAAAGCATTCAAAATAAATACTGCATAAGCTAGTTTTTGCTTTGTGAGAAGCCATGCTTAAAAATTCATTTGGAGGACTGTTTAAGGGTAAACTCAGTGATTATGGGTTCACAGTGGGGAACATGTTTAAAGGAAGTGTGATTGGGACAATGAGCATTACCGTGTTAGTGACCTCCGACCTCCTTGAATGCGGCAGTGCTGGAAGTGCAGACTCAATGAAATGTAATTCTGAGTTTTTTTCCCCGTGTACATGAAATCATTAAAAATGCATAAATCGCACTCGTGCAATTTGTTTTACATAACTTAACACTGGAACATAGGTACAGAAGTAGGCCATTCAGTCCCTCCAGCCTACTCCACCATTCAACTAAATCATGGCGAATCTGTATTTTAAATCCATCCATAAGGCTTGGGTGGATTTAAGTGGCCTTAAAAGTGAATGATTCTCTACTGTTAAAAAAAAAGCACAATTTCTGTTAAGGAAGGTTGGCGTTGTCACTGTATTTATTGCATGACAGGAAAAAATGACTAAGAATTCATTGCTAGTCAACACGCGTAATAAGTGTTTTATTCTGTTGAAGCTGCCTGATGTAATAAGCAAGCGTTTGGACAAATTATGTTAAATTACCAGCATTGTAGCTACTTTATTAATACCGTTGTGCTTTAGTGATGTGTGTTATTTGCTGAAAGCAGCTTAAATATAAAGCATTTCTTTAGACTGTACAGATTTGTAGTTACATTAAAATGTCACAATAAAGTATCTTTACTGATTTTCTCATTACATCTCTCCTGTGCTTTACTGTATGTGGGTGGTATTGATTTGCTTTTTTTAAGTATAGATAGGAATGTGCATATGTTTCCATTTTTAAGATTTAGTCTACATTGTGTATGTATTTTGCCATTTTTGTTCTATTGTTTTGTTTATTCTGTATGGAGACTTAATTGAAAATTTAAATAATTTCAGCATATGTCATAAGAACATAAGAAATAGGAGCAGGAGTAGGCCATTCGGCCCCTCAAGCCTGCCCTGCCATTCAATAAGATCATGGCTAATCTGTCATACTGTATGGCATTATATTTCTCCATTAAGATATGAGTAAATTTGGTGCACAATTTGCATTCACATTAACCTTAGTTTTTGTGTCACACTATTTGCATTTTATGTTTTATATCAACATTTTAGCCAGCTCTGCGATCCCACAGACTGGCACCTGCCCCTGTCCTCCAGCACGGCCCCGGCTGGTGTAAGAGGGATCAGAGGCAGTGTACGTAGTTGGCATGAAGGCCAGTGGTGCCCACCCTATATTGAGTGTCCACATTCCGCAAACTGTCAGGGGAAAATCTGGCCTCAGGTTGTCCATGTAGGAAGGCTGGGTATTGGGGTTCCTCCCCCGAGAAATCCTCCAATTTTGCCAAACCACATGAAGGACATATCCGGCCAGGTGACTGAAAGGTTGATCATATAGGTCAATTTTAAGGAACACCTTAAAGCAGGAGAGAGAGAGAGAGGTAGAGGGAGACAGAAAGGTTTAGGGAGGGAATTTTAAATCTTAGGGCCCAGGCAGATAGAACCAAGAAAATTAGGGATGTGCATGAGGCCAGAATGAGGGGAACACCATGATCTGGGAGGGTTGTGGGGCTGGATGAGGTAACATAGATAGGGAGGGGTGAGGCCATGTAGGGATTTGTAAAGAAGGATGAGAATTTTAAAAACGAAGGTGTACTGTAAGCATATTACCAATCTTCTTCATATCTTCAGGAGTTCAGGGCACTTTCCTGGCTGAGGCTGGTTAGGGATGAATAGGCATCCATGGGAAGGAGATATGAAATGAGGAGTTTAGGAGAATGGGGCCTCAGGGGTGATGAAGTGACAGAATGGCAGCTGATGGGAGAAGAGATGATACAACATGAGGATGGAGAAGACAAAATGTGAGTTTGGGGAGGGAGGAGTGAGAGATGGATGAGTCTCATAGGAGGGAAGCAAAGAGTCTGGGAGAACATATTTTGGGCAACAGGACTAAAGGAAATTGTTAAGGGATGCAAGATAAGCAAAGGGTGGGAACATGATGCAGTGCAGGAATTCACCAAGCTTCCTTAGACAGCACCTTCCAAACCCACGACCACTACCATCTAGAAAGACAAGGGTAGCAGACACATGGGAACACCGCCACCTGGAAGTTCCCCTCCAAGTCACTCACCATGGAAATATATCGCCGTTCCTTCACTGTCGCTGGGTCAAAATCCTGAAACTCCTTCCCTAACAGCACTGTGGGTGTATCCACACCACATGGACTGCAGTGGTTCAAGAAGGCAGTTTACCACTAACTTCTCAAGGGCATTAGGGATGGGCAATAAACGCTGGCCCAGCCAGCGAAGCCCACATTCCATGAATGAATAAAATAAAACTAGAAAGGGTTGGGGTGGATGCTGTGGGAAGGGGGAAAAAGTAAAGAATGTAGTGACAGCAGAACCAAGAGAGAAAGATGAAGCAATGGAGGATGTGAAGGGAGCCAACTAGGCTTCAAGCCAGAATTGTACCCTATACCTGTCACCATAAACACACAACCTGCAGCCCTTCACAACTATCCTCTCTGGCATATAATCCACCAACCCCTCCCTAAAGAGAATTAGACAAGTAGGGAGAAGGAAGCAACAGAGTACAGCGAGAGAAGCAAAGCAGTAACTGAAATTAGAGGAGACACAGGGAGGGCACAGGAACATGAGCACAATGGAGATATGTCAGAGGGTCCTGGTATGCATAGCTCAGTATACCCTCATATGATATATGTGCCCTTGAGGTTATGAAGAGTCTATGCGGCAATCCAAAGTAGGTATACAGTCCTATTAAATGTCTAATATTCTAGACACTAATAACTGATTCAGTTTACAGGTGTATAGGGCGGAAGTTCCGTAGCATTACAGGGAGTCTGGTGGGATGGGTCTTCTATCCACTGCAATGACCTGACAGTGACCATATTAAGATGTCAAGGGTGGGGCCAATTAAATATTTGGTGAGTGGCACTTAAGCCTAATGTGACCCAATAGAGGTGTTTGTTTCATGGAGAAGAAGGAGATTGGAGCAGTAAGGAGTGGGGCACCTGTGCCAGGCTCAAGAAAAAGATCATTAAAACTGATTTTATTCTTCTTCCCCATCTCCCGAAAGCGATTACTGTGTTCTTCTTTAGGAGGGCCAGAGTGGGAATGCACACCCTCTCTGAACCAATGTAGTTCTTGCTGGACCTATTAGGGGCACATTGGGTGGACTTCCTACTGGGCGCTGGAGATGACACAGATTGGCATGGGAATAAGAGGTGCCCAGGACACTTGGACACAATTTTTCTGGCAAGTCATCAATGGGGTGAAATCCTACTGGATCCCGACCTCTTCCCTAAGTTACATACTCTCCACTCCTCTCCCTGAAATTATGGCTGCATTCCATATTTTGGCCATGTGGAATTTCCATCCCTGCATATTTTGGGTAATGTAGTTTCATGTAGTTTCTGTTTTCTTTAGGGAACAAAATCTCGGGAGGAGATCAACCCTGAACAGTCAGAGAATTTACAGGAGAGCCTTCATGCGGCCTTCCAGATGTAAGTCTTTTTGCATTGTTAGAGAATGCATTTGTGGTGATGGACGTTAAAGACAAGATAACTAGGAATGCACAGTGACCTCATTAACGTTGCACAGAATTTGTTTATTTCTGAAGCTCTGACATTTGAAAATGTGAAAGGCTTCAAAATAGAAATGTTGTTAACTGCTGAATAATTGCAGCTGCCCCGACTGTCTGCATTATTGTTCCTGTTAATTTATTTTTCAGGCGCTAATTATTTTAATAAAGACTCTAGAAACAATCAATTAAAACAATAATGTCATGCAGCTTTCAGGAATTCCATGCTACTTTTGTGAACCTCATGCTAATTACATAAACATTTTAGAAACGAACAAATTAAAACAAGATGCTGAATTATCAATTTGGTTTCCAGAACTTCCATACAAAACACATGCAATTCTGGCAACAAAAAATAGCTGCCAAATCTGGGCACATCTGCACTTCGACTGTCATAGCTAAGATTTTAACTCAGGGTGGCTGAGACATGTTTGTATACTTGATGACATGAGGCCAGGCTGATATTAACTGCTGGGACTTATGGGTTATATAGCACCTCTCACGACTACTAGATTCCCCCAAACGCTTTACAGCCAATGGCGTAGCTTTTGAAGCAAAGCCGCTGTTGTGCTCTATAAAATTTGGCAGACATTGTGCACACAGCAAGCTCCCATAAACAGCAATGTGATAATGACCAGATGACCTGTTTTTATGAAGCTGATTGAGGGACAAACACTGGCCAATACACCAGTGATAACTCCTCTGCTCTTCTTCAAACTAGTGCCATGGGATCACTTATACCCACCTTAGAGGGCATAAAAGGTGCTATATGAAAACAAGAACAAGAAGAAGAGAGAAAGAGGAAAGCTGTGGTAGAGCACATTGTGAACATGCTTTGGAAAATTGCAGACATGGTACCTACGATTCTCCATCAATTGTAACCAATAGACAGAAGTTCTAGACCACAGTGCTTATGAGTTTCCAATATGCACTCACAACAGGCGAGGTACCTCCCGTGTGCTTGGAACTTGGAAAATCAATCTTAAAATATCTAACTATTAAGGGAGCTTGGATGTGGAACCGGAATATTTCTATGCTGATGAGCCAGAACTGACATGGCATCACTGCAGCATTGATCCATTTGAGTGTGTCTCAATAAAGGTAGAACAATGAGTTGGTATAATTTTAAAAGGGGGTGCAAAAGCAGAGAGGCCAACAAGGGGGTGTGTATACACAGATCTTAGGAAGGGGCAGGGCAAGTTGAAAAGGCAATTTAAAAAAAAGTGGGATCCTGGACTTTATAACTCGTTGAAATGAAAAAATGCTTTTCTTCCTTGCCAATTTGGACCCTTCCTTTTCTCCTGATTGTGGTAACTCCTTATTGTACGTTTTCACAGACACTAGTCCACCTCCCAAACGTGGCCACTTTTCATTTGTAAGTCTTGGCGATGACTACCAGCAGACTTTTCAATCCCAGATGCATCACAACTGAGCCTTGTCTTCATCCAACATCCACTTCCGGCAAGGGTGATAGGACAGCAATCAGGAGTAGAAACCCTGGCTGAGTTTCACTTCTCTAAACCAAGGCCTTTGAGGACAATTGTGGAATCCTTACCCCTGCCAATGTAGAGGCCAACTAACTCAGTACAGGCCCATAATGAACCCAGGACCTTCTTAGTTGTGTATGTGTCAACTGCTCACTATAAAAGTTAAGTGAGCCAATAGGGGTGAATCCAGAAGCAATAGGAGGAAAAGAAAGAACTTGCTTGAAAGAACTTGGGTGGATGTGGGTGAGGAAAGGATGTTTCCTCTTGTGGGAGAATCAGTGGGTTGCTGTTTAAAAATAAGGGGCCGCCCATTTAAGACAGACATGATGCATGTTCGTATTTCATAGAATCAATAAAATCATAGGGCAGAATTTTCGGGAGTGGGCGTGGGCAGGCACGGAGCCAATCGCTGCCCGCAATCGGCTGCGCACCTCCATTTTATGTGTGTGGGTCAATTAAGGCCCACCCTGCGTGACGCATGCCCGGCAGTGCTCAGCGCTCCCTGTGCGGGCGGGGGGAAGGAGGGAGAGTCGGGGCCTGCGCTCTTTTGCGCGCAGCAGTCTCCCTGAGGCACGGAACTGCCTCAGGGAGATGAAGTTCAGAATGAAAATTTTTAATAAAGACAGATAAAAATTATTTAGACCTGTCCCCTCATGTGACAGTGTCACATGAGCTGGGACATGTTTACGAATTGTGAAAAAAGTATTTATTTATTTAATAAAACCTTCAGGAAACCTCAGCCCGCTTGTGATGAGGTTTCCTGAAAAACGTAAAGGCCGCTTCAGCTCTTCATCTGCCCAGCAACCTTAAGGTTGGACGGGTAGCATTGACAATTACTTCAATTGGTTTATTAATGGCCTTAAGAGGCCTTTGATAATTTGGCGGGCACACAGCCGCCCCTGCATGCCGATGTGAAAATTCTCCCTATAGAAAGGTGACAACACAGGAGGCCATTCAGCCTGTTGTGTTCATGCCGGCTCTGTGCAAGAGTTATTCAGCTAATCCCACTCCCCTGTCTTTTCCCTGTAGCCCTCCAAACTTTTTCTTTTCAGAAGACAATCCAATTCCCCTTTGAAAGCCACGATTGGATTTGCATCCACCCCACTCTCCGGTGGTGCATTTGAGATTCTAACAGTTCACTGCCTAAAAAGGGTTTGCCTCATTTTGCCATAAGCACCCTGCACAGCCTTGGGATAGCTCAAAGCTCAAAATTTATATAAGGCAAACTTTGAAGAGATGAGAAAAGAATTGACAGCAGCAAACTGCACTTAACTGCTGAAGGGAAATATGACAGACCCACAGTGGGAAGTATTCCGAGAACTAATTGGTACAATACCAAACCAGTACATGTCGCTAAAAGACAAAAGGCTCTACTTGTGTGGTTGAGCAACCATGGTTAACAAATGAGTTAAAGGATAGAATCAAACTCATGGAAAAGGCTGACACAAGTACGAGGAATAGTTTTTTAATATATTTATTCTTTCACAGGATGTGGGCATCGCTGTCAAGGCCAGCATTTGCCCTTGAACGGAGTGGCTTGCTAGGCCATTTCAGGGGGCAGTTAAAAGTCGACCACATTGCCTATGGGTCTGGAGTTAATGTAGGCCAGACCAGGTAAGGGCGACAGATTTCCTTCCCTAAGGGATATTAGTGAATCAGATGAGTTTTTACAACGATCAATGATAGTTTCATGGTCACCATTACTGAGACTAGCTTTCAATTCCAGATTTTATTACTTGAATGTAGAAAGTTGTAGGTTCCAGGTCCCCTCCAGGACTTGAGCACAAATGTCAAAGCTGACACTCCAATGCAGTACTGAAGGAGTGCTGCACTGTTGAGAAGTGCTGTATTTTAGAAAATCGCAAACACACCAATCTAGAGTTTCTTTCTATTGGTTACAATTGATGGAGAATCATAGGTACCATGTCTGCAATGATCCAAAGCATGTTCACAATGTACTCCGCCACAGCTCTCCTCTTTCTCTCTTCTTCTTGTTCTTCATTCCGTGCTGGTATACAGTTCCATCTCTGTGCCCAGACAATGGACCCAATGTTGATTCTCACTCTGAATTCCTTCCCATGTGGCCAAGGACCTGATCTCCACTCAACACCTCAGGCGATTCAGGGGCAAAGAAAGACTATATTCATATAGCACCTTTCATGACCTCAGGACATCTGAAAGCACTTTATAGCTAATGAAGTACATTTTGAAGTGTAGTCACTATTGTAGGAGGCACAGCAACCAATTTGGATTTTCAGTTTCTAGTCCTATCCTATTACTAAAATCTGTGTAAGAAAACTGTCAGATGAATCACAATGTTTATTTACACTAAGTATAAATTAAGTCCTGCCCCGCACTTTCCTTACACAGTTACAACTTCTGGCCTCCTCTTTGAGATGCCATTTGATCCAATAACCAACCGCAGCTGAGTGAATTGAGTAGATGGTGAAATAAGAACAGAAAATGTCGGAAATACTCAACAGGTCCAGCAAAATTTGTGGAGAGAGAAAGAGAGTTAAGGTGTCAAACTGAAATGTGATGCGTATGAACTGAAACATTGTATGGTGAATGAAACTGCCAAATTCACTCCAGCTATCAGAAGTCAGAGGCATCAACAATTGCCTGCACCAAAATGTTTGCTACAAATTTAGGGAGAGCAACTCAGTTTTGGCATGATTTCACGTTGGCATCAATTTTGAGGCAGTCCACTTCAGAGAGTTCCTGGGTACGTTACCAGCTCTGCCAACATAGCTGCCCTATTCTGCTGGTCAGGTGCTTAAGAAACAAACTTTCGGTTTGGACATGCATGGAGCATTTAATTGATATGTCACCCATACATGTGTATGCATGTGTTAAGCATGCAAAGTAAAAGGAAAGCTTCCACATGTCAAACTCTAACCCCATCCACTGCAAGAGCCACCATATGAAATTCCTTTGTCGGTAAAGTTGAGGGTGCTTGTACAACAAGAGTGCGAACCAGAGGCATTGAAGGGATGTGAAAAGAAAGCTATCAAAAGTCATAAGGAAGGACAATAAAAAGCACAAATGGTCAGTCATGAATGGATGGTTTCTCCTGTCGACTTATACAGACTGATGAAACAGGTTCACTCTGTTTTCCCCACGGCTGTGAACCTCATAAATTCCTTTGTGAGTAATGTTTGAGAATGCACATCGAATGAAGCTTCTTGACTGACTCTTTACAACAACTGCATGACCTTCACCTCCAGGGAGATACATGATGATGGACGTTCCCTACTACTGGGTGAATGGCCAAGTACGCCGCATTTGAAGGAATAAAGGCTGGTATCCAGCACGATAGCTCCAAGTGAAACTCCGCAAATGTACTGAAAATAAAACATTTACTGAGAACCAGCATAGCAAGTGAAACATCTCTGTCCTGCCTGGCCATGCAGATTCAATGACTGAGCTCAGACTGTGATGGGGAATGTAAAAACAAGTCATTAAATATCTATTAGAATGGGCTTCCATGGGAGGTGGTAGAGATAAACTTGAGTTTTTAAAAAAATGATCGATCTAGTTCTTGGCATCTTCATCGTTCCTGCACCAATCTCTTATGCTGTGCGTAATACAAGATCCTGAAGGGGCTCGATAGGGTAGACGCTGGGAGATTGTGTCCGCTGGTCGGGGAATCTAAAACTCGGGGGCACAGTCTCAGGATAAGGGCTGATCATTTAGGACTGAGATGAGGAGAAATTATTTCACTCAAAGGGCTGTGAATCTTTGGAATTCTCTGCCGCAGAGGATTGCGGATGCTGCAACATTGGATACATTTAAGGCTGGGATGGACAGATTTTTAGTCTCCCAGGGAATCAAGGGACATGGGGAGTGGGCAGAAAAGTGGAGTCGAAGCCCAAGATCAGCTGTGATTGTATTGAATGGCGGAGCAGGCTTGACGCTCCATATGGCCTACCCCTGCTCCTATTTCCTGTGTTCTTTTGTTAAGAAGAATGGCCGCGGCGTAACATCTTTTCACAATCGTGGCGATGTTAATTTTTTGGCCCAGAGGTGTGTTGGCAGTATTACAGGGGGTTGGTTTCAACTTTGCCACCTGAACACTACCCTGGCAGAGCAGCCTGCCCACCTGTGATGGAATGCGCCTGATCTTTTGCTTCAGGCCAGGGTTGGTACCTCCCCAGCTTGGCAGATAATTTCCACGTCAGCAGTGAGCTGGCTCTTTGAAAGTGCCACCCAATTAAACCCACTGTGTCATAGTTTTCCTTTTTAAAAAATGGCATTGTCTAGTAAGTTTGAGTATTTATTGAAAACATCTCCAGCATAATGTAGTTTAAGATTTGCAGGGTTGAACTTTCTATCGGTTTTGAGATACAAAGTTACATTTCTATTTTCCAAAATGTTTTAATCGTAGTAGAATAAAGTTCTCCCGTAGAATAGGTGTCAGCTTGTCTCACTTGCTATACTTAAGCCTCTGCATTAGGACTTCTTTCATTCAATTCTCACTCAGGCCTTGAACACGTAGGCCAGGATTTTGCCGTCGTCAGGTGGGCTTGGTGGGGGTGAGCGGGCACAGTTGGGAAGCCGCCCGCCGCCTGTAATCAGGCTGTGACCATGATTTCACGCTGACGGGCCAGTTAAGGCCCAGCCAGTGTGAAAGGCGTGCTGCAGTGCTCAGCGATGCCTGTGTGGGAGGGAGGAGGGCAAGCGAGGAATTTCGCACATGCGCGCAGGAAAAGCTCCCTGAGGCACAGAGCTGCCTCAGGGAGATGAAGATTTTTGAAAATTAAAAATATAGAATTTTAAAATGTTAAAAAAACATATCCCCTCATGTGACTCTGTCATTAATGAAATGTTTAAAATTTTTATTTAATTTTTAACTGCTGTTGGAAACCTCATCCCGCCCGTTGATGAGGTTTCCTATAAAATGCAAAAGCTGCTTGGCCTTTTCGTCTACCCGCCAAATATAAGTTTGGACGGGCAGCGAAATTGGTACTTTAGTGGCCTTAACGGGCCTGTTAATTGTAGGTGAGTACGCTACCGACTCCCGCAAGCGCCGACCGACCAAAATATCGCGCGAGTGCACGATGACAGCAGGATGCTCATCTGACATCATTGCGCATCATTTTATGCTCGGTTGGGTTGGGCACGCGCCCTCCCTGATGAGCAAAAAATGCTGGCAATAAACTAGCGTGGCATTTATCTGCTAATAATGATGAGACATTACAACTGAGGATACTTCTCACACTTCTTGTCATTCAAAAAACACATTGCATGCATTATTGTGTATGTGTGTGTGTTTGTGTGTGTGTGTGTTTGTGTAGGATCTTGCTGTGCACAAATTGCCAACATGTGGCGCCCCAAAAGTCACTACACATTAAACTTAACAGGTCTGAAATCAGGTGCCACATGTATGCATTTCTTCCCTTTTTAATGGTTGCCGATCAATACTTTTAAGTTAGAAATGCTGAGATACATAAATGCTCCTGCAACAATATAATTTTAAAAATTATATACTTTTTCATTAAAAAATGCTAAATACAGACATTGAGTGAGGCCCTCCCCAAAGCTAGGTAACGAAATTAATGTAAATACCATGTTATGCTATTTTATATTGTTTTCTAGAAAGCATGGACTCATTGCAAAATGACCACACAATATATTACATTGCAGTGCAGAAAACCAGTTGCTGAAAGCACTCAAAAGCCGCAGAGGTGAAGTGATGGCTGTGTATGGCGACCTAACTGAAGTCAGACACCAATACAGTGGTATGCAAGGCCGTCGCTGGAAGGTAAGGGCAAAGCAACAAGTTTCCTCCTGCAGCCTTCCATCAAAACTCTTCGTCTGAACGCAGTATCGGAAGCCGGGCTGAGTGAAGTCTTTCAGCAAGTGAGGAGCAGCTATGTCGCCATGCAAATGAGACAGGCCCGAAGATGTAATGAATCTTCTATCAACCTTTCCTACCAGGCTGACAGCTTGCTTTGAGGAAGGTTGTAAACGCAAGAGAGATTGTGGTATAATTCCTCAGACTGGCATTTCTGCCCCCCAGTCACCATTCGATTATCTTCCAAATTGCTGTGTTTCAGAGAGATAAAGATTTTTTATGGCTTGCTGACTTGAAACAAGTAGTATAGCTAGAAAAGCAATGGCAATCCTGCCGTGCATAGCAATTTCATCGGTAAAAGACAAGATCTTCACTTATAAATTTCAAAACTTACTTAGGACAAGTCGTGGAGGGGTAGGGGGGGTGGGGGTTGGCAATAATATAAAATATGTTTTGGCATGCAAAATTATCTAAATATATTTCTGTATGAAATTTGTTGGGGGTGTTTAATTTAGAATGTGTTTAATATCCCAAGCCTTCCTGCACCAGTAATCCTGCCTAGAGGTTTTAAAAAGATTACCTCCATTTTTCATATAATGTTAATTTTGGGTTGCAGTGAGCAAAATATTAAATTTGGATTTTTTTTTTGTTAATTAAAATTTTGTAATTAGAATGAAAATAATTGTCATGCAGCTCAGAGCTTTAAAAATTGTATCGAAGCACACAAAAGAGGCTGGATGTTGATTCTTGTGGAATATTTCTTGTTAGAATTTACGACTTTGCAACCTTTAAACTAACCAATGCTAGGTGGGAATCAAAGCTACATTTTGGGGGGGATAAAAAAGCTAAAAAAGATCCCAGGAATTGCCCGTGACGTCCTGAAAGAAAATAGTTGCGTAGTAAATATTGTTTGCCACACAATTTTTAAAGCAGAAATGTTGACCCGGTTTTACAAGAACACATGTTGCGATGGATGCAGTTTTCCTACAGGGAAGCCAATGCCTGTTACAAGTTCAGGGTCTTTCCTTAGACAGGGCTGTTGGTACAATGGTGTGAGTCGTTGCCATTGAAGAGTCTGCCCGATATCTTAAGCATGTGGCAGTATTACCTGGGGGAGGGGTGGAACAACAGTACCCAACTTGTGATCTGAGCTAAATGTTTGTCTGTTTTGCACATGCTCCTCCTCAATCGATTCAAGAAAGATCACACCTGGTGTGTCAGTACTAGAACTGAATTGTCACAGTTTTGTACAATGACTCGAGATAACAAAACAACAGTAATGATCAGGTTCACTTAATTCAATCAATACTACTTATCTTCGTAAAATACTACAAAATAATGAATGCGCTATGCATCCCCACATTGGTGGACTGCCTTACTTGACGTGGATAGAATAGGGGTGAAATTGGGTTTTGCCAAGCAGCCTCATTTTACAGCCCAGTCTTCTTTACCAGTGGAGCTGCAAGCCTAACTACTGCTGACATAGGGCAATGTCACTCCCAACTGTCCTTGTGCATCTTAAATTCACTCAATGTCTGAACTCAGGAAAACTTGACCTCACAGCTTTCTGTTTGAAGACCTAACTGCCTATTCTGGATCCGACTGTGTGCCTGATTCTCTCTCCCTGTTTCTTTTTCATCTCTCACTATCCTTGGACAGAAGGCAGGTCATTCAGACAACCCTTGCTGAGCGCCCAAAGCCATTTCCCAACATAGGCTAATGAATTGCTTATTATTTACAGTCTATGGGAAGCAACATCAAAACTTACCTCATTACCAGTTTAACCAACTATGATTTCAGTGTCTGTTTTTTTTAAGTTTATGTGAAAACACTTTTATTTAAAAGGCCAACGTTTAAAATAACATTTTTTCCCAAGCTATTTTTTGTGGAAGAATGGCACATACAAATCTTGAAGTGTGATGATGTTCTTGTATCAGGTTTAGAACCTAAAGACTATGGCCACAAAATCGAGCTCCATACATCTGTAGATTTGGCTACAGGTGTCCTTTTGGATCCAAAGGCTCTTTCTGTCAGGAGAGGGGAGTTCATTGTGTTCTCTCTGACCAGGCAGAAGCAGAAAGAACATGCGCATGGCTTTGCCAGGATAGCGGGCTTCCCCATGGTGTACGCTATCACCGACTATACATGTGGCTTTGTGGGTGCTGCACCTAAACGCGGAGATGTACAGCAACAGCAGAAGTTACCACTCGTAGAATGTGTGGTTGGTGTGCGACTGTGCTCAGCACGTCAAGCTGGTGAATGCCCACTGTCCTGCATCAGTCCACTGTTCTTTCTGTTCAGAGACCCTGCCATATCCAGTTCCAGTACCTGTTGCAGCCAGAATGTACCTCCCCTTTAGGAGGTGCAGGCTGGTTTTAAGTAGTGCAGGATAGCTCTAAGTGGTGCGAGCCACGAATGAACTTGGGACCCCTGCTGAAGTGTGCAGCCACTCAACAGCACACTTAACACTGGCTTCACGCCACTGTCATTTAGAGTTGCAAGCACTACAATGTTTGCATGCTGTCTGTATGGCAAAGAGCAGGTAGGTTAACAGCCCATTGTAATCCCCCTGCACCCGTTAACTGGTCTAATCCAAATATCCCCCCAGTGGCTTTCAAATCTTACTGTCGGAATATGAACATAAATGCTTTCTGTATTCACCTGAAATTTCTATCTCACTTGTGTATGATGCAATAAAGGGAGAAGGACCTCAGGTGAATATGCTTCAGATTGTTGTGCCAGGGCGTACACTCTACTGCATAAGGTGATTTTTACAATTGGTGTTTTCTGTTTCTCCACATGTAAACAGTGTTTCCTTAATTGCACTATAAAAGCGTACTTACACAAAGTGTTCCACTTAGGTTGAATGGTCTGGCACACCTCAGCCTGTCCAAATCCAACTGAAGTGTCTGCGAGCTGTGAAGGATAAATTGCCCGGAGGACAGTTCGCCCTCAGGATTTCTCTGTACCGATGCCTTGGGGGCCACCCACTCCGGTGGTCTAAGTTGAAAGATCAGGACTGGGCAGGGACAACGCTACCCGTCCACCATGATGGCAACTTTTACAACATCGAACTAAGTTTCAACCAGAGCATTGCTGTGGTAAGCAATATTATCATTTCAGAAGGCTTACCCTGTCCATGAAGTGAAAGAGCAATATTTCGGCAACTAATTTATTTTGTAGCTTGCTGCACAGCAGACCAGAAGATAAGTGTCTGGAAGATGCACACTCCATGTCTCTCAAACAATGTGTTTACTGTTCATGGTTGGATGATCAGAGAAATCACCAAGTACAGGCGCTGTGCTTTAACTTAGGGAAGGAAGTGTGCATTTTGAAGAGTTTTGTCCTGGATTGCACTTTAAAGGCACTCCCACCATGTTAAAGACAGAGGCTGTGGAGATATTTGCAGTGCATGTCCCTCTTAGTTTTCCCAGCTCAGGAGAATACAAAGCGGAGAAAATAGAGATAATGATATTTATAGGAGCTATGTGAGTTCTATTGCCTGAAAGCAGAGTTACAGTAGAGCATGTAAGAATTGAAAAATAGCCTCCTATCTGGGCTCAGTCTTCTCACACTGCAGAATGAGAGAAAGCACCTGCATCGCTAACCCACGATCCATTTGCATTACATTACAGACTTTCTTGAATTTTATCAAAAGTGCTGTTGATCCCCTGAATGTTCCTCTGGGGTTCTTCCTAAATCTGCGACTCCAATTCACAGTTGTTAAAATCAGGACTGATTGTGCAGCCTCCTATTGTAGCATTTTTTTTAAAACCTCAAAACTTTGGTATTTCTCTCAATCTTTCCCCTGCTCTTTACAACGTTTTAGAGGCTTTTGACCCAAGTTTGGTTCCATCCATTTCACCTCTTTGGCTTTCCTTCCACGTTCGCAGTCACCTGCTGAACAGAATGAGTTGCTCGCTTAGAGGGTAAGCACTGACACAGACTAGATGGACCGAATGGCCTGACTCTGTGTAACATTTTCCTTTGTAACATTTTCATTGCATTTCACTGATATACCACGGCTGTTCACGTGGATTGTCTTTTGAGCAGCTGGAATTTCAGCCTTTGTACGTGACCTCTCTTTGTGTCCCACCTTCATTGTACAACGTATAAGTTTGGCTGATTCTTGGTCCCAAATGATGGATTAAGCAGTGCATTGCAGTGGGGTGAACACTGGCAAGGAAGAATTGAGTAGATCAGTCCTGCCCTTGCAGAAGCACATCTATTTTTACATAATCACAGGAGAAGATTGACTGTGGTTGAGCTTTATCTTTCTTGATAGATAAAGTGTTGATGGTAGAAAGCCCCATAGAGGGATAAAAATGCGATTAAATGGAAACAATCTGCAAATTGCAAGATGCTTAAAAGCAAATTTGGCATATTCTGGATAAACCAGTTGCAAATGGCAACAGTCAACAGCATCAAATAACAAATACCATTGTGGAAGAAAAATAAAACTGCAGTTGGTGGAGATCTGAAATAAAAGCAGAAAATGCTGGAAAAGCTCAGCAGGTCTGGCAGCATCTGTGGAGAGAGAAACAGAGTTAACGTTTCGAGTCCACTATGACTTCTTCAGCACTTCTGGAAAAAAACTATGGTTGAAAGCTAGTTTCAGTCATGGTGACCATGAAACTATCATTGATTGTCCTAAAAAAACATCTGGTTCACTAATGTCCCTTTAGGGAAGGAAATCCCTTGTCCTTACCTGGTCTGGCCTACATGTGACTCCAGATCCACAGCAATGTGGTTGACTCTTAACTGCCCTCTGAAATGGCCTAGCAATCCACTCAGTTCAAGGACAATTAGGGATGGGCAAGAAATGTTGGCCTTGCCAGCGATGCCCACATCCCATGAAAGAATCAAAAAAAGTGTCATTTTGGATTTGAAATGTTAACTCTGTTTCTCTTTCCTGAGCTTTTCCAGCACTTTCTGTTTTTATATTAAATACCATAGTGCTTTTGCTCAGCATTTTTTTTCCCCTGGATCTTGTGAACCTCAGGTCCATGAAGCTGACTAATCACTGGATCGATAAACTCTACAATGTTCAATGTCCCTACAATTGGCTGCTTGCTTTAGATAATGTCTATTGCTGAAAAGGCTTAAAAAATACTGCCAATCTGTGGTTAAGAAATAAAAATTGCTTCATTTTTTTCATCCTACTGAGTGTTGTAAGTGAGATTATGATACTTGGTACAACTTAAGTTCGCCTAGTTTCCAACCAGTATTGATAACATCCAGCTCACCTTTCTTAAACTATAGCAATAATTCCAGGCAAGTGTAGATGCTAATGTAAGGATATTTTCATGCTTTCTTAGTAATTGGCATCTAGCTCCTTCAGTGCAAAACAGCGACACTTTAAAACAGCTGGACTAAAGATAGAGGCCCCAAGACTCTGCGGGGAAGCACACCTTGACCTGTGTGCCTGTCCCTGCCCTCCACCTCTAGCCCCACCAAAGCTCATGAAGCAAGTCCTTCAGTTTGCACAGCCAAGCTGTGCCCGGCTCCATCTGGGATGCCACCTCTCAGCCACAAAGTGTAGGGTTGCCAACTCTATCTAAATGTTACCCAGGAGGTTTCATCACATGACTTGCCCCCACGCTCCTGCCATTAGTCAGCCAACATACCCAAAACAAAACAAAAACAGAATTACCTGGAAAAACTCAGCAAGTCTGGCAGCATCGGCGAAGAAGAAATCAGTCAACGTTTCGAGCCTTCATGGCCCTTCGGCAGAACTGCAGCATAGTTTCAACAAGGGAGAAACTGTTGAAACTATGCTGCAGTTCTGCCGAAGGGCCATGGAGGCTCGAAACGTTGACTGATTTCTTCTCCGCCGATGCTGCCAGACTTGCTGAGTTTTTCCAGGTAATTCTGTTTTTGTTTTGTTTTGGATTTCCAGCATCCGCAGTAGCTTTTAGCTTTTTGTTTTTAGCCAACATACCCAACCTTGTGAGGCACTGCTTTCCTACGCCAACTGGAAAGTAAAATGACTCATTACCCAATTGGATGAAGCTTGACAAAGAGCCTTTCCACCCCCACCCCCCACCCCCCCACCCCCCCCGCTACCCTCCCTCACCCTGTTTTCAATATTTTTATATCTGGTAAAGTGAAATGTTCAAAGAAGGATGACAAAAAACCCAATCATTTTTTACTGTCCCAACAATTTTTCTCCAGGGTTGCACACAGCAGTGTCCTGGAGATTGAACGTCAATTCCTGGAGACTGCAGGTCAATCCTGGAAGGTTGGCAACCCTACAAAAGTGGCTGACAATATTGTCCTAAGTGCCTGAACAGAGTTGTTAGGTGGTCCTGGAAGTTTCTGTAAGATGCCCTTACAGCCTCCTTACAAGACTTTGAAAGGCTTCAAAACTTTGAAAAAAAGATTGCCAGGTAGATCATTGGCAGCCCTAAGGCCACAATCCTGGACCTGACCCTAGGTGGACCTCAAAGTTACCATGGTAATGCCCGGTATACCCGCTTTTACCAGCTGCAAAAGGATCTGCCAAGAGCCTTTGAGGGCCAGAAATGCAGGGGGAGTGTACTGAAAGAGTAGATGAATTTTGTGCCCTGAATATTCAGTGATTTAATGCCAGATCTTGCTCCAACAATCTGTGCTTAAAAATGTATTTTTCACTTACAGCAGATTTCCTTCTTAAAGTACATGTTTCCGCACTGCTTGCCAGGGTCTGTATTTTGGAATGAAGACTCCAGACAGTCGGAGTACTCATCATGCGCTTCACTGTAGCTTTCGTGTGGCTTATACTAACAAACAATTGCATTAAAAAAATCATGGTTTATGGAAATGCTGGAAAAATAAATATCAGTGTACACATTCATGAGACATCTTTAGTTAAAAAAGCCTTAGTCAGCTCAATGAGTATATAACTCCTTTCAAACAAATTTGTTACAATAATCGTTCTGTGGACACCAGGTAAAAATAAATCCCTATTATAATTGTTTTAATTAAAAAGAGCTAAGAGCAACAGAGTAGTTTTAAATAAAGTTCTTTTTCTTTTCATTTCTCATCCCATTCAATGCTGCACTTCAAGTTCACCCTGTGGTCCTACAAAGTGACAGATATAAAACCACGTCACATTTATAGCTCTACCACCTCATGATCAGGGAAAGCCTGGTCATGCTTCATGGAGTGCATGAGCATCGAATCTCTGAGATACTGTAATTCTGAGAATGTTATAAGATAGCTAAGCAGAGAAGCACACACGTTTTTTGGTGAAAAGGTAAGAGTTTTGTGTTTTTGGATCCACTCTTACGTTTCACTCTTAGATACCCAGTCCTGTTACCTTCCACCCAAAGGGCTGGGATAGGGTTGCCAACTTTGGTTGGACATATTCCTGGAGGGCCCTACCTGACCCGACTAATCCCACTCTGACCACCTGTCTAGCCCCCCGAACCTGGACTAACCCCTCCCCCGCCCCACCCCACCACCGCCGACCCTACCTGACCCAATCACCCCCCAGAATGCCCCAACTACCACTCTGAAGCCCCCCCACCATCCTGAACCTGGGCTATATCCCGACCCTGCCCAACCCAACTACCCACCCAGACCACCTGACTACCCCCCCGAACCTGGACTACCGCCCCCTATTCTACCCAGCCCAGCTACTTCCCCCAACCATCTGAGTAATCCCCCCCCCCGCTGACCATGCAACCACCACCTGATCACTTGACTACCTCCCGATCCAACCTGTCTAGCTTCCTACGCGATTACCCCTCCTGCCCTGACCTGACTATTCCCGACCCGCCTGCCACTTCACCAACCTGCCACCCTACCTATCTACCACCTCACCAATCTGCCACCCTACCAACCTGTCACCTACCCACCTGCCGCCCTAACCACCCACCACCAACCAGTGCTGTGAGTGATGTGTCCTATTTCACAGTCCACTGCCATGCACTGTATGAGAAGAGAGCGCTGATTGGTTCGCAAGTGGACTCTATTGGGTAGAGGTGTTGCCATGGAGGATGCACCAGTTGATGGTGACTGACAGTTAACTGCCAAGAATTGTTTGAAATTTAAACCAGGCAGCTTGACTCTGATACCCACCTGCCACCCTACGCACATGCCACCCTACCCACATGCCACCTCACCCATCTGCCACCCTACCATTCACCCACCTACCCACACTACCACCCTACCCATTCACTCATTCATTCATTCACTGATTCACTATTCACACCAGACCTTTAAACTCACCATACTAATGCCGTAAAAAGAGGGCATGTCTTGTCTTCCCCCTGACCCTACAGCGCTTTGATGGAGTTCTGAAGGGCGCTGCACTCCGTATTTCTGGAGAAACCGGGCTCGGAAGACCCGGCAAGAAATGTGGAGCCCTGTCCAGGTTTGGAAGAGTTAGAATGGAACGGCAATCCAACCATGATTGCCTCTCTGGAGGAGGCCGGGGCCATTGGTTATTGGCTCTGGTGTTGAGTGAGTGACTGGCTGTAGGTTATTTTCTGGGGGCTGGGCATGTAGTTGGCCTAACTTCGTTAGCTTTTAACCTTCTACCTTGTGAAGGAGTGTTCTACCACCAGACAATACTCCACCTAACTGTTCATCCAGGATCTAGTAAAACTCACCTATTGGCAGTCAAGTTAGAACAACAGTTAAGACTCAGATGCAAGCACAGCCCATCTATTATTAGAACTCTATAATCTTTCCCTTTTACGCTACTTAAAGAATAAAGCACAGGTACAATAAAATTGTTAGTGGCAAAATCCAGGATTAGAATATTAACAATTTTACATTTTTCACAACTGAATTGCACCTTGCGGAGGGGATTATTGGATTTTTACTTTTCTTGCTATAAAGCTATCAATTTCCGGATTGTCTAAATCACACATTGCATCCCTCATTGCTATATTGTCTCTCACAAATGTCACTGTTAAATCCTCGACACGCTACACAAGCCACTGTACTGATCTGCTCAGCTATTTTGCAATGCTTGATTGCACACATGCTCATAATACCAAACAATCAGAGTATCCTCCAGAGCTTTATTGATACATGAAAATGTACTTTTTCAGGAGCCGTGTAAAGTGCTGTCTTTTAGGTTTTGCTCGGAGTTGAAAGCTGGCAACAAAACTAGTTCAAAAACAACTTTGAACTTTCAATTGGAAAGGACATATGAAACTGATTGTGTAACGTCAGTTCTACAGATTCTTCATTATCGCTGAAAGAGAGACTTATTTTTGTCGAAACCTTTTGGCTCCATCAGGACAATTTGCAAGAAAATAACAATTTCGGGGGGGGAGCAACATATTTACACTGTATGAGAAGAGAGTGCTGATTGGTTCGCAAGTGGACTCTGATGGGTAGAGGCGTTGCCATGGAGGATGCACCAGTTGATGGTGACTGGCAGTTAACTGCCAAGCATTGTTTGAAATTTAAACCAGGCAGCTTGACTCTGATTGGTCAAGACATTGCCCTGGGGAATGAACCAGTCGCTTTCTTTTTGGTTGAAACGGGCACAATGTGTGTACATGTACTTCCTGTCTGCAAAGAACAGGGCCCTGTGTATTAATATATGTAGCTTCTAGTACATATAAATGCATCACACTGCAAGCCCGACCGTTAATCTTAAATTGGTTGTCAGCATGATTCGTAGCGCACTGAGGATTATTTAGCAAATGTTGTCCAATTGCGCAATCACATCTAATTTGGACACTGTGTTTTGAGTTTCTCCATTGCATGATACATAATAGATAGCACTCATTTTGATAACTTATGCAGGATTCATAATTTGTGCCCATTCTTTAAAAATCAAATGTACAACAGAGTTAGAAGTCAATTTTAATATTCTTTTAAAGGTTTTCCCTTTCTTGTGATTATTCCAAATAAACTTTGGAATGCTGATAGCATTCCAACCCTTTTTATCCTGATGATAGTATGATGAAGGTGGTCAGGATAACCCATTTATTTGTGTCAGTTGTGCCTCAATCTCACCTATAAGTCAGAAGATTGCGGGTTCAAGTCCTGCTCCAGGACTCGAGCACAAAGGCCAAGGCCATTGCTTTGGTGGTTTACTGAGGGAGTGCTGCGCTGTTGGAGGTGCTGAGATTTTAAACTGAGACTGCCATCTGCTCTCTCAGGTGGACAGAAAAGATCCTATGGCACTATTTTAAAGAAGAAAAAGGGAGTTATCCCTGGTGTCCTGGCCAATATTTATTCTTTAATCAACTAAGGGATTATATGGTCAATATCACATTGCTGTTTGTGGGAGCTTGCTGTGCATATATGGGCGCTGCATTTCCCACATTACAACAGTGGCTACACGTCAAAAGTACTTAATTGGCTGTAAAGCACTTTGAGATGCCTTGTGGTTGTGAAAGGTGCTATATAAATGCAAATCTTTTTCCCTGAACTTTGTACTCTTGTAAAAGAAATCTCTCTCATTGCACCTGGCAGATGTGCTGTTCTGAGTTTGCCATTTACAATGCAAATAAATATTGGAGTCCATTACAAAGGAAGCAACTCAAGGACCTTGAAGAATAGCCAATGATGGAAGCCAACACAAAACTTGGCAACAACACAGCATGCATTCATAAAGCACCTGCAATGTGGAAAAATTATCCTAAAGTGCACCACAGATGTGTCAGGAAAAACACATGGTGGAGAAACCATATAGGCTCCAGAGCACAGACAAGCCATTCACCCTAACTGGTCAGTGCCAGCATTTATGCTGCACATGAGTTGCCTCCCACCCTTTTTCATCCAAACTTATCAGCATATCATTCAAAATAGACATTAGAAGGGGTAACTTAAGGCATGGCCAAAGGAGCGGGTTTTGAGGTGGGTCTTAACAAAGAAGAACATGGAAAAATTGAGGAGTTTAGGGAAGGAATTGCAGAGCTTCCGAAGACCTGACTGCCTATCGTGTGGTAGAAGGCGGGAGAAGCTGGAGTCAGAGGAATGGAGGGTTCTGGGAGCAGTTGAGGGGTGGGGTGGGGGGTTGGCATGTCGGCGGGCGGGGTGGACATGTAGAAATGGCAGAGATTAGAGATGAGAATTGTAGGTAGAGATGTCGAGGATCCCGGAGCCATTGCATGTCAGTGAGGATTGGGGAATGATGGGTGAGTGGGACTTGGTGCAGATTGTATAGCGGGCTATAAAATTTTAGGTGAGCCGAAGTTTGTGGCGAGGGGAGGATGGGAGGCTGGCAAGTCATTTGAGTCTATGGGTGACTAAAGCATGCATGAAGTGTTAGCGGCACGTGGAGGCAAACAATGTTACAGAGATAAAAGTCGGCAGTCTCAGTGGTGGTGAAGATGGTCATATGTTCAGCTCAGGATGGAAAAGGATGTCAAGTTTGTGAACAGTTTAGTTTCTGCCTGAGATAGTAACCAGGGAGCGTGGTGTAGTCAGTGGTGAGGATCCAGAGTTAGTAGCCGTGTCTTGTCCATATTTAGTTAATAATTGAGAATAAATAACTTGGAACTCCATACCAGACCACCAGGTAGATGCAGTAATGCAGGGGCAGTAGCATGGTGTTTAGTAACCCAAAGACCTGGATTAGTGATCTGAGAGACATAAATTCAAATCCCACCATGGCAGTTTGTGATTTTAAATTCAATCAATTACCTAAAATCTGGAATAAAAATATAATATCAGCGATGGTGATATTGAATGATATTCAATGGTGACCATGAAATATGTGGATTGTCATTTTAAACAAAAACCCATATGGTTCAACAATGTCCTTTCAGGAAGGAAACCTGCTGATCTTACCTGGCCTGGTCTATATGTGACTCCAGACTCTCAGTAATGTTGTTGAGTCTTCATGGCCCTCTGAAATGGCTTAGAAAGTTACGCAGTTATGTCCAAGAAGATGAGTCACTACAGCCTTCTCAGAGACTCAAAATAAATGCTGACCCTGCCAGTGATGCTCACACTCCGTGAATGAATAGTCATGAATAAAGTTTCATTTTTTGATGAGGAAGACCATTTCACCCACCTTTGGCTCATCTATTCAGAAAAATCCTAGGGGTTAACTTTGATTGAGTTTCTTCTTCTCATTCCGTCGCTGTACTTTCCCTTGCCACTGTTCCACTCAGGCCCTGGGAATCTGGCTGGCAGGAAGTTAGGTGCAATGTTGCGGAAGGATTCGCAAGCGACACAGGGGTCACAACTCAAACACTCCTCTGTGGCCTCCCCCCACCCTCTGCCATTTAACTGGGCGATAGTAGAAAACAGGGTGTAGAAAGCCGACTGCTGGCTTTAATCTTCCCCAATTTTAATTTCTATTGACTTCACTGTAAATGAAGATCGAGGGAGATTTAAAAGCTGCTGATTTGTTATTGCTGTTATAAACTACTGCACAAAGTCAAAATGATCCCCCTACAGCCCCCACCCCTTACAATATCAATTAAATTAAATGGATCCTGCTATGCTAATGACAGTGCCTTGAGTTGATCACTGTTTTTGAGAAGAATTTTCTGACATTAGTCCTAAACTTTCCTTTTAATAGTTTGAAGCTGTGTCCTCTTCCTTTGTTGTCACAGTTTAGTTTGACACCTTATTCCAGACTTATCTCCCCTGTATCTTTCACTATCTTATATATTTATATAAAGCCACCTCTTTCACCACCTTTCAAGGCCAAAAACCTTCTGAAGCGAGGAATCTTCCCCGAGTTGCCTCCAGGGCTCCATTGTCTCCCTAGTGTCTCCGTGACCAGAATTGGACATGCTACTCAAGGTGTAGTTTGACTAGCGCGTTGTCAGTTTGAACCTGATTTCCTCTGTCTTGTACTCTACTCTTTTGATGATGTAATTCAACATTCTTTTAGCTTTGTCAGCTGTGCTAGAGGCATTGGACATGTTTAATGTTGAATCCACTAAAATCCTTAAATCCCTCTTACCCCAAGGTATTTCAATGCCATTCACAAAGTCACGCCCATCTATTTTATCCTCCTATATGCAATATGTTCTACCTGGTCCATGTTAACCTTCATTTTAGGGAAAATCTTTGGAATTGAAGACAACTAGCCTCTCACCCTTAACAATAAAGCAACCGAAAAGGATATTAATTGCAAGAGGAAAAGGGTGATTCTGAATGAGTAAACAGGGATGTTAAGTGTCCAAAGAGTGCCAAGGTGAGCTTATTCTGCAGCCACATTCAGGTACAGCAGCACCGCTGGTGGGAGGCCCTAATTACAGTGTGACAAGTTTACATAGGGAGCTTCCATTATAACTGGAGACTCAAAGGTTTAGAATGGAAATATAAGAATAAGGACAGGATGGCTGTGGTCTTAATGGTGTGAGGACCCATCCAAAATATTTAAATGTCCCTGTCCCTGGAAAATGGTGCAAACTCAAAGGGCATGACTTGCACACGCCTAATGTCCCACCCCACAATACTTATAGTTGCAGAGGAAACACAGATATCTGGTCAGCTAGTGGAAAATACACTTAAATGCAAATCAGCATGAAGTTGCCACTCTGGTATCCTTTGTTTTTCAGCATAGATTATGTTTGGGCTGATCTTTCCAATTAGAATTGGCCACTTCATATTTCTCATGAGCAGCTTATCTGCGCCAATTGATGCGTTAATGAGAGGGTAGATCAACGTTAATTCAAACGCAGAGCTGATTGCCCTCTTGGTATTGTTCAACATTTTTTTTTTGGTGTGGCAAATTAGTAGTAACTGCTGATTTTATATGCTTTATCATCAAAAGGACTATTTTTTTCACTTTTGATATAGCAGTAAATTTGAGCATTAATCAGACCTTAATGGCAATAATGAAATTAATAACCTTAGCCATCCAGCAATTAGTCACTTGGCCTCTCTAAATTAGCTTGCCATTGTTTTTGCCAGCTCTGAATTCCACAAAATAATTGAGGTCCAAGAGAAGGAATTCAGCCATGCTTTATAGAAGGAGAGGCTGTTGACAGAAGTGGCTTTGGAAATAGCGTGAAACCACGGGCTGAGTTTTTCAGCCCTGATGATGGCAGGCATGGAGGCGGCTGGGGGCAGTATTTCACACGGCTGGCTATTGTGCCGATTCCTGCCCCCAAGGCCATTATCCTGTGGATGAGATGGATGGGCGGCAGGGCTAATCGCCCGCTAGTGGTGGGTGGCCTTTTCAACGAATTCAAGGCCTATTAAAGCCTGTTGTTGGAAGCTGACTAGAACTTTCCAGAGCCCTTCCAGGTCCCCGGAGGCACTGTAAAACAGGGCAGCTGTGGCAGGCCAGGGCGGGTGTCAACACTCCAGGTAGGTTGAGAGGCCTTCTCCGACTTCCAGGCTTCAAGCGGCAGCCACAGGCTGCCATGCTGAGCAGTTCTGCCCCTCTCTGCCTCTCTCCCCAACAATGACAGCCAGGCTGCGGAGGGCGTTTTTTTATTTTAAATTGTGAAAAAGTTGGAGAGAGGTACCTCCATCTTGACTCCCTCATTTACCTGCAAAGGCAGCCTGCCGCTGCTTCTGAGCTGGAGAGTCTCTTTTTGGCCTTCTAGCTACCAGAGCTTGCCTGCCATCCTTAATTGGACAGCAAATCCTCTCCCTGGCCACTAACTGGCCAATTCATAGAAAATCGCAGGTGGGTGACACAGTGCCGTCTTCTGACCCCCATTGGAGCCGGACAGTCAGGCGCTGCAGCTCATTGGAAAACCTTGCCCTTTATATTTAGGTCTTGGAAGTATGCATGCTCAACCATTGGTGGCCATTAACCATAGACTGAAGGGCAAGATTGAATGGGAATGTACAACTGTGGAAAGTCTTCGAGTAGAATGAAACGCCCCCACCATGAACAAGATCAGCTCCTACTGGAAATCTTGATGTGCAGTTGGAGGGGGGAGTTCAGAAACACTTTAGGCTGAGTCTCACAGCCTGGGGAGCAATGGGTCTCAGCCTAGCATGTAAAGCTCAGTCAAGGAAGCTCTAAAGACCACAGACTGTAGTTTTGCACGAGGAGAAAGACTTGCATTCAGACAACACCTTAGACAACCTCAGGATGTCACAAAGTGCTTTCCAGCAAATTGAGTACTTCTGAAATATAGACCCTAGGGAAATACAACAGCATACGCACAGCAAGCTCCCACAAATGCTTATGTGATAATGACCTTATAATCTGTTGAATCGAGGTTGTTGAGGGATAGCTATTGGGCAGGACACCACAGAATCATTTACATCCACCTGAGAGGGTAGATGGGATCTCGGTTTAACATTGCATCTGAATGGTGGCATCTCTGACAGTGCAGCACCCATTTAGTACCTCACTGGAGGGTCAACTTGGATTTTGTGCTTAGGTTTCGAACCTACGTCTTTCTAACTCAGGTGAGAGTGTTACTGAACAACAGCTGACACCTAAGTAGCAGAAGGGGGCAAGGAGGAGGAAACATTTGCAGAGCTCCGGGGAATAGGCAGGGGAGTGGCACTATGTGAATTTCTCTAGCAAAGAGCCAGAGAGCCAGCACAGGGACCAAATGGCCTCTTCTTGATTCTATGAGAGAAACAAAAAGTTTTTTTTAATCGTTCATGGGATGTGGGCATCACTGGCTAGTGCCAGCTAGGGCAGAGGGCATTTAAGAGTCAACCACATTGCTGTGGGTCTGGGGGAATAGACCAGGTAAGAGCAGCAGATTTCTTTCTCTAAAGGACATTAGTGAACCAGATGAACAATCAGCAATGGTTTCAATCAGACTATTAATTCCAGATTTTTATTGAATTCAAATTTCACCATCTGCTGTGGTGAGATTTACACGGAGGTTCCCTAGAGAATTACCCTGGGTCTCTGGAATACTAGTCCAGTGATAATACCACTATTATCAGCTCCCAGGGAGAGGCACAAGGGAAGATTAACAGAGGAGCAAAAGAGAGGAGACAAGAAATATATCATCAGGGAATAGGAAGATTTTGCATGTGTATGGGGAAAGAGCAGGGGAATGGGATTAACTGGGCAGCTCGTTCAAAGGTCCAACACAGGCATGATGGGCTGAATGGCATCCTTCTGTGCTGTATCATTCTCTGATTCTGTGAAACAGCAACCTGAAGAAAGCAGAGACAAGTAAGAGAGGCACTTATTCTCCGACTAACCGTGTACAACAGCATGGGCGTATTATAAAAATGTAATTAAATGCATTGCATTCCTTCTCAGAGGGATAAAAATTATAATTTGTAATGCTTATAAAATTATTTCAAAATACACAATTACGTAAAAATGAAATTCTCTGTTATTGGCAGGGCTGAATAATTTAATTTGCACAATGGCATGCATGCCTTTTATGCTTTATATGGCTGGCTTCCAGTACCTCATTTGATGTATTGATCTGGTACTTCCCTGCCTTAAACAAATGCAATTTGCACACTTATTGCCCTATAGGAGACTCCTCTTGCTGATTTTCTCTTGCCTCAGCTGGCAGAAACATCTGGGTTTTCACCTGGAACTTACCCTCCAAGTCACTCACCATCCCTGACTTGGAAATATATCGGCCGTTCCTTCACTGTCACTGGGTCAAAATCCTGGAACTCCCTCCCTAACAGCACTGTGGGAGTACCTACACCACATGGACTGCAACGGTTCAAGAAGGCAGCTCACCACCGCCTTCTCCAGGGCGTCACGGGATGGGCAATAAATGCTGGCCCAGCCAGCGAAGCCCACCTTCCGTGAGTGAATTAAAAATAAACAATGGTAGCTTACCTTCCCAGGCTGAGGTGTCCATTCCCCCATGATTTCTCCGACTTCACCGCAATTAATTTTGCGGAAACCCTGAGCAGAAATTTCCCTGTAGGTTTGAGGGACCCCCCCAAGTCATTGCCAAATGGGGGTCAGGAGCCCACGCTGGAAACAGTCATCCCTCTCTGATTTATCCGACACACAAAACATACGAATTAGGAGCAGGAGTAGGCCATTCGGCCCCTCGAGCCTGCTCCACCATTCAATAAGATCATGGCTGATCTGATTGCAACCTCACCCCCCTGCCTAGCCCTGATATCCTTTTGCCCCCTTGCTTATCAAGAATCTATCTACTTCTGCCTTAAACATATTCCAAGGCTGCTTCCACAGCCTTTTGAGGAAGAGAGTTCCAAAGACTCATAGCCCCCTGAGAGAAAAAAGTTTCTCCTCAAACACTGTCCTAAATGGCCGACCCCTTATTTTTAAACAGTGGCCCTTGGTACTAGATTCTCCCACAAGAGGAAACATCCTCTCCACATCCACCCTGTCAAAACCCCTCAAGATATTGTATGTTTCAATCAAGTCGCCTCTTATACTTCTAAACTCCAGCGGGTACAAGCCTAGCCCGTGCAATCCTTGCTCATAAGATAACCCACCCATTCCAGGTATTTGCCCCAAATTGGTCAAATAATGACGCGAGGGTGGACTCGCCACCCAAGTAAGGACAGCGGGTGGGATCTTGGAGGTCCACCAGCGCAGGAGAAGCAGCGGGAGTCGCCCGCGATCTCAAACTTTTTTAATTTAAAAAAAAAGTAATCCCTTCAGCAGCTGGGGCACCATTGTGGAGGGGGAGAGGCCCTCGGGATAATGACCCAGGGGTGGGATGGAGCTGGGGAACGCACCAGCAGCACAGATGTCTCTGTTCGCCAATGTACAATTGGTGTTTCAGCCAAAGTAGGGGTGGTGGAGTGGGACATGCTTCAAGAAATTTCACCCCCTTGCAAGTCCAAAGCTTTTAGGCTTCTCGCCTCTGAGCAAGAATGTCATCGCTCAAGTCCCGCTCGAGAAACTTGAGCAAGTAACCAGGGCTGACAATCCACTGAGGGTGGATGTTAAAGATTCCACAGCACTGTTCGAGGAAGAGCAGGGAGCTCTTCCTGATGGTCCTAGCCTATATTTATCCTTCAACTAACATCGCTGACGATAGTTTCATTGATAATTTATCTCACTGTTGTCTATGGGACCTCAATGCCTGAAAATATTTTATGTTTCCCTATATTACAGCAGAGACTATGGGCTGGATTTTCACGGGGCCAGGGAGACTCGGCGGTGGTGAAAAAATGGTGGCCGGGTCCCAATTTCCGGGATTTCCAACCCCACTCCTGGCGCCCCCCCAGTTTTCACCAGTGCGGGTTAAAGGTGCGTGGGCTGGTGCAGGTCGTGAGCCCGAACCCTGCAACCCCAACCAGGCCAGCTCCATAACAACGGCGGGCGTTTCCTAGTCCCCCCCACAATTTTCACCAAGCCAGGCTAGTTTTTAAAGGGCTCATGGTTCATGGACCCTCAGAGATGTCGTGAACCATACGGTGGAATTTTGCGGCCCCGTTGTGGCAAGGGCAGGACCGTAACATGCGGCAAACCATTCAAAACCCAACTGACTTCGGTGGGACTGGAAAATCCCACTGGCGGGAGGGGCTGTAAAATTCTACCGTAGTCTGGATGTGGGAACCTTTTGAAAGGTAAGTTCATGTGGTCTTACCCCCATGCCCCTGTGACAAACTATGCCCCTCTGCCCACGCCCCCATTGCTCCCTCCTACCATCCATGCCAATCTATGACACTTCCATGCCCACTCACCCACTATACATTCTGTATAGAACCAATGACTCCTTTAGTAACAATAGGATGTGTGAAAATGCTTTAAAAAAACCCTTTCATTCGTAACTTTCAACTTTCTTAAAACAACTCCTTTCACCACAGCCTTAACAGTGTTAATCATCCAGACCCTTTTAATTATCAATAGCAGAAACTGCAAACACTTGAAACCTCTCTATTTTGTGCAAACAAATATTGTGCAATTGACAGATTAGATCACAAAGCAAGAGCTGTCAATCAAACTTTGTTTTTCCTGATTCAACAGAATAATGGATGCCTGGGCTATCAACCAAACCTCATTATGCATCCTAGGCTGAGAGCACAGACATCCATTAATCTGTTGAAACAGCTTTGCTCCAGGGAAAACATTGCTTGATTGACAGCTCTTGCTCTGCGATCTATTCTGCCGATTGCACAATATTTGTTGACACAAGATAAGGAGGTTTCAATGCTTGCAGCTTCAGCTATTGATACTTTAAAGGGGCTGGATGATGATCACTTTTACAGGGCTCTCCTGAAAGGAGTTTTTTTAAGAAAGCAGAAAGTTATGAATGAATGACATTTTTAAAAAGATTTTTTCAGCCATCCTGTTGTTACTATAGTGTTCATTTGTTTGGTACAGGGTGTACAGTGGGTGAATGGGCATGGAAGAACATTGCTTGACATGGAGGGTAGGAGGAGCCATTGGGGGGTGGATGGGAGCATGAGTTGACATGGAGGGGCATGGGAAGTGTGTGGGTGGGTGGGGGGGGGGGGGGGGGGTGCGAAGGGCGAGGGTGAGAGGGTTGTTCTTTTGTTGTCAGTATTACAAATGGGACAAAGTCTCAGAGCATCAAGTTGGGCCTTTTAAACCACCCGCCTTGGGCACCCTCCAGCCCTTGTGGCTGCCTCTAAACCCTTTCCGGGGGGGTGACATGCCCGAATCCAGTTAGCACCGGCACCCCACCCAGAACGAAAATCCCTTGTTTGCTGGCATTTCCTCCGGAGGCGGGCGGGCCAAGCTGGGAAATTTCCCGACTCCCGCTACCCGCCTCCGGAATGAAAATCCAGCCCCCGTCCTTCAAAATACACTCAGCCGACTGGGAAGCGATTTGAAGGTTCCGGAAGGGGCTGTGTAAATGCAAGTCCTTTCTTTCAAGAGCCTTTCAACCAAACTCGAGGTTAAATTCTCAACCACTTATTTCAGACAGGTGTCATTTAAAATATTATTAAATTTCCAAGTAGGTCAGAACGGATCTTCTTCCAACACACTCCTGATTAGCTGCAGCGCTTTTTTAAAAATCTGACTTTTCAGTAAGGTTATTTATCGAGAATTGACTACTCCTTTCTCAAAGGAAACGTCGGAAGTTTAGTAGTTTTTTTTTTCTTCTGGGCTATTGTTGGGAATTTAGAAGAATTTTTAAAAATTAAAAACCGGGAAGCTGTTTTGAACGTCATTTCTGGAAGTTTTGCATCAAAAGATTATAAAAGTTGGAAAACTCATTAATTGCTTTAAGGAAGAATGTAAAGACTGGCTCTGGCTGATAACGGGAAAAGAGGTGATGGTAGACTCCTGGTTATTTCAGCATCGCTGAGCTCTTAGCGGCTCCCTCACCTTCTGTGGGCTCTCGTGTGACTGAAGGGCCTGATATGAGACAGGAGGCATGTTTACCAATCTGGCTGTTCACGATGTTGTGGGCGGTGCTTGGTGGAACTCCCGCAGCTGTGCCACCTCTGGCTTTCCCTTGGGCATGTTGGACGAGGCAAGTCTGGTGTAGGCGGTCCTTAAAGCGCGCCGAACCAAATCTCAGCACTGTTGGATGGTGAGTGAGCCGTAGGGTGTTCCCAAGAGAGGTGGTCTGCAGAGTAGAAGCTTGTAAGGCTCTTTTTTAGGGTGTTTTTTTTTACCCTTTGTACCAACCACCTTGATCGAAAAGAAGTGGGTACTAATCTCAGGATTCTCCTTCAGTATTCACACATCCTTAATCTGCACTCCTAATGGTTCCAGGCACTATCTTCTCAAATGCTTCCCAATCCCAGGACCCCTATTCCACACATTCCAGATCCCACTGTTCCCAGAACCACAGGAATCCCTTCTGAGAGCTTAGGTCTTGGAACTGCCTGCAAAGTACTGCTGAACCCAACGATTTTGTCCCAAGACACCAGGCCCTCAATGCTAACAAATTAGTATCTAAGATAATACTATTTGATGTAACACCTCTCTTTAAAGAATCTCTGATTCACCTTGAGCAGTACCTTAAGAGATTTGCATTTATACAAAATCATGCAGTTTTCATAAAAATATTTAAATGCATACTGAAATATTTATGTCAGAATGACATTTATTTCTCCCCTTTGGGATCTCTAAATGGCTCATTCACTTTTGATTTTCCTCTGGGTAATTTGCCACTTCCACTTCCTTCTCTCTTCTCTGATGGATTAGCTAAATTTGCATAGGGAGCTTTTCTCTATGATCTATGATGTGCCCACTCAAGAGCGAGTTTCAGGTGAAAAATTTCAGCGAAGTTGTGAAGTGCTAGGTTTTAGGAGGAAGAATGAAGAGAGGCAATATAGGCTAAATAGCACCATATTAAATAGGGCCCAGGAACAGAGGGCAGGGTGTCTCCGTACACTGACCTTTGAAGATGGTAGGACACGGCGATAAGGTTGTTAAAAAAGGATGCAGGAGCGTTAGTTTTAGAGGCATAGGGCTGGATTTTCGTGACCAAGGTGAGTAGCTCCAATTGGGAAATCTCTTGCCTTGGGAGAAAGGGCCCTGTCACACGCAATTTTCACTCAGGTGAGGCTGGGGCGTGATCGAGTTGGGCCTGTTGCCTCTGGAGGCCACTCGGACGCTGCCACACAAAAAAAAAGGTATTGAGGTCGGCTAGTTAAAAGGCCCACCTCAGTTTTCTGAGAATTTGGCCAGTTTACAAAGGGCAACAGGGGGGAGGTGCAGGAGTGGGCGGGCGGGCTTCCAATCGGTGCCCCCAGTTGGGGGAGAGGGGGGCACCACCATTTTACGTGGGTAGGCCAATTAAGGCCTGCCCAGTGGGACGTGCGCCAGGAAGTGCTAAGTGCTCCCTATAGGGGCGGTGGGGGGGCATTCCCTCAGCCGGGAGTGCGCTCTTTCACGCACACGCGCACAGATCTCCCTGAGGCTAAGTGCTGCCTCAGGGAGATCAGCTCAGATTTTAAACTTAAAATAAAGCTGAGAAAAAAATTTCCCTGCCATGTCCCCTCATGTGACACTGTCACATGAGTTGGGACATGTCCATAACTTTTATTTTAAAATATTGTGAGATTTTTAAATCCTCACGAAACCTCATCCTGCTCATGGATGAGGCTTCATGTTTTTTCAGAAGCCCGCCAGGTCTCCCGGCCTGCTTAAGGTTGAACAGGCAGGTCCATTAATGACTTCAACTACTTTGTTAATGGCCTTAATTGGCCGTTGACAGGTCATTGGGCGCGCAGCCGACTCGGGTGCCCACCCGCCAAACGGAAACTCTGAATGACGCGCCATGCGTCCTGATGCCATCCTGCGTCATTTTACGTGTCAGCAAGCGGGCCCCGCCCCCGCTCACCAACCGGTAGATATATGTAAAAATCTATTAGGCCCTCTAGCTCTCACCCCGTACCCACCCTATGCCCTCTCCATACCATCTCACACACCCCCCGTGCCCCCTCCATAGCCACTTACCCAGTATCCACTAGACACCTCAGGAGCCATGTGGAGATGAGAAAAGATAAACTTCTAGCAATCTAATAGAGCCCTCACTCATACGCACTTGATCCAAAGAAAAATCTCTCATTCATGAAACCCATTCAAAGATTTTAAATCCCCTCAAGCAGTCAATCTGAAGTAAAACAAAGATACTTCTATTCAGTAACTAAATCAAAGAAAGTTAATTCATTAATAGCCTCTTAAAACTGTCAATCAAAATGTGAGCTCAGAAGTTATGATAAACCTTTATAACTCAAGGGTTAGACTAAGTTGGAATATTGTGCCACCTTCTGTAAGTGTATCAAGACCTTGGAGAGTGTGTTGGGGGGATTTTACCAGGTTGGTGAGGGACTTCAATTATACGGAGAGACTGAGATTGTTTTTCTTAGAGCAGAGAAGGCTAAGGGGAGATTTAATAGGGGACTTATAATTATGAGGGGGTTTTGACATGGTATGTAGGGGGAGACTGTTTCTACTGGCAAGAACTTCAGTAACCAGAGGACACAGGTTTAAGGTAATTGGCAAAGAACCAAAGGGGAAATGAGGAAGACGAGTTTTATTTGATGAGTTGTTACTATCTGGAACGCATTGCCTGAAAGGACAGTGGAAGCAGATTCAATTGTAAATTCCAAAAGGGAATTGGATGTATGATAGAGCAGGAAACATTTACATAGTATGGGGGAAGAGTAGGGGAGTGGGACTAATCAGAAACCCTTTCACAGAGCTGGCACAGGCACGATGGGCCGAATACCCTCCTGTGTTGCATGATGTTATTGTTCTAAGTTTGAGATAAGCCAGGCTTTAGCCAAAGTTAACCAATCATCAGGTGAGTTGGTCGGCTGCATGGTGGGGGGAACACATTCTCCCAGAAAACATAATGATGCGCAGTAAACTGCACATAAAATCTAGGTGGTTGTTTCAGAGGATGTAGTCAGTGCTTCTGGTAACGTGCTAAGCATCACATATGTTTAGTTCAGCTTCTGATAACGGTGTGCCCTGCATGCTGAAATAATTTAGTGGAGTTTTAATTAAAGACAGGCATTTTAATTGTTTTAACCACATCCTGGAAACAAGCTTCAGAGTAATACTATTAATGTAATCAAACATGGAACATTTAATTAATTCTCCATTGTAAATATATTCAAAATAATGTCAGATTGGATCTTTTTCCTGTCACTTTGATAATCCAACTTTAATGAATTGTTGCTGTTTGTTAGAGGCCAGAACTGATAATAAAACTTGTTTCTTAAGGCAAACGGCTTGAAGCATTTCCTGTGTTGGGTCCCTGGACAATCAATAATTTGCATTTTTTTGGTGCTTATTTTTTCTTGAATTTAGTACCTGTAATTTTTTGGCTTTATTGCATTTTGTGTTTTTATTCCTCAATATTTTTAATGTTATCGAATGCCACTATCACTGAGTTCATCCCACCATCAGCATCCTGGGGTTACCAGAAATTTAACTGGACCAGCCACATAAATACTGTGGCTAAGGCAGCAGGTCAGGGACTGGGTGTTCTGCAGTGAGTAACTCACCTCGTGACTCCCCAAAGCCAGTCCACCATCTACAAGGCGCAAGTGTGCTGGAATACTCCCCACTTGCCTGGATGAGTGCAGCTCCAACAACATTCAGGAAATTTAACACCATCCAGGACAAAGCAGCCCACTTGATTGGCACCCTATCCACCACCTTAAACATTCACCCCCTTTACCACCAGCGCCCAGTGGCAGCAGTGTGTACCATCTGCCAGATCAACTGCAGCAACTCACCAAGGCTCCTTTGACAACACCTGCGACCTCTACCACCTAGAAGAACAAGGGCAGCAGGTCAGTACCTACACTACTTGGACTGCAGCGGCTCGAGAAGGCAGCTTGCCACATGCCTTCTCAAGGGCAATTAGGGATGGGCGATAAATGCTGCCTAGCCAGCAACGTTCACATCCCATTAAAAAAGACCTGCGAGCTCCCCTCCAAGCCACACACCATGTTGCCTTAGAAATATATTACTGTCCCCTAACAGCCACTGGGCCAAAATCCTGGAGCACCCTTCCTAAAAATGCATTGAATGTACCTACGCCACACAGACTGCAACGGTTCAAGAAAGTGGCTGACCACCACCTGCTCAAGGGCAATTAGGGATGGGCAAAAATTGCTGACCCTGGCAGTGAATCTCACACCCCATGAACTAATAAAAGAAATCTGTAAAATTTACTCTTGCAATTGTGTAAAAGGAAAAAAAAAGCAAATAAAGCAAAACTGGTGCTTTCAAATGTTTCGCTTACCTGCATTCGCAGTGATCATTGGTACAAAGAGAGGGTCCAGTGTAAAAAGGAGCACGAGGGAACGAGTTGGAGCAGATGTACTTGGTGTTTTACTCATATTTTAACATTAACACCAAATTTAAAATTTTACATCTGTGGTGCTTTAGATTTTACTCATTAAATCCAAAAATTGGAAATGTATTTGTAGACAATAATTGTGTTTTAGTAATGGCAGCCTATTTAATATTAACATGGGGTGGTATTTCTGGCCAGAGGCGGACATCATCGTGGGCGGGGCAGGAAAATTTGGAGAGTGACCAAAAGTCAACTAGTCACAGGAAAAGTCCTGGCCTTGGGATTAACAGTGCACTTGTCAATGACCTGCTTTTCTTCAATATATGTTCCAGATTCATTTTGAGGCCATTAAAATGATCATGTCAGTTGCAGGTTTCCCTCACTTGAAACTGTAATCTCCCTCGCTCCTACCAGTTCAGCCTCATGTAATCTCAGGCCTACTTGTTCCAGTAATTCCTGGCGTTTCTTTTACTTTCTGTCATTGAAGAATGAGAAAAGCAAGAATATATTGTGGAACTGGTTTCCCAGCGCTGGTTTGGGGGGGAGGCGAGTTCAGGGTCCAGCGAGGCTACCCGTCCCCATGAGGCAGGCAGCCATCCTCAGGTGCCGTGTTAACAGTCATCAAAGGAGGCCGACTGGGATTTTTCAATTTCCCAATGTGACGGGGGTAGTTGAACCACCTGGAAGTGGGCACCTAGCGGCAGTCCAGGAAGGGTGGGCACTGTGTTCTGGGAATGCCTACAAGCCCTCCCTGCCTGCCTGGACGTAGGTGCAGCTGAAGGCTGCCATGTAAAGGGATACCTCCCCCTCCAACCTCTCACCCTCCCCCACTCAACCCCTCACGCTCCACATCACAATGAGGGCCTGGCTGCTTTTCCTATGGTTTATTTACATTTTTGAGATTGGCCCTCCAGCTCCCAGAGCTACCAGCACCCCTTCAATTGGACAGGGAATCTGTTTCCATGCCGATTAAGGGGATGCCCCAGTCAAAATTGTAATGAATGTCTGTTTCTCCATGTGGGTGGTTTCAAGATCTGGAAACAGTCTCAGCTCCTGTGGCACACCCCCCCAAAGCAAAAATCAGCCCACAATGATGGCAAAAGTCTCATTGGCAGTATTTAGCTGAAGCTGAGCTTGGACATACATCACAGGAGCAGTACAAAACTGCTGGCAACATGTGCGTTTTTCATACAGATCCTTGAGGTGAAGGCTGTTGGGGATTATTTCTCTTCATAACTTCATCCAGCAACAGAGTCATTCAAAGGCTAGTTTGCTGCTGTGATGGGAGATTTTAGAGTTCAGGTAATTTAGATGGGTTAAATGGTCTCCCTCATTCCCTTTGATTTTAACAACTTTCTCTGCACATCCAAGTTGTAGTGTCCTATCCTTTTCTTTAAACTCATCCTTTCCAAGAACTGGCAACAAGTACAATAGCAATCTGGTTTGCAAAGGTGGAGAAGCAATAAGTTAGTTAATGAATATCATTGTGACTTGAGCTGGTTCAGATGGCTGGCTTCATTTGTTACAGATCTACCATTAACCCAGAAAGCAGATTTTACCCTGTTAATATATTAGTAGTGAATGGATGGATTGCCAACGATTCACTGTCAGAAAGACAAGACTCCTCGTTGCTTTGTGCTGTGAAATTATAAATCCATTGATGAAAACTCCTCCTGTTGAGAAATTGTAAACTTCCTAATTTAGAAATTGGATTTTACTGGGGTAAAACAGGCCCTGGTTGGTCCAACATGGCGTGTGATATAAGAACGCTCATTCTACACCAGACATGTGCCACCCACCCTATTGGTTCGGTTTGCTCAGCTGGTGTCCAGACGGGCACCTGTAACTAGCATTGAGTCTATTGCCTAGGCAAATTGGGGGCCTGTTTCAGGCATATTTGTCAAATTGGTCAGTGAATGGCTGCAGCATGCATCATGCACACTGCCACCAACAACAACTTGCATTTATGTAGCACCCATAACGTAATAAAACGTCCTAAGGCGCTTCACAGGAGCATTATCAAACAAAATTTGACACCGAGCCACATAAGGAGATAGTCACTTATAAGCTTGGTCAAAGAGGTAGGTTTTAAGAAGCATCTTAACGGAGGAAAGGAAGGACGGTGGAAAGACGTAGGGAGCTGAAAGCATGGCCGTCAATGTTGGAGTCGTTAAAATTGGGGACGCACAAGAGGCCAGGATTGGAGGAACGTCAAGATGCTGTAGGGCTGGTGGATGTTACAGTGATAAGGAGGGGAGCGAGACCATGAAGGGAATTTGAAAACAAGGATGAGAATTTTAAAGTGGAGGCATTGCCAGATCAGGAGCCAATGGAAGTCAGCAAACACAGGGGTGAATGGGACTTGGTGTGAGTTAGGATACGGGGCAGCAGAGCTTTGGATGAGACCAAGTTTATGGAGGGTTGAAGATGGGTCAGTTTCAAAGCAACTTACCCAGCGATCCTCACGGTGATTATCGGAGATATGTTTCCATCTTTAATGTGGCGCTCCGCATTAAAACTGTGGACAGCTATTAACTATCACTCGGGGCTGCCCCTAATGAAATAGGTGAGACCCTGTTCTGTCTGCCATCCAGGGCATGGCATTCAAGTGTCGAGAAACACCTTCTCAGTTGAGTTATTTTTATTTTACCATAAAATTGTACTGCAACATTTTACAATGTTGAATTAACATATCGTAAAGGCTTATCATATGTGTTTTGTGCACAATGTATGAACATGATTCTCATATATTACATAAATGTCAGCAATGGTTTACTTAATGTCTTTAAACACATTTCAAAATTTAGTTTGGAAATCACATTGAGTGACACCATCAAATGAACATCAAACATATTTGTGTGAGTTGCTGTTTTAAGAGGTGTTATACTACAATTGATGCATTTAAGGATAAGTGCATGAGGGAGAAAATAATAGAGGATATGCTGTTAGGGTTAGGTGAAGTAGGGAGAGATGAGGCTTAATGCAGAGCATAAACACCAGCACAGACAAGTTGGGCTGAATGGTCTGTTTCTGTGCTGTAAATTCTATGTAATGTCATTTTTAAAATTGCATTGTGTAACTTCCAAGCTCATGTCTTGGACTGTTCAATCCCTATGCTTAATTTAGGACTAAGTGAGTTTGTACTTTGGCAATTACAGATATAAGTACTGCTACATTGAGAAAATAAATATCCAATAATTTATTTTATATTTATATATGGGGTCTGCACAAATGCTGAGGATCAGATTGCATTCATACACTGTATGTGATTCACCCCAGGGGGTCCCACCATGATTTAAACAGCAACTTTTCAAACTTGACATTTAATCCTTGTCTATAAATCACTCAAGCCCTATTATTCATTATTATAAGGGCACAGTATTTTTTTTTATTATGAATAAAATGAAATACAAATGCAGTGAAATATGTAATGTCATTTCTGCAGATTTCTCAACATTGCCTCGTGTGCTTTTCCAGTCACAGATAACATAAACGTGCGAGAGACGGGACTGTAAAAAAAAACTCTTGTTGGTTAACAAATTGGTAATCTTTTTTAGAAAAACAAAACATATTAGTATATGAGCATATTTTTACATTTGATTTATAGTCCAGCAGTTGTATAATGCCTTTGGACAGCTGTGTATGAATAATACAGTTCATTTCTTTGTTGTCATTTATTATGCCCACTCTTTCTCCCTTCGAAAAATGTTTGGGAAACTGCACTATCAGGACCTGATTAATATCTCCTCAGGTACTCATTCCCTCAGTGTGATGAGTCCAACACTTTCCAGGAGTTTTCTTAACGTATCACTGTCTGCTCTATTGCATACTTTACAATGTGCAGTAACTATGTCAGTGCATTTTTTGACGAACAGATAATCTTTTTTTATAATAAATTGATTAACAAAATCAATCTCAGCATCTGGGTGTGATTAGTAAGCGTGGCATTTATTGCCCATCCCTAGTTGCCCTTGAGAAGGTGGTTCTCCTTGAACTCTTGCAGTCCATGTGGTATAGGTACACCCACAGTGCTGTTAAGTAGGGAGTCCCAGGGTTTTGACCCAGCGACGCTGAAGGACTTAGTTCCAAGTCAGGATAGTGTGTGACTTGGAGGGTAGCTTGGAGGTGGTGGTGTTCCCATGTACCTCCTGTCCTTGTATACTATTGGTATCACTTCAGGAAAAGTCAGTCAATGGAGTAAATTTACAGTTAATCTGTTGGAGTGAATCATTTGCCCTTTATACAACTGGTCTAATGCACGTTCTATTGATTTCAGATAGATTCTACAATGGGTGACAACCTGCCCTATCGATTAATGTCCACCTATTGAAGATGTAAATCAGCCCTGAGGCGTCTAAAAGCAACATAGGGCCAAGTGTAACAATAGCACAATTTTGTTGGAATGGGGAATCTCATATGCCCTGTTAGTTGGATTGAATTGTTTGTCCACATTTAATGTTTTAGCCAGTAAGTTGCTGGAGACTCCACTTTTAATTGTTCACTTACTGGGCAAAACAGGTTGATCGGCAATCAGTAGTAATTATCACATGTTAGAAAGGTACTTTGTTAACTATTGGACAGTTATATTTCATCATTTCTGGGCCATTGTGTGTCTCATAGCACAGTAAATGCTGCCACCACCCCACTGCATTTGATATTTTAACATCCACCAAGTGTGTTTGTTTTAACATGCCAGGTCACTTATTTTCATTGACTGTTACTGTATTATGTAAAAAAAAAACTCTGGGAGCACTTATCAGTCAACTACTGGCACAGTGAGATCTCTACACACAGCATGGTGGTACCACTGGTATCAAAATTAGCAGGTTGTTGGTTAAGCAGGTATGATGTGAAGGCATTGCTTTGATAATGTGCACTTCAAGGTAAACATTCTGCTGTTTATGCTGTCAGTTGTGATGGCTAAATTTATGTTTCCCTCTTTTCTTCTCTTAAATGGACTCAAACACAAGAAAGAAAAGGGAAGGCTTACAATTAAAATAGCTTGCTTATTTCTTGGATTTTGGACTGTCATTGATTTCGACCAAGGCTGAAGCTTTGATATTTATGAAATATCAGATCGCCAGTGTTTAAGAGCACAATGGTGTTTTACATATCACATCAATAAAGTCTGTCATCTTGAGTTCTGCTGAATTACTGAATAAGGCACTGTGGCTACTTTGGTCCAATATATATGAAGATTAAAGCTCCCCACAACTACTGGGTTGTCTTTGTTACAAGCTCCAATAATTTCTTGTTTAATGCTCTGTCCAACAGTATAACTACTGTTAGGAGCCTATAAACTATTCCCACCAACATTTTCTGACCCTTGCTATTCTTAACCTCCACGCATACTGATTCTACACTCTGATTTTCCGAGCCAAGATTTCTTTTCACTAATGTTATCCTTTATTATCAGGGTTATTCCTCCTCCTTTTCTATCCTGCCCATCTTTTCGAAATGTTATGTGCCCGAGAATATTTATTTCCCAACCTTTGTCACCTTGTTACCACGTCCCTGCAATAGCGATTAGATCTAAACCGTTTATCTCCATTTGTGCCACTAGTTCATCTATCGTGTTGCGAATGCTACTCGCATTCGGTTAAAGTGACTTCAAATTTAATTCTTGCTGCTATTCCCTGAATGGACCTTGCTTTTTAACAGTCCCTACTACTGTTAAACTCTCTGCTCCTTCCTGTCCCACTCAGCTTGTCTTTACCCACATCAATATACTTTTCTAATGCATCAACTTCTATCTTTGGATTTCAAAACCCCTTTCACCCAAAATCCCCCCCTCCCTCCTTTGTTAGTTTAAAGCCATTTTCAAGATTATATTTTCTGGTGCACTCGGTCTGTCCCTCTCACACTCTGGCTATCATTACCCATATCACTACCCTGCACTATTGCTTTGATCCCAAACTCCCCTCAAGTGAACCCTACCCATCCATCCCCCCTTGACCTATTTAGTTTAAAGCCCTCTGTACAGCCGCAGTTGTACAATTCGCCAGGAAACAGGTCCCAGCGTGGTTGAGGTGAAGACCATCCCAAAGGTACAGCTCCCTCTTTCCCCAGCACTGCTACCTGGTGCCCCGTGAATTGAAACCCATTCTCCCACACCAGTCACGCATTCAACTCTCCGACCTTAATCACCCGATGACAATTTGCAGGTTGTCTAAGGTACAAATTGAGAGAAGATAGGAAAAATACAAAGCGACTGCCTCCTAGAGTCATGATTCCCCATGTTGGGAAATGGGGGGAGGAGAGCAGACGGATATTGCTGTTTGTAAATGCATTCTTTCTATGTGTGTTTGTGATTTCACTGTGAGCAGGGAGCAGTGGAAATCGGCACCTCAGATGCACTGCACAATTTGTGTTTACCAGCCCCATTGAAATGAAGCCCCTGCCTTGATCTGTTCACCAACCTGTCGGCCATCTTAGAATGACACAGCACAGGAGGAGCCCATTCGGCCCATCGTGCCTGGCGCTGGAAATAATCTTAACGTAAACTTAAAGCTGCAGATTGGTAATTGCATAATGCCTTTCTCTCCCTCTAGGTTTTACCTTCTGAAAGTGATGTTCAGCCAGGAATGGTGTTAATCTTCGAACTCTTTTTGCTCCACGGAATTAATAGCAGTGTTGACCAGGCAGTGGGATGGGGTGCATTTCCAATCTGCAACAGCCAGCTGGAGATTTTGGAAGGAAAATACAAATGTCCCCTTTTAAGGGGACACAGGGACTCCAAAATAGATGAGTTCAGAAAAATTGAAGACCTTATATCATCAGATATAGATCACTGGCTGTGTAACCTCTATTTCCAGGTACGGAATTGTGGAAATGGGAATTGTGATTCTAGTGGGGTTGTTTTTCAGTGACAATCATAAAACCGTCATCTTTGCAGGTCTAACAACTGATGAGCTTCAGTTACTGTCAACATGTTGCACTATTCCTTAAAGGGTACGCTAACGTTTCACTTTCACCATTTAATTCACCCGGTATTGGTGCCTTCAAAGTTTTTTTTAAAGCAGAAGTTATATAATATTAAGTTAAAGATGAAGGGTCACCGTTTCCTCTTCATTGTTTCTCAGTTCTCCGGGTACAGCAATGTGGACAGACAGCAGTTGTGGTCAGGTCATGCATGTTTCCACAGCACTGCCCCAGTCCCCAGTGAAGCATGCCTGAGTCTGAACCTGGAGCTGTGTTAGAGCTAGACTCAGTTGACAATGCGATGTTAGTGAGGCAGGAAGGAGATTTCCTACATTTCCACCTAATTTTCCTCCAATTATATCGATGGGGTGCTCAAATGGAGGAGCATAGGGGCAAAGCCTGGCAGTGGGGTTTGTGCTGGCATACTTTACCGACTGTTGGGCCTCTTACTCTGTGTCATCCCCTCCTGAGATCAGACGTTGGCCATGCCCCCCTCCCACCCATGCCATGGACTTACCTTAGTAGGGTTTATCAGAATAATACCAGTAATAAGGGGTTTCAGGAATATGAAGAATTGGAAGATGGAATTTGTGATTGTTCTTCTCACATCGGAGAAGAGTAAAGGGGAGACCTAATGGCGGTGTTCAAAATGATGAAGGATTTTGGTAGAGATGTGAGGAGGAAGTGTTTCCTTTGGCAAGTGTGTCAGTTGCCAGAGGTCATAGGTTTAAAATAATCATCCAAGAATATGGAGGGGGAATTAGGAGAAATTCTTTTTAAAATTTATTCATTCATGGGATGTGGGTGTCGCTGGTTACACCAGCATTTATTGCCCATCTCTAATTGCCCTTGAGAAGGTGGTGGTGAGCTGCCTTCTTGAACCACTGCAGTCCATGTGGTGTAGGTACACCCACAGTGCTGTTAGGGAGGGAGTTCCAGGATTTTGACCCAAAGACAGTGAGGGTCTTTCACACGGAGAGTTGTTATGATCCAGAACGCATCACTTGAAGGGGTGGAGAAATCAGATTCCAGAGGAACTTTCAAAAAATAATTGCACAGGTACTTGAAGAAAACAGAGTTGCAAGGTTATGGGGAAAAAGCTGAGGCATGGGTCTAAGTTAGATAACTCTTTCCAGCAGGCATGACAGGCAGAATGACATTTTTCTTCACTGTGAGATTCATAGGGCCAGGATTTTATGGAGCGACGGTGGCCCCATTCACTGGAAAGTCATGGGTGACCCCGCCTTGGCCGGTTATGGGAGCCCCAACCTGACTTTACATGCTGCATGCATGTTTTCAGAGCTCTTGTCCCTTTGAGGAATGAGGTTCCCCCTGTCCTGTGCTCCAAGATCTTTTGACCAATCGGCTGGTTAACAGCTCTTCAGTCCCAGCAGTGCCACTGGGAGCATTGGCCAATGCTGGGACTGCAACTCGGCAGGACCAGCAGCAATGGAGGAGGCCCCAGAACCCAAGTATGTGGAGTTGGGCTCACCGGGGCCATTCAAGGCAAGGCCCGATGAGTGGGGGGGTGAATGGGGTGTCGCTTGTGAGGGGGGTGGTGGTGCCACTAAAGGGGTGGTCCTTGCCGCCTGGAGGTGGGCATGCATTTGTGGGCATCAGGGTGACCAGTTAGGAGGGTTACCCCCACTAAGCCTGCATGGAAGCTGCCAGGGTATACCTGATGGTCTCCCCATGAGGCAATATGGTAAAAAAACAGTGGCAGTGGGAGGAGGCCCTTAGTGGGCCACTTAAGGGCCACATTTGGCTTAAGATGGGAAGAGCCATTGTCACCTATCCCACCGCTGGTAAAATGCCAGAGGCAGCGAGAAAGTGACGGGCATGCCACCCCTCACCATTTCACTCCCACTGCATTTCCCACCCCCGCCCCCACCATGCTCCCTGAGACCCTGAAAAATCCCAGCCTATGACTCTATGGCTTCTTCTTGCCTGATGTGAGGGTGGACCACTCGTATTACAGTGGCCTGGAGTGAATGGATTGCACAGGGTACTTGATTTCCACGCAAAGCCTATCAATCAAATGCTATTGATGCATGGCCCTCAAAATGGACTCAGACTCCTGCCAGGAACAATTGGTGGCAGACAGGCATTCCTGACCAGCAGTATACCCGAAGACTGTCCCAGGGAAAATCTCCTCCTCAGTAGCTTTCTTTTCCAAGGTGATGATGATGACTCACTGCAGCAAATTTCCATGATCCATGATGAAAAAGCTGATTTTTTTTATTGTTTCACGGGATGCGGGTGTCGCTGACTAGGCCAGCATTTATTGCCCACTACTATTTGCCCTTGAGAAGGTGGTGGTGAGCTGCCTTCTTGAACTGTTGCAGTCCGTGTGGTGTAGGTACACCCACAGTGCTGTGAGGGAGGGAGTTCCAGGACTTTGACCCAGCGACAGTGATATATTTCCAAGTCAGGATGGTGTGTGGTTTGGAGGGGAACTTGCAGGCGGTGCTGTTCCCATGTGTCTGTTGCCCTTGTCCTGCTAGGTGTGTAGAGGTTGCCGGTTTGGAAGGTGCTGTTGAAGGAGGCTTGGTGAGTTGCCGCAGTGCATCTTGTAAATGGTACACACTGCTGCCACTGTACATCAAGAGTGGAGGTGGTGGATGGGGTGCCAATCAAGCGGGCTGCTTTGTCCTTGATGGCGTTGAGCTTCTTGAGTGTTGTTGGAGCTTCACTCATCCAGGCAAGTGGAGCGTATTCCATCACACTCCTGACTTGTGCTTTGTAGATAGCGGACAGGCTTTGGGGAGTCAGGAGGTGAATTCCCAGCCTCTGCTCTGCTCTAGCAGCCACAATATTTATATGGCTGGTCTATTTCAGTTTCTGGTTCATGGTAACCTGCAGAATGTTGATATTGGGGGATTCAGTGATGGTAATATTATTGAATGTCGAGAGGCGATGGTTAGATTCTCTCTAGTTGAAGATGGCCATTGCCTGGCACTTGTGTGGTGCGAATGTTACTTGCCACTTATTAGCCCAAATATTGTCCAGGTCTTGCTGCATATGGATAGGGGCTGCTTCAGCATTTGAGGAGTTGTGAATGGTGGTGAACTTTGTGCAATCATCAGCGAACATCCCCACTTCTGACCTTATGATGGAGGGAAGGTCATTGATGAAGCAGCTGAAGATGGCTGGGCTGAGGACACTACCCTGAGAAATTCCTGCAGTGATGTCCTGGGACTGAGATAATTGACCTCCAACAACTACAACCATCTGCCTTTGTGCTAGGTATGACTCCAACCAGAGGAGAGTTTTCCCTGATTCCCATTGAATTCAGTTTTGCTAGGGCTTCTTGATGCCATATTCTGTCAAATGCTGCCTTGATGTCAAGGGCAGTCACTCTCCCTTCATCTCTTGAGTTCAGTTCTTTTGTCCATGTTTGGATTAACGCTGTAATGAGGTTAGGAGCTGAGTTGCCCTGAAGGAACCCAAACTGAGTGCCAATGAGCAGATTATTGCTGAGTAAGTGCTGCTTGATAGCACTGTTGATGACCCCTTCCATGACTTTACTGATGATCAAGAGTAGACTGTTGGGCCATGGAGTTTGGACTGAGTTTTGATAGCTGCGCCGGTGAGGCCCCTTTAAATGTTTGTTTCTTTGTCTGTCTTGTGTTGGGCATAGCTTCATCATCTCTCCTTAGAGGCCCGATTGCTGATACAGCCCTGCAGTTTTAAACCCCGCCCCCTCCAATTAATAACTCTCCCCACCCTCCCCCAAACTCCCACGCACCAACTCTCTAACCTCACCCCACCTGCCCCCACCCCGCTTCACTCCGGGATCACACAGAGTCTGAGGCGCCAAAGTAGGGCTGCTTCGGGAAATAGTTTGGGAAACACTGCATTAAGATATAAAATCTGTTTGACCCTGGCTTGCTGATCTAATTTTTGGATTCTAATCTTACGAGTATTATGAGGTAAAACTGTTATTTATGGGTTGGGGGAAGAGTTTGGTCCGAGACTTGGATTTGTTTTATTTAGGATCATTTAATCCATCAGTCTGAAGTGAATTTAAACCCAGATTCAAGGGGTGAAAGGGCAATATTCCAAACTATTGTACCATTTTGTTCCTATAGCTGTGATGATTAGCGCATAAAAAATGCAGTAGTCACTAGTCTAAATCAATACAAATATATTTAATACATGAATATTACACAGAGGACGTATGAATTAGTTTAAATGAGATAATTGTCATTGAAACAAATATGCAATCTATCAAGTTTATATCTTATAAAGATTAAGGATTTTAATAAGAAGAAATCCAATTAGCATAACGTAATATCTTAAATTGATCAGTGATGAACTGTATACCATAAAAGCTTGTGTATAGGTTCCATCGTAAGCGAGATTAGCCATGGAATCACCCTCTCAAGTTCACAGGTCATGACAAATTGGACTTCATGGGTTTTAGATAGGGTGGGCGGAATTCCTCTGGCGGGATTAGTAGCGGGGGCATTTAGTTGGGCGGAGGGTGATGGGTGGGGTTAACTTCATGCTGGGAATGCCCATGAATGACCTTCCTTCCCCCACCGCTGCCAAGGTTCTTAGCAGGGAAATTAATGCCCACTTGAGGGCCTCATCCCACTGCCGCTGGTATTAACTCAGCGGCAGGCGGGAGGAGTCTCCGTGAGCGGAGGGTGGGGGGAGGTGGGGGCGGGTGGGAACGACAAGCACCGCTGTGAGGGGTTGCTTTCGGGCTGCTGGGGGACCCCCTTATTCGAAGGCACTCGGTGCTGGATCGAGGGATTAGGCATTGGGAAGGGTGGAGGCGTCCCTGCTGAGATTCCCCGCAACCCCCACCCCGTGACCCTCCGCTTCCGCCATCCCTCACCCGTGACCAGGGATCCAGCAACACTGCTAGGCCACAGGCGCTTGTTGCACCGGAAGTAGCCACTGCCCCCCCCCCCGGTGGCACCGCCATTCAATAGAGCTGCCAGCTTCTGATTGGCCGGCAGCTCTCGACGGGCGGGACTTCTGCCCCCACCCCCAACACCGCCTCAGAGTCCTAGGTCCCAGGGAAGGCTGCCCAATGAAGTGCCTGAGCGGTACTTAATACAGCGGGTCTTCTTGAAAAGAGGCGACACAGGGATCTCACCGGCTCTCCAGCCGACGGCCAAGACACCCGTCACCTCCATTATACACCGACCGGTGGCTCATGCAAATGATGTCACCTTTTCACCTTCCGGGGCAGTAGTGAGAGGTAATTTTCTACAGGAAGGAACAATGGGCCGGAATTTGCTGGAACAGGCCATCTCGTGGCGAGTCGCATGAGCTGGTTTGGTTTCCTTACCCTTCAGTTCCAAGTTAATTTTGCCCTGCGCATTGCCCGATGTGTGAGTCGCCTCTCGTCCCGGAGTATTTGCAGTGTTCCCTACCATCTTTCCAGCAACAGTTGAAAACAGCTTTTCACAGACTGCACTTCCTTTGCTTTGAGAAGGGCAGGTGCACCTTTTGGGATGCAACAGCAGCTTCTTTGTGTTATTGTCCCAAACAATGTGGTGTCCACCCAGGTCAGGGTTCAATCAATCCTACAAGTGCCACAGAGTCCCCTCCATATGCCTGCAGTGCAGCGTATGCTTCACACTTCTTGTGCACTATTACTGTGCTGATAACTCACACCTCACTCACTCTTCCACCAGCAGAAAAGGGGTGAAATAGCCATTTATTTCTCCAGTTGCCGTTCACAATAAAATCTTTTGCTATCACGGTACACTTGCTCTAATAGAAATGGCCAAAACCTAACAATTGTAACAATAGTTGATCACAGAATCGTAGAATGGTGAGGTGAGAGTGACTGCCTTTGACATCAAGACAGCATTTGACGGAGTTGTCAAGGAGCCCTGGAAAAACTGGAGTCAATGGCAATCAGGAGAAAACACACCCTTGGCTGGAATCATACCTGGCACAAAGGGAGATGGTCGTGGTTATGGGTGGTCAATCATCTCATTCCCAGGACATCGCTGGGGTAGTTCCTCAGGGCAGTGTCCTGGGCCCAACCATCTTCAGCTGCGTTACCAATGATCTTCTCTCCATCATTAGGTCAGATGTGGGGATGTTCACTGAGGATTGCACAGTATTCAGTATAATTTGCAGCTCCTCAGATACTGAAGCAGTCAATACCTGCACGCACCAAGATCTGGACAACAGGCTTGGGCTAATAGGTGGCAAGTAACATTCGCGTCACGCAAGTGTCAGACCAAGTGTCGGTCTCCAACAAGAGGGAATCTAACCACCTCCCCTTGACATTCAATGTCATTAGCATCACTGAATCCCCCCGCTATCAACATCCTGGGGGTTACCATTGACCAGAAACTGAACTGGACCAGCCATTTAAATATTGTGGCTACAAGAGCAGGTCAAAGGCTCGGAATCCTGTGGTGAGTAACTCACCTCCTGACTTCCCACAGCCTGTCCATCTTCTACAAGGAACAAGTCAGGATTGGGATAGAATACTCTCAGCTTGCCTGGATCAGTGCAGCTCCAACATTCAGCTCCAATACTCAAGAAGCTTGACACCATCCAGGACGAAGCAGCCCACTTAATTTGCACTCCATGCACCAGCACCACCTTAAATATTCACTCCCTCCACCACAGATGCACAGTTGCAGCAGTGTGTATCATCTACAAAATGCACTGCAGCAACTTGCCAAGCCTCCTTCGACAGCACCTGCCAAACCTGCAACTTCTACCGCCTAGAAGAGCATGAGCAGCTACTGCATGGGAACCCATCACTTGCAAGTTGCTCTCCATGCCACACACCATCCTGACTTGGAACTATATAACTGTTCCTTCATTGTTGCTGGGTCAAAATCCTGGAACTCCATCCCTGGCAACACATGGATGTACTAACAACACATGGACTGCAGCAGCTCAAAAAGGCAGCATACCACCACCTTCTCAAGGGCAAGTAGGTGTGGGCAACAAATACAGGCCTCACCAACAATGCTCACAGTCCCTGAATGAATACAAAGGTCATCTGGCCTGTCAAACCTGGCAACTAGCATTGAACATCCAACCAGCAGCTTTTAGGCCTGAAATGTCTACTTTTCTCACAGGCTGTATGACATATATAGGCTTTTCCAAAATCAATTCAAATATTGTTATTGTTTCCTATTTTTTTCTCTTCTCTTAACACTTACCAGCTGTTTCCTTACTTTCTAGTTATCTTTAAGCAACCTGATTTTTTTTCTAAACAGTCCCAATTACAATATTTATATGCATTTATGATTATATATATAAAATGGAAAGCATCTATGTAAACTTGCCAGGTTACACTTGTCTCCACTACAGCACCTCCACTGGTAGGAGGATATAATTACAACCTGCCAAGTTTTGCGTTGAAAGTTTCCATTGTCAGTTGAGACAGAGGAATTTATAATGTTTTTTAAATACATTTTTACCATTATGTAATCCTATCGCGTTTCTTGGAATATTTTAGTATTGTTGACACTTTTTAACATATCCTTCCATTTGCAGCAACCGTAACCACTGCAATTTATGTCGTGCCTTCGCTGTCGAAAAATGTCTCAAGGTGCTTTGATTTGAAATTCTTTCACAGGTAATAAAGCTCCCCAAATCTCTTATTGGACAGAAGGAGTATGTAGTGGAACTCCAGCTGCCTCCACACTTTGTCAGCTCTCCTGAACACTCTTACGCCTCTGAGAGAAATGAGACCAATGAGAACATCCTGGACACCAGCGCTGGCCTGAAGGTAACTCATAGCAGTCTGATACAAAATGTCATGATCTAAATGCAGATGGCCTTCAATTTCAGCCCAAGGTTAGTAACTTCGTCCGATCTATGTGTCTGATTCATTCTAAAAGAAACCATTGTGTACTGTATCTTTGACAAACATTCACAAAACATTCCCAAAGAAGCCATCTAGAAAGGATGCATTAAGTCTTATATCGGTGATCACATTACTTTTTGGAAAGATATATGATGGATATTCTATCTGACCAATCTTTCCATCTGACTGCTAAGTGCTACTTAATATTTTTCATTCACTTTTACTCTCTGCGTTTAAAAGCTTTAAGTGTAGCTAAAGGGAAGCGCACCATAATTTATCAGTGAAGTTATCTTGCATGTAATAGTGATGAAATGCTTAGAAATTTAATAATGCCTAAACAAACAAAAGACATGATAATTTAATTCAAATTAAAATATTAAGTGTTTGGTTGATGAATTCTTATCATTAAAATGGTAAGATGTAGCAAATGTTTGAATTAGGGTTTACCTAATTCACCTGTTTTGTAAAAAAAAACTGAAATACAAATTGCTGTTCTTAAATGTGCATCACCCATGCCTGTAAAAATAGTGATCCTAGCTGAGAATGCGCATCAGTTGTATATCGGCCACAGTACTTAATGCTAGTGCAATTCTAGACAGTTTTATGTGTATTGCAATGTGTTCTCGAATAATGAGTAACAGCCAATTAGAAAAAGGTAGAGATATTCAATAAATACTTTCTATCTGTTTTTACAATGGAGGAAAAGGACAAAATACCAACTGTACAAGGGGACCTAAAAATAAGCCAAGGGGAGCTAACTTTGTGGATCTAAGTTAAGCAGTAGTAAAGGAGAGAATAATGGGACTTGAGATAGATAGATCTCCATGATCAGAGGGCCTCCACTTCATGGTATTAAAATAAAAAGGTGAGAAAATTGCAGATGTGTTCGTCATTACACTCCAAAGTTCTCTAGATTCATAATTGTGGCCTTGAATAGGAAAATCATGAATGCCACTCCATTATTTAAGTAGGGGGTGACAGAGAAACTAGGCAATCACAGAACAGTTGGCTTAGCATCAAGCATTGGAGATTACAGGAATCTGTCGTTAGAAACAGACTGGCTGATTACCTGGACATTAAAAAGAGTTTGCACGGATTTCTGAAGGGCAGGTATCTATTTTAGTTTAATTTTTTGAAGAAATGTTGGAGAGTGGAGCCATCTATGGACCTGGTCTAGATGGACTTCCAGAAAGCATTTGATTAGGTTCTGCAGCAGAGATTATTAGCAAAAATTAGAGTGCATGAATTTGGGGGCAACCAACATGGGATAGTAATTGGTTAGGAGGTAGGAGACAGCGAGTAGGGATAAAGAGTTAAGTCTTTGATTGGTGGGATCTGACAAGTGGTGTTCTCCAGGAATCTGTACTGGGATCTCAGTTCCTCACTGCATATATCATGGATGAAGGAATAAAGTTTTATATCCAAGTTTGCAGATAATCGGCACATACGCTAGGAGATAGTAAGTTATATGGATGGGAGCAGGAAGTTAACGAAGGGAGGTATAACTGACTAAGTGAGTGAGCAAACTATGGTAGATGGAGTTCGGTTAGAGAATGGTGAAGTCGTCCACTTTGGGTATGAGGAAGATGAATTGGAAGATTTTTGTAAAGCTGAGGGACAGGGGTAGAAATTGGTATGTGTTTCATCTGATGTCCATATGTAAGATAAAATGTTGCAATTTAGCCACCGAACAGCCTGTGCCCAATCTAAGCAGCTGTTGGTCCCACTGCCAACCCAGTGGGGTCCATTTCTCGGGCATTCGGCCTCTTGACTAAAATTCAGGCTTAATGCCCTTTAAAGCACCCCTTTGCTAAACTGGGCAGTGATCGGCCGGGCAGGCACCAGACGGCTCTCTCAAAAACTGTCAGCGGGAACTGAAACTCTCCAGTAACAAAGCTTCCAACATTTCGAGAGAAACGGGCTCCATTGATAGTTGTAGGTCTATGTGGGGTAAGCTTCTTACAGCTATTTCTAAACTTAATTGACTTGTTTTATGGATAAATTTGATGATGTTTTCCCCCAAATTTTCTAATTGCTTAAGCTTATCATATCCTGCTGCAAATGATATCTTTAGCTGTATGTAGAAATATGAATGAGAAAAGAAAATGGTACTGATAGCAATTTAATTAGTTTTGTTGCCATTGCTAGTTCTGGATGGCTGAATTTAAAGTAAAAAGCAATTTGATTAGATGCTTTACAGTGCTTGCTAATCGATGGTTGGTAGCTTTCCCAAGAAATTACCAATAGAAGTGTTTTTTATTTGGGTCAATGGGATATTTAAACCAATCATCTTGGTTAATGTACTAGAGAGTATTAGCCACTATATTGTCTGATTTTTATGTGCGTTATTGATGTGTAACACTATATGGATGCACTAAATGCAAACCTTTTAAGTGCATTGATACACAAAGTTGCCAAGATAAATAAAACGGTCTTAGTTACAATGTTTTTGATGACGATTGCATCTTTAGATATGGCCAAACTACCATTACTCGACAAGTTAACCACTTAATTTGAAGCTGTTTATTAAATAGATTGTATTGGGTTTCCAGTGACTGTGGATGAATTTAATGGTCAGGGCGGAGGGCTAGTCCACCAGCCGGAAAACCAGTGGCAATCCTGCTGTGGACATTTTTGGGAGGCCCAATGGGATTAAGAGCTGATTGGACAATTACCTTCCCACCATCAGGCTTCACCGCTCCTGTGAGGGGAACCCCCTTCCCCACAGAAATCCAAGTGCGGGGTGAATGGCGCCAATGTCTGAATGGCCAATCAGAGGCTGGCAGCCCTCCAGAACAGGTAGCACCACCAGGAGCGGTGGCCACTGCTGGTACTGTGGTGTCGCCTAGACAGAGGATCGGTGATGGAGCCTCGGGAGTAAGGTAAGTGGGGTGAGTTTGCTGGGGAAAAGCTGGGAGGCCCAGGTGATGGGGCACGGGAGCAAGGGAAGTGGGGTGGGTATTTAGGGAAAATGGGGGTTGTCGCCTGTGGATGATCTATGGATCTCTCCATTAGGCATAGGCTGCCCAAGTAGAAGCGACCACCCTCACCTGGCTGCAGGCATACCTGCCAAGGTTTACCTGGCAGGTTGCCCGCATGTCCGGACCCTTGCTGGCTACTGTTTAAATGTCAGTGGTGGTGGGATGGGACCCTTAAGTGGCCACTTCAGGCCTCAGTCGGCCTCAGGGAGGCTGTTCTTGGGTTTTAGGGAAATGGAATTAGTGGGAACACCACTCGGCACCTTCACGCCCAGTCACACACCTCCCCCCACCCCCCCCCCTCCCCACCCCACCTTCAAACCTGTCTTCAGAGGGACAATAAATTCCACCCTATAGCTTTGTAAGGATAGTTTACCAGCTTTGTGCTGTTTTCAGAATGATGTAGCGTAAAATCGGAAAAAGAAAGACTTGCGTTTAAACTGCACCCTTCATGACCTCAGGATGTCCTGAAGTGCTTAACACCCAGTGAAGTACTCTTGCAGTTAGTCACTGCTGTAATGTAGGAAACACGGCAGCCAATTTGCACACAGCAAACTCCCACAAACAGCAATATGATAATGACTAGATAATATGTTTCCATTATATTAACTGCTAGGGGCAAACATTGACAGGGGCACTGGGGTAACTCCCTTCCTCTTCTTTGAAATTGTGCCGTGGGATCCTTTACATCCACCAGAGAGGGCAGACAGGGCCTCAGTTTAATATTTCAACCACAAGACGGCACCTTGGACACTGCAGCACTCCCTCAGTACTGCACTGGAGCAATTGAACCTAAAACCTTCCGGCTTAACAGTGAAAGTGCTACTGATTGAGCCGCAGTTGACACAAAATGACCCCATATGTATGTCCAGGAAGTGTAAACTTCTTTGCAAAGCAACAGCAAGTGGAACTGTTTTAAAAGGCTAGATCGTGCATCAAAAGGTTACATAGTAAAAGCAAAATGTGTGCGTTAAGGATTTCTTGTTTTAAATGTTGTTGCCTGTGTCAGGCACTGATTCGAGTAGTTCTTATTTTAAGTTCCTCTAAGTGATTTATCCAAAGGCTATAATACAACAAATACTGACTTCAAGTATTTTGGCTTGAAGTTGCCAAATTGATCCCCGCGGAGAGTCTGGAAGATTAATAATTTGTAATCTCAAAGAGCTCTTGCAATATTATATTAGTTAACTATCAAATATAACTAAAGAAAATAGTCAAATGCAAGGGGTTATAAAAATGTGATAATCATTATTGAATTATGTTGTAATTATTGTACCCCTGATTGGTTACAAAGGAAATCTAAAATTACTGCTGCAGTACAGCTGCATCACAGAACTTAAAAGTTTTGTTAAACTCCGGACCTTTCCCAGATTAAAGCTCCTGCAGACCAGACTAGCAGTCATTTATATTAATGCGTAGGTCCACTTAGGGATCATTACACTGCCTCTGAGGTTCAGAGGTCTATGCTAACTTGAGTAAGATCCCATTAAGATATCAACAAGGAGCCTATGATGTGTGTGGTCACTTGACATGAATATTACTTACATCCTCATCTATTTCAGTGAGGTTACAAAGTTGCTTCTGGCTGTTGGCTTTATTCTCAAAGGACAGTTTTTCATCTTGCAGTCAAACACATTTGTAGATCTTAAATGTAATACATTTTTAAAATGTAACCGAGGTATGGTCTAATCAAGATATATTATATAAATAGAATCCTTTGGGTCATTTCTTGGCAAATTATTATTTGAAATGGATTATCTGGGCTGGAGCCAAACTGTATTTGTGTCCCGAATCCCTTTTTTATTTTGTGTAAAGGTTTGGCATCAGGTGCCAATTTCACAGTAATATCAGCTACAGTGTCTCATCTCTGGGATTTGATCCAGTTCTATACAGCTGAAAACTGAAGAAACTACAAACTAGAGAATTTAATCTTCAGAACAATGCTAATAAAACGTGGCTTCCAAAAAAAAAACCAGGTTCACTGATATTCTAGGTATTAGGATATCATGGAAGTCCAACAGTCTGGAGAAATTCAAATAAAAATTTTTATTGACGTCAGTAGCCTGACAGCAGAGACGAGTCTATTATAAAGGGTTGCTTTGCAGTATGGAACGCAAAGTATTTTTTGCTGTTTAGCAACAAGCATCACCATTGATTGATATTAAAACAGTTCACCCCTCTTAATTTTTTAAAGTATTTATTTATGCCTTTAATATCGCTATTCTGTTGCTTTGCTACATCCAAACCATTCTTCTTCAGACAAGTTGTTGAGCATTATGGAATATCAAAAAGGAGGCCCTTCAGCTCATCCTGGCTGTGCTGGCCCTTTGAAAGAGCGATCCAATTAGTGCTATGCTCCTGCTCTTTCCCTGTAGCCCTGCAATTCTTTTGTCCTTTTGAAGTATATATCCTGCACTGGCAACTTGATAGGCCACCACATCAGAGCAAATGGTTTACATGGTCCTATGTCTCTGTACAGCTGCATCCATATGAGGCTTGCAGTAAATGTAAAGTGGTAGCATAAACTCAATATTTAATAATGATACTAAAGTACATCAAAACTGTAACTTGAAACCTGGCCTAAAGTATAGGAGAGTAACATTTTGTTTTTGAACCACTTTTTAGAGCTGAACCACTTTGCTTTTTATGTTTATCATATATTGAGTTGATGTGAGCAGTTTACATCAATTATCACCATATGGATGCATCTGTATGGAAACTCTGGAACATGCCAATCATTTACTTTGAGGGTTCTATTTACCAAGTTGTGAGTGCATGCTAAGGTGGATCATCCTATTTAAAGTAAGTTCTAAGCCACACAAACCCACGGGAGGAGATTTCCACTGTCGTGTTATGTGCAATTTGTGAAGGATGGGCTTATGCTATTGTTATACATGGTGCACAGTGAAAATCTTTCCATGTGCTTACAAAGAAATTGAGATGCTCCACCCAGCCCATTCCTTAAGGTCTTTGTCTTCTTCCATCTACCTGTAGCAGTGCAAAATCATGGCCAGGATTTTATGCCCCCCTCCCCAACCCCTGGTGGAATATTATGGTCCCGCCGAACTGAATGAAGATTTAAATGGCTTGCTGCATCCGCCAGGGGGAGACACGCCGTGGCGGGGCCATAAAATCCCGGCCTATGTCCGTGTGCTGTACTAAATTGTGGACAGCAATAAAGAGATACGGCGCATCAAAGGCATCTTGCAGGATAATGGCTACACTGATCAGATCATTTTGCACTGTGTATCACTCAGGTTCATGAACGGGCCTAAGATTGTCACTTTTGGCCCTGAAAAGTGCCCAGTCTACCTCAGGTTACCCTGGAAGGGCAAGGCGTCTCACAAATTTGAGCAACAGGTGAAGCTAGCTGTTTCACGCTGCTACTATGCAGTAGCAACACAAGTGGTATTTGCCACTGACAGGGTGCTGCTGTCAAGCCAAAAAGACATTCTGCCCATCACACAAATGAGTAATGTGGTGTATGAATTTCAGTGCCTGTGTGATGGTGGGTATGTAGGCTGTACGTCCCAAAGACTGGCCGACAGATCGTATCAAACAGCATGTTCCATATACAGACCGTACCCAACCAGCTCGTGCTCACAAAACTCAAAACACAGTGTCCAACATTAGATGTGATTCCGCGATTGGACAACATTTACTAAATAATCCTCAGTGTGCTAAGAATTAGACAACCAATTTAAGATTGTCAGTCAGGCTTGCAGTGTGGCACATTTGTCTTTACTGGAAGTTACATATAATTACAATTACATATAGTTACAGTTAATACACAGGGCCCTGTTCTTTACAGACAGAAATAACATGTACACATATTGTGCCTGTTTCAGCTCAACAAAATAAGTGACAGCCATTCGCTGACTCGCTCCTCAGGGCAATGCCTTGACCAATCAGGGTCAAGCTGCCTGGTTTAAATTTCAAACAATGCTTGGCAGTTAACTGTCAGTCACCATCAATGGTGCATTCTCCATGGCAACGTCACTTGCCAACCAATCAGCAATCTCTTCACATATATTATAAATTGTTGTTTTCCCCTTATATTGGCATCCTTGTGGGTGTCCTGATGACTGCAAGACGAAAAGCTTAAACATGTCTCTTTTTTCAGTGATACTGGGTGAGTTGGTATGGAGGAGGTAAGTGCAAAGAGTGGTGGGTGGCGGCATGGGTTGGCATGAGTTGGCATAGGGGTGTGAGGGGCCATGGAGGATAGGTAGAGGGTAACAAAATTGGCATGGTGAGGGCCATGGGGATGGGTGTGGCCATGGGTTGGCATGGATGGGGCATAGGAAATCTCTGGGGTGGATGAGGGGTGAGGGCTAGAGGAACATTTTTGTTTTATTATTATTTTTTAATTTATTTCAACACAGTGCTGGAGCACAGAGGTAGGTCTTGTGCCCAACCTGCCTCCGCACCTGGCAGCCTGTGGATTCATTCTGGGGTCACCCTGCCCTGACTCCTGTTTCAGCCCGCTCCCCACCCCCGACCAAAAATCCCATCTGTGGGAAGACATTTTTAAAGGTCAGGAATCTCCCAACTCAACTAACCCGACCCCGGGAATGGAATTCTGGGCCAGGGTGTGTTTGACTTGAACTGCAGTTATACTACCATATGGAGAATTTGCATGTTTTAACACATGGGTTCCCAAACTGTGGGTTGCGTTCCCCCAGTGGGATCGCAGGGCTAGCAGCTGGGGGTCGTGAGCTCCTGCTACTCTGTGGCAGCAACATGGAGTGCAGACTCAAATGGGGCAGTCCTGGAATCAATCCTGAGAGTCCTTGACATAGGCGCTTACACAATTTCTTCTCTTGCCTTGCTCCGATGAGTGTGGCCTAATGAAATCGGCTCCAAGGCCTGATCGCTGCTCCCAACAGAGCCTGCAAAACGGTAGGTGGAGAAACATCACCACATGTTCTCGGACTCCTACATCTCTGCTCTCACAGCTCCACCCACGCCCACCCTCCCCTCTCACACCCCTGGCTCTCACAACTCTATCTGCCCTTCACCCCACCCCCAACCTGCCCAGCTGCTTTGATAGCTCTACTCCAACACCACTCTCACAGCCCTGACCCCCGCTGCTCTTCATAGGTCTATCCCATCCGCTCTCACCACTCTACCCCCCGCATAACTTTCCCCCCCCTGCTCGGGCAGCTCTACCTCACAACCCCCCCCCCACTTTGCTCTCAGCTCTACGCCCCACCTGCTCTCACTCTGAGGTCATGACAACTTTCAACCTTCAAAATGGGGTCACAGGGGAAGAAGTTTGGGAAGCACTGTTTTAACATTTTTATGTGATGCGTTGCAAGCAATATTGTTTTTTCCTGAGTGACTGTGCAGCGCACCAGCAGCAATCTTTCTCCGAGTTTTTTGTTCTAACATCTTCTACTATATAAGATGCAAATATATGCGACAAGGTACTGAATAGGATTATTATTTCATTTACCTGTGTCCCAAAGGAAGTAACGGGATTGATTTATATCCTGCAGTTAAATTTGATCCTCGTGTAAAACGAAAATTTATTTTCGTGTTTAAACAACTTTGAAAGTTTTCAAAGCTAACTTCAAGCACGTTTCACTGATATATGTGGTATGTAGATGTAACCTACTGGAATGGTAAAACTTTATAACCAAGTACAGCTACTCTAATTATAAATTGATTTTGACAGGCATGTTATGTTGTAACCTGGTCCATTTTAAAATGATGTTGGCTGACAACCCCATACTGCTTTCAGAGGACAGGAACATGTGGAAAAAATTGTTCTTTTACATTTCGCAGCTTGTCACTTCCTCTCCAGGGCAACCTTTGACCTCCCAAAGAGATCCTATCACCCACAAGGGAAGTATTCCCACTGGTGTAAAGGAAGCAGAGAAAGGTTTTCATGTTGTGGAGGGAGTGGAGCAAAGCAAACACAAAGGAAAAGCAAGAGAAAAAGAGGTAAAGATCTTAAAGTGCTTCCATCAGGTTGGACATCTGATTTTATTTTGTTGACTTACATATCACTACATTCCTTTGGACTCCAAAGGGCAAAAAATGAAATGCGATTAAATTAGCACTCTTTCCCCTTCTTCTTATTTTATTAGGAGCCAGCAACAAGGAATTATTTTCATATGGATGGAAAAGGAAAAGCAAATTTGAACCTTAAAGGTATTGCCAAATGAAATGTATGCCATGAACGTGCTGACAGAACACTGTATGCGAGGACTATCCTAAGTCTGCCAACTTCATGTTTTATCAATAGGGCTAAAACAAGCACAGTTAAAACCACTTTTTAATAATAAAGAGTGAAAATCCAAAGCAGTTTTTTTTTTATATGTCTGCGCATGCTGTAGCTGCTCGAGTTCAAAGAATAATTTTAGCCCCACTAAGGGAATATTTTGTTTGGTCAGTTGTTTGCAGTTGAAGTAAGAATTAGCTTCTGCAAAACATATTGCACAATTTAAGATTTCAGCTCTGCATAAAACTAGGGGAAATAGATTATTACAAGGGCACGTATGTTTTAAATTTTTAGAAAGTCTTCCACTGCAATTAAAATTAGGCAAGAAATCGTGTGACAGAAAATTCTCACTAATCATCACTGTGAATTCTTGGCAAGTGACTATTCCTGACGTGTGAATCCAATTTTGTAGCAAATAACTTATTCAGCTAACAGGATTTAATTTTTTGCCTCACCACATTGATCTTTACAACATAGTAATGTTCTCAAATACTTCACTATTTCACACTAACGGGATTCAAGGGGATTGCAGCTTAATACTTCTTATAATTATTTTTTTCCCCCAAAACAATTGGCTATTCAAGGGTTTGATTGAGTCAATTGGAACTGTAAGTTATGTCAGAAATCTTGTGTTAATGACTTTAGTTCTTGCATCAGAATAACACCTATGGTATCATTTAAGCGAGGTTGCTTTAACAATATAGACAGTGATTCTTGCAATCTGGAATGTGACTCTATCCTAACATTTTCAGTATGCTGCAACTCAAGTCTCTCTTTCTCATACATTTGAAAGGAGAATGGAGTTTTATTTTTAGAAGTGCACTAATAGCACCTTACAATGACTGCTTTCTAATGTGAAGACTTCAACATGCCTCTGTGGTCTGGACCAAAGTACAATTCTAGTTTCTCCAGCAATCTGTGTTTGCCATTTTTATTCAGCTGACTAGAGAGAGAACCAGTCATGACTGGACTCTATTCTAGAATCCTAAAGCGCCACCAAAAAATTTTTTTTTCATCAAGCCTTCCTCTTTTCCCCCCATTTTTCCACATCCAGATTTGGTCCTTGCACCTTATCCCTGTTTAGAGGACAGATCGGTGATTTATTCCAAGGTTGATCCTCGTGATTGTTTTTTCATGTGTGTGCTAATGCGTCAATTCTGCCCTTCCTCTGTGAAGAAACACTTGGCATCTGCACATCACTTCCCAAGGAAGACACACTGCACCTGTTGAGATCAGCAGGTCATGGTATGGGTAAGTTGCAGGTTTGAATCTGCACCGTACTATCCCATGACTCGGTGTGTTAGACCTCCACGGCACTGTGTTTCAATGTCATAGGTGTCCTTTTAATAATAATGTACACAATAGGATCAATTGCTGTTTATAGGAACAATAAATACATTTGACAGAGATTTGAAAGACACTTTCTATTAAAAATTATTTTTGAAAGGTTTTCCCCTGTATTCATTACAGTGATAATACTATGAATATAATCATGCCTTAGAGGACTGTTTATTTGCAGTCGGCATGTCTCTACTAAACCCATGTTCAGATGAATGACTAAGAATTGCAAATTTAAAAAAAACATATTTTTGTAAATGAGTTGTTGGGGTTTATAAGTCAAAGATCTCTCACACTTTACAACAGAAATAATAGCTTCAGTTTTAAACAATGTAGTACAGCAACTACCCACACAAGAGCTCTCTGTTATCTCTTAAATCAAATGAGAAGCAGATCCTTGTTATTTGCAGCATGCTGATTGTGTGATGACATTCCCAGCACACAGCAGAGATGTCCTAAGAGTGATCCAGATAGTGTGAATTTAAACAAACCTTATTAATGAAATCAGCTTGTAAACACTGAATGATTAAACGAGAGCCAGGACTATGGTGGTAGTGTTAACATCTCATTGACATAATATTTCCACACAATTCATAGCTGTAAATATTTATCATACTTGATCTGATGAGAGTCAGAGATCCTCTTTTTCTTTTTCTCTTTTCCCTCACTCATCCTTGACTATGCATCAGATGCAGATGGGTGTCTGGCTAGCTCTCAAATCCCTGCGCATGCAATTGAAAACTGCTAATGATTTTCTAATTTCCACTCGGCCCACAGCAATGTGAATAAGACCGGGAACTGGGGTGGTGTTGAGGAAGTGCATTTTATTCCATTGCTGAGGAAAATTGCAGCACTTTACCCGTGAGTTAATAGGTCTTCTGCGTTCATGGAATAAACTGACAGTCGGCCATCCACGGTTTATAAGTTTAACCTCTTGCAATTTGCTGAATGTCTCAAAAAATGTGAAAATGTTCTTCCAACAAAGGTATTCCCATTGCATATTTGTGTGCTGCAAAAAATAACTCCCATTAATAATACCCAGGTGGAAATATTCTGCCAGCAAGATATAAACAGTTGCTCATGATAAAATTGCTATTTTAGTTTGTGTTCATTTGTCAAGCAAGGGCAACACTCTATCTGATACATGAATTGTGGTTAGTAAGATGGTTTTACAATTTCTTCCTCTGTCCTTAAGGTATTGGCTCATGTTGGGCTATGCTGGGTGTTGATGGTCCTGCTGTACTTGATGTAAATGGCCAGTTGTCACAAGTGAGCTTAGGCTGTGAGGGTTAGCAGGCCATGTACCCATGGAGGCATCCTCATTGCTCTTTCTAGCAGAGGCCACAGAATAGTGTTCGGGGCTGGGAATCCTGGCTGATTCCCTTTCTTTCCTTCCTTTGCTTAGCTCAGATCTCAGCACAGATCAGTCAACATGGCAAAGGCAATAGACCCGTCTTTGGATATACCTGGCCTGCACTGCTCATAAAAGCACAGTGCACTATGTTTACCCACTGAGAACCTTTTCTTTTAAGCGGCCGATAATTATCTCGAATTATGTAGAATATACAGAATGGAAACTGGCCATTCAGCTGGTATTTATATTGCACTCAAGTGTCTCTTTAGCATATCTTTCTAATTCCTTTCTTCTCATGTACTTGTCTAGTTCCCCTTTAAGCTCTTTGCCTCAGCCTCTTTTTGTGGTGGGAAATTCCTGATTCTAACTACCCCCTGAGTAAAGAATTTTGTCCTTATTTCTCTGTGGATTTATTAGTCTTGATCTTGTCCTGTGGCCCCTAGTTTTCTCTCCACAGCCACCTTGTTCAACCCATTGATAATTTTAAAGATCTCTGTCAGGCACCTCTCAGCCTTCTCTTCTCTGAATGAAAGAGCACCAGCCTGTTCAATCTCGCACCCCAGTGAGTGTTAGATTCCTTAGGCTTCTGACAAAGGGTCAAAGAGCCGATATCTTAACGCTACCTTCTCCTCTCCACAAATCTGTCCATGCGTTTCCAGCATTTTCCTGCACCCGAGACTTTTTTTTTAATTGTGAGAGCCCCATTTATTCCACTTTTCTTTCTCTTTCATTTTTTTTTATTAACTGGCTGCCTGCTAATTTAAGGCTTAAAGTGTCACAGAAGAAAATGCACAGCAAAGTTGCACCATCACGCAAAAGTTGAGATCTTTGGCAAGTCGAAAAAGTGCCACAGATAACTAAGTTTAAACTTATGGTTTGTGAATACTGCGTGTGAAATGTGATATTCATTTACCATTACACAAAGTATGTGGATGTTAACCTAAGTGCTTTAGGTGTCTGGCTGATTGTTCGGCTTTATACAGAGTAGCTGATTATAGTAGATATATTTGAATCCCGAAGCAAAAGAAAAATTACATCGGTTTAAAATTTTCCATATTTATTATATTGCTGTGACTGGCTGCAAAAGAAATTTCTTGTATTGCAATTTTCACATGCATCAAGCAAAGGTTTACTTAATTAGAACCTCCAGGCAATGAAGAATTCTTTTTTACATTCTGTGGGTCTTAATATGCTAAATAATGCAAAGCTTCAACTCTTCAAGCATGAGACACACATCTGGTGGCTTAACATTTAAATTACAGAAAAAACACTTTGGTAGTAATTTTCTAGCAAAGGAAGAATGGAAGTTGTATTACAACTAAATTTAATTTCTTTTTAGATTTTTCATCTCCTCTAATTGCGAGTGTTTGACTGATTTTCCTTATATGTTTTATTCAGATCTTGGTGCAAATTATATTGAACTTCAATTTGAGTAGCTCCTCACTGTTGTTGCAGTAGAGAAATTATTGTTATTGCGTTTTATTTAGCAAATTATTACAAGGTATTTGGAGAGTAGGAGTTGAAATGAATTCAGCCAGCCACTGTTGCAAAGTTGGGTAATATTATTGAATATTGGGCAAAGGGAAGAAGAGAAATTGGGCTGATTGTATGTGTTATTTTTTTAAAAGCTTGAGAAAAATAGAAATGTATGCAAGAAATGGAAAAAAATATTCAAACATGTAGAATTCAGTTTGTGGTTTCCAAAACTTTGATATATATTCTCTGCACAAACTAATGTGGACCTAGGGACATAGGGGCAGGAGTAAGCCATTCAGCCCTTCGAGCCTGTTCCACCATTTGATAAGATCTGGTTGTGGTCTCAGATCCACTTTCTCCTGTCTTACTTCCATTACCCTTGATTCCCTTGTCTATCAAAAACCTGTCTAAATCTGCCTTGAATAAATTCAATGACCCAGCCTCCACTACTTTCTGGGGAAGAGAATTCCACACAGCAATGACTGGAAAAATGTTTTCCTCATCTCTGTCTTAAAAGGGAGACCTCTTATTTTTAAATGGTGTCCCCTAGCTTTAGACCCCCACAAGAGGAAACATCCTCCGGCTATTCATCCTACTAAGTTCCCTCAGGATCTTATATGTTTCAATCAGGTCACCTCTCATTCTAATAAATTCCAATGGGTATAGGCCCAACCTATTCAACCTTTTTTACATAAGGTAAGCCCTTCATCCCAGGAATGAGTCCAGTGACTTTTTACTTAAAAGCATATGACAACAATAGGACTGAATGGTTTTGGCGTGTACTGTATGGATGAAGTAAAAATTGCAAGCCCACTTACCTGCATGAATAAGGAAGTAGCAAATCCTGTTATTTCTGTAGCAGTGCAGATCCATGATTTTATCACCGTATACACTGTCTGTGCAAAGACAATGCATATAACGCAAAACTGTGCATAGAAGCAGTAATTGCTTTGCTTGTTAGTATACGTTGCTTTAAAATGCTTTAAGTGGCATGCAACATCTCCTAGTTTAAGCTCCATTCCTGTAAAGCTCGAGACTGGTGGGACATAAGCTGTTATGAGATCAAAGCATGGTCGCTTTGAACATTCACTACCGTACCATTCCTATCAAACTGTTATATTATGTCATTCAGAAGAGGTGGGAACTAATTGTTATGTGCATACATATCCCGGGGTGCCACATTTACTGATGTACCGCAGTCATGTGCCGAGTAACAATGTATCAATCTACCAGCAACATGAAGAGCAGAAAGTAACACACTTGATGAAACTTCAGCACTTTTGAGTTTAAAGTGTGATAATTTATAACAATGGGAACCAAAAGACACCATGGTGGAAATGGGTGTCTGTAAGTAAAATCCAAAACATTTTAAATGGATTTATTGCTGAATTAGATTGAAAAATCAACTCAAATTAATGCTAGAGGGCAAAAAACTGAGTGAATTGTTCATAAACAAAATGGTCACCACACAGCTCAACAACACATGATGAATTGGGAGGCTGATGATGCACTAGAGGCATTTCAGCAATTTAAACAAAAGTGCAGACTGACCTTCAGTATCTTTCTAAAAGACATTAATGAAACGTAAAGTGTCAGCTACATCCTCATGTGGACAGGAGAGAAAGGGTTATATTTGTTTACTAGCTGGGAGCTGAGTGAAGACAAAAAATTCAGCACACATCTTCAGCCAAATTCAAATCATCGGATTTACCAAAATAAATTTCAAGGCCTGAGGCAGGAATCAGGTGAGCCTGTTGACAATTTTCTAACAAGACTGGAAAATGCAGTCAGAAGATGTAAATTCAAGGAGACGGATGAAAGGTTGATAGATCAAGTCATCTGGGGCTCTGCGCACTCTGAAGTACAAAATGATTTAATTGGAAAGGACAAGCTCACAATATTTCAGGCCATAGACTCTGCCAGAACAAATGAAGCCACGAGTAGGCAGATGAAGATGCTGATTACCCAAGCTTTCATTTAAGTCAAGGGAAAGGCAGCAGGGTTGATGCTGTGAAACAGCAACTAAAGAATTCATAGCACAGAGCAATATCATCCCAGTCAGAATAGACCAGACTATACTAAATTCCCTGAAAATTTGAGAGAAAATTGCTACCCAAGGAAGGGTCTCTGAAACCGAGCAATGTCATGCTAACAGGGGCTAGGAACAACCCAAATCAGAGGAGCCCACAAAGGAAAAGACGTTAACTGAATGTTCTACGTCACTGAAACAGGTGGTCCTACTATCCTGGGGTTCAGCAGTTGCGAAAAGCTGCAGATTATCTCAGTAAACCATGAGATAAAAGATCTAGGTATAACGATCCATCCCCTAGTGAACATAACACCGCTGAAACAGAGGCAAATTAGAGATGAGACCAGCAAAGAAGCAGAGTTACAGATGTTCTCTCAGCAAGTGATCCAAGAATGGCCTGATAAGATCCAGCAAGCCCAGCCAGGAATAAAACAGTACTAGTCCATCAGAGATGAAATCTCATTAGAAGATGGTGTTATGCTGGCCAGATCCAGAATAATCATATCCAAATCGATGCAGAAGATCCATGGAGGCCGCATGGGAATGGAGAAGTGTAAGCTCCAAGCCAGATAAGTTATATACCTACAAAGACATCAAAAGAGTGGTACCTACATGTGGCGTATGCCAGAAGTACAGAAATATACAGCAAAAAGAGGAGATGATAGCTGACTGAAGTACCACCCAGACCATGGCATACAGTGGGTGCTGATTTATTCACGCACAATCAAGAATATCTCATACTTGGAGACTATGACTCAGAGTTCCCTTTTATTTGAAAGGTGAAGGATTTGAGAGCTACAGCAATTTTCTCAGCAGTATGAGTTTAGTTTGCTGAGCAAGGGATTCCTAAAAGAATAATATGTGACAATGGAACCCAATCACCTCCAGAGAATTGAAGGAATTTGCTGAACAGTATGGGTTCAGCATCATCACTTCATCACCCCATTACCCAAAGTGACCAGACATTCAAGAGAACCTTCACAAAATGCCAAGAGACAAAAGAAGACCCAAACCTTGCCTTATTGTCACTCTGATTTATGTCTCTGAAGGCTGACATAAAATCACCTGCAGAGCTGTTGAATGGAAGAAAGTCCTTCAACAGCACCTTCCAAACCCATGACCTCGACCACCTAGAAGGACAAGGGCAGCAGACACATGGGAACACCACCACCTGTAAGCTTCCATCCAAGCCACACATCATCCTGACTTGGAAATATATCGCCGTTCCTTCACCATCGCTGGGTCAAAATCCTGGACCTCCCTTCCTAGCAGCATTGACGATGTACCTGTACCACAGGGACTGCAGTGATTCAAGAAGGCAGCTCACCACCACCTTCTCAAGGGCAATTGGGGATGGGCAATAAATGTTGGCTTAGCCAGCGACGCTCACATCCCGTGAAAGAATTTAAAAAACAAGACAACTCTGCCAAGCAAGATACTTCCTCCAAGTGGCTAGGAGGAAGTATCGAGACTGAAGCCAGTCAGCAAATGAGAAGGAGCAGAGTCTATATTCGACCTAGGGTGGAGTTGGAAAAGCAGGAAACATCATCAACAACAACAGCAACATCACATGAACCAGCAAGACAATGTCGACAGAGTCACCAAGCAGTGTAACATCAATAACGTCACCAGCAAGTTGACACATTAGCAACATCGAGCATGACCCCTAGAACATAAGGAGCAAAATGCACAACATCGCCTGTGCAGCATGCCAACTCGCCACTGAGTGAGGAATACCAAATCGGTAAGATGGAGACACAGCAACTTACCACCTAAGCGATAATGTTGAATGATGTTTTTCTGAGAAAAGAAAACAAGCTATACAAGACTCTTAAGGGGTTCAGTTTATTTGTAAAAGTCGATTATTAATCTTCTTTAGTTTAGAAAAGACAAGTTAATGAGTGGAACAGTTATATTGATATAGATGATTTTTTTGGGAGAAAGAGGGATATTTTATTGTTATACTATTCATAAAGAGCTAGGAACTAATTGTCATGTGACTATGTGTCCTGGGGTACCACGTTCACTCCTGCGCTGCAGTCATGTGATGAGCGACAATGTATCAGTCTACCAGCCACATGGAAAGTAGAAAGAAATACACTTGATGAAGCTCCAAAATTTTTGAATCTAAATTGTGGTTATTTCTAACTTGTGGGAACCAGAAGACGCAATCCATACTACTGGTAACAATTCCTTTCAGGTTGTAGGTCAACAGATACATTTAATAAAACTGTAGAAGAATAACTAATTATTCAATTCATTGGTTTGGAGTGTATCCTACCCCTGGTTAATAAAGAACAGTAGAAAATAATGGAGAAAGAATTCCTTTGTAACAAAATCACAAACCCATTTATAAAGAATTAATTTTGATGTTATCATTATATACTGAGTAGATTTTCCCTGAAGAGAAAATTGTCTCCCAGTGTCGAAAATAAAATATGGTGAGATTTCTTCACTTAGCTCGCTTGTGTTGATTAACACACCATGTTCCATGTCTAGGGACTACATTTCCTCCATTGCTTTCAAAACACAAATATTTCATGTTTGCAAATGCTGTAAAATACCATTAAAAAAATCTGTGCAACAGCCCAATTTTTTCTCTATTTACAACCATCTCGGAAATAAACTCAATGAAAACGTGATAGCGTTTTATTGATACAGTGCTCCCCATGTAATTATTCCGAGTCTTGGCTTTTACCCAGAGGATTTTGCAGCTACTAAGCATATTACAGGACAATAGTGGAAAATTTCCTCTGGTTGCTATTTCCAGTGAAGTCATCAATATTTTCGTAAAGAATCTGCGTTGATGATTCTGGCTGAACACCAAACAGAGGAAATCTTCACAACTGCATTCACGGTGCCACTACACGGTGTCAGTGAATAGAGACTTCTTACTTTATCGTGCCTATTTGGCTGACAATCTCATGACAACAGAAAATAAGCCACAAAAAGTTGTCGCTCAGCCCATTCAATTCACTCTGACGGGAACTTTATTCAGCTTCGCTTTCCTCTTTAAAGCTGCCATATCTTCTGATCTCACTTCTGTGCTTTCATCCCCTTTATGCATCTTAAGCCACTTCAGTTTACCCATCACTTTTCACCCTCTCATCCCAGCTGCAACCAATACTTGTTTTGTAAATGTGCTCTTGCACTAATTGTGTAAATGGCAGTTTACTCAAATTTTCTACAAGCACTCGGAAGAGAGAAGGCTAGCGAGAAAACCTGCTCGAAATATGTCATGCCCTTTCACTCTGCTCCCTAAATCCATTCTAAGTTGCCTCGCCGTTAACAATTCGACTGTGCTGCACTGGAAAATGTGGTATTAGCAGAATAATACGTAATGTGCCTTAACAGTATTTTTGCTTCTTTATTTGACACTGCAGCTCAGAATTCCTGTGGAATTAACACTGACTGTGAGGAGAAATTTGATGGGCTGGTAACAGCGAACAATGAGAGTGGAATGTTCTTCAAGGTGAGCGTGGCGTCCTGGATATTTGATGCTGTGTCACTGCACATGTCTGCAGTCGTTAGCTAAGATTTGTCAAAATACATTTCACACCTCAAGGTATTTGCTGTCTTCGAAGTTAAATTTGATGTGTTTGACGAGCCAAAACGAGTGACATTTTGTGAAATTGGCAATGCCAGCCAACCCCTTATTGTTGAGAACACGCCTTCTCAGCTGTAAGAAAACTCCGCTGAAATTAATCAGAGTCGGTCATTAACCTCCCAGCCTCTCAAGTGGAACCATATTTCTCCTTTATTGTTGCTGTGTTTCCTGAAACTATTTTTCAGGAACGGTTTAGAATTTGGCAAATGTAAAGTCACCACTGCCTTAAAGGAGACAGAGCATTCGATGTTAAAAGAACGAATAGCTATCCAAACTACACCTTGAGGGGGGTCTTATAAACAATTTTCACTTTTTCTGCCAAGTTTCTCCTCTTCTGTTTTCTTTAGGCTTCCTGAGGTGCAGTGCACTTGGTTCCTGGTACGTTTCAGTAACACATGCAAATGCCCATTCCTCATATTTGATAGACAATGGATTTTGGCAGGCTTTCCAATCATATATCAACTAAGCTCAACCGTATTTTTGATTGAGCTTTGATTTTAACCCCCCGATCTGACTGACTCCAATTTTAATTTGTATTGGGTAAACAATGCCCACCATTCCCACCAGCGGGATCCTCTTTAAGTTTGCCAATTTGGTTTTGATGACACCTTTGGACCCCAACTGGCCACCATAACCTGAGACCTGAGCAGAGGAGCAGTGATGACATCTCCGCCAGGCCAAACCTGCCTGGGCCAGCGGCCAGTTCCAAAAGAAAATGATGTTTCATTGCAGGGCCAGAGGATTAGCAGCTCCTTTGGTGCCCACAAGGAGACCTTGCACCTTCCTTGCCCAGGGATTCACCTCCTTGGGCTCTCTGATAGGCTGAGCTTGCACTGGGAACCATGCATGTGGCCTCCTGTTCCTCAACACCCCTGCCTCTGTTTGCTGTCTGTCCAGGCAGTGATTCCTGTTGGATTCAGTAGGGAATCCGATCTTTTTTATTCATTCACAGGATATGGACGTCGCTGGCTGGGCCAGCATTTATTGCCCATCCCTAATTGCCCTTGAGAAGGTGATGATGAGTTGCCTTCTTGAACCGCTGCAGTCTATGTGGTGTAGGTACACCCACAGTGCAGTTAGGAAGGGAGTTCCAGGATTTTGGCCCAACGACAGTGAAGAAATAGCAAAATAGTTCCAAGTCAGGATGGTGTGTCTTGGAGGGAAACTTGCAGGTGGTGGCGTTCCCATGTATCTGCTGCTCTTGTCCTTCTGGGTGGTAGTGGTCACGGGTTTGGATGGTGCTGTTGAAAGAGCCTTGGTGAGTTACTGCAATACATCTTGTAGATGGTACACACTGCTTCCATTGTGCATTGGTGGTGGAGGGAATGAATGTTTGAGGTGGTGGATGGGGTGCTAATCAAGTGGCCTGCTTTGTCCTGGATCATGTTGAGCTTCTTGAGTGTTGTTGGAGCTGCACTCATCCAGGCAAGTGGGGAGTATTCCATCACACCCCTGACTTGTGCCTTGTAGATTGGGGACTGACTTTGGGGAGTCAGGAGGTGAGTTACTCGCCACAGAATTCCCAGCCTCTGACCTGCTCTTGTAGCCACAGTGCTTATATGACTAGACCAGCTCAGTTCCTGGTCAATGGTAACCCCCAGGATGTAGATAATGGGGGATTCAGCAATAGTAATATCATTCAATGTCAAAGGGAGCTGGTTAGATTCTGTCTTGTTGGAGATGATCACTGCCTGGCCATTGTGTGGTGCGGATGTTACATACAAATATAAATGAGACCCAGGGCCTAAACACTCTCATTCCCAGCATATGAGCCTGTTGCTTGCACTGCACACATCCTCCCTTCCCAATACCCATCCCACCTGAGTTAAAATCAAGACTTTATGTCTTTTCCTGTTTATTTCAATAGAAATTTCTCTTTGGCTGAACATGCATAAATGCAAGAATTATTTTTTAATGCATCCCACAACTAGACTCTAAATTAAGAAGTAGCCCTATGTCTGCCTGTGTATGGTAGGTAGACAACCCTGATAATCCAACTCACTAAGCCAGGCAACTCTGATTCTGTTCGTGCTTGTAGGGGTAAATATTGCAAGGTTGGCTGACTTCACATTGGTCAATAATATGTTAGTGTGATTTGGGAATGCCGATTTCCCTACCCAATTCTGGAATGCACACTTGCATCAAGCAAAACTCTAGTTGCGAGTGCAGCCTCGCAAAATTAGTCCTTTCGTAAAACAAACTGTGCAGCTTGTACTTGTTGAAGCCTGGAGAAAGTTATTCATGATACTGCTGCTTCAACGGCAGCTAAGTCTGAGTTCAGAACACCAAAACCTGGTGGTGTTCTCAGCTTGAGAAATGTGCAAATTAACCGGAATGATCGTTTAAACTTCATAGGCTAGAAATGACGGCTGGCAATATTAGCAGATGAATGTTTAACTTGCTTATAGGATGGTCCCTGTGTTCTTGTTTTAATAAAGGTGTCAACCCATTTAGTTTATCTTTGGCCCATTGCATTACACGCCCAGTGTGCCTATCACTCACTTTGTAGATATCTACATACAACCCTCCCTTGAGGTGTCTATATGTCCTGACTTTGAAATTGCCGTTGTCTCTCAGCCATTTTCCATGCCACCTCCATGTATATCCACTTTCTTCTTCTTCATCTCTTTCTCTCTGCTTTTAATGCCCTATCCCATGAACAGCAGCAGCCAAACAATCCATGTCCCACACCTTCTATTTGACGCTGAACTGATCTGTGGTCTCCCTGGCGAGGCAATTAGAGGTTTGAGTCAGGAAGACCAGACACAGGGATGTTGAGGGTTATTTTGGGTGGCCAGAGACCAGTTTGGGAGGGATGGGAAAGTCCAGGGACTGGGTGTAGTGAGCGAGTGCCCGGGCGGGAAGGTGCACTCTGTGCCTGGTAGTCAGGTGCGTTATGATCCTTTGAAGGGCCAAATGAAAAAGAGAAGAAAATCTGAAGCATGCAACTGGTCAATTGATACCACCTGAGAGAAAAGCACAGGTTAATGTTTCAGCTAGTTTCAGTACAGTCCCTTGGGTTATAGCACAGGACAGGCAAATCTGTGGGACATGACGGTCAATAAAGAGGAAAATAATTTCCGTGATAATACAATAATATGGCCAGGGTAGGACAATTAATTCATCTAACCTACTCTTTACTTTATATCCTTCCATCCGCCTGTCTGTCTATCTACCTATCTGTAACATATTAAAAATCTTAGATCTGTATGCACTTTGTTTTTTTTCCCATTAAAAATTCCGATATCCACATTATTAATGGGAACTGCCATTACAAACATGTGGTCCTATGGAAACATGTCATGCTATGATAATAAACTTGTACTGTAAACTCCCCTTAAAGAAGCAGCAGCTAATACACTTGATAGTTAGTAACTTATAGTTACAAACTAACACTTCATAGTTAGTCAACATGTCCATGATAAGTGATCAGCCATTTTCTCCTTAAAAATCTTGGAGCTCCATGCAATCCCTCCCTGCATATCTTAACCTGCTACTGTCACATTTTTTGAACCTTACAGACTGCAATGCCCATATTTTTATTGGATTTTACTTGTGGAAACTCGTCACTTTGGCTAAACAATCTGACTGCCAAAAATGCACTCGAAATACTTTCTGAGATTTCTCTTTGCTCGCTAACTTTTCCTCTGGAACATTCAAAATAAAGTTTGCAAGAAGATCAAAAAAAGAAAACCAAAATTACTTATTCCATCGAAACACAATGAAATGTGTCCATTGAACTGTCGTTTGCATTTTGATCACCAAGTCTCAGCATCTCCTGATGCTTGGACATGAACTTAATATTTTTGTCCAGAAGTGTGTCCCCGTGAGCTGAATTTAGAATAAACACCCTTAGCATTTACTGTGTGTCTACTCACCTGACATGTGATAGCACTCGTCAATTGTATTGATGAAATATGTTTCTTTAGAATTTAGCTCCTCGTGCTCAGTTGCATCGCTTGAAATTATTTTGTAATACAAAGAGACAATTTTCGCAATCTCTGTTGAGGCAGAATTTATCATAGAATCATAGATGGTCACAACACAGAGGAGGCCTTTCAACCCATTGATTCCGTGCTGTTTCTACGCAACAGCAACTCACCTAGCCTCACTCCCCTGCCTTTCCCCCATAGCTCTGCAAATCCTTTCTCTTCACCTAATTATCCAATTCCTTTTTGAAAGCCATGATTGAATTTGCTTCCACCACACTCGCAGGCAGCGCATTCCAGATCTTAACCACTCCTGTATGAAAACATTTTTCCTCATGTCTCCTCTTTGTTTGCCAATGACCTTAAATCTGTGCCCTCTGGTTCTCGATCCTTCCACCAATGGGAACAATTTGTCCCCGTCTACTTTGCCCAGACACCTAATGATTTAGTATACCGCTATTAAATCTCCTCTCAACCTTCTCTTCTCCAAGGAGAACCATCCCAGCTTCTTCAACCTATCCACGTAACTGAAGTTATGCCTTATAAAATGTTAATACAAGGAGGTTATTTCTGTTCTGATTGTTTTTTAAAGAGATGTTGTGTGTCTCTGTGCCTGAAAAAAGATGCTGTAATGATCACATACCTGTTATAGTTTTGCTTGGCGTTCTGCCCACGTCAGGAAGTGTATTAAGCTGAAGGGTGGTGAGAGGGTGAAAGGACCTTCCTTTGTTCAGGGTTAATTTCTCCTAACATCAGTTGAACGTTGAAGACTAGTTACATTGCATGTGTCTTTATATCCATTCCGCTAACATTTCAGTCAACAAGCAGGAGAACTTATGTGGACATTAATCACCTGGAACTTTAATGCTTCCTTAAACCAAGATGAAAAGTACACACGTGCAGTTTAATTTTACTTTATGAGGTGTCATGAATAGGCCCTTCATAAGAAAAAAACACCACAAAGATTAAAAATGGTCTCCTCTACATTGGGGAGACCAAACGCAGACTGGGTGACCGCTTTGTGGAACACCTTCGGTCTGTCCGCAAGCATGACCCAGACCTCCCTTTCGCTTGCCATTTCAACATTCCACCCTGCTCTGATGCCCACATGTCCGTCCTTGGCCTGCTGCAATGTTCCAGTGAAGCCCAACGCAGACTGGAGCAACAGCACCTCATCTTCCAACTAGGCACTTTACAGCCTTCTGGGCTCAACATTGAGTTCAACAACTTCAGACCATGAACTCCCTCCTCCATCCTCACCCTCTTTTTTAATCCCCTTTTTCTATATTCATTTTTATTTTTAAATCCATTTTTATTCTATTTTCATTCATTTATCTGTGGTTTTATCCCCTTTTTTTTATCCCCCTCCTATCCCATTTTCTATCCTTTTTTTCCCCACCATTGCCCCCTCTCCCCACCCTTTCCCCTACAGGGCCATCTGTCACTTGTTCCATGTTGTTCTTTCACACAATGCTCCCCTTGTTCTGCTATCATCACATTCTGCTTTCTTACCTTTATGCCATTATCAGCACCTTTTTTTTAGCACAAATCACTACCACTGACACTCCCTTTGTTCTTTAGTTCATGACATCTTTGCCAATCCCTCCTTTGTCCTCACCTATTGCTGCACCTGCCCCACCCCTCTTTAACAGTATAAATTTCATCACATTCCCACTTCTCTTCAGCTCTGAAGAAGGGTCATACAGACTCGAAACGTTAACTCTGTTTCTCTCTCCACAGATGCTGCCAGACCTGTTGAGTTTTTCGAGCATTTTCTGTTTTTGTTAAAAATGGGTTGTTTTTCTCCCCCCAAGTACTTATTTGTGGTAAGGTACCTGGTTGCGAATGTGGAAATTTACCCTTTAACTTGCCCATGATTGCTCTTTGTTCAAAATGTTAGTAGTTTTTCCACAGTTTTCTGACAGATTGATGTTCCTCTTTTTTTTGTTGTTTACAGGCCATTCATCATAATCTGTTTGAATTCAATAGCAAAGATAAGTGTCAGAATCCTGTTGAGAAGGACAGATCTCCACAGCTGCCCCCATACCCGGTGAACCAGGATCAATACCGATTCTCTGTCGTGTGAGTACTACTTTAAAAAGAGGCTGCACTTCACAATAGGTGTTTCTTAACCCCAGACATTCTTTCATTATTTTTACCTCAGTTATCCTTTTGGCACGTGCAATTATATTTAATAGGCTCCCTTTTTATCTGTTGGGAAGCTCAAAGCCAGGGGATTAAGGTGCCCCGTTCTTGACTGACTCAAAGATCAGTGTTAAAAAAAGTCATGTTAATTATATTAGCTTAATACAAGAGTGAAGATGTTAAAGGGCCACTGTGAAAAAAGAGCACATCGAACCTTTGAAACCTGATTGTGTGAAGGAAAATGGACATGTCCTTGGCTTAACAGTGTGCAAACTAGGATTAGTTTGGAAAAAAAACATTATAATGGTTTTAGATTTAACTTGTTATTTTTCAGTTTCAGTTCCAACATTTTCATTTAAGATTAATTGAACTGAAGTCATTTTTACACATTGGAGTCTTTCTTTATAGTTTGGAACTGCCAACCTTGAAAACTTCCAAGAGTTGTTTATTGACGCTTGTATAGGTATTGTTTCAGTAGAAGTAGAAGTACACATTTGTCCAGGTCCACATCATTGTTAAACACTTGAAACAGCGATGGCCCCTTGCATTCAACCTTGTGGCACTCTGCTGTTCATTTAAAAGTTGCAGGCTATTTGTGAGTAAATGCCATTTGATAATGCTGCTGTGAAGATTGGGGAGTGGGAATGGCTGAATTGCTCTTGCAGAGAGCCGTGTGGACATGATGGGCTGAATGGCCTCCTCTTGTGCTGAAGCCATTCTATGATTCTATGTGCAACCCAGAAAGGGCTTCCTTTTGTAATGTGTAACATTGGAGCAACTGCAGGCTCTTGTTAATTGCAGTTGTCAAGTTTCAAAAACCTTCCACAGCCTTTGAGGGTTGATTGTAATGCGACAAGATCTTTGTTAATCAGGAAGTAGCAGCCTCAAAATGGTGCTGATAGACTTTAATTCCCTCGGTAATGATGGCATTGCTCATTGTCTGTCTCTGAAGGTGTGAAGTTCCCACCTGTTTCAGGAGACAGATCGTATCTAAAACCCAATTTGCGCTTTCCTGGTGTACACAGGATCTCAGTTACCTGTTTACCACTGGTTGGAGCATGCTCTGTCCAATCTCTGACCAGTTTCACTGTTGCCGGAGCCGAAGAGACCCGACAAAGATAAGTTTTCAGATTATTTTTGTGGGGCCTGAAGGAACAGGATGGCTCCTTCAGGTCCCACGGAAATAGCCGGGGTCACTAATACCCTGGACTTAATCACGATTCAGCCCTCCTCCCCCTGACTTATGCTGACAGGCAGCCTCTGGGATGCCTGAATCAAGCAAGCTGCACCAGGACAATCATTCCAATGAAGTCTAGGACTCAAAACAGGCACCACCTTTTCCCACCTGCCGCCGGCCCCATTAAAATTGGCTCCTTTGTTTAAAAACACACCACAGCACATAGGAATATATGACACATATGGGCGGAATCGTCCTAGATTTGCACTAAGTGTAGTAGTTGGGGGGGGGAGAAACGACATTTTACCCACCGGCCGCAATGGCGGCTTTTCATGCTGTGTCGTTCCAAACCCGCCGCATTAATTATGCATTCTCGGGATACAAGCCCTTTCAATGGTGGGCGGGCTCCGATTCACATGCCACATCATCACATCGCCACTTCATCAAGCCAGGCACCACATGCTCAGTTCTTCCAGCCCAGGGCTGCAGCAAAGAAGACATGGCCCTGAAAGGCAAGAAGACTGCAGCCCTCGAGTGCCCTTTGGATGACGTGGAGGCCCACTGTGATGTCCCCTACCCCCGCTCTAGCCGCAGGAGGGGAAGCTACATTACCACTCTGGCTTGGTAGGCGATGGCAGGGGTGGTCAGTGCCAATGCTGCACAGAAGAGGTTGGCCATCCAATGCAGATAGAGGATGAATGATTTCATCCGTGCTGCCAGGGTAAGGCAACCATCTCATCACTCTAAACTCACACACTCACAAGCCCATCACACATTCACTGGCATCTCACTCACTGCCAGCTCAAGGGACACCACCACTCACTCTCTCACACACACCCTCACATCTCCATCTGGCCTCATCTCCTCTGGAGACTGCCTCCTCAGCCCTCACCATCTTGAGGCCACTTGCACAGACCGACATGTGTCCCACACACACACCCTGGGATACCCTCCTTCCCCAGTACGGCCCTTGTCCTGCAGCCTCTTCCCTTGCCTCAGGCCACTTCCCCCCCACTTCCCTAAGCAAGCCCTAGCCCTGCAGCGATTGAAAAGCCGCCCACAAATGGCTGACCTGGTAGGTAGAGACCTGCCGGTGAGCCCCCTAAAAGTGGTGCTGCCTGTGAAGCCTGGCGCTGATGACTGCAAGTGCTGCCCGAAGCAAGGGAGGCAAACAAACCTCGAAGTCCCGAGGAAGTGCAGCCCACCAAGTGCACGCCTTTTTTATGCTGTTGTGAAACACGTTGGCGTGTTTTCCCACAGATGTGGGCGGACGATCCAGTGGGGGTGGGATGAGTCCGGTGGGATGGCCTTTTAATGATATGCTGACGTATTGCAATGAGGTTCCCGATGTCTGATGGCGGGAAACGTGGCCCACCATCGGCGAGCTGAGCGGACGATCGCAAACTGGTTTCACGACGTCATGAAACCGATTTTTGGCCTTCTCGCCATATTGTCCGCTCACGTCGCCGAACACGCCCAATGCCAGCGGGCACGGAAAATCCCGGCCTACGTGCTATACCACAATGATTAAAACTTACGCTTGCGTTAAATTTTTCTTTGAGGTGCAGTCATTTTGTGCAAAGGTTTTACAAGGGTGGGTTTAAATCTCTGCTTAAGCTGCTAAAATTGCTCCTGGGAATGACTGAGTTCTATCCAAAGTCCTGAGTTACACTCTGGACATAGAATTCCTAATAGGAATACCTGCATTTGGATGCTTTTAGAGGAGGTTGGAGAAGACATGAAAGATTCTACGTTGTAGGCTCTTACTTAAAGATATTTCTTCCCTGTATGAAGACACTCACTCACCAGTGTTGTCTGACCAAAAAGGTCTTAATTATGCAGCCCCAAAGCATGAGAAGGATACCCAGGGAAAGGAAGTAAAACAGGAAAACTAGCTGCCAGAGCGCAGCTGATAACCCAGAACTTTCAAGGAATAAAGTTTGATCCATCAAATAAAGGCACTTCATATCTACTTCCCAGCCATACCTTCACAAAGTCCTTCACTTACCATGGCTTCTGCCAAAATCCTCTATAAGACAGAAATCTACATTTCCCCTGCTGTCATCCAACTCCCGAAAGTTAAAAGTATGCACAGAAATGAACTCTGAACTCCACGCGAGAAACAACTTTTACCAGAAAGTGCCGACCAAATCCATTGCCCCTTTTCTACAACAAAAACAAAAATACCTGGAAAAACTCAGCAGGTCTGACAGCATCTGCGGAGAGGGATACAGTTGACGTTTCGAGTCCGTATGTCCCTTCATCAGAAGTAACACATAGAGAAATGAGATGAAATATATGCTGGTAGAAGTGAGTGGGACAGGAGAGCTGGATAGGGGGCCAGTGATAGGTGGAGGCCAAGAGGAGACTGCCAAAGATGTCATAGACAAAAGGACAAAGGGGTGTTGATGGTGGTGATATTATCTAAAGGATGTGATAATGGGGACAAATGTGGTGGCGTTGGTAAGGGGGAGGAGTCCATTGCACACATCTGCACGTTTCTGGGAGTTTCTCATACCTGGCAGAACGCCCTTGAGACTATGATAGCCTGGGAAGGTTCTTCAGCATTGCCCTTTTCTACAGTTGCTTTTTAACTCTTGGCGACCGCTCGTGCCAGCTTAGCTCAGCTTTTGCTGCTGTGAAGTTCCTCCTGAGTAAGATGAGGTTGAGCAATGGGCAGCTGGCGTCCTCTCCTTAGCCCTCTGGAGATGTGAGGCGACTCCTGCCGCAGGGGAGCCGCAGTCCCTGTTGGACCACTTGCTAACAGCCTCGCACTTGCACTGACAAGTGGTGCCAGGCTCTGCTCTGAAGCTCCCTCGTGGCGAAGGCATTGGAAGGGAACATTTTAAGGAAGAAGGTTCATTGCCTTCTGCATTGAGACTGCAGCATCTGTGCTCACTCTTTGATGGTCACTGGTGCAGGGCACAGGTTCAGAGGTGCTGCTGGTCAGTGTCACCAGAGGCTGAATAGTCTCAAATATGTCTTGAAAGCTTTGTGCAAGTGTGGTAGTAAGCTCACTCGCAGGGCATGTGTTGAAGCCTTATAGTTGCTGGTGTCCTTAGAAGCCCTTTCCGGCATCTTGATGCTGAAGAACCTTCCCAGCCTATCACAGTTACTCAAGGGCGTTCTGCCAGTTTTGAGAAACTCCCAGAAACGTGCAGATGTGTGTAATGGACTCCTCCCCCCTTACCAACTCCACCACATTTGTGGAAACTCTCTCCACTTTCTCTACATGAGATCGATGTTGCCCAATCAAAGCTCTTTTCAAGACAGGCCCCCGAGAGAGGCCTTTTGGCACTCTCCCTCTGTTCCACTCCAAGGCCCTCATTTTCACCAGTGTTCATTGACTGACTTGGCAACAGCCCTCCAGACTAGCTAATTCTGAGCAGGCGCTGGCTCCTGCTCAGGTGAGATGGTAAGAAAGGGTTTCCGAGAATGCGGCAGCAGCTGTGGATCTGGAAGTGCTCAGGTAGCCATCAGAGTGACCGACCACTTCCTCCGAGGCAAACCTTATACTACAGATGTTCCCGCACATCTGCCCATTAAGTCTAACGCTTTGTGCAAAGCGAGGGTTTATGATGGTGGCTCTCTGTTGGTTATCTTTCTATGGTGCTGGCGGTGTTGCATTATTTTACTTTGAGGGAAGAGAAGACAATATGGTTCATGATACAACCCCACACCCTGCAGCAAAGAGTCGACATTGAATTACACACACGGGTCGGAAACTCAATTTGACAGGCATTTAGCACACTGAAACAACTTTTCCAGTGTTTGAACTGCTTCAGCCGTGCTCTGGTATTGCACAGAGAGAATTGGCAGCGGTGTTCGCAAACCTGTTTCAGAGTTAGAAGCAGCAACAAGCCATGACCTGAGAGCAGATGAAAAGCTGCTAACAGAAGTAAAGCAGCTACTGTAGGAAGCAGCACATGTTCAGCAGACTCTCAAGGAGTTACTCCCTGGGGCCCCGCTTTTATGTCGAACTGCATATTATTTCCTTATTCTCTTCTTGTGCACTATTTCTTCTGGTTGTTCATCCAGAAAATAGAAAATTTGGAAAGAAACCTGTGCCTAATGGCTAACTGATTCCCGTCTTTTATGGGAGAAGCCAAACAAAGTCACTTTGTAGGTCAAGGGAGATAACATGCTTTGTTGGTGAAGATTACTGGGGCAATAATGAGGTCAACGAAAAGCTCTGGGACAGGCATGTGGGCAGGACATGTGTGTGGACGGGACATGCATGTGGGTGGGACATGCGTGTGGTTGGGACATGGTTGTGAGTAGGACATAATGCAGGCAACACGTGCAGTGGTCATACCATCAGCTTGTTGAACCATGTACCACTTTATTTACATTTAACGGGTGAATCTGAGTGCACCTGATCCGAATGTGGAATGTGTTGTAGCCTTGTTTCGGACCTGTGCTCTTGTCCAGCTGGCTTCCATTGTCAGGCCGGAGTCTTACTAAATGACCTCTACACAACTTTAATTCTTAGCTTTATTTCTGTTTTGCAGGCACAATTTCTCCAACTTTCTCGTAGTTGGTCTCCAGAGTTTCACCCCACATAAAATTAGCCCAAAACGCCACCACTTGCGATTAATTCCTCACTAAGTCCCACTTGCCTGTCTCTCATCCCTTATTTAGCAACCTCCTGCAGGCCTACATGCATGTGCAATCCTCTTCCCCAGAAAGTAGTGGAGGCTGGGTCGTGGAATTTATTGAAGACAGAATTAGACAGATTTTTGATAGGCGAGGGAGTCAAATGTTATGGGCTGGAGTGGGGAGGGGGAGCAGACAGGAAAGTGGAGCTGAGACCACAACCAGATCAGCCACGGTCTTATTGAATTGTGGATCAGGCTCGAAGGGCTGAATGGCCTACTCCTGCTTCTAAGTTCTATGTTCCCATAACCTGTATTTCCAACTGCAATCCCTCTGCTCCGGCTTAGCTTGAGTCCTGGCTGGCAGTGTTCTGAGCTTCTGTCCCACTGCCAGTCTGCTTTACAGTAATGGACCAAGCGGGTCAGCATAGTTGATATAAATCGTTAGAGGTTTATCGCGAAATAACTTGAAATTATATATTCTGCTTAACAGTTGCACTCTCACCTGTAGAGTGCATGCCCACAAATCCCAAAAGGTAGCTGGACATGTGGATAAGATGGTTAAGAAAGCGAACAGGATTATTTCTTTAATTAGCCGAGGTACAGAATCTAAGGGCAGGGTGGTTATGGTAGAACTGTGTAAAACACTAGTTAAGTCACAGCTGGAGCACTGCGCACAGTCCTGCTCCCCACATTACAGGAAGGATGTGATTGCACTAGAGAGGATACAGAAGAGATTTATGAGGATGTTGCCAGGAATGGAGAATTTTAACTCTTGGATGGACTGGGGTTGTTTTCTTTGGAACAGAGGAGGCTGAGGGGAGATTTAATTGAGCTTCATAAAATTGTGAGGGGTTTAGGCAGGGACCATACAAAGGACCTATTCCCCTTAGCAGAGAGGTCAGTAAGCAGGGGTTGCAAATTTAAAGTAATTGGTGTAGCATTAGTGTAGAGATAAGGAGAAATTTGGTCACCAAGAGAGTTGCTGGGGATTGGAATCCACTGCTTGAAATCACATTTTAAAAAGTACTTAGAAATGCACTTCAGGTGCTGTAACCTACAGAGCTATGGAACAGGAGTTACAGGAAACCGGGATTAGACTGGATACCACTTTGTTGGCTGGCAAACATGATGGGCTGAATGGTCTCCCTTTGAGTTGTAAATTTTCTGTTTCTTAAATCAGAAGGGAGTGGATTCCGCTCTCATTGCAGAGACCTGTGCACAAAATCCACAATGACGTTCCAGTGCAGTACTGAGGGAGTGCTACACCTTTGGAGGTACTATCTTTCAGATGATACATTAAACTGAGGCCCTGTCTCCCCTCTGAGGTGGACGTAAAAGATCCAGGACATTTTTTTGTATAAGATCAAGCGACTTCTCCCCTGTGTCGTGGCCAATATTTATTCCTCAACTAACACCTAAAAACAGATTTTCTGGTCATTACCAGTGCTGTTTGTGGGAGCTTGCTATATGCAAATTGGTCACTGTGTTTCCTACATTACAACAGCGACTACACCTCGAAAGCACTTCATTGACTGTAAAGTACTTTGGGATGCCCTGAGGTCATGAACGGTGCTGTATAAATACAAGTATTTCTCTCTTTTTGCTTTCTTTTTACTTTCCTTGTCTCACTGTTTCTGATGCTTTCCCGCTGTGTCTGCTGTCGTTTGCTGGGATTTAGATATTTTCAATGCAAACTGAATACCTAATGTGCAACAGCAAGGACTTTATGAAAATCTTGTACACCACAGGAATAAGGCTTGAGCACGTTTATATCTTTATGTGTCGTACTCTGTGCCCTACCATAGGATTGTACCCCCCTCAAACAATTCCTCTGGATTAATGACTCTAAAGGTTTACCTTGGGCAAATGTATTTTCTTATAACATCCAAGTGATTTTTACACACCGAGCTGAAAAATCACTCTGCCCTAAGGGGCAACTTATTGACTAATACTACATTCTCCTGAATTCTTTCCTCCCATTGCATCAAGATCTTAGTACAACAGTTTGAACAATCAGTTCGAGGCACTAGACACAAGGATGTGCACAGCTGTTGAAAATATGAACGCACGCTTTGGTTACGAAAGTTTTGCAACATCGCAAAATTTCACCGGGTACAATTCAAAACTGATGCCGTGAAGGCGCAGAAATACATTTAAATCACAACACGGAGAGAATCCAGTGCACCATGATTAAAATGCTATTAGCATTCTTTTGAAATTTGAGCATGTTACATTAACAATGGTTTAATGATGTGAAGTCTTTGGAATGAATTTCAGGTCAGCTTTAATCTCCGCGGCCGGTTGGATGGTCATTGCTTGTTAATTGTACCCAGAAACGGTAGGGGCAAAAAAAGGGGAGGATAGTGGTCGCAGGCCCTGGGAGTGACTTTTACACAGCTGTAGACTCTAAACCTTACTCTGTGTACTGTAGGCACCCGCATTCTTCAGGGAAATAAAGCCTGTCAGTTTGAACATTTTTCTGCTTTATACCAGGGTCTTGGAATGAGCTTGTGGCTGCACAGTGATCATTAAAGATTTTGGCTAGCTGAACAGAGTCATATTGTTAGATGCATGTAGTTCCCACACCCGATAACTAGGGGTCTGTTGTCCAGCGATAAAGAAAGCACAGATATATGAGGCAGACGACCCAAAGTGCGCAAACTTTCTTCAAATGTCCTCCTGAAAGAGGTGAGTATTTCAGATCTAAAGAATAATTTATGCATTGAAGTTCTAGCCTTGACTGAATCCCGTCAATTCATAGCATGTCGAGTCTTTTTCTTTGGTGAAACCTGAGTATCTTCACTATAAGGTGGCGCTGTCACTCCGTGTCCGTAAAGTTTTGACGAGCTATCATGTTCTTAGCTCATAAACAGGTGCAGGTGATGCTCGTGGTTCTCACTCTTAGAGATTGGCCCCAAATGCCACTGCAGGTATTGTGCCAGAGTGGCCCCAGGTTTGTCCAATTCAGTGGGACCAGGCCATAAGCTCCATTTTCCTAGATTGCTTTGCTCATGCCTACAAGACCATTGACAATGGGGATTGGACTAAGTGGTGGGGACTCCCTCCATTGGGACTTTCTTCTCCCCTGCTTTCATTCCAAACTGAGCCCTGCCACCCTCTGAGATTTCTGTGTAGCTCCAACTCCAGCCTCTTGAGCATCCCCCACTTCTTATGCCTCAGTATCGGTAGCCGTGCCTTCAGTCATCTCAGCCCTTAGCACTGGATTTTCCTCCTGTCAACCATTTTGTGTCAGAAATGTGCTGAAGCTGCAATACATCGTGCTGTTAAATCATCTGTGCCAAAGTTCCATTTCATTTACCTGCCGTAAAAATGATTTTAACTGTCTTGTGGGTGTCACTGTGACTGATGGAAAGATTACATTCATGAGTATTATTTAGGCCTTGATTACAGATATAAGATAATGTAAATGAGCTCAATCAATAATAAAATATGTAGGAGTTATGATCCAATGATAAGTGAGGTTCAAAGAGAGCAGTCTTATTTCTGGGAAAACTTACGCCAAGACCGGAATACAACATGGAGGCTCACCTGTTTGATTGCATTTCCAAACTAGACCAAAAACGTACAGCAGTGTGATGCAAGTTATTCCATCTGCTCCATAAACTTGTACTTAAAATGTAATAGACCTTTCAGCATCCACAGAGCGATTTGAGAGATATTGGTTTAAAGGTTGTGTCCAGGTGTTCAGTTTGATAAAAGTCGCACAGGAGAGTAAAGCTGCCCCTTCAAATACCACTGCTCATCATCAGTTTAAAGGCGATGACTCTCTTGCGTAGCAATGAAACCACCTGCCCGACCCTTAATCTGTGAGATGGTGCGCTGGAATCAGAAAGCTTTCGAATTCAGTAAAGCCTGATCAATCTAGTTACCCGGACACTAAAATGAAAGTCCTCTCCTGGGATCTTCAACTAACCTGTGCTGCAATTTGTTCGACAACGTTTGCCTGCGGACGCAAAAAACAGGTACGGGTCCTTTTTTGATGTCTTCTTCCATGCAGGAAGCAGCAGTGAACATGTTAATCATGCATTTGCAATCATTTTGAAATTACCTCATTTTGTATGCAGGTTTTAGGTGCTTGCATTTTACTTGTCTGCACCAGAAATAAAAATCAGTTTTTGGGTAATAGCTGCATCTTGCTTAATCTCCACTTTGCTGCTTGGCTTGTAGTTGGATTCCATTCCAATTGTAATAATATCAAAACTGAAGCCAGGCCCTTTGGCGCACAGATTACTTATTTGTCTGCAGTTTTTGATTAATGTGAGACACGTTATTTTCCAGGCTGTGTATTGCAAATGCATGAATAAATCTTATGTGCAAAGAAAACATAAGAAAATGAGTAAAGTATTGTCAGCATAATTAATTTCTCCCCCTGTCAAGACAGTTGTATAATGTCTCTTACACACTGATTGGTATTCATTACAGCGTACTCGCTCATCCACATAGGTGTCCTCCTTTTGCAGAACTTTGTTCGTATTATTAAAATTTGTTTATCGTGCCATATTATAAATAACCTGCCAGTTGTAGCAGGCACCAGAAATATTATAGTGCACCATGATCCACTTACAACAATTGTGCAAGGCGAGTGCACGAGATTGTGAAAACACCAGCACTATTATCATCAGCCTTAGTTTGGATTCAATCTGTTATGCACTGAAATCATCGTTTCTGACTACTTAGTAATAACCTTTTGTCTTGAATCTCGACAAGTCTGCTGGGTTAGCATTTACATATGATGTAGAAGTTACAACACAGAAACAGACCATTCAGCCAAATTGGTCCATACCGGTACTTATGCTCCACAAAAGCCTCCACCCACCATCCTTCAACTCACCCTATCAACATAACCTTTTATAATTCCTTTCTCCCTCGTGTACTTATCTGGCTTCCCATTAAATATACCTGTGCTATTCACCTTAACTACTCCTTTTGGTAGCAAGCCCGCATTCTCACCACTCTGTGGGTAAAGATGTTTCTCCCAAATTCCCTTTTGGATTTATGAATGACTATCTTATGACCCTTAGTTTTGGCTTCCCCACAAGTAGAAACATTTTCTCTACCTCTATTCTATTAACCCCCTTCTATTAGGTTACCTTTCAGCCTTTCCTATTGTCTTATAATATACACAAAGTGACTAGAATTGTGTTTGCTTTAAACAATTTCTCTGCAAACTGCACATTTAAGTGTGGCATTTTATTTGTTTTTAGGTAACTTTTGCACCTCTGATGTTAAACATTGGACCCGATTTTAACTCTCTGCAAGTGGATGGGTTTTGAATGAGTTAAAATCAAGCCCATTGTATTGCATTGGTGATGTTACACAGACATCGTTCTTTACCAACAGCTTCCTCACCTGTGTAATTCACTCAGTCAGTTTTGCCATGGGCCATATTTTGTTACATGCAGAAACAAGGGTAAACAAATGCCTTGTGCACGTTACATAGAATAGCAGCTGGTCAGAGGGACGAATTTCAGATTTAAGTTGCATCCCTTGTGGTTTTAGGCTTGTGCCTGTGGTTTTATCACTTGTGGGCACAGTGACCCAAAGCCAACCAGGGACCACATACACCACACGTCTGTAATTCACACCTGACCATCTGCTATTCTTTACATACGTGCTTAGCAAGCAGAAGCAATCACCAAAATGAATCCTTGCAGGGAATGAATGGAATACACATTGGTCAGCTCTTCTTTTTTAGCAAACTACAAATATAAGCATCAACTTTTCAAACTGTAGACTGAAGGTTGTGTCAAAACCTCAAACAGAAGTAGTGATTCTAAATTATTTATTAGCACCACGTCTGATTCAACAAAAGGCGATTGTTGGGAATGTGAACATTAACCTGTAAAACACTTAAGCTGTTTTCGACTGGGCGTGACCTGACAAAGCAGCACAATAGCTGAACTCTCGTAAAGTTGAATATTTCAAGTGATGGACTGAGACCCGTACTGAGTACCAAAGGCCGTAAATGGTTTGGACAAACCAAAAGTATTTTTACAAAATTGAAGCAACATTGTAAGAAATGTCAGCTTAAGTCTTGAAACGAGAATCCGTGTACTAAAATGTTCTGCTTGGTCAGTAATGAATTACGGTTGTGCAGCTTGGAGCGTTGGGTAAGAGGAAGATAAGAAAGTCAACTGCTTGGAAATGTGGTGCTTAGGAAGGATCCTAAGGTAAGCCGGGTGGAGAAAAGAACCAAAGAGGACGTACTGAATGAGGCAGGAAGAACAAGAGAATTCTTAAATAATATCAAGAGAAGACAAATGGAGTTCTTCAGACATGTTATCCGTGCAGAAGGGTTGGATACTGATCACCACCAGATGGATTAATGGGAGAAGAGCAAGAGACCGACAGTGAAGGATGCAGCTAGACAACATTAAAGACTGGCTTAACCAGAACTCCAACAACCACTGATGCAATTATTGGAAAGTTTGGAAGACTGCAGTCACCTACACCACTGGGTGTGGCACTTAGCAACCGTGACGATCTGAGAAAGAAAATCATGCAACTGAAGATAATCGAACATACGAATTCGGATCAGGAGTAGGCCACTTGGCCCCTCGAGCCTGCTCTGCCATTCACTAAGATCATGACTGATCTGATTGTAACCTCAACCCCACATCCCCACCTACCCCTGATAACCTCTCACCCCCTTGCTTCTCAAGAATCTACCTCGGCCTTAAAAATATTTAAAGACTCTGCTTCCACCACCTTTTGAGGAAGAGTGTTCCAAAGACTCATAATCCTCTGAGAAAAAAAAAATTCTCCTCATCTCTGTCTTAATTGGGCAACCCCCTATTTTTAAACAGTGACCTCTGGTTCTGGATTTCCCCACAAGAGGAAACATCCTCTCTACATCCACCCTGTCAAGATCCTTCAGGACCTTATATGTTTCAATCAAGTCGCCTCTTACTCTTCTAAGCTCCAGTGGAGACAAGGCTAGCTTGTCCAATCTTCCCATATGAGACAACCCATCCATTCTAGGTATTGGTCTAGTAAGCCTTCTCTGAACTGCTTCCAATGCATTTACATCCTTCCTTAAATGAGGGGACCAATACTGTGCACAGTACTCCAGACGTGGTCTCATCATTCCTGTATAACTGAAGCATAACCTCCCTACTTTTGTACTCAGTTCCACTCACAATAAATCAAGGTAGAATAGAAGAGAGAAAGACACCATCTGCAATGTTTTACAGCCTTTTATTTGGAAACTATGCTTTCACTATCATGCTCATTTATATTTATGTTGTAGGAAGCATCAGAGTTGTGTTGCTGTGAAAGGGAGCTACCACTCTGCTCAATGCTGATTTGTACCTGATACATATAAAACAATCTTATCCCCTTATTGTGACAAATTCATCTGACAGCTTTGTTCTGGGAGTACTAAAGAAAGCTGTTGAATTTCAGCATCTGTTGATGGTTTTCTCATGGACAAGACTCAGAAAAGATTGTTGCTCTAAATTTGCTTCAAAACCTCCTGTATCCATGCAAGTTGAAATAAAGAGATGAAGTCTGAGACAATTGGTCATTTAAGATGCTAATGAGGTAACTTTGATAATGTTTCTTCATAGATAGATTACTGTAAGGCAGTTAGGCAGCAAAAGCCTGCAAATAGGTCAAAGGTAAGGAGGCAGTAGTCAGAAATTACTTTTAAACGCAGTAAGATAACACACTGATGTGGGGAAACATGGCATTCTCTTCATTTTATACTCTTATGTAGAAATGCAGTTCTTGTATTAAGTGAGTCCGTTTAGGAAATTAGACTGTTATCTGAAAAGGAAGAATGTGTAGGGTTACGGGGAGAAGGCGGGAGAATGGCACTAGGGGAACTGCGCATTCGGAGAGCTGGTGCCAAATGGCCTCCTTTTGTGCTGTAATAGTTCCTTGATTCTGTGATTCTGGTTGAGACACTGGATGGGCTAAAAATTGATAAAGAGGAGGTATTGGAAAGGGTGTTCATACTTAAGTCATCAAGACTGGATCAGATGCATCCGAGAATATTGAGAGAAGCAGGGATGGAAATTGCGGAGGCACTGACCATAATCTTCCAATCCTCCTTGGATACAGGGGTGGTGCCAGAGGGTTGGAGAACAGGAAATGTTGACCTGGCCTCATTTCACCAAGTTTATTCTTAGCCCACCCTCAAAGAAGGATACATACGGAAGACACAACCATTTGATTCACGTCACGAGGTGGGGTACTATTAATATGCTGCCAGGTTTCACATTTAGAACAGAGGCCATTTGATTACATGACCATGAGTTCCAAATCCTGGGGAGGGACAGCTTAGACAAATATATTTTTAATATCACAGCTTGTGTTTTTGCAATCTCAGTGCCATCAATCACTTAACATGGTTGACTCTTGACTTTTACTTGCTGTTTCCCTTCCCCTTTTCATTTTGTTCAGTTGTATAAAGATGAATTGCTTTCCTCCTAATTTCTAACTCTACCTGAAATGGTAGCCTCTCTTTTCTCTTTGCAAACCCTGGATGGCCCATTAGATATGTCTGGCATCTTATGCTTCTGACTCTGTTTTTTTTCTGTTAAACTGCGCTGAATGCAAACCATCAAATGACTTCAGGTGGGGAAACTAGATGAGAATTTGACAGCAAAAACCATTTCGTTATAGGCAGTGCCAGGCAATAACACATGGGAGGAGCATTTTTACAGAAGGCGGAGTAGTACGATTGGAGCAAAAGCACTGAGCTAATTGAGCTCTAGTTGTAAACTATTTTGTGTTCACAAGCCAAAGCTCGGGTTGTTGAATTGTCCTTATCATTTAAAAAGTCATTTTGCATTCAGTGCCTGCTCCTATGACAACTTCTGTTCACCATTGATGGAGTGGGAATAGTTTCCTTCACATTCCTGATGATCCCTATGTCATTTGAGGGGCAGTAAAGCCAATTGGAACCAGCCCTCAATACGCCTGTAAATATAGTTACAATAATTTTTATAAAACGGCAGTCTCTGGGTTTAGTCATCTCCTCTGTGTTTGAAAGACTGGGAAACCAAATGGGCAGTGACTTCAGGCTAATCGGGGATAACTTACAGACTATTCTCCTGCTGGTCAGTGGGAGCGCAGAACTGCAGCACAGTTGCAGAGGCAGTTGCGTGATAGGAGTTAAATGCACTGGCATCTGTCAGGACGACAGCGTGGCTGAACCCCCCCCGACTGCCCTGAACCAATGCCCGCCATGGTGCCAGAGAGCTGGGCCAAAGTGTCCTGGCAGATGTGCTGCAGCAGTCTTTAGCTGGGCTCCATGAGGCTCAAACTGCTAGAGATAGCTGACCGTGAACATTTTAAGAGCCCTTGATTAAGCCACAGCAGCCTTCCATATCCTGTGGCCACAGATGGAGCACTCAATAGAAAAACTGGACCAGGTATGATAGCACTTCAGAGAAGAACTGCAAGCTCATGACAGGATGGTAATCTCAGATTTGGATCTCTTCATCTTCCTGCTTTGGCGTTTCTCCATGTTGCATGGGATTGCCACAATGTTGGACAACTTGACGTCTAACATTGGATTTGGCAGGTGGTTTTACAGCTGGATGCTTTTACTGATGCTAACCCTTCCCATTTATCGGGGGCTGGAAACCGTAGAGTGGTTAACCAGGACTCTTTTCTGCTCTTACCACTTGTCATAGGCATGTTGGAAGGATTTATGGGTTGAAAATCAACCCTGTTTGGCCATGTTATGGACAGACCTTCCTTGGCCAACAAGTCCTGGAGTGGGACTCAAACTGTAGCTACTCATTGCACCACAGGATCTCCCATAGAGTTGGATAAGGCATGGAAGTTATAACCCTGTTTAAATGCCTGGAACACAGAGAGCATGCCTGTCATAGCTAGTGACTATTGAATGTAGGGTGACATTAATGTTAATGCTGCCCTGTGGGTAGGCTCGATTCATTTGAGGGTGAAAGGAGTGGAAAAGCTGTTGACCATGACTGTTAATGCAGGGGAGCATGGATTGTTCAGCTGAGACATTCTTTGAGGAGCTGTTGCTGAAGGATTCTGGCTACATTCAAGTGGTTCAGAATTCAGCAAACCACCGTATGACAGGACACGCTTTGTGATCTGTACTTCAGGACACCACCAGATCTGTGAAGGCACCCAAATTGTTGCTTGACGAATCTAATGGTCTTCTTGACGAGGGCTCTAGCTAACCGGTGGCTCCGACAGTGGTGCCAGTCGGCCACCGAACATGCATTTCTAGGTGGATTCATGGGGCCAAGTAGCCAGTCTCTCACTTGTGCAATGGCAGTAAGTGGGCAGGATGGTTGGATAGAGGGTTGGCGCAGAGCATCATAGAAAGCTGCCAGGAAAGCAGGTGCATACCTGTCTGATGCAACTGTTGGTGATTCACACCAGTTACACGTTACTGCATTAGAAGCCCTTGTAATCCTTGAAGCCAGTGGGGTGGTCCCAGTCAGGTTGAATGGCAATAAATTCAAGCAATGGAGTTTATTCATCCTATGTGTAGTTGATGGGAGAAACTTTTATTTTATGGAACTTATGCAACTGGAACATTTGAAATAGGGATTTCGTCAGTTAAAACTCATTTTGAAAAGGTTATCATCTATTTGCATTCTTTGTCATTGAACCTTAAAGAAAACAATTCTTTTCTGACTACTGACAAGTTCTGCACTATGATTTATTCACTTAAGTAGACTTCTCTGGTGGACATAGTGAGTTGAACAATACTTTCCTCTGGCAAAATGCCTTATACTGCTAATTTGGCACCACTATTGATTTAGGCTTGGGAAACTTCATAAGAAAATAGCTTCAAGGTGCGAGCGGTAAGCAATAAATATTTCTCTCAGTTAAAAAAAAAGACTATTAATGGATGTGAAAGTGTGTGTATAGTGGGAGTGTTACCAGGATAGTGAGTGGCTTTACAGTTGTTTTTTTTTTCAAAAGTTAAACGGCATATGCAAACAGAGATGGGTCACTATGAGGGGAGGATTACAGTGCTCTGCTGAGTACAATGATTGTCTTGATTTCAATGTCCCCAAGATAGATTGTAATGAATTTCAGCCCATTTAAGCCCCAATTCTTGGAAAAGGGACAGATGGAGTTCAGTTGGCACATGGTGCAGGGTCACCTGAGCTATTAAGGCAGAAGGAAGATTGTGCTGAGGTTAGTATCGTCTTATAAAATCCATGTTTTCTACTGAAAATGACTTTATTTATTGAGTGGGTTGAAACCACTGGATCAGTAAAAACACTGAACAACAGCATTTTAAACTACTTAAATAGCAGTTTCTAAGCTAGCTGAACCTTTTTATTGTTGTACCCTACAAATTCCAAAGCGATTAGAACAGAGTCAGGCTGTCTAGAAGTAGTCCAACGGAGACAATCAACTTAGATGCGTGTGAATGACCCATCCCTTAAACCATTCACAAAACATCCAGACATCACTTCTGTATTCAGCTCAGTGTGGACCAAGCCATTAGACTCAGTCACTTTGGGCAATGGATCCCTGTGGAGAAGGGAAATCCTCCAGCCATGATCTAATCATTTCTAAACAATAAATGGATCTGGAATCAGCGTGCTATGACCATGTTTGGATAAATGCTCAGTTTGTGAGGAGATCATGTGATGAGCAAGCTAACCCTCTCCGTGCTTAAAGAAACCGCTTTTCTCTAGGCCAGGCAGAAGAACAGAGAGCCTGAATGAGACCAGAAAGACCCTGTGTGGGCACTCTCTCCCCCTAGCCATCCTGCAAGCTAATGCCCTGCTTGTTGTTCCAACAGCCACATGCCACAGGCAATGTCTTAAAAATCAATATCAGCAGCTACTGGCAGGAGGCGATGGTGTAGTGGCATTGTCGCTGGACTAGTGATCTGGGTTCAAATCCTACCACAGGGTGAATGGTGGAACTTGAAAAAAAAAAATTCCTGCTCCTAGTTTCTATGAAAGCGGGAGCAGGCTATTGAGTTGGATGATCAGCCATGATCATAATGAATGGTGGAACAGGCTTGAATGGCCTACTCCTGCTCCTAGTTTCTATGACACCAGAAGAAAAGATAGAAGTTGTTTGTCAGCATCTTTAAATCTTCTCAATGCAAAAACTGGAAAGACCGTTGAGCCCAGTCTGAAACTATCCAAGTCATCTATCTACAGGATCCATATGCAGCTGACTTTGTGTTTTGGACTCTTAAACAAGTTAGCCTACCTTTCCACTTTGTAACTTAGTTGTGTGTGTGCGAACTCTTGAATACATGTGGGAGTGAGAGTTGGAGTGTTTTTATTTTTTTCAGATCACATGTTAAGTACAATATATCGTATTTCCTTTTCTTCTAAAAACCTATAAGAAAACCTGTCTGTGTGTGCCTTTTATAGTCATAGCACTTAAACAGTTAAACACTCACTGAATTAGCAAGCAAATTCTTTTTTAAAAATGAGTAGTGGTAAAAGAGGGCAGCCATTCTACCACTTCCCACCTGACTGTAGCAATTTGGAATACCTTCCCTCTGATTGTAAAAAGCACGTCAGAAAGCTTGCACTATGCTGCATTTTAGTGTCGGGGCAGGGCAATGCAGCAGTTCTTAAAGGGCTGCAGTTCACCGTTAAAAGGGATGTTGTGGTGGTGGTAAAAGAACATAATGTGGACTAATTTGCATGGTTGCATATTGGCAACGTGCAGGTAGCGTGGCTTACTTTGAACTGAGTCTTGCTGGATGGAGGATGAGCAGTGAAAGCAAGTGGACTTATTCAGGGATGAATGCCACAGATGTAAGCTTTCTGGAGAGATGCCATGAACAGAGTTAATATTGTCATCCAAATCTGTAACATCTGGTTGCAAATAAGGAAAATGTTGACCAGTATCCAAAGGATATTTTGCACTGATATTTTGTGGGGCCTTTCAGACTTGAACACTCCTAACAGAGGAACTACTGCACTGCCTGGGAGATTGAACTATTGTAGAAAACTATTGTCCTTTTACATACACTTTTTGTGCTGTAGGGCACAGGTGGCGGCCAAGGAACAGCAAACTGATACTTTGGCTTCCAACCCGAGGTACTCCATTGCCTTTAGGATGCCTTTGAATAAGATCAGCTTCCTGCCTAATGATAGATTAGTTGGTAGCATTCTCATCTCGGAGTCGGAAGGTTGTGGGCTCAGATCCCACTCCAAAGACTTGAGCACAAAATCTAGGCTGACACTCCAGTGTGATATTAAGACTGGTGACTGAAAACCTGGTTAAAGAGGAAGGGAGTAGGGATTGTCTTAAAAGAGGTGGAGAGGTTTAAGGAGGGAATCCCGGAACTTAGGGCCAAGGCAACAAGGAAGGCATGAGAACTGTTGCACATTGAGAAGTAACCACAGCCATCAGTTGGAGCATAGGATTAATGAGAGATATTACTTTCCAGCTATTTTTTATGATGTGAAATATTCAGCTGGTTCTGAAGAAAAAGTTAATCAATACCGTGGGAACATTTCAAAGGCCACTTTGCAATGGTGCTTCAATTTGCAATAATACATCAGTTTCCTTGTTGCATTTGCTTACTAACAAATGGTTGCCTCAGCTTTCATTGCTGAATAAGATAGAAAAATGGTGTGAATTCATGAGCACATGCATTGACTTCCTGTGCTGCGTGCTTATAACTTACTGATGCTGTGGGTCTGATAGTTGTTGTGCTATTAATGAGCACTGCAAATAAATGAACAGAAGATGTAATGCCTGAAGTTTTGACACAGAGCTAATCTGTAACTCCGGGCTTTTATTTTGGAGGAAAGAGTAATGATTAGCTTAAGTGGAGTAGGTTAGTTCAGTTGGGAGTTACAGCATTTACTTCACTAAACTTGATTCATTGAAGATGAACTGTCTCACTGCTCCCATCCCTACAAAAACTTCCACATTTCATAGTTACTATATTTACCAATGCTGCATTTAAAGTCCAAAACAATCCAAAGGCTACACATTAAACACCACCTCCATAGGTACTTAATAACATAAGAAATAGGAGCAGTATTAGGCCATATAGCCTCGCAAGCCTCCTTCACCATTCAATAAGATCATAGCTGATCTTCAGCCTCAACTCCACTTTTTTTTATTCACTCATGGGTTGTGGGCTTCATTGGCTGGGCCAGCATTTATTCCCACCCCTAGTTGCCCTTCAGAAGGTGGTGGTGAGCTGCCTTCTTGAACCACTGCAGTCCATGTGGTGTAGGTACACCCACAGTGCTGTTAGGGAGGGAGTTGCAGGATTTTGACCCAGCGACAGTGAAGGATGGTGAGTGACTTGGAGGGGAATTTCCAGGCGGTGGTGTTCCCATCTCTCTGCTGCCCTTGTCATAGGGTTATACAGTACAGAAACAGGCCATTCAGCCTGTGCCAGCCATCAGGCACCTATCCATTCTAATCCCATTTTCCTGCACTTGGCCCATAGCTCTGTATGATATGGTGTTTCAAGTGTTCATGTAAATACTTCTTAAATGTTGTGAGGGTTCCTGCTCTACCACCTCCTCAGGCAGTGGTAACAGGGCAGCACTCCCTCACTGCTATAGTGGAGAGTCAACCTAGTTGAGGTGTTCAAGTATCTGGAGTGGGACTTGAACCCACAATCTTCTGACTCAAAGTAAATGTGCTACCTACTGAGCCCCAGCCAAACCACCTAACCCACTTTACTCTTTTTTTTACCAGTAGAAATATGGACACAACACGTCCTTCTGGGTCTTAATGGTCGTGGGTTTGGAAGGTGCTGTCGAAGCACTTTCTTGCCCTATCCCCACAACCCGTGATTCCCTGAAATACAAATGCAAAGCAATTTTAAGAGAGTGGGGAATAATCCCAGTCCTTTAATGCTGATTCCTCCTGCCCTGAAGCCTGAAATGTATAAGTATTGTCCAATCTACACAAAACGTCACCAAGCGGCATCTAAACTCTAATTGATTGGACATTGCATTTTAATCAGTAACAATTGGATGTTGTTGCCTTAAAAGAGGAGAGTTCTATCTGAGCAGCAGAATAATATACTGTGAATGAGACACTACAACTGTCCTTTGCTTATAAAACTGCGTATCACTTTGAATATTTGACTTTAAAATGGGGATTGAATTATGTCTGACTGCCCTGGTCCAAATCTGGCCCATCTTCTACCCTTGCTGTAGCTGTGGACAACCCTTGCCTTCAACTCTATATCTAGCATCCAGTGCTTATCAGTGCCTGCACATTTCAGGTGACACACTGTCACACAAGCAAACTTCTGTGCACCCCTTACAAAGAATACGGGGAGTAGCAGTGTTGTCCAGGCACCCACTTTTCACCTCTAGGAGATGGCTTCAAATTTAATCCAGGCTGGTGGCATAAATGAATGAATTCTGTTTCGTGACAGTCAGTCTGCTTTGTGAAAAAGGTTCGGGCAGACTTCATCCAGTGGCTAATGAGCATGAAGCTCCAGTTCAAAGCAACTGCGTATGGGCAATGTCACCAGGACATTGATGCAGTAGAGGATGCCCTAATGAGGTTGTTGCTGAATAGAGGTGACGCTACTCTGCATTTAGCTGTGCAGTACTTGACTGCTTGATGCCGACACTGGAAATGCAATGTAAAATGTCCTTAGCCACTATAACTCCGTCACCTTGATCAGTGCAAAAAAAAAAGCCAGTTTGATCTCAGCATTGGCCTGAGCATTTATTATGACTCATTAACCATGAATTAACCTTAAACAAGGAACAGCAAATACACCTTGCTGGCTCATGAGGATAATACATTTTACACAGCTGTCCTTTCGTAGTTAAATGCATTGCGAGGTATAAGGTATAATTCTCCAGTCTTTATAAATCAGTGTGTCCTTCAATCTTCTAGAAGCATTGATCAGTTGGTATATAGCTTAAAAAAAATGTTAGACACGAGCAAGAAATTCCCCAAAAACATTCCCTGCTTATTTCAAGGTGGGTACTCAAAGATAGGGTCCTGTGACGCAGTGGGTAGTGTCCCTGCCACTGAGCCAGAAGCTCTGGGTTCAAATCCCACTCCAGGACTTGATGGAAGGTGTGTTGATAACATGGCCAACAAGTTGAGTATCAACCTGTAAATCCTTCCAACACATGCCAATGGCAGGTGGTAAGAGCAGGAGAGATTCCTGGTAAGCCATGTGATGTAAAGAATGTTGCTGTTTATAGCTCTAGACTACAACATGCGAGTGAAAGTGCATGCTGTCACAGCAACTCAAAGATAGGGGGACTGATTAGCACCATTAGCTAGTGTGTGGCTCAGAGTAACACCAACAGTGTGTGTTCGAGTTGACTGGAAACCTACCTCCACGCTCTGCCCGGAGAGTGGAAGGTGATGGCAACCACCACTGACAAAAAAACAACATCAACAGACAATGAGCCAAGGACCTGCCTTGAGTGAAAGAGAATAAGTCCATTTTGCAAGAAAATTGCTAAAATAATAGGCTGTAGATAGAATTGCCAACTTTGGTTCAACATTTTCCTGGAGGTTTCGTCACATAGCCTCCAACCGCCTTATTCTATCAAACAGTCTTTATCCCAGTTTCCAATCAATGAAAGTGTTCAAAAAACGAGAAAAAACATAACTTTTTAATTCCCCCCCGCCCTTCAATGATTTATTTCCTGGATTACTCATAATGGAGTCCAAAAGATTAGTCTTAAATTCCTGGAGACTGTCGGACAATCCTAGAGGGTTGGCAAGTCTAATGGCGAATGGGATAGAAAGTGTGCAGGAACGCCTTGTAATAGATTTTGTGACTAGTTTGTGACAGTTTCTGCTAGAGAAATTGCAGGGAAGAGAAAAAACAGGAGCAGACACATTAGTGAGAAAGAAGACAGATGTATGCCTTAATTATCTTTGCAGAATTAGTTTTTTTTTCCATATTGAAGGGACTAGGGATATTATTTTTAAATAACTGCCTCAATATGACTGCTTTGTAACGGCTGCACCTGCAAGTGGCCTAATTTCTGAGCAGTAACCATTACATTATAAGCCCATCTGAATGATCATGCTAAGTTGTTGTGCTGCTGACGAGACCAGTATTTTGGGCCTGGACTCTGTTGTGACCTTTCATTTCACTTGTTAATGGGGTATGGGCGCCGCTGGCAAAGCCAATATTTGTCGCCCATCATTTGATGACAGTTAAGAGTCAGTAGGCCTGGAGTCACGTGTCGGCAGTTAATGAGCCTAATTGACATTCCGCTGTTAGCGGGCGAGTTTGCGCGCATTGGCCTCTCCTGCCCCCCAGCTCAGCGGCAGGAGGTTTTCTGGCTGCCGGCAGACTGACGCGCAGCCTCCCACGTGATTTAGCGGGCCAGGCTGCCATGTTGACTGCCCCTCATGGGCTGGATTCAATTCCACCCGGTGTCACTTCTAAGCAATGAAGGGTGCTGCTTTCAACTCTGAACAAACCATCTTGTTACGTCAGTGGAGCAAAGAATTCACTGCACATTGTAGCTGAGAAGGAATCCATCCAAAAGAGTTATTTTCCTATGAATAAGAGCTTTAAAAAATTAAAAAAGGGTTCATTTTTTCTAAAAGGTTAACACAGTTAATACTGCACGGGCCATGGGCCCCTGAGTAAAGGGGCTTGCTTCATCTCAGAACCATAAAGGGTGACTTCTGACTTTTCAAACCTTTTGTTTGAAATTTAAACGAGGCAGCTTGACCCTGATTGGCCAAGGCATAGCCCTGAGGAATGAGTCAGCGAATGGCTATCACTTATTTCGTTTGGCTGAAACAGGTGCAATGTGTGTACGTATTCTTTCTGTTTGCAAAGAACAGGGCCCTGTGTATTAATATATGTTACAAGCTGTCTGGTTTAAATTTCAAACAATGCTTGGCAGTTAACTGTCAGTCACCATCAATTAATGCATTCTCCATGGCAACGCCTCTACCAATCAGAGTCCTCTTGCCAACCAATCAGCACTCTCTTCTCATACAGTATAAATTGGTCGCTTTCCCATTGCATTTTTGGGAAGTGTCCTGATGAGTGCAAGATGAAAAGCTTTGACATGTCTCTTTTTACGGCAATACTCAAGTTCTGTACTACCAAGCAACTAGAAATAAGATTGTATTCTCTACTTTTTCCTAGAACTATTAATGTTGCGATTGACTGCCTCACCACTTATGAATTGCATGTTTGGTTCTTTAATAAACTTCCATATATTTTAGAGTTTATTTAATCTCACATAGTCTCCTGAATCGCTAACTCGTGAACCCGCCTCTGTGCACCGTTGGGTGGGGAGGTACATCACTGAGGAGATTATGGACCCTCACAATATCCGGCTTATTATAATCTGGCTGAAACTTGTGAAAAAGGTTATCGAGTGGACAGTAATATTCTCAGCTGGTTCCTTTCCTCTAGGAAGAGTTAAGTCAGTCCTTCAGGTCTATTCAGCGATTTAGGATCTGTCTTTCTCAACCTTACGTTGAGGATGATCAGCTGAGAAGTACACCTGATCTGGGATGGTCCCAAAAAAGGGGCTAGGATTATTATCCACCACGTAGACATGTATGTGCCTGGTAACCATGCTGACTGCAAGCGGGCAAATTTTAGTTATGTGCAATGCATCCTGATAAAATACGTTCTACGCATATCTTATTCAGTGGCAGTGAATGAAATGTTCAGCATAATAAATTAATTCATATAGTAGTTTAACAGCTATGTGGGGAAGTGGTAGTATTAAAATAATATGGTAAAAATTCACATGAGCATTTGGAAGTCTTCCTCAGAGTTGATTTATAAACTTGCTGATCTGTAACAGAATAAGTGCAATTAATAATTTCAATCTTCAAAATGATTTAAAAGCTGCAATTGAGTATATTTAATTTCATATTATCTAAAGTTACTGAAGGAACCTGCCTGAATTGCAAGAGTCTATTTAATTAATAATATTGTTCTCTGTGATGATTCATAAAAATATTATATGCACAGTGCAAGGCCCATACCTCTTAGTTCACAGTACACATTAATGCTCACTCCTGCAATAGGAATTGTCAGCCAATGTGTTTTAAAGTTACATGGTCAAATGTGCTCTAAGGACAGCCTCCTGCACATCTTAATATTATCACACTGACAACATAATAACTTGACCTGCTTCTATGAAAAATGTTCCCCTGGTAATGTGTGATTTTGTAGATTATCTTTAAAGGGAGCACAAGTGCCAGGCAATAACCACATCCCCTTGACATTCAATGGCACTACCATCACTGAATCCCTGTCTATCAACATCATAGGGGGATTACCATTGACCAGAAATGGAACTGGACCAGCCATATAAATACTGTGGCTACAGAGCAGGTCAGAGGCTGGGAATCCTGCAGCGAGTAACTCATCTCCTGACTCCCCAAAGTCTGCCCACTACCTATAATGCACAAGTCAGGAGAGTGATGGAGTACTCTCCACTTGCCTGGAAGAGTGCCGCTCCAGGCTACAAGAAGCTCAGGAAAAATCAGCTCACTTGATCAGTACCCCATTAAACATTCACTCCCTCCGCCACTGACCCACAGCAGCAGCAGTGCGTACCATCTACAAGATGCACTGCAACAACTGACCAAGGCTCCTTCGACAGCATCTTCCAAACCCACAACCTCTACCACTTAGAAGAACAAGGGCAACAGATGCATGGGAACGCCTCCAACTGCAAATTCTCCTCTAAGCCACATACCATCCTGACCTGGAACTATAGGCAGGATTTTTGCCGTTGGCTGGGGTGCTCGGCGGAGGCGGGGCGGGGCAGTTGGGAAGCTGACCGCTGCCTGCGATCGGCACCACACTGCGATTTTACGCGAGCGGGCCTGGCGCAAACTTCACGCATGCGTGTGAAAGAGCCCTTCATAATCTCGCTGAGGTACAGAGCTGCCTCAGGGAGATGTTTAAAAAAGCTAATGCACAAAATAAAAATGTCATAAAACATGTCCCCTCATGTGACTCTGTCACACATTTTTAATTCAAGTGCTAAATTTTTATTTTATTTTCATTTGCTTTTGGAAACCTCATCCCGCCCGTGGATGAGGTTTCCTAAAAAATGCAAAGGCAGCTTGGCCTTTTTGCCTGCCTGTTAGCTGTTAGGTTGAACGGGCAGTGAAAAATTCAGGGCAATTGTTAACTTAATGGCCTTAATAAGCCTTTTACTTGTTGGCGGGGACTCTGCCAGCTCCGGCGCACCTCCACCAACCTATCGCCAGAGTGCATATTGACGTTGGGATGATCGTCCAACGTCAACACACTTTATTTCATGCATGGGCATGTCGGTCACGTGCCCGCAAGCCAAGGGTAAAATTCTGCCCTATATTATCCGTCCTTTACTGTCACTGGGTCAAAATCCTGAAACTCCCTACCTAACAGCACTGTGGCTGTACCTACACCGCATGGACTGCAACGGATGAAGAAGGCAGCTTCTTCAAGGGCAATTAGGGATGGGCAATAAATGCTGGCCTAGCCAGCAACGCCCACACCCCGTGAACGAGTAAGTAAAACAAAAATCTTTGCTGTAGTATTATCCAGTTTCCAGAGGATCAGATTGTATGGTCAGATGTGGTTTAATTCACTTTAACCAGTATACAGCTTTAAAACCTGGAATAATTCAATGAGGTTGGGTACCTTTGCCCCCAAGTTTAATAAACAAAATGAAATTTTAATCAGGGTCAAGCACAGGAAGACATTTTTGCGTCACAATAATTGCAAAAACACAAAGGATCATCTGTTTTTACAACTGATTCATTGCAAGAAATTGGAAAATTTATCACTATGAAGATGCAGCAGTAAATTGTAAAATGCCCTCATCCTTTCAGAGATAGAGTCCGATGATTGGAATTTTCTTGGAGAGGGTTCTCCTGATTGGTCAATGTAACTTCGGCGCCAACTCTAGGATTCGTGATGAAAGGAGCTTCTGCTGACCTTCCATCGAAGTTATGCCAGCCAACTGGGGGAATGCCAAAAAATTTCCTGGCATAAGAATCTTTGGAGGCTGTGGGTCATAACTTGGCTGGTGTCCGATGTTGAATGAGAAGATGACCGGGAGAAACCGGGGCGGGGCCCAAGGTTAGCCCAAGATTGAGCATTGGGTCAACTTGAGGAACCAACGTCCTATGCTGAAATGATTCTTGACAGTCAGGTGACTCAACATTAATTTGGGCGAGATGCTGGTTACTGTTCCATCTTCCTAGGCAGTTTAGCAGTTGAAGAATTGAATATTGGGGCTGCTTATCTCACTGGCAGGGGCCCAAAGCTAAGTACTGGGCGAGAGGTTGGAAGGCAATGGAGGCCCAGCCAATGGATGGTGGTGGCAGAAGCAGCATTGCTACTTGCGAAAAGTAACAATTTTTAGTGGTTGCCGAGCAACTGCCTAAGAATCCTAAGTGGAACAGGCGTGGCTGCTGTTCTGCTGCACAATATTAAATTTAGCATCAACATCAGGAAGGCAAGGTCATGCAAAAGTCAAGATTGGAAGCACTGAGATAGAGGCAATTTCATGTACCTTGGTTTGATGATAAGCACCAAAGTTACAACCAAGAATGAAATCTAGGTTAGATTAGCTATGGCAAGAGGCGTGACTAGTGACTTAACCAGCTTCTGGAAGTCCAAAAGAATCAGCATGCAGAAAGTCTAGTGGAGTCACTGGTGTGGAGAGTTGCATTCTATGGATGTGAGAGCTGAATTCTGAAGAAAGGGGATGAGAGGAGGAGAACAGCTTTTGAAATGTGGGTATAGTGGAGGGTGCTCAGAATCAGAAAGACAAAGGAATGGGTTAGCTCAAGGAATCAAAAGAGATGGTAAGTACAGTTAGAAAGATAGTCAAGTATGGACATAGGGAACAAAGATCCGACTGCCTTGTCCTGGCAACGATTGAAGGAGAAATTGAGCGTAAAAACAGAAGTGGAAGAAGAAAAATTGGAGGGGTGGATAACATTGAGATGTGGACTGAGGGAGGCTTGAAGAAAGCTGGAAAAGAAGCACGATGATGTCAACAGACCCCCTAAGGCTGTGGTGAAAACAGACAGGGCAGAATTTTGCCCTTGTCGGGCGGGCTCGGTGGGGACGGGTGGGGGTGGTCGGGAAGCCGACCACTGCCCGCGACCAGGGCCAGACTGTGATTTCACGCTGACGGGCCATTTAAGGCCTGCCCAGAGTGAAATGTGAGTGGTAGCGCCCAGCGCTGCCTGTGTTGGGGGGTAGGGGGAGGAGGGCTAGCACGAACTTCGTGCGATTGAGCGCTTGAACTGTTTTCAAAATAAAACAATAAAGACGTTAAAAATGTTATAAAACATGTCCCCTCATGTGACTCTGCCACATGAGCGAGGACATGTTATTAATTAAAGTTAAACATTTTTATTTGCTGGTGGAAACATCATCCCGCCCGTGGATGAGGTTTCCAAAAAAAATGCAAAGGCCGCTTGGCCTTTTCGCCTGCCCGCCAACTGCAAGGTTGGACTGGCAGTGAAAAGTTTCTTTGAATTACTGTTTCAAGGCCTTAATAGGCCTTTTAATTGCCGGTGGGTGCACTGTTGACTCCGGCCTGCGCCCGCCGACCGAAATATCCCGCGAGTGCTCGATGATGTCGGGAACGTCGCCCGATGTCATCGCGCGTCATTGTACGCACGGTTGGGTCAGGCGCTCGCCCTCCCGACGAGCTAAAAATTCAGCCCACAAAGTCAGGGACCTAATGCTGGTCTTATGCAGCCACAGGGACACCTGCATAATGGCTGTACCCAGCATCGAGTTACAAGTCTTTCAGACATTCTTTCAGCAAAGACATTGGTCCCTCATTTTTGTGACTCTTTCATGCTCAAAAAATGTTCAATTCCTAACCCAGTGAATGTCTAGATGCGCAGGATAGAAGGAGATGTAACACATGAGCACCTTCAGAGGTAGGAAGCGCTTAATCAAGGCCTCTCTGTGCATTCAGTAAGTAGGGTATGTTTATCCAAGAGTCTTCAGTTTTCAAACTATTGCACAAATTCCTTCGCCAGTGTAAGACCGGCTCATGTTTTCCATTTTGGAATATCTCACATTACAGAGAAGGGAAAAAAAAAGAAATGAGAAGAAAAAATAAAGGAGTCATCGCTTCTGTAATTCCAGTAAAGCATAAGAACTCTTGGATGTTTTCCTTAGTTTGCTTGACTGCAGTTAAATGACGAATTGTCTTTGTAATTTTCCAGGTCAAATTCTTCCCCTGACCAAGCAGTGAAAACTCTTGCCACACACGCCCGGTTTGTCGGTCGGATGTTCCTGGAGGGGCTCGGAGTTTCACAATGGTGCCCATCAGAGGCCTGGCTCATTATGCTGCTTGTAGCTTTGAACTGGTTTGTGTGCCTTTACCTGCATTACTGCAGCCAGTGGCTCTACCTCCAGGCGATTGGCGTCCCCGTCAACAAGTAGGCTCGCTGGCCTTGATATTTATGTATGAGATGCCAGGAAGCAGCTCAAAGCAAACTTTTGCATCTTCTGTAACTAGTTTATTGCTCTTTATCAAAGGAATCAAAATGACATGACAAATGAGTTTGTGTAAAAAAATGACACAGGGAATCAATTTTATGTATTTATTATACCACAGTGACCTCTTGAAGAGTCTATACTGAGAACTCTTATTTATCTTTGAACCATGTTGAATAATCAACTGTCTCGCAATTGCAGGTAGCTCAGAAAGTAACTGTGAAGCTTTAGTAGGATTTTGAGGACGATGGTTACTTGTTTGTGTGATGTATGCCGTCTAGTTAATGGCATATCACCAATCCTAAACTGTGTGCATCTTATAGCTTTTGTTTAAAATTGCTCCAAAACAAGATTTTCATCCGTCAACCATATATACCCCTTATCTTCTCTTTCTGCCTTTCCAGAATGTAGCGTTCAAGCCTTTAAATAGCTATTGCAAAAGGGAACTGTCTTCATGAAAAAGTGTCTTAATTTATTTTCAAATATGTGACGCCATGGCATAAACCCCATTGAAATGTATCATCCTGTCACTGCCCCGTGACATTGGAATACAGATGATGCACAGCTCATTCTGGTTTCTCTGCCCTCTTACATAAAGAGAAAAGGTTTCTGAAACACACTTTCACAGACTTATTTCCCCTTCAATTAAAAAGAGAAGCAACGCGCGCCATGCCGTGCTACTGTAGAAATGCTTAGACTATTCTTCAGACCTTCATCCTTAATTTTTAGCACAGCCAGAAATCTGTTTACTGACTCCATTAAAATATAGTTTCCTCTACTGGAGGGTCTGGAATTAGGGGACACAGTCTCAGGATAAGGGGGCGGCCATTTAGGACTGAGATGAGGAGAAGTTTCTTCTCCTTTCAGAGGGCTGAGAATCTTTGGAATTTTCTGACACCGAGGACTGCGGGATGCATCATGCAGTCATTGCATATATTCAAAATTTCCATGATTCTACTCTACGATTACAAAAGTAAGCTCTGCATTTACTTTACATGGACCTCACCGGAAACAACATTGATCTATTCAGGGTCATTATCTGAAGCGAGAGTTTTGAGAAGATGAAGAATGTTTCTTCACCAGATCTAACGAATGCTGCCATCTTCGGCAACAGTGGGGAGAATCTTTGGCTCGGCAAGTTGGCCCCACGCCCGCTGAACTGACAAAGGCCTATTAAGGCCATTTAACTAACAATTAAAATAATTAACGGAGCTGCCCATCCAACCTTCAGGCTGGCGGGCAGGCGAAGAGCCCAGCCGGCCTTTTGCGTTTTTCATCCACGGGCGGTGTGAGGTTTCACGAGTGATTTTAAATTTTCTCAAAAATTTTCTTTGAAATTAATGCACATGTCCCAGCTCATGTGACAGTTCCACATGAGGGGACATGTCATAAAGATTTTTCAACACTTTATTGAACTGTTAAAACTTAAAACTAATCTCCCTGAGGCACCTCTGTGCCTCATCTCCTCTGAGGCATCTCCTCTGTGCCTCAGGGAGATTTCTGCGCTCTTTTGCGCGCAGGTGAAACCCGGAAATGCGCACCCGCATGCGCGAAAGAGTGCATTCCCGACTTGGGGAACTCCTCCCCTCCCCCCCTCCCCCCCTCCGCCCGCACAGGGAGTGCTCAGTGCTTCCGGGTGCACGTCACGCTGGGCGGGCCTTACTTGGCCCACCCACCTAAAATGGCGGCGCGAACCCGTTCGGGGGTGCCAATTGGGCCTGCACCCGCCCGCGCCCGACCCCGTAGGCGCCCACCCCCACACAACCCTCCCGACGGGGGGAAAATTCTACCCAATGCCCTTTATTTACTTATCATTTTTTTTTTTGGCCAGTCACCTGATGTGATGTTATTAGAAAGGATTTGAAAGTTTTTATGATTACATGTATATAAAGCCAAGCCAAACTGAATATGTCAACCAACAGGGCTAAAAATGATGCTGTGAGATACTATCATACAAATGTGTAATGCGTTTGTCTTAAGTTTGATATTTTGATGCCCTTTTACTTACATTTTTATCCACTTTGCTTTTTGTAATTTTCCCCTTGCGTCTCCTTTCCTCTGGGTCCCTGAACCTATTCTGTGGCTGGGAGAGACAAATTGCGGTGAGAACGCTATTAACGATGCCTTGTAGCAGCCCTCTATGCAACGTCAGTGAACTGAGGCGACTCCATCCACCCATTATTGACCTTCATGTGGAAAAGTGCCCAGTTTGTTATTTTCTTGATGCCCGTGGGGTTATTGTGGGTGGAAACCTGTGTGGGCACATCAGCCCACTGCGCCATTTAACATATTCAAGATCAATAGATTTTTGAAGGCTACAGGAATCGAGGGATGTGGCAGGAAAGTGAGTTGAGGTAGAAGATCAGTCATCATCTTATTGAACGGTGGAGCAGGCTCAAGGGCCTGTGTGGCCTACTCCTGCTATTCCTTATTCTCATGGTCAAGAGGAACTTAAGCCAAACGCATTACACATTTGTATGATAGCATCTCGCAGCATAATTTTTAGCCCTGGTGGGTAACATAGGCAACTTGGCATTATGTACATGCAATCATAAATACTTTCAAATCCTTTCTAGTGACATCACATCAGATGATTGTCCTTAAAAAAAAGACAAGTAAATAAAATACACTGCTGCTGAAGATGGCAGCATTAGTTAGACCCGGTGAAGAAACATTCTTCATCTTCTCAACATTCTCGCCTCAGATAATTACTCTTAATAGACCAATGTTGTTTCTGGTGAAGTCACATAAGATAAATGCAGAACTTATTTTCATAATTGTAGAATAGAATCATAGAAATTTAAAGCCCAAAAGGAGGCCATTCGGCCCATTATATCTGTTCTGGTTGAAAAAGGGCAATTGAACCTAATCCACCTCTTAGTCCATGTAGCCTTGTAGGTTGCATTCCCTTTTAAATGCAGTGAGGATTTCCACCTCTAACACCCTTTTGGGCAGAGAGTTCCAGACCCCTGGCATCCTCTGGGTGAAAGAAATTTTCCTGAACTTTCCTCAAATCCTTCCAATTACTTTCAATTTCTGCTTGCCATTTATTGACCTCTCTGTTAAGGGAAATAGGTCTTTAATGATTTTACTGTTCTTTATATATCAAACTGACCTAGGCATGTATAAGAAATGTAATAACCAAGCCCAAAAAATCTCCAGTGCAGCAATATTTTGATGATTTTGACTTATATTTTTACCAGCTTTTTTTTTTGTAATTTTCCCCTTGCGTCTCCTTTCCTCTGGGTCCCTGAACCTATTCTGTGGCTGGGAGAGACAAATTGCGGTGAGACCGCTATTAACGATGCCTTGTAGCAGCCCTCTATGCAATGTCAGTGGACTGAGGTGACTCCATCCACCCATTATTGACCTTCCTTCATGTGGAAAAGTGCCCGGTTTGTTATTTTGTTGATGCCCGTGGGGTTATTGTGGGTGGAAACCCGTGTCGGTACATCAACCGACTGCACCATTTAAACATTAGAGGATGACTTTACTCACTGATAATGAACCATTGAAATATTTAGTGACCATGAAGACATAGGCATGGATATTTGGCCACGGGTCGGGTGCGCCAGAGTTCCGAGAATTGCCGGCTCCACGAACCCAACCTTTAAAAATGGCTGCCTGGACGTCGGATTTTCAGTCCAGTGGTCAGGCTGGATTACATGTCTTTGCGGGCGGCCCCGGAAGAACTGAGGAGGATGCCGGGTGCGCAGGCGGACTGGGCGCAAGGCCTGCCTCAAGGATTCAGAACTGTGTCCAAAATTTTAAAATAAGGACTAAAGCATGAATCATCCCTCCAGTCCTTGCCCTTCACTCCTCACCTGCCCACATACTCCCCATGCCCTATCCATGCCAACCCCATGCCACCTCATGCTCTGTACCCACCCCCAAAGCCCACATACCCTCCATGTCAACATGGCCTTCCACAGGGTCTGCTGTAACGGTCTTCGCTGATTGACTTGACACTGAAATCAATGCATTGGCATGAACTGAAATCAATGCATTGGCAAGAACCTGGGGTTCTTTACCATTAGGTTCCCACTAAAAATGTCAAAAAAGGTTTGGCCTGGTTCATTCTATAGTAAGCGAACTTTTAGTGGCGTGAAAAGTGGTAAATTTCCACCAACAACTTCCCTGGCTCTGAAAACTTTACTTTATAAGTGTGGAGTCTCATTCCTTCAGTAGTTAATTAGTGTCAGAGATTTACAAGCAATAAATATAAAAATATAGTTTTAAGAAAATTTTCTGCCTGCCTATTTTACCTCTCTCTGAATCCCAAATATCTTTAACAATTTTTATTTCTCTTTCTCTACATGGTTTAAATTTATATTTATTGCTTCATATTTCTTGGTTTAAACTCTGTATGGCTCCGTGAAGATTCTTCAACCTGATTGGTTGAAGAGCCTTGCTGGTGCTCCCCCTGCTCACAGAGGATCCCCTGTAGAGGGTGCCACACTGGATTAAAGGATGTCTCTGCTCAAAAGCCCACAAAAAACTTGTGAGCTGCTGTCGGCGAGGTACACGGCGAGTGTCGTTCCTTCGCCACTGACAGTATAATTTGGGCCATACAGGGTGCAGTCATGACATTGTAAGCACAGATGTAATCATGTTAATTTTTCTTTTTTTTTTTTGCCTTTAAGGTTCCATTTTTATCCACACACGGTCGAACTCATCTACCAGAATTCTCTATTGCATACTTGCGAGGAGCTGACCATTGTAGCCTTGGGACCTTTGACCTTGAATGTAGCTATGCTTATTATGGCTATGATCAGATGGATCTGTCATGTATTATTTGGCTCATTCCCTTCCTTCTTGTCAAGGTTTATCATGGCAATGGGACTTTGGATAGTGCTTGACCCTCTGGCAATATTTATAGTGGATGGCATCCTGGGGGTAAGTCAGTTAAAATAACTTGTACATGCAGACTTTAAATAGATTGCACTGTATCCTGGAAAAGATTTGAAAGTGAATGGTGCTGTGATGAAACAGACAGTTGCAGATGATCAGTATTTTTTTCAGTAGATGGGAGGTAAGACCACTAACTCTAAATGTGCTCTGTGCTGGAAACGCTATTATTTGTATGTTTCATTGATGCTCACTGCCGACATATAGAACCAACATACAGCAAAAGACCAGCTGATTCTTTGAGCCTGCCCCATTCGGTGGCAATGCCTTAAATATTGGAGTTCACATCCTACCACCCCCCCCTCCCCTTGTTGGCCACCCATACCACCTCGCACAACTCACCAGCACCCACGTAATCCCTCGAGAGTAGCAGAGAATGATTAAAGAAAAAGCCCAAGGTCAATTCTGGGGGAGAGAATATGGAAAATATTTCTCACACACTCTTAGGTGATCGGAACTAGCCCAAGAGACCACAGCGATCAAGATTAGTATGACGGAGTATCCCACCTACCCTTTGTATGTTGCGATCACTGCTCCAGCTCTCCGGTGCAGGTCTGCAGTGAATCAGCGCTCACTGTGTCTGATGGGTCTGCTGTCCACTGGAGGGAGAAACACCTCCTCACATCTAACCCAGTTCTGCCATTGCTTGTCTTACTGGTCCTCCCCAACGCCTCTAATTGAACTAAGCTGTCAATATGAACATAGACCAGAATTTTACACCTTTTCACCGGTGGGATTTTAGCCAGGGTTGGGGGAGAGGGGAGCGTGAAATTGAAGGGATGGGATTCCCCCCTGGGTGTGCGCCCACCCCGACCACGCAGCGATTTTACATTGGGGTGGGCAAGGCCTCAGAAGGGAAGCCCACCCTTGCCCCAGTTGAGGCTCTTAAGTGGCCAATTAATGGCAACTTAAGGGCCGTTTCCTGCCCAGCCCCAATTTTTAGCCTGGTGGGAAGATCGAACGTCTGTGGGGGAAACCGGAAATACAACAAATTTAAATGTCGGGCGGGAAGGGAGGTGGGCACTTCCATCAGAGGCCCCCAGGTTGCGCCCCCTGCTTTAAGGTCCGCGTGTTCCCCAAAGACTCTTTGGATGTCAGGAAACAAGACCCCGCCATCCGAAAAGTTCAGGCCATAGTGTAGTTCCTTCACTGTTTTAAGTGCCTCCAACATCTTTAGGCATTTGAGTCTACGTGTCACTATTATGCCCATCTATGTGACTAAGGCGTTTTACGATGGGTATCATTCCTGTGGCCCTACAGAGAACCTTATACAAAGCCTTGGTATTACCCACCACATGGGACACAGTATTCTAAGTGTGACCTAAAAAATGTCTTATACAAGCACAACATAGTTTGTTTTATTTTGTATTGAATCATTCTGACAAGGCAAGCTAATACCCTCATGAAACCCCTTGATGACACAGGTTGTGCACCTTGAGAGAATTATTTATTATAACACCAATATCTTTTTCTTTCTCAACAGACTTCAGCTCCGTACTCGGTTGGTTATAAGTATATTTGATATTTTGTTCTGCCAGGTGCATATTCCTAATTTACCTCTAAGTGCCAAGCACATATCCATTTTCCCATTGATTCAAGATCTGTTTGCAGTAATTTATTCTCAGTCATAACACTTGCACAGATCTTTACATCATTGACAATCCATCATATTGTTCATAAACTTGCAGATCCCAACATCTCCATGCAGGTCAGTAAGGAAGATAGTAAAAGCAATGGTCCCAACACTGATCTCTGGAACTTCACTGGTAACCAATCTAGAAGCAGACCTACAAATGTTAGTAACCACTTTCTGCCTATGGAAATGCGGTGAATTCTCCATCCACAACAACCTCCTACCATTTTCATCAATTCTGTCTCAAAGAGTAACCTATTGTGAGGTAACTTATCACAAGCTTTCTGAAAATCTAAGTCGACAATGTCTAATGTCCACCAGCCTTGTAACTTCATAAAATTCAATCAAATTAGTAATTTATCAGAAACTGGATTGAATGCCTTTGGTAACACCTTCACTATCCAGATGATCATAGAGAGCATCGCTAATGATCACTTTATCACTTTGCGTATGACTGAAATCAACCTAATTAGTCTATAGTTCCTTGGTTCTTGACTTGTCATCCACTTGGACAATCAGAAGTTCTCAAGATTTGTCCAGTCCATGGAAACTAACCCCGCTTCTCATGGACTGTAAAAGATAATCTTTGGCTGGACGTCTTCTGAACCAGAAGAAGCAATACTTGAAGACATAGCTGCTTCTTCCCTTCCTCCTCTCCTGATCTTATCCAGGCTCAAATAAAGACCATACCATACCATTGGTTGGATCTTGTGGTAGGTCCACCCTACAGTTTACTAAGCTTTGCTTGTTAGCCCATCACTTGATGCCACACACTGGGCACATACTTTATTTCCTTTGGTTGCTAAGGCTCAAAAGCAGATCTGCTGCCAGGTGCTGTAAGACTACTGAGGTCTAGACCATGGGGGTGTTATTAGCAAAATTCCAGTTATATTCTCTATCTTTCATCTGAAGAAACCAATTTTGGAATAGTGTATGTTCACTCCTTGTGTCTTGCATACACCTGACACCCCCTGTCTCACATTCTTCATTGCATATGGGATTTATTGTGATGTCTAACGTCTGTCACTGCGTTTGCCTTGTTTGAGTTTCCTTACTACTTTGCAAGTGGGAAAACTGACTCGAGAAGTGTGAATTGAAGGAACGCTTTAATATAATTGATGGTCAGTTACTGTGTTTATTCCTCCACTGTGGACTGTTAGCTGTTTTAGATTTTTAATTCAGATACGAGCAATTGCCTATTGCATAGTTTGTAGTGATTCAAAACAAAAATGCTCGAGGGCATTTTAGACTAAAAGGAGTTATAGCACAAGGCAAACCAATACACGACATGGAATAGCTAGCAATATAATCATGTAATGCAGTATAAGGCGAGTGAATAAAAATTAAAGTTGCATGCTGTCCAATTCAACGTACATTTTAATACAAAGTGATTATGGGTGAACTCTGAAGTAAAACTCAACAAAATGATATACGTTGGCTTTGGCAGTTTGGCTGATGGAATGCCTGAAAGATTGAAAGGAATATTTTTGGTGTCTGACTGGCTTTCTTTTAGTGAAATAAAACAAATGCATTACTGATAATATATTAAACAGCTTACTCTATAAAAGCTTATCAGTTCAAACTCTGTCAGCTGTTTTTTAAAATAGAGAGTATTATTTACTAGGAAGTGAACACTAGTCTGTAATCTAATCAGAAGGTTCAGATGACATCATAAGGGGAAGAAAGAGTTGCATTTATATAGCACCTTTCATGACTAGAGAATGTCCCAAATCACTTTACAGCCAATTAATTACTTTTCAAGTGTGCTCACTGTTGTAATGTAGGAAATGCAGCAGCCAATTTGCATATAGCAAGGTCCCACAAACAGCAATGTCATAACGACCAGATAATCTGTTTTTGTGATGTTGATTAAGGAATTAGTGTTGTCCAGGACACTAAGGGGAGCTCCCTCTGCCTTTATTCAAAGCAGTGCCGTATGATCTTTGTGTCCACCCGAGAGAGCGCGCAGGCTTCTTCGGTTTAACGTTTCATCCGCAAGATGGCACCACCGACAGTGCAGCACTCCCTCTGCACTGCACAGGAGTGTCAGCCTAGAGCTTGAGCTCCAGTCTCTGGGGTGGGACTTGAAACCACCCTTTGCTGACTCCAAGGCAAGTGTGCCACCCAACTGAGCCATGACAGTGAAAGTTGTACTATTTTAACTATCCTCTAAACTCCCAAGATTAAATTACAACCTTGAATTCATTTTGTGGTCTCTGGTGACATTTTTGGAAAATAATCTGCCTATTTCATTCCATGTGAAAACGTTCTTCCAGTTTGCACTATTTCTGGGAGGCTACAAGGTGAGTTATAGAAGAGTACGCTGCCACACAGGATATCACAGCCAAATTCAATCCTACTCTCATCTGATCGCCATCCGTGAATTTTCCAGAAGAGGCCAATGAATTGCCATTAGGTCAGGAGAGTTGAGACTGACTGTGCAAAGCTGACTACTTGTTGTGATCAGTTAACTCAACACAGGCCTAGGGATTAACCCTGCCAGATTGCCTGGGAGCATCCTGGAAGTGATAAAAATGAAAAACAACCACAGTCGCACTTACTAAAGTAATATTTTCATGCAAAACCACTCCTTGTCTTTCCCTGAGATTGGCAGGTACTATTCACCATTCATACTTCACCAGTGCAGTAGAACATACTCAAACCAGCAGCAGCATTGCCTTCCTCTTATGAGGATGTAACATGGTTTGAATAGAATGTTTGCAACACAACTGATGGTAACCAACGGCAACTGGTGCATCCTTACTCTGTTAAGGGTCCTCATGCTCCCGGCCCGTAGACATCCTCATATTCTCCTGTTGCTATCATCCCATTTTCTGCTGTTCAGCTCAATTTCAATTATGGTTTATTTTAAAATTCTCACCCTTGTTTTCAAAGCCCTCCATGGCCTCGCCCTTCATTCCTTTGTCAATCTCCTTCAGGCCCCCACAACCCTCTGAGATTTCTGCGTCCCTCCAATTCTGGCCCCCTTGCACATGCCCAATTTTGGTCATTCCACCATGGGCAGCCATGCCTTTACCACGCTGTCTTTCTTTAAGAACACTCCTTAAAACCTGTCACTTCCTCCAAGCCTTTCATCACCTTCCCCAGTGTCTCCTTGTGTGGCTCGGTGTCAAATTATGTTTCATAACACTCCTGTGAAGCGCTTTGGGATGTTTTCCCCTGTTAGGGGTAATATATAGAGCTAGCTCTTGTTGTTTAAATGATATAATTAGCAGGTTTGACATGCATGAATTACCGGAAGAGAGAGAAACATTTCCATGCACTGCATTTAGACAGAGGGAAAATATTTACTTGCTGTCTGTCATTTGCAATTTCTCTTCATTGTCTTTCACTTGGGAAGGAATAGTTAATTTTTTTTATAAACGTTGGAAATTATGTTCCTGCTGTTAAAGGAATCAACGTACATTAAATGGGTTCACCTCTCTTTGGGCTGGATTTAATGGAGGTGACGGGGATCTTGCCCCCTTCTAGGAAAGGCCCATGAAATTAGGTCCCAGTCTCAGGCACTTCACTGGACACTGATGGGCCTTCCCTTGGGATCAAGGACCTCGGCGGTGGAATGGCCGCCCACCAGTGAGCAGCTGGCAGCTCAATTGAACGGCAGAGTTAGCGGTGAGCAGGTGACAGCTGCCATTCCGGCATCCACCCCATGGCCAAGGATTGTCGCTGGATCCCCAGTCGCAGGTGACTGATGGCGGGGAGCCGGCTGGGTTTTTGTGGGGGGGTGGGCACGGGCGGCAGTGTGGTTCGCGAGGTGCGAGTCATGGTGGAGGGAGAGGGGGGTGGGGAAGAGGGGTCAGCAACAAGGACCTTCCCGATCCCACGTCCCTCAATCAGGCACTGAGAGCCTTTGAATGAGGCCACCCCACCACCTATCCCCACCCCCCAAACCAGGAGCCCGCAAGCAACCCTGCACAGGCTTTTGCTTTCCGTTCTCCCCACATGGCGAGATCCCTGTCTGCCATCGGCATTAATTGCCCCACTTAAGGGCCTCAGTGGGTGGCAGGGTGGGAAGTCCATCCACGGACCTACTCGCCACACACTTCATCAGGGTGGCAGGGTGCCCACCCACCACCCTCCTGCCTGATTAAATGACCCCCACCCCCGGCACCAAACTCACCACCGGGGAGGGCATTAAATTACATCCATTGGCTTGCACAGAAGTGTAACTAACGACCCCTTCTACACGCCGACCAGTAAAAAAACCATAGGCATAAACAAAAAAGAAAATAAAGGAGGAATGAGTTCATTTTAGGCTTTGCAATACATAGGGTGATTCAGGAGTCAGAGACAGCATCTAAAAAACATCCCCAGGGACTTGTTCCTACGAGAAATTACTTTCAGCAAATTTCAACGGTGAAACTCTCCCCACCTCTAGTCTAACCAACCTGTGACTGGGATGTGGGTTAAACTGTTCCACTTCTCCCCTTCAGATATTTTTGTTTTGCGAAAGTGAACACAGTAATGCCAAACGTTGCACGATCAAACATTCAGGGCGATCGATGTCTGACCAGCATCTGCACTGTATATAGGAACAAGAGGAGGCCATTCAGCCCCGTGAGCCTGCTCTGCCATTTAATTAGACCGTGGGTGATCCTTATCAGTATACCTGCCTTTGTTCCATTACTCTTAATGTCTCTACTGGGGTGTTTTGTTGACCCCTTTAATCACATTTTGGTTTAATGTTTGTAAGTTTCCTTTAAACTTTGTCCTTGGTTTTACAGCTGACCTGAATTAGGGGCTGTGCTTAATTTCTCCCTTGTTATTGTTAATTTAGTTTATTGTTTTGACTCAAAAGAGTTACTCTTAATGTCTCTATCAGTCTCAGTTTTGAAGTTTTGAATTGATCCTGCAGCCTCAAAAGAATCCTAAGGGGAATGAGTTCTAGATTTCCACTAGCCCACTGGAAAGCACATCTTCAAATTAAGCCATTGGAGGAGCATATCAGCTAAAAATTTTAACCTAAACATGTCTGCTACAAGGTTATAACATGATTCTTGACTAAATTGCTGCCAATTTATTACATGTTAGGACACATGCTGAACAGATTAAAGTGCCTTCCTGTGACTTTCACTTCTAATTTCAACCTTTTAAGAATTAAATGTGATGCACACCTTTAAAACGTGCATACATTATTAATCAAGAGTGACCTGCAAACATTATTCTCTTCACACTTCCTTCGTACTTCCATTATGTGCCAGTCGTAGCTCGATTGGTAGCACTCTTGCTTCTAAATCACAAAGTTCTGGGTTCACGTCACTCTTCAGGGCTCGAGCGCAAAATCATGGCTCACACTCCACTTCAGTACTGAGGGGTGCTGCACTGTTGGAGGTGCTGTTTTTCTGATCAGATATTAAACTGTCTCAGGTGGATGGAAAAATTCCCATGGCCCTATTTTGAACAGGAGCGGGGGACTTATCCATGGTGCCTTGGTCAATGTTCATCCCTCTACCTGGTCATTATCACATCGCTGTTTGTGGGAGCTTGCTGTGCACAAATTGACTGCTACATTTCCTACATTACACCAGTTACTATACTTCAAAAAAGTACTTCATTGGTTGCAAAGTGCTTTGAGATGTCCTGTGGTTGTGAAAAGTGCTATAGAAATGTAAGCCTGTCTTTTACTGAATGTCAGAAGGTAGAATTAGAAATGATACAGAATTATGTTGAATTTACAAGAAATAGGCCATTGGGCCCAGTAGATCTATGCTGGCATTTATGTTCCACACAAGCCTCCTCACACCCTACTTCATCTCACATCATCAGCATATCCTTTCAAAACAAAAACAGAAAATGCTGGAAAAACTCAGCAGGTCTAACAGCAACAGTGGAGAGAAAAAAACAGAGTCAACATTTCGAGTCCGTATGACTTTTCTTCAGAGCTAAAGAGAAGTAAAATGTGATAACATTTTTACTGTTTAGGAGGCGGGGCGGGTGGGGGAGCAAGTGAAGCTGGATAGAAGGCCAGTGATAGATGGAGGCAAAGGAGAGGTTGCCAAGGATGTCATGGACAAAAGGGTGTTAATGGTAGTGGTACTGGCTAAAGGAGGTGCTGATGGTGGATTAAGGTCAGAAAGCAGAATGTGATAATAGCAGGAGAGCATATCCTTCCAGGCTTTTGTCCCTCATTTACTTATCTAACTTCCCCTCAACTACTTGTGCAAATTCCACATTCTTTGGCTAAAGAAGTTTCTTTTGAATTATGTTGAACTTTCTATCAAGTCCACGATGCAATACACATAGTGCAGTTTAATTACAGCGATTGTTGGCCTCGCAAAAAATATATACCGGGAGTCTTTAGGCAATGCCAGGTACTTTTTATCAGTTCAATTGGTTCATGTTGCCTCTGGTAGGAGCATGGTGCCTCATACCAGCAAGTAAACTTAATGCAATGCCATGCACAATATATCATGGTGGTGATGTTACAGTTCATTCAGGGAGTCCGAGTTGCTGTGGCAACATTCACTTTTACATTTATGTCATATCCTGGAGCTGTGATTAGTGATGGTAGTGGCTCCAACACTCTTTCCATCACATGGCTGACCAGGAACCTCACCAGCTCTTATCACCTGCCATTGGAATGTGTTGAGTTTGCAGGTTGATTATCAACCTGTTTGGCCGCGTTATAAAAACACACCTTCCTTGGCCATAAAGCTTCTAGCTCAGAGGCAGGAATGCTATCCGCTGCAAGACCTCCTCACACTATATCATGAACAATGGCAAATAGTTGCTTGTGAGCTTGTAGCTGTGGGAGAGAAATTGGACAGCTTTGCACCCTTTCTCAAGCTTAAAATGGTTGCAAAAATGACGAGTTTTCCTGTGCAGTGTCATGTGCCCAAATGATGGCAGAAGTGGCCTTGATGCCATTTTGGGTCAGGTGCTCGCCAGACACTCCTGGCAGCCACCTGAAACCTCTTAAAAAGGGGAGGCCTCTTAAAAGAACAGGGACAGCCCTTCATCTCCTGGCTCATGACTCCTGCCAGGAATTTGGACACAAATGTGGGGCATCGATGCAGTGAGAACCATGCAAGAATGGGACTTGCGATAGGGTGGATTATTGGCACTTTAAAGCAAAGGTTTTGGTGTGTGGACAGCTCTGGAGGAGTCCTTCAATATTGGCCCCTAGGCGAATTTCAAGATTTGGGCTCATCTTCTGCATGTTGTGCATCTTCACAATGTAAAGGTAGAAGCCCTGGAGGAGGAGGAACATGAAAACGGGAATAAAGAAGCAGAGGATAACGAGGAAGAGTGAAGCTCAGCATACTACTGGAGTTGTAAGGCAGCAAATTATTGAAGAGCAACTCTCTTGAAGAATCCCTCCCTGCCCCAATTTGACATCTCATCCACTCTTTACACCCAACATCTGGATGCCCTCAAACACTACAATTTCACGGGGGCTGCTTTTACATCACTAACAACATTAAGACCAATAGCAATCCACAAAAAAAAATGCGAAATGCTCCAACATACTTCGTCATTCTTGATTTGACAACCACTTTGATTGAACTTGTACAAGACACTAGCCTTAAGGTTGGACGGACAGGTCCTTTAATTGTTTAAATGATCCTGTCAATGGCCTCAATTGGCCATTGACAGGTCGTCGGGCGCACAGCTGATTTTGCTGCGCCCCCACCTTCCTGAAAATTTAAATGGGGCAGGATGACGTTGGGGGTTCTGCCCGATGTCATCCCGCGTCATTTTACGTGTTGGTGAGCGGGCCCCGCCCCCTGCTTGCCGGCGGTAAAATTCTGCCCCATGTGTGATTCCTCAATCACCTTCAGCTCTAGACTTACAGTTACCCAAGAAGCCCGTCCTGTGTAGCGATTGGTCAATACAGTCACATGGTCAACTAACTACATTCTCTTAAAGGTAGCACTCCACTTTACCACATCCCTCCCCCTTTACTTGAAAGTACAATTGACAAGCATCACAACATCCCAAATATTTACATGAATAACTATTTACAAGTCAAGTCTCTCAGGAGGCTTCCTCAGATATGTTGACCGTCGTAGCTCAACGGCCTGGGCTGGTTTTCCTGATACCCCCTTTTCAGGAGTCATCTGTCCACCAGGCTCTTCGGTGGAAGTGGGCAAGTTTGTATCTTTGACCCTCTCGGGTCCAACAGGCCCCATCGGTGCTTCCAAATCGTGTGACAATTCTTCCACGTGCAGTGCAGACTCAATTGCAAATGATGATGGCATTCCTTCTTCTGGGACTGTCTCTCTTCCCTGGAGATAATCCACGTGTCGTCTAATTAGTCGGCTGTTTACCGACACATTATAGGAGAGAGGTCCTATCACGGCACTCACTTCCACTAATAGCCAATTGGGCCTATCTCCAAAATTCTTCGCGAGAGCCACGTCGCCCACTGTGAAATTTCCTTCATGATTATGGCCATCATGTCTAGCCTTCTGGGTCTCTTGGCTACTCTCCAATCTCCCCCTTAAATTCAGCCTGATAAGAGCTAGACGGGTACAGAGATGTCTCTTCATTAGTGATTCAGCGGGTGCAATACCGGTGGTCACGATGGCCACGCGTGGAGCCTCCAGTATGCGAACAGGAACCGTGACAACCTGGTGCTGATGGAATCCCCCTCCAGCTTTTTTCATCCTGGACTTAAAAGTTTGGACCACCCGCTCATCCAAACCATTAAAGGCGGGGTGGCAAGGTGAGATTTTGATATGAGTTATTCCATCGAGGGTTGTAAACCTGTGAAACACCCTGCTGGTAAATGTAGTCCCGTTGTCTGACACGAGCACCTCTGGTAACCTGTGCACTGCAAAACTCTGTTGCAAGCGGTTTATGGTAGCAGCAGCTGTGAGTGACCGGACTTTGTAGACATCCATCCACTTGGACTAGGCATCTGTTAGTAAAAGAAACATCATGCCCAAGAAGGGCCCCACGTAGTTGATGTGGAGGCATACCCATGGCCACCCTGGCCATTCCCAGGGGTGCAGTGGGGCTAAGGCGGGGGTGGGTGTAGCTTTTGTACCCGCTGGCATTGAAGACAACTTTTGACTAGGGTTTCGATTTCCACATCCATCCCTGGCTACCACAAGTAGCTGCGCGTGAGCATCTTCATCCTACTAATGCCAGGGTGAGCGCTATGTAATTTGGCCAGTAATGGCCTTCACCCTCTCGGGGGGCACGATAACTCTTGCTGCCCAGAGCAATATGCCATCCTGGCAGGTGAGCTCATATCTGTGATTGAAATAGGGCTTCATGTTGTCAGACTTTGGCTCACCTGCCCATCCATTCAAGACCTGCTCCCGGACTTGAGATAAAAGTGGACCTCAGCTTATCCACTCATGGGTTTGTTTGGCCTGGACAGGAGAGGAATCCAAAAAATTTAGTACTAAGTCAAGTTCCTGGGGAATTGGAACCTTCACGTTGTTATCTGGCAGGGGGAGGAGGTTTAGAGTGTCAGCACGTGTGATCTGGTTTCCCGATCGGTGAATAAAAGTGTATTCGTAAGCAGCCAATATCAGTGTCCACCTCTGGGTGCGAGCAGATGCGATGGTGGGTATTGCCTTATCCTCTCCAAATAATCCCAGCTGAGGCTTGTGGTCGGATATAATGTGAAAACGGCGACCGTGGAGATATTGATGGAATTTTCGAACGCCACACACAACAGTGAAGCCTTCCTTCTCAATTTGAGAATATCGTCGCTCTGCAGCACTGAGTGTGTGAGATGTATAAGCAAGGGGTCGTTCAGAGCCATCCACCATCCGATGTGAAAGTCCAACCCATACTCCATAAGGGGATGCGTCGCAAGTTAAAATCAATTCTTTCTTTGGGTCAAAGTGGACCTGTAGGGTCAATGATCTTAACAATTGCTTTATCTTCAGAAATGCCCCCTGGTGTGGAGCTTGCCACATCTATGGTTTTTCTTAAGCAATGTGTATAACAGAGCCAGTACAATTGATAGATTTGGGAGAAATCGCCCATAGTAGTTTATCATGCCTAAGAAGGCCTTTAGTTCTTTAGTGTTCCTCGGCGCAGGTACCTTGTGAATAGCCTTGACCTTTCCTTCCATGGGTTGCAGGCCCTGCGCGTTGACCTTATGGCCCAAGTAAGCTCCCTCTTTTGCTTGGAAATTACATTTTCCTCACTTCAAGCACACCCCCACTTGGGAGAAGCGCTTCAGCACCTCCTCCGAATTAGCTAAGTGTTCTCTGTCTGTTTGTCCACTGACTGAGACATCATCCAGACAAACAACAACAGGGGGCAGTCCCTGAAGCAGATTTTCCACAGTACGCTGGGAAAATAACACAAGCCAAAGAAACCGCAAAGGGTGGTCGAGAATATTGATACAATCCTCGATGTGTATTGATGATCACCAATTCCCTAGAGCCTTCTTCCAAGTCCACCTGCTGGTAGGCGTGGCTCATGTCGAGTTTTGAATATGTGATGCACCCTGCCAATTTCGAATATAATTCGTCAATTTTAGGTATCAGGTGTCTATCAAATTTGGCCACTCTGTTTACGGTTAACTTAAAGTCACCACATAAGCAAATACTTTGGTCAGGCTTCAGTACGGGTACTATGGGTGCTGCCCATTTGGAAAATTGCACCGGTTGTAAGATACCCAACTTTTCCAGCCTGTTTATTTCGGTCTCGACCTTGTCCCATAGAGCGTAAGGGACTGGTCTGGCTCTGATAAATCTGGGGGTTGCATTAGAGTCTATGTGGATTTTGGCTTCTAGCCCATCCGATCTCATCACTGAAGATGGAAGCGTACTTTTGTAACAATTCCTGTAAGTTTCTCGTTCTGATTTGAAAAATCTCGGCCCATTGCAATCTAATCTTTTTGAACCAGTTGCGACCAATGAAACTGGGGCCCGTCCCAGCTGCTACTATAAGGGGTAAATTTGCAGACTGATCCCCATACTGCACCAGGACTTGACATATCCCTTTCACTCTTATTTCTTCACCCGTATATATTTTTAATTTAGTGCCCGGATGGACTCCTTTATTTAAGTGTCTGAATGTATGTTCTCCTATGACAGACATCGATGCGCCAGTATCGACCTCCATCATGATAGGTTGTTCGTTGACTCCAATGACTACCTGGACTGGCTCAGTTTTACCCACTTTCAGGTCGTACAATGGCTAGATGTCAGATTCTGCTTCCTCTGGTTCTTGAATGAGACAGATTTCGCAATTTCCTCCTTTGTTTTTAAAATGCTGTCTCAGCCGATCTCGACAGTGCCACATTATGTGACCATTGCGGTGGTAGAAAGAGCATTCGGTGTTTCTGAACTGCCGATCGCCTGCAGGCTGCCTGGGTGCATTTCTCTCATTGATGTCATGGGTTTTCACTGTAGCACTGTTGATCTTCTGTACATTGCGGGCATTCCCCGCCTTTCTACCGAGTCCAACGTTTTTACATCTCTTGTTACCAGCCCTTCCCGCCCTACAAGATGGACGGCGCCATTTTGTGTATCTTTTATTGCCTCCGAGTCTCTAACAGCCTCTCCATGGCTGTTGCCAATTCTAATGCCTTACTGAAGTCTAGATTAGTTTCAGATAGCAATCGCTTTTGAATAGCATCATCCCCGATTCCGCATGTCAATTGGTCTCTCAACATGTCACTAATTGAAGTTCTGAACTCACCATAGTGCGTTAATCCCTTTAAAGCAGCAACATAGACAGCCATTGCCTCTCCTGGAAGTCTATTCCTGGAATTAAATTTAAAACGCTGCATAGTGACTGAGGGCTTTGGTTTCAGGTGGTTTTTTACGTTGTTTGCTAACGCATCAAAAGTCTTCGTATCGGGGGTGTTGGGTGATGTCAGGCTGTGGATCAGCCCTTACGTTTTGCTCCCACACGTGGACAAAAAAATCGTCCTCTTCTTGTCCTCCCCCCAATGTCATTAGCGGTAAAGAAGAACGCTAGGCGTTCAACATACTGAGACCAGTCATAGGAAATGGGGTCGAATGGTTCAAGATGACTGCGGCACACTCGATGACTAAGGAGACTGCGCTTTCAAACAGCTTTCAAGGTAGTGGTGAAGTGATGTAGCTGGCTTACCGCGGCTTTCTTGATTGTCGTCAATTGTTCCGGTTTAACCTCGTCGCCATTTTTATGTTCTTGGTTATCAGGTTTGCTTTATCCAGCGAACGCTCGCTGCGCCCTTGATATTGACACGTTAGCTGGTGCTTGAAGCAAAACAGGCAGAGAGGCCGATTAACTGAACAAACACTGGCAGTTTATTGGAACTAAGAGCAGAGCACTAACATCACGGGGAAAAGTTTCCCCCCATTGGGGGGAAATGAGGGAGCAGGCGCGCCTCCAATCGCCGCCCCCGATTGGGGGCGTGCCGCCATTTTACGTGGGTGGGCAAATTAAGGCCCGCCCAGCGTGATGTCCGCCAGGAAGTGCTATATGCTCCCTGTGCGAGCAGGGGGGGCATTCCCTCAGCTGAGAGTGCGCTTTTTCGCGCATGCGCATGAAAGAGCGCACTCATCTCCCTGAGGCAAAGTGTTGCCTCAGGGAGATCAACGCCGATTTAAAACTTTTAATAAACATGTTTAAAAATTTTCCCTGCTATGTCCCCTCACGTGACACTGTCACATGAGTTGGGACATGTCCATAAGCTTTATTGAAACCTTTCTTAAAAATTTAAATACCCTCATGAAACCTCATCCCGCTCGTGGATGAGATTTCATGCTTTTTCCGAAGCCTGCCAGGGCTCCCGGCCTGCCCGCCAATCTTAAGGTTGGATGGGCAGGTCCGTTTAACAACCTTAATTAGTTTATCAATGGCCTCAATTGGCCGTTGACAGGTCGGTGGGTGCACAGCTGATTCGACCGCGCCCCCGCTGACCTGAAAATGGAAATGATGCGGGGTGACGTCAGGAGTTCCGCCCAACATCATCCCGCGTCATTTTACGCATCGGCAAGTGGGCCCCGCCCTCGCTCGCCGACCAGAAGACCCTGCCCCATGTGTGCTTCCTCAATCACCTCCTGCTCTAGACTTAGTTACCCAAGAAGCCTGAGCTGTGTAGCGATTGGCCAATACAGTCACATGGTCAACTAACTACATTCTCTTAAAGCCACATGGCACTCCACTTTACCACAGTCATCCAGCTTGTATCTGCAGTGCAGTCAGGTTCTCAGTGCAATACTTCCGATGTGCATTCACCTTATAGCAGTGCTTCCCAAACCTTTTCCCACTGTGACCCTATTTAGAGGCTTCAAAATTGCCATGACCCCTCAGTGGGAGTGGGGTATGACGGGGGAGGAGTGGGTGGGTGGGTGGAGAGACCTGTGAGAGCAGTGGGGGAGGGGTGTGTGAGGTGGGGGTGGTGGGGTGCGGGATATTTGTGGTGGAGGGGATTGAAGGGGAGAGACCTGCAGTGAGGTGGTGGAGGGGAGAGAGAGAGACCTGTCAGAGTGGAGAGGGGGGAGTTTTTAATCTTCACATGATTTTAAAAGCTTACCTGTCAGTGGGCAGGGATCAGGCTTCAAGCGTTGACCACTTAGGCCGCACCCACATTTAAAAAGGAGTTAAAGGGGCTCCACAGCTGTGATCATTCAGTTGGAGCTTGACGGAGCCATTGCTGCTGCAGAGCTTGTGACCCTAGAATGATATCCTCTGCCCGCTCATGGAGGCACTTTGGCCAAGAAATATTCCTCCCCTTGGCCCTCCTCTTTCTGCCCTCCTCCGTAAACACCTTCAAGGGAAGTGTCTGAAAAACCGCTGAGGCCCTTGCAGCCCCTCCTCCGCCTGCCATTTTCAGAATCTTGAACTCCTGTCACCTGTAGCCAAAGTGCACCTCCCCATTTCCAGGTGCAGTCTGCTTTGAAAAAAATGAACAGGGATGCTTAATTTCCCTGCTCCCATTTAGCGAACTACAAATCAACAGCACGAGTCGAGCTAGTGCCCCACTGACTCCAATCAAATGAGGCATGACACCATTTCGAGGCCTTGCCCACATAGTCGAGAGTAGGCGCTGATCATTTTGCAACCCAAGACGGGCCTAAATCAATCTCCCTCCCACTGTGTATTAAGCCAACGCAAGGTATTGGTTGTGTGGCGTGAGCCAGTGAAACATTTTGTCGAACGTTACATAATCTGCATAAAAATGGTGCAGAAATGCAGATGCTGCCCGCAAATTTCTATAAGTTGGTGACAGCTCTGTGTGTAACTAACTGTATAATTAAGCAGAAATTTGGATTGTAATACTACCCGCTATCCCTGCACAATGGTTAATGTGCCAATGACTAGCTGTGAATTGAAAAGCACACAGAAATTGTTTTATGAAACACTGATTGGCGTATCTTGCTTTTCAGCGCCTGGCTTACAGTACAGATAGTCCAATAGCAGATGCAGCCAAGCTTTACTGGCTGTTTTACAGAAGGCAACATTCTGGGATCCCTGGCATACTGATTACAGTCATCCTGTACATTGTGATGTTCATTGGTTCTCTTACAATTCTCTATTTCTATTTCTTAAGGTAAGAATATTTCAGTAACTTGTCAAGTGCTTTTTTTGTCAGAAGGTGGGAGGCGGGGGCTATTTCATTGTGTTGAACTCATTTGCATACCCCACCCCCCCCCACCCCCCCCACCCCCGCCGACAGTTGCTAAGATTCAGTGAAAACTGAAAACAGCTGGACGAGGTGAGAAGATAGGCCACTGAGTTCCCTGTAACCTCAGAAGCTTGTGATGATATTTACAGGACAACATTGCGTTTAACTTTACGCAAGCATTGATGTCTGTCAAGAGTATTTTTTTAACTCCTCCGGTAGGCACAGATAATTTGCTAATACACCAACATACGCTGATATTTCGACAGTCTGTACTTTAACAGAAGGTTGGGTTCACATGTGAGGGGAGAAATCTGTCAAAGTGCTTTGCGCTGCTTTGAGCTGAAAAGCTGTCTGGCCTATCAAGCTGGTACTTCATGGCTTCTGTTTAACATTCCTCCTCCATTGTGCCTTTTCTGTCTCCCTACCAGCATTTTGATCTTGTTCCTTGTCGCAGAGAATTACACGGAATTCACAGCACAAGAAACAGGCCATGCAGCCCAACTACTCAGTGCAGGGGTTTATGTTCCACATGTGTCCCCTTCCCATTCTAGTTCTTCTAATGCTATCTGTGGGTGGAATTTAATGCCTTCCCTTATGGGAAGTTTTGTGGTGGGGGTGGGGGGTGGCATTTAATCAGGCAGGAGAGCGGCGTGTAGGGGACGCCGCTACATTCCCACCGCTGTCCTGATTAAGTCCATGGCGGGCAGGCAACTCACCATCATTCCATTGTGGTCCGGGTTTCTCGGCTATCCTGGGCCCAGGGTGGGTGTATTATCGTCAGCAGCCACTGCCCCCCCCGTGGCGCTGCTGAGGGAAGAGTTGCCGACCTCTGATTGGCCAGCAGCTCTCGGCACATGGGATTTCCATCCCCGGGTCCTTTATCCCAGGGAAGGCCCACTGCTGCCTAGTTAAGAGCCTGATTGGTACTTGACTCAGCAGGCCTTCCTTAAGAGCCAGTGAACAAGACCCCCGTCACCTCCGTTAAATACGGCCTTACAGATCCTTTGCCCCTCCTGTATCCATCAAGCTTCCTTTTAAATGCATCAATGTTATTCTCCACAACTACTCCTTGTAATTAATATAGATTATAAACAACTGATACCCAATCATTGATCCTTGTTGTACTGCCAACTTGAAAATGTCCAGCTTATCCCTACTCTCTGCTTCCTGTGCATTTTGGGTGACCAAATGTCCCTTATTTTATGATATTGTCCCATTATTGAGACCACAGCCATGGGTTCCCGGGCTGCATGTATCTGGGAGGCTGTTTCTCACCTAATTTAGGCCTTCAAATTTTGTGCATGCGCAGTAGCTGCTCTCCTCCTGTTTTCGCTCTCCCATAGCTCTGGCAGCACCCCTCACCCCTCCCACACCCCCGCCCCATCTCTCCATACCCCCGCCACCACTGCTCTCACAGCTCTGGCACAGCCCACCTCTCCACTGCGCCCCCCCTTAGTCTCTCAGCTCTGGCAATTATCCCCCCTCCCCCTCCCCCTCCCCTCCAACATACCCCATACCAGAGTGTCGCTGTGTCCATTTACCAATCCTCCATCTGCACTAATGTCTTACCCTCAACTGCACAAGGCAACCTTCTGCTTAGCACCTTATCAAATGCCTTTTGGAAATCCAAGTGTGTTACATCCACTGGTTCCCCTTTATCTACCCTACTAGTTACAACCTCAAAAAAAAACTCCAGTGGATTTGTCAAACATAGTTTCTCTATTGTAATACCACATTGACCCTGTATGACTATACTGTAATTTTCTAAATGGTGATAGATCCTAGCATTTTCTGGATGACTGATGTCAGGCTAAATCGTGGCCTGGAGATCTCTGCTTTCTCTCTCCTTTCTTGCATAGCAATCTTACTTTTGCTAACATCCAGTCCATTCTAGAATCAAGGCCATTTTGGAAAATCATAGCCAGCGCACCCATTATCGCTGCAGCTACCTTGTTTAGAACCCTTGGATGTTGGCCATCAGCTCCTGGAGATTTGTCGACTTTTTAGACCCCCTAGGCTTCCCTAATGCTTTTACTCTGCTGATATTAATTACCCTAAGTACTGCACTCTCTTATGAACCCCTCCGCAACATCAAAGAAATGGAAATGCTGAGTTTTTATTGAAATCAATCTGGAATTTCACACTTTCGCTCTTCTGCTTCAGTGTAGAACTCTCTATCGCTTGTTTGATGTTTCAACCTCAGTTTCCCCATGATCGATGTCTCCCATGGCTACCAGAACAGCCAATGATTGATGCTTTTGTGCACCTCTGACACCTCTGTCTCCTCCACCCCATTCTCTGAGCTATGCCTCTGTCAATTGATAACTCCTGCAGCTTGCCAGACCTACCACTGGGTCGATGTCTCAGTCTCCCCTGGCTACCTACGATTGATGACTGTGTCATGTGTGCGGGTAAAGCCACCTTCTTGCCCATTGTAGGTTTTCTAACTTTTAAAAGGGTTTTTATCAGGTAACTTTTTTTATAAACAGGAATTAAATGGGATTTTAAATCAAGTTGACGTTAAGGTTTAATCCTACATTGGACGCTAAAATGATTAAACAAGTGAATAATGTATTGAATTTTCCTGTAAAAATCCAAAGATACACTTCGTTTTTTTGTCTCTTCCAGAGAAAGATTTAAACTGTATCATTGGCTATTTAAAGATCATGGACAAAGTTCTCTTCTGGAATCCCACTCAAAATTGGTCGGGATTCCGGCTGGTGAGAGGCAGCAGTTAGGGAGTGTGTTTAAATAGCTTAAAACTAGTTAAAGGTCTCATTTATAAAGAAGTAGCTAAGTGGATTTCAGTAAGGAACACTAGCAACAGGGAAGTAAAGTTAAATCAAGTCAAAGTGAAATAAAGTAATAAAGTAAACCAAAGTAAGATAAAGTTAGCGTAAGTGTAGTAAAGTTACTAGTAATTTATTCTACTCATTCTACTTACTCTTAAGTGTAATAAATAGCTTTTAGAGTTATGGGGTGGCAGGTCAGTTTGGCCCAGTGGAGTGTACATCCTGCGGTATGTGTGAAGTTGTGGATACACCTTGTGTCCCTGACAAACACATCTGTAGGAAGTGTCCCCAGCTGCACAAGCATGAGCTCCAGGTTTCAGAACTTGAGCGGCGGCTGGAGTCACTGTTGTGCATCCTTAAGGCTGAGGACTATGTGGATAGACATTTAGGGAGGTGGTCACACCACAGGTCAGAAGAGTACAGCCAGAGAGGGAATGGGTAACCACCAGGCAGTCTAAGAGAACTAGGCAGGTAGTGCAGGAGTCCCTTGAGTCTATCCTGCTTGCTAGTCAGTTTTCTATTTTGGATGCTGATGAGGGCGATGGTCCCTCAGGGGAGTGCAGCCAGAGCCAAGCCTGTGGCACCACAGGTGGCTCAGCTGCAGAGGGTGGAGGAAGAAGAATGGAAGGGCAATAGTGATAGGGGATTCCATAGTCAGGGGATCAGACAGGCATTTCTGCAGCAGTAACCACGGGCAGAATTTTGCCGTTGGCAAGCTGGGGGGCGGGACCCGCTCACCGACGCGTAAAATGATGCTGGATGATGTCGGGCGGAACCCCTGATATCACCGCGCCCCATTTAAATTTTCAGGGAGGTGGGGGCAGAGCAAAATCAGCTGTGCGCCCGCCGACCTGTCAATGGTCACTTGAGGCCAATGACAGGGTCAATTAACCAATTAAAGGACCTGCCCGTCCAACCTTAAGGTTGTCGGGTCGGCCAGGAGCCCCGGCAGGAACTAGAAAAAACATGAAACCTCATCCACCGGCGGGATGAGGTTTCATGTAGGGTTTTAAAAATTGTAATAAAGTTGTTCTGTAAATTATGAACATGTCCCAACTCATGTGACATTGTCACATGAGGGGACATATAAGGGAATTTTTTTTTCTATTTTAAAAGTCCAGGTGATCTCCCTGAGGCTGCACTTAGCCCACTTAAAATGGCGGTGCGGCCTGCTTCGCCAATGGCGATCGGCTCCATGCCCTCCGGCGATTGGGCCGGGCCTGCCTGCCCAACAGGCAGAAAATTCTGCCCCATGACTCCAGGATGGTGTGTTGCCTCCCAAGTGCCAGGGTCAAGGATGTCACGGAGGGGCTGCAGGACATCCTTTGTGGGGAGGGGGCATCAGCCAGAAGTTGTGGTCCACATTGGTACCAACGGCATAGGTAGGAAGCGGGGTGAGGTCCTGAAAGCAGATTTCAGGGAGTTAGGAAGGAAATTAAAAAGCAGGACCTCGAGGGCAGTAATCTCAGGATTACTCCCAGCGCCACGTGCTAGTGAGCATTGGAGTAGGAGGATTAATCGATTGAATACGTGGCTGGAGAACTGGTGTAGGAGGGAGGGCATCAGATTTCTACGGCATTGGGACCAGTTCTGGGGCAGGTTGGACCTGTACAAGCTGGACGGGTTACATCTTAACAGGACTGGGAGTGATATACTCCACGGAGATTCGCTAGTGCTGTTAGGGTGGGTTTAAACTAGCTTCTCGAGCGGGGGTTGGGGGGGGGGGCGGACACGGGTTGGGGCAGGGGGGGGAACCTGAGGGGTGGCCCAAATTGGAAGAAAGTAAAGTTGGTAACAGGAAGTAGTAGTGAGACTGGAAGGCAGGAGAAACAAAACAGAGCATTGAGTATGCAGAATGATGTCAAAAAGACAAAGTTAAGGGCACTCTACCTGAATGTGTGCAGCATTGGCAATAAGGTAGATGACCTAAAGGCACAAATAGAGATAAATGGGTATGATATAATTGCCATTACGGGAACATGGCTATATGGTGACCAAGACTGGGAATTGAATATTCAAGGATATTCAACGTTTTGGAAGGACAGACAAGAAGGGAAAGAAGGTGGAGTTGCACTGATAATAAGGGATGGGATCAGTGCATTAGTAAGGGAAGATCTCAAATCGGAAGGACAATGTGCGGAATCTGTTTGGGTGGAGCTAAGAAACAGCAAAGGGCAGCAGACATTGGTTGGAGTTGTTTATAGGCCACCAAGCAGTAGTGGTAATGCGGGGCATGGTATTAATCAGGAGATGAGAGAAGCGTGTAGCATGGACAATATAGTAATCATGGCTGACTTCAATCTGCATATAGACTGGGTTAACCAGGTGAGCACCAATGCTGTGGAAGACGAGTTTCTGGAGTGTGTTAGGGGTGGTTTTCGAGAGCCGTATGTTGAGCAGCCAACTAGAGGGCAGGTTATTTTAGATCTAGTGTTATGTAATGAGAAAGGGCTAATTAATAATCTTGCTGTAAAAGAACATTTAGGGATGAGTGACCACAATATGAGAGAATTTTACATTGGGTAGAATTTTACCATCAGTAAACGCCTGACACGCACGAACGTAATGTGACGCGCGATGATGTCGGGCGTGCGTCCCAACGTCATCTCGCACCCTTGCGGTATTTCGCCAGGTGGGCGCACGATGAAAATGGAGGTGGACCGCCACTAATTAACGGGCCAGTTAAGGCCCTTGAGGCACCAATTGTCTGGGAGTTGACATAGTCTGTGTGAATTTCAGGGCATCAAGTGGGTAGGCCACGTTTTTAAAAACCTCATCCACGGGCAGGATATGAGGGGTGAGTGGGCTTGCTAACGCGAGTTGTTTGTACTTTAGCTTTTAAGTTGTTGCTGCTTGCTGATGTAAACAGGACATCAGAGCTGCTTTGACAGAAATAAGGGACATCAGTTCAGGACTATGGAGGAGTCATAATGCTTGGGGCCTTCCAGGTATCAGACAGCCCTCCCTTACCCTGGGAATGGGGATTGTGGTCTCCACTGGAGGCAACTCCTCTGAGGAGGAAGGAGGGCCAGAAGGGGAATGAGGCCTGGTGTTCCCTATTCAGCCTAAGGTATGGGACCTGCGGGAGGACAGGCACAGGCACAAGGGGTGCAGGACCAACAGGAAGTCCAAGGCGGAAAGGGCCGCAGAAGATGCTACTATCCTGCTGCCAGGGTTCACAGGCGGCATGCAGCTACCTCAATATGTCTGAGGTGCAGTGCCAAAGAGGCTCAGGCTCTGCCTCTCAAGGGAAACACTGACCTCCATCTGTCAGATGATAGGCCCTGAGATCTGCACCAACTGTATGGGTGGGCACCCCATGCCAGTGGCCCTGAAGGTCACAGCTGCCCTCAACTTCTATGCCTTTGGCTCTTTCCAGGGGTCGATGGTTGATCTTTGTGGAGTCTTTGTCCACAGTTGTGTCAAGTTGGTGACAGACGCTCTGTTCAGGCGTGCATTGACTTTCTTTCACTACCGCATGGACAAGGCCAGCCAGACTGAGCGAGCCAGAGGCTTCGCGGCCATTGCTGGCTTCCCCCGTGTCCAGGGTGCAATAGACTGTACACGTGGCCATCAAGGCGCCAGCAGGTGAGCCCGGTGCCTTCGTCAACAGGAAGGGCTTCCACTCCATGAACGTGCAGATAGTGTGTGATCACAGGATGCTGATTCTACAAGTCTGTGCAAGGTACCCAGGCAGCTCCCATGACGCTTAAACACTCAGACACCCCAGGTGCCGGGGCTCTTCAGTGCTTCGGCCCGGCTGGATGGATGGCTGCTGGGTGATAAGGGCTATCCCCTCAGAAGGTGGCTCAGGACGCCTCTCTGCCATCCAAGAATAGAGGCCGAGCAGCGGTACAATAGGAGCCACACCTCCACAAGGGCTGTGGTAGAGAGAGCCATAGGTCTTCTCAAGATGCGCTTCCGATGCCTGGACTGTTCAGGGGGAGCACTACAATACCCCCCAGAGCAGGTGTCACTGATAGTGGTTGCATGGTGCGCTCTCCACAATCTGGCACTGGAAAGGGGGGACGCAGTGGAGGAAGAAGATGTTGATGCAGCTGCTCTGACAATAGATGATGAGTCCAGTAGTGAGTCCGAGGATGAGCACGCTCAGGAGACCGCTGAGGGGATAGACGCTGACCTGGGCAACCTCCAGGGAGGCAGGGACACCCAGGATGCTTTGATCCAACGCTCCTTCAGCTAGCCTACCAAATAAGAATCACCACCACATGCCAGAGCTGCAGGCTCCATACTCGATACCTGACAGGAACATTTGCTTGGTGAACAACATGCACTATGTGCCATTTCAATAAAGTTCAATGACAAACAAGTCACTCATAACATCATGGGCTACCCTGCACCTGCAGAACTAATGAAGCACCCAGAGGCTTGTTGAGCACAAACACATTTAATACTGTGGTGCCTGGCATACACAATACAAATTAAATTGAAAGGTGTCATCCATCACACCAAATAATATTTAACGTAAAGCTGGGGGAAGAAAAATATCATCAGTGATAAGCCCGTGTTGTGCTTAAGGTGCTTTAAGTTTTTGTTTACAGCGCTATGTCCAGGTGCTCCCCCCTCGCTGGCACCGGTATTGGAGACAGCCTGCTCACTCTGCTGTCCTGTTGGCCTCGATGACCTTGGTGGTCGTCCTCTGGCCCGTGGAGCCTGTGCTGGCCCTGCCTGGGAGGGAGCTGCCAGTTCCACAGCTGGCATCTCCCCAGGCGCCGCAGCCTCATCAGATGCCAAGGTCACTGGCAGAGGGGCGGAAGAGCTGCTGCCGTCATCCGGAGCGCCCTGAGAGGAGCCCGCAGAGACGACAGGCAGATCGTGCGCCAACGTGAGGTTGCATTGGACCTCCCTGCTCACCATTAACTGTCAAGCACCTAGCTGGGATATTGGGTGCCCAATCCATCTCCCACACTGACACTGACCAGCTGAGCTCAGTGCCTGTGTGAGGGGGTTTGCAGGTCCGAGCGCATCCCCAGGAACCCCTGATTCTGTTCCTGGAGCAGCCTCTCCATGAGAGTCACCACTCTCTCCATAGAGGAGGCAGTGCGCTCGGCCATGAGGATCATTGCATTGCTCATGCTTCGCAAAGACTCCTCCACAGTGGAGACCATGGCACGCATACCCTCATGTATCTCTGCCAGGTGCTCCCGCACACCCTGCTGGACTTCCAGCATCTGCTACCTCAGGGACGACTCCAGAGGCTCATCATCAGCCACCGACTGAGCATGTTCCTGGTCTCCAGCAGTCCTCTGACAGCCAGCGCCCTGGGCACTCTCTGCCTCCGCCTGCACCTCCAGTGAGTGTGAAGTGCCCTCACTGATGTGCATCGAGACACTAGCCGCTGATGTAATGCCCACCATGGTGCTGACATCTGCGCTGGTGCCTGCTTGGCTGAGAGGGGGTGATGCAGATGCGTTTTGACGGTTGCTGTCCGCTGGGGTCAGTGGTGGGCCTTCAGGCTCCTCACCCCGATGGGCTGCTGGTGAGCCTGAAAGGATGAACAAAGACATGTCAGTAGTTGAAGTCGTTACACTGTTACTGTGCCTGCCTGGCACCCGGTTCATGGTGCCCTCGTCTTTCCATTATCAATGGGGATCCCATGTTTGAGGTTCACATCAATATAGAGACTACAGTGGAATGGTTGCTATTACAGACACTCTGACCTCAGTGCGCTGCACTCTTACCTCCCTGTGGCACCCCAACCTCACCGCAGCCAGTTGACCTAGGCCCATGGTGCCTCCCCAGCTCCAGGGCCTCCTGCCCATATTGAGTTAGGATTAGAAGGTGGGGTGGCCCTCCACCAGTCCGCAACCTCTCGGCATTGTTATGGGATGTTTTCTCCTGAAAGGATAGAGGAGCATTGATTAGTCCACCCTGTACCTGCAGCGCCATTGCAGCCTGGCCAACCCCACCCGAGGAACACCTCGCAGGGCTCAGCCGATTCGTGACCCTGGAGCCGCAAGGCACTCAGTCCAAGCAGCCAGGGCTCACCCCGTCGCCCAAATGCTGCCTCATTGACATTTGCCACTCGCACTCTAAGACCTCTGATGTCCAAGGGGTGGCGGGGGTGGGGATGGGTTGTTGCTTCTAACTGCTGTGCTAGGTGACCCATGCCAACACGGTACTCACCCTTCCCGATCGCAGGAGATCGTTGAAGTGCTTCCGGCACTGTAACCATGTGCACCTCACCACATCGTGGCTGCTGACCCTGGATGCCACCTCCTCCCGGGCATTTTTGGTGAGGGGGGGTGGCTCCACCTCCTGTCCCTGGGGACGAGGGTCTCTCTCGGTGCTGCCACCTCCTCCAGGAGGGCAGCGAGACACTCAGCAGTGAAACGTGGGGCCAACTGCCCCTCTGACCTGCCCTCCCGCCTGTCGTGTCCACCAGTAATGAGCTCCATGACGAGGTGCGTCTGCTTCCCTGGCAGCCTTTGCCTGGCTGCCCAGTCGCCATTGGACCTGGCGGACATTGAGCTCTCACCCCTGCCCGCCCCTTCACCCTGTTGCCACTGTCACGCCTTACACCGGGCAGGCCTTAATTGGCCCGCCTGCGTTAAAATGGTGGCGTGGAGCTGATCGTGGGCGGCAATCGGCTTTCCGACCCCCCCGCCCCCACCCGCTCCCCTCCCTCCCCCGCCAACTGCTCCCCCCGAGCCACCCCTCTCCCCCCGAGCCCCCCCTCTCCCGCCCTCTCCCCCCGAGCTGCCCCCTCCCACCGAGCCCGCCCTCTCCCCCTGAGCCCGCCCTCTCCCCCAGAGCCCGCGCCCTCCCCCCGAGCCCCCCCTCTCCCCCCGAGCCCGCCCTCTCCCCCCGAGCCCCCCTTCTCCCCCCGAGCCCCCCTTCTCCCCCAGAGCCCCCCTTCTCCCCCCGAGCCCGCCCTCTCCCACCGAGCCCCCCCTCTCCCCCCCGAGCCCGCCCTCTCCCCCCCGAGCCCGCCCTCTCCCCCCGAGCCCGCCCTCTCCCCCCGAGCCCGCCCTCTCCCCCCGAGCCCCCCATCTCCCACCGAGCCCGCCCTCTCCCCCCTCTCCCCCCCTCTCCCACCGAGCCCGCCCTCTCCCACCTCTCCCCCCGAGCCCGCCCTCTCCCCCCGAGCCCCCCCTCTCCCCCCAAGCCCGCCCGATGAGGGAAATATTCTGGCCATTGTGTTTGAAAGTGAGGTCGTTCACTCTGAAGCAAGGGTGTTAAAGTTGAATAAAGGAAATTATGAAGGCAGGAGAGACAAATTGGCTGAGGTGGGTTGTGAAAATACATTAAAAGGTATGACTGTAAATAGGCAATGGATAGTCTTCAAAGAACCAGTACATAGCTTACAGCACCTATACATCCCTTCAAGGTGCAATAACCCAAAACAAGTCAGTCAACCGTGGCTGACAAAGCAAGTTAAGGATTGTACAAGATTAAAAGAAAAGGCTTATAAAGTTCCCAGAAGTAGTAGTAAAGCTGAGGATTGGGAGGTTCTTAGGATACAGCAAAGGAAGACCAATAAACTGGTAAAGGAAGAGAGAAAAGAATATTAATGCAATCTAGCAACAAACATAAAAGCGGACTGTAAAAGCTTCTCTAGGTTTGTAAAAAGGAAACGTTTGGCTAAGACAAGTGTGGGTCCATTACAGGCAGAGTCAGGAGAATTCATAATGGGGAATAGAGAAATGGCAGAGAAGCTAAATGATTACTTTGTGCTTGTTTTCACTGAGGAAGACACAGGAAATCTCCCAGATTTAGAGATCCAAGGGACTAGGGAGAGTGAGGAGTTGAAGGAAATTAGCTTAAGTAAGAAGGTTGTATGGGAGAAATTAATGGGACTGGAAGTTGATAAGTCCCCGGGACCTGATATTCTGTATCCCAGAGTGTTGAAAGAGGTTGCTATAGAGATAGTGGATGCATTGGTGATCATTTTCCAAAATTCTATAGATTCTGGAATGGTTCCTGAAGATTGGAAGGCAGCAAATGTCACTCCACTATTTAAGAAGGGAGGGAGAGAGAAAACAAGGAGACCTGTTAGCCTTACATCAGTAGTAGGGAAAATGCTAGAATCTATTATGAAGGATATGGTAAATGGATAATCATGATCAGATTGGGCATAGTCAGCATGGATTTGCGAATGGGAAATCATGTTTGATGAACTTGTTGGGGTTTTTTTGAGGATGTTACTGACAAAATTGTTAAAGGAGAGTCGATGGACGTCGTATACTTGGATTTTCAGAAGACTTTTGATAACCTCCTCACAGGAGGTTGATTAGCAAAATAAAAGCACATGGGATAGGAGGCGATATATCGGCATGGATTAAGGATTGTCTAACAGGCAGAAAACAGAGAGTAGGAATAAACAGGTTATTCTCATATTGACAGGCTGAGACTAGTGGGGTATTGCAAAGATCAGTACTTGGGCCGCAGCTGTTCACAATATATATCAATGATTTAGATGTGGAGACCAAATGTAATATTTCCAAGTTCGCGGGTGATACAAAGCTAGGTGGGAATGTGTGTTGTGAGGAAGATGTAAAGCGGCTACTGGAGGATTTGGACAGACTTAGTGAGTGGTCAAGAACATGGCAGATGGAATATAATGTAGAAAAATGTGAGGTTATCTACTTTGGTAGAAGGAACAGATGTGCAGAGTATTTCCTAGATGGTATGAGATTAGAAAGTGTAGATGTATAAAGGGACTTGGGTGTCCTTGTCCATAAGCCACTGCTTATGCAGGTGCAGCAGGCAATTTGGAAGACTAATGGAATGTTAGCATTTATCGCAAAAGGATTTGAGTACAGGAGTAGTGAAGTCTTGCTTCAATTGTATAGAATCTTGGATAGACCACACCTGGAGTGCTGTGTGCAGTTTTGGTCCCCTTACCTTAGAAAGGATATTATTGCCGTAGAGGGAGTGCAACGGAGGTTCACCAGACTTGTTCCAGGGATGGTGGGACTGTCTTACGAAGAGAGAATGGGGAAACTGGACCTGTATTCTCTAGAGTTTCGAAGAATGAGAGGTGATCTCATTGAAACCTACAAAATACTTAAAGGAATAGACAGGGTAGATGCAGGTAAGATGTTTCCCCTGGTTGGGGAGTCTAGAACCAGGGGACACAATTTCAAAATAAGGGGGAAGCCACTTAGGACCAAGATAAGGAGAAATTTCTTTACTCAGAGGGTTGTGAATCTTTGGAATTCTCTACTCCAGAGGGATGTGGAAGCTCAGTCATTGAGTATGTTTAAGGTAGAGATTGATAGATTTCTGATTAACAATAACATAAAGGGTTATGGGAATACTGTGGTAAAAGGCATTGAATTGATTGATCAGCCATGATCATATTGAATGGCAGAACAGGATCGACGGGTTGAATGGCCTCCTGTTCCTATGTTCCAATGAGAATGAAAGCAAAGTTGGAGAATAAAGTTAGTTTCCCCTGACTGGGATATCCCTTCCTCCCCTCCTGCATTCCCACCTGCCAGTGCTCCTGTCAGGATTACCTTCGCCCTCCACCTTTCTGCTCCCAACTCCTCCTCCCACCCACGTCCACCAGCCCCCCACCCCACCCCCCTTTCCCAAGCATGTGCAAATAATGACGGCAGGAATAGTCCCAGGGCCCAGGAAGGTTTTCCTCCCGTTTTCCCCACGGGATGCTGCTTCCCAAGGCCACTATGTGGAAAATGGGAGTATGCCTGGGGGAGGCAGTGGTACAGGCCTCGATTTCCTACACGGCAGGGAGCGAGACTTGTCGCAGCCTCCTCATCGTCTCAGCACACTTGTCAATTCTGGGTGGACGCATCCCAGGAGATTTCATCACCTGACCGCCGGACTCCGTTCCCTCCCCCTCGCCACCCCAGACACACAGCTTTCCCCCCTCTCCACCCAATCAGTCCCTGATGTTTTCCAAGTTATAAGTGAGCGTGCGAAAAGAAAATCAAAACACTTTTTTTTCTCCCTCGTACCCGTATGATTTTTTAATCTTGGTTTTGTTCACAGCCGTACCCAGGAGATGAATCTTTCATTCCTGGAGACGCCAGGGCCAGGAATTTTCCCTCGGCGGGAGTGGGTGATCAGGAAGCCAACCGCCGCCCGTGATTGGCTCCGCAACGTGATTTCACACAGGCGGGCCAATTAAGGCCCGCCCTCCATGGATTGCGAGCGGCAGCGCTCAGCGCTATCTGTGCGGTCAGGGGGGAGGAGGGAGAGTGGGCCTAGCACGCTGTTGGCGCACGTGCGTGCGAAAGAGCGCTTCAATCTCCCTGAGGCACGGAGCTGCCTCATGGAGTTTGAAGCGCTTTTTAAAAATACTAATAGAGACAGTCAATATTTAATAAAACATGTTTTTAATTCCAAAATAAAGTTTTTATTTAATGTTTATTTGCTTTAGGGAACCTCATCCCGCTCGTGGATGAGGTTTCCTAAAAAATGTCAAGGCCGCTTGGCCTTTTTGCCTGCCCGCCAACCGGGCAGCCTAAATTTGAATTTAATTAGCTTGTTCATGGCCTCAATAGGCCTTTTAATTATCAGCGGGCGCCAAGCCGGCTCTGGCGCGCGTGCCCACCGAACGAAATATTGCGTGAGTGCGCGATGACATCGGGACGCACGCCTGACGTCATCGCGCGTCATTTTACGCCCAGGCGTCTCGGGCACGCACCCGCACGCCGAGCATAAAGTTCTGCCCCAGGAGACCTGGCAGCCCTACCTCCTGCAAAAGGCCTTAGTCTTGCTGCCCCATCTTTAGTAAATATTTCTGGAAAAAGGCTCTGATTTTCTCAATCCTTTTCCACAGTATTTTATTTCCTAATTCTGTGGTAATGATTCAGGCGGGGAAAGGTTGTAATCCTGCGTCAACATTCGAAGACACAAGTAACTGCGTCGATCAGGCAAACAAGTTCTCTATCTAATTGGACATTTCTTATTTAAACAATAATAAAGAAAACATCGCTTATATTTGGGTACCTGGCCGCATTATTGTAAAAAGAGGTCCGACATGATTAGTTTTTATTTTTTTATCCAGTCAGACTGGTATGCTCACCAGCCCCTTTGTGTTTTGCTAAATTCTCCATATTCCCCTTGTAAGTTTGGGATTTCAATCCTTTGTATCCCCACTCAGTTACTGAGTAGATGACACCATAAGGAGGTTTTATGTCATTTGTGTTGCTAAATTGTGTGTATTTCCCCAGGAGTGTCCGACTAATTTAGTCTATTAGGTACGGATTCACATGCCCATATGTCTGTGTTATTATTAACAAGGCTAGTGGTTGTCTCCTCGTGAACAAGCAATTGCAAATCACCCAGCTCTCTAGCTTTTCTTTCTAGCCAGTTGCTTCTGGCCTGTAAATACGAGTAAGAAGCGCAGAGCTTTACAACTCCCTAGTTAGTCCCTTTAGCCAGAGGCACTTTACAGGTAAACGTGAGATTAGAGCCAAGGCAAAATGTAGAATTTCCCAGTTTCTATGTTGGCAGTGTTAAAAAAGAAATACTGTATCTCTGATGGAGAATTTAAGACTTCCCTTTGTCTTCGTGCCATGTCTGCTGTTAACCCTGACCCTGCGTGAATGAACGAACCTGCATTTATGTAGCACCTTTCATGACCTCTGGATGTCCAAAACCACCTCTACAAGCCATTGAAGCACTTTTGAATTGTAGTCACGGTTGCATTGTAGGGAACGCAGCAACCATTTCGCAAGACAGCAAACTCCCACTGATTAGTTAATCTGTTTTACTAATGGTGGATTAATGATAAATGTTAACCTGGACATTGCTGGGGACTTGTGTTCAACATTCACAACCGCAAAGTGCCCCACTCTGTTAAAATGTCCAAATCTGTTCGATTATGTGCGGAAAGGATTGGATGAGCTATTTTGGAAGTTTGATTTAAAATCCTTTCCTCTGTTTAATTAGTGATAACCTTCAATATCAGTGTCCCTTTCTTTACTGCAAGGAGCTGATAGCTGTTGAAAATTGTGCAGAAAGAGGATATGGGTTTGTTGCTGGTAGATCACGGAAAAACTCTCATTGGCATCAAAAGTCCACAAGACCCGAGTGCCAATGCCCATTAAATGATTTTTGATAGTCTTCCATATGAGTTCTAGAATGTCTAAGCACACATATCGGTGCTACATTCTGGCTAACAGCTGCCAAAATATCTGATGGGCTACTAAGTTTCACAATTTATAAGTATAAGGGTTTGATGCACCTTTCCCATATGGCAGTTGTCACTGTTGTAGGGTCTGTCTATTCAGGTAGTGCCTGTCTATTCAGGTAGTGACTGTCTATTCAGGTAGTGCCTGTCTATTCAGGTAGTGCCTGTCTATTCAGGTAGTGACTGTCTATTCAGGTAGTGCCTGTCTATTCAGGTAGCGACTGTCTATTCAGGTAGTGCCTGTCTGTTCGGGCAGTGCCTGTCTGTTCGGGCAGTGCCTGTCTGTTCGGGCAGTGTCTGTCTATTTGGGTAGAGACTGCCTGTCTATTCAGGTAGTGCCTGTCTATTCAGGTAGTGCCTGTCTGTTCGGGCAGTGCCTGTCTGTTCGGGTAGTGTCTGTCTATTTGGATAGAGACTGCCTGTCTATTCAGGGAGTGTCTGTCTATTTGGGTAGTGTCTGTCTATTCAGGGAATGACTGTCTATTTGGGTAATGACTGTCTGTCTATTCAGGGAGTGTCTGTCTATTCGGGCAGTGTCTGTCTATTCGGGTGGTGTCTGTCTATTCAGGGAGTGTCTGTCTATTCGGGCAGTGTCTGTCTATTCGGGCAGTGTCTGTCTATTCGGGTGGTGTCTGTCTATTCGGGTGGTATCTGTCTATTCGGGTGGTGTCTGTCTATTCGGGTGGTGTCTGTCTATTCGTGTAGCAACTGTCTATTCAGGTAGTGACTGTCTATTCAGGTAGTGACTGTCTATTCAGGTAGTGCCTGTCTGTTCGGGCAGTGCCTGTCTGTTTGGGCAGTGTCTGTTTATTTGGGCAGAGACTGCCAGTCTATTCAGGGAGTGTCTGTCTATTCGGGTAGTGTCTGTCTATTTGGGTAGTGTCTGTCTATTTGGGTAGTGTCTGTCTATTCAGGTAGTGATTGTCTGTCTATTCGGGTATTGACTGCCTATCTATTCGGGTAGTGTCTGTCTGTCTATTTGGGTAATGGCTGTTTGTCTATATGGGTACTGACTGTCTGTCTATTCAGGTAGTAACTGTCTGTCTATTTGGGCACTGACCCTCTGTCTATTCAGATAATGATTGTCTGTCTATTCAGGTATTGACTGCCTGTCTATTCAGGTAGTGTCTGTCTATTCAGGTAGTGACTGTCTGTTCAGGTAGTGACTGTCTGTTCAGGTGGTGACTGCCTGTCTATTCAGGTAGTGTCTGTCTATTCAGGTAGTGACTGTCTATTCAGGTAGTGCCTGTCTATTCAGGTAGTGCCTGTCTATTCAGGTAGTGACTGTCTATTCAGGTAGTGCCTGTCTATTCAGGTAGCGACTGTCTATTCAGGTAGTGCCTGTCTGTTCGGGCAGTGCCTGTCTGTTCGGGCAGTGCCTGTCTGTTCGGGCAGTGTCTGTCTATTTGGGTAGAGACTGCCTGTCTATTCAGGTAGTGCCTGTCTATTCAGGTAGTGCCTGTCTGTTCGGGCAGTGCCTGTCTGTTCGGGTAGTGTCTGTCTATTTGGATAGAGACTGCCTGTCTATTCAGGGAGTGTCTGTCTATTTGGGTAGTGTCTGTCTATTCAGGGAATGACTGTCTATTTGGGTAATGACTGTCTGTCTATTCAGGGAGTGTCTGTCTATTCGGGCAGTGTCTGTCTATTCGGGTGGTGTCTGTCTATTCAGGGAGTGTCTGTCTATTCGGGCAGTGTCTGTCTATTCGGGCAGTGTCTGTCTATTCGGGTGGTGTCTGTCTATTCGGGTGGTATCTGTCTATTCGGGTGGTGTCTGTCTATTCGGGTGGTGTCTGTCTATTCGTGTAGCAACTGTCTATTCAGGTAGTGACTGTCTATTCAGGTAGTGACTGTCTATTCAGGTAGTGCCTGTCTGTTCGGGCAGTGCCTGTCTGTTTGGGCAGTGTCTGTTTATTTGGGCAGAGACTGCCAGTCTATTCAGGGAGTGTCTGTCTATTCGGGTAGTGTCTGTCTATTTGGGTAGTGTCTGTCTATTTGGGTAGTGTCTGTCTATTCAGGTAGTGATTGTCTGTCTATTCGGGTATTGACTGCCTATCTATTCGGGTAGTGTCTGTCTGTCTATTTGGGTAATGGCTGTTTGTCTATATGGGTACTGACTGTCTGTCTATTCAGGTAGTAACTGTCTGTCTATTTGGGCACTGACCCTCTGTCTATTCAGATAATGATTGTCTGTCTATTCAGGTATTGACTGCCTGTCTATTCAGGTAGTGTCTGTCTATTCAGGTAGTGACTGTCTGTTCAGGTAGTGACTGTCTGTTCAGGTGGTGACTGCCTGTCTATTCAGGTAGTGTCTGTCTATTCAGGTAGTGACTGTCTGTTCAGGTAGTGACTGTCTGTCTATTCAGGTAGTGTCTGTCTATTCAGGTAGTGACTGTCTATTCAGATAGTGACTGTCTGCCTATTTGGATAGTGACTGTCTATCTATTCGGGTAGTATCTGTCTATTCGGGTAGTAATTGTCTGTCTATTCGGCTATTGACTGCCTGTCTATTCGGGTAGTGTCTGTCTATTCGGGTAGTGTCTGTCTATTTGGGTAGTGACTGTCTGTCTATTCGTGTAGTGGCTGTCTGTCTATACGGGTAGTGACTGTCTGCCTATTCAAATAGTGACTGTCTGTCTATTCGGATAGTGACCGTCTATCTATTTGGGTTCTGACTGCTTGACTATTCGGGTAGTGTCTGTCTATTCAGGTAGTAGCTGTCTGTCTATTTAGGCACTGACCCTCTGTCAATTCAGATAGTGACTGTCCGCCTATTTGGATAGTGACTGTCTATTTGGGTACTGACTGTCTATCTATTCGGGTAGTGTCTAACTATTCGGGTAGTAATTGTCTGTCTATTCGGCTATTGATTGCCTGTCTATTCGGGCAGTGTCTGTCTATTCGGGCAGTGTCTGTCTATTCGGGTAGTGTCTGTCTATTCGGGTAGTGTCTGTCTATTCGGATAGCGACCATCTGTCTATTTGGGTTCTGACCTTCTGTCTATTTGGGTAGTGTCTGTCAATTCAGGTAGTGGCTGTCTGTCTATTCGGGTAGTGGTTGTCTATTCAGGTAGTGACTGTCTGTCTATTCAGATAGTGACTGTCTGTCTATTCACATAGTGCATGTCTGTCTATTTGGTAGTGTCTGTCTATTCGGGTAGTGAATGTCTATTCAGGTAGTGACTGTCTGTCTATTCAGGTGATGACTATCTGTCTATTCGGGTAGTGAATGTCTATTCAGGTAGTGACTGTCTGTCTATTCAGGTGGTGACTGTCTGTCTATTTGGGTAGTGACTGTCTATTCCAATATATGCCACGTGTAGCACTGAAAAGAGACTTCTACTAGAAATTCATTAGAACTTTAATCAAAAGGTGGTGAATGTGAGCATTGATGTGTGCTGCCTGCAACTGGATTTGATGTAGTATACAGAGGTAATACAGGGATGGCTAAATGATCTTGGTCAGCCACGAATTTAGATGGCCAGCAACCTCAAGAAGCTGGGGGCTAGGAAGGATTGATGCTGATGATGGCAGACTGGCCTAGCTGACTTTGTGGCCAGGACTGGCACTGGGCAAGGGGTTGGCATGGGAGTAAGTGTTCAGTCACCCTGAAAGAGGGCAGCTTGCTCCTCTGCCATGCTGCCTCTGCCACTTGCTTGAGGCAGTGCCTCAGCACTCCCTATGATCTACAAGGGAGAAGACTGCAGGAGCGCTTTGACATCTTTGAAGCTCTTAGCAAGCAGAAGGAAATGGTGGAAGCCAGAGCTTATGATGGCTCAGTATGTCCCTGAGAGATGTGATCACTCAGGTGGCTGAGACTCCTGGATGGCTGACCCAACAACAGTCTGAACAGAGGTCTCCATACGTTCTACAGTGGGCTGCAGCAAGGCATGAGTGCCACGCACAGGCTGGAAGTAGACCTTTCCACGCTCTAAGCCACATAGACCCTCTAACTGTAAGTTCCCTGCTCGTGAAAGTTCTGTGATACACAACTAACCTCTGACAGCTGGGCCCTGGAAGTCATGATCTCCCTGCCCCCTCCAACAGGGCTAGGGAGTAACCTTGTCCTTCGGTAAACTGTGTCCTGAGCCACCCTCTCCTCCTGCCCTTGTTCCAACACTTCTGTTGGTCCCTCTGTGTTACGCCACGACTGTGGAGGGCCAGTTGCTGAGCCTTCAGCTGCAGATTCTTCAGCCTCTCGCTCCACTGCCAATGGCTGTTGCGACTTCACCGGGATCTGGAAAGAGGGAAAATGGTTGGTAGTGGGAAGCAATGGTGTTCTGTAGACAAGCGTGGTTGCTGATTGACGCAACAGGTTGCGATGCCGACTGAGTGAGGGACACAGTTTAATATTAAGAGAAATGGAGGGTGCTAGGGCCAAGTACGCTGCGGCATTGCCTCCTCTTGCTTCACCCTCCTTATCTGAAGGGAAAATATTTGCAGGGCTACCTGGAAAAGGCAGGGGTGTGGGACTTGGTGAGTTGATTTTGCAGAGAGCTGGCACAGACAAGTCAGGCCGAATGGCCTCCTTCTGTGTTGAAATTGTTCCATGATTCTAATAGCTCTGGCTCTTCAGCTATCTAGGACATCCTTAGCAGCCTTATCAGCAGATAAGCGAAGATTGAACTCCTCCTCCCACGAAGCTTTGCCCCTTGGCACTGGGTGTTGGTTTGTCCTGGCAATATGGGGGGGGGGAGGTGGGGTGGTGGCTGGGGAACGCCCTTCTCCCATCCGCTGGCAAGAAGACTCTAAAGCCTTGCCAGCTTTGCCGGAGCACTTTTCCGGTGGACGCGTTCTGGCTTTCGACGCTTAGAGAGTAGCTTCGGCTCAGCTTCACTAGCCCTTTACCAGAATCTGGCCAATGGAAACTGATGTCAGGCTTGCCCATGACCCCTCCCTCCAATGGGGGGAGCTATTCAATCGTCAGAGCCACTCAAGCTGACAGCTTGCCCACAAATTTTAAGGGGCACAAAAGCCAACTCTCCCATCCCATTTATCATCTGTTTTCAAAGATTTCCCCCTGTATCCAATGCCTTTCTTTTAAAGAAGTGTCCAAACAGTACCAATTATTTAGCTAACAAGTACACCTATGTCTTTGTGCAGAAATATATAAGTGCATTAAAGAGAACAAAAATACTATTCTTGGCCATAAACATAGCCCAGATGCTATATTATTTCACTTGTTATTAACTTAAATGTTACCATTTAGAAATTTTGTTTGAGAAGCCACTTAATACAGGATTTAATATTTCTCTCCTCAAATGGCATTTCTTTCTGATGTTGACCCAACACACAATAAAAAAAAAGCAATTAAAGGGTTACAGACAGACTTCTTGCTGTGAAGGTAGCGAGAGGGGTTATGCTTGATGGCCACTTGGAGTGTATGTATGTATATACAGCATTTAAATAAGCATTTCTGTGTCCTTTGATTTAGTGGGCAAACACTTATTATGATCAAAAATACAAAAGCAGCATAATGAACAAATGCAGCTCGGTATTGGTCATTTTAGATCATCGTATTTGCTGGCTTACTTCAAAAATGGTTTCCTGTAACAACCCTTAATTAACAATGAGGCTGCAGAATAAAAGTCCTTAACCCTATTTGTCCTCACCAAGCGGTGGGACAAGCAGGCTGACAAGTGAAGAGGATTAATAAACAACACACAAAACGGAAAAAAAAAACCACACACACAATCTAAAGCATCCAGAATGGGTACAGAATACCTCTGGGCTTCAGTGTTTGAATGTTCATCTTTCCCATTCTTTTAATATCAGGCTTGGGCATTATAGCTGAACCCGGCCATTTACCCATTAATATCAATTTCACACCTTTGCTGCATAATATCTGCTTTAACTAAGTGACCAATATTAAAACATGAGCCAAAAATAATGGTTTCTGCCACTCACAGTGCAACGAATTGTTGCAAATGTAGGCCACTGAAGCATCTTGGCTTCAGAAGCTGCTGTTTCCTATTGGCTGTCAGTGGAACCCGTGACATACTGTATGACCTATTTCTCAAAAAATGCCTCAGGGGCTATACATAGATGGGCTGTGCTGCTATCCTCATTTTAATTACATATTAAAGAGGTACAGTATATATTTTTAAACATTGCACTGATTTCATAGTCACACCGTAAAAACAAAATGATACTAGTCCCAGGTAGGTTGTGAGGAGCCCATAACTCTTGGCTGATTGGAATTGTTTCCTGGTATTTTAAATAGTGTCCAGCTCTCAGGGCATTGCCCTGAGGAATGCAGGGGTGAACATTGAAACCGTACTCTGCTTGTTCCTGTGCAGAATATTAAACCCAAAGTTGTTGTGTGAATAACTTTGAGTGTATTTTTCACCACTTTGAAGGCTGCACAACCGTGGGAGGCTGCTAGATGTCTTCTACCGACTGCACAGCGCCGAGGAGGGATTTCTCATACCCCAGGACTTGGAGATGTCACATCAAGAGCTGAACTATCTAATGAAAAAGGCAGAGCAATGGAGGGGGATCAATGGTGAGAGAATGAAGGTGAGTGAACGCACCAGTGGCAATCAGTTTTGCAATATTGAAATATAACAATACAGTGGGCTCTCCATCAGAGAAGAAGGCAGCCCTCTTCCCCGCCCCCCACCCCCAACCCCTGATGGACAATAGAAGTTCATTAGGTAATCAAGATACCCCAGGATCATATTTCTCCATTGCGCTTATCCAGATATTAAGATGAATCTGCAACTTCACAGTATCTCACTAATCCAGCTGTACCTCCGGCAGTTAGCACCCATAGAAACTCACCATAAAAACTCCCCCAATGCAAACACAGGGCCTGTAGCTACAGAGGTCAGCCTCAAAGCCAGTGTCTATCCACCCTTCCATCCATCCTATTGACAACCTCAGCTAAGATCTGCCAGCTTTAAAATCAGCTTCCAAGGTGGGGCACACGTCAAATGCAACACCGGCCGCACTGTGTAAGCTAATACATTGAAAACACACTCCACTCACCAACAACAACAGCACGCCTCGACAGTCAGGCTCGCTGTGAATTGTCAAGTCAGCAGCCCGACTGAAATGTGTGCTGGGGTAGGCCATGGACAGGATGGCTGAAAGTGAGTACAAATTGCTGTTACTGCTTACCTCTGTAGCTCCACTGGTCCCTTTGACGGAGTTTCCTTGGCCCACCCTCTCAGCTGCAGGGCCTGGAATTGTAGGTGGGTCTCTGGGGCAGAGGTTTGACCCATGAATTCAGCTGCAGGATCAGCTGATCCAACGTCACCTGATCTTGCCGAAGGGCAAAGGTCAAGTGAAATATGAGCAGGCCCAAATTCCACTACCTTGCATTATCCACGTGAATTCGCCATTACCCAGAGAAGTTTTTTCCCCCAGATAACCAAGAGCACAGATAATGGCAGTGGATGACAAAGGTAGGACTGCAGGAAAAAATATTTCAGGAAGTTAATGACATTTTAATTAGGTAATCATGCTGTGCCATTTTAGTGACAAACACGTTCTAATGAAAATTCCTCTTATTGCAGTTTTAATCAAGGTTTATAACTCATTTAATGTTACCCACATTGCAACAGGGACTACATTTCAAAAGTACTTCATTGGTTGTAAAGCACTTTCGGATGACCTGAGGTCATGAAAGGTTGTATAACTGTGGGCCTTCCTTTTTAAAGTAGAAGTGATTTCATATTTGTTTGTTACTAATAGCATAGGGCACAGTTTCAGACCACAATTTTGTTAAGGAGACTAGAGTACTTGCTGCTTTTAAGGGAGTTAGAATCATGAAAATCTCAGCATCACTTCATATCGCCCCAGTCAGCAATAGCTCAACATCAACGTTAGCAATTCAGATGCTATTTTTCTGTTTTTGTGGCGCTCATCACATGAAGTTATTTTTTTGCTGATTAGTGATTTAATGTCACAATGCTCTTGCATATTTTCTCTTTGGGATGCAGATGGTGTGTCCTTTCCAAAGTTCAGTGTGGTGTCACCCAAGTTTTTATTCTAGCGTTGCAATATAATACACAACACCCCATTAAAGTCTCCGATCAAACCAGAACACTGCCCTGCGGAGAACATAACTTACTTACAACCAGATTTGTATATTATTATAACAAATTAAAGTTTGGTCACAATTTAAACTTTGCAAGAAGGATGAAAGCAACATTGAATTCTGGAAATATGATAGCTGCTGTGTTTGTCTATGTTTATTCTCCATTTTCTGTTTATGGTTTGAACCTTACAAAATTTTATCAAGAATCTGTATTGGAAATGTATATGCAGAGTGCATGATTCATTATACCTGGATGAGTATATTTTAATGCTATAATTTATGTGCAGAAAACCATTTGATAAATAATAAGCTCACATGCTAAGATACAGCATTTGCATTTAAGCACCATTAACTTTTAATTATATAAAGTATCAAAATTGTGACAATGTAAAATGTTACCTAATTTAATAACCACCCATTCAGTGATCATAAAACCTGCATCATAATCCATGTTAACTTTATATGCTAATGAAATAATAGTGTTTCAGTATTAGTGAATAGTAACAATAACTTCGCCAATAATTTTGGACCTCTATTCATAACCCTGTTTTGTTTTTGGCAGAATGAGCTAAGTAATTTGCTTTTTTAAATCATCCCTCTTCTTCCTTAACGAATAGTGTTCCCCCATCACCACTCTGGCCTGTAATGTGATACCTTCTTCAAGGCAGTGTGTTACTGCTTTTTTGCTGCCTCACTGCATAATAGTACTATTCTTTCCATATGCCAGTGACTTCTATGTGCCTTATTTTCAGTAAGAGTGAGCTGTGAATACTACAAGGTGCCTCTGTAACTGGCAGGTTTCAGGAGGGGAGCCTTTACAAATCTGATTTCATCATTTGATATGACATGTGCTGATTTAGCAGTGAAAATATCTCTCCTTGAAGGTGGATGGTATAAAATAGAAGAAAATGCACTGGAGGATGTTAAAAGCAAGATTAGAATTCAAAGTGAAATAAAAGAACAAAATGCATTATTTTCAAAAGGGTGCTTCTGAAGTCATTTAGAAGCTATTAGTGGCTGCATTTTGCACAGAAATAAGTTATGCATTGAACGATTCAAGTAGCTTGTTAGCAGTTATCTGATTCGCTACGTTATTTCTATAGCTGCAGTGCTTTTTAACTTCCACAATATTAAGATTTCCTGTCACCCTGACAATAAACTAGCTAATAAATTGCAGATGTCCATGTGGAAAATATCAGAGCATGGAGTGAGTTTCAAAATGCACTTTGATGCATGGGAGATACACACATCTAGAGACTTTAAAGCCGGTTGTTGTGCTGTCTGTGCCCATATATTAAGCAACTGAGGAGCACACTCAGTGTGCCCAGATGGTAATGGGCCTGCCTGAGAGTACATTTTGCCAGTCCTCACTTGAATTGCTGAATGGTAAACCTCAATATAATATGAGGCATTGGATCATTATAGAACAGGAGGAAGTTAATAGACTGTAAGTGCGCCTTCAATTGATTGTAGAAAGACATCAATGCTAACACAGAGCAGTGTATAGCCCAGATTGTCCCCTTTCTCTTGAATAACAGAGGTTGTTTGGCTGTGAAAAGCTTTTGTTAGTGGCATGCTGAGGAAGAAGAGTGAAAAAAGCCAGCTATTAAAAAAGAGTTCTTGCAAGTTACTGACTTGCCTCTGTAAGATATGTGAGAAAAAGAAGAAAGATGTCCAACAATTAAACGAGTAGTTCATTCAGCTGAACACGTTTAATAATGAATTTATAGTTATGCAGTGCCATTTAAGAATTACTCCCATTTTGATTTTCTAAAGACCTGCAAGCTTACATTCAAATTAAACTTGCATTAGAAATGGAACAGCTTTAAAGTATTATAGCATTTATTTTAAGAAACAAAATGAAACACATTAAAGCCAAACCATAGTCTTTTACTTTGCCAAGATTCCCTGGGGCTGATGGTGTTATCCTCTCCAAAAGCTGAATCGGATCCATTTATGATGCATACAGGTTTCTGACAGAGAGCAGTACAAGAAACAAAATATAATTTCCTCAGACTTTTAAATGATTTCATCCGCTTAGTTCAAATGGAAGGGTAAAAATTATGAAGACAGGTATTTTTGCAACGCGTTTCCTAGTACTGTTTGGATTTTAGTAATTTTGGGGATGCTATCATGATTAGGCAATAAGTGCAATCCTGTGGCAATAAATCCTCTTGTAAAAGCTGCTTTGCTTACCGTGTGTTGAGGAGGTGAATGGCCCATTGTCATAAAATGCTTTATTTTAGTTTTAATTTGCTGCTAGCAGACTGCTAAAATATATTAGAATTTAAATACTTCTGGCATTATGACGAAAATGCAATTTTATTTCGCTTCAGTCTTTTCTTTTGCGAGGTTGAGATACGGCATTGTTCATTTGGCCACAGAAGGTCGTGCCTTCTGTTCATAATTGTTTTAACCAATTTTTTTTTTTTTTGCCAGGGATAAGGTCACTTTCTCCAGTCAAACAAGTCATCTTCCTATTAAACTAATTTGCCTACATGCAAATTTTGTCATTTTTACCTCATTAACTATTTATCATGGAATAAAAAAATTTATATTCATGAAGGAGAGGCTAGCAGCTTGATGGAGCTGGAACTAATATTTTGCAACTGTAATGATTTTTGCATCCTTAATTAGGTAGAATAAGGTTGATATGATTAGGTCAAGATGTAGTATTTTTCATTAAAAATACATTTCAGACACTGTATTCATAATATGCCCTTGCAATTAAAATAAAGGAGCAAATGTGATTCATGTTATGTTCCTTGATTAATGCCAGGATGAAAACTGTATCATTTTCATTCGCAGCCAGAGGTAGCAGCCTCCGTGCAATACAGGTGTAGTACTGAATGTTTTGTTTCAGGTGAAGTATACCAATCAATTCAAGTTCATAATGAACACATTAATTATTTAAAAGCAGCCATGCAGATGGATCTAATTAATTGTCTCATGTCATCTCTGTGATTATTGTCCCTGTAAAAATGGGGGAGGGTGGGTGGCGGGGGGGAAACGCAGTTTGTTAAATTCTATAATGCTTGCGCGGATATGCAAACTTGTTTTTCAGGGATATTTGGACAGTGATGGAAAAGCTATGCGGTTATCTATAATTTTTGTAGTAATTCATATGAAGCTTCGCTGACATGTGTTAATAGCACTTGATTGCCCTCAAGATGTTTTTACAACAGAAATGTGTAAGTGCCACATCAAAGTTTGCTCAGCCAAACAGTTTTTTCTTCACATCCAGATAATTTGTGACCACAGGCAAACATCTGAAATCCAAGGTGGTTTGCAACCATTCTTTTCAGCAAATCTGTCATCAGTTAGATGGCACAGATTGGCTCCCTAATGAAGAATAACTACTCGTGGCTCTTGTCATTCTCATACAAGCAAATTCTTCTCTCTGATTCCGAGCTGACATTGTAGTCTTACCTGTCCCATCCTGTGTAATCTGTCTCCTTGCAGAATCTTATCCTTCACATTCTTTCCACAGAGGATTTTCTCTTTAGACACTGAGTCAGGAAGCAAGGAAATGATAATTGGGTTATCCTGCTTTCCTGACATTTTCATCTCACTCAGCTCACTGTTTCAGGTGGATTGTTTGTTTTCATAAGAACGTAAGAATGATTGCCAAGTTGTCCCTTCTGTGGAAACCCTTTTAAATTCAAAATAATGCAATACAACATGTTGGGATTGACTTTATGTGGGCCTCTTAACACAGCTACAAATTAGAAGCGTCTTTATTGTTGGAACTGACCAGGTAGCTTGTTATGTCAGCATATATTGAAATAGAGAATGAACCAGGTTGTTTGGCGCTTTAGGTTATCTTTATAAATGCGAGAAATCCTCAAGCAAATCTCACGTTTAAACAGCTTATTTTCTCTGGTTGTGCTTTTATTTGAAGCTCCAACAAGAGAGAATCTAACCATCGCCCCTTGACATTCGACGGCATTACCATCACTGAATCCCCCACTATCAACATCCTGGGGGATGACCAGAAACTGAACTGGACTAGTCACATAAATACTGTGGCTACAAGAGCAGGTCAGAGGCTAGGAACCTTGCAGCGAGTAACTCATCTCCTGAATCCCCAAAGTCTGTCCACCATCTACAAGGCACAAGTCAGGAGTGTGATGGAATACTCTCTACTTGCCTGGATGAGTGCAGCTCCCACAACACTCAAGAAGCTTGACACCATCTAGGACAAAGCAGCCCGCCTGATTGGCACCACATCCACAAACATTCACTCGCTCCACCAACAACACACAGTAGCAGCTGTGTGTACCATCTACAAGATGCACTGCAGGAATTCACCGAGGCTCCTTTGACAGCACCTTCCAAACCCACGACCTCTACCATCTAGAAGGACAAGGGCAGCAGATACATGGGAACACCACCACCTGGAAGGTCCCCTCCAAACCACTCACCATCCTGACTTGGAAATATATCACTGTTCCTTCACTGTCACTGTGTCAAAATCCTGGAAAGCCCTCCCTAACAGCACTGTGGGTGTACCTACACCACATGGACTGCAGCGGTTCAAGAAGGCAGCTCACCACCACCTTCTCAAGGGCAATTAGTGTTAGGCAATAAATGCTGGCCTAGCCAGCAACACCCACATCCCATAAATGAATTTTAAAAAACTCAATGCGTCAACATTTTGCAGCTTAGTCATCTGTTAATCCAGTCAACAGGGGTAACAAGAGGTACATTGTTTTTTGACCTACTTAGCCTGTTTCCATTTGCTCAGTATCGCAAGGAGCATGGCCGGGTATTCACAAGGCAGATAGCTACATGCCTTTCTGTTGCAAAAGTACCTGCAGTTTTCAGAGCGATTTGGGAGGAACAAGACAAAGACAGATTGGCCAGTGTGATCATGAGGGCTCAGGCCTCACAATGAAATGTAAAGCAGCATGCGCAAAAAAAGAATCCAATGAACCAAACTTTACAAGTAGCTGCAGACATGATTTTTAATAGTTTAGCAGGATACAGCATGACACAAACTTACCCCACTGCAGAATAAATGGTGCTGCCTGTCCTGTTTCTAACTCCAATTGTAAACTGTAAAACATATTTCTGCTTCCTTTCCTTTTTTGGGGGGAATCTTGCCTTTTACCGGTTTCGATTTTGCACTGTGCCCCCGTTACATATCAGAAAATGCAACCCAAGGCTCTATTTCTGGTAGCAGCGCCTAGTGGATCAGTGCACCAGAATGATATTTTCTTCTCTGTGTTCCTCATTTTTCGATCAACAGGCTTCAAGCAAATGCTTATTTTTAACAGGAAATAATGAACCATGAGAACCAGCAGCTGAACAGACTTTCAAATGTGTTAAATTGAAATATACAATATTGGTGCCTAGTGATGCCTGTCTAAATATCTGCTGGTTGTCTCGGAATGGTAGCGTCACTCTCACAATATCAGAGCAGAATCTCCTAAGTGCTGCTGCACTGTGTTCATTTTACCATCCAAGCCATTAGGTATGTTTGACTGTGCCTTATTTTTAACAGAGTGCCTGCCCCCCTTCAAAAGAACGTTTCCCTTTACCAGTCATTGGCTCGCCGCCCTTGTGTGCGCTACCTTTCATTTTAAATTGGGCAGGCGTCCTCGGGTGGAACATTTCCAAAAGCAGCAAACACCCTGCCTATCTACAAAAGTGCAGCAACAGATTTCACCAGGGTGCACTTTTTCACATTAACATTAAATCAGGGCAGAAGCAGACAGGGGAATAGTGGGAGTCCCAACCTTGTTTGCAGAGCGCGTGTTTATTTTTTTCCCCCCCGCAAAGTACATTTGAGGAGGCTGACAGGGCTCAAAATCAGGGGATTAGTTGCAGAATTTAATGTGGGCGAAGTCTGCTGTCCATTATGACGGCCAGACCGTTCTGTTAGAATGACACATAAATAACCTATTATGTCCCCCACCCATGGAAATTCAAATGCACCTGTCAATTTGATAAAGCACTCGCCCAGAGGGAAGCATTGTTTACATTTTCACTCTAGTCTTCTGAAAAGTGAGATCCTAATTATTTTTTCCCTTGGAAATTAATGCCGGGTGTGATTGAAGTGCAAAAAAAAATCTGTGAACGTCATCCATAAATGGCGATAAATGTATTCCAGGTTTTTTTGTGTTTTAATGAGACCTGTAATGTTTACACTGTAGACTCATTACTTTCTTAATGTGCAGCCGCTAGTTCATTGACTACAATGAGAAAGGTTAAAGCAAAGCTGACAAGTGTTGTGCCTTTGTGTGATATAGATGAATAGAGAAAAGCACATGCATAAACTCACACGCATACATATATTAACCATGTTTGCAATATATACATATGTGCACATGGCTGTACAGTGCATTCTCATATGCATCCTTCATATACAGAAAAAAAAACATGTACATAACATATAATATAAGATATAAATAATAAAACGTTTGCACTTTGATTTTTTGGTACAGAGCTTTTGAAATAGTGATATATCAACAATGAAAGAGGATTTCTCTCTGGAAGTATCGGAATCCTTTAAATTCCCCCCTTGTCTTTCAGTCAAATTTGGTTGTCTTTTATAACTTCCTTTTCTCATCCATCACCAATACTGAGAACAGGTCAGGGGAATTTGCACCACATCTAGATGTTAGACTGGGTGCATCTGCCTCAGACATTTTTATTCATCTGGATAGTTCAGGCTCAAGACAAAGTCACACTGAATTCATTATCAGATAACTTATTGGAATGACTGCTCTTCATAGTTACCCTCCAGAGAATGACAATAGCTGTCAGCATTGCACCTCGCGGGTTTGCGTGGTTAGTGAGTAGCACAGTTACAGAATAACTGTTAGAGTTTTTCTAACAGTGGATCTCCCATGGGATTGCTCATGGCAAATTGGATTAAACTCTGTTCCATAATGACAGGAACATTATGCCATACATTTTTTCTGCTGTTGAAATGGAGATGGGCCTGGGCAGGCCTGTTTCTCCAGGCTCCGAGGCCTAATCCCTGAAAATAAAAACAGTCAGAACTCAATGGTTGTTTGGTGAGGCAGGTTTGTGGATTGAAAAGCACTTGAACATTTCTGAATCCAGGTCAGAAAGAAACATCTTGAAAAGGTGTAAACAGATGGGTAGAATAGGTGTGCAGGCCCCAGTTGCATGGGCAGCTGTGGTTGGAGAGTAAACAGTATTGAAGCAGCATGAAAAGATGGGTCTATGAATGTACAACTTTCTTACCTTTCTGAAGTTCTTGAACGTAGGAACAAGAGGAGGCCATTCAGCCCCTCAAACCTGTTCTGCTGCCATTCAATTAGATCATGGCTTATCTGTATCTCAATGCCATTTATCCATGTTAGTTCCACTTCCAGACTACCCTGACAAAAAAAACTATCAATCTCAGTTTTGAAAATTTCAATCAACCCAGGTATCCTCTGCTTTTTTTGGGCAGAGATTCTAGATTTTCACTATTCCTTGTGTTAAAAAAAAGCGCTTCCTGATTCCACACCTAAACGGCCTAATTTTAAGATTAGACTGCTTTGTCCTGGATTCTGCACCAGAAGAGATAGCTCCTCTTTACCTTGTCTGTTGAATTTTTGTTATGGTCTTAAATTTCTTGATTGTCTCACTCAATTCGCTTTCGAAACTCACGGTAATTCAAGCTAAGTTTCAGCATCCTGTGCTCCTAATTGAACCGTTAAACCCTGCTATCATTCTGACAAGCCTGCACTGTGGCCTTTCCAAGCCCTTTACAGTGACTTGACATCAAACACCAAACGCAATGGGCAGCATTTTATGCCTCGTGGGCGGGCGTGCGCCCGACCCGATCGGATGTAAAATAGTGCGCCATGACGTCGGGTGAGCGCCCCGATATTTCGGTCGGCGGGTGCGCGCGAGAGTCGGCGGTGCGCCCGCCGACAATGAAGGGGCCTATTAAGGCCGTTAAAGTTTCAGTTAGCGGGGATTTTTCGCCGCCCGTCCCATCATTACGGTCGGCGGGCGGGCGAATCGGCCAGGCTGCCTTTTGCATTTTTGAGGAAACCTCGTTCAAGGGCGGGATGAGGTTTCCGAGATTAATTAAAAAGCACATTAAAATGTGTGGACTTAATTTTCAACATCCGTATGTTGAGGTGACTCATTCTGAGGCGTGGACGTTGTTTCCCGACTTTACAGTCTGTCTTTGTTGATTTTAAATGCGTCAGCTTCCTGAGGCAGCTCTCTGCCTCCAGGGAGCTTTCCTTCCACGCTCCCCCCTGCACCTACGCTGACTTCAGCGCTCGCCCTCCTCCCCCCCCCCACCCCCACAACCAGGCAGCTCTGAGTGTTTCAGCGCGCCTTTCGTGCTGGCTGGCCATTGATTGGCCAGCCAGTGTCAAATCACAGCCGGGGGGCCAATTGTGGGCCTGTTTCCCGGCCATTCCCGGCCCCACCGACCACGCCTGCGCACTGAGGTCAAAATCCTGCCCAATGTCTGTGTTGATGTAGTTTCACCAAAGTTGTGTGCAACTGAACCGTCGATTCCTCAACTTATGAATAACACATAATTCTGTTCACTTTCTAAATTTCTTTTAAAAATTCCTTCGTGGGATTTGGACAGCGCTGGCCAGGCCAGCATTTATTGCCCATCTCTAATTGCCCTTGAGAAGGTGATGGTGAGCCTATCCACTCGTTTTTAGTGATTTCTACACGTGGGCCCCTAAATCTCCCTGCTCCTCCATAATTATAGTTTCAGCCATAATCTAATGGAATGATGGAACAAGCTCGAGGGGCTGAATGGCCGACTTCTGTTCCTAAGTTCCTACTAATGTTGCTTCAGATGAGTTCAGCACAGATTAGGGGTTGATCTCTGACCTTCCTATTCAGTATTGTTCAGGACTACAGCATGCAATGCATTTACTCAATAGACTATCGTGAAGCTTGATGTTCAGCTTTTCGGAGGTTTAATACACAGTGGCCGATCTAGTGGTTGTCAGGAGACACTAGACTGAGTAATCTGCTGAGCCAGGAAAGTCAAACCACTGACCAGTTGGGTCGGGATGGTTGAAATGGAGGGATTAACTCGAGCGTTGCAAAGGAAAAGGCCCTTTATTCAAAATTTCTTAACCAATAATTGGGAAATTAAAGGGACGATACACATTTTATTGATATGAATAAATTTGGCTGCATGGTACCAATCTCAGTTTGGATTTCAGTGGTCACACTGAATATTAAGTCCAGTACATTTTGTTCATGGTCGATCTACTGTAAGAACAAAATGACGAATTGGTTACAGTCCATTAATGTTACCCTTTTGCTTCATGTTTTACTCTCATTCAGTACCAGGGACATCATTCAATTTCACAAGGACAGAAATAAAACAAAACTTTTGCTTTGAATATCAGATACAATTCCTTACTTGCATTTTCTTAAGTTGTCAGGACGATTTTACGTTAGTTATTTCATATCCATATCGTTCTTTACTTAAGGTATAGATTCCCTTTTGAATTTATAAAACTGTTGTGGCTCATCTTTGCATGAAGCATTGTAGAATGTATCACTTCCACTTACTACTTTAGGTCCCAGTGATCACGATGTATTGCTGCCAGCCATTGACAAAGTAGAAGATGTAATAGTTTCTGATTTTTTTTTAACCATGAATTAGCAAGTCATAACATATTCAGTAAATATTCAGGTGATTTGCTTTTGGTTAGCTCCTTTTCAGCAGTTTTACTAAGTTCATAATTGTGTTTAGATGATGTCGACAATTTGAACGCCCTAATATTTGTGAGTATTTTAATGCTGCTGGTCCTCTATTGTTACCTGCCGCTTGTGTGAGTGGGTCAGTGAGTGAGTGGGTGGGAGTGGGTGAGTGAGTGGGAAAATGAGTGGGTGAGTGAGCTGAGGAGGTGAGTGAGTAAGTGAGTGCGTGATTGAGTGGGAGGGTGAGATGAGGAGGTGGGTGAGTGATTGAGTGGGTGAGTGAGAGTAGTTTAGTGATTGGGTGGGTGAATGAATGAGTGGGTGAGTGAATAAGTGGATGAGTGAATGAATGGGTGAGTGAGTGAGTGGGTGGGTGAGTGGGTGGATGAGTGAGTGGGCGGGTGAGTGAATGAATCAGTGAGTGAGTGGCAGGTGAGTGAATAAGTGGGTGTGAGTAAGTGGGTGAGTGGGTGGGTGAGTGAGTGAATAAATGGGTGTGAGTGGGTGAGTGAGTGGGTTAGTGAGTGGGTGGGTGAGTGGGTGGGTGAGTGGGTGGGTGAGTGAATGGGTGAGCAAATGGGTGTGAGTGATTGGGCGGGTGAGTGGGTGAGTGAGTCAGTGAGTGAGTGGGCGGGTGATTTACTGAGCCAGTGTGAGTGGGCGGGTGAGTGAGCGGTCACTCTCACCTCACCTGACTGAGCAGGTGAGTGAATGAGTGGGTGAGTGAGTGGGTGGGAGAGTAGGTGTGAGAATGAGGGCTGAGTGAGTGCCTGGGTGAGTGGGCGGGTGAGTAAGTGGGTGGGTGAGTGAATGGGTGAGTGGATATGAGTGGATGGGTGAGCGGATGAGTGAATGAATGGGCGAGTGAGTGTGAGTGGGTGAGTGAGCGGGTGGGTGAGTGGGTGGGTGAGTGAATGGGTGTGAGTGATTGGGCTGGTGAGTGGGTGAGTGAGTGAGTCAGTGAGTAAGTGGGCGGGTGAGTTACTGAGCTGGTGTGAGTGGGCGGGTGAGTGAGTGGGTGAGTGGCTGAGTGAATGAGTGGGTGAGTGAGTGGATATGAGTGGGTGGGTGGGTGAATGACTGGGTGGGTGAGTGATTGAGTCAGTTGGGTGAGCGTGTGGATATGGGTGGGTGAGTGAGTGGGTGAGTGAATGATTGGGTGAGCAAGTGGAGGTGAATGGGTGCATGAGTGGGTGGGTGAGTGAGTGAGTGAATGATTGGATAAGTGACTGGGTGAGTAAGTGGGCAGATGGGTGGGTGAGTGGATCAGTAGGTCTTTGAGTGGGTGAATGAGTGGGTAAGTGAGTGAGTGGGTGAGTGAGTGGGCGAGTGGGTGAGTGATTGAGTGGGTGGGTGAGCAGGTGAATGTATGGATGTGTGTGGATGTGAGTGAGTGGGTGAGTGAATGAGTGGGTGAGCGAGTGGGTGAGTGAGTGGATGTGACTGGATGTGTGAGTGGGTGGGTGAGTGGGTGAGTGATTGGGTGGGTGAGTGAGTGAGTGGGTGAGTGAATGAGTCAGCGGGTGAACGAGTGCGTGTGGATGTGAGTGGGTGAGTGAGTGGGTAAGTGAGTGGGTGAGTGAATGAGTCGGCGGGTGAACGAGTGCGTGTGGATGTGAGTGGGTAAGTGAGTGGGTGAGTGAGTGGGTAAGTGAGTGGGTGAGTGAATGAGTGGGTGAGTGAGTGGATGTGAGTGGGTGCATGAGTTGTTGAGTGAGTGGATGAGTGGATAAGTGAGTGACTGTGCGAGTGAGTGATTGGATGAGTGGGTGGGTGAGTGGGTGAATAAGTGAGTGGGCGTGGGAGTGAGTGAGTGGATGAGTGGGTAAGTGAGTGAGTGGGTGGATGTAAGTGGCTGGGTGAGAGTGTGGGTGAATGAATCGGAGGATGAGTGGGTGGGGGAGCGAATGAGTGGGTGGGTGATTGGGTACGTGGGTGAGTGGGTGAGCGAGTGGATATGAGTGGGTGGGTGAGTGAGTGAGTGGATAAGTGAGTGACTGCGTGAGTGAGTGGGTGGGTGAGTGGGTGAGTGAGTGAGTGACTGCGTGAGTGAGTGTGTGGATGAGTGGGTGAGTGAGTGGGTAAGTGACTGGGTGGGTGAGTGGCTGAGTGAGTGGGTGGGTGAGTGGGTGAGTGAGTGGCTGGCTCAGTGAGTGGGTGAGTGAGTGGGTGAGTGGGTGAGTCAGTGAGTGGGTGGATGAGTGGGTGGATGAGTGGGTGGGTGAGTGGGTGGGTGAGTGGGTGAGTGAGTGGCTGGCTCAGTGAGTGGGTGAGTGAGTGAGTGGGTGAGTGGGTGGGTGAGTGAGTGGGGGAGTGAGTGGCTGGCTCAGTGAGTGGGTGAGTGAGTGGGTAAGTGAGTGGGTGAGTGAGTGGGTAAGTGAGTGGGTGGGTGAGTGAGTGGATGAGTGAGTGGGTGAGTGAGTGGGTGAGTGAGTGGGTGGGTGAGTGGGTAAGTGAGTGGGTAAGTGAGTGGGTGGGTGAGTGAGTGGGTAAGTGAGTGGGTGGGTGAGTGGGTAAGTGAGTGGGTAAGTGAGTGGGTGGGTGAGTGGGTAAGTGAGTGGGTAAGTGAGTGGGTGGGTAAGTGAGTGGGTAAGTGAGTGGGTGGGTGAGTGAGTCACGGTGTGAGGTCATGGGTTTGGAATATGCTGTCACAGGAGTCCTGGTGAGTTCCTGCAGTGCACCTTGCAGATAGTATACACAACTGCCACTGTGCAATGGTGGTGGAGGGAGTAAATGTTGAAGGTGGTGCGGGTGCTAATCATGCAGGTTGCTTTGTCCTGGATGGTATTGAGCTCCTTGAGTGAGCTGCACCCATCCAGGCAAGTGGTGGCTACTCCAGCACACTCCTGACTTGTGCCTTGTAGATGGTGTTCAGGCTTTGGGGAGTCAGGAGGTGAGTTACTTACCTCAGATTTCCCAGTCTCTGATTTGTAGCCACAGTATTTATATGGCTGGTCCAATTCAATTTCATAATGTTGCTAGAGGGGTATTCAGTGATGGTAATGCCATTGAATGTCAAGAGGCGATGGTTAGATTTTCTCTTGTAGGAGATGGTCATTGCCTGGCACTTGTGTGGTGCGAATGTTGCTTGCCACTTATCAGCTCAAGCCTGGATATTGTCCAGGCCTTGCTGCATTTGGACATGGACTGCTTCAGTATCTGAGGAGTCACGAACGGTGCTGAACATTGTGCAATCCTCAGCGAACATCCCCACCTCTGACCTTATGATGGAAGGAAGGTCATTGATGAAGCAGCTGAAGATGGTTGGGCCGTGGACACTATCCTGTGGAACTCCTGCAGTGATGTCCTGGGACAGAGTTCGAACAGAGATTAAACAGAATTCTAGGGTAAGTATTCAGGTAAGTAGCACATATCTAACACAAGCTTCTGACACTGAGATCAATGTAAGAGACATTCATGGAGGGTCCCAGGCAATGCAAATCAGCCCAGGCCAATTACAGTGCATGTGCACACATCAGGGCATTCAGGGTTTCGATGCACAGCAGCAACCTAAGTTCAGTGCATCACTCCTCCTGATACCAGAACATCTTGCCCATTAGGTCAAATAGGCAAAAGCTTGGTCAAAGATTTAGGTTTGAAGAAGTGTCTTAAAGGAATAAAGAGATGTAGAGAGGCCGAGAGGTTTAGAGAGGGTATTCCAGAGCTTGGGCCCCAGGCAGCTGATTGCACGGCCACCAATGGTGGAGCAATTAAACTTGTGGATGCACATGAGGTCAGAAATCTAAGTATCATTGAGGCTCTTCAACCAATCAGAGTTAAGAATCTTCACTGAGACATGCGGGGTCTAAATTTGATAGTCCCCTTAAATGGAGGAAGACCAAGAAGACAGAGATGATGAAGATGGACTGTCACTCAATTTCATACTCATGGCCATCAGCTGACACAGCGAACGACTGCAGAATGAAGGCATCATGACTGTTGCCAGGAAACCGGACATTGGCTTGTACGATTCGGTGTCCATGGTCACACAGCAGCTGGACATTGAGGGAGTGGAATCCCTGCCAGTTCCAGTATAGGGCAGAGTTGACATGATGTCTGCAAAGTGATGTGCATGTAGTCAATGGTACCCTGCACTCTGGGGGAACCTCCAGTCTTAGGAAAGCCATATGCTCTCTCTGAATGAAATCTAGTTAACCCTCAATGAAAAGTGAGCCCCAGTGAGCTCCCTCACGCAACAAAGGGCGGCGAGATGTTGCAAATATCTCCAGCTCCAACCTGCAAGGAGCCAAACACACAAAGGTTCATTGCCATGGTCGCCTTCACAGTCACTGTTAATGCCATTCTGGCCCTGCTCTGAGGTCGTGGTTTTGGGGCTCAGTCCTGAGCCCCGGGTGGGGCTAGGCATAGAGGACAGACAGGAGCTAAAAATAGCCCAGCTGGTCAGCATGCCAGTTGGTTCCATCTTGGCATTTTTCTGGAGGTGAGCTGGCGAGTTGTCTGGGTAGCCAACATAGCTCATTCTATACCTATTGAGGCCAATTAACGGATGCTAACTGGAGGCCCCCAGGTCACCACAGGTGGCAAAAGTCAGTTGGGGCACCTGGAGGTGGCATCTGGTGACAGGCCGGGTGGCCACCATTCCATGCAGGCCTAGAGGAGCAAGATCCACTCCAAGTCACTCAGCACCCTGACTTAGAAATATATCCCCATTTCTTCACTGTCGCTGGGTTAAAATCCTGGAACTCCCTCCCTAACAGCACTGTGGGCGCACCTACACCACATGGACTGCAGCGGCTCAAGAAGGCAGCTCACCACCACCTTCTCAAGGGCAACTAGGGATGGGCAATAAATGTTACCCTAGCCAGCGATGCCCACTCCCATGAACAAATGAAAAAAACTCTTACATTTATAATTTAACGGAAAGTCATATAAAGGCTGGGGCATACACATGGGATTAAAGTAAAAACTGAAATATCAGAAACAAACTTTTTTTCACGTTCAGTATGTTCAGACATTTTATTATAACCCTTGAAGTAAATATTTATGGACAAATACAGGATGAATATAAAGATTGACAATTGTTAGGGTGCACTGATTAAATAAGCTTTTATCCTATTGGTTTGCTTAATAATGTAATGAAACATTATGAAAGTAATTTTGAAACAAAATGACAGTAATAATGAAACAACTGAATCTTTGTGGATATTTAACTCACTCCTTCCTAAGCTTTGTGTTGAGTTTGCTTTATTTTGCTTTATTCTTCTGTTAGATAATTTAGTCACCTTGGGCAAAGCCATTATTTTAAGCGTTTAGTTCTGTCGTAACTATGGTTTTATTTAGTGTGTAATGTACCTTTAAGAATAATGCGTGTTAGGCAAGATCACATGATCCGTAGTGTCCAATAGGCGAGTAGCGTGGACTCCCTCTTCAGTTAGTGTAGAGATAGAGTTGGAGTTGAAAGCACACGTGTAGTTGCTGCTGAGTATATTGTAAATAAACTTAATATTTCCACCCAAGAATTGCCTGCAGACCAACTCTATCATTAATAGCACAACTCAGACACCCTACAACAACTTAACACTCTGCAATGCTCAAACACCTCTAATGTTCCAGCAATAAAATTGATGGTCAGAACTAGATTTATAGTATAATATGTTACAAAATTAAAAGACTTTAAAAAAATTAAATTAAAAATTTAGCCTTTTGCCTTTTCTTCCTCCCCCTCCTGCTCTCTTTTATTAACTTACATTTATGGCTTAATTTATTTTGAACTGACTGACTGTATTCTAAGTATTCCACATCTTTATTTCCACTCTGTATTGAGGTGCAAATCATTGTGCGCAGCTTTTCCCCCAGACCCCTGAAACATTTTTTTTGGGAGTTCGGAGCCAGTTCAGACAGATTCGGTGGAAATGAAGCATCAGGCAATGGCCGCAAAATTTGATAAGGCCCAACGCTGTCGCGGGGATTGCCATGTGTGTTTAAGCCGTGTTAAACTTTATCCTGTCTGCTCACTTGCACCATTGTGGCGTGCAGTCAATGTGAAGCGCACTGTTCAGTCACTGCTGTCTGAGCAGGGGGCGCAAAATCATTAGGGGCTAGCACTACTTAAAGCTAGTTTGTGCAGCCAGCCTGCATTTCTTAATGGGGAGATGCATTCTGGTTGCAGCAATTGCTGGAAATGGTTGCAGAAGAGAGTGTGACCAAGAAGAGCACTGACTGATGGAACAACCTGGCAGAGAGCAGGCTACCAATGGTGCTGCGCTGGAGTCCTTGTTCAAGGAGGTGCAGAGAAGGAGAGATGTTACCCACCAGCAAGGGGGTCCAGGAAACACAAGAAATTGGCGCAGGAGTAGACCACATGGCCCATCGAGTGGGCTCCTCCATTCAACACGATCATGGCTGATTGCGGCCTTCAACTCCATTTTGCCTCCAGACAAACTCTTCAATGGCAGTGGGAGCACGTATCTGTGGATTGTAGCCCAGAGGACCTAGACGCAGTGCCGAGTTCAATGATCTCACATGAGGTCAGGAAATGCACCTTCGAACACCTTATCCCACCAACTGCACCATTAGCCTCAGACACTGCTTAGATCACCACACCTACCAACAATGCCTGTCATTCACAACTTGTAACATTGATATGCCTCATACACGTAGCACAGCTGCAAGCTTCACACTCACATCTCCCAGCTTGCACATATTGCCAGCCATTCAACCATAGCTGCCACATCACCCAAGCACACTCAGTGGCACACTTCTCTCTTGCAGGACCACAACGGGAGGCAGCAGGAGCTAACTGGCAGAGGTCAGGGACCAAGGCTGCATGTCCTCCACCCCAATGGAGGATACAGTGCTTACCACCACTGGAGCAGCCATGACTGAGACCAGAGCCAGTAGCAGCACTGACACCATTGGAAGTGGCAATGTCCTCATACCTAACCCTCCTTCTTACAACCCACTTCCCCCCCCATCCCACAATCTCCCCTGATTTACAAGATGCAGATGGTGTAAACATGCACCTCCTGCTTTCGCCACCTACCCTCAAAACAACCCCACCCTTTGTGCCTTTCTCCTTTCAGATATCCGAGAACTGCAAACCTGGTCAGGCAGTGGTGGAAGAGAAGAAGGCAGAAGAGCCGGAACGCAACGATGAAGAAGAGAGGCCATCACTTTCTCTCACACTCAGTTACAAGAGCTCAGTTACTGATACTGAGCGTGCTTAGAGGCGGGACCTGCACGCGGTGCGACTCTGAGCAAGTGTGACCTGCATCCCAGGTGGGGGCAAGGGTAGCGCAGGTGCCAGCTCGCCGGAGAGTGAGGCAGAAGTGTTTCTGATGACCCGGATGCCATTTTAGGCCCAAAATGGTTTGGGCGCGACACAGCCGGACTTCCCCAAGAGTAAAACTGCGCATCTGTGGTGGCTGCTGGCTGGTTGTGCCTGGGTAAGGTCACTTGAAAAATGCAACTGGAACAAAATAAGAAATGTAGAAAGGAGAAGTTATGAACATTTGTTTTTAATGGTCAAAAATGCTGGGAGCCTTCACTTCGAGTTTTTAACACTCTGCAGTCAGTGATCTGAAGAGGTGCTGAATTGGCAAAACTTTTTCAGCTTAGTACTAATCTTTTGCCTGTCCCAACTTGCCGTGCTAACACAGTAAAGCTACTGCACTGGGTGTACACATATATGTATAGTTCTATCATCACAGATCCCTACCTTGCACAGTTTTCATACTATTTTGTCTGTTTTTATTAGCGTGGGGAATCATATAGCACAGAAGGAAGGCATTTGGTGCATCAAGTCTGTACCAGCCCCCTAAAAGGGCCGTCCAATCAGTTACACCCCCCCTGCCTTTTCCCCAAAGCTCTGCAACTTTATAATTTTTAAACAGAGAGCCAATTCCCTTTTGAAAGTTCCCATTGAGTATGCTTCCGCCACCCTTTCAGGTGGTACATTCCAGATCATAACAACTCGCTGAGTTAAAAACAAATGTACATTGTAAAAATAGTGTCGCCTTGCGTCGACTCTGATATTTCTCCGAACTGAATGAAATTTGTATTACCATGGTAATGAATGGTTAACTAAATGTCATTGGGCACACTTAAAGGCAAGTTCTATAAGAGCTAGTCGATCTTGAGTGCAACTTGGCTTGTTTAAGTTCTGCATGTCGCCATTGCAATGCCAAACAGCCACTGCACTAGCTTTATGCTAGGTTTGTACACTGCTGTGACCTTTAAACTGCACAGTCTAATCACCCTGGTACAGCAATGGACAAGTTTTAAAAGCATTCGAAAAATTCCATTGCGAAGTTTATGCTCCAAGCTGCCATGTACATGATCTTTAATTTGCAAACGTGAATGTGAAAACACTAGGAGGATCCATATCAAAGGAGAGTCCATTTTCTGCATGTTACTTATTTATGTGTTTTTGTAGGAGGTGAAATCGATTTCATTGATTTTTACCTTTTATTCACTCCACACTCCTGCTAATCACAGCAGCAGGAGGATGGTGCTCGATGTGGAGGCTATCAGATCTTGTAAACAAAGAGCACTCTCAAAAATCTCAACCTTGTCCTACACAAAAACCAAGTCCTGTACATGTATTATTTTTGAAATGAGAGTCGTGACAAGCAGTCAGTGTTAATCGTTGAAAATGTTTGAAGAATTACAGCACGTTAAAAGAAAACTCACGGGAACAATGAGCAGCCGTGACTGCACCAAACAAACTCTCCAGAACTTGCAATATGCTAACCTGTCATTACTTGTCTTCACTGCCAGTTTTCGTATCTCTTTTGTTACTAAGGATGGTTTTCAGTGGTGTGTCACCGCTCACTAAGAAAATATTTTGTGGTTTCTTCTCAGCTAAGGTGTTGGAACCTAGCCATGTGGTTGACGTAGCCTGTATGGAAAACCTGTGACCACCTCTCAAAGTGACTGAACGAGGCTGCGCTATGTTCAATGCTGGCTTATTTTTTTTTCTGTGCCCCTTTAAAGGTGTCCCAGGAGCTGCATAGCCACTGGACTTGGGTGGTGCTGACATGCTACACTCCAATTTGAAAAGCCATTGTATTCAGTATCCCCCCCCTCGTCCCTGTTTTGCGAAAATACATGGAATGCATGCCAATTATTTTAAGCTGTCTTGACTGACGCGAAATACTAAATGATAATAATTTGATGCACTTATGTGTCACAACCTTTCCACGTTTGCTGTGTGCTGTTCAGATAGGTTGCGTCTTTGAACAATGACTAATCAAATTCATATGGGGGGGGTGGGTTTGTGGGGGGGGGGGGGTCTTCCTTATCTCACTAGGTGGCAGTGTACGACTACATCTGGAATGATGAGCTCACCATGCACCCGTCCTGGAGCTGTGCATCCCAGGAGTGCAATCAAACCTGTGGTTCAGAGGCCGGCTGCGGAGAGATCACCACTCATGTGTCCATCTACATCATACACCTCAGTGGCTTGCAAGAGCTGTACAGGCATTTCCTTCGGCTGCCTGATGGTGCCATTGTTGAGGTATTTAAAAGAAAATATATTTTATAGCCTTGTTTAAGGGTTGTTACAAACTGGAACATTAACCGATTAAGCCTAGAATGTGCTGTGTGCATTTAGATACGGAATGGTTTAACCAGACATGCCTTTATTTATTTCCTCCCTGCATTGGCACAACATGACACAATATAATTTGCATTAAAATAGAATGGTTGTCAAACGACACAAGCCAGTCTCAGCCCTTAAGAGCTCAAAAGAATATCTCCAGCAATCCATATTTGCCACTATTCGTCTTCATTTTTTTTTTAAACTGAGCAGCAACATGGTCGCATTGATTCTCTTTTCCTCCAAATTATCATCAGTTTTGTGTTACACTTTTATTACTGTCGATGAAATGTTGTGACATTGTTGCACGCAGCAGGCTACAGTAAAATCTTTTATCATGCGCAGTAAAATGCTGGTAATTTGTAACTTGGGTTTTACGACCAGGAAAATGTATGAAGTTCATTATCCAATTGCCAAATAAATATTTCCTTAAATTTATTCAGTCACGGAAGAGAGATTTGGGGCATTTTAAGAAAAGTGGCGGCTCTGGCATTTTATAGGTAATAGAAAATATTGATTGCATCTACGATTTTCAGTTTGACGACCTGATTAAAGAAAGAAAGACTTGCGTTTATGTAACACCCTTCACAAACACAGGATGGCCCAAAGAACCTTACAGCCAATTAAGTAATTTTGAAGTGTTGTCGCTGTTGTAATGCAGCACATGCACGGAGTAACCTCCAACAATGTGATAATCATAGAATTATGGAATAGTACAGCCCAGGAGTTGGCCATTTTGGCCTGTCGAGTCCACGTTAGCTCTTTCGAAAAGCAGTCCAGTTCATCTCACTTGGGCTGCTGCGGCTCAGAGGGTGACACTCTCATCTCTGAGTCAGAAGGCTGTGAGTTGATGTGTCACCTCAGCACTAAAATTACATCCTGTGCAGCACTGAGGGTGTGCTGGATGGTCAGTGGTGCTGTCTTTTGGATGAGAGGTTAAACCGAGGCCTCGCCTTCCCTCTCAGGTGGATGTGTAAGATCCCATGGTGCTACAGAGGAGTTATTCCCGACCAATACATATGCCTCAACGTCACAAATACAAATAACCTGCTCATTATCACATTGCTGTTTGTGGGAGCTTGCTGTGCGCAAACGGGTTGCTGCATTTCCTACATTACAACTGTGACTGATTTTGATTGGCTGTAAAGCACTTTGCGATGTCCTGTGGTCATGAAAAGGGCTATATAGATACGAGTCTTTATTTCACTCTGTCCCTATTTTCTTACAACTTTTTTCTCCTTCACCATTTTGTCCAATTTTCTTTCGAAGATCACTGTTGAATCTGTCTCCACCACCTTATCAGGCAGTTTTCCTCATCATGTTGCGTTTGGTTCTTTTGCCAGTCAACTGCAATCTGTGATCTCTGGTTCTCGATCTTTCAGCCATTGCAATCAGCTCCTCTTTATTAACTCTAAGAAATCCTTCATGATTTTAAACACCTCCAACAAATCTTGTCTTAGTCTCCTCTGCTCTAAGCTGAACATCCTTAGCTTCTCCAGTCCATCCAAACTGTAATCTCTCATTCTAGTACATCACTTACATACCTTCACTGAAGCCTTCAAATCCTTCCTAAAGTGAGGTGCCCAGAACTGGACAGAACACTCCAGTTCCGGGTGAACTAGTATTTTATATAGGTTTAGCACAACTTCCTGGCTTTGATGCTGGCTCTGGTGGCACAGTGGTAACTTCACTGGACTAGTAATCCAGAGGCCCAGGCTAATGTTCTGGGGGCATGGGTTCAAATCCCATTAATTAATTCAATAGTCTAGTTTCAGTAATGCTCACCATGACAGCTATTATTGATTGTTGTGCAAACCCACCTGCCCTTTAGGGGAAGAAATCTGCCATCTTTACCTGGTCTGGCCTCCATGTGACTCCAGACCCACAGCAATGTGGTTGACTCTTAACCACCCTATGAAATGGCCTAGCAAGCCACTCAGTTCAAGGGTCATTAGGGATGGACAGCAAATGCTGGCCTTGCCAGTGGCATCCACATCCCATGAAAGAATAAAGAAAGCCCAGGATTCCTTATTAACAGTTTTGTTAACCCAGTGTTCCCTCAAATTCTTTTTTTGCAAGGGGGAGGTGGGGGGGCGGGGGGGTGGGGGGGGGGTGCATGGGCAATTTGTTCAATTGCGGTGACCCTTTAAATTACTTTTGTGTGGCTTGGCACCCCCGATAGTTAAAGAAGCTGACTAGTGTGTGGCCTTCTGTGTTTCTATGTGCTCGTGCTGCTCAGAGGGAACATTGGTCCTTACACCTTCAAAGATTTATCTTGTGTTGTCTCTCCTCATTCTTCCTACCAGAATGTATCACCACATACTTTCCTGCCTTGAATTTTGTCTGCCATTCCACCAGTCAGTCTAGGTCCCCTCAAAGTCTATTACCATCTTCTCCACGGTTTACTGCACTTTCATCTCTGATTATGACCTGAAGTTGTCTAAGTGATATTGATTGAGAGATAAATATTCACAAGCACACTGGGCACAACTCCCCCGCTCTTCTTTGTAATCATGGCATGGGATCTTTCACAGTTACTCAAGAGAGCTGACAGTTTAACCTCTCGTCCAAACAGTACCTCAGATACTGCGGCACTCCCACTGCACTGGAGGGTTAAACTGGAGTTTTGTGCTGAAGTTCAGGAGTGAGATGTGAACCCATAACCTCTTAACTCAAAGGCAAGAGTGCTACCAACTGAACCACGGGTGACACCAATATTTAACTGAGCAATAAGGATATCCAGGGCCTGGGAGGTTTGGGGGTGGGGGGCAGTTTTGCACATGGTACTAATCACTGGGGCCCATGTATTTGGTGGGTTCTGGCTTGGGCAGCACTGCCTCTCTCTCCAGTGGCTGCTTCACGCCTCAATGTGCCTGCAAACAAGTGTGCAGCTGGCCCTCCACTCCGGGACTTAGTTCCGTAGTATAAACGGTTATTGGAGGAAGAGCCCAAGTCCAAGTGGCCATTTGTTTTGACAGCCAGGGTGCATTCTAGGTAATGAAATCTGCCCTTGGCCACACTCACGTCCTCCTGTGCAGTCACCGGCCCACTAAAGGACCATAGGAGTTCAGATGGTGGAGTGGGCCGGAGAGGCCAGGGGAAGTGGTACTTGTAGCAACAGTGAAACCTGGGCAGCTAGATAGCAGATAGGACGGGGAAGAAGCACATCTTGCTATCTTCACAGCCGTCACAAACTCCTCCTCCATGATAAAATCTCTAAACCTCCCTGGTCCAGGGGTGGGGTGGAGTGGGGTGGGGGAGAGTGAGGGAGTGAGTGTGAGACTGAGTGAGTAAGTGTGAGAGTGTGTGAGTGAGTGAAAGTGAGTTAGAGAGTGAGTGAGTGAATGTGTGCGTGTGGGTGTGTGGAGAGTGAGGGACAGGAAAATAACTCTAAGACTGGGAATGAGCTACACACATACACACCCCAACACACACCCCCACCCCCAACCCTCCCCCTCATCCTCCTCTTCCTCCCCAAAATCCTATCCACACACCAGGCCGGGTGAGGAGGAATAACCCAGGCTGAAAGGCAACCCACTTCCGACCCCCACTTTCATCTGAATTCCACCAAGGCCAGCTCGGAGTGTGCGCCACCAGAGGCGAATGCAAGGTCGGTGTTAGTTAAACCTAACCCTTCACCTCAGCCCTGGTCCCCTCCCCATTCCATGGTGACCAGGACTTGGGGTCTGGCCTGTCTCTTTCTAGCTTTGCTTCTTAATCAAAAAGGCAAAAAAAAAAAGGTTTTATTAGTTTGCTCTGCTGCTTGGCACTTTTTAATAGTCATTTCTATTAAGTATTCATTTTTTAAAATTATCAATTTATTGCATTGACATTGTCTTTTTTTTGCTGAGCAAGATATTTATATTTTCTCCATACCTTAACTTTTTGTTTGAAATGAATGCTTAAGGTTGTGCCAAAGCAGATCTCAGGCAGCTGCTGCTAGGTTTCTTGCTGAAGGGGGATGAAAGGCTCACGAGAAGTCTGGTTGTTTTTTTGGAGGGCTGGCAAAAGGGATTATTTTTGCTCCAGCAGAAACAGGGAGTGTTGGAAATGCTCAGCACATCGGGCAACATCTGTGCAGAGAGAAACAAGACCAGTGACCCTTTGTCTGAACTAGTGTAGTGTGCGGACCTGAAACATTAATGCTGTTTCTCTCTCCATCGATGCTTTTGCTGGCCTGCTGAGTATTTCCAGCATTTTACCTTACAGATTTCCAGCATCTGCAGTACTTTGCTCTCCCATTATATGCCCCATGCTGGGCATTTGGAAGTGTGATGAGCTTCAATTTAAAATGAGAAAATATTTATCATTCAGTGCAAAATGTAAATTTTCTATTCACAAAGCCCACTTGTGTGGATAGAAATAGCACAGTATTGCAGGTCAGTTGGTTGGTACTAATTTACTGGAAGGTTTTTGACATTGTTAAAGTTGGAAGTGAAAACCAGGAGATTGTGCATGAGATCGTTGTTTGCTGTGCTTTTGAGGCTCAAGTCTTTTAGATGTTGCTGTCCGGATATTTCCCAATGCTAATTGCTACTACTGAGTGACTTGCTAGGCCACTTTGGAGAGTAGTTAAGAGTCAGCCACATTGCTGTGGATCTGGAGTCATATGTAGGCCAGACCAGGTAGGGATCGCAGATTTCCTTCCCTAAAGGGACATTAGTGAACCAGATGGGATTTTATGACAATCAATGATATATTTATAGTCACCATTACTGAGACTGAATCCATTACATTTCTACTTCTCTTTAGCTCTGAAGAAGAGTCATACGGACTCAAAACATTGGGAAAAGTTTTCCCCCCATTAGGGGGGAAGTGCAGGAGTGGGCGCGGGTGGGTGCACCTTCGATCGGTGCCTACATTTAATGTGTGGCCCGCCCAGCGTGACATCCGCTCGGAAGCGCTATGCGCTCCCTGTGCGGGAATGGGGGGGATTCCCTCAGCCGGGAGTGTGCTCTTTCACGCGTGCACAGATCTCCCTGAGGCTAAGTGCTGCCTCAGGGAGATCAACTCCGATTTAGAACTTTAAAAAAAGAGGTTTAAAAAAATTTCCCTGCCATATCCCCTCATGTGACACTGTCACGTGAGTTGGGACATGTCCATAACTTCTATTGAAAGATGTGATTAAAATTTAAAAACCCTCATGAACCCTCGTCCCGCCAGTGGATGAGGTTTCCTGCTTTATCTGAAGCCCGCCAGGGCTCCCGGCCTGCCCACTAACTCTAAGGTTGGACGGGCAGTTCCATTAATGTTCCATTAATTACTTTTTCAATGGCCTCAATTGGCCGTTGACAGGTCGGCGGGTGCACAGCTGACTCAGCTGCGTCCCGGCCAACCTGAAAATGGAAATGACGCGGGGTAACGCCAGGAGTTCCCCCCCCCCATGTCATCCCGTGTCATTTTATGCGTCAGCGAGCAGGCCCCGCCCCTGCTTGCCGACTGGAAGATCCTGTCCATTAACTCTGTTTCTCTGTCCACAGAAGGCACCAGACCTATTGGGCTGAATTTTGCCGTTGGCGAGCAGGGGGCGGGGCCCGCTCGCCGACACGCAAAATGACACGGGATGACATTGGGCAGAACCCCCGACATCATCCCACCCCATTTAAATTTTCAGGAAGGCGGGGGCACAGCCAAATCAGCTGCAGGCCCGCCGACCTGTCAATGGCCAATTGAGGCCATTGACAGGATCAATTATACAATTAAAGGACCTGCCCGTCCAACCTTAAGGTTGTCGGGTCGGCCAGGAGCCCCGGCAGGAACTAGAAAAAACATGAAACCTCATCCACCGGCGGGATGAGGTTTCATGTAGGATTTTAAAAACTTTAATAAAGCTTTAGTGAAATTTATTAACATGTCCCATCGCGTGTGACATTGTCGCATGAGGGGGACATGTTAAGGATTTTTTTATTTTTAGTGTTTGAACAACTTTCAGCGATCTCCCCAAGGCAGCACTTAGCCTCAGGGAGGTGTGCACTCTTTCGTGCGCATGCGCGAAAGAGCACACTCTCGCATTTGGGGAATCCCCCCCCGCCTGCACAGGAAGCTCATAGCGTTTCCCGCTGGAAGTCACGCTGGGAGGGCCTTAATTAGCCCGCCCACTTAAAATGGCGGCGAGGCCCACTTCTCCGGCAGGGATCGGCTCCCCACCCACCGGAGATTGGGTCGGGCCGCCCGCCCGACAGGCAGAAAATTCTGCCCATTGAGTTTTTCCAGCATTTTCTGTTTTTATTTCAGATTTCCAGCATCTGCAGTATTTTGCTTTTTTCTTGGGGAGAATTCCTGGCTCTGCAAGCCTGACTTTTAAAAACGGTGACCTGCAGTTCTGATTTTTGTTCGGGGGGGAGGGGGCAGGGAGGTGGGGGGGGCGGGTGGCGGTGGGGGAGGTGGTTGGCAGAGAGCTGGCTTAGAAGTCAGGCCAGCTGCCCCCAGAACGGGTATAGAGACTACCGGGTACAGGAGCGGGCTGGCCAGAAGGCTTGCCTCTGTGCTTTGGCACTTTGCGGAGTTTAATTTAAAAAAATGATTAGAACAAAAAAAGCCCCCCAGTCCTCAGTCCTCAGTCCCCTTCACCCCCCCCCACACTCCCTATGCCCCATCCATGCCAACCTATGCCACCTCATGCCCCACACCCACCCCTCATACACCATATGTCAAGCATGTCCCTCTATCGACCCCCCCCTATGGCCTTCATATCCCCATGCCCTCCACATCCCCATGGCCTTTATAGTCCCTATGCCAACTTAGTACCAACTCTTGCTAACCCATGCCCCACCCACCACCGTTTGCCTTGACCATCTCCATGCCAACTCACCTAATATCCACCATGGGCAAAGCTCAGGAACCATGCTTACATAGAGTGGTGTGTCTATTGATGACATCACTATTTTAAAAAAAACTCTCATTGATAACAGAAAACTATTCAATATGTATAAATCCCTTCAACTAACCTTCTATGATTACTTACAGCCATCAATAAAACTGCTCACTTAACAGGTACCTTACTGTGATAATGTTAGTTTGTAAAATCAGGCATTGCAGCACAAATCCTATACTGATAGCCCTAGGCTAATGACAGCAGACAGATTTAAATATCAAGCACTTTTTAAAAAAACTCCAGACTGTTTTTAAAAAAAATAAATTTAAAGCCCAACAAAGTTAAATCCATTGACAGCAAAAGGCCTGTTGGCTTCGGGGGGTAATTTCTGGTCCCACAGTGGGCAGGACCGGGAAACCCCACCCCCACACTCCTACCACCCTTTATGTGAAGAAGTGCTTGCTAACTTCTCCCTGGAATAGCCTGGCCCTAAATTGCAAGTTATGTCCCCTTTTCCTAGATTTCCTCACCAGTGGAAAAAAAATTCCTCAATCAACCCCATCAATTCCTATCAAAATCCCCAAAACTTCAATCAAATCTTCCCCTAACCCTTTTTATTCCATGGAATACCAGCCTAATTTATATGACCTGAATGCTCTCTGGCTTGGTGGGGACCGCAAAAGATCTTCCCTGGCTTTCCAGTCTGCTAAACCCGTTCACAACGGGCCTCCAAGTCCTTTGAAATGTTTTTCGATTTGCCTTAGGATCACTATGATTGAATGAACAACAGCCTGGTTCCACTTAGCGGGCACCCAAGATGCATGCATATTGTCGTAGAATGTTAAGGACTTAACCTATCAACGTATCCTGGAACAACTCCCAGAATCAAAGGCTGCCAGATTTTATTTTAATTCATTCACGGAATATGGGCTTCGCTGGCTGGGCCAGCATTTATTGCCCATCCCTATTTGCCCTTGAGAAGATGGTGGTGAGCTGCCTTCTTGAACCGTTGCAGTCCATGTGGTGTAGGTACACCCACAGTGCTGTTAGGAAGACAGTTCCAGGATTTTGACCAGTGACAGGGAAGGAACGACGATATATTTCCAAGTCAGGATGGTGAGTGACTTGGAGGGGAACTTCCAGATGGTGGTGTTTCTTGGACATAAGCTTTTCAAATTTGACCTGAATGCTGCTGCTCTTTAAAGTTTTGTGCTGCATTTTCTCAGGCCATGTCTCTTGTGACAGCTCATCTATCGAATTAAAAAGGTTGCACTAAGAATGGGTCAGTAGGATTGGGAACTCTAGTTGGATATATTCTGGGAGGTCGCATAACAATGACTTCCTGGCTCCAGCCAGACCTGCTCCTGCTCTCCTTCCATTGCCCACGCAACATGTCCATCCTCACCAACTTCCTATACCAGTTGAACAGCAATCAGACTTTTTGCTATTCAGTTGGTTGATTCTTGTCTGTTAGTCTCTGATTATTTTTCCATCTAACCCTAATTTTTCTCCCAGGGTTTCTTGCAGTATGATCTTAAAAATTGCCTTTAAGTAGGGCAATCTGGGAGAATTGGCAACCCTGCGTATCAACCATATCATACCTTTAAGGTCTCACACTTTAATGTATCACATCTCAAGCCTATCATGCCCCAAAGTGAAAAAAATGATTCCTAGTTCTAGACTCTCCAGCCAGGGGAAACAGCCTCTCAGCATTTACTCTGTCAAGCGTGAGTGTGTGAGTTTAGAGCGATGAGATGGTTGCCTTACCCTGGCAGCACGGATGAGATCATTCATCTTCTTTCTGCACTGGATGGCCAACCTCTTCTGTGCAGCGCTGGCACTGACCACCACTGCCACCGCTCTCCCAAGCCGGAGCGGTGAGATTTCTGGACCTCCTGCGGCCAGAGCGTGGATGGAGGACATCTTGGCCGGCCTCCTACAGGCATTCTTAGTGATGGGTCACTGAACTCTTCTTGGCTTTCAGGGCCATGTTTTCACTGGAGCAGTCCTGGGCTACAAGCATTGAGAAAACTGTGTGCGCAGCTGCAGTTTAGATATGGCACCCGGAGTGAGGAAACGGTGAGGTAACGGCTTGGCGGGCGATTCAGAGGCCGCCCGGCAGCAGGATGGCGTGTTTCCTGTGGCTGCATAACTAATGAGGCAGGAAGCGGATGATACGGTGCCAAAATCTGCCATTGCTGCTGGCGGGTAAAATATCTTTTTCCATGCCCGCTACCTCACTTCATGCAAACCTGGGACGATTCCACCCAAAGATTCAGTTTTGAACGAATACCAAAACTATAGTGTGATCCTGGCAGAAAACTTGCATGTGACAGTTGTGAGGCTTGAGCAGTGTCAGCTTCCCTTAGAGTCTAAGCTATTAAGTAAAACATTCTTAGGACATGTTGTTCATTGGGATGAGTGTACTTTTGTGTTGGTGGGAAAGAATGACCTTGGTGGCAGGGTCAGAGGGAGCTATAGCAAGCTCTTTGAGATTGAGGCCCCAGTCACTCAGACAGACCCAGATCATGGCAACTGAGGAGCTGTTCGACTGCTGATCAGCAGAGACTTGGTAATGGACCAACCATCCTGAGCAGGGAGAGATCAGGACATTCAGCAAGAGCTACAAATCCACCATGAGTAGCAAGTGGGAGAAAGAAACTGACCTTTAATGATCGCATAAGTAACTCAGAAAAAAAAAGGAACGTTTTTTTAAGAGATGGAGGAGGAGGGAAACAGAGTAAATGCTACAGAACTACTCTTGGAGGTAGAACAAAAAGAAATGCTTAATAAAGTAAATAACTAGAAACGAGATCCAATGGGGAGACAGCACAAAGTTACTTGCATTTTTTTGTTGAGCAGCAGGTAGGTATTTGTATAAATATTATGCCAGTGAGCCCTTTATGTTTTAGCATGAGCAAGTTATATAGCATTTTTGCTTTAGTCACGTGATGTGTTGCTTCAGCAAGTTTGTTGTGTAACAGTGAGGGATTATAGTGTATCAAGACTTCAATTAGCATCAGAAAATATATTCTGCCCTAACAACGAGGGAGGTTTAATAATGAATGGTTGTTAAGTAGTCAGTGAAGCAGTCCATGTCCATATGCAGCAAGACTTGGACAACATTCAGGCTTGGGCTGATAAGTGGCAAGTTACATTCATTACTTGACACACAAGTGCCAGGCAATAAGCATTCCCAACAAGAGAGAATCTAACAATCTCCCCTTGACATTCAATGGCATTACCATTGCTGAATCCCCCATTATCAACATCCTGGGGGTTACCATTAACCAGAAACTGAACTGGAGCAGCCATATGAATGCTATGGCTACAAGAGTAGGTCAGAGGCTGGGAGTAATTAACCCCTAATTACCCAAAGGCTGTCCAGCATCTACTACAAGACTCAAGTCAGGAGTGTGATGGAATACTCTCCACCTTCCTGGATGAGTGCAGCTCCAACAACACTCAAGAGGTTTGACACCATCCATGACAAAGCAGGCTGCTTGATTGGCACTTCATCAAATGCCTTCAACATTCACTCCCTCCAACATCAATGCAGAGTGGCAGCAGTGTGTACCATCTGCAAGATGCACTGCAATGATCAGCAAAGCATCTTCGACAGCACCCTCCAAACCCATGGCATCTACCGCCTCAAAGAACAAGGGCATCAGGTGCATGGGAACACAACCACCTGTAAGTTCCCCTCCAAGCCACACATCATCCTGACTTGGCAATATGTCGCCGTTCCTTCACTGTCGCTGGGTCAAAACCCTGGAACTCCCTCCCTAACAGCACTGTGGCTGTACCTCCACCACATGGACTGCAGCAGTTCAAGAAGGTAGCTCACCACCACCTTCTCAAGGGTAATTAGCATTGGGCAACAAATGCTGTCCTAGCCAGTGATGCCCATGTCCCATGAAAGAATAAATAATTTAAAAAATGTGTCAGTGTTAGAGCTTGAGAAAGACAATTCAATTGTCCTCTCTTCTTTAGCCTGCCGACATGTTCATTCTATCCAGGAAATGCAGAAATATCGATCGGCTGGATTGTATTTCATCTCTTACTAAAAACGGAAATGTTGAAAGTGAAGCACTTACAAACATTGGGGTAAAAATGTCACTGTTCAAAATGCGTATCAACATTGTAAATGTGGTGAAGAATGTTTCTGTTCAGTACTTCTGGTGAAATCACAAACTTTTTTTTTGAATGCTTCCGTGCTTTCTTGAGAAATACCGGACAGGAAATTTTTGTGAATACATTTACGATGCTGTTCTCTATTGTAGAATCTAACGATCCATTTGTCAACTGAACCATCTGCTTAAATTGGCACTCCGGTAAACAAATGAGGTCATAAGAAGGAACTCTGATTCCTTTTAATATTCTATTTTTCAGCCTGTTTTGCTAAAAATATATGTGCAAATTCTGATGATAACATCAGGGATCCAGGTCGGAGGAACTTAGTGAAGCTGACAGAATGAGGAAGTCAAATTAACATGGGCATTTGAAATGACAAGCTCACCCAGCCTTAGCCTGGATAAATGACTTTCTACTGATGTTAAATCACTTCCTTGACATGGTCAGATGTTGCAGCTCCTCCCTGCCAATTCCCCTGTGGGCCAATCTGCAGTGACAATCAGCACTCAAAAATAAATATTCATTCAACACACATAGACAGAATACTTCCTACTCCAAAATATTGGGGGCAATTTTAAACTGCAGTCCACCCATTTCTAGCCTGAAAAACAAGCAGTTGACCATTGAAAATTGGCGGTGAGGGGCACCTCCCTCCCGCCTGCTGCAGTTGTCAATTGGCTGTCAATGAATGAGGGCCACACCCACTTGTTTAAAATGGAAGGCTGCTTAAGTATGCCAATCAAGGTCCAACACCAGCTGTAGGATCCTGTTGGCACTTTCTAGGTACAGATGGGCAGAATGGGCACACTCCACCCACTTGAGCCAGTGGCCTAACCAGTAGGCCTTTAAAGGGGCTGAGGGTAGCTGCGGGTCCAAATTTGCTGTTGGCTTCTGCTGGCCCATCCAAGAGTACCCACTCTGGGCCTCATGTGGAAGCTGGCCAATTTCTTCCACACCCACAATGAACTGTGGCAAGAGAATGTTTCTGGCTGGAGAGATTCAGACATGGAGCTGCAGGAAAGCTGGACAGGGATTTTGGATGACTTCAAAAGGGAAAGGAAAGGTGGAAGTGAGGTGGTAGCTTGCAAGGACAGAGGAATCAAAGGTCCTTTATTGAGGATTAAGGTGATGATGGTAATTTTCAAAGGAAGGGCAAGGAATCATTAATAATATATCAGCTAGTGGGGGTGGGTGGAGGGGGGGTGGTCCAGGATAGGGAGTGGGTGGTCAGAAGTTTAACAAAAATGAGGTCAAGGAAGAAGTTTTCAAGATGAGCTCGCCGAGGGCATGAGTGGAGGTCTGTGCCTGGGGGAAAATTGGCTTGTGTGCAAAGGGGATGGGGGCAAACAGCGGAGGCAACTAAATGACAAACTTAATGACAAAACAGTCCATGAGCTCCTTGCGCTCAGTGGATGGATGGAGTTGGTTGGTAGTTGTAAAAAGAAACTGGAGTTATTTTTGCACTGCAGGGTTAACCTGGAGTAGTTAGTGGTTTTGGAAGAAGAGAGTCAGGCTCAATGGTGGGGCCATACTTGGGGAATGACTAGGATGGGATGAAGTAAAGGTCTTGCTGGAGATAGGGGCGCCAACGGTAAAGGTCATTTAAGTGGTTGAGCAAATCAATGACGGCCGCAGAAATCTTGTGAAAAACAGAAGCCAAAAGCTAAGCAGCCGGGAATTTGGAACCCAGAGAGACATGAGAGAGAGCTTTTTTTCGAGATGCATGCAGGAGGAAGTGAAATAAGGGATCGGAGGAGGCCAGAATTGGAGGAACGCCAAGATAAGGAAGGACTACAGAGATAGTGAAGGGTGCAGCCATGGATGAATTTGATAACAGGGCTGTTAATTCTTAAATCAAGGTTTCACTGGACCAAGAGCCAATGTAGGTCAGAGAGCACAGGCAGCAGATATTTGAACGGACCAAGTTTACAGTGGGTGCAGAGTGGAGGGCCAGCCAGGAGATTCTATGCTAAACTTGTATCAGTAGGCAGGTGCCATTGGCATGGTCAGGTGAGATGAATCATTAAGAATGGACAGTCAAGCTCTCTTTAGGTGTGTGTAGGCTTTGGGAATGGTACAATTTGGCCATTGCCTGTGAGTTGGCATTGGGTCTGTCAGATAATTGGAACAAGGACATCAGCATTACACTTGAATCTTCCTCCTCCTTCAGGTACCACTAAGAGGGTGTTAGCAACCATGGACTTCCTTTGGATTGGTCCATGATTATGCTTGGCAAAGTACTGTAGTGGTTTACTATTACCTTCCACAGTATTGCTGACCAGGAAACTCTCCTGCTCACGCTACCTGCCATCAGGCATTTTGGAAGGATTTACAGGTTGATAATCAACCTGTTTGGCCACATTATGAATGCACCTTCCATGGCCATCAAGTCCTGAAGTGGGACTTGAACCTGTAGCTTCTGGCCTAGAAGTAGGGATGCTACCACTGTGCCACAAGACCTCCCACTACACTTGGTTCAGGAACGCTATACAGTAGGTTTCAATGAGAAGCAGTTTGGTACAATGAAATTCTGTACTTGGATCAGATAATGTACTTATGTGGATCTGAATATAGATTAAATGTAACCAGAAGGGAACACGTTACTTGAAAATAAAGGAAGATATTAACTACTGAACTGAACTGGAATTATCTATGATGAATGGAATAGAATAATTGTAGCATTGCAATGAACTGCACATTAAACTGCACGGTGATTAAATAATTTAAAATTACAATAAGCCCTAAATTTGCTTAAAAATATATAAAAAATGGAAAATCTGTTAAAGATTAAACCAGTTTGTTCAAATTGACCCAAGGAGAAGTCTTTGTGATGAATTGGCAAGAACAGAAACAACAGTGAATACAATTTAAAAGCTTGAAATTCTACCTAAAGTGACAGCTATTAAAATAATTAATGTTTGTAAACACAATATAAAGGAAACAAGTGAAATTTGAAATGTTATTGATATTTTATGATTAAATCATACACTTTAGCAGATAACTTTCAGTATTAAAAAAGGTAACTTGACTTTTTATTTTGTTTCTATTAAGTTACTAATAATCTCTTTGATTAGCACTGACAGGTTGCATGCTGTGATGTGGCCAACTGCCTCTTTTTAACCAATAGAGCCACAGTGGAGGCCAAAACAGGGCCATATAAGGCTCACTGTCATTTGCTTCTAGGGCCGGCATATGATGTCTAAAGAGGCAAGCGTCCACAAACACTATCCACGGCTTGAAAAGCGATACCTCAAGCAACCCACTCGACATCGCTAGCGGCTAATTGCGTCACGACTATTAAAAGATACGTACACTTAAGTTGAAAGTTAGTTCTGTCTAAAATTACACATTTCTCAGAGCCCAAAACAGCATGTTCAATAATATCTAAATAAAACACTGATTGCACCATTTGAGCATTTTTCCATTTAAACATTTATTTTCATTTCCTGAAATGAAATGAAAACCTTGGTTGAGGAAATTAAAGTGTAATAATGCATGTAGACTTGATGACCTGTCTATTATACACTTATGTGATCTTACACTATAGCTCTCATTAGGGGTGTGTTGTATCGAGCTACTTAAGCTTTACTTAGGACTATAATTAGTTAAATGGGAAACTAATAGGCCAGGACTTTATGGCCCCGCTGTGGCGTGTCTCTCCCCCCACCCCCGCCAGATGCAGCGAGCCATTTAAGTCTCCATAATATCTCACCTAGCTGGAGGGGTCATAAAATCCTAACCATAATCTCATGCAGTGGTGGGGAGGGGAGAAGAGTTGTGGGGGTGAGGCTGGATTTCCTCTGCGCACTAGATCAGTAATTAAGTTATAAACCCATCCTTTATAAAGGGGTTGGTGGTTTTACGCATTTGGGAAAATCTCCCTCCTGGGTAGGTTATGATGGGATCTAATGGTGTTGAATATAAAGTGAAGTGCTCCAAACAGACATGGAAATCTCAGCCGCAGCAAAGATTAGTTTTAACTCAACATGGTTAGTGTCTGTAGATTAGCATGCAAGCACCTTTTGAATGATGTTTCCCATAATGCGGCAGATAATCACACAATTGATTAATGCTAATTATTTATGGATTTGTGTCCTAGCTAGGCTTGGCAGCCAGACTCTTTAAACTCTTTAAACGAAAACTGCCCATGAAATCTGAAGATGCGTGCGAGTCTACCCTGGATATAAAATAGGATACAATATGCTGAGTGACACTTCAGGGAATAAAACAGCAGCTCCAATCCATTTTATGAAGCAATCTTGACATTTCGGTTTTATTATGACTGAGCAACATCCAACATGTTTGCAGTCATGAGAAGAGGCTGTTTTTTTTTTACATATTTAACGCAATTTCAGCAAAAATATGTACTTGTTTCATTTGGAAAGGTTTGTCTAAACAAAATGCACTGACAGTCCATGCGATGGAATACTAAAAAATTATCTTAATGCTATTTGGTGTCGTTTTTGAAAGAATGAAGTCAGCAAATAAACGAATGATACTGGCTTTCAGATCAGGATTGATAGATGCTCATTGATAAGCAACATTCAGATTTTCCTTTGGTTTATTCAGCACTGAGTTTCGTACATCAGTAATCAATTGATGAAGTGTACCCCTGTTAGGGAAGGAATAACTTGTTGAGTTGGATGAGATAGAACAGTAATTGCACACTAGACAAAAACAATCTGAAGCTTGCGATGTGCTAGATCATGTGCCACTCTGTACAGTTTTGCAGCTTGGAGTATATTTGTTGAACTTCGGGATAATGCCAACATGAAGGTGAAGTAGGGAAACATTTGTGAACTTGCCCTCCAGCCTTTGAGTGAGAAGTTTGAACCATGCCTCACTTTGGTAGAAACATTCGAGAGTTATCCACTATAGGACATGTTTTTTTGCCTTCTCCGGATTTGGCCCACCTACTCCCATTTCCTGATTGAGCTATCTTTCCTGGAGTATAGTTCTTCCAGTATCTCACTCCAGTGTTCCAAACTTCAGTGAGCTCTAATTGCCTATTTAACTGTGGAGAAGTTCAGGACCAAGCTTTGCCACTCATCGGAGATTCACTTATGTACGCTTCGAACATTACAGTGGTCAGGAGCAGAAGCAATGACTGTTCTTGCTCGCCCTCTCTGAAGCCAACTGTGATGTACCCTTTTAGTCCTGGCCGATTCGGTTTATCCAGCAGAAACCAGGAGCTGAATTTGTGGCCTTTCTGTTATTCCATAAAACAAAAGAAAGACTTGCATTTTATCTGAGCCTTTCACAACCTGAGGATGTCCCTAAAGTACTTATCAGACTATGAAGTACTTTTGACATGTACTCACTGTTGTAATATAGAAATCAGGGCAGCTAAATTGTACCCAGCGAAGTCCCACCAGCAACATTGTGAAAATAACCTGTCTTTTGTGAGTCGATTGAGGGATAAATATTGGCTAGGACACAGGAACAGCTCCCCCGGCATGGAATGTTTTACGCTTACCTGAGAGAGGAGATGAGGCCTTGGTTTAACGTCTCATCTGAAAGACCTCCAACTAGTGCAGCACTCCCTCAGTACTCCAGCCCTGTGTCAGCCTGGAGTTTTGTGCTCAGGCCTCTGGATTGGGAGTGGGTGGTGGTGTTGGGAGATCTGGTGGGATCCTTCCTGAACCTAGCCAGCAGGTGTAATTTAGTGGAGAGGGCGAGACATTTGGAAGACAGGGGTTGGGGAGGGGGGGAGTGGGGGTGGGGGGGAGGAGGGGGAGGGGTGGGGGGGTGTAGGTGGAGCAGGAAGGGGTGTGTGTGGGCCAGGGGTGGGGGTGTGGATGGCTCTTGATGGTACATGGGGCAACAAGTAGGAGGAGTGAGGAGACAAAGAAGATACATTTATGCCTCCTCATCATCGCACAATGATCCTTAAAAACATTTAAACTGCAGCAGCTTCACGTCAGACCCCAATGATCCTTTATAGGACTGCAGGCTTGCATACTTTATGCACTACTGAGAGTGAAAGGGCTTTTAACAGTACATGCATCTTGTGTTTTCATTCAAAAACAACATTGGAGTCCCACTTACATCAGATTGCACAGACCATGCACTGTTGGTGCATGCTCATCAGCTTTACATGAATGGAATGGAATCCTGCACATTCATGAGGCGGTGAACTCAATTGCAGGAGCCCCCCCTAGCCATGTGTAGGCAGTCAGTGATGCCCTGAACTTGGGAGAAGCCTGCACATCAGCTCTATCTGGGAGAACCTGTGATTTCTGTGTGTCCAAAGGGGAATGCATGAAATCATTTCCCCCTGAAGACATGGCATCAGTCACCTGCTTTACGCAGGCGTGGATTGTGGATTGCCTGAAGTTGCCAATATCCCCTTTCGCAGCCTGAAACCTGAATAATAGCCGTTTCTTTATAATTGTTCCTCTCCACTTTTAATGAACTTAGTCCCACTGAAGCTCATGAAGAATCGAGTAAACCCAGGAGTTAAGTTTTACCTTTTGAAGGAATATCTGAAGGTATCTGTGGGGATAGTGTGAGAAAATGGAGTTGAGGTAGATTAACCATGATCTTGTTGAATGGCGGAGCAAGGCTCAAAGGGCCAAATGGCCTACTCTTTCCCCCATTTCTTGTGTTCTTATTTTCTCACCTCAAATTCTACTTTGGATAGTTAGTGATGGAGACTATTAACTGTCAGCCCAAGTAATCTATCTTCTGTGTCTGCCCATCTTGGGTAGGTTGCTTTGTTTTGGAGTAGGGTTGTGGGACCGCGTTGGAGTGAAGCCAGCGTTTACATTATTCACAGCTCCTGTTGGAGTTTGTAAGATTATTATTATGTCCTCTGTTGATACTAATTCATTCAGCTTCTGTGCTCCCTGTATTCCAACCCCCAAAGCATTTTTCAAGGTTGTCACTTACTGGGAGTCGGAGCAGAGCAGAGCGGATCTGCGGGAGACAATTGGAAGCTGAGGAGCGCCTATAAATACAGACCAGGGATTCGAGTGAGGCCTACCTTGCTGGGAGTTGGACCGGACCCGCTGGAGGAAGCCAGGAGCTGAGGAGTGCACTGTTTCACTTTTTCAGTTGCTGTGAGGCAGCAGTAGGGAGAAAAAAGGAAAAAGCAACTGTGACGCCACAGGAAGCTAGTAAGTTGATTTGCTGCCTCAAAATAGTATATTTTGAGCAAGAGTTGAACAGGAGAGGATAAAAGGCTCGGATCGGGAGGCCTACCTGCAGTGACACTAGCGGCGGAGTGACATCATGAACCACAACGTGATGCAAGTGCAGGGAAAGCAGCTGATTGGTGAGTAGGATTGGTGAGTATTTCTAGTCTCTAGTAAGGCGTTTAGTTTGTGTTTAGGTATCCAGTCTTTTTTTTTTCTCTCTGATTAAAAATAGCTTGTTAAGTGTAAGATTGATACTGGTGTAAAAAAAATTAACTACAATAAAGTGTAAAGAGTGGGGGATTCTTCAAGTGTAAAGAGCAGGGATACTAGAGTAATTAATTAATAAATTAAATAAAATGTGATAGTGATGGCAGGATGGGTGATGTGTTGCTGCTGCAGCATGTGGGATCTGCTGTTCACCAAGGTGAGCCAGACCGAACACATCTGTAGTAACTGTTTGCAGCTCGAGGGAATTTGGACCCGAGTTAAAGAGCTGGAGTCCGAGCTGCAGACATTACGTCACATCAGGGAGAGGGAAAATTACCTGAACACTTTGCTCCAGGAGGCAGTCACACTCCTCAGATTAGGTAATTCAAATTTGATGTGTGGTCAGGGACAGGAGGGTGTGACTGCAGATGAAGCAGGTATGGGGAGCCAGGGGATAGCGTTCAAGGAGACTCAGCCCCTGCAACTGCTCAACAGTTATGAGGTTCTTGCAAGCTGTGTGGACGAGAGTGAGGACTGCAGGAAGGATGAGCGAACTGACCACGACATCTCGGTACAGGGGGGCATTCAAGTGGGGGGAGGAAATAGGAATGTAGTGGTGGTAAGAACAGTGTAATTAGAGGGATAGATACTGTTCTCTGCAGTCGTGAGCGTGAGTCCCGAAGGCTGTGTTGCCTGCCCAGTGTCGGGGTGAAGGGCATCTCCTCAGGGCTGGAGAGGAACTTGGAGTGGGAGGGGAGGGACCCAGTTGTCGTCATCCACGTTGGTACCAACGACATTGATAGGACTAGAAAGGAGGTTCTGCTGAAAGAATTTGAACAGTTAGGAGCTAAATTAAAAAGCAGAACCTCCAAGGTAATAATCTCGGGATTACTACCTGAACCATGGGCAAACTGTCATAGGGTAAATTAAGTCAAGGAGTTAAATGTGTGGCTCAAAGATTGGTGTGGGAGGAATGGGTTTCAATTCATGGGGCACTGGCACAGTACTGGGGTAGAAGGGAGCTGTTCTGGAGGGACGGGCTTCACTTGATAGGACCAATGTCCTGGTGAATCAAATAACTAGGGATGTAGAGAGGGCTTTAACTAAATAACAGTGAGGAGGATTCTGGAGAGGGGATACATAGGCTTACAAAGCAAAAGGACATGGCAGTATTGCAGGGCAGCTATTTAGGCAATGATACCCAGAGTGCGACAAGAAGGGGCAGAGTGTACAAACATAAAAAAAAGCAAGCAGGGTCAAAGGGGGGAAGAATGGTAAAAAGGCAAAATTAATGGCTCTTTACTTAAAGGCACATAGTTTTTGGAACAAAATAAATGAATTAACGGCACAAATAGAGGTTAATGGATGTGATCTTCTAGCCATTACAGAGACATGGTTACAAGTGGATCAAAACTGGGAGCTAAATATTCAGGGGTATGTGACTTTTTGAAAGGACAGGCAGGAAGGAAAGGGTGGTGGGGTAGCTTTGTTAATATGAGATAGAATAAGTACAATAGCAAGAAATGATCTTGGATTGGAAGATGTAGAATCCAAATGGGTGGAGGTAAGAAATAACAAGGAGAAGAAGACACTAATGGGAATAGTCTATAGCCCCCCTAACAGTTGCTATACTGTAGGACAGAGAATAAATCAGGACATAATGAGGGCATGTAAAAAAGGCAGTACAGTAATCATGGGTGACTTTCATATTCCTGTAGATTGGGAAAATCAAATTGGGAGAGGTAGCCATGAGCAAGACTTCATAAAGTGTATTCGGGACAATTTCCCAGAACAATGTGTTGTGGATCCAACCAGGGATCAGGCTATTTTGGATCTGGTAATGTGTAATGAGGCAGGTTTAATAAATGATCTCAGAGTAAAAGATCCCCTAGGGAAAAGTGACCATAACATGGTAGAATTTAGCATTTAGTTTGAGAGTGAGAAACTTGTGTCGGAAACAACTGTGCTAAACTTAAATAATGGTAATTACAAAGGAATGAGGGCGGAGTTGGCTGGAGTGGACTGGGAAAGCAGTTTAGCAGAAAAGCTGGTTGATGAACAATGGCAGACATTTAAGAAAATACTTCTTGATTCACAACAAAGATATATCCCAGTGAAGAAGAAAGATTCTAGGAAGGGGATAAACCAACCATGGTTAACCAAGGAAGCTAAGGATAGTATCAAATTGAAAGAAAAATCATACAATGTGGCAAAGATTAGTGATAAAACAGAGGATTGGGAAAGTTTTAAAATCCAGCAAAAGATGATCAAAAAATAATAAAGAGGGAGAAAATAAACTTTGAGGGTAAACTAGCAAGTAATATAAAAATGGACAGTAAGAACTTCTTTAAATATGTAAAAAGGAAGAGAGAGGCCAAAGTGAACATAGGCCCCTCAGAGAATGAGGCTGGGGAAATAATAATGGGGAGCCAGGAAATGGCAGAGGAGTTGAATAAATAATTTGCATCAGTCTTCACAGTAGAAGACACTAAAAGCATTCCAAAAATATTGAACAATCAAGGGGAAAAATGTGGGGAGGAAATAAATACAATAACTATCACTAGGGAAAAAGTACTAGGGAAACTAATGGGGCTAAAGGCTGATAAATCCCCTGGACCTGATGGGTTGCATCCTAGGATATTCAAGGGAGAAGCTACAGAGATAGTGGATGCACTGGTAGTAATCTTCCAAGAATCCTTAGATTCTGGAAAAGTCCCTGGAAGACTGCCAATGTAACACCCTTATTCAAAAAGGGAGGGAGACAAGAAACAGGTAACTATAGGCCAGATAGCTTAATATCTGTCATTGGGAAGATGTTAGAGTCTATTATAAAGAATGTAATAGCAGAGATTTAGAAATACATAATATAATCAAGCAGAGTCAGCATGGCTTCATGAAGGGGAAATCATGCCTGACAAATTTATTAGAATTCTTTGAGGAGGTAACAAGCAGGATAGATAAAGGGGAACCAGTAGATGTAATATATTTGGATTTCCAAAAGGCGTTCAAAAAGGTACCGCCGATAAGGCTACTTGACAGGATAAAAGCCCTTGGTGTTGGGGATAGTATATTAGCATGGATAGAGGATTGCCTAACTAATAGAAGACAGAGAGTTTGGATAAGGGGGGCATTTTTAGGCTGGCAACCTGTAACTAGTGGAGTGCCACAGGGATCAGTGCTGGGGCCACAATTATTTACAATATATATTAATGACTTGGATGAGAAGTAGAATGTACTATCACCAAGTTTGCAGATGACACAAAAAATAGGTGGGAAGGCAAGTGGTGAGGATGACACAAAGAGTTTACAGAGGGATATAGACAGGTTAAGTGAGTGGGCAAAAACTTGGCAGATGGGATAAAATGTGGGAAAATGTGATCTTATGCACTTTGGCAGGAAGAATAGAGGAATATTACTTAAATGGAGAAAGACTGCAGAAAGCTGCATCACAGAGGGATTTGGGGGTCCTCGTGCCTGAATCATAAAAAGCTACAAGTTCAGCAGTCAATAGGTAAGGCAAATGGAATGTAGGCCTTTATTTCAAAGGGAATGGAGTATAAAATAGGGAAATAACAGTTCTGTTGAAGGGTCATGAGGACTCGAAATGTCAACTGTACTCTTCTCCGCCGATGCTGCCAGACCTGCTGAGTTTTTCCAGGTATTTCTGTTTCTGTTTTTGTTATAAAATAGGGAAGTCTTGCTAAAACTATACAAAGCACTAGTTAGACCACACCTGGAATACTGTGAACAGTTTTGGTCCCCTTAACTAAGGAAAGGTTTACTGGCATTGGAGGCAGTCCAGAGAAGGTTCACTCGGTTGATCCAGGTATGGAGGGATTTTCTTATGAGAAGAGGTTGAATAGGTTGGGCCTGTACTCATTGAAGTTCAGAAGAATGAGAGACAACCTTATTGAAACATATAAGATTCTTAGGGGGCTTGACAGGGTAGATGCTGAAAGATGTTTCCTCTTGTGGGAGAGTCTAGGACCAGAAGGCACAATCTCAGAGTAAGGGGACGCCCATTTAGGATAGAAGTGAGGAGGAATTTCCTCTCTCAAAGGGTGGTGAATCTGTGGAATTCCTCTTTACCGCAGAGGGCTGTAGAGGCTGGGTCGTTAAGTGTATTTAAGGCTGAGACTGACAGATTTTCAATCAGTAAGGGAATCAAGGGTTTTGGAGAAAACACAGGAAAGTGGAGTTGAGGATTATCAGATCCGCCATGATCTCATTGAATTGCGGAGCAGACTCGATGGGCCGAATGGCCTACTCCTGCTCCTACATCTTATGGTCTTAAAATAAGTCAGATTCATTCAGAAAATTCCAAATGAGCACCTTATTTAACGGTCCATTGAAGAAACTAACAGCAACATCAAACTAGCATGACAGCTATGACATAGAACTTAATAGAGACACTGTCCTTCATGACCCCTGCTGAATTAAACACAGTGGGGCAGAGTTTCTGCCGGGGCACAATTCACCCAAAGTTGGCCAAACTGGTGCAAATAATTGAGGAATTTCAAGTGTAACTCACATTGAGTGTAAATCAAGCTTTTGCAACCTATTGTGCCAGTTTTAAAAAGACCAGCATCTGACCCTCCCTGCAAAGCTGACCTCGTCCTTAAATCAAATTAACCACCAAGACAAGTTTCCACTAACTATGCCTGCTTGCACTCCTTCAATGAGGTCCTTAAAATGTACCTTTTTTTATGCAACTGTTTCTGGTCAGCTATGGCTCAGCGTGTAGTCCTCTTGCTATGTGTCAGAAGGTGGTGGGTTCAAGTCCCGCTCCGGAGATTTAAGCATAAAATCTAGGCTGATCCTCCAGTGCAAGACTGAGGGAGTGCTGCCCCGTCTTTCAGATAGAACATTAAACCAATCATTATCGAATTTTTGTGGGAACTTACTGTCCGCAAATTGACTGCTACAGTGGCCACACGTCGTTAAGTAGTTAATTGGCTGAAAAGTGTTTTGGATGTCCGGTGGTCATAAAAGGCGCTATATAAATGCAAGTCTTACTTTTCAAGCAAGTTCACTTTAAGTAGTAAAACATTTTAAATTTACTAAAAGCCGACTGCTGTTCACCACTGAAACTAGGAAATGGTTCTGTGTAGTTTTTTTGTGGATTTTTTTCTTTTTTTTTTAAATTCAGGTCACTCACAGATGGCAGACTAGACACTATTCAGAATGTGTATTTTTTGTGATAAACCCATTTTTTAGTTATATTAATCAAACTGCAGGTTACCACTCCTAAATATATCAAGGAATGCTTTTTTAACCCAAAAACAATGCATTCTAAAAGGCTGCACTGGTTCACTGAAGGTTTTACTTTAGCTGAAACGCATATGAACATAAACTTAAGCAAAAGATTTAATGCTGCATATAGAGCAACTTTGAGCGCAACTTACACCTGGATCACGGATTGCGGCCAAAGCGGAAATGATATCCCATTTTCACAGTCTCGCTACCAGCTACATTAGCTGAAGGAATGTACATTCTGAATTCAAAACTGAATGTACACTCTGAATTCTAAATTAATAAGTGGCTCAAGTAATAAGAATAATTCTCAGGTATATTGTCACATTCCGTCAATGTCTCTGCTGCTCTCCAATGATACAGGTGGTAGTAGGGAGGAAGTAACATAAACTGCAACTGTTCGGTGCGCTGGGAGGGAAGGAGTACAGCGCAGATGGTTTCCTTTTAACAGGCAAACCTTGCGACCTTTCGCAGCCTTTCAGGATGGTAGGTTGGGATTAAGCCAGTGCTGTGTTATACCACTTTGATTACTGAATGCCATAAAACAGATGTGTTTGAGAATGAAAAAGGAAATAAAATTCTTACGTCGACAGCCATGTTTCTGCCACCTCCAGCTGTTTTCTTTTTCTCACCCTGTCGAATTCAATGTGCAAACCAAAAGGACAAAGTGGGCTATCTCAGGAACATAGCAGTTACCTCATTTTCGCGTTAGCTGTATTTACCAGTGGCTGGAGCGGTTATGAAATTAGGGCGATTATTAAGAACGTGGAAGGTGAGAGGGAGCAGGGCAGAAGGTGGTTTAGAAAGCCTGCAAAAAAGGAGCAAGGGATCAGGAGCAGCTGAGGCGTTTGCCCCTCTTGAATTGCAGCCGAATGTCAACGGGTTCACTGGTGTTCCTGTGCACACAAGCTAGGACCAAGTTAGCAGTACATGAGGATTGGGGAATAACTGGCTACAGCTGAGGGAAGGGGACATTGAGTTCGGAGGGTGGGCACTGTGCCAATCCGGGTACAGTGCCAATCCTTTTTGGGCTCAGACGTTTCTGCTCCTTTGCTTGTTCCCAACATCTTTTGCAAGCCTGTTAAGATCTCAGACTTGGTGCAAGCGGTCTGTAAGTGCATGTCCAGCACAATCCATCCACATTTTGGCAGGGCGTGTCCTTTTCGCCATTGTGCGCCCATGTGGAATGGAGTCAAGGGAAGCTACTTGAACGCAGGGCGTTTTAAATAGGCCTGAATTTCACGCCCCCGACACCCCGAGTGGGCTTTTAGACAGGGGGAAGGGGGAGTGCGAATAGAAGGAATGGGCTTCCCACTGGGATCCCACCTGCCCTGACCTCTCAGTGATTTTACCCTGGGGCAGGTGAGGCCTCGAATTGGCCGCACTCCCTTGCCCCAGTTGAAGGCCTTAATTGGCCACTTTAGGGCCATTTCCCGCCCATCCTCAATTTTTAGGCTAGCAGGGGGATTTCACCAGGTGTTAGGCCTTAGACCTTGTGGGGGAAAGGAGGCACCTCTACTTGAAGGCCCCTTCTAACTTCAGACACGCCCCACCCCTCCCCACCCCTTAAGGTCTAGTGACTGCTGGACCTCCCTCCCCTCCGGCCTCTCCCCCGACACCCCAATCACTCTTTCTTCCACCCCCCCTAGGCCTCTCCCACCTTCAGACCCTGGAAACGTAACTTTCTGTCCAGGCCTGGGACTTAGGCTCCGACATCTTCAGGAAGTTCCTCTTCTGTCCGCTGCAGCCTCTATGCCTGCAGCTCTCCAAGGCGGCACTTGCTCCCGAGTGAGGGGTGGAAGTCCCGCCTGCAGCCAATTGAGACTCATTCGAGCGTGAAATGGCTGCGGGGCCAGGCAGAGTTGGCGGGGACGTGTTCCCCACCATCTCTTCAGATGGCAGGACAGGAAACCCCACCATCTGAAATGTCCTGGCTGAAGCCTTTAGTAGAATTTTATTGTGACATTCCCACTACCTTGATGGGAATTCCCTAGCTCAGGGAATTGAAGGCAAACTATGGACCTGGTTAGGGAATTGGAGGCAGAGGCCGGGATTTTCCGCACCCACCTGCCGCCAGGATCTTCCGGTCCCGCCGCAAGTCAATGGACTCCTGGCTGGGGCCCCGCCTCGCCCACGGGGCCGGAAAATCCCGCACGGAGCGTGAGGCGGCCCTGCGCCCCAGGGGGCTTTTACTGCGCACGCACGCGCCAGCTTCCGTGCTCGCTCACCCTCCTCCTCCCCCCGCCCCCTCCCCACACACACAGCGCGCGATTCATGCTGGCTGCCCGTTAATTGGCCATGCCAGCGTGAGATGGCAGTCGCGGCCCGATTGTGGGCAGTGGTCCAATTCGCAGCCGCTCCTGCTCACCCCCGCCGAGCCCACGCGATGAGGGCAAAATTCTGCCCATAGCGTAGATAGAAAGAAACTATTTTTGCCAGCCAGATCTAGGACTAGGGGACGTAGCCTAAAGACTAGAGGCAGGCCTGTCAGCAAACACTTCTACGTGCTAAGGGTGGTGGAAATTTGGAACACTCCTCCACAAATGACAATTGATGCTAGGTCAGTTGTTAACTTTAAAACTGAGATTGATAGATTTCTGTCAACCAAAGGTATTGAGGGATATGGGTTAAAGGCAGGTAAATGGATTTCAGTTGCAGATCAACCACGATCTTATTGAGTGGCAGTACAGGCTTGAGGGACTAAATGGCCTCCTCCTGTTCCTATGTTCCTGAATGCTCTGTAATTCCTTACTGAAATCGGCAATCATATTCCCACTCCTTAAGCTATGTTTGTTTTAAAAGTTCTTCAAACGCAGTATTTCATTGTGAAAGGGCGTAAAAACGAACCTATGCGAGGGAGGTCATTAGGACCCTGAATGTTCAGAAGACCCTGGCACACGTACTTGGCAGAGTTGCAGGGAAACTCTCTCAGTTTGCTACACGTTAGCAGGATAAAGCTTTGTCACTCAGAAGAGATATCAATAACAAACTTGTAATACAGGGACAACAGCTACTAGTGCTTGTGAGGATCATGACATCACTACATGGCCAATTGGTACAACAATATCTAGTAATGCGCTTTTGAAAAAGATGTGTTGTTCAGCGTGATTAGTACTCTTATTTCTTTTCGCACTGAATTCCATGATACTCGTGCCCAATGTCCACCTTTTCCAAAGCACAGGAGGTGACTTTGATTGCATGCAGCCTTTACAAAGTGTGAGGGCAGCAGGGCTTTCAATTATACATCTCTGCCCAGCTGTGGTATGGAGACATGCCCGAGATGCAATGAATGAGCTAAGTCTTGGCCTGATCAATCAATAAACATGGGCTAAGCTGACTGGCTACACTCTGCGGCAAGTACTTTGTAGCTGGTATGCGATACCGTTGCCTGGTCTTACCTTGCCAGTTCCCTCAAAGAGTGCCATCTTCTGCTTCGGTGTTTAGGCACCTTAGGCAATGTTGGCCAGTGGTCCTCAAGCTTGTTTGGCTGAAGGACCCCTGTTCGAATGAACTATTAACCATGGGCCCCCAGTCAAAATCATAATATTATGTAATAGTCATAATACGAGAGGGGTGCAAGTAAATAGTTTAAGGGCTGAGATGAGGAGGAATTTCTTCACTCAGGGGCTGGTGAATCTTTGGGATTCTCGACCCCTGAGGGCTGTGGAAGCTCAGTCATTGAGTGTGTTCAAGACAGAGATCAATAGGTTGCTAGTTATTAAAAATATCGAGGGATATGGGGATAGTGCAGGAAAATGAAGTTGAGGTAGAAGATTAGCCATGATCTAGTTGAATGATGGAGCAGACTCAGGGGGCCAAATGGCCTACGCCTGTTTCTATTTCCTACATTCCTATAATAATGCTTATAAGGAAACTGATATTTAGTTACATTTATCAGTGCAAGTAAATATTTAACACACTCCTCTGCAATGAACAAGACTGGGCTCACCACCAGCCTTGGTATCTGTGGATTTACCTGGCCATCTTCCTGCCATTCTTAGCGCTCCTCTATGTCTGGTACCCCTCCTGGGTGAGACAGGCAGCGCGCTCTGTGCTTCAAGCATGTCAGCTGCACTCCGATCTCACCTCCTGGCTCACACCAAACCTGCTTCCGGCCGCCACCCATTCGCTAACTCTTGACCATGGCACCCCTGACCAGAGCACCCTGGACGGTTGCCCACATCACCTCCGTCACCCGCCCGTAAGGCCAGCCCTGTTCAGTAAGCACCTTCATGTTATCTGATGGACCCCCTGAAAAGGGCCTCTGGGTCCTGGTTTGGTCTGTGGATCCCAGTTTGGGAATCCCTGTTGTGGCCAGTGTCCAATCAAGTTACTGTTCTCATACCGGACTCTGCACACTGCCGTTGTCTGAGCAGCATACCCATATATTGGTAATCATCCTCACATCCAGCTCATACAGCAGAGTATCTCTTCCCCCAGCTATAGAGCAGTGCAGCTCTGCACTTTGTCAACAGACTCCAGTTCATGCTTGAACATTGTAGTGCCAGCCCTTCCCCTCTCCCATCTGCTCTCCCCCACCAATACAGCCATTACAAAGCCTCAAATTGCTTGGGCTATTTTTGAGCCTTGGAAACTCTCCAATGCTTTTATTTCCTTATTTTATTTCAGGTCCCGGTGGCTTTGTGTGGGTGACATTGCTGCCTGCTCACTGGAGCAGGCTTAAAATAGCTGGTAGGTCACCTCCTGGTGACTGCAGAGTGGCTAAGGGACATGGGTGGTCTTAACTCTCCACCTACCAGGTATATGCTGGGCAGTTAGGGTTAAAAATCATCCCTGTTGTTGCCTCTATCTTATTACTGCATCTCTGAGCTTACTCTCTTATACTTCCTATTCTTTAAATATGCCATCCACCAGCCTTTTCCTCCTCCTTACATTGGAACTACTATATACTGAACACAAGTGTCACTGTACAATCACTGATTCTTTCCAACATTCCTCCCCGCCTCAGTCTTTTCTTCCGCCTACAATGCTTAGGCTTTTAATGCTCAGAACTTGACATTGCCCAGTTACTGTCTCTTGCTTTACATCCTCTAATCTTTTCCCTTCAGCGAAATCCTGCCCTGTTGATTTTATGATAAAGCCTGAAACCAATCGAAATTCAAAACTTGTCAATGTGTAAGCCTGGCATGGCTGGTAGCGCACTTGTATCTGAGCCCAGCAGGTTGAGTTCAAATTCCCCGTTATCTAGACTGACAGCCCAATGCAGTATTGTGGCAGCGTTAAAATGATAGTACAGCGGTCCTCTGGGTGGGACAGTAAATTGCAGCCTCTTAATTTAGGTGTGTGTTAAAAATCCCATGGCACAGCAAAGATAAGAGCAATGTGCCTGCCACATTTCACCCTTAGCCAGTGCCACCAAAATCAAATTAACTTCTCGTTCACCTCATTGCCTTTGGTGGGATCTTGCTATGCACAAAACTATTCACAGTGGCTTGACTACAGGGTAAATTGCATGGATTTACACTGTTTTGCAGGGGTGCAAAATTCGCAAAATATCCCTGGCATGGGAAGTGCCTTAAGGTGCTTCAGAGAGATGAGATAAGGCACTGGTAAAACTCATTGCAAACTTGTTAAATATGAATCAAAGAAACCCAGGTTCAGTGCTTGTGTAGGGGGTAGTGGTGCGTGTGTCAGCTCCATCTCTGACTTCTGAGCGGTTCGAATTGCTCCTACTCCCTGGGTTCTAGACCTTGGAATTATTTGGGGGTTGTGACAAAGTGCAGCAGACAACTGGTTTTGGTGCAAGACAAAAAAAAACTGGGTTTATTGAAGTCACAAATGAACTTACAACATTAGGAATACACTGAGATTATACAGACTTACAAAGTACACTTAGTTAAGAATGGGGAACACACGGCATAACGAGGGAAAATCACGCTACTAATCCCCTTACCCTTGTCCCAACCCCAAAACCTAATTAAATTGAACTAGGAGAGGTCAGGGATCATGCTCACCAATGCAGGGTTCCTTGACAGTTCAAAATCCATCCAGGTAAGCCGGTTGCAGTTTTGGGGTACGCTCTTTGTGTCCTTTAGGGCCTGCCGTCCCCACGTGGTCCTGGTCTGTGGAATCTGCGAAGGTTCTTCAGTTGGTGGAGGGCGCGGTTGTGGGTGGTCGATTTTGGAGGAGGGCTGCGGTTGTGGCCTTGTTATCTTCGGTTGAGCCTGCCACCCCGTGCCCCTCACCGTGATGTTGCCTGCGGGCCTGCAAACCTCCAGAGCTCCTCCCTGCTTAAACTCTGTTTCAACCATTTCAAAACTGGCCACCCTCCTGCTAGCTGGTTTCTCTCTCCTTCGTAACTGACTGGGCCAGTTATACTGTCTTTTGAATTTCTTATCGGAATCCAAATCAAGGTTAGTTCTTTGTTTGATTTTAGTGGGCTTCCCCCGGTGATTGTTGTCTCATTGTTTTTAATGGGCTCGCATGATGTTTATCATTGTCTTCCTGCTCTGTAACTAGTTTTGAACTGAAAGCCATTGTATATGTGGAGTATTGATGGGTTCGCATAATTGCATTGATTGTGCCTTCCTGCCTTAGTAGTTAGTAGCGATTATTTATGCAAGATTTTGATGGGCTTTAGTTTCATGTAACATGAAGTCTTTCTCTGGTTTGATCGTTTTAAAGGGAAGAATGCATATTTTGTCCCCTCTCATTGTCTGGTTTCAGGCAAAAAAACCACACTGCGCTCAACAAGCCCGGGCATGACCAGTTCCAGGCCTTCATGGGCCCAGCCTCCAGTCTGTAGGGTTCCACACTCAACTCAGCAGTTTAAAAGTCCAAAAGCCATATCCTTGTTGATGATATGAAAAATGTGGGAATTTTGAGAACCCTTCACTTGTGTCCACTGCCCCCTTTCCCTATTCTAATATGAAGGCTGATGATTTGGACACAGCAGATTCAGAATCAGTATTGTGAAACCAAGACTGCGGATGAGTGACGTGCAACGTTTGGAGAGTAATGTTTATGATCAAGTTGAAACAGACACAAAGGGCAGACAACAGGGGGTGCTGCATATTTATCACCTCAGAAAGAACATAGGCAAAGATGCATTTCTCAGAATTTCAACATTCAGCGAAACATAAGGTGACAGCAATGAGTTACTTATGTTGTGAGGGTAGGCGGTGGCATAGTGGTATTGTCACTGGACTAGTATTTCAGTTACCCAGGGTAATCCTCTGGGGGCCCAGGTTCAAATCCCACCATGGTAGATAGTGAAATTTGAATTCAATTAAAAGTCTGATAATGACCATGAAGCATTGCTGATTGTCATAAAAAACCCATCTGGTTCACTAATGCCCTTACCTGGTGTGACCTGCAGCAATGTAGTTGACTCTTAAATGCCTTCTGTACAAGGGCCACTTAGGGATGGGCAATAAATGCTGGCCTAGACAGTGATGTCCACATGAAAGGATAAATTAGTATTAAAGGCTGTTCAGTTTACAATATCAGAAAGGGACAACATCTCTGGAGCTCATTGTTATTACAAAAAGAGCATATTACACTCATCTGAGCATTGTATTCCTTTATCATTATCAACAACTTATGTTTATTTTTGACAGCCTTGCTGGAAGAATTGGGCCTTTAATGTAACAAACAAATTGACATAAAACACTCCACAGAGATCGAAGGAAGAAAATGGTCACCAGGCCAAAGAAGGGGATTTCAGGAAAGATAAGTTCAGCTAATGAGATGGGTTTTGACAGCCTTAAAGGAGGAGGAGCTGCTGGACAAACTGAGTTTAGGGAGGAAAATCCCAGGGCCAAGAACATTGAAGGTATAGTCGCCAAAGATGGGGGAAATGCAGGAGGAATGCACTAGAAACCAGAGTTGAAGGAAGGGAGAGCTTAGGCGGGAGAGAGAGGACATGTAGGAGGTTATAGAGATCAAGAGAGGCAAGATCATTCGATATCAACTCATTTCCCCATGCCCCCTCTATCCATGTGCTCTTTCCATACCTCTTCCATTAGCCCCATGCCATTTTGATGACCCCCATGCATCCTCCATACCCACGCTCCCAGTATCCACTATGTACAGAACCAAAGAACCAAGCCTTGCAAAGCTTTGAAATGCTCCTGAAACTGACAGAATAAGTAAAGAATAAGCTTTGAAAATCTCCTTTGAAAAATAAACTGCTCATCTTACAAACTCATTAAAATGTCAATCAACCCCAGCCATTCACAGTATCAATGAATGAAGCTTTATTCCTCTTACATCTCAATCTTGTCCAAATAAACAAACCGGCATTGAAAAACTACATGAAAGAAAGAAAAACTTAAAACCTCCAAGCACTGTTAATCAAACAAAGCTAGCATTCCCTTTCAAGCTGTGTAAACAAATCCCTGCTTTGTTGAGTTAATTAGCCATTATTGGAGCTCAACCAAGCATTCATAATGAGGCCATCTGGAAAAAAAACAGATATCTGGCTATCTGTTCAAACTGCTTCTGTTAATGCATTTACCAGATGGTCTCATTATGAAAACTTGGCTGAGCTTCAAGGCTGACTAATGGACTCGGTCCTGTAGGCAATGTTGGCACAGCTTGAAGGGGAGTGCTAGCTTTGTTTGATTGACAGTTTTATCAAAGAAAGAATAACTTATTACAACCTCATTGGCATGTTCCCAATGTTGTAGCCTAATCAGAGAGCCAGAACCTTTGGAGACTTGGCAGCCTTACTGGAAGAGTTGGGTGCTCCTGAATCAGGTCGGGAACCATAAAGGTGGTTCAACATGTTCTGTTGCTGTCTAAAACAGAAAGGCCTTGCTGGAGGCTCCTGAAGCTCTTATAGCTATCAGGTTGGAGAAGAAATCCCTCCGCAGGCTGATTCACTGACTGGACCTTGCACCCCTGCAACCTGTTATTGAGGCACGGAGTCTGCAGCCTCAGGGAGGCGGTAGGCGGAGGTTACGGGTGTGGGGGTGCAGATGGGGGTGCACGCTTCTCTGATGTTGGTAAAATATCTGTGCTGGCTTAAAATAGTCCCTAGGTGGAGCCTCGATTGTAGTAATTGGCTGCCTGCCTCTGTGAACTGGACAGCTGACTTGGTTCCCAGCTCACCCCTGCGAAAATCCCCCTGGGGACGGGAATACATTTTGGGTGCTTCCTGCGTGCTGCTACCTACTGTTTTCCCAGCCTCTTCTCCGCCTCCAAGCCACCTATCCAGGGCTGGGAAAACCCATCCCAGTGTGTCGATGGGACAGGTTCCACTTCATTCAGTGTTATTAACATGAGCCTAAAAAAAAATTAAAAATTTGCGGTGAATAATTCTTGTTGTTCATTTTTAAATAAAGCTTTCTTAATTAAATAAGATAGCTCCGTTTTAATATCGGAGGGCTTTAAAATATCTTAAAGGGAATATTTCATCACTTGGGTGCTGGGGGTATGCAGTAGGGAAGCATGGACCATTTAGAGGACTGGGTGTCATTTCAATAGAACAAGCGGACTACCCGCTCTCACTGGGATTTGCGGTAAAGCTCGCCAATTAATGGTATTGGGCGGCCTGGTGCCCAGCTGGTTGGCAGTTTTTCATATTTGGCCACTTGGACTTTGCTAGAGAATAGGATAATGGATGATATAAATGTGGAACTCATGGCGTATCCCCTCCTCACCCCACCAACCCCGCCCAAAAGCTATTGAGGCTGGGGGGAGGGGGTCAATTGAACATTTCAAAACTGAGATTGGTAGATTTTTGTTCACCAAGGGTATGAAGGGTTACATAACCCAAGGCAGGTAAATAGAGTTAATATATGAATCAGCCACAATCAAATTGGATGGTGGATCAGGCATGAGGGGCTGAATGGCCTACTCCTGTTGCCATCCCACTTGAGCTAGACGGGAGTTTCAGACGCCTATTAAACCAATGGCAAGAAGACGGCAGTGGGCAATTTGAGCCTATTTTTAACATAAAGCTCCTTGCACATTTCAAAGGAACGTTTATTTAAAAAGTAAATCCCCAATGACAGATACAGGATTGGAATGAACTTATAGATAATAAGGCATGGTTCACCATTGGGGAATTTGGTTTAAAGAAAATTAATTAAAACTTCTCTTTGCTACTAATAGATTATCTATTACTAGTGGGAGAAAGGAGTTTTAAAATGTTAAAAAGAAGCAGATAGGGAATGAAATCACAAGTGTACTGAGGAGCAGGGTTCATATACTTTACTGGCTATTAACCAATGAATTTTGAAATGAAGAAATAAAATTAAGTATGGCACTGTTTATTATTTTAAAACTTCCTCCCCAGTAATAATAGGTAATTACTGAGGAAGGAAGTTTTAAGATAACTAATACATTGCAACAGATCTTATCTCCCTAATTGAAAAAAATCTGGGCGATAAGTCAGTGATTCAAACTATATGGGTGTCCAAGACCAACATGACTTGTATCCCCCATCTACTATTATCATACATCAAGGGCAGAAAGGAAACATTTAAAACAGAGACTTGATTCTACTACTTCACCCTAAATTATCTTTTCCCTTTACCATTTTTGGGACTTTGTCCCTCTATTCTTTATCATCTCTAAGCCTCATCCTCACATTCCCCCCCCCTCCCCACACCAACTCCTCCCCTCACCATCTCAGGATCCTCACCCTACTTTCCTTTGCCATCTCTGGAACCTTTCCCCTCTCTACTATTTCTGGAATTTCACCCTTCTTTCTCTGTCGCTTGTCATCCCTGGAACCTGCTTTCCTTTCTCCTCTTTGTCTTGCTAACCACTGCACATCCAGCATACTGACCACAAGCACTGTCAAAATTCTCTCTCTCTCTGTACAGCCCTCGTTGTTCGAGGGTAGCTCATCATGGATAAAGCCATGATATCACTATGGAGCAAGAGGAGGCAGGCCCTAGAAACTACCTCAGCTAGTACTAAGATCATAAGAAATAGGAGAAGGAGTAGGCCATTCTGCCCATTGAGTCTGCTCTGCCATTTGATATGATCATGACTTAATTGTGACCTTAACTCCACTTTCCTGCTCCCCAAAACCCTTAACTCCCTTGTTGACCAAAAAACTGTCTAACTTAGTCTTGAATATATTCAATGACCCAGACTCCACTGCTTTCCGTGGAAGAGAATTCCAGAAGAAATTCCTCCTTATCTCCATCTTAAGTGGGAAACCCCTTATTTTTAAACACTGCTAGATTCCACCGTGAGAAGAAACGTACTCCCAACATCTACCCTGACAAGCCCCCTCAGAATCTCATATGTTTCAATAAGATCAACTCTCATTCTCCTAAGCCCAATAAGTAAAGAGCTAATGTGCTCAACATTTCCTCATAAGCCAATCCCTTCATCCCAGGAGTAAGTCTAGTGAATCTTCTCGGATCTGCTTCCAATGAAAGTATATCCCTCCTTAAGCAAGGAGACCAAAACTATACATGATACTCCAGATGTGGTCTCATCAATGCTCTGAACAGCTGTAGCAAGACTTTGCTACTTTCATACCCCAGCCCCCTTGCAATAAAGGCCAACATTCCATTTGCCTCCCTAATTACTATACCTGCATGTTAACTTATTGTGATTCATGTATAAGCACACCCAGATCCCTCTGTGCTGCAGAATTCTGCTATCTCTTTCCATTCAAATAATATTCTGCTTTTCTATTCTTCCTGCCAAAGTGGACAACCTCACCTTTTCCAACTTTATACTCCACCTGCCAATTTTTTGCCCACTCACTTAATTTATCTATATCCCTTTGCAGACTCTTTGTATCCTCCTCACAACTTGTTTTCCTACCTATTTTTGTATAGAGATATTTTGAGAAGTGGCAGTGGTGTAGTGGTATTGTCGCTGGACTAAGTAACCTAGAGACCCAGGGTAATGCTCTGGGGACCTGGATTTTAATCCCGCCACAGCAGATGGTGGAATTTGAATTCATTCAATAAAAATCTGGAGTGAAAAGTCTAATGATTACCATTGTCGATTGTTGTAAAAATGCATCTGGTTCACTAATGACCTTTAGGGAAGGAAATTTGCCTCCTTACCTGGTCTGGCTTACTTGTGACTGCAGATCCACAGCAATACAGCTGACCCTTGAATGCCCTCTGAAATGGCTTAACAAGCCACTCAGCTGCATCAAAATACTAGAAAGTCAATAAGGAATGAAAGCCGATGGACCTCCGGGCATTGACCTAGGCACCCGAATTGACAACAGCAAACTCAATCTTGTTGAACCTGTGAAGTCCTTCTTACTAACATCTGGGGGCTAGTGCCAAAATAGGGAGACCTGTAACACAGACTAGTCACGCAACAGCCTGACACAGTCATCCTCACGGAATCATACCTTACGGATCATGTCCCAGACGCCACCATCACCATCCCTGGGTATACCATGTTCCACCAGCAGGACAGACCCAACAGAGGTGACGGCATATTGAACATCACTTGGAGGAAGCACTGAGGGTGGCAAGGGCACAGAATGTACGCTGGGTGGGGGACTTCAGTGTCCATCACCAAGAGTGGCTTGGTAGCACCACCACAAACTGAGCTGACCAAGTCCAAAAGGACATATCTGCTAGACTGTGTCTGCGGCAGGTGGTGAGGGACCAACAAGAGAGAAAAACATACTTAACCTCATCCTCGCCAACCTGCCTGCCACAGATGCATGTGTCCATGACGGAATTGTCATGAACACTTTATTCACAGAAAATGGTTCACCTTCAAGGACTAAGAACATCTGGAAAAAATTGTATTTTAAAAAACAGTCCCTTAAAGGGCTAATGCAGAGCTCTGATTGATATTCCTGGAAAAAAACACACCCTTTTACAAGAAAGGTTAATTAAGCAGTTTTAAAGAAGCTGGAAACCTTTTGACCCTGGTGGACTGTGTCCAAAAGGGGTCACATGGTAGTTTTTGGCTCTGAAAAATAAAACATGCTTCGAATTGTGTTTAAAAGTTGGTTTGGTTTTGCTTTGAGAAGAGAAAGGACCAACTGCTTGTGAAAGGTAGACAGCAGCTTTTTTGCAGCCTGGAGCCAGTCCACAGCCAGAAGTGAATATAAGCTGCTCCCAAGTTGTGTGCTGGAATAGAGTACCTGCAAATGTTCCTCGAGTCCGCCGGAAAAGCAGTGCAAGATCATCGACTGTTTTGCAGATTATCACTGAGACACCAACTGTATAACCTGGGCACTATTTCAAGGACTCCAACTTCTTTCCTTTTCCCATGAACCATTGACTTTTAACCTTTGTCAGCATTCCGCTATTTTTATTTTTTATTTTTTTTGGCGTGTGCGTGTGAGACTTAGGCTATCTCGAAAGAATAATTTGTATACTTTTATATTCCATACTATATATGTTAACAAGCTTTGCCTTTCTATTATAGTTCATAGTATAGTATAGTATACATACCAATACAGTATTATATTACAGAATAGTTCGGCGAGACTGGCTTTATAAGAAACTAATAAGTTTGACGTTTATTGAAAGAAGCCAGGCTATAGTCTCTTTTGTTCTGGGTAACAGTAACGAAGGTAAATGATTGGCCATTTTGGTGAGTGAATCAAACTTTTAAACTAATAGTTTGACCTGTGAAGTAGTGGGGCTAGATCAACTGCGCACTCCTCCCATCCCGGTCGTAACAGTATCGGTTGGAGTGACCAGGGCACATTCATTGTGGAGATGTAGTCCCATCTTGTGTGGCACTACCACCGTGCGAAATGGGATAGATTTCGAACAGATCTAGCAATTCAAGACCGGGCAGCCATGAGGCGCTGTGGGCCACCAGCAGCAGCAGAATTGTACTCAACTACAGTCTGTAACCTCATGGCCCGGCAAATCCCCCACTCTACCATTACCACCAAGGCAGGGGATCAGCCCTGGTTCAATGAAGAGTGCAGGAGGGCATGCCAGGAGCAGCATCAGGCATTACTAAAAAAGAAGTGTCAACCTGGTGAAGCTACACCACAGGAGTGTTTGTGTGCCAAACAGCATAAGCAGCAAGCGATAGACAGAGCTAAACAATTCCACAACCAACGGATCAGATCCAAGTTCTGTGGTTCTGCCACATCCAGTCATGAATGGTGGTGAGCAATTAAGCAACTCAGTGGAGGAGGAGAAGCCCAGGGATGTGGGCTTCGCTGGCTGGGCCAGCATTTTTTGCCCATTCCTAGTTGCCCTTGAGAAGGTGGTAGTGAGCTGCCTTCTTGAATCGCTGCTATCCATGTGGTGTAGGTACACCCACAGTGATATTAGGAAGGGAGTTCCAGGATTCTGACCCAGCGACAGTGAAGGAACGGCGCTATATTTCCAAGTCAGGATGGTGAGTGACTTGGAGGGGAACTTCTAGGTGGTGGTGTTCCCATCTATCTGCTGCCCTTATCCTTCTAGATGGTAGTGATCATGGATTTGGAAGGTGCTTTGGAAGGAGTCTTGGTGAACTCCTGCAGTGCATCTTGTAGATGGTATACACTGCTGCCACTGTGCGTGGAATCGCTTAGCTCTGTCTATCACTTGCTGCTTAAGCTATTTGGCACACAAGTAGCCCTGTGTTGTAGCTTCACCAGGTTGACACCTCATTTTTAGGTATGCCTGGTGCTGCTCCTAGCATGCCCTCCTGCACTCTTCATTGAACCAGGGTTGATCCCCTGACTTGTTGGTAATTGTAGAGCCAGGGATATGCTGGGTCATGAGGTTATAAATTGTGTTCGAGTACAATTCAGTTGCTGTTGATGGCCCACAGCGCCTCATGGATGCCCAGTCTTGAGTTGCTAAATCTGTTTGAAATCTATCCCATTTAGCATGGTAGTAGTGCCACACAATACGTTGGGAGGATATCCCCAATGTGAAGCCGGGACTTCGTCTCCACAAGGACTGTGCGGTAGTTACTCCTACCGATACTGTCATGGACAGATGCATCTGCGGCAGGCAGGTTGGTGAGGATAAGGATGAAAGTAATTAGCTTTCTCTGATGCTTCATTTTGCATAGTTCTCAGCTGTCTTGCTTATGCTTAAAAGAAAAAGAAAGACTCGCATTTATGTTTCACTGTTCACAATCTCAGGATGTTCCAAAGCACTGTATAGTTAGTGAAATGAAATGTGGTCATTGTGTAATGTGGAACATGCAGCAGCCAAATTTACACAGAGCAAACTCCCACAAACAGCAATGTGATTATCGCCATAATCTGTTTAATATAATTGTTCACCAATAAACATAGTATCTGGCTAATAGTCAGTATGGACAAGTAAGTGACTCCTCGATTAAACTGCGCAGTGCTGCTACTCAAAAATGTCCAATTGTTACGATCTGAGCTGCTGTTAGTACTGGACAAGTTAGATCCCAGAGTGAAACCTTGATAGATCCTAACATTTTTTTCAGAAATCATGGAGGAAAGTTACTGAACACATTCACAGGAGTCTGCTGATGAACTTTTAATACAAAGAATAAAATATTTATTAAAACAAAAGAAGTGAACTAAATTACACCAGACAAAAAGGTTGGAAAGTTCTCAATACAAACACAAGAAGACACTTCAAATTCCCACTATTCCTTTACCCCAGCAATATCTTTACAGATGCATAAGCCAGTGAAGAGTTACCACTAGCTTGCCACAAGGGCTTCTCACTTGGGGCTGGCACAGTTGCAAATGGTTTTCTTCTGGAGGATTCCTGAGCATTCACTTGACGCTTCTCACTCAATTCATATCTCTCTCTGAGACACCCAAAAACTCCACTCTAAACTCGTTGTTTCTTTAACTGCAGAGCAAACCAATGAGTTCCCTAAACTCGGTCTTCCAATAGCACCTCTGCTAAACTAATCACTTTACTAAGTTCTATAACTGACTTTTCAGTCAACTACAATCCCCAATAGCGTTATAGTTCGTCTCATCAGAGAGCTTACAATTCCAGTCCTCTCCCTCTGACACACACTGAACTATATATGAGGGCTCGAAACGTTGACTGATTTCTTCTCCGCCGATGCTGCCAGACTTGCTGAGTTTTTCCAGGTAATTCTGTTTTTATTTTGTTTTGGATTTCCAGCATCCGCAGTAGCTTTTAGCTTTTTGTTTTTACCTATTCTCCTTGTTTGTTCTCTGTTTCTGCAACACTTGACCACTGTTGCTAGGCAACAGTAAAGCTTTTCTACATTGTGGCTAGAACTTTTCGGTTGGTGTGTGGGGGCGGGCCCCACATGCCGGCTGTAAAATGACACACGGTGATATCAGGCGAGTGTTCCGAAGTCACTGCGCACCATCGCGATATTTGGGAAGGCGGGCACGCTATAAGTTCAGATGCGCGCCCGCCATCAATTAACGGGCCAGTAAAGGCCCTTGAGGCAGCAATTGAATTCGATTTTTCACAGCCCATGCGATCTTCAGGGCATCGCACGGGTGCAATGGACAGGCAAGTCTGTGCAAGGTACCCAGACAGCTCCCACGACGCTTACACACTCAGACACTCCCAGGTGCCGGGGCTCTTCAGTGCTCCAGCCCGGCTGGATGGATGGCTGCTGGGTGACAAGGGCTAACCCCTCAGAAGGTGGCTCATGACGCCTCTCCGCCATCCAAGAACAGAAGCTGAGCAGCGCTACAATAGGAGCCACGGCACCACAAGGGCTGTGGTGGAGAGAACCATCGGTCTTCCCAAGCTGCGCTTCCGATGCCTGGACTGCTCAGGGGACGCACTCCAGTACCCCCCAGATCGTGTGTCGCTGATAGTGGTTGCATTCTGCACTCTCCACAATCTGGCGTTGGAAAGGGGGGGACACAGTGGATGAGGAAGATGTGGACGCAGTTGCTCCGGATGCACACGATGAGACCAGTAGTGAATCCGAGGATAAGCACGCACAGAAGAACGCTGAGGGGGTAGATGCTGACTCGGGCTTACTCCAGGGAGGCAGGGACACCTGGGAGGCTTTAATCCAATGACCCTTCAGCTAGAACACCACAGATTGACCTTCAATGCAAGCCAGGGCTGCAGGCTCCACATTTAATACCTGAGTGCTAAATCTGCCTGGATACTAACATTAATTAAGGCCCTTGTCAATAAAGCTCAATGTCAAACAACTCACTCATAACATCATGGCTTCCTGTACACTTGCAGAAGTAAGGAATCACCCTGAGGCATGGCAACATGTCAAAATTTATTGAGCAAACAAAAGAAAATTCATAAAGCAAAACAAAAATGGTGTTGGACATCACACTGAGTCTTCCAAAAAGTACTATGCGCCAACATAAAAGCACCAGTGAGAAACCTGTGGTGTGCCTAAGGTGCCTTAAATTTACACTACGGGTGCTACATCCCCTCACTGGCACTGGCATCTGAGACAGCCTGCTCACTGTGCTGTCTGTTGGTCTCGATGACCTTGGCTGACGTCCTCTGGCCCGTGGAGCATTTGACAGCCCTGCCTGGGAGGAAGCGGCCAGCTCCACAGCTGGCTTCTCCCCAGTCGCCGCAGCCTCATCGGATGCCACAGTCACTGGCAGAGGGGCGGAGGAGCTGCTGCCCTCCTCCGGAGCGCCTTGAGAGGAGCCCGCAGAGATGACAGGCAGCTCCTGCGCAAATGTGAGGTCGCTTTGGACCTCCTTGCTCACCGTAGATGGAAGGGCACCGAGCTGGGATAATCGGTGCCCAGGCCATCTCCAACACTGGCACTAACCAGCTGTGGCCAATGCCGCTGTGAGGGCTTGCAGGACCGAGTGCAACCCCAGGAGGACCTGATTGTTCTCCTGGAGGAGCCTCTCCACGAGAGTCATCACTCTCTCCATGGAGGAAGCCTGGCGCTCGGCCATGAGGCTCATTGCATCGGTGATGCTCCGCACGGACCCCTCCAGCACGAGCACCATGCCATGCATCGCCTCATGTATCTCCGCCAGATCGTCCCGCACACCCTGCTGCACTTCCAGCGTTTGCTGCCTCATGGACAACTCCACAGGCACATCATCAGCCACCAACCGAGCAAGTACCTGATCCCCAGCAGTCCTCCGACTGCCGGCGCCCTGGGCACTCTCTGTCTCTGCCCGCACCTCAAGCGAGTGTGAAATGCCCTCACCGCCGTGCCCCGAGACACTAGCCGAAGATCTAATTCCCACCGAGATGCTAGTATCTGCGCTGGTGCCTGCCTGGCTGAGATGGTGTAACGCTGGAGAGTGCATTTGGGCCCTCTGTCTCCTCCTCTCAGCCCTGCTCCGGTGATGCTGAAAGGAAGAAAAAGGACATTGGATTAGTTACAGTGCAGACAATGCCAATTTACATCCCTGTCCCCTGGATCATTATGCGCTCATCCTTTCATTATCAAGGGTAAACCCATGTTGCTAAGCTCAATCACTGAGCATTCAGCAGTGCCATGGCTTCTGGGACACACATGGTGACCTGACTGTTCACCAAATATACCTCCCCATGGCACCCCGACCTCACTGTCACCGGTGGACCTGGGGGCATGAAGCCTCTCCAGGTCCATGACCTGCTGCTCCAAAGCCATAAGAATGGCCAACTGGGCCTGGCCTCCGCCAGTCCGCATTCATTCCGACGCATTGTGCGCAATCTTTTCCTGAAAAGGAGAGAGGAGCATTGATTAGTCCAGCCTGCACCTGAATTCCCATCGCATCCCTGCCACCCCAGCCAGAGTGGGACATTGCAGGACTCCAGCTCTTCGTAACCCCGTAGCTGCCGCACACTCACCCAAACAAGCCAGGGCTGACCCGCCCTCCCATTGGCCAAATGCTGCATCCTTCACATGTGGCACCACAAGATGTTGCTTTGCTAAGCAAGGAGGGACAAGCATGTGGAGCACAAAGACCAGCAGATGGATTGGTGCCCCGCCAACTGGAAGCTCCCCTCCCAGCATGTTAGCACCCTGATTCCGACATGCTTCGCAGTTCCAGCACTCTGCCTAGGAGCAGACCCTTGACTTTCACCCCCACTCTATACTCTGGGTGTCAGTGTCACACATGTTGCGGGTGCAGAACACATCCTAGCTCAACCCTCTCAGGGTGAACTGGGCTTGGGCAATCTCTGCTGGCACACCCAGCGAGGGATCCATGCCCTGAGGGGTTCAATGCTGTTACTGTACTCAGAGTTGGGGGGGAGTGTGGGGGGTCTGGGGTTTGGGGTGAAAGGGTGACAGCTGCACTGAGTGGCTTGAGCCAACATGGTATTCACCCTTCCCCAGCGCAGGAGACCATTGAACCTTTTGCGGCACTGGAGCCATGCGGACCGCACCACATCATGGGAGCTCACACTCTTGGCCACCTCCTCTAACGCATGTTTGCTCAGGTGGGAGGGCCTCTGCCTCCTGTCCCTCGGAAGCAGGACCTCCCGCCGCGCTGCCACCTCCTCCAGGAGGGCAGCTAGGCACTCATCTGAAAAATGAGGGGCACACTGCTCCGCTGGCTCACCCTCCGGCTTGGCCTGCCCCGATGGCCTACCCTCCAGGCTTGCGTTACCTCCATTGCCCCTCTGCAGAGCCCTTCGCCCAGCCATTGTGAGCAGCCTTTCCAAGGCTTTATACAGGCCGCCGGGTCGCCATTGGACCTGGGGGGCTGAGTGCACCTGCCATCTCCCACCTACTCCCACTATGCATGGGAGTCGTGAAGTACGCTGGGAAGGCCCACCCACATAAAATGGCGGTGTGGACCCGATCGTGGGTGGCGATCATCCGCTTCTGCCCACACCCACTCCCGACCGGCCCACCCGACATGGGGAAAATTCATCCCTCTGTTTTGTTTACAAAATCACTGAACTTTCAACCCCTTTTAACCCATCTCTTTCACTTCAGGGGTTGTAAAACATCATTAAATTATGTATATACAAACAAACCCAAAAGACCTGAAACCTTTTAGTGACAAGTCTATCCAGGCACCCAGGCACCAAGGTTCATAAACAAAACCTAAGTGAAATGGAAACCATTTTTTTACTTTTCTGAACACACAAATATATATATATATAAATTAGGGAGTGACAAGGTATCGGAGGTGTTGGCAGGCTTAAAAGTGGAAAAATCTCCAGGTCCAGATGATTGTGTCCCAGACTGCTGATGGAGGCAAGGGAGGATATCACAGGGGCTCTGACCCAAATTTTTAATTCCTCTCTGGCCACAGGGGAGGTGCCAGAGGACTGGAGAACAGCTAATGTGGTTCCGCTATTTAAGAAGGGTTGTAGAAATAAGCCAGGGAACTACAGGCCAGTGAGTCTCACATCAGTGGTAGGGAAACTATTGGAGAGAATTCTGAAGGAGAGAATCTATCTCCACTTGGAGAGGCAAGGTTTGACCAGGGATAGTCAGCATGGCTTTGTCAGAGGGAGGTCATGCCTAACAAATTTGATTGAATTTTTTGAGGAGGTGACTAGGTGTGTAGATGAGGGTAGTGCAGTTGATGTAGTTTATATGGATTTCAGCAAAGCCTTTGACAAGGTCCCACATGGGAGACTAATAAAGAAGGCAAATGGACATGAGATACAGGGTAATCTGATAAAGTGGATTCAAAATTGGCTTAGTTGTAGGAGACAGAGGGTGATGACAGAAGGATGCTTTAGTGACTAGAAGCCAGTGTCCAGTGGCGCACCACAGGGATCTGTGCTGGGCCCCCTATTATTCGTCATTTATATAAGCGACATAGATGACTATGTGGAGGGTAGGATTAATAAGTTTACGGATAACTCAAAGATTGACTGGGTGGTTAGCAGTGAGGTTGAGTGTCTTGGGCTACAGGAAGATATAGATGGGATGGTCAAATGGGCAGATAAGTGGCAGATGGAATTTAACCCTGAAAAGTATGAGATGATACACTTTGGAAGGAATATTTTAACAAGGAAATATTCAATGAATGGCATGACACTAGGAAGTTCTGAGGAACAAAGGGACCTTGGCGTGTGTGTCCCTAGATCTCTGAAGGCGGAGGGGCATGCTAGTGGGGTGGTGAAAAAGGCATATGGGACACTTGCCTTTATCAATCGAGGCATAGATTACAAAAGTAGGGAGATCATGTTGGAATTGTATAGAACCTTGGTGAGGCCACATCTGGAGTACTGTGTGCAGTTCTGGTCGCTACATTATAGGAAGGATGTGATTGCACTGGAGGGGGTGCAGAGGAGATTCACCAGGATGTTGCTTGGGTTGAAACATTTAAGTTATGAAGAGAGGTTGGATAGACTTGGGTTGTTTTCGTTGGAGCACAGAAGACTGAGGGGCGACCTGCTCGAGGTGTACAAGATTATGAGGGGCATGGACAGGGTGGATAGGGAGCTGTTGTTCCCCTTAGTTGAAGGGTCAGTCACGAGGGGACCTAAGTTCAAGGTGAGGGGCAGGAGGTTCAGGGGAGCTGTGAGGAAAAACCTTTTTACCCAGAGGGTGGTGACAGCCTGGAATGCGCTGCCTGAGAGGGTGGTGGAGGCGGGTTGCCTCACATCCTTTAAAAAGTACCTAGATGAGCACTTGGCACGTCATAACATTCAAGGCTATGGGCCAAGTGCTGGTAAATGGGATTAGGTAGATAGGTCAGGTGTTTCTCACGTGTCGGTGCAGACTCGATGGGCCGAAGGGCCTCTTCTTCACTGTGATTCTGAGATTCTATGAAAATTATAAATTGTTCATAGCACAACTTACTCCCTCTGAAACAAATTCTTTATTTTGTTGTGAACCAATTCGGATCTAATCCTACATGGATGTGAGCAGAAAACCAAATAAGGGACATCCTCTTGCAATAGCAGAGCCCAATTCTGATTTGGGAATCTGAATATGTTATGCAGAAAGCTAGTCAGCTTGTTTATTGTTACCACTAACTACTATTATGTGACTGCTGGGATACAGCCAGTGATTTATACCACAAAGTCTTTTCCCACACACATCGTAGAGAAGAACTATGAAACATAATTCATTTTTTGACATAAGACCAATTTAAAATTGTTCTAATTATCCATTGCATCACACCCTGGATGTTGAAAACAACACCTGTTTCTCCTGACATATTTCCTGGTGTGAGTCCTGGTCCACAAGACAGCTCGCCAGACTGATAAACACCATTACCTGCCTGTGCATGCTATTCATCAGCTGAGTCGGAGATAGAATAGTTTAATAACAACATTAAACATTTTGGCAGTGGATGAAGAAGAGTTACCCTTTTATTGCCCTATATTGGTCTATATTTTAAAACAAAACAATGAAACTGCACATCAGCACCTTTAAACAGACAGCAAGCTTCCACACATCATATTTCATTTGCTTCATATAAGTACATTTAATTCCAAGGATTTTATTTCATTTCTGGCCCTTGCAAAAATGGATTCTTTTTTTGTCATTCTTCCCATCACCACCACCACCCACAAAGGGTTTGTGAGGAGTCTCGTCCATTTAAATCATTCTCTTCTAAGAACTAAAATTAGAAAGCTGAACGTTCCACAGGGATGTGTCCCCAGAGGACATGGGCTGGGGTGGGAAGGGATGGGACAGGACTTCCTGCTCCAGGCAGCCCCAAGCACAAACCTACCTGTCACTTCTTGGCTGAGGTGCAGATATTCAAAATGGCATCTTGTTGAGAGCTGGATTGGTTGCATCGCCCTTCCACAGTTCTGTAAGGCTTACGTCTGCTTTTTAGGAACCTCAGAAAGGTGAGGGATGTTAGCGCTGGGAAAGAATCCCTTCCATATGTCACTGATGGCTGCTTCAGTGAGAGGCTGTGTTGTAAGCCCCCAGTTCTGATTCTCCTCCCTCTCCCTAAAAAAGGCAGGGTGGTCAAGTGGTTAAGGGATTGTACTAGCAACAGTTGGCGGAAGTGAATTCAGTGAAAGTAAATCTCGTAATTCGTGGGTGAGCACCAGAAAAAGCTAACAGGTTCACTAATACCAATCATGTATTAAAGCTACCTACCTGAACAAGCCTATTTATCAGGACAAAATATGGTTAAGTGTGAAATTCTGTCCTGAATAAGCAACCTCCAATTCCTGTCTGACTTTTCAATGTAGTTGTAATACCATGGTTGAAATAAGGAATGGGTGGATTGAGTGGATGCTAAATGTAGAACTCCTGTTAACTTGTATTATCTGTTTGTGGTCAGGATTATGAAGTGTGTGTGTGCTGACAGCTGACCACAAATGTGACTGGAAGTACAGGATCTTCTTAATAAAACAGCTAGAGGCAGTATAAACCCACGAGCACTACCATCCAGAAGTACGAAGGCAGCAGACACATGGGAACACCACCGCCTGCAAGTTCCCCTCCAAGCCACTGACCACCCTGACTTGGAAATATATCGCCGTTCCTTCACTGTCGCTGGGTCAAAATCCTGGAACCCCCTCCCTAACTGCACTGTGGGTATACCTACACCACGTGGACTGCAGCGGTTCAAGAGCTCACCACTACCTTCTCAAGGGCAATTAGGGGTGGGCAATATATGCTGGCCTAGCATATGAATGAAAAAAAGGCCCTCTATACTCAGCCTCATTAATAGTCTAAGAGGAGGACTCGTACATAATGTGAGCATTCTTTCAATTTGCCACACAAAAGTTCCCATGATCTCTCTGGGAAAGGATGCTAGTTTGCTGCCTGTCAAAGCTAAGAACTGGCAGTCTTATATAATGGACATTGCCTGTGAGGAATTGGGTTGTCTGCTGAAACTCACTTCATCTAGGATCCAGGGAGAAGAAGCCTTATCTCATCAGGTTGGGTTGGACTCAAACCCAAGACCAAGTGACTAAAGGCTAGTGTTCTAACCTACAGTTCCAATGAGTGTCCACCTTTTATTACTGTCTTCTCCCCTTCAGGTCTTTCTATCCCTGAACTGAGCAGGCAATAGCGAGAACTGTCATGTTCATATGATTTTCCTTTTACCCTGAAACATGATATCCTGGTCTCTTTGTCAGCATACTCCCCGCACAGATGGGCCTGTGTCCTATCACACCATGGCATGACATGTTGGAGCATTATTGTGGCCAACCTTCATGCTGGCCTTAAGATGTCCAAATGTGTAGACAGGCGTATTCCACTCACCATCCCTAACTGTTTGAAATTTGTAGACCTAAATCTGCTTCAAAGTATTGAACATATTCATATTTGATTACAAATAGCCTTTTTAAGTAAGATACAGAATCGCTTGAAGCTACAACGATTGGCAGAAAATGTATAAATTATTTGTGCCTTTATTATTTACCCTTTAATTACACACAGCAATGACATGGAAAGGAAACCTCAATATATATTTCATTAACTGTAAGGTCATTAGGAAATTATGCTGTTCAGAAAATCCATATTACACTGTATTTTGGAGAGCTTGCGAGCATGTTTTATTAAATACAATTGATCATGCAGAATTACTAAATTACTTACTGGTTGCTGTTCATCTCATTGGAGTAGGTGTTAAGGTGAACTCCGTCGTTTCATCAATACTGTTTAATTTATTTAATTTATTAAATAAACAGGCCTGAATTTTTACATGAAGGTTAACCTGAAGAATTAAGTGAATATTTGCTATTTCATCTACATTGCAATGTCATCTAAATGTGCAAACCTTAAACACTACCTTATTACAAAATACTGGGCTAGCATTTTCACTTTGAGCATATTTGCGAGCTGTTTCCAAAACAGGTTTGAAAGGGGATTTTGCCTTCTCTTGAATTTCCGCTCAAATTCACATGCACATCACCAAACGCAAAATCGGGCAATGTTTTAAAACGCCATTCTCATTGATGTAGTTAAGGTTGATAAGTTGGTGCAGTGTAATTAATACAGCTGAAAATTGGTTTATCACAATAAATAAGCATTTTTTCATCACAGTATCGATCCACTGTCTGAGTAATCTGATTTTAAATCACTGAAAATGACTTTAAAAATAATACAGAACCAATTACTAATTATATTGGGGTCAGTTTCTTAGTAAATTAAATAACAATACATTCAAAAGCTTGTAGAATGTTTCTATCAGTGTATTTGTGCCCAAAAGAAGCAGCTTAATTTTTAGAGACTCCTTGAAGACCTGCAAACGAGCACAATTAATGAAAACTGGCCATTGTGATCAAATTATTCTGAGGGCGCTGCCTGGCTGTAAGGACAGATTCCAGCTTAGTGTTTTTTAAAAATCCAGTGCAAAAGACTGGGGAAAATTGATTTACACTGGATGTAGTTTGCTCTTAAAAGCCCACGACCTTTGGTGCAGGTTACGCCAATTTTGGGCGAATTATACCAAAGAAACCAACACAACCTCGTGGTAACCCTACACCACTTTGTCCACTTTATAATGTTCTCTCCATAGTAGCACAATAGCAATGCATATATAAGTCTCTTTAAAACAATTGGGGGTGGAGGGAAGAATTGCTGCATGAAGCAAGAGTAATGTTCCCCCCCTTCGTATTACGTGCTAATCTTCCAATGCATCATTTTATTGCTAAATATAATAAACCCTGGTGTGTTGTTAGACTAACAAAAAAGACGCACAAACACTCCAGATCAATATGCAGCACATGTTTTGGGTCACTTGCTCACCTCACTGAACTAAATGTTTTTTTTTTGAAGTGGGGATTATTGAAAGTGACATTCACTAGTCAATGATTTATTTAATGTAAAGCTAGAAAACTGCATAGTTAAAATGTGTTAAATGTTAAATCTGTATGTTGTGTGCGTTTCTGTCAGGATAATCAATAGTCAAATAACACAGCTGATAATATTGGCTCATCTAGATCCATTGTATAATGTTTTAAATTATATATATCTAATAATGAGTGATACTATAGTTCCATATGTAGATACACAGTAGATATTGTTTTATGAGGGAAACCTGCTGTTTATGCTAGTATTTTATATTAATTGGTTTAATGTCCTATTATTTTGTCAGAACTGGGTGGTGGTGGGTTGCTGCTCACTCAAGGTTCGAGTTGCGAGTTGCTTTGGCAACATGCGCTTTTACATGCATACTGTAATCTGAAGCTACAGATAGTGGCAGAGGCCCTAATATTCTTTCCATCACATGGTTGACCAGCATTCTCTCGCGCTCTTACTGCCTGCCATTGGTGTGTGTTGGAATGATTTGCAGGTTGATTATCAGCCTGTTTGGTTGTGTTATGAACACACCTTCCTTGGCCATCAAGCCCTGGGCTGGCACTTGAACCCAGAGCTTCTGGCTCGGAGGCAGGGACACTACCCACTGCGTCACAATGCCTCCTCAGAATCTCCTTACTGTCTTAATATTTCAGATTTCCTTCTGTTTGTTGTGGCACCGTTTGAAAATGTTGGTTTCCTTCCTATTCGAACATTTGAATTGATGTTACAAACTATTCAATAATCTGGAAGATCCCCCCCAAGCCACTCACCATCCTGAGTTGGAAATATATCGCTGTTCCTTCACTGTCGCTGGGTCAAAACCCTGGGACTCCCTCTCTAACAGCACTGTGGATGTACCTACACCACGTGGACTACAGTGGTTCAAGAAGGCAGCTCACCATCACCTTCTCAAGGGCAATTAGGGATGGGCAACAAATGCTGGCCCAGCCAGCAAAGCCCACATCCCATGAATGGATAAAAAATTTTAAAAACTCTAAGTTAAACTAACCACAGCAAGTCACACAGACACATCTGAATCCTCCTCTATCCAGTCCTCTCCTGAATGCTCTTGTATTAAGCCTTTTGCCAGTTGTGTTTGGCAACATTTTTAAAACCCTTCTTCTACCTCTTTTCAGTATTCCTGACTTTTTCATTTTCTCATTTATTTTAGTTTCAGCTGTGCTTTTACCACTCACCATTTATATTTTTATCATTATCTGTTCTCCTTCTCTCACTCCATATTGCTCTACTCAGTTGTGAAGGCAGGGCAGCCATCTTAGTGGAGCCCAGACACTGACTTCTCTTGGGCCGGGATTTTCTGACCCACCTCATGGTGGGGCCCACCGCAGGAGATTCGGAGGCCCAGCCAAAAGTCCAAAAGTGACTTTCGTTGGGACCGGACGATCCCAGCAGCGAAGCTCTCTTTGCCAATGTTCCCTCCATCGCACACATGACCAAGCAAAGGGCAGTGATAGTCAAACCATCAATAATGACTGGCATTGGAATTCCTTCGTTCTGTTCAAGGGACTGTTCACTTGTTTGTATAAAACCCACACCATGTCATAAAGTGTTGTCGGTAGAATCAGAAGTTCAGTGAGGGATGAAAGACTTCAGTTACGTGGAAAGGCTAGACAAACTGGTGTTGTTCTCCCTAGGGCACAGAAGGCTAAAGCGAGATTTGATACAGGTGCTGAACATCTTGAAGGGCTTTGATAATGAGTAAATAAAGCAAAACTGTTTCCAGTGGCAGAGGGGTAACAGAGGACACAGGTTTAAGGCATTTGACAAGAGAACCGGACGCGATTTGAGAATTTTCTTTACATAGCAGGCTGTTACGATCTGGTTTACACTGTCTGAAAAGGGTGGTGGGAGACACTAGATTCAGTAATGACAACTTTAAAAAGGGATTTGGATAAATATTTGAAGTGAAGCAATCTGCTGAGTTACGGGGATAAAGTAGAGGAGTGGGACTAATTGGATAGCTGTTTCAAAGAACTGACACAGGCAGGATGGGCTGAATGGTCTCCATCTGTGCCATAAGGCTCTCCAGCCATTCTGAAGCCGGTACAATATTTGGAAGGCATTCTGCAAAAGCTGACATTTGTGCTAGTGTTAATAGAGTCTATTATTTCTCTGAACATTACTGAAGAAAGTGCTTCCTTATTCCAGTAGCGTTGTTAGTGGTCCTGTAAAGTACCCCAGCAGTAAGGCAATCTAAATTCCAACTCCAAAGGAGTACCTTGTATTGAAGTGCGTGACATTTCCCTTTTCCACGCATTATAATCAGAGGTGATACCTAAAAGCATTTTAGCATTTTTCTTTTTCTCTGTGAACTTTATTCATACTTACGCAGCATAAATATTACACTAAGTTAACAGCCTTCGGTGCAGCGAAGTCAATCTGTTTGTGCGGAAAATTTAATAATGTGTCTGCAAGTGAGATAGTGCTTAGGACATATTCTCAGTGCTATGCCTTATAGTCCTCCAGTTTTGTCCAGATATATCGGCCCCGACATTCACAGGGAGGCGAGTGGTTGAAGGGGTGGGGGACCTAATCGGCTGGAGAATCCGGCGAGGTTGGGGATGCGGAGGCCCTGCCGATTTTAACGGCGGGACAGCGTTTAAATAAAATGCCACAGCCCCACCCCGCTTTCAACAGCTGGACAGGCCATCAGCTTGAGGGCAGCAGAAAGGGTGTGATGGGGAGAGGAAATCTCGGGTTGGGATGGCAGTTGCCAAGGTTTCCTTGTGAGGCCTGGAGGAGCGCTCCTGACCATCATGGCTCCCGGAACCTTGAAAAATGAATCTCAAACTTTTCAGGCCCGGGATTGCGCTCTTAGACAGGGAGTCAGCCATTTAGAACTGAGAAATCTCTTCAGTCAGTGGGTTGTGGGCCTTTGGAAATCTCTACCCCCCCAGAGGGCTGTGGGTCCTCAGTAGTTGAGTATATTTAGGATAGAGGGCAACAGCTTTTTGAGCACAAAGGGAATGAAGCAATCTGGGGAAAGTGCAGGAAGATAGAGCTGAGGTAGAAGGTCAGCCACCATCTTGCTCAACGGCAGAAGAGGTTCCAAGGGCCGGATGCCGTAATCCATTTATTATGTCTTATTTTTCCAGGATCAATAGTTTCAGATGGTGCTATTGTAGCCTGTGCCTGACCTACTTAAGTGCTCAAAGGAGTAGTTAATATGGGGACAGAGGCATCCATTAATTTAACAGGCCCCCTCCATCACCCCCCATCCTGGTTTCTGTCAGATTGGGTGGGGGGTGGGGGGGGCAGTAAAATTGGGCTCATTATTTCTACCATGTTAGGGAATGCAAAGTAAAGTGATTTTTTTCTCTCTCTCTCTTCTGTAACCATCTTAGGGGTTCGGTGCTATTGGTAGCACAAACTTTGCACATGGTGGGGTAGACGTGCAGATACAGAGGCAGGTGAACAATGCGGACAATGTGTTGCAGTCCTCCACCCCATCTGGGCTTCGAGAAAGACAGAGGAATATGTAAGTATCCCTTATACATCAGCAGCTTGCATTTAGCAGAACGCCCCAACACACTTCACTGGAGAGGTTAGCAAACAAAGTAAGGGTTTAAAGAAAATGAGAAAAAAAATCATAAAATCACATACCTCACAATATCATGATTACCTTTATCCACTGAGTTGCCTTTTGCGTCACTTAGTGCCATCACCAAACGCAGCCTCTCAGCAGAGACAATGGTCGCAATAGCAGAAGCAACAATGAAGAATTGTCGGCAGCATTCAAACACAATTCCTCAATCAACTTGCACAAAGTTAGTTGTGAGTTGGTTTTAGATGTTAAAGGTTTTAGATGTTAAATCTGCCGCGTTATGAACACTATCAATTAAGCCAAGTTGCATAAAAATGACATCAAAATGAAATAACTTGCATTTATTTGGTATCTTTAGCACACTAAATATGCTAAGGTGCTTCATAGATGCATTATAAAACATAATTTGATAGCGAGCCAGGAGACATTAGGACAGGTGACCAAGGGTTTGGTGCAGGAGGTAGGTTTTAAGGAACTTCTTAAAGGGGGTAGAGACTTGTAAGTTGGGAATTCCAGAGCTTAGGGCCCAGGCAGCTGAAGGCACGGCTGCCAATGGTGGAGCAAATGAAATTGAGGATGGACAAGAATTGGAGGACCGCAGAGATCTTGCAAGGCTGCAGGAGGTTGCAGAGATAGGGAGGGGTGAGACCAGGGTGGAATTGGACAACAAAGATAAGAATTTTAAAATTGAGAAGTTGCCGGACCGGGAGTCAATGCAGGCCAGTGAGTACAGGGGTGAATGGGACTTGGTGCGATTTCAGATATGATTTCAAAAAGTAAATATTAAATGCAAAACGTATCGCGTATAGTAGAAACGACAAACCCATACATTTCAACCATTTAGTGACTGGAATATTTAGCATACTTCTTTTGCTTGCTTTTTGTAAATGCCACCACTGCTCAATATGCTGCATTTGTGAAGGCTAAAAAGGCCTCCCAGCAATTATGACTGCTAGCTCCAATCATACATTAGTGACTGCAGTATTGTGAAGGATTCTAATTTTGTTTAATTCCTTGTAAAATTACATTAATAATGTATCCTTCAGTAGTTTATTTTCAATTTTTAGCCAAGTTGAACGTGTAAATGAATAAACAGGAAAGCGTGATTAGATTCTGAAGATTATTTTATGCATAAAGGTCTGTTACAGATACATGTCCCTGTACAACCAGTAAATGATGGAACTTCTTTAATACAATGGGAGATCTATCCTAGCTCTGATGGTCCTTGACACATGGGACAAGAAATTCAACCTCATTTTATGGCATAAAATGGACACAATAGGGACCAATTTTGATGACCAAAGTTTTGCAATCGAAGGATGTGTGCAAGGCATCTGACCCAATGTTGGGTCATGCCATTATTCAGGTGTCTGGGGCACCAGCTAAAATGGATGCTAAACACTTTGCGTATGTTAATGAGGGGGCTAATACATACTTTAGCTCCCACCTGGGAAATTGTGTTGCCTTAAGCAGCTGTTGAACCTGCTCCATTCCGGCTTTCCTGGTGTGCTAGCGGCCTAGCACGTGGCTGACATCAAAAAGGTAGGTTCAGTGTGAAAGCAGGAGGAGCACGAGTTCTCCTTCTGCTGCACGATGTTCCTAAGGGCCTGCGATCGTGCCATGCCTTCCCCTTTTGCCCGCCCTCCCAGCACTTACCCGAGGGCTGGTGCCTGTGCGGTAGGCAGATTGGATCCCATGACCTGGGTGAGCTGCCAGCACCCGTAAATATTAAAATGGGCCCCAAGGAACAATTTCAGACGATTTTGGACCGACCTGTTTAGGCTTGTGTTTGTGCGCTACCTGATTCACCCTCGAAAGCGGGCACAAATCAATTAATCCCCCACGGTACATCTTACACTGCCAGCAGCAATGTCATCTAAATTCCAATCCTAATTCACACAAGCGCCGTTTATTGAAGAGCATGACATTTGGATTCTTCACATATTGTACCCACAGTATCTTTTGGCACTTTTTGGGGATTGAGCGGGTGCTAAATGGGGAACTCCTATTGATTTATTAAACGCAAAATACAGCGGATGCTGGAAATCTGAAACAAAAACAGAAAATGCTGGAAAAACTCAACAGGTCCAGCAGCATCTGTGGAGAGAGAAACAGAGTTACCGTTTCAGTCTGTATGACTCTTCTTCAGAGCTGAAGAGAAGTGGAAATGTGATGAAATTTATACTGTTTAAGGGGGTGGGGGGAGGGTGGGGCAGGTAGAGCTGGATAGGAGGCCAGTGATAGGTGGGGACAAAGGAGAGATTGACAAAGATGTCATGAACTAAAGGAGTGTTAATGGTAGTTAAGGGCTAAAAAAGGTGCTGATAGTGGCGTAAAGGAAAGAAAGCAGAATGTGATAATAGCAGAACAAGAGTAAGCATTGTGTGAAAGAACAACATGGATCAAGTAACAGATGGCCCTTTGGGAGCATAAACGCTCCTTTCAGGTGAACCAGCGCTTCACTTGCACCTTCATCAATTTAGTCTACTACATTCGCTGCTCCCAATGCAGTTTCCTCTACATTGGAGAGACCAAATGCAGACTAGGTGACCACTTTGTGGAACACCTCCGGTCTGTCTGCAAGCATGACCCAGACCTCCCTGTCGCTTGCCATTTCAACACTCCACCCTGCTTTCATGCCCACATGTCCGTCCTTGGCCTGCTGCAATGTTCCAGTGAAGCCCAACGCAAACTGGAGGAACAGCACCTCATCTTCCGACTAGGCACTTTACAGCCTTCCGGACTTAACATTTGAGTTCACAACTTCAGACCATGAACTTTCTCCTCTATCCTCACCCCTTTTTAAATTGCCTTTTTTATACATTCATTTTTATTTTTTATCCACTTATTTTTATTTTTATTCATTAATCAATGGTTTTATCCCCTTTTTTATCTCCCCTTCTATCCCATTTTCTATTCTTTTTTCCCCACCACTCCCCCCAACCCTAACCCCAAAAGGCCATCTGTTACTTGTTCCATGTTGTTCTTTCACACAATGCTACCCTTGTTCTGCTATTGTCACATTCTGCTTTCTTACCTTTACGCCACTATCAGCACCATTTTTAACCCTTACCACAACCATTAACACTCCTTTGTCCTTTAGTTCATGACATCTTCATCAATCTCTCTTCTGTCCCCACCTATCGCTGGCCTTCCATCCAGTTTCACCTGCTCCATCCCCCTTAAACATATAAATTTCATCACATTTCCACTTCTCTTCAGCTCTGAAGAAGGGTCATACAGACTCGAAACGTTAACTCTGTTTCCCTCTCCACAGATGCTGCCAGACCTGCTGAGTTTTAACAGCCTTTTGTTCCTATTGATTTGTATTAGCTATTGGTCAGGAATGTGAGATGTGTGTTTATCAACAACTGACCACATTACAAAGGTGACTGGAAGTATGGGTTCCTTTCCAAAACTATAACAGCTGGAGGCAGAATAAACCTCTGGGTGGGTCTCAGAAGTGTACCTGAACACCCAATTGCCAGACCAGGCGTCTCGTGGTCTCGCTGGGTAAGGTTACTAACTTAATGCCAAATGGAAGTATTATGTAGTGGATTTTGCTTGCTAGGAATCAGATTAAGATTACCAACCTCATTTCAAGTATTGGTTTCCCTGCTCCAATTCCAACCAGCCTCCTCCCTTATTAGTTTCTGCAACTTCAAGGTAACCCATTCTGAGGTTCAGTAAGGTTGACAGCCAGGAAGGTCCATTATGTTTTTTTTTCCAGAATCTTTCTGACAGCCGGTAGTGCTAATGGAATATTAGGAAATAATTCTACTTGTTCTGTTTGTGGAAGTAATTGTATGGGAATAATGTTCAACTTCCCAGGCCTGTCCGCCCATTGTAGTACCTGTTTGGTTTTCAACCCATTGAAATCATGAAATAAAAATGATGGACCTTTCACTCCACCAGGTGACTGCTTGGGCTGAAAGTTTAAAATTATCCCTATATTCCATGAGTGAACAGATGGTAATATACACTGCTATTGCTTATTACATGCTGGTGTCTATGTATGTGCCTTTAGCTAAATCTATGCTGTGTTGTATAATCCCTGATTGTATTGCATTTCTTCTGAAATATTATCTATAAGCGATTGATTAGTTCCTTTTTTCAGTGATCTGCTAAAGATTTGTTCTGTTCCTGATTTGTACATTCCTGATCCAAGTCTGGGAAAGGTCGACTGAAATTCTGTACTTCATAACTGTGGAGTCTGCCCTTTTTCCCCATTAGCACCATTCTGTTACTATTTTGCAATGTGCGAAGATGCATGTCCCATTCTCCACATTATGTACCTATGCTGGGAAATTGATTAGCATGATACAGTAGTATACTGCCAAATCACTAACTGCATCTTTGCATCAGCTTAGCTGCTCTTTCTAGTTTGGTTGCAAGAGAGATATTTGCTCCACACAGGTCTTTTGCCGACATAACAATTGCTACACTCTAAAAGTAATTCAAGTGGGAGGCTCTATGAGATACTTAAATATGAATTGGCAGGATATAAGTGCAAGTATTATGCAAAGTATTATTGCTAAACCCTGCAAATGCCATTGTGCAAAACGATGCAGAATCCATTGCGTTCTCTGTTTGGCCTTTTTTGAGGGTTGCCGAACCAAGGCTTAGGTTATGGTTTTACTATGGGGCCAGGTGAGCAGGTAGGCCCGAAGCCTACCTCAGCCATATTGGAGTTCAAAGCCCAGCTGTTCGGAATCATCCTGAACGACACACTAGCCACCTTGGCAACTGAGCTAGCCAGCAGCACCCCCAACCCCCTCTTATGCTTTTATTTTCATTTAAATAAACAGCACGATAAAGTAAGTGCCTCTTTCCTTTTTAGGATGTGAATGTTGCGCAAGGGAACAAGATTACTTGAAATCAAATATTTCTTGATTAAAATTTAAATGGCAGTGCTACATACCATGATTGATGGTTTACTTGGAGTGTGAAATATGAAAAATGTATCTCGCCCGTTTGTCTTTCATTATCTAAGTGATGAAACCTGAAGCCTCCAACCCTGCACTACCAGCAACAGAACATGTTTCCAAACATGGCAAAAGTGCTGACGTTATTTTGCAGGATAATTGCAAGAGGGTTCTTCAAGCCCGTGTATTATTTTGTTTGGTATACTAAACAAGTCTTCAGAACTGATCTATACAGAACTGATCTGAATTTGAAGATGCCCAAAGATCCGGAATAAACTTTTCTTGGATTTGGGCACGGTGCTGTTAACAATAGTTGCCATGCAGATATACTGACCTATCAAGCTAATCGGGCTGTATAATTAGAAATTAGGGGAGGAATTTTAACCCCTTCCCAACCTGATGGAAAATGGGTAGATGGAGGGTTGTGGATGCAGTTAAAACAGAGTTGGGGACTTATTCCACTGGCTTCCCATCCCCAGCCGGCCAATTGCAATCTTAATTTGCAGGCTAATGGAATCCTTCCTTAAACATGCACCGACCGCAATATTGGCCTGGAGCCTGAGCAGGGGAGCAGTAGTGACTTCCCCATCAGCTCAAAGCTGTCAGCAAGTCCATCCAAGGACCAGGACACAGTCCAAAAAGAATTTTTGAAAACATTCCTCATGGGACAGGAATTCTCCTCCAGGTCCCGCGAGGAATCTTTTGGCCTCCCTACCTGGGTCTTGATTTCAGCCAGTGGGGTCAGGTTTACAACATTCTCAGACACCCAAAAAGTCATCATGTTTTCAGTAGCATGACCGTAGAATAACAGAATTAGAAACTAGTCAGCAAAAGGTCAATGGAACATCCAATTGAAGACGTAAATGGAAATTAATAATCAGCTTGACAATCACAAGATAAATGATGGATTTGAGAGACTCAACACGCATGCCGGGTATAAGATGCTTTATTTAAAAGATCCAGTGAGTTTATCAAGGAAGCACTGAATTCGATAAACCAGGAAAGTCCCACATTGTCACCAGTGCGTGCTGAGTTAGTTGACATTAATCGAGCTGGTGATAGGGACATTCCAATTGACCTCAAGGATTTAGATGAGGGAACAAGAGAGAAGAAAAGTGACAAAGAAAAAAGGAAAGACAGATAGTAGAGACATCACCAGTTTGCAATTTAGGCTGATCTAGTTTTTCCTTCTTGCAACAACAACTTGTATTATATAGCGCTTTTAACATAGCAAAACGTCCCAAGACACTTTGCAAGAGTGTTAACATACAGAAATTGACACCAAGTCACAATAGGAAATTTTCCAATAGATGGGCACAGTGGTAGTTTTAATTATTGGAGGAGAGAGTGTTAGAGAGGTGGAGAGGTTTACAGGGGGGATTTCCAGAGCTTAGGGCCTAGGCAGCTGAAGGAATAGCTGCCAATGGTAGAGCAATGAAAATTGGAAATGTGTAGAGGCCAGAACTGGAGGTGCACAGAAGGTTGTAGGGCTGGAGGAGATTACAGCGATAAGGAGGGATAGACAATGAAGGGCGTTGAAAACAAGGATGAGAAGTTTGAAACCACATGGATGCCATGAAATAAATACAAGGAAGGCCATTTGGCTATCTTAGTTCATCCACCTACAGAAAAACAATCGTGGTCTCACATCACAGCATCAAACAATTCTTCAAATACCTGCAAGAATTTGCCTCTACCACCTTTCCCAGAACTATATTCTAACAGTGATAATTCTTTGCATTAGGAATTTTCTTTTCCAAGTTTGAACTTTATCCATCCTGTCCTACAGTGAAAGCCAATTCTTGTTCAACATATAACCTGCTTACTATAGCCCAGAGGTTCACAGTGAAATATTAATTAGTAAATAAATTCTCTATTGAACAATTTCTCCTGCATTTTCAATTGTACTTTCAACCCATTGATGGCAGACTGTAGACACAGTGGAAGTTAGTTAATGTAGAGGGTGAGCTGGTGTCCATTGGGGTGGCTACATGGGCTGGACTTTCGCCTTCGAGGTGGATAGCAGAAGTCAGGGAATTTCTTGGGTCAATGCGGCTGCCTCTGGAGAAAGTGCCCGTTTTCCGAGGGCTGGTGGTGGAGGACCTGGGTGTGCTAGATTCAGGCCCACCACCCCCCGAAAGGTTTGGAGGCAGCCATAGGGGCCGTTGCCTCGCTTCTTTGATGCTTCATCCCACTTATAATAAAAACGATAAGGCCCTCTAGCTGTCACCCCACACACCTCCTGGCACCCGTTCACACCCTACCCATCTCCCATAGCCTCTTGTATCCTCCATGCCAAGCTATGACCTTCCACCCACCCCCATGGCTCCTCATATTCTCCATGCCAAACTATGGCACTTCCATGCCCATTGACCTATTATATACTCTGTATCGAAGCAGTGAACCCTATATTGGCAATAAGATGTGTTAAAAAAACTTTAAAAACATTTATTCACAGAAATTGCTTTTGCTGCACCTCATTAAGAGTGTCAATCATCTAGACCCTTTAAAGTATTAGGAGCAGAAACTGCAAACACTTGAAACCTCATTTCCTTGTGTAAGTAAACATTGTGCAATTGACAGAATAGATCAGAGATCCAGAGTAGTCAATAAAGTAATGTTTTCCTTGGGACATAGCTGTTTCAGCTTTCTAATGGATATCTAGGCTCTCAGCCTAACCTTATTATGCATTCTTGGTTGATCCATCCAACCGTTGTCATGAATATTCACAAAAATTCCTGCAGGGAACTTGATGTTCAGCATGGTTTTACATTTGAAACTCACCATTGGCTTTAATTTTGTTCTGTTGGCCATGCATTAGGACCATGTGAATCTTATCGTCCCACATCCTGTGATTTCCACCAGATCTGTTTTTGATCCTTTCCACTCCACAGTTTAGCTGCTGAGCATATCAAAACTCATGGGTGTTTTGTCCATGTTGCTGCTGTGGCATAATGGGCACTCATGTTTTTGCCAATGTCTGATGATGAATCGCTGGGAACCAGTCATTTTGGCAGCGAAGTCTCTTGTTAGTCTCTGAGCAATCTTGGTCTTCTGCTGCAACACCAGACATTTCCTTTCCATAAAGGAGCTACAGCAACTTATGGTTGTTCTGAAATCATTGCTGATTTGACCCATTTACACTCGTATAGACGCATTGCCTTTCTGGTGAAGATGTAACCATTCTGACGATTTTTTGAGGAACCATCCAATACATGCTTCTCAAGATCAGGCCAGTGGCTGGTCCCTGTTATCATTGTGCATTTGGTCTTGGGCATCTCCTTCAGGGTGGATTCCTCCTTCTTCCATTCTCGCACCAGTTTTTTCACTAATACCAAATTCCCTCACTGTCGCACAATTAGTTGACAAGTGAGAAAATGTTATGACTTTTAAATTGAACCCAGCTTCGCACTACATTATTTTTTGCAGGGGTACCCATTTCTGCTTGAGGATAGCCTTGCAATGTCTACTGTGTGTGGGCATATCTTTTGCATCTTCTTGGCAACATGGCCTGTATTGCCTGCTTCATCCCATGTGCCGAATTCTAAAGTGAGTATAATGCTAAACATGTATTTATGAGCTGAAAAATTGAGCCTGACTGCGAACGCAGCATTTGTTAGTTGAAAAATGGGTTCCAACCTAGATGTTGTGTATAGGCCTAAACATGCATTTTGGTGCTGAAAAAAGAGGGTTGCCTTATACTGTGGATCGACATGTACACCTCAATCTTTTTTTAAATTCATTCATTGGATGTGGGCTTCGCTGGCTAGGCCAGCATTTATTGCCCATCCCTAATTGCCCTTGAGAAGGTGGGGGTGAGCTGCCTTCTAGAACAGCTGCACAAAACTTCAGTAGTATTGTTGGAATATTATCAGAGTCCATAGCCTTTGCAGTATCCAGTGCTTTCACATGCAGTGAATCGAACTGGCTGAAGACTGGCATCTGTGATGCAGGGGCCTCCGGAAGAGGCCGAGATGGATCATCCGCTCGGCACTTCTGGCTGAAGATTATTGCAAATATTTCCGTCTTGTCTTTTGCACTGATGTGCTGGGTTCCTCCATCGTTGAGGATGGGGATATTTGTGGAGCCTCCTCCTCCAGTGAGTTGCTTAGTTGTCCATAACCATTCATGACTAGATGTGGCAGGACTGCAGAGCTTAGATCTGATTTGTTGGTTGTGGAATCGCTTAGTTCTGTCTATCGCTTGCTGTGGAGGCTGCCTGGCATGCAAGTAGTCCTGTGTTGTAGCTTCACCAGGTTGATACCTCATTTTTAGGTAAGCCCGGTGCTGCTCCTGACATGCCCTCCTGCACTCTTCATTAAACCAGGGTTGATCCCCTGGCTTGGTGGTAATGATAAATTGGGGGTTATGCCAGGCTATGAAGTTACAGATTGTGTTCGAGTACAATTCTGCTGCTGCTGATGGCCCACAGCTCCTCATGGTTGCCCATTCTTGAGTTGCTATGTCTGTTCGAAATCTATCCCATTTAGGACTATGGTAAGTGCAATTATAGAAAAATTGAGGAGTGAGGGAGGGATGGGTAAGAAATAGAAGGATCTTTGATCAATTGAGGTGAAATTAGGTGGGAGGAAGTTCATGTGGAATATAAACACTGGCATAGATCAGTTGTGCCAAATAGCCTGTTTCCTGTGCTGTAAATTCTCTATGTTCAATTTTTATTCACTTAACAAAGAATCCTTTGCAGGTATTGCCAACATGTTATGGTAGTTAGTGCAAAAAAAGCCCACAAGTGATTGGTAAAAGTGCTCACGATGGTTTACTAATCATTAAAAAGAGGGAGAAGAGGAAAGAAAAATGGAGTGAACTGTCATAAAGTCTCTAACCAGAAAGAGTATGATGAGCAGCTGTGTCTGTATACAGTCAACCCACCATATAACTAACACTAGTTTGCCACACATAATACTTGTTATATGTGGGTGTTTGTTCAGTGGTGGGTTTCATGTCATTTTTTTTCTCTCAGTGCCTCAGTTTTCCTGTCACGTTCTCCTCAAAATATGATCCACGTTCTGCAATGACTTCCTTCAGCTGCCGATAGACCCAAAACACCATTTGTGACTGCTATTTCCTCACTTGCATTCATATTGGAATGAAGGTCACACTGGGAAGTCAATTCGAGACTGTGAAGGAGTTCCCGAGTGTGAGTGCCTGGCACTTGAATGCTCTGAATGCAAGCGACGGGATTAGCAGCTGCTTCCCAGAGTTAGTAACAGCCTGCTCTTTGCAGCCAGCTTGCTTTTCCCTCTTTCACCAGGCTCTTTAACTTCTGTAAAAAAATGCAGCATGAATGTGTTGATTTGCACGTTAATAGTGCTTGCCTATAACATTGGAAATGGCAACTCATTCATTTAACACAGAGCTGGATCTGAATAGGCACATTTCAAGCTGTGCCTTCTTGGTAGGGATTCATCATAGCTAGATACACGCAAAGTCAGGACCACTGAGTATTGGTAAAACTGATTTGATTTTCACAGATTAAAAATAGATGTTAGAGATTTTTTGAAAAACCTCTCCGCTTTTTGATTCTTTTTCCTTCTACGCAGGATGCTAACTCCTCCACCTCGCCAACGTAACGATTGACAGTTTCCGACGTGAAGAGTGATGCATGTCGTTCCTATATAACAAATATATTAACCTGAAATGTGATTTCTTTTTCCTATCTAAGAATTGCATCTCCCCTCCACTTCTGGCCTCTTGCACAAGGTCAGATTTACCAATCCACCACAGGCGATCATGCCTTTATTAACTCTGGAATTCCCTGCCTAAATCTCTCTGCATCTTTACCATCTATCTTCTTTTAAGACACTCCTTACAACCTGCCTCCTTGACCAAGCTTTTGATCACTGTCCTAATATCTCCCTATGTGGCTTGATATCAAGTTGCGCCTGAAAACACTCTTGTGAAACACCATGGGATATTTGTATAACATGAAAGGTGTGATATAAATGCAAGATGTTTTTGCTATATTAATTTGGATTCATGTTCAAAATCAATATGGAATGAGTTGGGGGCAAACATTGTAGGGTGGCGGGGGGACAGAACTGCTACTTTGTGAATTAACCATAACCTCCATTAACTTGGCTGTGGGGGTCTAGAAACCAAACAATCTATTGGATGATTCAAATTTTCCAGTTAAGAGAATTAATATCTAAAGTTTAGCTGGTTTGGATTTTTTAAGCTTTGGCAGCGTCAGATTCAGCTACTGTAGACTTTTGTCAGCGTTTCTCTGTTTAGAAACTCAAGCACAAAATCTGAGCGGACACTCCAGTGCAGTACTGAGGGAGTGTTGCACTGTTGAATGTGCCATCTGTCAGATGAGATGTTAAACCGAGGCTCCGTCTGCTCTCTCAGGTGGACATAAAATATCCCATGACACTATTTTGAAGAAGAGGAAGGGAGTTATCCTTGGTGTCCTGGCCAATATTTATCCTTCAATCACAAGAACAGATGATCTGATCATTACTACATGGTCATTTGTGGGAGCTTCTGTGTACAAATTGGCTGCTGCGTTTGCTACATTGCAACAGTAGCTATACTTCAAAAGGACTTACTTGACTATAAAGCATTTTGGGACGTCCTGAGCTTGTGAAATATGCTATAGTCTTCCTTTCTTTGTTTAGGTCAGGGTAACTCTTTCGACTTATCAACAGTCACAGATTGTAACTCTTTCGAGTACATTCACAGTTCTTGGTTTCCGGGAGTGGGACATGAACCCACAACCTTCTGATTCAAAGGCAAGGGTGCTATGAACTGAGCCACAGCTGACACCTCTAAAACTGTACCAGTATCAATAGCCGGTGAGACTCAATAGGGCTTATTGAAAGTAGATGGGGTGAATTATTGGATTTAGTCAATACTTTTGACTGCTAAGTATTGAAGGAGGTATGGGTCGGGCTGTAAAGTTTGGGATGCTTGCTAAAGACTTTCAGACTCTCCATTTGGGTTGGCTTGGCTAGAAGACGAGGAGCCTGCTCGATACAGGCATGGGTCAGAACAAGGCTGCAATGCTGTGATACCAATTCTCCACCCCATATTCTAATTAAATAAGGCAACCAGCTGGGAATATGTGGTCTATGAATTTACTCATGTATGTTATTGTCATTTTCTTGGGGCCCATTTGGTTCCCTTTTAAGTCATCAAGGATGTGTGGGTTATATTATAGGCTTTAAGTGTTGCCCTCATTCTGTTGGTAAGTCAGGTGTGTACTTTGAAATTTCCATTCCATAATCTGAGAATTCTAGGATAAGGTGCTGTAAGTACTTGTAGCTCTTGTTGCACCTGGATGTGTGAGTGTGTAAGAAGGTACACTGGCATATGGTATGCTACTGAAACTTCAGATATCCAACACCTGTGGTATTTTGCTTTTGTAAAAATTCAGAGCCTGGACTAATAATCTAGAGACGTGAGTTGAAATTGCATCGCAGCAGCTGTGGAATTTAAATTGAGCTACTTAAGTAGATATTTAAGTAATAAAAAGCAAGTCTCAGTAATTGTGATGACTCTATGGAGCAGACTGGTTTTGTCACGAAACGGTTAAATTTTATTACAGAGACATTTTCAGCACTTGCACGCTTGACCAGATTGCTCATTGGAAAGATCCTGCCCCCTCGGATTGCCCGCGCTAAGATCTCACTGGTCAGAGCCCCCGCAGTACATCACATGACCTGTGACTGACAGGAGGGAGTGACTATATATCCAGTTACCATAATTCCTCCCCCTTTAGTTTTTTTACAATTCCTCTTTACAGAAAAACACTTAAACAATCCAACAAACATATATATAATTTCAGGTGATTATAAATCAAGTCTCTGTAGTGCTCTTCTTATACAGCTAGAGCGGTATAGATCTACCACTGGAAGTTCCTGAACAGGATCGACAGGATCTGGAGCTGCACTGTGAGACACATTATCAGAACTGGGCAGTTCAGGATTTGGCAACTCTTCTGAAACACCTGGAATGTCTGTTCTAGGCCGATCATACACCTCCGAAGTCGACGGTTCAAGGTTAATCACAGGTTGATCAGCTACCAGAAGGTAAAAAACAGTAAAAACTGGGAAATAAGAATACTGGTCCGAACTTGTCTTGTATCCCTTAAAATAGAACACTAGTAAAACTGTTTTTTTTCCTTCTGGGTAATTGTTGGAATGTCTCTCTGGCATGGGTGTGATCTACATGCTTATGGACAATTCTATCTCCCACTTGTACTTGGAAAAATAATGGACCAGGCTCTGAAACAACGGCTCCTGGAGCCCAGCAGGGTCCACTGTCGAAATTTTGCACGTATACCTTGTCAACTACACTGAATGTGTGAGCTTTACTGTGTATGTCATGGATAAATTTCTGATTACTCTGGTTCTGCGCTAACTACCCCTCTAAATTCGGAAACACCAAGTGTGAACGTGTACGCAGATGACATTTCATTAATAACTCCGACAATGTTGAACCCGTAGTCGAATGCGGTGTTGTACGGTAACTGAAGAGAAACAGGGAAAGTTAAGATTCCAGAGTGCCTTACAATAATTTTTTCATACCAGGCTTAAAGGTTTGTACAGCCCTCTTGCCTAGGCCATTCGATGAGGGAGGCCAAGGGGCTGTTTTAATATGTTGGATTCCATTCAAATCCATAAATTTCTGAAACTTGGTGCTGGTAAAGGCTGTACCGATATCAGAAATGACAATTTCAGGGAGGCCATGTACGCTGAAACAGTGACGTGGCTTCTCGATAGTTGCGTTCAACGTTGGCGATTTGACTTTGTATACATCCATCCATTTTGAATGTGCGTCTACAATTAACAAAAACATTGCACCTAAGAATGGTCCTACATAATCGATATGTAGTCGAATCCAGGGTGGACCAGGCCACTCCCACGGATGTAGGGGAGCTTAAACAGGCAACTTCTGTTGTTGCTGACAGTGGAGACAGTGCTCGACCATGCTTTCAATGTCACTGTCAATGCCTGGCCACCCTACATAGCTCCGCACAAGCATTTTCATCTTTGATATGCCTGGATGCGCACTGTGGAGCTCTGTCAAGAGTGGTTTGTAATGGGACAACAACTCTTGAACCACACAACCCAATTCTGTCTTGACAGCTTAATTCTGTGTGTCTGACATGGAATGGTCTCAATTCCTCAGATACAGGCGAGTTTGGCCTTCCTTGAAAAACGAAGTCCCTGACTTTTGACAATATTGGATCTCCGTTTGCCCAATTTCTAATGTGTTTCGCACGCACAGGCGAACAAAGAACAAAGAACAAAGAAAAGTACAGCACAGGAACAGGCCCTTCGGCCCTCCAAGCCTGCACTGATCATATTGCCCGTCAACTAAAACATTTTGCACTTACGGGGTCCGTATCCCTCTATTCTCATCCTATTCATGTATTTGTCAAGCTGCCTCTTAAACACCACTATCGTACCTGCTTCCACCACCTCCTCTGGCAGCGAATTCCAGACACTCACTACCCTCTGCATAAAAAACTTGCCCTGCACATCTCCTCTATAGTTTTCTCCTCTCACCTTAAATCTATGTCCCCTAGTAATTGACTCTTCCACCCTGGGAAAAAGCTTCTGACTATCTACTCTGTCCATGCCACTCAAAATTTTGTAAACTTCTATCAAGTCGCCCCTCAATCTCCGTCGCTCTAGTGAGAACAATCCGAGTTTCTCCAACCTCTCCTCATAACTAATAACCTCCAGACCAGGCAGCATCCTGGTAAACCTCCTCTGCACCCTCTCCAATGCCTCCATATCCTTCTGGTAATGTGGCGACCAGAATTGCACGCAATATTCCAAGTGTGGCCTAACCAAGGTTCTATACAGCTGCAGCATGACTTCCCAGCTTTTATACTCAATACCCCTGCCAATGAAGGCAAGCATGCCATATGCCTTCCTGACTACCTTATCCACCTGCGTTGCCACTTTCAGTGACCTGTGGACCTGTACACCCAGATCCCTCTGCCCGTCAATGCACTTAAGGGTTCTGCCATTTACTGTATAATCCCTGCCTGCATTAGACCTTCCAAAATGCATTACCTCACATTTGTCCGGATTAAACTCCATCTGCCATTTCTCCGCCCAAGTCTCCAACCGATCTATATCCCGTTGTATCCTTTGACAATCCTCTTCACTATCTGCAACTCCTCCAACCTTAGTGTCATCTGCAAATTTACTAATTAGCCCAGTTACATTTTCCTCCAAATCATTTATGTATACTACAAACAGTAAAGGTCCCAACACTGATCCCTGTGGAACTCCACTAGTCACAGCTCTCCATTCGGAAAAGCACCCTTCCACTGCTACCCTCTGTCTTCTATGACCAAGCCAATTCTGTATCCATTTTGCCAACTCACCTCTGATCCCGTGCAACTTTACCTTATGTACCAGTCTGCCATGAGGGACCTTGTCAAAGGCCTTACTGAAATCCACGTATATAACATCCACTGCCCTTCCATCATCGATCATCTTTGTCACTTCCTCTAAAAACTCGATCAGTTAGTGAGACACGACCTCCCCTTCACAAAACCATGCTGCCTCTCACTAATTTGCTTCCATTTGCTTCCAAATGGTAGTAAATCCTGTCACGAAGAATCTTCTCCAATAATTTCCCTACCACTGACATAAGGCTCACCTGGATTTCCTGGATTATCCCTGCTACCCTTCTTAAACAATGGAACAACATTGGCCATTCTCCAGTCCTCTGGGACCTCACCCGTAGCCAGTGAGGATGCAAAGATTTCTGTCAAGGCCCCAGAAATCTCCTCCCTTGCCTCGCTCAGTACTCTGGAGCAGATCCCATCTGGCCCTGGGGACTTATCCACCTTAATATTCTTCAAGACGCCTAACACCTCTTTTTTGATCTCAACATGATCTAGGCTATCTACACACTCTTGCCTAGATAAATCTATGCTAAGTCCTTCTCTTTGGTGAATACTGATGAGAAGTATTTATTTAGTATCTCTCCCATTTCTTCTGGCTCCACACACAGATTCCCAACTCTGTACCTGAGTGGGCCTACCCTTTCCCTGGCTACCCTCTTGCTTTTTACATATGTATAAAAGGCCTTGGGATTTTCCTTAATCCTGGTTGCCAGTGACTTTTCATGACCCCTTTTAGCCCTCCTGACTCCTTGCTTAAGTTTCTTCCTACTTTCTTTATATTTTCCACGGGCTTCATCTGTTCCCAGCCTTCTAGCCCTTACGAATGCTTCCCTTTTCTTTTTGACTAATCTCACAATATCCTTCATTATCCAAGGTTCCTGAAACTTTCCATGCTTATCCTTCTTCCTAGCAGGAATATGCTGGTCCTGAATTCTTATCAACTGACGTTTGAAAGCCCCCCCATATGTCAGTTGTTGATTTGCCCTCAAACATCCGCCTCCAGTCTAGATTCCTCAGTTCCTGAAGAATCTAAGAAATTCAATAATAGCACTAATTCTTGTGGGAGTACTTACAATACTGGAATGGGAGTATTTACAATGCTATCTGGTAATGGGAGACCGAGTGCACCTGCATTTGCAATGCATAGGCCAGAGCAGTACATAAAAGCATACTCATACATAGATAATGTCAGAACCCAGTGCTGTATTTATGCTGATGCTATTGGTGAAATGGCCTTGTCCTTGCTGAATAATCCTGTTAATGGTTTATGGTCCAACACAAGGGTAAAATGTCATTCATGTAGGTGCTGGTGAATCTTTTTTTACACCAAATACTACTGATAATCCTTTTTCTAACTGGGAATAGCCCTTCTCGGCTTGGGAAAGGGTTCTTGAGACATAGCCAATGGGCCTTTCTGATACATTTTCCATTTTATGTGATAACACAGCTCCTGCACTGTAAGGAGAGGCATCACATGTTAACACCAGCTCTTTCGATGGGTTGTAGTGTACCAATAAACACAACAAATGCAACAATTTCTTTGCTTTCACAAAAGCTTCAACCTGTTGTGAACCTTATGGCCAACGGTGGTTCTTTTTTAGCAGCAGCAGGTGTAATGGTGCCAAAATAGTTGACAGGTTGGGTAAGAAGTGACGATTGTAGTTGATCATACCCAGGAAGGGCTTGAGTGGATGGTGATGGTGTATCTTTTATTACTTTAACTTTACCTTCTACTGGATGCAAACCCATGGCGTCCACCCTGTGACCTAGATAAGTGACTTCTGGTGTTTGAAATGTGCATTTTTCCTTCTTTAACCCTACACCAGTTTCCATGCACCTTCTTAGCACCTCCTCCAGGTTGGCCAAGTGTTCAGCCTTGGTTGACCCATTGATGAGAACATCATCCAAATATACTACCACTCTCCATTGTTCTCTGGAAAATAGCACATGCTGATGAGACTCCGAAGGGTAGATGAGGATACTGATAGAGACCCTTGTGTGTGTTAATAGTCACATATTCTCTCGACGTGCTATCCAGTTCTAATTGTTGGCAGGCGTGGTTCATATCCGATTCCATTGAGGACTTGCCTCCAGCCAGCTTGGCATATAAATCGTCTATCCTTGGAATGGGGTACTTATCTAGGTTTTCTGCCTCATTTGCAGTCAATTTGTAGTCTCCACAGATGTGTATGGTGTGCCTTGACTTAACCATTGGAACTATGGGTGCAGCCCACTCCGAGAATTGAACATGTTGGATGAGGCCCAGCTTTTCTAACCGGCACAGTTCTGCATCCACCTTTTCTGTCAATGTATAAGGCACAGGCCTGGCCTTAAAGAAATGTGGTGTCGTCTGAGGATCAACATGTATCTTGGCGTGCATGCCTTTTAACTCCCCTATTCATCCTGAAAAACCATGTTGTATTTCTTTAGCAGTTCAGAGATTCCATCTGATTTTAGGTGAAATATCTCAGCCCATTTGAGCTTGACCTTTCGTAGCCAATCCTTATCTAAAAGAATAGGTCCCTCCCTTTTCACTATTATTACAGGCAGTTGGGCTGTCTGTCACTTGTAAGAGACTAGGACAGTGGCAATGCCCTTTACTTGAATAGATTCTCCCGTGTAAGTTCTTAATTTAGCAGTTGTCTGCTCCAAAAGTATTGTCTGTCTTCCTTCATTAAGGTACCTGAAAGTGTGCTCTCTTACCACCGTAGTTGAGGCAGCAGTATCCACTCTCATTGTCACTGGCTTCACATTCACTTATACTGGCACTGTAATAGGCTCAGTTTTCACAGCAGTCACAATATAAAAGGAGTAAACATCAGCAGCTTCAGCCTTTGCTGTTCCTGTTACTTATATTATGTTTGCTGTTTTGCAGACTGCTTCAACTTTGTCTGGCATTGCCTAACCAAGTGACGCTTTTTATGACAATAATAGCACTCTGGCTCTTTGAATATAGATGTCCCCTCCACATCTATAGCAATTTTGTCTTGAAACCGATAATGAAATGTTTCTGTTAGGCTTCTAAATGTTTCTCACAGTGGCCATTGAATTGTGCTTTAATTCTGCGGGTCTGATTTTTGCGCCACGCTCAGTGCCAGGCTCCCGCCCAACATGATGTGCGCGCCATTATCCACGTGTTGCAAAGCCTGTGAGTCTGTCACAGCACTTTCCGTGGCGAGGGAGATCTCGAGGGTGTGTTTAAAATCAATATCGATTTTGGCAAGTAATCGGTGCTGAATGGCGTCGTCCTTGACTCCACATACCAAATCAGTCCTGCAACATATTGTTTAAAACGTCTTCAAAGCCACAGTGTTCTGGTAACTGCTTGAGGTTCGCTACACAGGTTGCAATGGAATCTCCCCGGGCCCGAACTCTTGAGCTGAATTTAAAGTGCTGCATCATCGCGGATGGCTTCGGCTGGAAGTGTGTTTTCACTAGGTCCATTAATTCGCTATATGACTTGGAATTGCGCGTACTCGGGTCAGTCAGGTTACCAATCAAGTTATATGTTTTACTGCCACATACACTTCAAAGGATCACTTTCTGCTTTTCTTCGGCGGTTACTTCTTTTGCTACAAAGTAAAATCCGAGGCGCACCACATACTGACTCCAATCTTCAATATTAGCATCGTATGGGTCGGGAAGAAACAGCGGCATGACTGGTGAGTCGTTTTCTTAAAGTTCGATTTACTCACAGTAACAGGGCAAGGTGCAGAGTTGAAGTCGATTTTACCCTCGTCGCCAAAAGTGATGACTCTACGGAGCAGACTGGTTTTGTCAAGAAACAGTCAAACTTTATTACACAGACATTTTCAGTGCTTGCACGCTCGACCAGATCTCTCATCGGAAAAGCGCCCCCCCCCCGCCGGCCTCAGATTGCCTGCCCTAAGAGCTCACTGGTCAGACCCCCCGCAGTACATCACATGACCTGCGATTGACAAGAGGGAGTGACTATACATCCAGTTACCATGGTAATGGTAACCGTGAAACCACCAGATTGTCATAAAAACCCAACTGGTTCACTAATGCTCTTTTAGGAAGGAAAGCTGCTGTCCTTAGCTGGTCTGGCCTACATGTGACTCCAGACCCACAACAACTACCATCAAAAATGGCCTAACAAGCCATTAAATTGTATCAATAAACAATACAGTGGGCTGCAACTGTTCAAAAAGGGGGCTGGCCAATATTTCATGTTTAAGGACAGCAGTGCTTTCTCAGTGCTTTCTCATTGTAGGTCTTTATGAACTGATCTCAAGATGCCTGCTTACAGAGACTGCCTCATGACAGAGGTCACCTGACTATGGAAATCCAGATAGGACATGTAGAACTGATGCATTTCAAAACCCAAACCCCCCATTTTATACAGAGGAAATATACAAACATCCCTTATTTCCTAGCGAACAAAAGACAAATTTGTATGCATGATAATGTGTAACTGAGAGTTACCCAGGTTACCCACTATATACCCACTGTTGTCACGCATTAACAACTGTTTGTTCTACTAGTCAGTCTCTGCTGGGTTGGTGACTTCCAGATCATGTCAGGTTACTGCTTCTCATTGAATCTGGAAGATTTCACATTTTTAATGTCCTTTTTAGTTCCTCATATTTTTCCATGGCTCCATATTGATTCTTCAAGGTGTCTTTTAGGGTTGCAACTTCTTTGTGTGATGTCTCTGCCTGCCGTTTTGCCTGGCTGTACATCTGGTTGAGTTTTTTTTTCAACTCCCGCTTTGTTTTGCCAGCTGTGGAATTGAGGGTCATTATTTCCTCCTGGTAACTTTGTGTCATCTCTAAAGTTTGTTTGTTCAGAACTCACAGAGCTGGGTTCATTGATGACTTCAGTTTGAAGTGCGTTTACAGCAGTATATACTCAGCTTGAACCTTGTGCTTCAAATATTCCAGTTCAGTTCTGATGGGAACATTTTCCTGCAGAGCAGCTTCATTTACCTGCAGCTCGTGCAATTCATTGCACTGATGTGGTCAGCAACCATTTTTGTGCTACACTTGAGTATTGTCTCCCTCTCTCTGGAGTTTTCTGTCTCCCTCATTCTGGAGTCTTTTGTTTCCCTCTCTCAGAGATTTCCTGTTGCCCTCTCTCTAGGATCTTTTGCTGCCCTTTCTCTGTTGGTACAGTCAGGGTTACCAGTCCAAGTTTTAGACTTGCTTCAGCTGAGTGGTCTTTGCATCCCAACTATGATCTGGAATGCTAGATCTTTCTTCTTGCTATTGCATTGTGCTCTCAGACTAATTTGTCCTTTCGATATGAGCATCGTGCCATCATATAACCTCAAACTTAGTTTTGAGGGTTTCATTTTCGGATTGCCATGTTGTGCCATTTTGCACAGGTCTGATATTGCATGAAGCACGTGTCTATTTGACAATGGAGCGATGGCGTAGTGGTATTGTCACTGGACTGGTAATCCAGAGGCCCAGTGTAATGCTCTGGAGGTCTGGGTTTGAATGCCAACACAGCAGATGGTGGAATTTGAATTCAATAAAAATCTGGAATTAAAAGTCTAATAATGACCATCAGACCATTGTTGCTTGTCGTAAAAGTATATCTTGTTCACTAATGCCCTTTAGGGAAAGAAATCTGCCATCCTCACCTGGTCTGGCCTACATGTGACTCCAGACCCAGTGGTTGACTCTTAAATGCCCTCTGAAATGGCCTAGCAAGCCACTCAGTTGTATCAAACTGCTAAAAAGTCAATAAAAAGGAATGAAACCAGACGGACCACCGGGCATCGACCTAGACACTGGAAACGACAACAGCACTCACAGCCCTGTCAACCCTGCAAAGTCCTCCTTACTAACACCTGGGGACTAGTGCCAAAATTGGGACAAAATCTCACAGACTAGTCAAACAACAGCCTGACAAAATCATACTCAGAATCATATCTTACAGGTAATGTCCCAGATGTCACCATCCCTGAGTATGTCCCATCCCACCGGCAAGACAGACCCAGAAGAAATGGTGGCCCAGTGGTATACAGGCAGGAGGGAGTTGTCCTGGGAGTCCTCAACTCTGGACCCCATGAAGTCTCATGGCATCAGGTCAAACATAGTCAAGGAAACTTCCTGCTGATTACCACGTACTGTTTCCCCCCCACTTAGCTGATGAATGAGTACTCCTTCATGTTAAACATCACTTGGAGGAAGCACTGATAGTGACAAGGGTGCAGAGTGTACTCTGGGTGGGGGACTTCAACATCCATCACCAAGAGAGGCTCAGTAGCACCACTACTGACTGAGCTGGCCGAGTCCTAAAGGACATAGCTGCTAGACTGGGTCTGCAGCAGGTGGTGAGGGAACCAACAAGAGGGAAAAACATATTTGACCTCATCCTCACCAACCTGATATCAAGAAATAGCTGAAGGTACTGGATACTGCAAAGGCTAGGGCCCTGACACTATTCCAGCAACAACACTGAAGACTTGTGGTCCAGAACTTGCCGCGTCCCTAGCCAAGCTGTTTTAGTACAGTACAACACTGGAATTTACCTGGCAATTTGGAAAATTGCCCAGGTATGTCCTCAAAAAGCAGGACAATTCCAACCTGGCCAATTACCGCCCCTTCAGTCTACTCTCGATCATCAGTAAAGTTTTGGAAGGGGTCATCAACAGTGCTATCAAGTGACAATTGCTTAGCAATAACCCAATCACTGACACCCAGTTTGGCTTCCGCCAGGGTCATTCAGCTTCTGACCTCATTACAGCCTTGGTTCAAACATGGATAGAAGGGCTGAACTCCAGAGATGAGGTCAGAGTGACAGCCCTTGACATCAATGCAGCATTTGACTGAGTGTGGCATCAAGGAGCCCTAGCAAAACTGGAGTCAATGGGAGGGGGAAAACTCTCTGCTGGTCGGAGTCGTACCTAGCACAAAGGAAGATGGTTGTGGTTGTTGGAGGTCAATCACCTCAGTTCCAGGACATCACTGCAGGAGTTCCTCAGGGTAGTGCCCTAGGCCCAAGCATCTTCAGTGCTTCATCAATGACCTTCCTTCATCATAAGGTCAGAAGTGGGTATGTTCACTGATAATTGCACAATGTCCAGAACCATTTGTGACTCCTCAGATACTGAAGCAGTCCATGTCCAAATGCAGCAAGACCTGGACAATATCCAGGCTTCAACTGATTAGTAGCAAGTAACATTCATGCCACACAAGTGCCAGGCAATGACCATCTCTAACAAGAAAGAATCTAACCATTGCCCTTTGACATTCAATGGCATTACCATCACTGAATCCCCCACTATCGACATCCTGGGGGTTACCATTGACCAGAAACTGAACTGGACTAGCCATATAAATACTGTGGCTACGACAGCTGCTCAGAGGCCAAGAATCTTGTGGCAAGTAACTTATCTCCTGACTCTCCAAAGTCTGTCCACCATCTACAAGGAACAAGTCAGGAGTGTGATGGAATATTCTCCACTTGCCTGGATGAGTGCAGCTCCAAAAACACTCAAGAAGCTTGACACCATCCAGGACAAAGAAGCCCGCTTGATTGGCACCCCTTCCACAAACACTCACTCCCTCCACCACTGATGCACAGTAGCAGCAGTGTGTACCATCTACAAGATGCACTGCAGAAACTCACCATGGCTCCTTAGGCAGCACCTTCCAAACTCACAATCGCTACCATCTAGAAGGACAAGGGCAGCAGAGAGATGGGAACACCACCACCTGGAAGTACCTCTCCAACCCACTCACCATCCTGACTTGGAAATATATCACCGTTCCTTCACTGTCTTGGGTCAAAATCCCGGAACTCCCTCCCTAACAGCACTGTGGGTGTACCTACACCAGAGGGACTGTAGCGGTTCAAGAAGGCAGCTCACCACCACCTTCTCAAGAGCAATTAGGAATGGGCAATAAATGCTGGCCTCCCAGTGACACCCACACCCCATACATGAATAAAAAATAACTTGATACTCTCCTTCTGCGGCCATCATTGTAACAGCCACAAACCATTTCTCACCTACACACTTGACAGAATCAACCTGTCATATGGTGTGTAGCGCTTCATCAGAAACTTCTGCTGATATCTCTCCAGTGACCATCTGTATAGGCTTATTTTGCTTTCATCTTGCCAAATACTTGTGTGTGAAATGGTTTTACTTCTTGCAGTTAAAACACTGCTTTTCACAGGCTGGGCAATCTTTTTCCTCTGTTGCTGTTCTCAGCAATATTTTCATCCTGTCCTTTGTTTGCGATTGCTCTGCTCTTTCAACCTGGAATATCCCTCAGGAGAATGTATCTCCTCATTTGCTCTGCTATACATGTGCTCTTTTTTACAACTTCTGCATTTCTATACACTTCTATCACCCTCTTGAGCATCAGTTTCTCGCCTTGCAGTAGACTTTCTCTCACCAATGGGTCTCATATGCCTGAGACTAATCTATCTTTAATCAGATGATCCATTAGCTGTCTGAATTCACAGGATTCTACAAGCTGTGTTACTGTAGTCACATACTGTTCAATAGTTTCCTTTTCACCTTGAGCTCTAATGTTGAATACATAACGTTCATATGTAACACTCACTCAGGGTTCAAAGCATTCATTCAAGGTTTCCAATTCTCTGCTGACTTTTTTCTTTGTTCATCACTTAGATTTAGAGCGGTATACATCTTGCAGCAGTCCCTCCCCAGCAGTGTTAGAAGTGCGGGTACTCTTATTGGTTCCGACTTGTTAATTAAACCTGTTGCTCGCTCATAGTTTTGCCATTGTGAGTAGAAAAACTGCCAATTCTGCCACATGTTGCCCTTCATTTTGGCAGGAGCTGGGAGGGGGGAGTTTACAGCAGCCATTTTACTCACTCAGTATTTCACTTGCAGCTTTTGGTACACCCTTCTCCTTGTCCTTTTTTAGCAGCTTTTAGCAGAGTTGAACATTCCCGTGTGCCTGTCTGAGCTGAGTCTTCTCTGCAGCATTTCCAGGATTTTTAAAAACTCTATTTTATCTCCACTTCCTGACACCATGTTTCATGTTTAAAGACAGCAAAGCTTTCTCAGTGCTTTCTCATTGTAGGCCTTTACTGAACTGATCTCAAGATGTATGTATGCTTCAGAGACTGCCTCATGGTAGAGGTCACCTGACTATGGAAATCCAGATGGGACAGGTAGAACTGATGCATTTCAAAACCCAAACAACCACCAACTTCTCAAGGGCAGTTAGGGTTAGCCGTGCCTGCAATGTCCACATCCTGTGAATGAATAAATAAATATGTTAATTGATGCCATATGATGCTAATCAAGTTCAGTCAGCAAAATACAAAACAGCTCACACAAAAACTATACAAATGGGCTTCTCTATCTGAAAGAAATTAGATTTTACCATGGACTCTTGTGGCTATAACCAAACAAATCAGGAAGTTAAATTATTTACATATAATTTAACAATGCAATGCTGTAATGTGCCAACAAATGGTTTTTAAATGTTCAGCACAGCTTAATTCAATTAAGATTAGTGGCTTTATCCTTCTTTTTGGGGTAATAAATTTGTTAGATTCCAATACGTAAAGAACTCACAAAGCATATTAATGGTTAATGAAGTGCAATTAATGGGATGGGTCAGTTGTAATGAAGAGCAGTACTCGGCAACATAGCTAGCAGTATATTGAGAACCTGCCAAATCCATAGATGGCATGGTAAACAGCAAAAAGAAATAAATATCACAGATGTTTTATTATTAAAGACAATTTAAACAAAAATGTGTGTGCTCCTCTCTTGTACATTTAACATCAGCGTGGAGCATTACAAAAATATGATTTAACGTAAATGTGTGGTTACATGTATTGAATAACCTTATCTTTATTACAAATTATTCCACTGATTTAGATGGAGATAGGGGGAAGAGAAGAGGTTATGAGGCAGTGTTTGCAACTCTTTAACTCTCGGATTGCTCTATATACAGCAGGAGAGGTTACGGGGAAATATAATAGTATCATTTGGTGATAGCTCAAGTAACCTTATCGACCCACCCCAGCTTCCATGGGTCTCTAAAGTGGGCAGGGTTGGATTTGGCGCTGTACTGGTGCAGCCCTGTCTCTCATCCACTGTACCTTTGCGCGTGGTTGCCTGTTGAGAACACAGGGTTGCTTCATTAACTTGATCGCGTACTTAAGAAGTTGGTCAGAAAGAAAGATGGAAAGGGCAAAGGCGAACAGCGCAGGGAAAGAGACTGAGCCATGCCAGGCCATGTCACCTTGTCCAGAACAGTAGAATTAGATGGTCTGTACTTCAGGAGAGATCAGTTCAAAATTAATCTGTTGAAACGTATTTCAGTGAGCATGTGGCCAATCTATGGGACAAGTATCTCCACAGAAATATGATGGAAGCAGTTAGTATTGACTCATTCCGATGCCAAATTAAATAGATTTCTTCCAGAAACTAACATTTTGGGATACGATATCTGAGCAATTGCAGAAATGACTTGCGGTAAGTATTCCAAGCTCGGGAGGAGAAAGGTGACATTGGTCCCGTGGTTCACAAAGCTCTGATTCGCTGAGGGATTTCCTCACGTCATTTCTGGGCCTGTTGTAGACTAATTGATGGAAATCGATTCCTCTGATGTGGAAACGGATCCTTATTGCTGTATCATGTGACTACCAGGCTGCTAAGAGGCAAACTATGTCTTTTTCTTGTCTAGCAGCTCCCAACTGAAAACAGGAAAAGAAGTAAATGCAAAGAGATGGAGAGAGGGCTCTCCGCCACGTCGAAAGGCTGCCAGGTAAACCCTGGCAACCTCCCAGTGGCCTCCAGTGGGGGCGGGTGGGGGCTCTTTTTTTGGCTACTCTTCGGCCTCCAGTGGCAATGTCCATCCTTATGGTAATGTCACAACCTGTCCTCATCAATGCCATCACCCCATCCCCCTCACCCCTTGTCTGACAGGACCCAGCACCCCCTGACCCCACTTACCTGACTGTGAAGGTGGGTGCCCATCAAAGTGCGCACTTCCTCCAGGTGCAGTCCCAGCATTGGCCACCGCCCCTAATGGCGCTGCTGAGGCAACTCTTCGCGGTTCATTAATTAATTGGCTGCCGCTGACAAGATGCGGCCCTGGATCCCGCTGATCGCTAAAGCGGGGTCACGGCCCTGTTTTCGGTCCCGATGGTGGGACCCCTGCATTAAATTCAGCACGGGTTCTTGTAGGGGTATCTCGGGTTTGGAGTATGAATTATATATAACTGCGGCCTATATATGTGTCAATACAGTAAGATCAAATTGAATTAAAGGAAAAGAGGAACAAAAGGAAGAGATTCCTTTGGTTAGATTAAGGGAGTAAAATATCTTCTGTTGGTAACTTTAGCCAGAATGCTGGTAAAGGGGAACTTTATATGCATGCAAACTTTTTCTCTAAAATTATTGACAAGATCATTTTTCTGCATTACTGTCTGTACACCTATCAAAATACAGACAGCAAATGGCAAACAGCTAGAACTTACAAGTCGGTCTATAATAATTGCTCCAGTAATCGCTTAGATTGTCAAGAAGTCATTATGACTTCTCCTTCTCAGGTAGTTCCTCGGGATCGAGGATGACTTGCTGCCACTCTGGTTCCATGGGATCGGAGATGGTTGATAAGTCCAATGAGTGATCTGCAGACTGCCACATGTGGGGCAGGTGGTGCTTGAAGGTTTGGGTAGTTGGGTTGTTTGGAAGTTTGCGCACTACCTCCGATGCCTCAACCTCGTCTCTCTTTGTTCCCGATAGAATCTCTCCACGTGTTCAGTACCTCCCCAGATGACCCTTCTTCATTTTGGCTGGTGCAGGGAAGTGGGGGCTTTCCTTTTTGAGCACTCTCCGGTCCCCGGCAACAATGTCCACCCCTGTGGCAACGGCGCCACCTGTCTGTCCTCACCAGCACCATCACCCTATTCCCCCTCACCGGGACCTGCTAAACTGGCCCACAGCATCCCCAGAGCCCACTTACCTGGTTGTGAGAGTGGACGCCCATCAAAGTGTGCTCTTCCACCAGATGCAGTCCCAAGAGTGCACACCACAAACCAGAGTCTCCCATGATTCAGCAGGGATATTTGAACTCTTCAGGGATGCTTAGACGACATCCCTAAAGCATTTCCATTATCCTCCTGGGGTCTCCTGCCACAATTAAGTTCTGAGTAGAGCAGTTCCATTGGATGTCTGGTGTTAGGCATGTGAACAACATGTCTGGTTTTGAGTGATTAGCACCTCGATGCTGGACAAGTTGGCTTGGGAGAGGATGCTGCTGTTGGACCACCTTTCTTGCCCCCGGATTTGGAGGATCTTGCGAAGGCACCGCTGGTGGTTCTTCTCCAGTAATTTGAGATGCTTGCTGTAGGTTGTCCAACTCTTTGAAGCATATAGGAGCACGGGGATCACTGGTGCTCAGTAAACCATGACCTTAGCCTTGAGTTGCAGGTCCTTGTCCTCAAATACTCGTTTCCTCAGTTGGTCGAATGCTGAGCTGGCACATTGGAGGTGATGATGAATTTTGTCGTCTATGTCTGCCTTTGTCGAGAGGAGGCTCCCAAGATATGGAAACGGTCCACATTTTCCAGGATCTAATCATTGACCTTAATCTAAGGCGGGAGGTGCTTTGCTGTGGGAGCTGTTTGGAAGAGGACCTTAGTTTTCCGGGTGTTTAGTGAAAGGCCCATTTTCTCATATGCTTCAGTGAAGGAGTCAAGAATGACCTGGAGCTCAGTCTCTGACTGAACGCACACACACGCTGCTTGGGCTGCTTTGACTGAGCAATCTTAATGTAAAAAAGATAAAACCAACACCGCCGGAAAAAAAATGCTACAAGCCACCAGGTCAGAATAACAACAACAACAATTTGCATTTAGATAACATATTGTCCCAAAATGTCCCAAAGGTAAAAACACAATATTGCAGTTGCTGGAAATCTGAAATCAAGACAAAGTGCTGGAAATGCTCAATGGCTCAGGCAGCACCTGTGAGGATGGAAAGAGAGTTATTGTTTCAGGTTGAGGACATTTTATCAGAACTGATGTGGTGATATTAGGACAGGTGACCAAAAACTTGGTCACAGAAGAAGGAAAGCAATTCGTTTCACCTAGAGGTAGGAAGGCTCTGTAAAAGTAGGATGGAGAGTTGCTCAAGATGGGGAATTTCAATCAAGTGTAAATTGGGAAAATCCAAGTAATTTGGAATTTGTGTTTTTTTTTAAAGAAGACTTTTTTTTTATAGAGTGCCTTTCACCACCACTGGACATCTCAAAGCAGTGTATAGCCAATGATGAACATTTGAAATGTAGTCACTATTGTAATGTAGGAAATATGGCAGCTGATTTGTGCACTGCAAGCTTTCAAAACGGCAATGATAATGACTGGATAATTCATTTTTATTACGTTGATTAAGGATAGTTTGGCATGGTTTTTCAGCCAAGAATGCATAATGAGGCTTGGCCAAGAGCCCAGAAATCCATGGGTTGAAACACCTGAGTCCCAGGGACAACATTGTTTGATTGACAGCTCTGGCTTTCTGACCTATGCTGTCAATTGCGAAGTGCACATTTACACAAGATAATGAGGTTTCACGTGCTTGCAGTTTCAGCTATTAAAACTTTATGGGGTCTGGATGATTGACACTTGTATTGTTAACAAACTTTGTTTTCAAAAAGTGGAAATTTATCAATGAGTCACTTTTTTAAAGCTTTTTTTATACAATCATTTGTCATTATAGGACTCATTGGGCAGGATCTCTAGGTCAGCGAGCGAGGGCAGGGCCCGCTTGCCGATGCGTAAAATGACACGGGATGACGTCGGGCGGAACTCCCGAAGTCACCCCGCGTCATTTCAATTTTCAGGTCAGCGGGGCCTGAATCAGCTGTGCGCCCGCCGACCTGTCAACGGCCTATTGAGGCCATTGACAAAGTCATTGGGCACATTAATGGACCTGCCCGTCCAACCTTAGGGTTGGCGGGCAGGCCGGGAGCCTTGGCGGGCTTAAGACAAAACATGAAACCTTATCCACAGGCGGGATGAGGTTTCATTGCTGAGTCAAAAAATTAAGAGACACTTTTAATTAACGTTATGTCTATGTCCCAACTCATGTGACATTGTCATATGAGGGGACATGGATGGTGAATTAAATTTTCACTGCAGTACCATTTTTACTTTGGCACTGATCTCCCTGAGGCAGAACTTAGTATCAGGGAGGTTGGAGCGCTCCTTCACACACATGCGCGAAGGGGCACACTTCCGATTTTAAGAGTCCTCCTCCACCAGCACAGGAAGGGCATAGCGCTTCCCTGCGGACGCCATGCTGGGCGGGTCTTAATTTGCCCGCCCACTAAAAATGGCAGTGCACCCCCGATTGGGTGCACCGATTGGAGGGCTGCCTACCCACGCCCGCTCCCGCACATCCCCCTGGACTGGGGGGAAAATTTTGCCCTATGAAATGCAATCCCTATTGTATTGTAGGAAACACAGCAGCCAATTTGCACACAGCAAACTCCCTCAAAAGTCAAAGTGATAATGAATGGATAATCTGTTTTAGTGATGGAGGGATAAAACAGACACCAAGGCTAACTCTCCTGCTCTTCTCTGAAATAATGCCATAGGGGAGATCTTTTATGTCCGGATTGGGGAGCAGACAGAGCACCAGTGTGATGTCTCATCCAAAGAATGGCGTCTCTAACGGTGCCGCACACCCCTCAGTGTTGCAAAGAAGTGTCAGCCTGGATTTTGGTGCTCAAGTCTCTGGAGAAGGATGAGAATACACACCTTTCTGACTCAGAGGGAAGAATGCTACCAGCTGAGCTGCAAATGACAGCATTAGTTCTGTATAAAGTAAGCCCAGAAGCAGATAATCCATGCCCTGGCCTTAAGTCGAGCATTCATTTGGCCTTCGTTTGGAGCGGAGTCTCAGCCACACTCTTCCCCTTTTCCCCATGCATCCGCCATAGAGGACGAGATGCATTTGGGGGAGGGGAATCCCTCACGCTGGGAAGTCCCATATCCTTGACCTCATGGGGGCCTAGTTGGACCTTCAGAGGCCAGTAGATGTAGAGGGTGGTTTTGAGGTCCATCATGGCAACCCAGGCTGAGGATAGTGCCAGGGCCTGGGACCACCACAAAGCAGCAGAATTGTTGCAAGGGTTATCCCAATTACCTGCCAAATGTTCACAAATGATCCATGGAAACCGTAGGGAAAGGCATGGTCATGAAGCCATGGCACAAAAAGGGAGAAACCCTGTGGAAGTTAATAAAGTACATCCATTGTTTTACATCATTTGCAAGAAAAGGTTAAGTACTTTTGTATTTGTGGAAAGTGCCAGTGCCATTCTTTGCATTTTTGCCATTTACGGTTCCTGAATTGCGAATCTCTTTTGTTTTTTTTTCCAGATGCAATGCCAGAAGACCTTAAAGCCTGATAACTACAAGGAATAAGGTTGAACATCACTTGTGAATGTCTGGATTTATCTTGGGAAACATTTTGTTCACCTTTGTAAATTTTCTCTGATTATTTTCTCAAGCTGTGAATTTCTTGATGTAAACATTCATTCATGTTCATGCTAATCACTACGGGAACAGACAACAAGCCCATATCAAAAGAAACCAAGGCACTGGGGAATTCAGAATGCATAGTGGGTGATGTTAATCTATTTACAAACAACAACAAAAACACAATGTACTAGGGAGCTTTTCTTATAACTATTTGATTTAAGACTTTATTTCGAATTCTGCTTTGGAAGGTTTTTCAAACTTTGGGCATCAGTTCAATTTGCCATCTTCTGATAGGCTCCTGTTTCATTCTGTTGAATACATAAATGATACCTTTGTGAGATGGAGTATCATTGCAAATTAAATTACCTAAAATGAAATTGATTTCATATTTAAGCAGTAAATATGAACATGAATGTGACAAAAATGCCTGTAGGTATTTGGAGCATATGTTCGAAAGCAATAATTTATTTATTTCCATGTGTACTATGGCAGGGAATTGAAGACAAGCTCTTTGATAGAGATGGCTAGTTGATTAAGCCGTGGGGCAAGGGTAGCTCTCCTATCTCTGAGTCAGAAGGTTGTGGCTTCAAGCCCCACCCTGGACACTGGGCTACATAATCCCTTCTGACACTCCAGTGCAGCATTGAGGGAGTGCTGCACTGACAGAGGTGCCATCTTTTGGATGGAGATAAAAGACCCCATTGTACTATTTGGAAAAGAGTTTTCCTCAGCCTCCTGACTAATAGATTCTCCCTTGACCAACATCAGAAAAATCAGAATATCTGGCCATTATCTCATTGCTGTTTATGGGAGCTTGCTGTGTGCAAATTGGCTGCTGTGTTTTTTACATTACAGTGACTTCAGTTTGGAAATGCTACATTGGTTGTAAAGCACTTTGGGATCCCCTGAGGTTGTGAAAAGGTGCTATATGAACGGAAGCCCATTTATTGTTCCCAGATTTGGAGAAAAAGCTGTGTGAAGTGTAGTAGAGCACACTGATCAATGAGCTTTGTGCTACTGTGCTCGCAACCTACAACAGGAAGGACTCAGACCAGAAAAAAATAACAAGAGAAAAGCAAAGTTAGTTGTTGATGTGATTATATTATTGTTTGACTGACTTCAACTTATTCTTAGTGGATTCTGGTAGAAAAAAATGAAGAAAGCATGGGAATAAGAATAATTACAAGAGAAGTGTACTCATGATTTTGGATCATTAAAATTTGCTCAATCTTAGTTCACTGGTGCAACATAAATTATTTATTGTGTTATAATATTTCTGTGACTGCACCTTTGCATTTAAAATTTAGCAGACAAACAAGGAGGTTTCTACTAGAAAAGAAATGGTGTTTTAATGCCGCAATTATGGAATTTCTTCAGCCTGAAGGGTGAATTACTAGAAAATTAGTCCTGTGTCATGAAGTTGGCTTACTTTACCAGCAACTTCCCAATAATTTATCTGATAATTTACCGTGTTTTTGCAATATTTAGACAGCATGAATTAATTGCTTTGAATAATTTGGAATTTAATTTTAGCTGTTGTGGCATTCATGATATTGGGTTAACTGAGATCACACACATGATTACCTTGTACACCTAGAGATGCGTTATCTGACGCTATGTGACCTCCGTTAAGGCCTAAGATCTCCATAGCAACTGCGGGCGGTTAGTGCAAATTAACAGGCATGCATCTCCCATCATTTTCCATCCTTTGAAACCAGCACACAGGAAATCGCAGAGAGTAAATGCAAAACAGCGTGGATGCTGGAAATCTGAAATAAGAGTAGAAAATGCTGAAAGAACTTGCCAGGTCTGGCAATATCTGTGAAGAGGGAAACAGAGTTGACACTTCGAGTCTCTCCTTTGGAACTCCGGTCCGCAGAGAGTGCACCATTCATTTTCCAATGGCTGCTGAGTATGAGACTCTACTAATGGTGCAGGGGTCTCAAGAAAATTTAGCCCACTAAACCCCTGTTCTAGTCAGCAGACATGATACATGTAAGAAGACCTGATAATTATGTAGCACCTCACCCATAATTCTCAGAAATGCTCAGAAAGCCTCACCTACAGTGAAGCATTTTTGCTGCACACTAACACTTACCTAAGGACGGATTGCATTCATTGCATGCACAGCAGGATCCCACAAATGGAAATCAATCAAACAGCCAGATGTCTTTGGCCATGTTGGCTAAGAGTAAAGGAGAAATGTCAAATATGGGATCATTACTGCCCATTTGAACCAGAAAATTTAGGCAGAGAGGGTTCTGGCTAAATGATCCAATTCCTCCTCAATATGCTCAGGACCCGGGCCAGTGACTTTGGACAATTAAATCCAACCTTGCTTCTTTGTTGGTTCAAGATTTCATTCAACTTCTATAACTAGGATATATTTGAATTGTGTGGAAAAAAAATAACATTTGGATAATAATGCATAATGCAGTCAGTTGGTAAAATGTTTATGGGTTTTGTCCTTTAGGAGGTTGGTTTTATTTTAAAATCTTATTTCAGGAGGTAAGCACAATGCTTTCAGTAATTTTCTACATTCCAACATTGACTATGGGTGGATTTTATGGAGTTGTGGGGTGCAGGGAGGAGGTTACCTGGATTTACCTGGACTTAAAAGTCCATCAGCACCATGCCATCCAGAAACCTGACTGCCCCAAAGCAATAGTGCACTAGTGGCAACCTGAATTGATTCAGGATGGGACTTCTGCCCCCAACTGGGAGGAAGTCCCGTCTTAGAGAGCTGCCGGCGAATCTGATTAGCTGGCGGCTCTGTAGCCCTAGCAGTGCCAGGATGAAGTAGTGGCCACTGCTAGGGCTACAAGCTGTCCCTAAGATGAAGAGTGAAGGATCCCCAGCTTCAGGTAAGTCAGGGATTTTGGTTTGGCCTGCCTGGCAGAGCCCAGCAAGATGTGGGTGGGGGGGGCCATGTTTCAGAGGCCAGGAGCAAGGCTTAAAGAGGGGTACAATCTGGTGGGGGGGTGGGGGAGGTGGGGGGAACTGTCTCAGGTGGGCATGGGGCACCCCCAAAGGAGGCACCCGCTTTCCTGCCCACCGCAGTCAGTGCAGTGAAAGCTGCCGGGCTGCCTGCTTTGCCTCCGCATTCCCCTGCCACATGTATTATAGCAGTGGAGGTGGAATGAGGTCCTTAAGCGGCCATTTAGGAGCCTCAATAGGCGCCAAGGGTGGGCAGGCTGCCTGACACCTTACTTGCCCACCATAATTTGGGAGGTAGATCGGGGGTGGGGGTGGTGACCGGGTAGGTGGCAGGCTGACCAGCTGTTTTATTTTATGAGCCCCCCTCCTCCCCCCCCACGGCACCTTCAAATACAAGGCGGGGGCTGTAAAATCCACCCCTAAACTTCAAAAGTACTTCATGGGCTGTAAAGCGCTTTGGGATGCCCTGAGGGCCATGAATGGTGCTATATGAAGGCAGGTTTGTTATAATCCACAGGTCCCGTTACAGCGCTCCTGTTTGCTGTCAAGCACTAAAGCGTAGGTAATGATAAAACCTCATTACTACATGCACAGCCATGGGGTAAAACTCCTGTGTAATCTTTGCGTCCTTGAGTGGAGTAACAGAGAATCCAAATTGATCGCTTCATCAAAAATAGCTAACACAATTTCTCCTCCAGTTCTGAACCGGGAGCAGAACAAACAAAAGGCTCCTAAAGTCACCAATCCCGAGAGTGAGGGGATATCAATAATCTACTCAATGGGCATACTTGAAACTGGCTAATATTCTGGCTGCTTGATTGGTATTGAGTTTTTGCCTGATGGCTGGAGAACAGTCTAATGAACTATCCCACAAATCACGGTTTAATGTGAATCTGCTTATACATATTGCTTAATTAAAAGTTGTGATCTTATTAACATGTGCTTTGGCACTGCAGATGTAATCTTCCCGTCTCATCCCTGTGAATAGAACTAGGCTGTAAAAGTTTTATAGATGGCCTTGCCTATTAAATCGTACCTCTTAAGAAGCTGTCATTTAATATGAGTTTTTCCTTCTCCCTTTTTCTGCATAGCTTTTGTCTTTGGAGTGGGAGGATGGGGGCTTGTAGTCTCAGGAGGCACCACACTCCATGTTATAAGTAGTAACAAGTTCAATTCCCAGTTGGAGGCGATTGCAATGTTCAATTATCTCTGTTGGTGAAGTTTTATCCACTTTAGCTTTGGGTAATTTTGACCTTGTGTGCTGGTGTAAAACAGGGCCAATTTCCACCATCAGGGTGAGGGAAGAAGCTGGCAGTAGTGGAGCAGCTGCCCATTACACCCCTGGTCCCATTTTACACTCCGATGAGGGCAATGAATGGTCTAGATGCCCCATTGCACTGGCGCACATTCCCAGTCTGGGAAGTCTGGGCCATTCTATTGTTCCCAATAAATCACGGAATCACAGAATCTTAATGGCACAGAAGGAGGCCATTCGGCCCATTGTGTCTGTACTGGCTCTCCAAATGAGCATTGTGACCTAGTGCCGTTGCCCTGCCTTTTCCCCGTACCTCTGCACATTGTTTCTATTCACATGATCATCTAATGCCCTCTTGAATGTCTCGATTGAACCTGCCTCCACCTCACTTCCAGGCAGTGCATTCCAGACCTGAACCATTCGCGGTATGAAGAAGCTTTTTCTCACCTCGCATTTGCTTCTTTTGTAAATCACTTTAAACCTGTGCCCTCTCGTTCTCGATCTTTATATGAGTGGGAACAGTTTCTCCCTATCCACTCTGCCCAGCCCCCTCATGATTCTGAACATCTCCATCAAATCTCCTCTTAGCCTTTTTCTCTCCAAGCAGAACAGTCCCAACCTCTCCAACCTAAAGCAACCACTGGCTCTGGTAGGGTTATAGGATTTACACTCAACTGGAAACTATCTTATTCAAATATTCTTAAAATAGAATAACAATATTAGTGCATTTGTTGCCATGAGCAATAATGTAAGGTACCCCATTTTGTGTGAGTATAGGACATAAGGCAGTGTTTTCACATAATAATTCTCTAACTGGCTAATGCAATACACATACCCCTCACCTATGCAACTCAAAGGGAAAGTATTTATTGTGTAGTACCGGAAACACTGTAACCTTTCTCCAGAGGCCTGCAATAACAGATAGAAAGAAAGGTTTAACTTGGAGGTGGTGGCCTTGCCCACAGGCTGGAAGGTCAGAGGTGAGCCCACCTCTGCTAGCCCTGGGAGGCAGGACCGGACTTAATGCTGTTCAGGCAATTAGTTGCCTGACGTTGTGCCTTCCCACCCTCTGGGGCAGGATGCCCCGCCTCCAAGAGCTGCTGGCTAATCAGAGGGCCGACAGCTCTGCAGTCCCAGCAGCGCCACCGGAAGCAGAGGCCACTGCTGGGACTGCAGCCAGCCTCTGACCAGGTGCAGCGATGGAGGCCAGGGAAGTGGTTAAGCGGGGCGGGCTTGCTGGAACCGGGCAAGCAGGCCCCGATGAGGGAGCTGCGTGCGGCGACCGGGAGGCTGGGAGTTGGGGGGGGGTGGTGTTCAAGTGGGCATGGCCCTTTCCTGGCCTCGCATTTTTTTTGGCACCTTCCGTGACCTCAGGATACCCCAAAGCCCTTTACAACCGATGAGGTAACTTTTGAAGAATAGTCACTGTTGTGATCCAGAAAGTGAGTTCATAAGGCAGTTTGAGAATTTGGCTTCAGTTTTAAATGGAAGCAGAAAGCTGCCATCCTCAAAAATGACAGTAAAGCCCAACTGGTTCACCCCTGCCCTTTAAGGAAGGAAACCTGGTATCCTTGTCCAGTCTGGCCTACACGTGATCCCAGACCCACTTCAACTCTTTACTGCCCTCTGAAGCCAAGCAAGCCACTCAGCTGATTCAAACCACTTGTAGCAGTTCAAGTGACCCACTATTATCTTCTCAGGGTGACTAGGGATGGGCAAGAAAAGCCAACCTTACTAGCGATGTCCATATCCCAAGAATCAGTTTCTTTTTTAAAAAAAAAACAAATAATGGCTCAAAAAACGTTCACCACCTAATTCTCCAAGCCTGTGCCACAGCAGTCCTGAGATCTGTAGCCACACGGAAGAGACGCAGCATTTCCTAACTGGGCACATTGCTGAGTTTGGAATAGGAAGATATTGCTTGCTTGCACCTTTGTAAGGATGGTCAGCGTTTTAAAAATTCCACCTCCAATACAAAATACAATGGGCTGCTGGTTACATACTGGATCTTAGCATCCACTAGCTTGTGCATTTTAAATATACACTTAAAAGAATGGCAGGAAACATAACTGAATGAATTACTGGCAGTCACATCTGTTACAATGCACAAACTGTTAAGTAACCACCCAGGTTACATTTGTATCAAAAAAACTGGATTTATTTTGCTCCAACTTATGAACATGATGGTCCAATTTTATTTTTAAAAATTCTTTCATGGAACGTGGGCATTGCTGGCAAAACCAGCATTTGTTGCCCATCCCTAACTGCCTTTTCAGAGACCACCCACTGCTGCCAAGGGGGTAGCCTCTGTCGCACTGAGCCCGCGTCCGGAAGATCGCTGGGAAGCAGGAACGCGTTGGGCAGCCAACCCGATCGGGCTATCTTACAACTTTGCTCTCGGTCCCCCCCGGAAGGAAGACTGGGAAAATTCAGCCCAATGTTTCAGGTCAATGACTTTTCACCAGAACTGAAACGTTCACTCTGTTTCTCTCTCCACAGAGGCTGCCAGACTTTTTGGGTATTTCCAGCACTTTCTGTTTTCACTTGAAAAGCACTTCATTGCCTGTAAGACAGTTGGGATGCCTTGAGGTTGTGAAAGGTGCTACATAAATGCAAGCCCTGCTTTCTCGCAGGCTAATTATAAATGTAAGTAGCTTGTATTTCCTTCACTGTGCATGTTATTGCTGAATACCGTTCCATGTTTTAATGAACTATATTTGATTTCGTTAAATGTTTCTGCAGAGGCAAAATTGATTCAGCCTTTTCTCTTTATAAAGTTAATCCACGTTCTTACTGCCACAATGGTGGAGGCTATTTATTTATAGTACCATCAAACAATGAGGCAAACTGGTACCCCTGAGAAAGATGACCCAGCGTGGAACGGTTAAAGCGGTGGAAGCTAATGGAAACAGCTGTGTGATAAGAAAAAAATACATTTGAATTAAATACTGATCTGGGAGCTTTTTATTTTCTAAAGCTATGGATTACAATTAATTTTAAGTGTGCAGACTTTCAGAACTATCACGAGGCAGTAGTTTTCACAGCTATATAGATGATTAAAAAGTCGTTTTCTCAAATGTTCTCACTGGAGTTTTTTGGAAGAAAAAAACATTTAATTGCGGCTATAAAGCACATATGCTTTCTGCGCAAAGTGTAATCTGTGCGGTGGTGTGACACGGCATGTAGTTATTTGTCATATTTCAATCAATGTAATTCCCGATTGCAGCTACACAGTGCTATCATTAAGAGCAACTGCTTAAAAAGGCAAGGCCACAATTTATCATCATTTAATGCAGCAGTCCAAGAGCATGAGTCAGCACCTCTGTCAAAGGGGACCAGGCCACTGTATTTTAAGCAATGGTTCACGTTGGTTGGGAGACAGCAGTGCTGCACACTCAGCAATTACTTCCAGATGGCAGAAAGACCCGATAGTTGCAGAGCATTCACCTTGCCTGAAAAGCAGGTTTATCACAGGACGACAATGACGCAGACTGGACATGGTTGTACTCTGGCAAGGCAGCCTGTCTTCCTTTTCACATCCGCGTCATTTCCCTGGACGAGGAAGATTTTGCCTACTCACTGCTACTGGCAGAATCCTAAAGGAAAATGTTCCGAAAGAACAGGCTTTACAATTTCCCTGGAATTACCAAGAAGAGGAAGCATTCCCACTGTGTTACTGAGTCATTAACACACAGCGACCAGAAAAAAAATCTTCCCCTCCAGTTACTATTATACTGACAACTGAGGGGGAAAAATTATGCACACATGGAATATATATGCAGGATATATTCGTATACACATGTATGGAATGTATACAATCATAGTTAAATAGGTTTTCAATTCAAACTTTACCCTTACGTGTTGCTGCCAAATTTGCCCAATTTTACTTTCTTTCTATTGTCTTTTGTTATCCATACATGGGAAGTGGGTGTTGCTGGCAAGGCTGGTGTTTATTACCCATCTCTGTACAGCTGAGAGGGCTTGCTAGGCTATTTCAGAGGGCAGTGAATAGTTAACCACTTTGGTGTGGCTCTGAAGTCACATGTAGGCCAGACCAGGTAAGGACAGCAGATTTCCTTCCCTAAATAGCATTAGTGAACCAGATGGGTTTTAACGACAATCTGGTAGTTACATAGTCATCATTACTGCCAGTTGCAGTTTTATTCCAGATTTATTTAATTAACTGAATTTAAATTCCCCGTTTGCCAAGATGGAATATGAACTCATATCTCCAGATCATTTAGTCCAGACCTCTAGATGACTTGTGCAGTGACATAATCATGATGCCACTCTGTGTACCATTAAAGAACCAGTCATTGTTTTGGCAGACCTGCTGAGTTTTTCCAGGTAATTCTGTTTTTGTTTATTGTTTTGGCATTTATGTGTACACTCAGTTTGAGACTTTAAAGTACAGATTCTGGTTTGGAAATTTTCTGCATTTGAGGAAAATTTCAAATCCAGTGCACAAATGTTTGCTATAAAGTACACAGTGCACAATTTAAACTGCATTTGATGGAAGGATGCTAAGGTTGCAAGTTGAAATAGGGAGCAGAGGGGGAATTTTTGGCTCTGGATAATGGAGTAAAATGGGAGATATTTGATCAGTTGTCTGCTATACATCTATAGCAGCTTCAAGTCAATGAAGGTGACAATGAGGAAGGACATATCAGAAGCAGTGGATCCAGTGTCGGCCAGAGATAAAATGACCCCTGTGAGTTAATAACAGCACAAAATATAGCCAGTCCAGATGAAAATCTGAGTGCTCACACATGGGGAGGGGGTGCAGGTTTGTTTGGGAATGTTATGGAGGCAACAGGGACTGCCGGCTGGAGAGCCAGCGAGAAAGCCTACGTTGACTCCTCCTGGGAAAGCCTTTTCTTAATTTATTCACAGGATGTGTGCGTCACTTGCCAGCATTTATTGCCCATCCCCAAATGCCCTTGAGATGGTGGTGGTGAGCTGCCTTCTTGGACTGTTGCAGTCCATGTGGTGTAGGTACACCCACAGTGCTGTTAGGGTGGGAGTTCCAGGATTTTGACCCAGCGACAGTGAAGGAACGGCGATATGTTTCCAATTCAGGATGGTGAGTAACTTGGAGGGGAACTTGCAGGCCGTGGTGTTCCCATCTATCTGCCGTCCTTGTCCTTCTAGGTGGTAGAAGTCCCGGGTTTGGAAGGTGTTGTTGAAGGAGCCTTGCTGAGCTGCTGCAGTGCACCATGTAGATGGTACACGCTGCTACCACTGTGCATCGGTGACGGAGAGAGTGAATGCTGAAGGCGGTGGATGGGGTGCCAATTAAGCCATCTGCTTTGTCCTGGATGTTGTCCAGCTTCTTGAGTGTTGTTGGAGATGCACTCATCCAGGCAAGTGGAGAGTATTCTATCACACTCCTGCACTGTGCCTTGTAGATGATGGACAGGCTTTGGAGAATCAGGAGATGAGTTATTGTCTGCAAAAGTTCCAGCCTCTGACCTGCTCTTGTAGCCACAGTACTTATATGGCTAGTCTAGTTCAGCTTCTGGTCAATGGTAATCCCCAGGATGTTGATAGTGAGGGATTTGGTGATGGTAATGCCATCGAACATCAAGGGGAGATGGTTAGGTTCTCTCTTTTTGGAGATGGTCATTGCCTGGCACTTGTGTGGCCTGAACATTACTTGCCACTTATCAGCCCAAGCCTTAATATTGTCCAGGTCTTGTTGCATATGGACATGGACTGCTTCAGTATCTGAGGAGTCGTGAGTGGTGCTGAACACTGGTGCAATCATCTTGAAACACCTCCACTTCTGATGTTATATTGGAAGGAAGGTCATTGATGAAAAAGCTGAAGATGGCTGGGCCTAGGACACTAACCTGACGAACTCCTGCAGTAATGTTCTGGGATCGAAATGATTAAGGCTACACTCAGTTAAATGCTGCCTTGATGTCAAGGGCAGTCACTCTTACCTCACCTCAGGAGTTCAGCTCTTTTGTCCATGTTTGGACCAAGGCTGTAATAAGGTCAGGAGCTGAGTGGCCCTGGCAGAACCCAAACTGAGTGTCAGTGAGCAGTAAGTGACTTTGATAGCACTGTCAATGACACTTTCCATCACTCTGCTTATGATGGGGTGGTAATTGGCCAAGTTCGATTTGTCCTGCTTTTTATAGAGAGGACATACCTGGGCAATTTTCCACATTGTCAGGTAGATTCTGAGTTGTAGTTGTACTGGAACAGCTTGGTTAGGGGTGAGGCTAGTTCTGAAGCACAAGTCTTCAGTACTGTTGACGGAATGTTGTCAGGGCCCATAGACTTTGCAGTATCCAGTGCCTTCAGCCATTTCTTGATATCACGTGGAGTGAATCGAATTGGCTGAAGACTGGCATCTGTGGTGCTGGGGACCTCAGGAGGAGGCCCAGGTGGATCATCCACTCGGCACTACTGGCTGAAGATTGTTGCGAATGCTTCAGCCTTATCTTTTGCACTGATGTACTGGGACCCTCCATCATTGAGGATGGGGATATTTGTGGAGCCTCCTCTTCCAGTGAGTTGTTTAATTGTCCACCACCATTCACGACTGGATGTGGCAGGACTACAGGGCCTGGTGTATTACAAACCAATCAAGCAGGTGAGAGGTCACTGCCGGTCTTCCATGGAGTCAGGGCCCTAGTGGTGGGAAGTCCCACATGACGAGAGCTGCCAACCAATGCACCCACCAGAGACCCAGGATCAAGGGATGACCCAGGCCAGGGATAAGTGATGGTGGGGGCGGGGGGCTTCATGGGATGTGGGTCATGGGGGAGGGAGATGTGCGGGGGGGTGGTCAGCAGCTATGGCAGAGGGGTGGCTCTCAATGGGGCCCCCTTCCCAAAGGTAGGATCCCTCCATCAGGTACTGAGCACCTTTAATTGGGGGACTCACAACCACGCCCCACCCTCTTCCCCGGAGACCACAAACAACCCTCAGGTTTGCTTCTCATGTTCCCTGCATGGGAACCCCTCCCTTGATTAATACCAGCAGCAGCGGGCAGAGGCCAGAGATTGGGCAATAATTGCCTACATAAGGCCCTGAAATGGTGGTGGGGTGGGAAAGCCATCTATGGGTCTTCTGCCATGGACTTAATCGGGGTCCAGGCAGAAAGGTGTTGAAGACCCCATCTGCCACAATCTCCCCCGAATAAATACCCTCCCAGCTCGCCACGGGTCAGAGCTTAAAATGCCGCCCGCTATGTATCAGCAGATAATAGGTTACTTTAAGAATGTGTGATGCAACATTTTTTTATTCCATTTTTAAAAAATGCCCAATTCAATTGAAGACAGGTCTCCATAGACCAGTTAGGTTATGTTAATAAACACTATTCTAAAGCGGAGTAACAGAAGAGGATAATATATAGGGCAGAGATTTTAGGTCGCCGCGCGGGTGTGTGTCCGACCCCATCGGAACCAAAATCGTGCGAGGTGATGTTGGGTGAGGGTCCTGACATCACCCTGCACTCACGTGATATTTCGGTGGGCGGGCACGCACAAAAGTCTGAAGCGCGCCCGCCGGCAATCGGAAGGTGGAATTAAAGTCACAGTCGTCTTTAATTTTAGGTTGGTCCGTCCATCCTGACGGTTGGCAGATGGGCGAATTGGCCAGGCCGCCTTTGGCAATTTTTCTTCAAACCTTACCCAGGGGGTGGGATGAGGTTTCCGCGCTGAAATAAAATATAAATGAAGCCCTGCGCGCAGCATTTTCAGTTGCTAAGTTTTCAGGTGATTTATAACGATGCACAGACACTTTCTTTCAGCTTCCGAAACCTTTATCTTTGGTTTTCCGGGGCCTTACATTCAGCGCTTGCCCGGGCCCGCGCTGACGTTAGCGCCCGCTTTCCTCCCGCTCCCACTCCCGCCCTGGTGACGCTGAGCGTCTCAGCGCGCGTTTCACGCTGGCCGGCCGTTAATTGACCAGCCGACGTGAAATCACAATTGGGGGTCGATCGTGGTCATCGGTCTGATCCCCGCTGCTCCCAGGCCCACCAATCGCGCTCACTCGCCCCCCCGACCTAAAACTTCTGCCCACACAGCCTTGCGCTTTTGTGAACTGACGTTAAAAGTTTTAACATTTTATTAACATATTACAGATTTAATAATTTTTTGATTTTTAAAGTGCCCTGCAGGTTTCTTTTCACAACCTGAGTGTCAGCCGCTTGGCCTTGTGTAAAATCTTTAGTCATAACGAGAAGACAAATAGAAAATCCGCAAACATCCTCTCAGTTTCATGCAAAAAAAGTGAAAAGATGACTCAGCGGGTACCCGAAGCACATGAAAATAAAAGCCGACTGATGCCAACTTGCTTGTCACCTTTTTAAATGTTGTTAAAATCTTCACTTCCTGTGGATCGATTCCTCTTCATTTGTCAAACCCCCCTGTCCTTGTTGTCCCAAAAGAAGGCCCTGCTCGTCTCTAATAAGGGTGGGATTTTCCAGCCTTGCCTGCCACCGGGATTGTCTGATCTCGCCACATCCCCCCTCAGCGGGTCCCGCCACTCCCGAGCCGGGAAATCCTGGCTGAAGCGTTTGTTCCCCATTCCCACAACTGCTGCACTCAGGGTAACTGTGTAAACAGGTACAGGCAGCAAAACCACCACCATTGATTTCTTCCCTTTTTTTTTGGTCTGGGTGATGCCCCAGGATCATCATTGAATTGCATTTAATGCGCAGCACAGGGAGAGGCCATTCAGCCCATCAGGCCCACTGATGCTCCACACAAACTCTCTTCCAAGTTCCATCTTCACCTCAACCCCATCAACATCCTTCTATCCCTTTCTCCATCCTCCCCCGCACCCCCGCCTCCATGTTTATCTCGCTGTTCTATAAATGCCTCTGTGCTATTCACCTCAACCACTCCATGTGCTAGGGAGCTCCGCACCCTCTGTGCACAGACAGGTCTCACCTCAGTCCCTCAACTAAAAGAAAAGTTGGAAAATACTCATTTTTAAGTCGTTTTAGGCTCTGCGCTGCCTTGCAGCAGAACCCTCGCACAGTTTTACACTTTGGCCCACCATGATAATATAGTGGAGCCTATTTTTCCTGATCATTTGAAACGCTTATTGGGTGAATGGTTACTGGTCATTAGAGTCTGCTTACCATTAACTAGATCGGCTGCACCAGAGGGGTCAATTTTAACCCAACCTTGCCAGGATTTGGGGCTGAATGTTTTGGCTGGCAGGGGGAGAGGGAGTGCGGAGCAGGCATGGGCCTGCGCCACTATTTTATGCGGGTGGGTCAATTACCCAGCATGTAGGCTTTCCCCCCGATGCCCACCACCACCCCCACCCCCCACTCGCCCTCCAAGTCTGAATGTCGTTACCGCATTGAATCATTGACGGTATGTGTCCTTCGCTGGGTGGGCCAGCAGATATTGCCCATGCCGAGGTCACCCGGAAAGGGTGGTGAAGAGATGGGTTCTGCCCCCACAGCATGTGGTACACTGACACCCACATTATTGTTTTGGGGGCAACCTGGAGGAGCTGCACCTAGGCGCAGTGCTGGAACTCCAGGACATGTCCAAGTCAGGGTGATGTCATGCTGGGAGGGGAGCTTCAAGGTGGCACCAGTCGATCTGCTGCCCTCTGCACTCCACATGCTTGCACCTCCTTGCTATGGAAGGTTAGACCGTGTGGTGCTTAATGTGATGTAGGCAGCATTTGGCCGGTGGGGGGGGGGGGAAGACAGGCCTCTTTGTGAGAGCATCTTTGTGAGTGTGTTCTGCAGCAGCGGGGTGAGGAGGCACTGGAGCCCCGCAATGTCCCACTCTGGTTGGGGTGGGCAGTCCGTGAAGAGAATCCAGGTACAAGTTGCACTAATCAATGTTCCTCTCTCCTTTTCAGGAGAAGAATGCACATAATGCCACTGAGTGGGTGAGGACTGGTGGAGGGCCGGCCCGGTTGACGATTCTCAGCTGCTTTGAACAGGAGGCCCTAGATTTGGAGAGATGCCATGCACCCAGGTCCACTAGTGTCAGTGAGGCAGGGGTGCCACGGGCAGGTATGTTTGCCCAGCACCGAGGTCACCATTGTTCTCCCAACAGCCATGGCAGTGCTGAATGTTCAGTGATTGAAGTTTGCCACATGGGTTGACCATTGCTTATAGAAGGGTGAGCGCATAATGATCCAGGGGACAGGGATGTACATTGACATTGTCTCCGAATTAACTGATCCAATGTCCTTGTTCTTCCTTTCAGCATCAGCGGAGCAGGGCCGGGAGGAGGAGCAGCAGAGGCTCCCTCTCACACCCGAGGGGCCTGAAGTCTGACCAGCGTCACACCATCTCTGCCAGGCAGGCACCAGCGCAGATATTAACACTTCAGTGGGAATTAGAACATCAGCTAGTGTCCCGGGGCACAGCAGTGAGGGCACTTCACAGTTGCTGGAGGAGCTGGGAGAGACAGAGAGTGCCCATGGCACCAGCAGTCGGAGGGCTGCAGGGGACCAGGCACATGTTCAGTCGGTGCCTGATGATGAGCCTCTGGATTCGTCCATGAGGCAGCAAACACAGGAAATGCGGCCGGGTGTGCGGAAGCATCTGGTGGAGATACATGAGGCTATGCTTGGTTCGGTGTCCGTAGTGGAGGAGTCTACCCGGACTATCGCCGATGCAATGAGCCTCATGTCCGAGTGCCATGCGTCCTCTATGGAGAGAGTGGCGACTCTCGTGGAGAGGCTCCTCCAGGAGACCCCATTAGGGTTTCCTGGGGATGCGTTCGGACTAGCAAGCCCTCACATTGGCATTGACCTCAGCTGGCCAGTGCCAGCGTGGGAGAACGTCTGAGCACCAAGTTTCCCAACTTGGTGCCCATCCATCTACAGTGAGCAGGGAGGTCTGAACCGGCCTCACGTCGGCGCAGCAGCTGCCTGTCGTCTCTGCGGGCTCCTCTCAGGACGCTCTGGATGAGGGCGGCAGCTCCTCCGCCCCTCTGCCAGTGACCGTTACATCCGATGAGGCTACGACGACCAGGGAGGTGCCAGCTGTGGAAATGGCCGCTCCCTCCCAGGCGGGGCCAGCACAGGCTCCACGGGCCAGAGGACGGCCGCCAAGGTCATCGAGACCAACAGGACAGCAGAGGCAGCAGAGTCTCAGATGCCTGTCCCAGCGAGGGGGCAGCACCAAGACATAGCACCTGAAAGCATAAACATAAGGCACCTTAGGCACACCACGGGTTTATCACTGGTGCTTTTGTGCTGGCCCGAGATGAGGTCTTTATGAGTTGGTGTGATATTTAACACCTTTGTCATTTTGTTTCATTAAGTTCCTTTGGTTGCAATAATAAATTCAGACATGTCACCATGGCTGAGGGTGCCTCTTTTGTTCTGCAGGTGGATGGTTTTAAGTAATGTAATGTGTGCTTTGTGGGACATTCAGCTTTATTAACAAGGACCTTAGATAATGTTTCTAACCAGATTTTGCACTTAGGCCTCGAATATGAAGCATACAGCCCAGGCTTGTCCTTGGAGTCCATCTGTGGTGTTCTAGCTGAACGTTCATTGGATTAAAGCCTCCCAGGTGTCCCTGCCTCCCTGGAGTATACCCGGGTCAGCGTCTACCCCCTCGGCATTTCCCTGTGCGTGCTCATCCTCGGACTCACTGCTGGACTCATCGTGTGCAGCCGCAGCCACTGCGTCTACATCTTCATCATCCACAGCATCCCCCCTTTCCAGCACAAGATTGTGGAGAGCGCAGCATGCAACCAATATCACCGACACACGATCTGGGGGGTACTGGAGTGCACCCCTGGAACGGTCCAGGCATCGGAAGCACATTTTGAGAAGACCAATGGCTCTCTCCACCACAGCCCTTGTGGAGCCGTGGCTCCTATTGTACCGCTGTTCAGCTTCTGTTCTTGGATGGCGGAGAGGTGCCATGAGCCACCTTCTGAGGGGATAGCCCTTGTCACCCAGCAGCCATCCATCCAGCCAGGCTGGAGCACTGAAGAGCCCCGGCACCTGGGAGTGTCTGGCATCGTGGGAGCTGCCTGGATACCTTGCACAGACTTGTAGAATCTGCATCCTGTGATCACACACTATCTGCATGTTCATGGAGTAGAAGCCCTTCCTGTTGACAAAGTCATTGGGCTCACCTGCTGGCACCTTGATGGCCACATGTGTACAGTCTATAGCATCCTGGACACGGGGGAAGCCAGCAATGGCCGCGAAGCCTCTGGCTCACTGTGTCTGTCTTGCCTGGTCCCAACGGTAGAGGATGAACAGAGCATCTGTCACCTGCTTGACACAAGTGTGGACAGCTGATTGGGAGACACCGCAAAGATCACCCACCGAGCCCTGGAAGGAGCCAGAGGCATAGAAGTTAAGGACAGCTGTGACCTTTAGAGCCACTGGCATGGGCTGGCCACCCACACAGTTAGCAGAGATCTCAGGCCCAATCATCTGACAGATGGAGATGACTGTCTCCCTTGAGAGACAGAGCCTCCTTTGGCACTGCACCTCAGACATATTGAGGTAACTGCATCGCCGCCTGTATATCCTGGCAGCAGGATAGTGGCATCTTCTGTGGCCCCTTCCACCTTGGATTACCTCTTGGCCCTGCGCCCCTTGTGCCTGTGCCTGTCCTCCCAAAGGCTCCCCTGGAGGCTGAATGTGCACTCCTGGCCTCCTCCCCTTCTGGCCCTCCCTTGCTCCTCAGAGGAGCTGCCTCCAGTGGACAGTTCAACTCCCATTCCCAGGCTAAGGGAAGACTTCCAGAAACCTGCAGGTCCAAAAAAGATTCCTCACTGCAGAGTGCTGACCTGAGGGTTATGAGTCCAGACCAAGCAGCTGGTACGTGTTTTGAAGTATTGCAGATCACACAGGCAAGTATCAGTAACTTTGAAACATCAATATCTGACAGAGCCCACTCGCGGCCCCACTGAGCCCTCTTATCCCGCCCGTGGATGAGGTTATGTGCCCTACCCGCCTGCCCGTGAGCCAACCTGAAGATTGCACAGGCGCCGAAAACTCACGGTCGATTAGCGTCTCAAGGGCCTTAAGTGGCCCGTTAATTAATGGCGGGCGCATCAGAGAGCATCGCGCGCCTGCCCTATGAAATATCGCGATGGCGCACGGTGACGCCGGGACGCTCGCACAACATCACCGCATGTCATTTTACGCGTGTGCATTCGGGGCCCGCCCCCACACGCCAATGGGAAAATTCTGCTCCTGATGCAATGTTACCTTTGCACTCGCTAATGAAGCCAGCAGAGAATAATACAGGCCAGATGGAAAAACAGCCCTCCACCTTATCTCATAGGTTGTCTGTCCTGTGAGTAAGGTTCAATTTATTCCCAGAGCATGTAACAATGGCAAGCTCCCAGTATCAAGGCACCAGTGACTGGGAGTTTGCTGATGTAAGGGGTGGGAACCTGCTTACTGCTGCAGCATCTGGAGGGCTGCAGCAGCTCAAAGGGAAAACACCACAAAAATGGATACATAGCTGCACTTCCACAGAAGGATGTCTGCAGAATGTACAAGAGACCAAGGCTCACCAGTGAGGCTGTGGATGTGCTTCTCAATAAAATTAAGCAGAAGAGGGAGGTGTAGTTGAACACCCTATGGTTGCAGAGGGGGCTCAGGGCAGTCAGTTTCAACCCATGGCAACTCAGAGCCAGTAAAAGTTTAATAACATTACCAGGTCTGGAAAAGTAAAAGACTAGACCACCTTCCAAGAATATACTGAACCCACCGTGGTTGCAACTTAGGAAAATGTCCCTCTTATTGTGCTAATATGTTTGAATAGCTGGCCATCACTAAAAGCCTTGCCTGATATATATAAAATTTTTAAAAATTGCTTGTTCCATGCAACTGTCATCATGGTTTGTATGCTTGCACTTAGATTTGACTGCATCTCATGCCAGCTCCCAGTTAATCTCACTTTTTTTGCTTTTGTTTCATCTTGCTGTTACAACTTGGAATGCACTGCCTGAAACAATGGTGGAAGCAGATTCAATGGCCACTCTGAAGGGAAGGTGAATAGATACTTGAAAAGGAAAAAAATTGCTGGACCATTATTAATGGAATGTTAATAATATTGTTAAGATACACAGGTAAAGGTCATTGTTTAGTTAAGTACCTTGAGCACTTATAAAGAGAGACTGCTGGGATAATGGGGTATTAGGTTGGCAGCAGACATAAATAATGATAACTTCTGTAAATAAACCTATTATCAAGAAAAGTATTAGTGTTTAGTTTCATGCTTCACCAACAAGCACGGGATTGATTTAACACCTAAGGAGAAAGTGCACGATAGGTAGAATATTTGGATAACTCTTTCAAAGATCCTGCACAGGCATGATAGGCCTGAATGGCCTCCTCCTGTGATGTATGATTTTATGATAAGACTGTCCTTAACAACAGAGAGAGATTGCCATAGGCGATGCATCATTTGCCTGTAAGCGAAGACAAGTGACCCTACTGAGATAATTCAACTCCAGCATACTGTGGTGAGGGTGACTTAATGCTAATGTCACTGGGTTAGTAATTTTGAGGTGTAGGTAATGCTTTGCAGGCGTGGGTTCAAATCCCATCATGGCAGCTAGTGGAATTTGAATTCAGGCAGATAGCTAGAAAGATGGATTAGATCAATAGATACTGTGTGTGTGTAAGCCAAGTAGATTGGTAGAGACAGATAGAACTGTAGACAATGTCATTTGAAAAATGGATTTATCAGTTCATCTGTGTTTTTAATTGGTAGCCATTTGCGGTAATTGTAAACTGAACATTTAGAAGTGAAGGCATAAAACGAAAGGGTGCAATGAAAAACTCTAATGGGTTTATCCATAGTGTTTTGAAAAAAGTGTGGCCGATAGATCTTATAATTTTGAAATTGTATGAATAATTTCTTTATTAATTAGATTTCATACAAGACGGATGTTTTCATATGGGATAGAATAAATCTGCCTTTTGGTGTATCAGGATGCAGAATGGCTGTGTGGGATCCAACATGTTAAACTCCTTAATGACCTCTTGTAATTAAATGCAAGATCGGCAGTCATAACATGTAGCCCCGATCAACATTAAGTACAACAGCGGGAAGAAAGTAACCCCCGTTTTATTTTCGCCGGTATATAGTACAGGACGAAGCACCCATCATTTTAGTCAAGTACTGTCCCTGGTATTTCTAATTTGAGCTTTCTTCCTGAACTTCTCACCTATTTGCATTTCAGTGAATAAGTGCAAACATTCATCATGCTATAACCGTGAGCTACTTGGATCTAAATTACCCTAATCTGGCACCACTCCAATACACTATAAATGGAGTAATTGTCCTTGACTATAAAATTTGCATTTTTTGCCTTTAATTGCTATCATTATATTTTTCTAATTCTATTAATTTACCCTATGAGAAATTTTGGTTTTAATACTTTGAATTTGCATAGAGCAGTATCAGCTTCAACACTGATTTTCACATTTTGTTGGTGTTCTGCTGTTGCGTGAACATTTCTTGACTGTAATGCACTGAAGCTATAATTAACGAGCTGAACAATTCTGCACCCCTATTGTACTTCATGCCCAGCTGCAGAGCCGGCATTGCACCTTCCTGCTCTGTTTGCTTTTATTTATCTGCACATTCGGGCCTTTTATTACTTTTCTGCACTTCAGATCAGCGCTAAGCATTCTTAGGTTAGTGGCAATGCGTGGCCCTGGCCCCTCTTGACTGCAGCCTGAGCCATAACGTGAGTAACATCTGCTGCTGCAAGTTCTCCATTTGTTAAACTCAGAGCCTCTCCAGATAGGAATGTTGTCAAATATGGAGCCAAACTGCGATGAAGAGGGTGACACACTGGAACAATTAGACTTTGAGGTTTCAGGAACTAATTTTACACCTGAACTATCATAGTGCATTGTTTGCCACCCCTTTTCAAATAAATGAATTTAGAACATGGTTAGAAATATAGAAAGATTTATAGCACAGGAGAGGGTTATTCGGCCCGTTATGCCGCTGCTGGCCAAAAAATGAACTATCTAGTCTAATCCCAGCTTCCGGCTCTTGGCCCATAGCCCTGTAGGTTATGGTATCTTGAATGGGTACCCAAGTGATTTTTTTTTTAATGCAATGCGTCTTTCTGTTTCTACCACTCTTTCAATCAGCCAATTCAAGACACCCACCACTCCCTGGGTGAAAAGAAAAAAACCCCTTTATTCCCTTTAATTCTTTCACCAATTACTTTAAACCCTGGTTACTGCCTCTCAGCTAATAGAAATAGTTTCTTCTTATGCATTCTATCTGGACCCTTCATAATTTTATAAGCCTGAATTAAATCTCCCCTCAGTCTCCCCCGTCCCAGAGGAAAAGCAGCCTATCTATTATGACACAGCTGATGGTAAAGGCTGAGTTGTTCAAATCCCAGAGGGAAACTTGAAACAACTGTCATAACCAATTTTTGCAATTTGTATGTTTCGAGATGCAGGCTTAGAATTCAGTTGTAATAAGACCACCGAGTCTCAAGAGGTTTTTTTATAAAACTAAATTAAACATTTATTAATTAAAAGATTGTAAGCACATACATATGTCTACAAATTACTGTTATAATAACTTCTAAAAATCCCCCAATTAATCTGACTCTCAGTTACACCATCATCAAGGCAACAGTAAAGCACATAGATTTAAACAGATCCCTGGCAAAGCACACTCTGGACAGTCAAATTCAAAATGAGTTTCTTGCAGCTCTGGGTCCTTGGAGACAGATTTGTGGCTTACAGGCTGGAGGCTTTAGGTCTTAGAATCCCTCCTCTTCTACCAACAGCCTTCTCTTCCTCTATATATATTTTCCTCTTTGAATGCAAATTCTCATTGTATCACTGGGTTTTTTGAACTTTACCTCTTCTAACAATAAAACCTTTTCATAACACCAATTTTATTAGTAAGCTTTGGAAAAAGTAAACACATTGTTTGGCTTCTCCTGGTTAGGTGTAATATTTCACCCATTCTTTTGAATGGTTTATTTAAAAATGCAAGTTGCTCCCTTTACACTTCGCCTTCTACTTCCCTGTGTCTACTTAATTAACATTTCAATCCTACTCCTCTTCTATACATCAAAGCCTCTAGACCAGCTGGCTTTAATCCAATTAAGACACACACATAGGGGAGAATTTTCCCCAGTTGATGGGTGGGCGCGTGCGGGCGCACTTCCAATCGGCGCCCCTGATCGGAGGCATGGCGCCAGTTAAGGTCCGCCCAGCGTGACGTCTGCAGGGAAGCGCTATGCACTTCCTGTGCGGGCAGGGAGGAGTTCCTAAAATCAAAAGAACACACGCAGCTCCCTGAGGCTAAGTGCTGCCCTCAGGGAGATCGCCTCTACTTTCAAAAATATTAAAAATAGAGAAAAAAAAAATCCCTTACATGTCCCCTCATGTCACATGAGTTGGGACATGTTCATAATTTCCAAAAAAAGTTAATAAATTTTTAAAAACCTACATGAAATCTCATCCCGCCCATGGATGAGGTTTCATGTTTTTTCTACCTCCCGCTGGGGCTCCTGGCCTGCTCGCCAACCTTAAGCTTGGACGGGCAGGTCCACTAATTACTTTAATTGCTCTGTCAATGGCCTCAATTGGCCATTGACAGGTTGGTGGGCCCACAGCTGATTTTACTGTGCCCCCGCCTTCCTGAAAATTTAAATGGGGTGCGGTGATGTTGGGAGTTCCATCCGACATCATCCCGCGTCATTTTACGTTTCAGCGAGTGGGCCCTGCCCCTGCTCGCCAACGGTAAAATCCTGCCCATAGACACAGACACCACTAGAACACTATTTTAAAATAATTTCCAATAACATTATAGACATTATTATATCTTCTTGACACTATCCAATCCTTCCGCATACTAAAATTTAATTTTCCTGGCAACATCCTTGTGAATCTCTTCTGTACCCTCTCTAATACGATCACATCCATCCCATAATGGGGTGACTTGAACTCTAAGCAAGATTCTAGCTTCAGTCCAACTGTATAATTCTAGCATAACCTCCTTGCTGGTGCTGCAGCTGGGGGAAAGCCTTGGCTGAAGAGGGGATGGAGGAGCTGCACATATCCTCTGATGGGGAGGACATCGAAGGGGATGACCATGATTAGGTCCTTGAAGGCGAGGATGCCGATGATGAGGCCATTAAGCTAGCCAGGTGATGCAGGCACGCTCGGGAGGCCCTCATAGCTGCAAGATTTGTGGAGGATGATGACAAGATACAGTAAGGACAGTCCTGACATCCTCAACTTGCATCTGTGAAGTTTGACTCCTGTGTGGCTGATGGCAGCTCACGTCCCTCAGTGCTCAGGCTCATGTCATGGAGACGCAATGGAGATCCTAATAGTTGCTCGATTCCAGGAGGATGATGACAACATGCAGTGAGAACACTCCATAGATCTTCACATGGCCTCTGAGAATGTCTGACTCCTGCCTGGGTGAGGGCAGCTCGCTTGCGCTCCATGATCAGGGTCATATCATGGAGACGCAGCCATGAAACTTTAAATGCACCTGATCCTTTATCCGCCTTCAGCACCTGACCCCCTCAGGAGCACAGCGTCACTGGTCACAGCTGCTGAGGAGATGGGGGCCAGCACCACCTTAAAGGTGCTGAGATCTCACAGAGAGAATGATGGAACTCTGTGACGCCTGTCCACGATATTCTGGCAGCAATGAGAAGCACCATCGAGGTGCAGGCATCAGTAATGTGTCCAGTGAGTGTGAAGCCGGACCATCACTTTGGTCTGAAGTTACACACTGCACAGGGAAGAGGCCCTGGACTGAGACACCTGCCTTTATCTAGTGCCGGAAACAAGGTTTCACATCTGTGTGACACAAACACTGCTCATCAGAACAAGGAGCCATAGGCAGGGAGACATTCTTGCGAGTTTATTTACAATAGTGAACACTAAGCACAAGTGATTAACACCCATGCAAAGGCTGTGCAATTTCCTCTTCTTAATATTCCTAACACTGTCTAGGTGCTCCCCCGAGACCACAGCAGAGGTGGAGACAGCCTGCTAACGGCTACGCCCTGTATGCGATGACCTTGGTGGGCCTCCTCTGGAGGACTGAGACCTGGAGGGCCCCAGCCTGCTTTCAGGGCCCTGTTGTGTGGCAGTGGCACCCTCAGTCGTGTGGAGCTGGAGCTGCTGGGGTCACAGGAACAGGATGGGGCGGACACTCCTGGAGTCACCTGAGTGGATGGCCCAGGGTGTGCACCTGCTGATTTTCCTCCCTGTGGGTGCCTTAGGGCTCAGGCTGACTCCTTGAGGAGAAGGGGAAGCTGGAGTGAGGTCAAGCTGCACAGCACCGCTCTCGTGATGGAGGCTAGCTATAGCGTCAGTGGTGGAGTTCAGTCTGTGCAACAGTGCAGGACTGATATCCTGGACCAAGGTCTCCATGGTGGCTGCCCTCCTACCAGTGTTGACCTTGGTGCATTGGCATGCCGGCGCTATCACCTCATACTGAAGGCAGACGGACTCCTCCATCGTGCCTTGGCAATTTGAGAATTGCCTTTGCAGTTCCAGCAACTGAGGTATGACCGAGTCCAGAGGCTCCTCATCTGACTCAGACTCAGCAGATTTCTGGCCTCCAGCAGTCCTCCGAGTGCTAAACGCCTGGGAAGTCCCCTGTTGTGAACCAGACAGTGCGATGTGCTCACCAGCTTGCGACCCCGAGGCTACTCTAGAACTAGGTCCCACCGAGGTGTGTGTCTCTGCGCTGGTGAAAGGTTTTGGTGAGCACTGTGATGGATCTTCAATTAGGGTGTCATCAGATTCTTCTTCCAAGGTGTCTTCAGGGCTTGAGTTGAGGACCTGGGTCATGGACCCCTTGGCTGCTTCCCCTGCAAAAGCAAGGAGAGATAATTAGTACATGGTAGGAGACTGCAGAACAGGGGAACACACTCACAGCATGGTTGTCTGATGGATGTTGCACTGTTGGATCCTCACTTGGTAGGGCACCGCCGACCTCACCGTCAGCACAGGAACGGTCCAGATCATCGCCGGCTAGCTGGATGGCTCTGTTTTCAAAGTCTGTGAGGACCTTAATGTCAGGAATTCCTCCATCAGTCTGCAACCTCTCCCTTTTATTGTCTGCCAGCTTTTCCTGCCAGGATACAGATGGAGAGAGTGTAAGCAGGATGCCTGCCAGGCCAGATGAGAAGGATGCCTGGCATGTGTGGGTGGTGAGTGGTGCCATGGACGGGATGAGAACACGCTCCGCAGGGCAGATGAAGGTGTGTGTGAGGGAGTGGATGGTGATGTCCCTTGAACTGGCAGTGAGTGGGATCCCTGTAGATGTGTGATGGGTTTTTGAGTGTGTGAGTTGAGAGTGATAAGATTACTCTGATTAATTACTCTGGCGGAATGGAGGAGATCATTCATCCTCTTGTGGCACTGAGTTGCTATCCTCTTTTACAGGGCATTGGCGCTGACCACCGCTGCTAAAGCCTCCCATGCTGGATTGGTGACTTTGCTTGCTGGTCTTTGCCCAGAGCAGTGGTAGTGGACTTCATGGTGGGGCCTCCACTGCATCCAATAGGTGCCCGAGAGAGGTGCCGCTGAATTTGGGGATAGCCTGTTTCCTCCTTTTGGCAGCAGCTTCCGATCCCATAGGGAGTGCTAGCTCTGTGCAGGGGCACCTTATAAATATGGTGCTCGGGTTACTGAAGGCCTGAGGTGATGGCAGGGCGGGTGAATCAGAGGCTGCCCTGCCAGCGATTTGGCGTGTTTCCCAGGAATGCATTATTAACGAGGCGGGACACACCGGGAATGGGACGATCCAAAACCCACCATTGCAGCCAACGGGTAAAACGGCCTTTTACCCACCCGCTACCACACTTTGTGCAAATTGGGACAATTCTGCCCCGGATATTTTATAAGTGAAATGAGGAAACACTTCTACATGCAAGGGTTGAGAGAAGTTCAGGACTCTCTTGTGCAAATGACAATGAATGCTAAGTCAATTGTTAATTTTAAATGTAAGAGTGATAACTAGAGGATACGGGGCGAAGGTAGGTATCGGAGTAGGTCACAGGTCAGCTGTGATCTCATTGAATGGTGAAGTAGGTTCATGGAGCTAAATTACCTCGTTCTGTTTCTCTGTCTCTTGAAGGGACAAATGCATTTCGCGTAGGAAAAGAAAGCAATAGCTTCCATTTTGAAAGCTTCTTCATCTTTCACATCCTCAGCTTGCCTGAAAACACATCAACATTAATTATTTTAACGCGTCTATCATAGTTGTGTTGCCGTAGACAAACACAGCCAATATATGCACACAGCAAGGTCACACAAATATCAAATTCAACGACTAGTTAATCTGCTTTGGTGGCATTGGTTAAGAGTTGAATAATGGCCAGGACACTGGAAGAACTCGCTGCTCTTTTTTTAAAGCCTCTTACTTTCACCTGAACAGGTCAGTGCGGCCCTTAGCTTAATATCTATTCAAATGACAGCAACTTTGACAAAGTAGCAACCATGGAGCACTCCCTTAGTACTGGGCTTAAATGTCAGCCTGCAACTATGTTATAAAATTCTGGGCCGGGATTCTCCGGCCCTCTTGAGGTGGGAGCAGCCACAAAATATTCAGTAGCCCAGCCAAAAGTCCATTGACTTTCGGTGGGACCGGACGATATTGGTGGTGGGAGGGGTTGGAAAATCCTGTCCCAGGAGTGGACCTTGAACCCTCAGCGCACTGGCTCTGAGGCGAGGGTGCTACAGTCGAATCTGTAAATGTCAAAACCTTATTCCATTTAACGTTAGAAACTGTTACTGTTTAGCTATCATCTCTTGCACAATGCTTGCTTTTTGCCAGGATGTGCCATTGTGATTGAGGGGAAACACGCTGTATCTTTCACACTGCATTGATAGATGATGGATGTGTTAACAAGAAAATCCAAGCTTGTCACAAGGAAAATACTCATGGGGCTGAATTTTCCCTCTGTCGGGGGGGGGGATGTTGATGGGCGGGCGCGTATGGGTGCACTTCCAATCGGGGGCGCGGCGCCAATTAAGGCCCGCCCAGCGTGACATCCGCACAGAAGCGCTATGTGCTCCCTGTGCAGGCGATTGGTTGGGGGGGGGGGGGAATCCCAAGATCAAGAGTGCACTCTTCCGCGCATGGGCACGAAAGATCGCACTCATCCGCTGAGGCTAAGTGCAGCCTCAGGGAGATCGGCTGTACATGTGAAAAAGATAAAAATAGAAAAATAAAATTTCCCTTACACGTCCCCTCATGTGACAATGTCACATGAGTTGGGACATGTCCATAATTTTCACAAAATCTTTATTCAAATTTTTAAAAACCTACATGAAACCGCATCCCGCCCATGGATGAGGTTTCATGGTTTTTCTAATTCGCGCCAGGGCTCCTGGCCTGCCCACCAACCTTAAGGTTGGACGGGCAGGTCCATTAATTACTTAATTGACCCTGTCAATGGCCTCAATTGGCCATTAACAGGTCGGCGGGCGAGCAGCTGCGTCCCCGCCTTCCTGAAAATTTAAATCGGGGGCGGTGACGTCGGGAATTCCCCCCGATGTCACCACACGTCATTTTACGCATCGGCGAGCAGGCCCCACCCCCGCTCGCCAACTCGTAACATTCTGTCCATAAGATGCTACATTCTATCAAATTTCCTGTTTGCCTCAGAAACTTGAACAATAAATAAAGATCTGCGGAAGAAAATAGAGGCCTTTGAGATGTGGATGCTAAGATGTATGCTAAAAACTCTACATACAGACCATAAGACAAATGAAGAGGTGCCTGAAATTGCAAGAGCAAAAAAGAACTCTTAAAAAGTGACATTCAGAAAAGGAAATGTTAGTGTTTTAGCCAGTTGAGCTGGAAAGCTACAGAGATCTCTTGTAGAAGGCAAAGTGGAGGGCAGCAGAAAGAGGATTCGACCTAGATGTAGTTAAATGATAAACGTCACAAGGCTGTTAAAGGCTAGCTACAGTGGATGTGTGAGGATAGCACAGGACAGACGTGCATGGCATCACATGATAGCAGACCATCTGGTAGGGGTAGCTGCAAGCAGGACAGGACAGGGCATTGATAGTTAAGTCCTCTTATTGTCCCTGCTCATCTAGAAATAATATAAATGACAGCTGCGTGCAATTTACTACAGTGGCCGACCACAGCAGAGCCCCAAAAATCGCAGCTCTCCTGAAGTCCCCCCCCGATCAAGGTGGGAACCTGCCAGAAGTGCTAGAAACTTCTATGCCCCAATATGGATTATATTAAACACCAACATTCCCAATTTGATGGTCAGAGGTGATTTGTGTGTGATCTCTTTCCTGTAGGACAGAGTGGCCAACCGTTCACATCACTTTAACAGATGACGACTTCGCCAGCCCTTTGACTTTATCAGTCAAGGTTCTTGAAAATTAGAGTTCAGCCTTTAAAAAGACAGTTCTGGCTGAAGACGGCATCAGCAGGCTGGGGAGGGACAGCAGGTCAGTAAAGGACACTGCTTGGCTCAGTCTGACTTGCCAGCTATCTTGGCCGACTGTTGCATGAACTGGTTTTGTGCCACTTTACAAGAATGTCTAATCAAACAGGTAACCTGTGCCGAGCCAGCCACAGGAAGGATAAGGACCCTGTGAGAAAGATGCCACAATTTCGCAAAGAGCTGTGACCTGCGATCCTCCCTTGATGCAAAATAACAGAGGACTGGCAGACTCCAGCGTGGCCAAAAGGTTACCAGTGCCATGTGGAACGAGATGGCACTGACACTGAATGCCAAACCTTTTCCCCTCAGGCCTGCAGACCAGTGTAGTGAAAAGTTTTATTTTTGTACCACAAAATTGCGCAGCGCGCAACATGACCTTGGAGGCCTAGAGAGGCAGGGGAAGGGTGGGTTTGGGTTATACTGTAAGTATATTGAAATAATATAAAAACAAGTTACATTCATAGCGTTGAATAGCATTTACAGCACAGATACAGGCCATTCAGCCCAACTAGCTCACGCCAGTGTTTATACTCCACAGGAGCCTTCATCCACCTTTCTTCATCTCACCCCATCAATATATCCATCTTTTCCTTTTTCATATTTTATCTAGCTTCCCCTTAAATGCATCTCTGCCTCAACTACTAGTGAACTCTAAATTCTGACCGTTTTCTGGGTAAAGACGTTCCTCCTGAATTCCCTATTGGCTTTAACCATCTTATATTTATGACCCCTAGTTCTGGTCCTGTCCACCTGGAAACATCCCTCTATCAGGTCGCCTCTCAGTCTTCAAGAGAAAAGAGGCCCAACTGGTTCAATCTTTCCTGATATGTATAATCTCGCAATTCTGCTATCGCCTCTCGGTCCTGGTATCATTCTAGCAAATCTTTTTTGCACCTCTCTATGCCTCTATATCCTTTTTATAAGATGGGCTTCCGAACTGCTCCCAGTTCTCTGAGTCAGGTAAGGTTCTTTATAAGCTTAACATAAATTCTCTGCTTTTTCAATTCTATCCTTCTAGAAGTGAATAGCAGTGCTCTATATGCTGTTCCTGTTGTTACAATATGCTCAGTACCACCTCCAGGTCTCTTTCAGCCTTCATCCTTGGCTACTTTGACACTATTCATGAATATATAATGGCGTCCTGGTAAATTTCGCCTACCATTTTTCCATCCACTTACACATTTCGTATAAATTTACATGTTTTATGATTTCCTCCTGGTTTGCAAATTTGACCAGTTTGCATTGAGCTTCTGAATGCAAGTTACTAATGGAAATGGCAGGGGTTCTCATTCCTATGCCTAGACCTCTCCAGTCAGCATTCCTCCACTCCCCCACCCTTCCTGCGCATACCCTGAATAGCTAATCTCCTGCTTTCTACCATTCAGCCAATTTCTCATCCAATCACAGCCTTTACTCTGAACCATCATCATGTGCTCCTTTGTCAAGTGCCTGTTGCAATTCAGGCCACACAGCCTCATTGGGTGTTCCACAGTCCACTGGGATCCTGTTTTTCAAAAACATCAAGGGGAGTTCAGTCTGGTAGGACCTTTCCTTTTTCAGTGCATGTTAGCTGCTGTTTGGCAATTGTCAAGTTTGCACATTGACTCAAAATTTGCTGGAGTGGAACACCTCATGGTGTGCCATGTTGGTTGGACTTTTTCTTGCACAATGCGTCTTGAGAAATGTTTTGTGTCGTACCCTGCTGGAGGTGCGAGCTGATAATGGCACAGTGTTGGCAATGGGGAACCAAAGCCTCTCAGTGCTGATATCATGCTAGTAAACCTTTATTGCCCCATCGCCATGGGCGAAATTTTTAGTTCGGCGGGTGAGCGGCTGACCTGACCGAATGTTAAATAACGTGCGATATTTTCGGTCGGTGACAATTAAAAGGCCTATTAAGGCCATTAACAAGTTAATTAAAGTAAAGTTTTCATCGTCCATCCAGCCTTATGGTTGGCGGGCAGGCGAAATGGCCGAGTGGCCTTTGACACTCTTTTGAAAATCTCATCCGCGGGCGGGATTTCCAAAAGCAAATAAAAATCAAATAAAAACTTTATTTTTCATCAATAATGTTGTCCCTGCTCGTGTGACTGATTGACGGGACATGTTTCATTTCATTTTTATTTCTTAAATTCAATTTTTTTCATATATCTTCATCTCATTCTCTGCCTCAGGAAGATTATGTAGCGTGCACTCATACGCATGCGTGAAGATCACGCTCACCCAGCTTGTCCTCCTCCCCCCACGCCGCTGCACAGGCAGCACTCAGCGCTTCTGCTCGTGTTTCATGTTGGGCAGGCCTTAACTGCCCCGCCAGCATGAAATTGCCTTCCGGGTCTGATCGCGGGCGGCTGACGGCTTCCCGACTGCCCCTGTCACCTCCACCGAGCCTGCACGCCAAGGACAAAATTCTGCCCCATGTCTCTGCAGCTCACTTTATAATATGGAGAACTGCTCATGATACCCCAAGTCTGGTCTAATGAAAGGTTCTGTACAAGTTTAACATAAACCTTTGCTTTTTCAGTTCACTGCCTTGAATGAACAATCGGATCAACGCTACACCTCCTCAACCAATGAGTTTAAAGGATTGAGAAATAAAGAGAGGAAATACTGGGAAAGAGGATGAATTAGAGTCAATGAGTTCAATGTCAAATCAGGTACAGAAAGAGAAATAAAGAGAGGGATCAAAGATAGGATTAACAGACAGAAGTGAGAGACATGAAGGCAAATTTTATTTTTAACAAGAATGATATCGTTGAAAGGGGATACTTAATTAATTATCAGACTTAAACTTTCTGTGTTGAGATTAATGTGAAAACTTCATGAGACTCACAGGGGTGTTAAGGGCAAGATGCTGGATGTCTGGATTCCACAGCGTGTAACTTTTTATTAACAAGATCCTGGTCTGGAAGTCATCCTGATTGACTTGGCTACCCGCTCCCTGTCCCACCGGTTAATTTCGGAAGTTGGCAAGCTGGAGCCGGGGTTTGAGAATTCTTAAATTGTAACATTTTACCCAACCCACCAATCTTTGGGAGCTAAAATTGCACCTTTGGTTTTCAAACTTCCATCTCAAGGGATTGATTTGCTTTGAGCCCTTTTAGCCAGTCTAGGGCTTCTATCTCATGTCAAGATCGTTAATTTTACCTAACCCTAACCCTAATGTTGTTCATGTCATGCTTATGTGAAAACATGGGGAAAGTAATCATGTATTATCACAACCGCATTACAGGGATAATTAGATCATCCAGTTGCAGCATCAGAGTATCTGTAGTAGATGCCCGATATTTCAATATGTGCTGTGCCCAGCTGATCCAGAGCCCTTGGACTCAAGAAAATCTCCTCTTATGTTTCCTCAGTTTCAGCCTATTCCCCTTTTTAAAGGGTCCTCACCTCTTCTCTGAATGTCCTGTCACTGAAAGATTTCCTGATGTTTGATGTCCGTGGCTAGGCTATTTTCCATGTTTCATTAATGCCCCTTCGATCAGCCTTTTAATTTCTTGCTATGCGTTTCCACATTCATATCAGTGAATCCTTTCACCTGAAGCACTGGGGATTCTTTAGAGTAGGTTCTGAGTGACCTGTATGTGCCAGGGATTATTTTTCTACTTTTTCCATGTTAATCACCCCCACCGCTCAAGCTGACCCCCTCACCCTCGCCACCAAATTTCACAAGCATCTACCGGGCTCCCATTGTAAAACAACAGTTTTCCGGGAATGATATCTATAATTGGGTAAGTTGTCCAAGCCTACACTAGTAGCAGGGAACCTTGCCCACTGGCTGCACTGATCACAATCTCACTCTACCCAGAAAATAGGTACTGAGTGCGGCAGTAAAAAGGAATGCTCGTGTCTCCAACAGTTATGCTACTGATTACCACAAGTGTAGTACAGCAGGAAAGCTTCTGGAGTGTTGCCAGTGCTCAGCACTTCCAGTAGATAAATAGCAAGCATATCTAATCAAATGTCAAGCTTGTTGTTAGGAGTAAAGAAAAAATAAATAATGGGGTTCCATAAATGAGACAGGAATATGAAAGGGAATTCTTTTATTCGAGGAAAAATATTGATCAGCACGTGCCTGGTATTCCAGTGTCAGCTGTGACTCAGTGGTAACCCTCTTGCTTCTACGTGAGAAGGTTGTAGGTTCAAGTCCCACTCCAAAGATTTTTGGCACCAAATCCAGGCTGACACTCCCAGTGCAATACCTGATGAGTGCTGCACTGTTGGAGGTGCTGTCCTTCAGGTGCGATGTTAAAATGAGGCCCCTTTCAGGCAGATGTAAAAGATCCCTTGACATTGAGGAGGAACAGGAGTTTTCGCTGGTCTGTGGCCAATATTTATCCCTCAACCAACATCTGGCCATTATCACATTGCACCTTGTGGGAGCTTGCTGTGCACAAGTTGGCTGCCACATTTCCTGCTTTACAACAGTGATTTAGTTGGCTGTGAAGTTGGCTTTGAGACATCCAGTGGTTGTGAAAGGCACAATAGAAATGCAAGGCCTCTTTCTATTGATTTTCCAGCAGTTTAATACCAAACTCCTAATTAAGACATGCTTCTACATACTATATATAATTTCATAAGGTTGACAAGTTCCAAAAATATGGCTCTAATTTACAAGCAAAGGGGTGGAGTAGAAGATGATGGTTGGGAAGGCCAAACTGTTTTTGAAAATTATAGCATTTAAAAAGAACCTGCACTGACAACAGAGTTCAGCTGATGGAATGATCAAAGCTTAATGGATATGAACACAGAAATACATTAGCCATCGTTGTACATGACTATCTGACCTTTAATACGTTATTCTCCAATTATGTAGCTAAATGCTGCAAATGCGCCAAATCGTATTAATCTCATTAATGTCTGTAGCTCATTTAAAAGGAAATAATGGGGTATATTTTAGATAGTGTCATATTCTGAAATGTGACTAAATCTGTGTGTGTGTGTGTGTTTGGGGGGAGGGGGTAGTGGCGTGGGGAGCGGGGCATGAGTTATTAGAAATGTCAGGTTGAACAAAACCATTTTTTTTCTGAAATCTGATATTTAGTTTGATGAGATGCCACAAAATGTTAAGAGGTGTAGTTCTTCCAGGTAGCCTTGGGTAAATTGCAGCTGAACCCTTTAAGGACTTTTCCGAACCGAAAGATTATCTCCTGAATGGTGTAATTCAAGACATGCTCTGTGGATGCTGTTGGATATAGTGAACTGGTTTCTGAATATATTGCTTCACAGGGTGACAAAGCTGGACCCTTGCCCACATTTCCCTGCATGGGTGATATCATTGTCCCAGTGCCAGGGCTGACTTTCCCCTCAGAAAAGGCAATTGTGATGGGCTACAATGTGCCTGCTGATATTAGTGTCTAAATCGCCCAGTAATTCGTGGCAAGGAAGAGCTATGCCATGAATTGCAAATCGCCGCGAATTGCTGGACGATTTTTCCACTGCACTGCGGGCTACATGGCAACCAGATCTCAACCTCAGCCTCTCCGTGGGTCGCAAGGAATTGCAGCATTTACACATTAATTACCAATTATACACATTGCAGAAAATTAGTGCTGTTATTTAACTGTGTGCATAAACTTTTAATGATGCTCTTTAAGCTTCTGCAAACCCACTCAAACTTTTGGGCCTAGAAAGAGGACAACTGAAGCCATGGAGTCTCATTCCTAAATGTAGTCACTTGTTCCTAGAGATTTTAAAATTTAAAATTTTAATTTTTTCCTCTTGGATTTCCTTTTTGTCTCTTTTCATCCCATCTTTTTTGTTGTCTTTCTTTTTCTGCTCCTGATTTGACTCGAGTTTGCCTCCTCTGCTTTCCTTCTCTGCTCCTTTTCTCCCCTGAATCATTGAATCTCATTGGTTAATGAGATAGAGTGGTGGTTCCAGTGTTTACCATGTTCCCAGATGCCCCATTGCCCTCGCCGTGCAGTTATCAACTCAACCTTCCGGCAACCTGTGGTGGAAAAATGTTTCCAGGTGAAGTGTCACAGGAAAGGTCTAACTCACAGGGCATGCCACAAGATGCCCTACTCAGCACAATCCGGGCTGACTCGCACCAAGTCCCATTCACTCCTGTGCTCACTGTCCTACCTGGCAACAACTCAAATTCAAAATTCTCACCCTCGTGTTCAGACCCCTCCATGGCCTCACCTGTAACCTCCTCCAGCCCTACAACCCTCCAACATCTCAACATTCCTTCGATCCTGGCCCCTTTTGCTTCCCCGATTTCCATCCCCCCGCCATTTTTGGTCTTGCTGCCTGGAATTCTCTGGAAAACACTGGAATTCCCTCTCTAAACCTCTCCACCTCCCTTCTTCTCTCTCCTCCTTTAAGATGCTACCTGACATCTGCCTCTTCCACCAAGCTTTTGGTCACCTATCCTAATATCTCCCTATGTGGCTGGATGCTAAATTTTGTCTGATAACTCTCCTGTGAAGCACCTCAGGGTGTTTTACTACATTAAATGCACAGTATAAATGTAAGCTGTTGTTTTTGTTGTTGTCAATTTTGTACAGTTTTTAAAATGAGGCCGGATGCCCAATCTCAGGAAAGCCATTACCCTCCAGCCTCTGCGTTTTGTGCCCACTGACCATTTTTGGCCTGCAAACAGACCTAAACTAATTTCTGCATGGCCATTGAGCCTTAATCTATGTTGTGATGGGTAGGGCTACCTGCTAGTTTTCTTCTTGATCATTGGCTAAAAGGCCTTTTGTTTTCTTCATGTTTAAGTATCCGAACCTCATCCCACATTGCTCATGAGGGACTGAGCGTCAGGAACACGGGTCAGGGAACGGGTGAATTAGAGCTCTATCTCCAACATGGACGTCCTGCTTCCTTGCTGGGGTCACATGATCACAGGTTTCCGTTTTCTTCCTTTTGTCCTTTCCAATTGGTTATTTTCTGATTCTCTTGTTTGTCAGTATTATCAGGGAAGGCTTATTTTGCATCATTTAAGATGTCTCCAATATCACGTTCTACCAAAAAACTTCACTGCAACACAACCATCATAAAAGTTGACCTCCCTTCTCCACCTGCCCAAACCAGTGTAACTTTCCTCCTCACTATAATCCCCCTCCTTCCTATACGCTCTCTTCATCCTATACCCTCTCTCCTCACTATAACCTACCTCCTCCCCATTATAAACTCCCTCCTCCCCATACCCTCCCTCCTCCCCATACCCTCCCTTCTCCCTATATCCTCTCCTCATGTAACCTTCCTCCTCCTTTTAGCCTCCCTTGCCCCCACCCCTCCTCACTATCCCCTCACCATATGCTCATAACAAGAACAGTAAACACATAAACGTTCTGTGATTTAGAAAACATCCCTCTGCCCCACCTTAACGACAGCCGTAAATTGTAAATATTGAACAAAATCAAAACAGACTGAAGAAAAATGCTGAGTAGAGGTCAGAGAAAATTAAGGAATCTGGAGGAACAGATCAGCAATGATCTCATTTCCCAGTCTAATAATCCATCTCCGTTGATATATCGTACTGAACTAGTTCCTATTATTGTTCCAACAGTGGACACAAAGATCTATTAAACTTGCAATATCTCATCATCTGGTGCCTTCATTTATTCAATAAATTCTCTGCTCCTCTAATTTCCTTCCTTCTGTTCAATCTCTGTCCAGCTTAGTTGAATTGGGGAAAATAGAAAAATCACTAAAACTTGGCTTCTCCGGCTTGAAGCAGCTGATAATAAAATTGAGCGTCTTTGACTTTCAGAAACCCTCCGTTCCCTTTCTGTTGGAATTCCTCCTAAAATATGCTTGTCCTGTTATTCTGCACTAAACTCTTCACAACAGGCCCACTCAGTGGGCTGGATTTTATACCCCCCCCACTCCCCCCACCCCATGAGCTGTCCTCTACAATACCGGGGTGGGCAGGAGCCAAAATCGGCAGCCGGCCTGCCATTTTTAAATAAATAATTAGCAGTCAATTGAACTTGCTACCAAGCCAATTGATCGGAATAATATGCTGCCCATGCCATAATATGGTTGGCGTGGGCAGGCCATTTTTTAAGCACAATTTGTAAAAAGGCTGGATGGAAGCGAGGGGTGGGGGTAGGTCCTTCAGGGAGTGCCCTGTCCACATCAGGGGCACCTCCCTTACGATGTTATTCCCCTTTTCTTCCTTCTTGCCTGGCCTCCAAACTGACCCACACCCTCCCCCGCCCAACCCCTCTCAACGCACCCCCCCCCCAAGGTTGCCCCTGTCCTTAAAGCAAGGGATTTACCTGCTTCCAGGGTCAATCAAAGTTCTGCGTGTGCCAGCTTGCAGTCCCAGCCTCGCCCGCTGGTGCTGCTCGGACTGCCAGAGCTTCTGGCCAATCGGATTGGCCAGCAACTCTCGAGGGCAGGGCTTCCTCCTACTGAGGAGCGGAAGTCCCACTCTCAGCCTGCCTAGCCCGCCAGCAGCATGTTCTGGCTGCTAAACAACTCTTGCAATTGGGGGTTGGGGGTCATAAGCAGTATGCACCCATCCCCGCTCCCCTACCAGCCCCCCACACCCACCTGACCCACTCTGTGAAATCTAGCCCTGTTTCACTCTTTGAAAGGTTTATACAGCACTAAATATCAGGGGGGTAAAACGTTTGTTCTTGCTGCCTTGCTTGTGCATCTTGTGATACTCACTGCGGCCACTGTGCACCGGTGCAGGAGGGAGGGAATGTTTAAGATGGCGGGCGGGGTGCCGATCAAGCAGGTTGCTTTGTCCTGGACGGTGACGAGCTTGCTTTGTGCAAATTGGTTGTGGCATTTCCTACACCACAACAGTGACTACACTTCAAAAGTTCTTCATTGGCTCGAATGTGCTTTGCATCATCGCATGGCGATGAAGGACACTGTGGAAATGTAAATCCTGCTTTTCTATAGCCATTAATGTCACCTACAAACAATAGGCCACACAAGTGAGGAGGCAGCTTTACCTGGGTTGCCAATTCTGGTTCGATTTAGTCCTGGAGATTCAAGCATGTGACCGTCATTCGTGTGGCTTTAGCTCACTGTTTGTGACTGCTATTATATTTACTTCAATGACATGTCGTATTATCAGCAAAGACTGATTGAAATATTTCAACAGTGGCCGGAATTTTCTGGCCCCATTGGCGTCGGGTGTCATGGTGGGAGGACGGGGGGGTTGGGGGGGGACAATATGGCGAGAAGGCCAACAATCAGCTTTATGCTGCCATGAAACCAGTTTGTGATAGGCCGCTCCGCCTGTCAATGGTGGGCCGCGTTTCCCACCGCCACACATTGGGAACATCATTTTAATACATTGCTCGCCGGAATCATCCCCCCACGTCAAGTTTACCGCCCACGCTGGCGTGACTTCAGAATGGCGTGCTGCACGACTGCCTTTAAAAGGCGTGCGCCTGGCGACCTGAACTTCAAGGGGATCTCGGAGGTGAGTGCAACACAACCTCGCACAGGGCTCGTGACCATCAACGAAGAGGCGCCACACATTCGCGAGGGGGCACAGGCAAGTTGCTTTCTCCCCGCTGGCTTTCAGTGTGGTGCCAGGGCAAGGACTCCAGTGCGGGTCAGGCCGGGGTGGGGGGTGCTGGGGACAAGGCAGCACAGACAGACTGAAGGGAATACTCAAGGGTGTGGCCAGGGATGTGGGGGGAGGGGGTGAGGGAAGCAGCCACGCACTTGGAAAAGCTTGTCAAAAGTGAGCATTCTTCCGCAGCTGAGGCTGTTGAGCAGCAGCTCCAATGAGATGCTTGGAGTTGGACCTCTGGAGCTTTACTGCCAACTCCAGTAACACAAAAGCGTGAAAGTGCCACCAAGTACTCCAGAATTTTTCACCCCCTAGCCAGAGACTGCAAATTAATGTGTGTTTTAGGGGGCAGCACAACAATTGGCCAGTTGGGCAAGTTGTAGAATCCCCTTGCGAAAGGCGGCCATGGCGCAGTCACTGGTGGAGACGCTCACAGCCCCTTGTAATGTCTTTATTAAGCTTTGGACTAGTGTCCATCATGGTTCAAGCTAACAGCGCAGCCTTGCAGTGTGGGTTAGGACAATGCCTGCCCCTGAGCTGAGAACACAGCACGCAGCTCAATGGCTGAAGCTGCCGCTGTCAAGTGGAGCGGGGCGGAGGTGGGTGGGGTTTCGGACAGCCAGGAAGCGCACTACACACTGACCATCCAAGTGGTGGCCAGCACTGTCCTGCATGTGTAAAGGGGCCTTCAGACTTAACCAAGAGAGGTTCTTAGTACACCCATGCTAACCCACGATTCTCTCTTTGATCCTGCAGGAGGAGAACATCAGGATTATGGAGCCTGGTGATTTAGTGGTGTGAAGAAGAAGAAGAAGAAGAAGAAGAAGATGAAGAAGAAGATGAGGAAGAAGAAGATGAAGAAGGGAGCAGCGGAGGTGTCTGGCTTGGCAAAGGGAGGAGAACCTCCCTCAAAATGAAGGGGTGGCAGGACCTGCTGCGCACACAGCTGAAGATCCACAGCGAGCCATTGCTCGTAGGCACCTCGCTAGACCCAGGGTCTATAGATGGCACCTGTCATTCCTACAGATGACTGAGAACCAGTGTCGCTGAAGGCTGCACATGTCTAGGGAACTGGTCAGTCATATATGCCATCTGCTGCAGGATTTGATGCCATGGGGACATGGAGGGCATCCACTCATGTGGCCATGAAAGTGACAGCAGCATTCAATTTTTACATCAGTGGATCCTTCCAGGTCTCCACAGGTGACCTGTGTGGTATCTCCCAAGCCTCCGTGCAGAAGTGTATCCAGGAGGTCATGGACACCATCTTCGCGAAGGCACAGAATTCTGTGCATTTTGCCTGAATTCAAGAAAGCCAGGAAGCAAAGTGTTGGGATTTGCGCAGATATCTGGTTTTCTGCAGGTACAGGGTGCCATTGACTGCACTCAAGCGGTGCTTAGATCTCCATTGCAACAAGCAGTAAACTATGTCAAATGCAAGGGCTTCCATTTGCTGAATGTTCACCTGGTGTGCGACCACCATAAACGCATCCTACAGGCCTGCGCATGATTCCCAGGGAACGTTCATGACTCCTACATCCTTAGCAGGTCTCAGATCCCTGACATCTTCCAGGGTCCAGAGAGGCTGATGGGTTGGCTCCTCGGGGACAAGGGCTACCCGCAGAGGACGTGGCTGATGACTCCGGAGACGTGGCCTCAGACTGTAGCAGAGCGACAATATAATGAGGCTCATGCCATGATACAGACTTTGGTGGAGCAAACAATAGGCATTTTGAAAATGGGCTTCCAGTGCCTCAACATTGGTGGAGCACTGCAATAGAGTCCCCAGAGGGTGTCATGCATCATCATTGCTTGCTGCACGCTCCACAACCTGGTGCTAGAACAGGGGGAGGGATTGGCAGAGGAGGAGATGGAGGAGCTGCATCTATCCTCCGATGAGGAGAACATCGAAGGAGATGACGATGATGAGGTCCTGGAAGGCAAAGATTCCGGCTGTAGTAATAATGGTTTTATTTAAAGTGTAATATACCTTTAAGAATAATACATGTTAAGGAAGATCACATGATCTGTAGTAACCAATAGGAGAGTAGTGTGGGCTACTTCAGAGTCAGTGTAGATATAGAGTTGGAGTTGAAAGCACAGGTGTAGTTGCTGCTGGGTATATTATAAATCAATTTAATGTTTCCACCCAAGAAGTATCTGCAGATCTGCTCTATCATTAATAGCACAACTTGGCCACCCTACAACAAACTGGTGATGAGGATAAAACAGGATTGAACAGAAGAAATAAAAAGAAACTGGCACTGTACCTCGCCCAGTAATTGCAAGTAGTGAGCTCCATTAGAATTGAAGAAGTTAGCCTCTCTCAAAACGCCACAATTTGGGAGAATTGATCCTTTTGAACCAGCCACAGACGATTGGTATCAATACATAGAATGCCTCACATTCTTTTTTCAAGCGAATGAGATTATGGGGGAAGAGAAGAGGCAAGCGATTCTCTTGAGTACTTGTGGAAGCAAAACCTATAGCTTGATTCAAAGTTTGATGGCACACAGTGCCCCAGATTCGAAGAATTTTGATGAATTGGTGGACCTCGTGAAGGGTCATTTTCAACCAAAGCCCTCAGTCACGATGCAGATGTTTAGAGTTAAGTCATGAAACAGAGCCCCGGGTGAGACAATTGCGTGCTACATGGCAAATTTGAAGCAGCCAACAGAACATTGTGAGTTCAGTATGACTCTGAACAACATGTTCAGAGATCGTTTAGTGTGTGGTGTGAAAGAGGACACTATTCATAAAAGATTATTGTCAGAAGTGAACATTATTTTCAAGAAGGCGCTAGAGATAGCGCTCGCCATGGAAAGCACAGTAAGAGATTTAAAAGCGTTACGGAGTGTGCAAAAAGGTGCCTTCCTCCACATCGGGTGAGAAACCTCAGCTGAAAAAGGTGTGAAGAAGTGAGACTCTGCCGAGAAGTGGAAAACAGTCCCCACTAGCCGAAGAATAAAGAAAAATAACTTAGCAGCTAAATTGAAGAATAATTTTAATAGAGGCGGAAACAAGCAGTCTTCTGGCGATTGGCAGTTTAAAAAAAATCGAAAGCTACTATTGTCACAGAAGTGGGCATATAATGAGGCAATGCAAGGAAAGATTCAAGCAGGCTTGTAAACAAAAGAAGAAGCCCAATGAAATCTACAATATAGAAGAGCCTGAAACAACAAATTCAGACACTTACTCATTGTTTAATCTGAAAGTTGGAAAGACAGAACCAATATTTGTCACAGCGAAAGTAAATGGCAAACCTGTTAGAATGGAAGTGGACGTGGGAGCTTCCACTACAGTAACTGGGGAACATACTTGTGGATATTTGAATAATGGTGAACATCAATTGAATTTAGAAGAAACAGCTGCATGGTTAAAAACATGAAGACATTCAAGTAAACGGCATAAGCAGAGTAACTGTCCATTATGGAAGCCAATCAGCAAAGTTACCAGTGTTGGTATTGAGAGGCAGGGGACCAAGCCGTCTAGGGTGAAATTAGCTCAGGGAAATCAACCTTGATAGGCCACTGAGATTCCAAGAGATAGCTGGAAACATTCCTGTTTTGAAAAAGGAGTAAGGACTCAACAGCCTGGATAAATTCAGGCTGTCTTAAGCCAAAACCTGGAAGACTGAAGAAGGAAGAAGAAACTCGCAGAGACCCTGCTGGATGACAGAGTACGAGACGAGGTGAGCAACCTTCGCAGGGAAAAAGAAAATCCGTTGAAAGAGCTTCACACGCGACAAGGTTCCCTCAGATCGAAGTTTGTACCTCTGGAAAAGTATGAAGAGAAACAGAAAGAATTCAGCACTTCTCTGAACAAACTGAAGAATGAGTTGGCAGAAAAGACACAACGATATTCAATTTATCCAGGAGGCAGCAAACAAATACAAAAAGGAGATGGAAGAGCTGGAGAATCAGCTGAATGAAGCCAGAGACTTTGGAAGCAAAAGTCACAGAATTTCCCAAGAAGCAGACAGATAATGAAAATTTGGGAGACTCAGCCTCTGAGCTCAGGCAAGTTGAGCTTGCATCTGAGAGAAGTCTAGCCAGCAGTGAAGTCAAAAAGGTCGAGATTAAAGTCTGTGCTAGAAATAAGAAGGCATGTAGAGAGAAGATATAGAAATACTAAGAGGGTTTTAATTCTGGCAGCATACAAATACACTTTTTGAACATAGGCCTGGCAATCAAATCGCAAACGCCGATGCCCTTAGTCGTTTGCCTTTACAAGAAATGCTGAGCATGTGCCAGTTCCACAGGAACTTGTTTTCCTGTTAAATTTCTTAGATTCCTCGCCAGTATGTGCTCGACAGGTCTGAGACTGGACAAGTCGGGAGTCAAGCACAAGAACAAGTGCTGCATGGTTGGTCACAGGAGCCCGTATCTGATGAAATGAAACCATACTTCACAGAAGACATGGGGCAGAATTTTCCCTCCTAACAGGGGGAAGTTCAGGAGCGGGCGCGCCTCTAATCAGCACCCCCGATTGGGGACGCGCCGCCATTTTACGTAGGCGGGCCAATTAAGGCTATGCGCTCCCTGTGCGGGCGGGGGGTTGGGGGGTGGGGGTGGTGAATTCCCTGAGCTGAGAGTGTGCATGCATGTGAAAGAGTGCACTCATCTCCCTGAGGCTAAGTGCTGCCTCAGGGAGATCGGCACCACATTAAAAAATGCAAAAACAGAAAAAAAAAATTTCCCTGACATGTCCCCTCATGTGACACTGTCACATGAGTTGGGACACGTCCATCACGTTGAGTTACACTTTTATTAAATTTTTAAAACCCTACGTGAAACCTCATCCTGCCCGTGGATGAGGTTTCATGCTTTCTCTGAAGCCTGCCAGGGCTCCCAGCCTGCCCACCAACCTTAAGGTTGGACGGGCAGGTCCACTAATTACTTTAATTACTTTGTCAGTGGCCTCAATAGGCCATTGACAGGTCGGAAGGTGCATAGCTGATTCGGCTGAGCCCCCGCTGACCTGAAAATGGAAGTGACGCGGGGTGACATCGGAGTTCCGCCCGACATCATCCCGCATCATTTTACGCATCAGCGAGCGGGTCCTGACCCCCGCTCGCCGACCGGGAAATTCTGGCAATGAAATAACCAACCAGAATGGCATCTTATTGTTAGGAGCATGAGCGATAGTTCCTCCAAAGGGAAGGGAACCACTTTTAATTGAACTACACAGTGCCCATCCAGGAATTTCCCAAATGAAGACCATAGCACGCAACTATCTATGGTGGCCCGGGTTGGATGGCAAAATAGAGAGTTTAGTAAAGCACTGTGTGCAATGTCAGCAACTGCAAAAGTTGCCAGCAGCAGCTCTGTTACACCCATGGGAGTGGCCAGGTAGACCCTGGGTGTGGTTACACATTGACTACGTTGGACCTGTCCTGGGAACAATGTTTCTGCTCACTGTCGATGCCCATTCAAAATGGTTGGATGTATATGAGGTGAAATCACCAATGTCGGCTGCTATAATTGAGAAATTATATCAGAGTTTTGCCATTAACGGACTATCAGAAGTAATCATTTCCAACAATGGTACGGCATTTATGAGTGCTGAGTTTCAATGGTTTATCAGCCTCAATGATATCACTCATGTAAAAACTGCACCGTACCACCCTTCCTCGAATGGATACCCCGAAAGGGCGTACAAATGTTCAAGGCAAGCATGAAGAAGCTAACTGGCGATTCCTTAGCAACCAAGCTAGCACACTTTCTTTTCCATTATAGGACCACCCCTCACACAACAACAGGTGTCACACCTGCAGAGTTATTGTTGAAACACCGTCTCAGGATGAGATTGAGCTTAATAATGCCGAATTTAGAGGGGAAGGTGGAAAGGAGTCAGGGAAGCCAGAAAACTAAACACGACTGGCATAGTAGTGAGAGGAAATTTACTGTGGGAGAGCCGGTATAGGTGAAGAACTTCCAGGAAGGACCCAAGAGGTTACCAGGTGAATTAAGTGCAGTGGCTGGACTTCTATCTTACCACGTGGAGGTGGAAGGCCGGATCATTCGTAAGCATGTGGACCATTTAGGGGAAAGAAAGGCAAATCACCAAGATTTGGGTCCACTAGGATCATGGTTCTGTGTTTCCTGTTAAGGATACTCAACCCCGGACAGACATGTCTGATGTTCCTGTAAGAGTTGAGGATACAGAGCTGCAAGTGCCCAACAAAGCACCTGATGTTCAGGCAACTCTGGAAAAGGAGGTTCCTGACAAAGAATCTGAAGTTGTGGAGCTGCGACATTCCACACATACCAGCAAACCACCTGAAGGACTGAACTTGTAAATTCCTTACCCAATGTACGTATTATGTTGTCTTGAAAAAGACGTAGTTGTAAATATAATATGAATAGCCGCATTAAAGGGGGGGGGAATGTAGTAATTTTGGGTGAGAATTTTCTCCCCGTCCGGGGGGGGGGTGCTGGGCGTGAGCAAACGTGGGCAGGTGCCAATTAAAGCCCGCCCAGCGTGATGCGCACCCGGAAGCGCTGAGTGCTCCCTGTGCATGCATGCGAAAGAGCGCAGAAATCTCCCTGAGGCACAGAGCTGTCTCAGGGAGATCAGTTTGATTTGTAAAAATTTTAATAATTTTTAAGACACATCCCCTCATATGACAGTGTCACATGAGCTGGGACCTGTCAATGAATTTTATTTAAAAGTTTTATTAAACTTTCAAACCCTTCATGAAACCACATCCCACCCGTGGATGAGGTTTCATGATAAATGCGAAGGCTGCCTGGGCTCTTTGCCTGCCCACCAACCTTAAGGTTGGGTGGGCAGCTCTGTTAAGTATTTTAATTGATTTTTAAATGGTCTTAATAGGCCTTTGGCATTTCGGCGGGTGCGCAGCCGACTCTGGTGTGCGCCCGCTGAACTGAAGATCTGAATGATGCACGTCCGACACCACCGTGCGTCATTTTACACGTCGGCGAGTGGGGCCCGCCCCCGGTCGCAGTGCCGAAGATTCTGCCCATGGTTTTATTTAGTAATGTACCTTTAAGAATTATGCCTGGTAAGGAAGAGCCCATGATCTGTAGTAACCAATAGGAGAGTAGCATGGGCTACCTCAGAGTCAGTGTGGAGATGGAGTTGTAGTTGAAAGCACACGTGAAGTTGCTGCTGAGTATATTGTAAATAAACTTAACATTTCCACCCAAGAAGTGTCTGCAGATCAACTCTATCATTAATAGCACAACCTGACCACCCTACAGCAAAGAGGTGGGTTTTAAGGAATGTCTGAAGGGAGGGAAAGGCAAAGTGGTGAAATGCTAGGGAGGGAATTCCAGAGCTTAGGGCCTCTGCAGCTGAAGGCACAGTCACTGGATATTGGTGATGAGGCCATCACAGTTGGCAGATGAGGCAGGTTCACTCGAGAGGCCCTCATAGCCGCAAGATTCATGGAGGATGATGACAAGCTGCAGTAAGAACAGTCCAGACATCCTCAACTTGCATCTGTGAATTTTTGACTCCTGTGTGGCTGATGACAGCGCACAAACCCTCAGTGCTCATGCCCATGTCATGGAGACACAGTGGAGGCCCTAATAGTCATTAGCTTCCAGGAGGATGATGATGACGTGCGGTGAAGACACTCCATACATCTTCACATAGCCTCTGAGAATTCTGTGGATCAGACAGTACGATGTGCTCACCAGAACGTTACTCCAAGGCTACTCCAGAACGAGGCCCCACCGAGGTGTGTGTCTATGCAATGATGGATGGTGTGGGTGAACGCTGTGATGGGTCTTCAATGAGGGTATCATCAGATTCTTCCGAGGTATCCTCGGGGCCTGAGTTGAGGACCTAGATTGTGGACCCCTTCGGCTGTTTCCCAGGTGTGCCTGTGAAAGCGAGGAGAGATAATTAGTACATGGCAGGAGACTGCGGAACAGGGGAACTGACTCACAGCATGACTTCTGATGGATGTTGCACTGTTGGATCCTCTTTTGGTTGAGCAGCGCCCACCTCACCGTCAGCACAGGAACGGTTCAGGTCGACCAGCTGGGTGACTCTACTTTCAAAACCTGTGAGGACCTTGATGTTGGGGGCATTCCTCCAGCAGCCTGCAACCTCCCCTTTTGTTGTCTGCCAGCTGGTCCTGCATGAGAACAGGCAGAGGGAGTATAAGCAGGACGCCTGCCTGCCCAGACGTGAAGGATGCCTGGGCACATGTGGGTGGTGAGTGCAGCCCTGACTTTTGCTGTAGCTTCCGATCCTGTAGGGGGCACTAGCTCTGGGCAGGGGCACCCTTTGAACATGGTGCCCGGATTACCGAAGGCCTCAGGCGAAGGCAGGGCGGGGGTGAATCAGAGGCTTCCCCGCCAGCGATCCCAGGCGTGTTTCCCGGGAATGCATTATTAATGAGATGAGGGCGGGGGAGGGACGTGCTGGGAACGGAACAATTCGGCGCGGAAACCCGCCATTGCAGCCGGCAGGCAAAGCCTCCTTTCTCACGCCTGCTACCGCACTTGGCGCGAATCTGGGACCACTCCGCCCTGCATTTTTTTTTTGTAGAGAATGTGGATTTTGGTGAGATGGGTTGTAACGTAGCTTAAAAATCAAAATGCGTAAAAGGAGAGAAAGATGTAAGGATAAATAACGCTCAAATTAAAGCCACTCCTTGTGCGGTTCCTCCAGTATCGACCGCAATGAGAAACACCAAGTAAATTCCATTGACGCTGAGCTGGGTTCAAACTGAGATTCTGTGAGTTTTTTTTTCGACAGACAGCCTGTTGTAAAAGTAATGAATAAAACCAAAGGCAAACTTAATTCAATTCACTGACTCCCACTGTACAAACCCTAGAAGAGGTTAACCTCAGTCCTCGGGGAGAAGCTCCAAAGCTGGCTGAACCTGGTAATAAATACGACAGCACAGAGCACAGGCTACGAAGAAGTACCCATCTCCCCCCCAACTGCCTGGGTTAACCCTTCTTTAGTTATTGGTGATCAAGTCACATTTATTGGGAACATCATCCACTTTCCCTCACCCTGATCAGAATTCAGCACATAGCGTAAACAAAGTGTTTCTCCCCTGCCCCGTTCACCCCTCCCCGACCCTAAACACCAACCCCAACTTGCATTTATATAGCGCCTTTAATATAGTAACACGTCCCACTGTGCTTCAGCCTTGCCCAGATCTCGCTAAGTGAAATAGATGCTATGCTGTGTTGACTTTCTGACTCCGCTGCAAATGTATGGAGGGAATAAAGGAGCTCTCTGTCAAACAGGCCTGTAAGAAGAAACTGTTTCTGAAGAGACGCAGTTGCCTTTCTATGTGCTTTTGGTGGCTGGTCCCAGAAGAATTGGCCTTGCACCAACTGACCGATAGTTAGAGGTTGGGTACAGTACAGTTCTTACCAGACACAGCACAAGCTGTCAATTGTAATTTCCTACCGCACCAGACTTTCATTTTTTACATTATCTGATCAATACCGGATAGTGCCAGGGCTGACATCTTGCGTTCTGAGTTGGGCAGCACTTACTAAACAAGCCTGAGTGCACTAATAGCTACACTAACAACCAGTTTAAGATAATCAGTCAAGCCTGCAACATGACTCATTTATACTTGGTAGGAGTGACATATATTCATACGCAGGGATCCATTCTCTGCAAACAAAAGTAGTGTGTTCAAGCCTTGCACCTTTTTTGAATTAACTGGAAGCTTGGGGACCCTGTAGCTCTCATTGCTTTCTCCATGGCAATGCCTTAGCCAATCAGAGTCGAGATGCCAACCAATCAGCACTTTTTCTCCTGAAGTATAAATTGTTGTGATCATTTGAAATTTGGCATTCTTGCATTTGTTCTGATAAGCGCAAGACGAAAAGCTTCAGCAAAACGTCTCTCTTCTCTTGTCGACTGCCTGCCTCCGCACCCACACCCCCCCACCCCCACACCCCCACTCCCCCAACCCCACAGGTATTTTACCAGCTTCAGGTCTACTTGCTGTGGACCAGTGGAGGCACTTAAGTGAGGGCCTCATCCCACTGCTGCTGGGAGTTGTCCCTCTGCAGGGAGGCTGGCACCAAGTCTCTAGACCACCAAGTGAAACATAGCAGCATCATGGCCAGGCTCAGGCAGGTCCCTCCTTTTTGGGACCCCTGTGTCCATCAGAGCACCTCCCCGCCCAAAGCATTTCTCCCTCCTGTGTTTCTCCCCCTGGCCCTGCTTCGTCAATCTCAGCCCATCGCCCATCTCATTGGGACATGCCGGCCTACCCCTGGTGAGACTCTGGAATCGCCTGTAAACCCGTGCTCGATGGCTCCTCTTCTTCCGGACTGGCTGCAGTCCCAGCAGGGGCCACCGTTCCTGGTGGCGCTGCGAGGACAAGAGAGCTACCAAACATTTGATTGGCCAGAGGCTGGACTTCTTCTTCAATAGGGGCAGAAGGCCTTCCCCAAGCCAATTAATGGCCCAACAGTGGTTAAATGGCTGCGAGATGAGCTGGCCAAGTGCAGGCAGGCTCATCCCCGACTTTCACTTCAGGGGCTGCAGGGAACCCACACCCAGTGTAAAATCTACTCTGGCAATTCAGGAATTTTTGAGGCCAATTTTTTTCAATGGGTTCCAATGGTCCCTTTAAGGGTGACTGGTTAGGCACACAAGACCCAGAAATACTAGTCAGAACTTGCACATTGCTACCTCCAACTTGCCTAAATTAATTTAGGAGGCTGAATCTGGAAGGTCGTCAAGTCATTGAGTTACTATGGCACAGAAAGAGGCCATTCGGCCCATTGAGTCCATGCCAGTACACAGGAACCTCACTTCAATATTGAACTCAGGCCTGCAATGTAAGCAACTGCCAAAATAAGGCCTGACCAATCTGGCAGTGACCTGAGCATCCTGTGCAATATAATGGGCTCCATCCTGGTAAATTGGTGATTGTTACACCTGTTTTAAGCTTAGAAAACTGGTGTAACAATGTTAAATTTGTGTCCGACATGATTGAAGTTTGCTGTGTCCTGCAGAACCTGCCTCTGCTTCTAGAACAGCACAAGCAGCCACCATACTGAAGGAGATAGCATTGATGAGAGGGGATGGTGGAAGATGTCTTCAGCAGCAGCTCCTTGAGGAGCACTTTGACTGAACAATCCCTGCTCCCCTGTCTTAACTTGTCATGTTCAATGCCTCAGCATGTCCTTGCATCCTCCAACAAATTGTGTCTGCCCAAAGACCACTGTTGATATTCAGATCCATTAGCATTGTAGGGTTGCCTAACTATCACAGTAACACTTTGCCTGTAAGTGAGTGATACACAACCGGTAAAATAACTTCATTGGCTGTAAAACGCACTGGGACATCCTGGGGTCATGAAAGGTGCGAGAGAAATGCAAGTGTTTCATGTAACTTGTCATGCTGGCTATATGCTACCCTGGGCAGCAACAGGCAACTGCTCCTTGTCATGTTGTGGTGCCCAAATACTTCATCAAGATATACACTGGAAGAATGCAATCTGCTTAGGATGTTATAACGCTACCATCCTTTCCTGCAATTTTGGGTTGCTAAGCTCTTATTCAACTTCTAATTCACTTTATATGGCTCTAGATGTTGGCATAGTGGTAATTTCTAGTAATCCAGAGGCCCAGGCTAATGCTCTGGGGACATGGGTTCAAATCCCACCATGGCAGCTGGTGGTGGAATGCAAATTCAATTAATAAAAATCTGCAACATCTAAAAGCTAGTCTCAGTAATGCTGACCGTGGAACTATCATAGATTGTTGTAAAATCCCATTTTGTTCACTAATGCCCTTCAGGGAAGGGAATCGGCCATCCTTACCTGGTTCTGGCCTACATGTGACTCCAGACCAAAGGCAATGTGGTTGATTCTTAACTGCCCTCTGAAATGGCCTAGCTAGCCACTCAGTTCAAGGGCAATTAGGGATGGGCAACAAATGCTGGCCATGCCAGTGATGCCCACATCTCATGAAAGAATAAATGAAAAAAATCTCATTAAGTCAAACTTAAAGATAAAGCAAATGATCATTGTTAATCTCCACAGATAAAATCATAGAAGCTGACGCAGCAGCTTTCTTCGATTTGCTCTCTGCAGATGAATGATTTGTTTCTCTGGGCTGCACTGTACCACAAGGGCAGGAATCTGCTTGCTTTTTTACTGTATCGAGAAACTGCTGACTCATGCTTTGACATCGTTCAGCACAAGAGAAAACTAAACCCAGAGCACTGACGTCTGTAGCTATAAAACACCATGGGTTGACCCAACCTTACACAGTTCAGGTGTATTTAAGGTATGTATAAAGCTATATTTTGTCACTGATATCTCTAAATAAAACCACCACAGACAGTCCATCTGCGCATTCAGCAAAGGCTGTCTGTGTATATTATACCGATCAGCTGGGGTGGATGGAGAATGTTGTGGTGTTGTTGATGTTTTCAGAGATTATGGCACATGATTGCTAATGATCTTCGAGTGAAAATATCCATGAAATGAACAGCGGAATTCCCAGTGTAGCTAATGCTGGAACGTTTCCTCCCTTGCGCCTTATGATCGAATATCACACCTGTATTAAATGCCGTGTTGCATATGTCGGGCATTCTTTATTCAGGCTCCAAATGCACGCTGCAGGACAAGAAAGGGAGTTGTGCTCAGTATGCATTATATACAATAGCAAATAGGTGGCAGTGAGTGTGAGGCTGCAATTCAATCATGGGAGGACCTGCTGATGTTTCTAACCTGTTTGCGTTTTGCCCTGGTGGTTTATGATATGATCAAAACCCATTGATTGAATTATAGCCTTGCAATTCACTGCCAGCTATCCATTATCCCATGTGTAATTTATTGAGAGGAGACAGTGGGGGTCACATTAGATACAGGGAATTGCATTATCCTGCATTTAAAAAGCATTGGCCATTTCCTACTGTTTTGCTCACAACAACAGAGACTCTAATAGCAGATTGCTGTATGGTAGATAAACATAACCGCATGAATGAAGATGAGGATTACACTTAAATATAGGGTTGAGATCCAAATCTGCCAAGGTTTGGCTCTGGTGATTTGGGGATCAGAGTAATTTGAGAAGGGCTATATTTATTTCTTCAGAGCATGGCTGAAGCTGCTAATTTGGATGGGATTGAACCTTTTTGCAGCGTTTGCGCTCCGAGAAGCCAATAAAATCAATTCTTCTGCTAAAGATCTGTTGAACGATTGCTATTCACCGACAATGCTTTTAGGGTTAATTAGCTGCATTACCTGAAAATGTTACGTTTAAAATTTGCATTCACTCAAAATGCTCTCCCTTTGCATAAAATGATGACTATCAGACATGGAATTATTAAAATTAAAACATTTCCCTGGATTTTATTTCATCCCGTTCTTATCTTCTAGAGAGAAGAATCCTAAGGCTTCATTACTTAATAAAAAGATAAATGTGCCTGAAATGCTATTCTGACAGGGTGCCCGGGGTGTGGGGGGAGGGGCAAGAGGGTGAGGCAACAGCAAGAACAACAATTTGTATTTATAAAGCACCTCTAACATAATAAAACACTCCAAGGCCCTTGAGAGGAGCATTATCAGACAAAATTTGACACCGAGCCACATGAGGAGATATTAGGACAGATGACCGAAAGTTAGGCAAAAAGGTAAGTTCAAATCAGGGTCTATAAGGAGGAAAGAGAGGTGGAGAAGCTTAGGGAGGGAGGTTCCAGAGCTTATGATCTAGGGAGTTGAAGGCATGACTCTTCATTACTAGTTTAGTCAGTTAGCCTGTCATATCACTACCAGAGGTAAGGAAATTAAAAATGGGAGCGAATCTTCAATGCTTCCTGGAGGTTGTTCAAAGGCTAGTTTTAGAAAAATCTAACCAATTTCACATACATACAAACCTACGAAAATGATAGCCAGGAAAAGATCCATTGGTCCCCCCAGACTGTCCCACACAGTTGTGTACATACACAGCATACCCATCCAGAGCCATTTAGAAATTGCCTTGTTAGCACTCCAGGGCATTCATAGAGAGATACTCAGACTGTCAAGGATTAAGTGGAGGAGAAGTTCAAAGGGGATCTAGATCTAAAAGGCTTATTTTAACTCAGCAGACATTCAGGGAAGGTGAGGTGCAGGTCGGGCAAGAAGAAAGCACCCATGGAGACTTTATGTTGTGGCCCAGGCTGTTTTAAGTTTAGGCCTTGTTTACATCCTATAAGAGTTGGGTCAGGGCCAGTGAGCAGGAGCTGAAACTGGCACAGGAACTCAAAGACACCAGGGACCCAAAGGGAACTGCCCTGGCATGAAGTCTAAGCTGGAGTGGATGCTTTCCCCAGATGATGCTGTTGCTGGGAGGGGCAGGTAATTTGGGGTCAGGGAGGCCCCAAGACTCCTTTTGGGGCTTAACGGCTGGCACAGCTAACCTCCTCAGCCCACAATGAATGCCTATCTGCCTCGTTGCGGACTAAGTTCTGCTGTTGAGTTTGGGCCTGTGTGGGCCTTCTGACATTTTTAGCTAAATGGCATTGCAGCACTGTAATAAACATGGGAGTGCAGGGCTGGTTTCTTTTAAGAGACAGTAAAATTTATTTACAGACTCCTGATGAGGCTACATGCTTGTTCCAAGACCAAGGCTGGGAAGCTCTGTCCCTAAGATTCCCCGCGCTTAGGGCTGATTTGTCTGTACAGTCACATGATCCCCTTAACAGTAAGAAATGGCTTAACTTACAATTACTACATTCCTCCCCCATTAATCTTGTTTTACCCTCTTCTTTACAAAAGCATCTTAACTCATATTATGTACAATTATATACAGGTCATGCCATTATAAATTTAGTCTTTGATGAGGTTTTTGGATTCGGGTAGAGCGACGCAACTCTACAAATGGAGATTTTTCCATTGGATCAACTTGACCAGGAACTGCAGCTTCAGGGACATCCCTAGACGATGGCAGTTCAGAATTATTTACTTCAACAGAAACATCAGGTATGTCCATTCTTTGTTGATCTGGCACCTCAGGGGTCGAAGTTTCGACTTTAATTTCAGGTGGACTAAATGGTTGTTGGAGGGTTTCTCGTCTTCTGAGATGATCCATGTGTTTCCTAACAATCCTGTTTTCCACTCCCACTTGATAAGATAAAGGTCCTGTTTCAGAGACGATTATACCAGGGACCCCCCATCTTGGTCCAGTTGCAAGATATCGTACAAAAACTGTCTCTCCTGCATTAAACTCTCGACCTATACTGTGAACATCATGATTCACTTTCTGACTACCCTGGTTTGTCTCCATCTTCCCCTCTAAATTAGGGAATGCTGGACACAATCTTGTATGAAGTTTGTGCTATATTAACAATTCTGAAGATGTTAAACCAGTTGTCGCTTGAGGAGTTGTGCGATAGCTGAACACAAGTCTTGAAATTCGCATTTCTAATGCTCCCTCTGATAGTTTCTTCATGCCTGTTTTAAAGGCTTGCACTGTTCTTTCTGCTAACCCATTGGACAAGGGATGATACGGTGCTGTTCTAATGTATTTAATCCCATTTAGGTTCACGATTCTTTGGAATTCCATACTAGTGAAAGCAGTACCACTATCTTACACAATAACCTCAGGGAAACCATGAACACTGAAACTCTGGCACAGTTTTTCACTGATTGCAGACCAAGTAGGTGATCTCACTTCAAACACATCCACCCATTTGGAATGTGCGTCGATAATCACAAGAGACATAGTACCTAGAAATGGACGTACGCAGTCTATATGTAGTCTAACACAGGGTTGACCAGGCCACTCCCACAGATGCAGTGGAGATGAAACGGACAACTTCTGCTGTTGTTGGCACTGGAGACAGTGTTTCACCATATATTCTATATCACTGTCTATACCTGGCCACCAGGTATAACTTTGTGCTGTTATGACGTGGCAGATAATGTGCGCCAGGTGGATCAAATCCACAAGGGAAGCTTGATCACGCGGTCACAACTTTTTGCAATTTGTATTTTATTTCAAGATGCGTGCGCTGAACTCAGAAGTAATAAGTCTACCACGACTTCAGAGGTTTTTTTAGAAAACTAGATTAAACATTTATTAACAAAAGAAAAGATTTCAATCACATACATAGGCCTACAAATTACTACTATAATAACGCCTAAAACCCCTGATTAATCTGGCTCCCAGTTACTCCTCAGTTAAGGCAACATTGAAAAACAAATAGATTTAAACAGGCCCAGGCAAAGCACACAACACCCTGGACAGTGATATTCAAGGTGAGTTTCCTCAGCTTCGGTTCCTGTGGAGAGCAACTTGATGCACAGAGGCTGGAGGCTTTTCACACACTTTAGATCTTAGAATTCTTTCTTCCCTGACACACAGCCTCATCTCCTTTATACATATTTCTCCCTTTTTAATTCAAATTCCATTGTTCCGATATGTCTTTGGAACTTTACCTTTCTTATAATATAAATCTTTTCATAATGCATTTATTATCAGTAACCTTTTGGAAAGATAAACACACTGTTTGGCTTAGCTTCCTCTGGTAAGGTGTAACATCCTACCATCTCTTTGAAATTTAAACTAACCTAATTTATCTAAAAATGCAAATTTTCTTTACACCTCACATTCTAAAACTTCAGCCATGTTTACATATTTAGCATTTCAAACCTAACTTCTTGTTGATGACTCAAGAGCCTCCAGACTAGCTGTCTTAAATTCAGTTAAATCACACACACACACACACACACACACGCAGAGAAACTATCCAAACCCCACAAACCTACCTTTACAAAAAATCACAATAATATTATGAGAATTATTTTATTTTCATGACGCCCCCCTCCTTATGGGAAAATGAACCATCATAATTTAAAAAGCTGACCTCATTTTCTTAACCCATCTTACACTACCTCCAAAACTTATCCATGTACTCACACTATCATATTACCAGATGCATGCATTAAGATAACTATACAAATCCTTGGTATCAACAGAAATCATTCCAGTCCAGTGTCCAGGTTTTTAAATGTCCAATTTCCCTTTAAGCTTCAAACTTTTGATAACGCATCAGCAATTAGATTTTCTCATCCAGCGACATGTATAACCTGTAGATTAAAGGACTGCAGTAATAAACTCCATCTGAATAGCCTTGCACATCTGTCTTGAAATTTTTCCAGAAACTTTAAAGGACTGTGGTCTGTATGAACAATTGTTTCTGATTAATTGTTTGCAACTCAAATCTCAAAATGCTGCAACGCTAACACCAGACTCAGAGGCTCCTTTTTGATCATTGAGTATCTTCTCTGTTGTACATTCAACTTCCGTGAAAAATACTCTATTGGTTTCTCAATTCCAGTTTCATCTTCTTGTAACAGTACAGTCCTAATGCCTGTATCGCTTGCGTCAATGGCTGACTTAAATTGCTCGGCATAATTGGGTACTGACAAAACTGGTCATAGTCAATACAGTTTTCAAACTGTCAAATGCCTTCTGACACTCCTGTGTCCATTGAAACTTCTTGTTCTTTTTTAATAGTTCAGTCAATGGATCAACCACACGGCTAAAATTTGGTACAAAATCCTGGTAAAACCCACTCATACCCAGAAATCTCAAAAGTTCTCATTTTATTGTAGGCATGGGGATATCCATGATAGCCTTGACTTTCACATCTCTCGGAGCCACCTTACCATGTCCAATGGTATGGCCTAGATACGTAACTTGCGCTTTTGCGAATTCACTTTTAGCCAAGTTCATCACCAAATTAGCTCCTTGTAGTTGACAAAATAATTCTTCCAGGTCTTGTAAATGCTCCTCCCACATTTGACTGAAAACTATCAAGTCGTCAATATAAACAACACAATTGCTCAGCCCTACAATTACTTTGTCAGTCTTTGAAATGTTGCAGGTGCATTTTTCATACCAAATGGCATGAAAAAACTTTAAACTGATATAGCCCATCTGGCATCACAAAAGCTTATATCTCCTTTGCTCTCACCAATAACGGTACCTGCCAATATCCTCTTAGCAAGTCAATCTTTGTAATAAATTTTGATTGTCCCACTTTCTCAATGCAATCTTTCAACTGTGGTATAGGATTTGAATCCGCTTTTGTCACTGCATTCACCTTTCGATAGTCCACACACAGTCTTTGTGTTCCATTGGTTTTGGTACCATCACAATAAGCAAACTCCAGTTACTGCAACTAGACTCAATGATGTCATTTTGAAGCATGAATTCAATTTCTTTCTGTACTTGTGATAACTTTGCTGGATTTAATCTATAAGGATGTTGCCTTATCGAAGATGAAACTTCTGTCCTTCCAGCTTATTCCCACAAATAGCTTTGTGAGACTGCAATAGCTTCTCCAAATCACTTTGACACTTGTCTGGAAGATAACTCAATATTACATTTAAATTTTCAAGTATCCCCTTCTTATCCAATTTTATTACAGGAAAATCAGTTTCAGAATCCTTCATTTCTACCTCTTTCTCCTTAACTACCACCACTAATACCTCCTTTTGGTCCTCTTCCATGTCAAAGTACTTTTTAAGTATATTTACGTGACACACCCTCTGCTTCTTTCTTCTATCTGGAGTATTTATTAAATAATTTACTTCACTGAGTTTCAATCCTGTAAGGCCCACTAAACCTTGCCTTTAACGAGTCACCCAGTACTGGTAACAAAACTAGCACCTAGTTTTATATCTGGGGAAAAGTGCTAGTTTTGTTACCACTACAAATCTTCCTCCAGCCCAGAAAAATATCCATTGACCATTGTTCTCTGCTTTCTATTTTTCAGCCAATTTTGTAAGCACATTGCTACTGTCCCTTTTATTCCATGAGCAATAACTTTCCTACAAGTCTGTTGTGTGGCACTGTATCAAATGCCTTTTGAAAGCCCATGTACACCACAATGACAGCATTACCCTCATCAACCTTTTCTGTTCCCTCTTTAAAAAACTCCAGCAAGTTAGTTAAACACGATTTCCCCTTTAGAAATCCATGCTGGCTCTTCCTTATCAACTCACATTTTTCCATGTGATGACTAATTCTATCCTGAATAATTGTTTCTAGAATCTTGCCCACCGCTGAAGTTAAACTGATTGGTCTGTAATTACTGGAATTATCCTTACAACCTTTTTTGAACAAGGGCGTAATGTTTGCAATTCTCCAGTCCTCTGGCACCTCCCCTGAGTCTAGGGAAGACTGAAAGATTATGGCCAGTGCCTCTGCAATTTATACTTTCACCTCCTTCAATACCCTTGGATGCATCTCATCCGGTCCCGGTGCCTTGTCAACACTTAAGTGCCAACAGTCTATTCAACACTTCCTCCTAATCAACTTTGAACCCTTCTAGTGACAGTTTCCTCATCTGTCACCATGGCCTGGATAGCAGCTCCCTCCTTGGTAAAGATGGATGCAAAGTACTCATTAAATACCTCAGCCATGGCCCCTTCGTCCATGTGTAAATTCCCTTTTAGGTCCCTAATCGGCCCTACTCCTTCCTCTTACCGCCCTTTTATTATTTATATGCCTATAGAAAACTTTGGGATTGCCCTTTATGTTGGCTGCCAGTCTTTCTTCATAATCTCTCTTCGCTTTTCTAATATGCTTTTTCACCTCCCCTCTGAACCTTTTATATTCCTCTTGCTTCTCAATTGTATTTTCTACCTGACACCTGTCATAAGCACACTTTTTCTTCTTTATCTTAATTTCTATCTCCTTTTTCATCCAGGGAGCTCTGGATTTGTTTGCCCTCCCTTTCCCTTTCGATAGAATATACCTTGACTGTGCCCGAACCAATTCTTTTTTGAAGGTAGCCCATTGTTCAGCTACAGTTTTTCCTGCCAATATTTCGTTCCAGTCTATCTGACCCAGCTCCGTTCTTGCCCCATTGAAGCCGGCTCTCATCCAGTTAATTATTCTTACTCTGGATTGCTATTCGTCCTTTTCTATCATCATCCGAAAACATACAACACAATGATCACTGTCTCTTAAATGTTCCCCCACTGACACTTGATTTACTTGGCCCAGCTCATTTCCAAGAACCAGGTCTAACAGTGCGTCTTTTCTTGTTGGATTGGACACATACTGCTGTAGAAAATTCTCCTGAACACAAGCTAGGAACTTTTGCCCCTCTCCGCCCTTTATACTACTACTGTCCCAGTCTACATTCCGGTAATTAAAGTCCCCCATTATAACTAGCCTATAATGCCTGCATGTTTCTGCAATTTCCTTGCAAATTTGTTCTTCTATGTCCTTCTCACTAGTTGGCAGTCTATAGACTACACCAAGCAATGTAATTGCACCCTGTTTGTTCCTTAACTCTAACCAAATTAATTCTGCCCTTGAACCCTCTGGGACACCCTCTTTCTCCAGCACTGCAATGCTCTCCTTAATCAATACCACCACCCCTCCTCCTTTCCTCCCTTTCCTATCTCTTCTGAACACCTTGTACCCAGAAATATTTAACACCTAGTTCTACCCTCCCATGAGCCAGGTCTCTCTTATCGCCACAACATCATATTTCCACATGGCAATCTGCACCTGTAACTCCCCAATCCTATTTACTATGCTCCATGCATTCACATACATGCATAGTAAATCTAATTTAGATTTTGTTACTTTCTCCCTCACTCCGACTTCACCTATTAATTCACTATTCTCTATGCTAGTGCTATCTGTCCTTCCAAGTATTTTGTGCATGTTGGTATTCCTCTCTAATATTTTCTCGGTTCCCACACCCCTGCTAGGCTAGTTTAAAGCCCTCCCAACAACACTAGCAAAATGCCCCACAAGGAACTCAGTCCTGGTTTTCAGGTGCAGCTCGTCTGGCTTATACAGGTGCCATCTCCCCAGAGCCAGTCCCAGTGTCCCAGGAATCTAAAGCCCTCCCTCCTGCACCATCTTTCCAGCCACACATTCATATGCCTTATCCTCCTATTTCTGTACTCACTAGCACATGGCACTGGGAGTAATCTGGAGATTGCTACATTTGAAGTCCTGCTTGCTAATTTTCTACCTAGCTCCCTAAATTCTGATTCCCCCTTCTTACCTAAGTCATTGGTGCCAATGTGGACCATGACCTCTGGCTGTTCACCCTCCCCCAGAAGAATGTCCTGCAGCCACTCTGTGACATCCTTGACCCTGGCACCAGGGAGGTAACATATCATCCTGGAGTCATGTCTACTGCCACAGAAATTCCTGTTTGTCCCCCTAACCAATGAATCCCCTATCAATGTTGCACTTTCTTTCTTCTTCCTCCCCTCCTGTATAGCCAAGCTGCTTGTGGTGCCACAAACTGAAATCCAAGATAGCTACTTGTTTAAAAATATTACACTTTTCTAATTTACTCAGCAGGTCCTACTTACCAAGGCTTTTGCTCTTCCTTCTGAGGAGAGGTAGAAAAGGAAAGGAACACCTCCTCCCTCCACACCGAACTTCCTCATTCACCTCTGCTTTTGAACTCCGGACGCTTCTCACGCTGATTTTATAGCTCCTCTCCTCTCCTCTAAGTGCTGCTGACTGCCTGTCCCAGTGTGATCCTCTCACATTCTCCTCTAGGTGCTGCTGGCTGCCTGTCCCAGGGTCTTCCTCTCACACTCTCCCCTAGGTGCTGTTAACTGCCTGGCTCAGGGTCCTCCTCTCATACTTTCCTTGCTGTAATATCTTTAAATGTTCCCTAGCTAACTCTCATGCCCTGTCCAATCTTTCTTTGAAGTTTGATACAAAATCCAGGAGAGTAGTTTCCAAATTTTGACCCACCAATTTGTCATGAATCAATTTCAGTGGTCCCCTTACATCATGACCACAGAGTAGTTCTAAAGGACTAAAACCAGTCAACACATTAGCAGTATCCTTAATAGCAAGTAACAAGAATGGAATTCCCCTATCTTAATCCTGTGATAGTTCTGACTATATGCCTTCATCATAGTTTTTAAAGTTTGATGCCATCTTTCCAAAGTCCTTTGTGATTCAGGATGATAAGCTGTTGACTTGAACAGTTTTATCCCCAAACTGTTCGTTACTTTCTTAAATAGCAGTGACATGAAATTTGAACCCTGATCTGATTGTAGTTCTTTTGGTAAACCATATCTTGTAAACCATTTAGTCAACTCTTCAACAATTCTCTTTATTGTAAAATTTCCTAAAGGTATCATTGCAGGAAGCCTTGTAGACACATCCATTATTGTCAGTAAGTACTGATTTCCACTTTTAGTCTTAGGGAGGGGCCCTGCACAATCAATCATGACCTGAGTAAAAAGCTCTTGAAATGCTAGAATTAGAATTAAAGGTGTCGGCTTAATCACTGCTTGTGGTTCCCTATCACCTGACATGTGTGACATGTTCTACAGAATTTGACTGCATCTCTATGCAATCCAGACCAATACAAATGTTTTTGTATTTTCACCTGCGTCTTTCTACTTCCTAAATGTCTCCCCATTTGAATTTCATGGGCGATTCTCAGGATCTCATTTCTATATTCAAATGGTATAACAATCTGATGTACTTCCCTCCAGCTTTCATCTGCTGAAACATGATATGGCTGCCACTTTCTCATTAACACATTATGCTTAAGGTAATAACATTCCGGAATATACTCTGCCTCTGTTCTGTTCCCGAGTAAGCTTTCTGATATAACTGTCTTATTTGTGAATCCTTTTTCTGTAACTCTACCAACTGCCTTGAGCTAAATAACTCAGCTGTATTATCCTTCATTCGTTCTCCCTGAACAATCTTACCAAAAATAGTGTTAGCTAATTGGACATCAACACCTTGTCCCTGCCTTTCAACTTCCTGTTCTTCTTGTTTCAACCTGTGAGTCTGTGACCTTGCTATCACACAATCTGGAGCCGATCCAGGATGCTCTTTCTGCAACACTTCTGTTGAAAACACCTCTACAGGCTGCTCAACTTCCATAGGCATCACCCACATCTGTGACCCAGCTATATCATTACCCAAAGTAAATTCAACCCATGCAATGGGCAATGTTTCCACTACTCCAACAGTCACCTCACCTGTTTTCCAGTTGCTCTTTATATTTACCTCCCACAATGGAATATGTTTAGCATCTCCATGAACCCCACTTATTATCACCTGTCCCTGCAATACTCCCATAACATTAAGGGACTAGCCCTTGTATCTCTTAAAATTTTAATATCTTTACCTACTCCAGTCTGTACACATGAAAAGACTTCCCCTTCACATACAAAATCTTTGAACATTTCTGCGACCTGCTCCTCAGAACTCCCTTGGTTAAATTGTGGACACATTCCCACTTCTTCATCTATCACTGATTCTTCCTGTTTTACCTGTACACAAACCACTTGTTCTTCCTGTGCCTGAACCTTAGAACCCCACAGTACTTTTACTTCCAATACTTTTCTGCATCCCAATAATCCCAGCAGATTTTCCCTGTAATTTCCAACACACTGACTTTGTGTCCCCAACTTTAATATGCTGAAAATGCCTCAATTTTCCAGTGTCACTTCTACCCTCAGCACCTTCCTTTTTAGCCTGGGAAAAAAAAGCTTCCTGGGAATGTCCACCTACTCCTCTTCCCTGACTACCCACCTTCCTTTCACCTTCCCATTTTCTATCCTTCTCTGATTTAAAAGGGTGACGAAAAAAATATTTAGATCTATGAGCTAACTCATAATTGTCAACTATCTCTGCTGCTTGTCTTACCGTTTAAACCCCCTGTTCCTCCACATGAGTTCTCACTACTGAAGGAATTGAATCTTTAAATTCTTCCAAAAGAATAACCTCTCTAAGAGCTGCATATGTTATCTCTATCTTTAATACGTATATCCACCGGTCAAAATTACTTTGTTTTACTCTCTCAAACTCAATGTAAGTTTGCCCAGGCTGTTTCCTCATATTCCTAAATTTCTGCCTGTATGCCTCAGGAACCAATTCATATACACTCAAAATAGCCTTTTTTAAAATCACATCATAGTCCATTGATGTTTCTTCTGACAGTGAAGCATAAACTTCATGTGCTCTAGCCACCAACCTAGATTGTAACAACAATATCCAGTTTTCTTCTGGCTATTTCATCTGTTTATCTAGCTTCTCAAATGAAATAAAGAACACCTCCACATCTCTTTCCTCGAACTTCAGAAGAGCTTGCACAAATTTAAACATCTCCCCACCAGGTTTTAGGTAAAAGGTTTTCTCATCATCAGAACTTTCCTCAGCATCTGATGTCTCCTTTTTTAAAATCCAGCTTTTTATGTCGGTACTCTCTGTCTCTTTCCTTCGTTCTCCCTTCCTTTTCTAACTTCGCCATCTCAAATCCCTTTTCTTGGCTTTTCTGTTTCTCCTGCCTTTCCACAAGTTCCCTTTGAAATGCCCTTTCTCTTTCCTTTTCTTTTTCTGCTGCCTCTGGCTCCGGTTATTTTTCATTTCCAATTCTTTTTCCTTTTTGTTTGCCTCCAGTTCAAGTTTTCTCAGTTCCTTTGCTTGTTCGAATTCAAGGCTCTTGCTCACTGCAGGGCTGATGCCCCGTTGGCATTGCTGAGGCCTTTTGTGCTTGGTGGGCACCACAGGGATTGAGGGGTTTTATTGACCCTCTTAATTGCATTTTGGTTTAATGTTTGTAAGTTCCCTTTAAATTTTGTCTTTGTTTTTGCAGTTTCCCTTTAAGGGGCTGCTTTTTAATTTGTCCCCAATTTTGTTCATTTAGTTTATTTGGTTGACTCAAAAGAGTTTACAGAGGTGATGCCTTTCACCTGTATTGCTTCTCCTGTATATGTTTTGAACTGAGCAGCCGTTTTCTCTAAACTCACTGACTGGGTATCTTCTCTGAGGTATTTAAAGATGTGTTTTCCCACCACTGTGGTTGATGCTCTCATGTCAACCTCCATGGACAGAGGCGTTCCATTTACTTGAAGGGTAACAGCGATTGGTTAAGTTTTCCTGGCCTTCAGATTGTGTAGGGAATAAACATTAGCCTCAGTAGCTTCTGGCTCAGCTATATTGCGCACTTCATTTAACTTGACCTGCTGTCTGAATGGCTGTCTTGATCTAGCCCTGCACTGTTTAACAACATGCCCTTTATCGTGACAGGAGTGGCATTCTGTCTTTGGGTGCATGATTTCCCCCACAACGGTAATGCTTTAACTTCTGGATTACAGGTGAGCTGCTTCCAGTGTTTATTTTTATTTTTCTAGCCATAGGGACTGTGTTCCCTTTTGCGGTAGCCTCCCTGGTCTTCTCACCGGCCTGGTGGCAGGTTCCCACCCTATGGCGCCATGTTGCGTACTCTGTAAAGCCTCTCAGCACTCTCCGTTGCAAGCGCTATCTCCATGGCGCGCTTCAGGTCTATCTCAATTTCTGCAAGCAAACGGCGCTGAATGGCATCACCGTTTATGCCGCAAACTAAACAATCTTGCAACAAGTTGTTTAAAGTATCACTGAAGTCACAGTGCCCGGTAACTGTCCTAACTTCACGATGTATGTTGTGATCGACTCACCAGGGGCCCTTACTCGAGGGTTAAACTTGAATCTTTGTATGACCACCGAGGGTTTAGGCTGAAAATGTCCCTTCACGAGTTCGACTAGCTCTGCGAATGATCTGGGACTTGCCCCGTTCTGAACCATCAAGCTACAGATGAGATTATACGTTTTGCTCCCAATGACACTTCAGGAGAATTGCCTTCTGTTTCTCTCCTGCCGTTATTTCGTTAGCCACAAAGTAGAAACCTAGTCGATCCATGTACTGATTCCAGTCCTCAATGGATAAGTCTTAGGGGCCAATTATGCCAAAGAGAGGTATCGCTGGTGAGTATACTTCTTTTCTTTCCTTACCTTGAAAATCGAAATGCTCACAGTCACGAGGTGAGGTGCTGCGTCGGCGCTAGCTATCCTCGCCACCAACTGTAATCAACTTGGGAGTGCAGGGCTGGTTTCTTGTAAGAAACAGTAAACTTTATTTACAGACTCCTGATGAAGCTACATGCTTGTCCCAAGACCAAGACTAGAAATCTCCACCCCTAAGATTCCCCACTCTTAGGGCTGATTCATCTGTGCGGTCACATGATCCCCATAACAGTAAGAAACAATTTAACTTACAATTACTATAAGCACTAATAACATTATCAGCCTGTGAAACCTGGGAGGTGACGGGGATCTTGCCCACCGGCTGGAGAGCTGGTGAGAGCTCCGTGTTGCCACTTTTTGGGAAGACCCACAGAGTTAAGTGTCAACCCGGCACTTACCTGGGCAGCTGCGGGCCTTCCCTTGGATGAAGGACCCCGGGGGCGGGTATCCTGTCCATCGAGAGGCTGCCGGCCAATCAGATGCTGGCAGTTAGTGACTCGGCAGCGCCTCTCGGGAAGCGGTGGCTGCTGCATGTGCTTTATCCAAGCGAGGTCTAGATCACTGATGGACTCAGGCGCAAGTGAGTGAGCCGTGGGGTGGGTACATGGGGGAGGAGGGGGAGGGGAGGGGAGATCGAGGCGGTCAGCAACAAGGACAGGGGATTGGCCATCGGTGCCGCCGCCCCTTCCCGCTGCCGAGTCCCTCGGTCAAGCACTGAGTGCCTTGAAACAAAAGACCCCCCACCTCCCCCCACCTGAAGCCCTCAAACAACCCCGACAGTGTTTACTGATCAGGATTCCCACATGGTGAGACCCTGCCCACTGCTGGGTGAACACCAGAAGCTGCATGATAAGGTCCTTTAGTAGATGTGAATTGTCCACTTAAGGCCCTCAATTGGCTGCTGGGTGGGAAGCCCCGTCCGCGGGCCTCCCTGCCATGGACTAAACTTGGGAAAAGTCAGGAAGGCGGTGGGGCCCCACCCAGTTAAATTCCATCCACCCCCACCCCACCCCAGCACTAAGTTCACCACGGGGGAGGCATTAGACTCCACCCTTGATTGTAAAGTAGGCCCCTGCCTTCCTGGGGTGGGTTGCCCTCCTGTGCCTGCTCCGAGGTGAGCTGAGACCTTAGAAGGCGGGGAAGTGTTAAGAACACACTTGGACAGGGATGGTTAAAATCAACCCTTAAATACAGAAAAACGTTTCTGTCCTTCCCGGAAAGAAACAGAACCAGATCGAGGATCTTTCAGGTACTGATCCATTTTCTCTATATTTCCAACATTCATTGTTTTTAACCTGGATTGCTTTAATGACCAAGTACATTTGCTGTCTTTTTCGGCAATTTGAGTTTTCTCTTCAGGTCGAATGTTTAGGTTTGATGTGTCTAGTATTAGAAGAGCACATGTGTGTTTTTTGCCCCTTTTCTTGCAGCATGACTATCACAGGTTGCTGTAAATTTATTCCATAAGCAATTATCATGGCCCGGTGATTTTGAATAGACAGCCTAAATAATTTATGTAGCAAAACACTGAACACCGGATGAAGTTTCATTTGCGTTTGAGCTAATTGAACTTTGAGGCAAAAGTGTAAAAACAACTTTCAGAATATTTTCAGAGATTAATGGAAAATGACATGAAAGGTGTGAAATTATCATTCAAATGCACTCGTTAATTAAGGGTGAAGCAATGATATCACTTACAATAGAATACAAACTGAGAGTAACTGAGTTCTTGGTCTGAAGTTGAAACCTTTTCTGTTGTGGTGCAGGGACCCTTTGCCGTACAAAAGGGATAAATCATCTGTGTGGTCCTCTGTATCAAGGAAGATAACAACGCCTGAAGAGTTCAGTCAAAATAACACAGGTCACATGATCCTGGATTATCTGTCCTTCCCTGACCTGGATAATACCATCAAAGAATCGCGACAAAGTCTCAGAACATTAAATGATGACAGAGCATCAGAAAATCTGATGGATTCATTTGACAATGTCAAAAATGTTTCTATTGGTAATGAAGAACCTACTGATTTCAGGAAGAGCGAACCAGGCAAATTGATTTTAATTCATGGCAGCGATGATCAATTGCTGCCAAGTGAGAAAAATGCTTCTCCAAATCCTAACGCTGTTAGGGTAAATTTATTTCCTGGGAAAACACGTGAAAACCTATCTTCCACATCTTACGAGGATGTTGGATGCTGTGGGAGCAGCTGTGCGAGTGGAGAAAATCTGGAAAGCCTGACACCTTTAGATGAATTCAAGAGCGTTCGTGCACACGGTTTAACAAAGAGCGGCAGGAAGTATGACTCTGTGCTGCTAAGATGGCCGTGTGATGACAGATTGGTGTGGAGTGAGTCTGCCAAGGTGGCTGCGAGAGAGGTGCAGGTGGATTCGGCGGAGGGTGTTGATGGACTGTCTCTCTATCAGGAAGCTGAGAGCTCCCTCGCAGCCACAGCAAGGATGAAAATGGGCTTGAGAGAGCCATTTCAGACCCAGATCAAAACGTATCGGAGATCGCTGCTGCTGCGCTCCATCAGAAATTGACTGCAGCAGTTACAAGGACAACAGGCACAGCTCCAGAACTATTATCACATTGCACTGAGTGCTAAGAAAGAGCTATTAGAACACATCAGTACACCTTCTGTCTGACAGACGCCACATTTTGCCTTCTTAGTTCTCCAACTGGCAGAATGAATGAATTAGACTGACTTGTGAAAGTAGTCCTGTGAGTGAGGATGTGCGGAATGGGAAAGAGAGGGAGGGAAGAGGGAGTTATCACCATGCAGACAGGCTGGCAAAATGCAATATGTTTTAATAGTTCATTTCTGCGTTCCTTATTGTCATTGTTTTGTCACTCTGTTCCCCTGCTGCTTAGGCCTCCTCTGTGTTATTTTTTCAGTAGGATTACTGTAAAATTACACATCACTGAATTTCCATTGAGGCTTCCCACTTATTAGTGGGGTAGCTGACTTCCTCTGTGGCTTTCTGTGTGGATTTTTGGAAGGGGGAAGGGTTAAACTATGTCAAGGGCAATTATAAACCAATTCATCTGCTGGAAAACTGATGGGATCCGGAACAATGCTGGTTTTACAGGTTGCCCGACTTCCTTCTCCATCAAAATCAGTGGAGAATATTGGTGGATGGAATTCCGCACAATCCCATAAGATTCCCACCCAGCCTAAGAATATAAGAACATAAGAAATAGGAACAGGAGTAGGCCATTCAGCCCCTTGAGCCTGCTCCACCATTCAGTAAGATCATGGCTGACCTTGTGTTTCGATTTCCACATTCCCATCTATCCCCGATAACTTTTGATTCCCTTGCCTAACAAGAATCTATCTACCTCTGCCTTAAAAATATTCAATGACCCCCCGCCTCCACCACCTCCTGAGACAGAGAGTTTCAAAGTCGCACAATCCTCTAAGAGAAAAAAAATTCTCCTCCTCTCTGTCCTAAAAGGGCGACCCCTAATTTTAAAACAGTGCCCACTAGTTCTGGACTCACCCTCAAGAGGAAACATCCTTTCGATGTCCACCTTGTCAAGACTGTTCAGGATCTTGTATACTTCAATCAAATCACCCCTCACTCTTCTAAACTCTAAGCCTAGTATGTCCCACCTTTCCTCATAAGACAACCCACTCATTCCAGGTATCAATCTAGTAAACCTCCTCTGAACCGCCTCCAGTGCACTTACATCCTTTCTTAAATAAGGAGACCAAAACTGCAGACAGTATTTGAGGTGCGGCCTGTTGGGTTAAAATTGACCTCAATTGTCTAAGTTCAATTCTAGGGGAGGGGGAAAGATCATTCTTTCTCCAGTTTGTCTCCTCCTCCTCCTCACTGAGAAAGGCTTGGCAAATGTTATTCAACAAATTAAAAAAACTGAAATCTCAGTCCCTGTCCCATACGCCAGTCCCCAGTTTAAGATATGTGCAAGTGACTTGTTACAGACCTCTGCCAATGGAACTGTGTGCCTATTCTACTGCTGCTGTGAATGTGCAAATTGGGCTAAGTCACACCATCCATGTGCTGACATACACAGCTCTAAATTGCTGCTATACCAATGAGAGGTCCCACCACAATCAAAATTTGAACACTCCCACGGGTGAGTCTCAGAAATATATCTCTGAGTCACATTTTTATGTCTTGGGTAAATGAGTTCAAATTCTAACTTGCACGCCTTCCTGTGTTCTCCTCAATTGTTGCTTGCAATCAATAATGGGGAGAGACTGATGTAAGAATAAACAGTCTTGGTTTATTGAGACATAGGGCAGAGCACCAGATCATATGTGCTCACTCAGAAACCTCCAGAACGAGACTTCCCGTTCCCAGTTGCCTGCGCTGTACAGTGATTCGTCAGTGCTGTCACATGATCAGTACACTTGCATTCTCTTAAAGGGACAGGGTACCTCACTTTACCACACACATGTGCTGCCTTTAACTTTGAATTAAGTTAACCGCCAAGCTGATCACCTATTTTGAAATGAAAGCTCTTTTATAGTACTTAGAACCATAGGCCAGAATTTTCCAGTCCCTTACGCCAGCGGAATCTTCCAGTCTCGCCAACGTGAACGGAGATTTCAATGGCTCGCCAGCCCTGCCGTGGGGTAACTCGCCGCGGTAAGGCGGGGGGTGGGGGGGGTGGGGGGGGTGGTTGGGGGGGGGTGGGGAGGGGACTGGAAAATTCCGGCCATAGAGTCATAGACTGGTTACAGCACAGAAGGAGGCCATTCAGCCCGTCATGTACATGCCGTCTCTCTGCAAGAACAACTCAATTGGTCCCGCTCCTCCACTGTCCCACACCTCCAGCTTATCCCATAGCCCCGCAATTTCTTCGCTCTGCAGATAGTTGTCCAATTCTTCTTTGAAAGCCACAATTTGGTCTAACTCCTCCACACCCTCTGACAGCGCATTCCAGATTGTAACTGAAGCTTAGCTGCATCAAAAGGATTTTCCTCATGCCGCCTTTGGTTCTCCTGCCAATCGCCTTAAATTGGTGTCCTCTGGTTGGTGATTCTTCTGCCAATGGGAAGAGTTTCTCCTTATCTACTCTGTCCAGACCTCTCAAGATTTTGAATGCCTACATCAAACCTCCTCTCAATTTTCTCTCCTCTAAGGAGAACAACACCAGTTTCTCCAATCTATCCTCGTAACTGAAGTTGCTCATCCATTTGTGTAACTTTTTTCTGCACTCCCTCTAAAGCCTTCACATCCTTCCCTAAAGGGTAGTGGCCAGAATTGGACACAATACTCCAGTTGAGGCCAGACCAGTTACCTTTTATAAAGGGTAACTACTTGCTTACCTGATCTGCTATATCTACATACGTTTCTCCTTTTGGCATCAGTTCTGGAGAATTTCATTGTCTGGTCTCTCAGCAGCAGCAAACAATGTGAGGAATTCAATCATGTCAGGTGAAATTGTGAGAAATTCCTATACAAAATCTATAAAATTCAGATTGGTATCATATCAAATCTACGAATTCCCATCCTGACAGAATATAGGTTCAAAGTATTTATTCTTGGGAATCATGAATTCTCTTTCCATTACTTGTTACTCTTCATGTTTCACAGTAGTAGGCGATGAAACTATGCAGAGGGTTCAATACATTTTGGACCATGGGTTTATGTTGGTTAAACGTGAGGCAAAAGACACCTGAACTTTCCAGTTCAATTCAAACAACTCACATTCTTCATACAATAGTGTTTAGGTCAAATCAACAAGACCTAATCTACTTAACTTTGCATATGTGGTGCTTAAAACATCTGTTCTCTCCAATTGTCCTTTTTTCACTTTCCTCACATTAAGGTGGTAGCTCATTATGGGATATGATTAAAGGAAGAAATACCCCTATTCATATAATGCCTATCCCAACCTCAGGATGTCCCAAAGCACTCCACAGCCAATGAAGTGCTTTTGAAGTGTAATCGCTGTTGTAATGTAGGAAACACAGCTGCCAATCTCCACACAGTAAACTCCCACAAACGGCAATGTGATAATGACCAAAGACTCTGTGTTTTGTGATGTTTGTTGAGGGACAGACATTGATCTCAATACCTGGAATAGCCTCCCTGCTCTTCCTCAATATGTGCCATGGGACCTTTTACATTGGCCTGAGGGAGCAGCCAGAGCCTCAGTTTAATAACTCATCTGACAGTGCAGTGTTTCCTTAGCACTGTACAGAAGTGCAAATCTAGATTTTTGTGCTGAAGCCTGTGGAATGAGACTTGTACCCTTAACCTTCTGACTCAAGAGACAGGAGCGCTACTACTCAAGCCGCATTTAACCCTGGTACTTTCATAAGACAAGCTTCTTCATTCATGGATCTGTGCTACATAAATGAGCTTTTTGGTCATGTCAAGCCTAACCTTGATTTCACTTAGCATCCATCACAGGCACTTTTAACAGGGTCCCTGGTTGATTATTTAAAAACTTTATTCTTTCAAGGGATGTGTGCATCAGCATTTGTTGCCCATCCCCGATTGTCCTTGAACTGAGGTGATCCATCTGGCTTCTTTCCTTTTAAACTGCATAATGATTTGATACAACTGAATGGCTTGCTTGACCGTTTCAGAGGGCAGGTAAGAGTCAGCCACATTGCTGTGGGCGTGGAGTCACATGTAGGCCGAACCAGGTAAGGGTGGCCAGATTTCCAGATGGGTTTTTGCAGAAACACTTCCATGGTCACCATTACCGAGACAGCATTTCAATTCCAGATTTATTAATTGAATTTAAACTCCACCAGCTGCCATTTGAACCCATGTCCCCAGAGCATTAGCGTGAGCCCCTGGATTACTAGTCCAGCGACATTACCACAAAGCCGCCATCTCCCCTAAATGACGATTGCACTCTCCTTGATTTTTCCTTTCCCTATAGCCTGCGGTGCCATAATAACATGATTAAAATTCACCTTGCTCCATGATCATGAACCTTTGTTAAGAATTTCTGAGGTATGTGAGTGAAACATATGCAGGGAAAGAAAATTCTAGCCCGGGAGAAGGGTGATCAAAATGTTTGTGAGAAACATTTTGGTGCGAAAGCATTTATTAAAGTTGGTATAAAAAATATACTGGTGGGAATTTTAATTGGGTAGAAACCAGGCTGGGGCAGGGGGCTATTGAATGGAGGGGGTAAATGACCTCCTGATTTAAAAACGCCACATTTTTCAGGTGTATGGGCTGCCCATCTGAGTCAGACAGGAGGCTGGTCAATTTATGCAAATTGAGGTCCTATCATGCCAATAGGACACGGGTGCCACCTTAACCTGGAAGCTAATGAGCCATTACAGTAGGCTGGGCAACGACAATGTGTCTGGTCGTGGCAAAACCGGAGGCAAAGGGCATGCCAAGGCCAAGACTCGCTCCTCCAGAGCCAGTTTCCAGTTCCCCGTTGGCCATATCCACCGGCTGCTGCGCAAGGGTCGCTATACTGAGCGTGTCGGGGCCGGAACCCCCATCCATTTGGCTCCCGCCTTCGAGTACTCGACGGCTGAGATCCTCGAACTGGCCGGCAACGCGGCCCGGGATCAAAAGAAGACTCGCCTCGCGCCCCCCCCCTCCCCCCTCCCCCACCACCCTGCAGCTCGCCATCCGCAACGATGAGGAGCTCAACCAGCGGCTTGGAGGGGGTCACCATCGCCCAGGGTGGGGTCCTGCTCAACATCCAGGCTGTGCTGCTGCCCAAGAAAACCGGCCACCCCGGCAAGGTTTATGCCCGAAGGGGCGAAATCAGAGAAAGATCAAGAGCGAGATATACTTAAAACTTTCCTTTATGAGGTCTGGAGAAGCAGGATTGCTGATGTCCGAGTATGCGATGGTGAGGTATTGGTTCACTTTGTTGGTCAATGGGAACTGAAGAAAATGGAGGAGATGCCTCAGCGCTGACACAACTTGGGTGAGCAGCACTTTTGGTTGCAATTTATTTGCCGGTTGCCAGTCTGAGGGAATTATCGATTTCAAAAGCAAGCATGGGCTTTGAAGGAGTCGCAGAGCAGAGCAAGTAACGCAGTTCAGTGTAAATGTAACACAATACAGCACAGTTGGTTAGACTGAAAGTACGCCAAGTCTAATGTTGAAATTAAATGTTTGGTTTGGCAAGTGCTACATGGCAGCACAGTCGCAGTGTAAAGTGGTGTCAAATGGTGCATGTGTTCATTAGAAGTAACTCTACCAGTATTGGAAGTGTTTTTACTCAGTGCATCCAGTTATGTCTCATAAACACCTGCTGTTATTAATACATTACTTAATTTTAGATGTAAAAGGGTTGAAAGCACAAAATATAGAATTTTCAACAAATGGGGGGCAATAAATTGACGTGCATAAAATTGGAAAATGCGTGTTAATAAATTGCCGAAACCACGATAATCTTTCAGTTTAAAAATGTAGGAAGTCTTGGCTGTGAGTTTCAGCCAATACAGGCCTCAAAATGGGAAAATAAAATTGTGAACAACAGGAAACGGATTGTTACATACAACAAGGCCCATTCCTTCTTGCCATTCTGTTTAAGAGCCATTCATAATGGAGATTGTCAATCCTGAAGAGACAGTTTCCATAGGTTTGCTTTAAGTTTAACATGTCAATAATACATGGAGACTGTGAGTCTGTAAAATAAATTCCCAAAATGACTGCTTGTCAAGTTGGGCTATTCCATTGCCCGTCACTTATTTGCTCTCTTCCATGAGAAATAATAAATCGTACTTTCTATACACTGTGACAGATTAACACATTTTGAAGTTTGCTTCAAACTGGAAACACGCATTGTGGTTGAACCTGCGTCAGTGACATACTCGAGCTTTGCTCCTGGTGTTGATGACATCATTGAAAATCTTTAATACATACTCCATACAATCGCCATCATTGTAAAAAAAATATTAGCCTCCATGAACTTCACGAGTGGCTTGGCTGTCATTTTGAGTGTTGCTTTTGAACGAGCCAGTTCATTCATGGGAATCGTGTGATATCCAGGATAGCTTGATCCAGTCAAAAACGAGAATCAACAACAATTTGCATTTACATAGCTCCTTTAATGTAGCAAGTATCTCAAAGTGCTTCCCAGGAGAAAATCATAGAAGCTAGGTGAGGTGACTGAGGTGTGGTGGAAAAGATAGGTTTTTGAGGAGACTAAAGATAAGGGAGAGTAGCGAAAAGACAGAAGAACTTAGGGGAATGTTCCAGAGGGGAAGATTGAAGGCTCTGATGGTAAATAACAAGGCCCCAGTGTTAGAAGAATGGTCAGCATGGACTGGGTCACAGCATTGGAGCATATTGCAAAGGTAGAATAGGGTGAGGACAAAGAAAGATTGATAAATGACGATGAGGATGGTACACTGGTGAATGGTTACCTACCGAATGTTGCTGAGAATGTTGCAAATCGGGTAAGCGGGACTTCATACAGAACAGATCATGGGGCTGGAATTTTGAACAGGTTGGAGTTTATGGGGAGAATTTTCTCCCCGTTAGGGGGGTTGGGCAATTAATGCCCACCCAGCGTGATGCGCGCCCGGAAACGCTGTGTGCTCCCTGTGCGAGCGGGGGGGTTTGAGTCGAGGCCTGCACTCTGTCGCGCATGCGCTTGAATGAGCACAGAAATCTCCCTGAGGCACAGAGCTGCCTCAGAGAGGTTAGTTCAAGTTCTGAAAATTTTTATAAAGAAAAAAAAATTTAAGACATGTCCCCTCATGTGAAACTGTCACATGAGCTGGGCCATGTCTGTGAATTTTATTAAAATTTTTTTATAAAACTTTGAGTACCGTCATGAAGCCTCATCCCGCCCGTGGGTGAGGTTCCATGATAAATACGAAGGCCGCCTGGGCCCTTCGCCTGCCCTTAAGATTGGACGGGCATCTCAGTTTATTGTTTTAATCGATATTTATATGGGCCGTTGATAGTTCAGCGGGCGCGCAGCCGACTCAGGTGCGTGCCCGCCGAACTGAAAACCTGAATGATGCGCGGTGATGTCAGGATGCAGCCCCGAAATCACCGAGCATCATTTTTCGCATCGGCGGGCGGACCCCGCTCCCATTCGCCGACCCGAAAATTCTGGCCTACGTCGAGCAGAGTGCAAGGCCTTGCAAGGGGAGCACGAGAGAACCTAGGAATCTGAAAATAAGTTGTTCTGCTTCCCACATGTTCCAAGTGGAACAACCTCCACCTGTAAGAGCAGCAGGCTTTCCATTCTCAGGGTAAACCACCCTGCTTTCCTGGGCTCAGTGCTGATGCTTCACTGCCCAAGCCCTGGACTATCTCTCTGCTATACGCCCTGGGCCAGGCCTGATCTGACTTTCGATCTTCAGTTGCAGCTGCACCTGAGAGATTGACCTCGACGCCCGGGGATTCGTGTCTTCTGCTTTTGCATTTGGCCTCGTCATTCACCGTAGTTTGTAAATTTGTGGAATGTGTGTCCACTCAGATTTATTAGGAGGTAAACATCAATTAATGAAACCTATCTGATTCCAAAATTAACGCCCTGTGCTTGAAGAGGGGGACGACAATCAAGGAATGAGAAACAAAAACAGAATTACCTGGAAAAACTCAGCAGGTCTGGCAGCATCGGCGGAGAAGAAAAGAGTTGACGTTTCGAGTCCTCAAGAATGAGATCAGTCAACACGCAAATTTAATGAGAAAGCTTTCACAATATTGCTTACAATGTTGTCATAGGAATTCCAGTGCACAGCAAGGTTTTACGCATTGCTTTTAAAGAAAGGAGTATCTGCTTCATTTTCTCAGAGATGAGAGAGAACAAAATGGGAAACGGGATAAGAAGTAGAGACATGCAGTGACGAGAAAGAAAGTACACGAGAGCTGGAGAAATGAGGTCAGGGAGGACAATGAGAGAATGGAAGGCAAGCAGAAAGCTAAAAAGTGAAACAGGGTGTGGGGATGAGCGCAGACAGTTTCAGGGAAAGAGACAATCACATTTCTTTTACTTTCATCCATTAATGTGACACAAGGGATCAATTGGTACATTGAATAAAACTTTGATTGTCCAAAAGTAAAGGGGTCACCAACCAAGCTAAACAAAGGACATCCTGCAGTTCTGCAAACTGACTCAGCTGCCCTTTACAAAGCAAGGCTTGTTCTTTTGCTTCTGTTATTTGCAATGATAGCCACATTTATCAGCTCCACTAAAGGCCATGATATGCTTTGCTGACGATGTTATATATATATAAAAAAAAATGCAGACATAATAAGGTCAATACTTGTGAATTGAAGCTGAACATTAATTGAAGAGGATTTTGTTTTTAAGAAAGCACTCATATGGTTTTCTTTTTGATAAAATGCATCAATGGAGTAGTAAATTTCATTTCGCACAATCCTCATGTATAAAAGATACTCTCCCAGGAATTGGCTAAATTCCGACATCAGCTCCTAAGCCTGTATACCAATTTAAATTTGTTATACGTTGTTGAAGTCTTGCACGTGAAGTCGGTAGAATGACTGGGGTGCAGGGAGAGGAAGTTTTGCTCTTTTCGCCATTTGTGGGAAGGGAGAAAGAGAGATGGAGAGTAAAAAAAGAGTAGAAGAAGAACAAGAAAGTTAGCGCAATTAAAAAAAGGGTGGTGGCATGTGTAACAAAGGCATAGAGACAGTTACGGGACAAGACATGCCATCCTAGTGGGTAAGCACAATTCCTGGTTTGTGTTTCCCATGACTAAACATCTCCGGAAGCACTTTTCCCCTTTCCCGCTATTCTTCACCCTGAAGAACAAATATGAAGAGCTCACAAATTGGTTCATCTCTATGTTTGTCCGTCTGTGCAGGTAGCTCCACCAGATTCTCCCTCAGACTCCTACCCGCTCCAGCCCTGAAACCTCAATTATTTCCCGGTTCTCTCAGCAGCTTCCCCCCTGCCCTCTCCTAGGTAATTTCCACCAGACACTCACCTCCTGTTCCCTCGATCCCCTCTCTAATCAACTCTAGATGACTCAAATTCCCCCCCCCCCGCCCCAAACCCCGAATCTCGTGCTGGCAGATATTAGCATTGGTTTCCTCTCATCAGACAAAATTATCATCATCACAGTTCTCATCAAAAAACAAATCCACATTTGACTGCTTCACCCTTTCTTGCCTAGATTTTCACCATGACAGAGAGGGTCTCCATTGTGGCAAAAATCCTGGAAATGGCTGAAAATTCTAAGTCCCAAATAGGGGCTGTTTCATGGTTTATGGGGGCAGCTGGTCAGTTAAATCACCAGTTGCCTCCACTGAAGTGGGATTTTGCTCAGCCAGGAGTGTAAAACCCACAGTGTACAGATTCAAACAGGTAAGAGGAGGTCCGAACTTAGTGGATTTGCCAGGGTACCCCTGGATTTTGTTTTTAAGAAAGCACTCATGTGGTTTTCTCTTTGATAAAATGCATCAATGGAGTAGTAAATTTCATTTCGCACAATCCTCATGTATAAAAGATACTCTCCCAGGAATAGGGTAAATTCCAACATCAGCTCCCAAGCCTGGATACCAATTTAAATTTGTTTTACATTGTTGAAGTTTTGGACGTGAAGATGGCAGAGGTAAGGTACCCCTTTGAATATGATCCCAGGACACCGTAGGGAAAGGTAAGGCACTCTTTGGGATTGTTAATAGCTAATGTAATTATGCATTTTGTATGCGCAAATGCATTGGAACTGTCAAGCTGTCAAAGAACTGTCAACCTGTCAAAGAACTGTCAAGCTGCCAAAGCTGTCAAGGAGCTGTCAAAGGATACTAGGTGAGTTGACATGGATGGGGTAAGGGCAAAGGGTGTGGGTGGAGGCTTGGGCTGGCATGAGTTGGCACTAAGTTGGCTTGGGGCTATTTAGGGCCAGAGGATGTGGGGGGTGCATAGAAGGCATGAGAGGCCATGGGGGTGGGTGGGTAGAGGGCTATGAAGTGGCATAGGTTGGCATGGATAGGCATGTGAGGTGTGTGGGGGATGAGAGGTGAGGGCTGGAAGGGTTTTTTTTTGTTCTATTCTTTTCCTTATTTATTTCAACACATGCCGGAGCATAGAGGCAGACCTCCTGCCCAGTCCACTTCAGCATCCCACAGCCTCTGCACTCGTTCTGGGGTCAGTAAGCCTGACTTCCCATCCAGCCCGTCCTCCGTCTCCCCAAAAATGAAAATCCAACTTGTGGGCGGCCATTTTTAGGAATTCTCCCGCCTCTGTCCACCCGACACTGGGCCGAAAATATGGGCCTTTATCTGCGGTTCCTGCTTCAACCTCTTTTTGCTAAGCTTTTTGAAAATGTCATTGTATACAAGCCCCAAAACCATCGCTCTTGAAACTCCTCATTCAAATTACTCCCATCCAGCTCCCGACCTGCGCACAGCACTGAATCACTCTAGTTAAAATGACAAAAACACATTTTCTGTCACAATGAACGTAGCATATTATTACAAAAACAGAAATACCTGGAAAAACTCAGCAGGTCTGACAGCATCTGCGGAGAGGGGTACAGTTGACGTTTCGAGTCCGTATGACCCTTCATCAGAACTAAGAAATATAGAAATGAGATGAAATATAAGCTGGTAGAGGGGGGTGGGACAGGTAGAGCTCGATAGGGGGGCCAGTGATAGGTGGAGGCCAAGAAGGGACTGCCAAAGATGTCATAGACAAAAGGACAAAGGGGTGTTGACGGTGGTGATATTATCTAAAGGATGTGCTAATGGGGACATTAAGGGTAGCAAGCAGGACAAGCTAGTGGCAGATGGCCCTAATGGGGGTGGGGTGGGGGGAAGGGATCGAAATGGGCTAAAAGGTGGAGATGAAACAATAGATCGAAATAAATTTAAAAATAGGTGGAAAAAGAAAAATGTATTTGTAAAAGCTCTTTGTCCTCCTCGAAATCCCTACAGCTTTAACATGGTTGACCACACCATAATGATTCTTTTCAAACAGCTAGGCTTCTTTTCTCTTCCCAGCACTCATCTGGAGTACTCCAAAGATCTATTCTAATTTTCCCTGCTCATCCTTGTTTACACACTGCTCCTTGGTGGCATCGTCTGCCAGCATGTGGTCAACTTCTGCATTTGGTCATCCAGTGCTACGTTTCCACAACTCTCCCGGATCCCTCAGTTAGTGGGAAATTGTTGAACTGCTTGCCTGACAAACACTCATGGATGTGCCATGACTTCCACCAGTTCAACATTGCAAAGAGTGAAGGCATAATTTTCAGCCTTGGCCATAAACTCTGCTCCCTGGACACTCACTCAGGCCGAACCAGACCATTTTCTTTGTGCAATCCCCAGCCATGCTATTCTGGCCATCGAGATTGCTTATCTCCGTCTCTGCAACACTGTTTGCCACCTTTGGTCATGATGACACCCAGCTCTACATCTCCGCCACCTCTCATGACCCCTGCACTGACATTGATTTGTCACATTGCTTGTCCGACACCCTGTCCTAGATGAGCAGACATTTACACCTTAAATGTTAGGAAGGCTGAAGCCATTGTCTTCGATTGCTGCCACCGACTCTCTTCTCCAGCAACTGGCTCCAATTCTCACCTCAGCAACTGACTTGAGACTGTTCACAATCTTGGTGTCATATTTGGCCTCGAGATTTATGTTTAACCACATATCCATTCCGTCATCCAGATGGTTTACTTTTACCTCAGTAACATTCTCTGCCCCATCTCAGCTCACCAGCTGTTGAAACCCGCATCCATGTCTTGCTTACTCCCAATTTCAACTATTCCAATGCACCTCCAGTTGGCCTCCCATCTTCTACCTTCTATAAATTTGAGCTCATCCAAAACGCTGCTGCTTGTATCCTATCTCACATCAAGTCCCACTCACCCATTGCTGACCCACAATAGCTCCTGGTCTGGCAATGCCTCAAATTTCAAATTCACATCTTTCTTTTCAATTCCTTGCATAGCCTCCTCCCTCCCTATCTTTGTAATCTCCCCAGCTCTATGACCCTCCAAGCTACCTGCACACCTCCCCAGTTCTTGCATCTTGAGCATTCCCAATTTTGATCACTCTACCATTGGCAGCTATACCTTCAGCTGCCTGGGCCCTAAGCTCTGGAATTCCTTCCCTGAACTTCATTCTTACTCTCTTCTTTTAAGAAGCTCAATAAAACCTACGTTTTTGACCAAGATTTTGGTCATCTGTCCTAATACCCTCTTATGTGGCTTGCTGGAAATTTTGATTGATAACCCTCCTGTTGAAGTGCCTTGGGACAATTTACTGCATTAAAGGTGCTATATAAATGCAAACTGTTATTGTAAATGCAAGTCTTCCTTTAGTATGTATGCTCTGGACTGTATATCCCAATTAGTGGTAGAGTCGAGGAGAAAATAATGATAATCTTCATCTTTAAAAGGGACACTGATGCTACCTCAAAAGAGCACACGCCCACAGCATGAATGGCCTCCTTTGGCAGCAACTATTATATTGTTACCACCTTTATAATCATAGAATAGTACAACACAGAAGAAGGCCTTTCAGCCCATCAAGCGACCACAACTCTTTCAAAGGTCAATCCATTTAGTTCCACTCCCCTGTTCTCTCCCCATATTCCTGTAACATTTTCTCCTTCAATTGGTTATCTAATTTTCTTTTGAAACATACTATTAAATCTGTTTCCACCACTCTATCAGGCAACGTATTCCAAAAACTACTCACTTGTTACAAAAAAACTTTTCCTCCTGAAGCCTGTGACCACTTCTCCAATCACCTTAAATGTGTATCCTTTGGTTATTGCCCCTTTAGCAACCGATCGTCTTTATTTACTGTAAACCTTTCATGATTTTAAACACCTCCCAACAAATCTCCTCTTAGCCTGCTCTGCTCTAAGGAGAGCAACCCCAGTTTCTTCCATGTACCTGTAACCCTTCATCTCTTGAGTCATTCTAGCAAGTCTCTTCTGTCCTCTTTCCCAAGCCTTCACACCCTTTCCAAAGTGTGGTGCCCAGAACTGGATGCAATAAGCACTTCAGCTATGTAATATATTTACATTTTCCTCTCCCATCACTGTGACAATTTGCCTGATCTATAATTTTAAGAAATCCTCTCGGGTGTTCCTGGGATGACCTTAAATAGTTCCCGCTGACAAAATCAGGGCATATAAAGAACAATTGAAATGTGTTTGAAGCAGCAGAAATTGTCTTTGTGCCATTTGTTTAAAGACCGGGAGAGATGCCCTCTTTTGTGAACAGCAGCCAACTTCTTTTAACCCAACACAGCAATATAATTGGATGGCTCTTCACCCATGTTATAAGGGTGCATGGGAGCGCAGTTTGATATTTTGAAACCATGTCCTGCACAATTATTGTGCGTGTATATATAATAAAATTAATTCTGCGCCTGTGCTCCCTAGCCTGCAGCAAACAGTGTAGAATCAGTCTTGTATGTATAATAGATCACAAGAGTTGTTCATGAATAATACAAATGCATTGAGTATATACACCAGTGTGTGAAGATGTTTATCATTGCTTAGAATCAAAGCGCACATGTAATATTGCAATCATATGTTTTGATGAATTCAGTGCAGACTTCTCTTTGCCATCGTCTGCTAATTTCATGACAAGGGTCGGCACAATAATTGGATTTCCAATAATATTATGATTATTCCGACATGATAATTTAATTGTAGCTGTTTTTTAATATTGCACAATTGTAAATTTGTTATTATAATACATCAACATGCAGATTTTTCCCCAGCTACACAAGACACATCAATAACTTAATTCCCTACAATTTTTCTTGCATCTATTTGTTGTGGCAAGTTCACGCACCAAAGATGTTTGATGTAAAGGATTATTTAGCAGTTTTATTCGCAAGAAGTAAGGTGTGTTTTTATACCCTAAACCTAACAAAATATAGATTCTTGCACTATCCTAATAACTCTATCAATAATCACGGGCATAAAGATTTATGCTGTGGCATTCTTAGATGTGAAAGTTGTAAATAATCTAGACGTAGTTACCCAGTATTGATCAGCATCAACACCTATAATCAGTTTCCTATAAACTCGTCACCATGTCAAAAGAAACAATAAGAAATGGCCTTGAAGGTGGGCTATGTGTTTTATATGAAGTAAAATGTTGCGATCCCTGAGAGAGACTGGTTAATTGTTTGCATTTTCAATGATAAAAATGGAAAGACAAGGTACCTCATTTAGGAAGCATGGTTAAACCTCTGTACCATGGAACTCATTTCTGAAGAAATATCACACATGGACAAAGAGTTTCTGGAGGTCTTGTGGTTCAGTCCTGCCTCTGAGCTAGAAGCTCTCAGTTCAAGTCCCGACTCCAGGACTTGATGGCCAAGGAAGGTGCGTTCACAACGCAGCCAAACAGGCTGATTATCAACTTGAAAATCCTTCCAAAATACGCCAATGGCAGGTGGTAAGAGTGGGAGGGATTCCTGGTCAGTCATGTAGTGGAGAGAAATTGGAGCCGCTATGGGCTCTCAGCTGCAACATGCATGTTGCCATGACAATTTGGATTTCTTGGGGGCCAGTTGGCCGGATGGCCGGTGTGGGTCAGATTTGTGGGCCAGAAAGCACATGGTTCGATCCCTGTTCTGGCTGAGGTGGATTTGGGACCTGGCTCCTTTCCCCACCTATGGTAGAGGTTGTTGTGTTGTGGGTCAGACCTGCCTTTGGACAGAGAACTCATGAAGAAGAAAGAGTTTCTGTGTGATAGCAATCATTCAGTGAAGGAATCCATTTTTTAAAAACCAATTTTCTTATGTGTCGTCTTCATTCATTTTTTTTTTAATGATTCATTCCCACAGTTTGAAACACTTGGGGAATACTTTTCAAGGATCATAGCATGGCATGATGATCGAAGTAGACTAGTGTAGACCTATTTTTTCTTTCATTGCTAAAAAGCCTTTCTGTATTTTTATTTCTCATTTTAGGCATTTTTTTTTCCAGTGTAGATGCAGAGAAAATGTGGGGAGCCCAAAATTGGGGGCCATAAACACAAGATAGCCCCTAATAAATGCGATTGGGAATTCAGGAGAAATGTCTTTACCCAGAGAGTGATGAGAATGTGGAATTCACTACCGCATGTAGTAGTTGAGGCAAATAAATGAAGGTGAAGGGTGATAAGCATGCGAGGGAGAAGGGAATAGAAGAATTTTTGCTGATAGGGTTGGCTGAATAGGGGTAGAAGGAGGTTTAAATGGAGCATAAACTAGAGAATGGACCAGTTGGGCTGAATGGCCTGCTTGTGTGCTGTCAATTCTATTTTATTATGAGGGAGTGAGGTGAGCACAGTCTAATGCTTCTTGTTATGAGGATGTGCTTTTTAAAGATACACCTTCTAAGTTTTCTTTTTCTGGCTGTATTTAAAAAAAAACACTGGGAAAATCTCTACAGATAATGAAAAACTGCCCAGAATGTGGCAAAACACTCAATTTCACATTCTGCCAAGTGGGATGATAAAACAGACACTCAGCCTCTGGAGTGTGTGAAAGACCCCAGCTTCTGTTAGCTTCACACCACCCTGAGACTTTTCAAATGCTTCTGAGGTGAGATATCAAAATGCAATCAACTGTCCTGAAATAATAACTGCAGCAGATATGGACTAATAGACTTTCTCTGGAATTTACAGCCAGCAAGGTACTTTAAGGACTCTTTACCAAGCAGGAGAGAGATAACAAAAGACATTGCTGTACTGAACACAAGCTGTTGAAATTGTGTACCCTTTCTGCCTCTCTCTCCTGGAAGTACTGCCCAGTAACAATCCTGAGAAGAGAAATCTACTGTGAACCGAGATCTTTTGGGAATAAAACATGGAAATCTGCTCCATAGAACTACACCCAAGAAGACAACTGAACAAAGCAAGGTTGAACCACAACATCGAAACCAGGCAAGGAACATCTAACCACATACTTCTGTGTTTTATTTTTCATGAACTGTAAAAAGCCTATAAGCCTACCCTTTCACTCTCCCATCTGTGCTGGTTTGTGTATGCAAACAGACAAATGAATGGTGGTTGCCATTTGACTAGCTTTATTTTTAGCTCCGGAATTAGTTTCAATAAACTTATCTTGTTCTTTGTTTAACTGAAGAAAACCTGTCTGACTAATTCTTTACAACTTAAAAGCATCAATAGCGGGACTCTCACAGAATTGGCAAAGTACATCCTCTCTAAGATTCACATAAAACCCTGTTACAATCAAACCTGGAGTAGGAGAATAGGGGAGTCATTTTACCCCTCCTCATACAACATTGTCTGTAACCTCCACCCACCTGCCAGAACGTTGCTGTGTATTCATCTCACAGAATTTGTTCTAAATAAGACTTTGAATGCCTTACTAAGCACGGTGTCACTGTTTGCAGTTTAACTCTGAGTTGTTTCAATAGGTCCTTCGTTCTATATTTTCTTGACAAAATGCTTTTTAAAACTTTGCACTTATTCGATAGATTCTATAAAGTGTGTAGGTGGCATCATTTTAATGAGGGTTGTGCAAATTATATCTATTTAATTATATCTGGTGGTTAACCATTTTAACTTTTTGCTTTCCTTACTGATGATTGCAATGCAGCTGTTTGAAGATCCAGTTAATGACAACAAAGAGCTATTAATTTCTCTCCAGTGTTGCCCTTCCAGGTATTATCTACATAGAGCGACCTTGCAATCATGCAGCACCGTTCATGGCTTCAGAATATCTCAAAGCATTTCACAACCATTGAGGGACTTTTGACATAGAGTCACGGTTGTAATCTAGAAAATGCAGCAGCCAAATTGGGCCCATGATCACACAGACAGCAATGAGGTAATGACCAGTTAACCTGCTCTTTTCCTGATGTTGGTTGAGGGATAAATATTGAGCAGGGCACCCGGGGGTGAATTCCCCTGCTCTTTTTCAAAGGAAACACAGAGGGATATTGGACATCCAGCCAAGGGCCAGATGGGGCCTCATTTTAAAGTGTCAGCTGTGAAACAGCACCTCTGATAGAGCAGCAGCCCCTCAATATTGCAGTGGTGTGTTAGCTGAGATCATGCACTCAGGTGTCTGCACAATCATCCCACTTAGAGGCAAGAGTGCAACCCACTGAGCCACAACAGATGCCTCAAGGTGACTCTTTGCACGCCAAGTCATCACCATGTAAAATGAAGGCAGCATTGAATTAAATCAACGGATTAAGACCCTGTTGGGTTTTTACATACAAAAAGAACTTCCAAGCAGAGTGCAGATTTGCTTATCGGCTGGTTTAGCCTTGCAGCAGCCCACGAGAAGCTACTGTAAGCAATATCGAAGATGTAGGAGACATTTGTGACCTCTTCTCCTCCAGTACTAGACTGGAATGTCAGCCTAGATTGTGTCCTCAAATTCCCAGAAGGAAAAAGCAGTTCGGACCATTACTCTCATTCCCCAGTCTTTACTGGCGTTCCATTTTTAAAGTATACAAGACCAGTTTGGACCAGTATTCTTATTTCCCAGTTTTTACTGTTTTTCCCACCTGGGTTTCTGGAGTTGCCAACACCAATCATGTTAAAAAGTACGAACACTATTAGTTCAGTGTTGTTTCGAACTTGCTCCAGGCAAGAAAAAGCCAACATAGAGCAATAACGAACCATAGGTAGGAATAGGTGGTAGTGTAAATCAACCAGAAATTGGATAATTCAGGTTCAAAATGGAAAATATCCCCTATGCAGATGCAGTGCCATATTTCTTATCACCATATGTTTGTAGCACAGTATATTCTCTTTAACCTGTAAAATTAGTCAATCCAATACTTGGAGCTGAATTTCCCATCTTGACACCTTCAGGGACTCAGTTACACATCGTCTTCAAATGAAATGTTAAATTCCTACTTTCACTGCAATGCATATTAGAGTGCCTTTTGGATTTTAGATGTGCCAAATTGAATTGATTCCGATCAGATTTCAAATTACAATCTTTTGAGTTATAATCCACGTCGGAACCCAGATCCTGACTTAAGTTCACACTTTGAATGAATTGTCAAACAGGGATCAGAATGTGAATTTTATCCATTTCTCTAACAGAATAGTCGAAAGGAGGCCATTTGTCGTGCCAGTTCCAACTCTCTGTAAGAGCCACTTATCTAGTCCCGCTCCCCTGCCTTATCCCTGAAGCGCTGCAATTTTTTTCTCTTAGGATAATTATTCAATTCCCTTTTGATTGCCGCAACTGAATCTGTCTCCATCACATTGCCAGACAGTGCATTCCAGGTCCTAACCACCTGCTATATAAAAAAGTTTTTCCTCGTGTCACCATTGCTTCTGTTCCCAATCACCATAAATTGGTGCTGTTTTGCCAATGCGACTGGTTTTTCTCTATCTACTCCACCCAGCCCCCTCATTGTTTTAAACACCTCTATCAAATCTCCTCTGAACCTCCTGTCCTCTGAAGCTCCAGCCTCACCAATCAATTGTAATTGAAGTCTCTCGTCCCCGGAACCATTCTCGTAAATCTTTTCTGCATCCTCTTCAATGCCTTCACATCCTTCCTATAGCGCACTGCGCAGAATTGGACGCAGCACTCCAGTTGTTATCTATATAGCTAATGTGTAATTTTTTTCCCCATTAATCTGACTCCCTTTCCTCAGAGAAACAACTTCCAGAATTGAGCTCCAGAAAATAATTAGCTACAAACTAAAATCACTCCAATAGGTCTGGGATACCCATTATCGTAGTTTTGTCCGGGGTACGGATTATGTTGTTTGATTTTTAAAAAGGTGTGAACAAATGATTCTGATGCAGTGTTATGTGTATAGGCAGAAAAGTGACAAAATTGTGGGAATTGACCTATAATGTGACTTTCTCAAAAAGCGAAATGGTACAGAATCCAAGCTTTAAAAAATAATATAAATGATATAAATAATAAAAAATATCCAATAAGCACTTAGTGGCACTTGAGCGAGAGGGACAGTTAAGAAAACCCATTTCCACTATGAATCAGTACACCCCAGCATCTGCCATTTTAGAAGCTTATTTTGTTTAAATCTCACTTGTGGTGTGCACTGGTGAAAGACTGCGACTCTATAATATTACAAAGATAGGCTGCTGTAAAAGAAATAATCCTGCGAAATATGAATAGTGTCTATAGTTTATTGCCAAGAACACAGAAGCACACAATGAAACACATTCTGAGACAGGGGACTAGGTGGATTATTTTTTTCTCTGCTTGCATGGTGCAATTCATCTCTTCTCTATTGATTTACTGCATGATCACTCCGTTTACATGCTAATTACATGTGGCTCCAGTGAATTTGTGAGTGGTGACAATTTGAGACGCAGTGGGACCACAGCTCATTATATGGCGGTGTCCAGATACATCAGATATTATTAGCTATCATTAATCTGCCATACAAACAGTGAATGCACAAATACGGCAGGCAGGAAATAAAGAGTGCAAATGATGACTAATAGCACCTTGACCCAAGAGGTTGAAGGTCATAGCAGGCAGAGAAAAAAATGCTTTTAAAGGACAAATCTAGGTGTTGTTGGAACTCTCCATAAAGGATATGAGTAAATGGAAGAATCCAGTCATAGACTGTGTGCCTCATTAATACAAGGTCTAGGTGAAGTGATTTTTTTGTTTGATGAACACTTGGGCTCCCACTGGTTCACTGTGGATGTTGAATGAAATCGAGTAAATGGTATAATTACTATGATCTTTCTTTAAAATCAATGTGGAGCCTTTTGGGTAACGGCGCTCAGCAAATTGAGTTCCCTTTGTGCCAATCGAGTGAGGCTTATACAAACTCTGGGGGTGCCTTTCAGTTTTAGTCACTGCAAGAATAGCGAAGGGGTCAACCTGTTTGGTTTTTTTCTTGTGTGTGTGTGGAATGAATAGAGCGGGGAAACAGGCTGCATCCAGCGGGCAGCAGAACAGATTGAACCTTCTAATCCACAAGCCTATTCTACATATTTTCCTTCTTTAAGGGAGAAAGGAAGGCGAACGCTCGCTGTAAATGCATGCCAATGCTGCTTGCCTGTGTACTCTACTACATCAAACCTATCAAGAAATGAAATATACACTGTCCTTCCTTTCATATACCTCAGGATTTTCTTACAATTTCCTGCACAGTTTATATGCATTTAATCTTCAAAAGGTGATGGCAGCATCAATTATTACTGAAATGTTGGCGGCCATCTTTTCCCTCTGGGACTGGAAAAATTACTTGTGAATCAAAAGGAGAAAGAAAAAACCTTTTTTCCAATACATTTTCAGGCAAGCACGAACCAAATAAAGACTGGAGGACAGAGTATTTTATGCACTAATGTTCGGTTACAAAATAATGTCTTAGGTGGTCGAACTATATGAACAGCAAATGCTATTCAAGGCTCATTTGAATATTTCCCCAATATGTTTTATACAGCCATGGTTCCCATTAATGGAGTCATTATATGGAACATCCAAAGCAAGTTTGTCTATTTTTAATCATCCCACAATTTTCTGGCAAGAAGAATAAATATTGATTTATATTCCACATTTATATTGCAAGAATTAATTAACCTGCTGGGATAATAATTAAACTGTAAACTACAGCCCCCTGCTGTGACCCTTGCTTATGCTCCAAGCCTGTGACGCAGTGTGAACACATTACACAAATTCACAATGCCATCTTCTTGTTCTTTTTATATATTGTTAATTTAAAGTTAAAGGGGAAAAGTCAGAATGCCCAAAATTTGCCTTTGCATTCTGTAATACACATAGAAGCTTTTTGTCTTTATCACTTTCAGAGCCTAATCCAATCATTGTACTATTTCCCACAATTTTCCTGTTTTCCACACATGTCTCCTTGCTGCATATAAATCTCTATTGTTTAATAATGGATAAGATTGAAGGATGTGTTGTATGGTTATGGTGCTGCCCAACACTGATGATTCTTATACAAATGGAACTGCATTTCTGTAGAGGTGGGTGGATTCATTGCTTGGATTAATGGACTCATATCTGAGGCAAAACAGATCTCATAGCCTCCTATCAGACAGACTCAATCTGAAGTCCTATAACTGACAGCATTTTGAAAGCACAATATTATATAAAAGATAGCATGCTACCTGGCATATAAACCATGCGTTTGTCGGCACACTGGACAATATTTAACCTTTTATCTAATTTAATGTTATATATCATTTCCTGGGTTGCGCCAAGTCTCATTCACTTAGACCATCCCTGTGTTCACTGACTTATGTTAGTTCCTGGTCCAGAAGAACTTCAGATTTGAAATCCTTACTTTTGTGTCAAACCTCTCTGTGGGCTCACCCCTCCTTTTCTCTATAATCCCTTCTAACCTACAACATTCCCAGAACTCTGCGCTCCTCCAATTCTGGTATATTGTGCATCACCAACTTCTTTTGCCCCTCCATACATGTGGTAGTGTATTCAGCTGCTTCATTGCTCAGATATGGAATTCCCTTTATACACCTCACCACCCCACCACACAACCTCTCACCCCTCTTTATCTTCCTTCGAAAGACTCCTTAAAACCTACCCCTTTGACCAAGCTTTTGGTGACCTATCCTATTGTCTCCTTATGTGATCAGTGTCAAATTTTGTCAGATAATTCTCCTACCTTGGGACATTCTACAATATTAAAGGTGCTGTATAAATGCAAACTATTGGTGTAAATGTATTAATGGTGCCAGGAACTACAAATGAATTCAAATGACTTAACAATATACTCTACACTCTGAAAGGTTTGAATAAACCTTGAAACACACCATCACTTGTGTTATTCTGTATAGTGTATAGTTGGAACTCCTGTGTCTAGTTTGCTATATTTACAATGAGTACTTTTGTTATTGGTGGATCCTAACTGCTGGTGACAAAGAGTAGGTTTATGTGATTAAACCATACACATCAAAGGTTTAAATCATATGATTTGAATTGGAGTGACTTCAAATCTGTTGCATTTCATGCTAAACATGAGTAACATAAGAACAGGAGAAATGGAAGCAGGAGTAGGACATTTAGTCCCTCAAACCCGCTCTGTCATATAGTAGGATCATGGCTGATCTTCAATCTCTACTCCTCTCCCACCAGATCCTTTGAGTCACTTAGGGCCCAAAAATCTACTGATCTCAGTCTTGAATATACTCACCACTTGAAAATCCACAGCCATCTGGGCAAAAGAATTCCAAAGATTCACAGCCCTCTGAGTGAAGACATTTCTCCTCATTTCAGCACCAAATGGCTGGTCTCACATCCTTAGATTATGACTACTCATTCTAGACTCCCCAATCGGGGAAACAGATTCTCAGCATCTACCTTGTCAAACCCTGTAAGAATTTTATTTGTTTCGGTGAGATCACCCCTCATTCTTCTAAACTCGAGAGAATTTTAAAAAATGTGTTCACTTATGGGATGTGGACATCGCTGACAAGGCCAACATTCATTGCCCATCTCTAATTATCCTTGAGAATGTAATGGTGAGCTGCCTTCTTGAATCACTGCAGTCCATGTGGTGAAGGTACTCCCACAGTGCTGTTAGGAAAGGAGTTCCAGGGTTTTGACCCAGCGAAGGTGAAGGAATGTCGACGTATTTCCAAGTAAGGATGCTGTGTGACTTAGAGGAGACTTTTCAGGTGAAGATATTTCCATGTCTGTTGTCCATGTCCATCTGGGTGGTAGAGGTCATGGTTTTGGGATGGGCTATTGATATAAATACATTGTGCTCAATTTCTCCTCCTCCGTCAACCCTCTCATCCCAGAAATCAATTTTGCGAACCTTCATTGCAGCCCCCCCCTAAGATAAATATATCGGTCTATAGGTAAGGAAACCAAAACTTTACAGTGCTCCAGGTATGGTCTCACCAAAACCCCACACAATTGCAGCAAGGCTTCCTTACTCTTATACCCAATCCCCTTGCAATAAAGACTAACAAAGCATTTGCCTTACTATTTGCTTGCTATGCTTGCATGTTAACTTCCTGTACTTTGTATATAAGGATACCCAAATTGCTCTGAATAGTCTCTCATCAATTAAAAAATGTTGCACTTTTCTATTATTCCTATCAAAATGGATAATGTAACACTTCCTCACATTATGGTCCATCTGCCCCCACCTTTCCCATAAACAATAAACTTGAAGGATTTAAATGATGTGACTTGAAGTAGTAGCTTCAATTACTCTATCTATGACCCTTTTCCAACCTCTTTGCCTCCTCCTTACTGCTTACTTTCCCTTACTTGTAGCATCAGAAGTACATTATACTCAGTCTCCTTATCTAAGTCATTGATATCGATTGTAAATAGCTGAGGCCCAAGCACTTATCCTTGTGGCACTCCACTTGATACACCCCACCGTCTTGAAAATAACCTATTTATTCCTACTCTCTTTTTTTGACCTTTTAACCAATTCTTAATCCATGCTGACACGTTTTATATAATATATATATATAGTTACCCTCAGTTTCACAAGCCCCAATCTTGTGTAACAGCCTTTTGTGTGGCATATTATCAAATGCCTTCTAAAAATCCAAATATTCTATAAGCACTGCATCTCCCTTGTCTCCTCTGCTAGTTGCACTTCTAATGGATTTGTCAAACATGATTTCCTTTTCATAAAACTGTGTTGACTTTCCCTAATCGTATTATGATTTTCTCAGTGCCTTGTTACCACATCCCTAATATTAGATTTTTTAAATTTCTGTGCTATTGGTGTCAGGCTGACTTCCTCTCCTTGCTTTCATGAAGAGCGAGGTTATATTTGCTACCTTCCAATCCGTGGGGACCTAGGGAATTCGGGGATGATCGAAACCAAAGCATTCACTAACTCTGCAGTGCCCTCTTTTAAACTCCTGGGATATAGGACATCCGATCCAAGGGATTTGTTGGCTTTTACTCCCAGTAACATATTCTTTCTGTGTTATAATGCAATAAAATTCCATAAAATGCACAGAGCTAAGCAAAACTCAGAACCTTGCTGACACCAGCCCTTCAGTTAATATTGGTGACTGTTTGAATAAATAGCGGTGACTATTACACTACAAGTAATGATTTGCTTTCAATGAAATATAAAATGGTATGTCACTGAACACAGTGAAAACATTACATTCTTCTCTTTTATGCCACAGTGCCTGCTTTGATACAGACTGAATATACATAAATCAGCTGAGGAGAGATGGATTACCTCTGCAAGTAGATATCTCAGGCACTTGCTCATGAGTATCATAGAGCATTTCAGCTGCCAGTTGTATTTAAAACTTTAAACCATCCAAGTCAATGCTCTTAAAAAAGTAGATATTTAATCCCTTCTATCCTTGTGTTATACACAGTGAGTGCTCCTCTAACATTATATTTGGGACTTAAGGATTTTTTTGAAGGCATAACTTAAAGGGAATTCTCTTTCAGTTAGGGAGTCAAAAGGAAGAATGTTTACCTCAGAGAATATTATACAGAAGAAAGCAAAATAGTGGCCTGAGTTTTCGCAAAGCCGGAAGGGATCCTCGCCTTAGGTGAAATGATGCCAGAGCCCCGATTTTGAAAGTCCTGCCCCCCCGAACCTGGCGCCCACCATTTTCACTGGGGTGTGGGGAGGGAGGGGAGGTGTTGTGGGGGGGGGGGGGGGGGTGGGGGTGAGGGGTGGGGTGTAGGGGGGAGGATTTTGGTTAACATATCTGTGGTTCACAGAGACAGCTGCACATGTAAAAGTGCATCTGCCTTCAAACAGGCGCAATTTACGTGACTGGAATGTCAAAAATACGACTTGAGGGCTTGAGACATTTGAGGAAAAGGTCTAAAGCTGCCGTAGGTATTTGGTGAGGTAAGGGATCCTTTTTGAGAGGTCCAGGTACCCCTTTGGGAAAGCTAAGGTGCTCTTTGGGAAAGGTCAGGTGCCCTTTGTGATTGTTAAGAGTAGACATTAATGTGCGTAAAAAGTGGATAAGTTCAGTGCAACTATCAAACTGTCAAGTAATTTAAATCTCCAAGCCCTTTGAATTTTTGAAAAAGCAAACAGCCGACTGCGGCTGCTGCAATTTCAGTAGCTGTCCATTAACATAAGCCTAATGGTTATCATTAGAGGATTCATGCTACATGAATGATTCTCCAGTTTATTATAATCACAGTGGGGGTGGGAAGTGGGCTGTAAATTCACAGTTTTATTGACAGTTCCAAGTAGTCTTTGATGTGCCGCTAGGAATACAAATATTGGTTTTCATAAGGGATTAAGTACTTGAAGGAAATGCCTATTTTAATAAGGGATTAAGTACTTGAAGGAATTTAAGTGTATGAAATGAGGTTTTATGAACAAGAGTTTTTTTTTAAACAGTGATGTTTGCAACAGATACTTAGAATTTTTATTTTAATTCATCTCACCATGGCTCCTGAGGTCTGCCCATGGTGGATAATGGGTGGGTTGGGATGGTGGGTGTAAGGGTGGTGGGTTGGGGAATCATGGTTGGTGTGAGCTGGCACTCAATTAGCATGGGCCTATAAAGGACCGTGAGGTTGGGTAGGGGGCATAGGTTGGCATGAAGGGTATGAAGAGCCATGGGGAGTGGGTGTGGGGCATGAGGTGGCATGGCTGTTGCATGGGGAGTGTGTGAGGATGAGGGGTGAGGGCTAGACGGGTGTTTTTACTTTTTTGTTTTCTTGTTTTTATTGTAACTGGGGTGAAGTCCCAGAGCACTGAGGGGGTCTGTTTAACCAGCCCACCATGGCAGCCGCCCTGTGGCTGCCTCCGCATTGTTCCTGAAGGCGGCTGGCCTGACTCCTATTAAAACCATCCCTCCGGAATGAAAATTTGAATATCAGGGAAACTTTCCCCCGCGTCAGGCTTTCGGATTCAGGAATTTCCCCGAATCTGCACTCTTGACTCAGGAGTGAAGATTCGGCCCAGCGTTGAGCCGCTGCACCTTAGGCTTTAGTGTTACATATTGTCTTCAGGAAATTAGGGTGACACCTGAAATGCTGAGATATTGTTCGCTCTCAGGTGAGCACCAGCAATGGAGGGATGAGGTCCTTAATTAGACATTAATTGCCCACTTAAGAGCCTCAGTTGGTGATGGGGCTGGAAGGCTGTCCATGGGCCTTCCCGCCCCGGTCTTAAATGGGGTAGAAGCGGAAAGGTGGTGGTGTCCCCCACCTGCCACCCTTCCACCTGATTAAATGCCCCCTGCCACTAAATTTGCCACGAGGAAGGGCAGGAAAAGCCATTGAATTGTCTCTTCCTGTGCTGTATCATTCTATGGGTGGAATCGTCCAATCTCATTGGCGGTGGGCAGCATGGTGGGCGGGGGGCAGGAGAATTCGGCGTGAGGGGCAGAAATCAGTTTCACGCTGGTGTGGAATCACAGTGGAATCATCCGCTGGTATCCACCATAGTGGAAGGCAAGTCCCCCTGGAGGCCAGCGGGAACACCATTTGCATCACACTCATGGGATGCAAAGTAAGGCCCAACAGGAATTGCCTCCCCCGCGCCTGGTTTACCGTCACGCCAGCGGGAAAACACGTCAGCCCAGAACACATCTGGACAAGTATGACGTGCAGAATTCGGGACTTACTGTTAGGCTCTTGATCCGATTGCGGACATCCCAAGGAGCAGAAGATGCTGGAGCCCTACAGCTACCGGACGCTGGAGGAATATGTGCATCCAATGCTGGGCGGATCCTCAGGCACATGGCTCCACCGCGCAGCAGCTCTCAGAAGGCTGGAGGCCTCCGTTGATGCTTCGCACCTGCTTCGGGACATCATGGCCTTGGCCATGGGCTGCTAAAGACGATCGGCAAAGGTGGCGGGGGAGTGGAAGGTCAAGGTATGAGGGAGAGGAAGGTGTAGCAGGGGGGTTGGGAGAGGAAGGTCTAGGTGTAACTGGGAGAGGAAGGTGTACCGAGGGTGAGAGAGGTTGTGGGGTTGCGGGGGTGGGACGGGGAATGAAGGTGTCGAGGGGGAAGGAGAGTGTCTGGGGAGAAGGAGGGCATAAGGAGGGAAAATGTTGCAAGTTGGGGGGGTAGGTGTAAGGAGAAGGAAGGTGTAAGGGAGGGAGTTTGGAGGGGAGAATGTGTCCAGGGGGAGGAGGAAGTAAGGGTGGAGTAGGGAATAAGGGTGAAGGAGGGTGTAAGGGTGGGGTAGGGTGTAAGGAGGGGGATGTCCAAGTGAACATGCAAGGGAGGGGTCTGTGGAATCAATGACTGCCTCCTGGGAACCAAACTGAGGGTGGGCGTGGTAGGAGGGAATGGTGAGAATGAGAGGGGGAAGAGTAAACTGGTAGGGTGGGAGGGTGAGGGTGCGTTGATAATGGTAGAAGGGGTGGCGAAGGTTGTTGGTGGGAAACCCTGGGGTGGGAAGGAGGAGGTCGGGGAGGTCGATGTGGACAGGGTTGTAATTTTCAGGAAGGTAGGGAACAGGCACCTTTCCCTGGATGTCCTGGAATGATAAGGCTTTGGGTTGGTAGGTGACGGTGGGGGGGTGGAAGGTGATACCAGGGAGGTGGGAAAGGACATGGATGACTGGGGCAGGGGAAAGGACAGGGACGCTGATCAAAAACGTGACTACGGCCATGGTTTTCAAACTGAAGATAAGCAGAGCCTTGTGTTGAACAGGAATAGGTGCTGCATGGGAGTGTGGTCAGTGGGTGGGTGGAGATGTAGATCAGCTCAGATGGACAACTGAAAGCAAACCCCGGCAGGCAGCATTGAAAATACTCGGGACTGCGGGATGAGTGTGATGGATGATGACTCCGTGTGTGTGGGGAGTGCTTGCACAAGGCTCCAAAAGGCCCTGCCACACACACACTTCCCTCTCCAGAATCACTTGTGGTCTGGCTCCATGCAGCTGAGCTGCTAGTGGGGGTGGGGGGGTGGGGGTTGCAGGGAGAGGACTCACGAAGCCCGTCAAAGAAGCTGAAAGACAACACTACACATTATTCAGTGAAAGTGAATACATTTTCAGATTATAAAGTGGCAAAAATGTTCACCCGCGCAACCACTTGTGATCAGAATTTCTTACCTTTTCTGGACCAACCATTTCTTTGAGGTGCTGCCCTGACATCTGCTTCAGGGGTGGAGACAGCGTGTGGGTGACTTCGGTGTGTCCTCTGGAGAGCTGAGGCTTTGTGGGCCCCGGCTTGCTTTGGCTGTCCTCCCCTGGGCCAGCTGCTTCCTCTGGGGTGACAGAGGATGAGGTTGAGGAGGTCACAGGCAAAGGGGATTCAGAGGGAGTGGACGGCCACTGAGATTCCTGAGTGGATGACCCAGGGGTGTCCAGCTGCTGCTGCTGCTCCTCCCTTCGGGTGCCCAAGGGCACCGGCCTGACTCCTGGAAGGGAAAGAGCACCTGGAGGGATGGCGAGTTGCTCCATTTCCCCCCTCATGTTGCCACTGCAGGAACTCACCCACGGCTACCGCGATGGAGTGCAGGTCTGCGCGCATCTCCCCGTTCTGCTGGACCGGGGTCTCCATGGTGTCCGCCATCCTTCCAATAGAGACCTCCATACATGCACATGTGTACACCACTTCATCAGAGAGCTGGCGAATGCACTCCTCCGACTCGTGTGCAACCCTGTTGAGGGCTTCCAACAGCTCTGCGTGATGTTCTCCTGCCTTCTGCTGACTCTCCACCAAGAGTTGGAAGGTCAAATCCAGAGGCTTATCATCTGACTCGGACCTCACAGATGTCTCTTCCCCAGCAGTCCTTTAAGGGCCAGGGAGCTCGGCTGAACCTGTCCCCTCCTGCTGCAGACACGTGTCGGTGTGGTGACCACCAGATTGTGAACCCGGACCTGTTCTAGATCTAGGTCCCACCGAGGTGTGTGTCTCTGCACTGGTGGAGGGTGTGGGTAAGCGCTGTGACGGGTCTTCCAGGCTGCTTATTTCCAGCTCTTCAATGGAGGAGGTGTCCTCTAGGCTGGAGGTGAGGACCTGGATGGAGCTGAGGGACTGGCTGGCTGAGGGTGTCGGTCACTTGGCAGAGCTCCCTGTGAACCAAAGTCGAGATAAAAGTGCATGGCAGCAGAGTCAAAATCAGGAGAGAGAGCACTCACATTTGCATTGAGAGAGGGATGATGTGATGTAGGATCCTCACGAGGGTGTTCACCACCGAGTTCAACGTTGCCACAGGCACAGTCCACGTCATCACCACTCAGTGTGATGGCACACTCCTCAGAGTGAGTGAGGGGTCCAATATGGGCAACTTCACTCCCGGTCTGGGACCTCTCTCTGCTGCTGTGAACCAGCTTCTCCTGCATGAAACCAGATGGAGAGTGTAAGCAAGACGCTTGGCACTTGTTGGAATGTTTGTGTGGTGACTGGAGCCATGGATGGCTAGAGGACAAGAGCTCCAGAGATTATGAGCCTGATGGAGATGTGAGGGTGTGTGTGAGAGTTAGTGGTGTTGTCCCTTGAGGTGTGAGACCCCTGTGGATTTGTGATGGGTTTGTGAGTGTGTAAGTTGAGAGTGATGAAGTGGTTGACTTAGCCTGGCGGAACGGTTGAGAGCATTCATCCTCTTCCTGCACTGGATGGCTGACCTCCTCTGTGCTCCAGTGGCGCTAACGGGCACTGCCACCTCCTCCCAGGCTGGATTGGTGACTCTGGTGGACCTCCTGCAGCCAGAGCAGGGCTAGAGGACATCACTGCAGCCTTCCACTGCGTCCGGCACGTGCCCCAGAGAGGCATCGCTGAATTTGGGGGCTGCTGTCTTCCTGGCTTTCGGGACTATCGGCCACCTGGAGCAGCCTGGTCTGTGGACATGGGCCAGAAATGCCCCCCGCCATGGGGGTGTTGTGCGGGGACGTGCGCGAACCCGATCGGCGCCCCCGATTGGAGCTGCGCCGCCATTTTACATGGGCTGGCCAATTAAGGCCCGCCCATCGTGATGCACGCCCGGAAGCGCTGTGCGCTCCCTGTACGGGCGGGGTGAGTTCCCTGAGTGGTTCCCTGAGCTCTTTCGCACATGTGCAGAGGTGTCTCAGTGAGATTTGTTTCAGTCTTAAACTTTAAAATAAAGGACTTTTAAACTTTTAAAATATGTCCCCTCATGTGACACTATCACATGAGCTGGGACATGTCAATGAATAAATGCATAAATTTTTATTAGATTTTAGAACAGTTCATAAAACCTCATCTCGCCCGTGGATGAGGTTTCATGAAGAATGTGAAGGCCGCCTGGGCTCTTCGCCTGCCCACCAACCTTAAGGTTGGACGGGCAGCTCATTAAACTGAGTTAATTAGTTTTTAACGGGCCTTTGACAGTTTGGTGGGTGCGCAGACGAGTTAGCTGTGCGCCCGCCGAACTGACAATCTAAATGACGTTGGGACGCACGCCCGACATCACCGCGCATCATTTTACATGTCGGTGGATGGGCTCCACCTCCCCCCGCTCGCCGACGTGAAAATGCTGCCCATGAAGTAAGTTACACTCTGGTACACGTTAAATATGGCGTCCAGAGCGAGGAAGCGCTGAGGTCACGGCTTGGCGGGCAAATCTGAGCCCTCCCGGCAGCGATCCGGCGTGTTTCCCATGACCGTATTATTAATGAGGCTGGGAGGGGGAACGACACGGTGCGTAAATCCGCCATTGTGGCTGACGGGTAAAATGCCTTTGTTCGCGCCAGCTGCCGCACTTTGTGCAAATCTGGGATGATTCCGCCCTCTGATTCTAAGTTGGTCCAGCAATCACGACCCCAGAATTAATAAATGATAACCTATGGTGAATCTTCAAGCATTGCTTCAGTTACAGCAGGGCCTCGGGAGCCAAGTTACTCTTCATTCAAAAATTTCTGAATCATTTTGTTCTATTGATCTGTTACTCTAAAATGAGGAGCCAGGCAAGCAGCAGTAGATTATTGACACCTTATCTGCCCTTTTGGCTGAAGTCTAGCCTCTGCTGTGGTATCTCATAAGTGACTTCATAATAGGCCATTAATTGGACAGACAAGCTATTAAGCACGAGGGTCATAAACATTTCAAGAGTTATAAAACTTTCATTAAGTTCTCACGATAACATGCCAGATGCTGACCTTTCCTGTGATGCGAGTGCACAACTAAAAGTGAAGCCTATTTGAAACATGAACAAGCAGGCCCTTTGTGCCATGAGATTTTTTAGAAAATTATCACAGCCTCTTGACTTGGCCAGAGACAGAGATCTCAACAGTGCAAAGTGGTAACACAAAGACTCACTTTAATAATTTTTTATTAAAACATGTTTGAGGGTTTGGAGGAGAGCATATTGTAGGCAGACCCTTTAACGCTGACCTCTGTGATGCAACTGGAGGTTCCATTTAAGTTGTTGGGGGGGCCTTTAATTTTACAGGCCAAATATTTCACATTGTCAATTTATCATGGCCAGTTAGGCTTGCTCCAAGTACTGAACCCAAACATCCTCCTGCACAATACACGTCAAAAAATACCTACAGCCGAGCTTTACCGGAGATGGGGGATAAATGTTTTCCAGTGAAATTTTATCTCAGCAAGATTACTTAAAGATGAAGGAGTTCTGTTCACCCTGTGCTCACTGGCCTATATGCAAATGAGATACCAACCTGGTGCAGGCACAACACAGAACTACATGTATGCTGTTGTTATTCGTCCTCTGAGGTGAAGGTGACCAAATAAGGCAAAAGTGACGAACTACATACATGCTACACAGCAGGAGCAGCACGTTATAGACAGAGCTAAGCAATCCCACCACCACTGGATCAGCTTAAAGGTTTGTCACATCCAGTTGCGAATGGTGGTGGACAATTAAACAACTATTGGTGGAGGAGGCTCCACAAATATCCCCATCCTCAATGATGGACAAGCCCGGCACGCCAGTGCAAAAAGACAAGGCAGAAGCATTTGCAACCATCTTCAGCCAGAAGTGCCAAGTGGGTGATCCATCTCAGCCTCTTCCTGAGCTCTCCGGCATTACAAATGCCAGTCTTCTGCCAATTTCATCATGTGATATCAAGAAATGACTGAAGGCACTGGATGCGGCAAGGGCTATGGGCTCTGACAACATTTTTTTAAAAATTCACTTACGGGATGTGGGCGTCACTGGCTAGGCAGTCATACTCAAGACTTGAGTTCTCCAGAACTAGCCGTGTCCCTAGTCAAGCTACAACACTAGGATCTGCCCAACAAGGTGCAAAATTGCTTAGGTATGTCCTGTCCATAAAAAACAGGACAAATGGAATCTGGCCAGTTATTGCCCCATTAGCCTCCTTTTGGTTATCACAAGTGATGAAAGGGATTGTCGACAGTGCTATCAAGTGGCACTTACTCAGCAATAGCCTGCTCACTCATGTTCAGTCTGAGTTCCGCCAAGGCTACTCAGCTCCAGACCTCATTAGAACCTTTGTCCAATCATGGATAAGAGAACTGAATTATGGAGGTGAGATGAGAGCGATTGCCCTTGACATCAAGACAGCATTTGACCAAGTGTGCCATCAAGGGGCCCGAACAAAATTGAGATCAATGCGGATCAGGGAGAAAACCCTCCAATGGTTAGAGTCAGGCCTAACACAAAGGAAGATCATTGTGGTTGTTGGAAGTCATTTCAGCCTCAGGAAATCACTGCAGGAGTTCCTCAGGGTAGTGTCCTCGGCCCAACCATCTTCAGCTGTTTTATCAATGACCTTTGCTCCTATAAAAGGTCAGAAATGGGGATTTTCATGGTAATTGTGCAGTGCTCTGGATAATTTACAACTCCTCAGATACTGAAGCAGTGTGTTCTCTCATGCAGCAAGGCCTGGACAACATTCAGGCTTGGACTGATAAGTGGCAAGTAACATTCATACCACACAAGTGCTAGGCAATGACCAAGTCCAACAAGAGAGAATCTATCTGCCTTCTCTTGGCATTCAATGGCATTACATCAGCCAGAAATGATTGGTCTCAATACATAAAATGCCTCACATTCTTATTTCAAGTGAACGAGGTTACGGGGGAAGAGAAGAGGCGAGCGATCCTCTTGAGTACTGGACAAACTGGGACCCAGACATATCTCAAGTACAAGAACAAGTGCTACATGGTTGGTCACAGGTGCTCATATCTTATGAAATGAAGCTGTACTTCAACAGAAGACATGAAATAAACAACCAGGTTGGCATCTTATTGTGAGAAATACGAGTGACAGTTCCCCCAAAAGGAAGGGAGCCATTTTGAATTGAACTACACAATGCCCATCCAGGAATTTCCCAAATGAAGACCACAACACACAGCTATTTATGGTGGCCAGAGATGGTTGGTGAAATAGAGAGTATGGTAAAGAACTGTGTACAATGTCAGCAACTGCAAAAGTTGCCAGCGACAGCTCCATTACACCCATGGGAGTGGCCAGGTAGACCCTGGGTGCGGTTACACATTGACTACGTTGGACCTTTCCTGGGAACAATGTTTCTGCTCATTGTCAATGCCCATTCAAAATGGTTGGACGTTTCTGAGCTGAAGTCACCAACGTCGGGCACTATAGTTGCGAAACTACATCAGAGTTTTACCATTCAAGGACTACCAGAAGTAATCATTTCTGATAATGGCACGGCATTTACGAGTGCTGAGTTTCAATGGTTTATCAGCCTCAATGGTATCACTCATGTGAAAACTGCACCGTACCACCCTTCCTCAAACGGACTGGCCAAAAGGGCGGTTCAAATGTTCAAGACAGGCATGATAAAGCTAACTGGTGACTCCTTGGCAAGCAAGCTAACATGCTTTCTTTTTCATTACAAACTACCCTTTATACAACAACAGGTGTCACACCTGCGGAGTTATTGTTGAAACGCCGTCTCAGGATGAGATTGAGCTTAATAATGCCGAATTTAGAGGGGAAGGTGGAAAGGAGTCAGGGAAGCCAGAAAACGAGACACGACTGGCATAGTGTGAGAGGAAATTTACTGTGGGAGAGCCGGTATACATAAAAAACTTCGGGGACAGACCAAAGTGGTTACCAGGTGAAATAAGCGTGGTGATTGGATCTCTATCTTACTACGTAGGAGTGGAAGGCTGGATCATCCGTAAACATGTGGACCATTTGAACAGGAGAAAGACAAATCACCAAGATTTGGTTCCACCAATGATCAAGACCGGGTCTGCGTTTCCTGTTGAGGATACTCAACCCAGGACAGACATGTCCGATGTTCCTGTAAGAGTTGAGGATACAGGATTGCAAGTGTCCACTGAAGCACCTGATGTTCAGGCAACTCCGGAAAAGGAGGTTCCTGACAAAGAATCTGAAGTTGTGGAGCTGAGACATTCCACATGTACTAGCAAACCACCTGAAGGACTGAACTTGTAATTTCCTTACCCAGTGTAAATATTTTGTTGTCTTGAAAATTATGTACTTGTAAATAGATGTATAGCTGAGTTAAGGGGGTGGGTGGGAATGTAGTAATTATGGTTTTATTTAGTGTGTAATGTACCTTTAAGAATAATGCTTGTTAGGAAAGATCACATGATCCGTAGCAACCAATAGGAGAGTAGCATGGGCTACCTCTGCAGAAATGTAGAGATAGAGTTGGAGTTGAAAGCACACATGTAGTTGCTGCTGAGTACATTGTAAACAAACTTAATGTTTCCACCCAAGAAGTGTCTGCAATTCAACTGTATTACTGACAACACAACTCGGCCACCCTTACAACAGTAACTCACCTCCTGACTCTCCAAAGCCTGTCCACTATCTCCAAGACACAAGGCAGGAGTGTGTTGGAATAGTCTCCATTTGCCTTGATGCTTCAACAACACTCAAGAAGTTTGACCCCATCCAGGCAAAGCAGCTTGCTTGATTGACACCCCATCTAGTGCCTGAAACATTCACTCCCTTCACCACCAGTGCACAGTGGCAGCAATGTGCACTATTACAAGATGCACTACAGCAACTCGCCAAGGCTCACTAGACAGCACCTTCCAAACCTGCGATCTCTAGGAAAACAAAAGCAGCACACGAATGTGAATGGCATCGCCTGTAAGCTCTCCTCCAAATCACATAGCATCCTGGTTTGGAAATATATTTCCGTTCTCTCACTGTCACTGGGTCAAAATTCTGGAACTCCCTCCCTAACAGCACTGTGCTTGTACCTACATCATGTGGACTGCAACAGTAGAACAAGGCAGCTCACCACCACCATCTCAAGGGCAATTAGGAATGGGCAATAAATGCCAGTGAAACTCACATCTCATCAACAAATAAGAAAAGACATTGCCACCTGGTCCAGAAACACCTCTATTGGATTTTAACTCCCCCCATGCTCTCGCCTCTCTCTATGGGTGGGGTTTTCCAATTCTCGCCCAAAGTCAATGGGACCTTTTGCTGGTCCGTTAAATATTCCACCTGCGACGGGACTGGAAAATTTAGACCTATATCTTCAACCCCTTACAGCCCTACAATCCTCCAAGATATCTGTGCTCCTCCAATTATTGTCTCTTGAGCATCCCTAATTCCCATTGCTCCCCTTCACCTTGCCAAGCCCAAAGCTCTGGAAATCCCTCCCTAAATGTCTTTATATTTAACTCTTCTCCTTTCAGCCACTCCTTAACAACCTACTTCTTTGACCAGGCTTTTGTTCATCTGACCTAGCATCTCCTCCTATGGATCGGTGTCGAATTTTGTCTCCTGGTGCTCCTGTGAAGCATCTTGGGATGTTTTACTATGTTAAAAGTGCTATATAAATGCAAGTTGCCCTTGTTGAATGCTTGTGAATTCTCAGAGGCCTGATCTTAAAATGTTTATTTATCACCTAAGGGACCAACAAGACTTAAGATACATTAGTGTTGAAGTTAGTACATGAAAAGGAACAAGCTTACAATTTTTTAAATGTTACTTGTGACTGTTAAAGTGACTCAGAACACTGTGAATGCACAGAATTATTACTCTACCCAATTCAGCAAATGATAATTAGCAATTTAGATTATGTTAAAATTTAAATAACATGTAATTGGTGAAAAGCGATGCATACGCAGAATATTGCCGGGGCTGCCTGTGGCTACAGCCAAGGTTCATTTGTTTTTAATCTGATGTCAGAAAAATAAAATCAGTTTCTTTAAAGTCATTAGAATTATATTAGTCTCACTGAAGGCTGGGAGTGAAAGGCTTTGGTGTGGGCGTGAAGCCATAGAGGCTAGGAGATCCCAAATTTGCTCCCCACTCCATTCAGAGAGCTGAATTCAATCAGGGGAGTGGTTGGGCTGATGCAATTTGGCCTCAGTTTCTCCAGGGCATGCAGGGCTGGTGGTGGGGAAATGTCACCCAAGGACTCACAATCTTGATCATTGCCTAGTGATCCATGCTGTAAATTGGATCTGTATGTTTGCAGACATCTGGGTGAGGTTGTCTGTGATAACTCCTGCCCCTTCCACCAATGCTGCCAAGACAGCCGAGGAATGTTGGGCTAGAAATTGGTCTTTGGAAGTCATGCAGAAAGGTGAAAGTTAGTCTACTTTACAGCCTCCTGACTCCCTTCTCCATGAAGAGAAAATGGAGCAGATTTAAAAAGGGCTAGTGATGAGCTATTTCCTGTCTTGTGTTAGAGCCTAAGTCTGGTTTCTAAGCTATTCGGGCCACTTGGGGTATGGCAGGCAGCAGAAGATGACCAACACATTTGGGACCAAGCAATTAACACCTTTTAAGAGAAGGTAACAATATGGGAGGGGCAAAAATAGGGAAACTAAAAACTGAGCACGCCGGGGCTCTTTTCTTGAAAGAAGACTGACAGGTCACTTTATCGAGGCCTATCGCCAGGATAGGCAGTACATCTTCATCATAGAGAGTTAGAACTCTCAGATCCAGGGGACTAGCATCTGTAGCTGATCTCACTAGATGGAAAACTAGAAGTGGACAAACCAACTTCAGGAAACATAAACTGTAGGTATTGGCATGTAGGCCATGATGCATGCGATGACAAGTGACTGAAACACTCAATTACAGGCCATGCGAAATGTTTTAATGAGGCAAGTGCATGTCAGGATGCGACTGAAGGAGCATTCCCAGGTGAAGGCTAATAGTGCAAAGGTCCTGTTGTATCTCATGGACATTGTTGGAATGCACTTTAATTACTGAGGGAGAGATCAATCATTGTCTATGATAAGCATGCTAAGCACAGCACATTCTTGACAGGTATGGCTGACTGATCTCTCTTTGCCTAACCTGGGATTCAATGAGACAAATTTCCACGGAAGTCTCTCCTGCTTGTTCTCCGGATTCCTGGAACAAAAACAATTTTCTGTGTGGATCTTCAACCCCCAGCAGCTGATGCTGATGATGACTAGGCTCTGTTCCAGAGCCTCTGTCCACCTTTTTTACAGTAAACCCCAGAATGAAAACAGTTCTCTGTGGCAGCTGCTACAGCTCATCCATCTTCAGTAAAATATCAAGATGCTCAGTGCAACATTGAGACCCTTGTAAAGTAGGTATCGCAATGCAGAACGGAATAAATATGTTTTACAACAATAGCAACTTGTGTTTAAATTGCACCTTTGATGTGGTGAAACATCTGAAGATGCTTCACAGGAGCACTATCAGGCTAAGTTTGACACCAGGCCAAAGAGGTGGGTTGTAAGGAGTGTCTAAAAGAAGGAGAGAGGTGTAGAGAGGTTTAGGGAGAGAATTCCAATACTTAAGGCATAGACAGCTGAAAAGATGACATCAATGGTGGAATGAAGGAAATGAGGGACGTGCGAGAGGGCAGAATTGGAGGAACACACAGATCTCGGAGGACTGTTGGGCTGGAGGTGTTTACAGACATAGGGAGTGCAAGAGATGAGATGAGGTGAAATTTTGTCACTCAGAGGGTCGTGAGTCTTTGGAACTCTCTCCCTGAAAAGGTGGCGGAAGCAGAGTCTTTGAGTATTTTTAAAGCAGAGGTAGATAGACTCTTGGTAAGTAAGGGGGGTGATAGGTTATTGGGGTAGGTGGGATGCAGATATCAGGTTAGTATCAGATCAGCCATCTTATTAAATGGCGGAGCAGGCTCGAGGGGCTGAGTGGCCTACTCCTGCTCCTTGCTTGTATGTTCGTACGCCAAGGGAGAATTTATATTTTAGCCATGCTGAAGGTCCAGTCTTTCTTGAAACATTATAAGATATTGGGTGGAATTTTATGGCCCTGTTGCAGTGGGGGCGGGGCTGAAAAATGCAGCGAGCCGTTCAAAAATCTATTGACTTTGGCGGGACCAGAAAATCCCGCTGGCGGGAGGGGTCATAAAATCCCGCCGATTGTCTGCATTTGAAGACGTGACTGGCTTTTCTGTACAAGTGAACACATCGACATGGCAGAATAATAAAATGCTTCTAGTCTGCAAGTGGTATTAAAATCTGGACTGTACTTAGAAGAATCATGTTATTAAACTAGGTTGAGATGACTTAACACTGATGAGGTGTGAATTTGTCTTAACATTAGCTAATTTGCCTTTTCATTTCCACGCTTCCTACCACAAAATAACAATCTCTACTGGCCCTTTTCTAATTAAAATCTAATTGGTCTCACTTTTGAGACAAGTTCCCTGATGGTATGTCAGTCCCTTTTTGCACTCAGTTTGTCAATCATATCTCATTCATTATTACAAGTGATAATTTAAATAGGATGGGAAGTTACGTTCTATCTATCATACTTCTTAGCTGCTCTATCCTAATGGAATTACCCGCATGGGAAGAGGCAGTGCAATAAAATTGAATCTCCCTGAAAAGCCAAAATGTTGATCCCACCGGTGTTCAGTGAAAGAAAGTGTTTCCTATTTTCACATTGGCTACTGCTGCTTTCGCTCCTTCAGCGCAGATCGTAGAAACCCAAGGTTGCTGGATGCCCAAACTCCACCATGAGCATGACACTGCGCGTGGCTGAATAGGTCCCAGACACACTGAGATGTCATGCCCTGTGACCTCTGAAGACCACACTGGGTCCATTGTGCATATCAGTTAATCAGTCCTGCATAAATGTGCGAAACAAACCACAGGTGTTTTCTCTCATGGGATGTGGGCTTCACTGGCAAGGCCAGCATTTGTTGCCCATCTTGAGCCCTTGAACTGACTGCCGTTTCAGAGGGCAGTTAAGAGTCAACCACATTGCTGTGGGTCTGGAATCACAGGTAGGCCAGACCAGGTAGCAGCAGCAAATTTTCTTTCCTAAAGGACATTAGTGAACCAGGTAGGTTTTTACATCAATGATAGTCTCATGGTCACCATTACTGAGACGAACTTTCAATTCCTGGCTTTTTATTAATTGAATTTAAATTCTACCAACTGCCGTGGTGGGATTTGAACCCACATACCCAGAGCATTAGCTTGGTCCTCTGGAGTGCTAGCCCCAGTGACATCACCACTATGCGACCATCTCCCCCATAACCTGTTCACACCACCAAGTTCGTCTCCTTTATCATGAATAATGGACAGATTTTTGTAATTTACATTATAGACTTTTAATATCTGTTTTAAAGGGCTTGAAAGCCCTAATTTCTTGGTAAAAGAACACACATCTGACAGCTTGATCAAAATCGGTATGTTTATTGCTCAGGGTTTTTAGAGAACGTAACTTTGTAATTAAACATTTTTATGTTTATTCCATGGAGTTCAGAAAAATGGGCATAGTTCGCATTGAAATGCATAAAATTCTTAGAGGGCTTGTCAGATGCTGAGAGGCTGCTTCCCCCCTGGCTGGAAAGTTTGGAACTAGGGGGCCATGTCCCAGAATAAGGGGTCAGCCATCTTGGGCTGAGATGAGGAGAAACTTCTTCATTCAGAAGGTTGTAAATCTTTGGGATTCACTAGTCCCAGAGAGCTGGGGATGCTGAGTCATTGAGTATAAGAGGTCGATGGTTCTTGGACACCAAGTGAGTCAAGAAATATGTGAATAGGGCAGGAAAATTGAGTTAACGAGGCATAACCTTTTTGAATAGTGGCCGGCTTGATGGTCCATCCGGCCTACTCCTGCTCCTATTTTTTTTAAGTTCTTACATGTCAGCAGGACTGAATGGAGCCTTGTTAGGCTAGAAAACCAGAGTGAGAAGCAATGCTGACTGTGGCAGAAGCAAGGCCTGTAAGCTGATGTGATTTTTTTTGGTGTTTAAATCAACACATTTAATATATGCTGATGAAGCAGCAAATTGGAAAGAAGGGCCTCATTCTACAAGGGTTTTCAGACTGTCTGGCCAAGGTCAGACTAGCTGGGGAGGAACCTCCCTATTCTCCCAAGACAGAGGTCTTGATCAATTCTTTGTCCTGAGCTGTGTTGACTAGAAAAAAGATTGTATGAAAAAGTATTCCTTTCTCTCTGGTTAAAAAAAAACTGGCATGTCGTGCGTCAAATTAAATTCTTTTAATTTAGAAAGTAGCTATGGTGTCTCGCTTGATCCTTGTCCTACTGCATTTCAAACAAAAGAGAGAAGAAATCCTGCCCGCAAGGATGGGACGTGAGAGGATTATGCAGCTGCTGTTGCAGTTCTCCATGTGGTCCGCTCTCCATTTCGGCCATCTTTGTTTAAGTGCAGAATGGGAGGCAGGCTAGTTTTACCTTCTCCAGAAGCATTTTTTAGCAGTCAACTGATGAACAACACCTTGGTCCGACCTATGCCCTTGGGGAAAGCATGGAATGTAGCACACCAGGGCAACAGGAAAGTGGGGTGAACCCTGGAAGGGAGTAAAGGAACTGTGGAATGTGACAATATCTTGCAGTCTGAATTTAATAGTGCAACTCTACAGGAGACATATTGGTTACACACCACTGCTCCTTCAAAGATTTGCTTTCCAACTGATATCAGTTTGAAAGAACTGCAGTATGAACCCAGAAAACATAACATTTTAGTTGTGATGAGAACATAATGTTTTGAATAAGAGAAAAGTTATTAGGCTCAACAAGCCTCGTCCCCTTGTGATAGAGCGGATCTTCCTCCAAATAAAAGGTGTGGCTATGGGTACCTGCATGGGCCCCAGCTATGCCTGTCTCTTTATGGGGTATATGGAACATTCCTTGTTCCAGTCCTACTCAGGCCCCCCCCCCACAACTCTTTCTCCAGTACATTGATGACTGTTCGGTGCTGCTTCATGCTCTTGTCTGGACCTGGAAAAATGTATTAATTTTGCTTCCAATTTCCACCCCTCCATCATTTTCACATGATCCATCTCTGACACTTCCCTTCCCTTCCTTGACCTCTCTGTCTCAATTTCTGGTAATAGACTGTCCACCAATATTCATTACTAGCCTACCGACTCCCACAGCTACCTCGACTACAGCTCCTCACACCCCGCTTCCTGTAAGGACTCCAGCCCATTCTCTCAGTTCTTTCGCCTCTGTCGCATCTGTTCTGATGATACCACATTCAAAAACAGTTCCTCTGACTGAGGTTTTCCACCCATGGTGGTTGACAGGGCCCTCAACCGTGTCTGGCCCTCAACCGTGTCTGGCCCATCTCCTGCGCATCCGCCCTCACGCCTTCTCCTCCCTCCCAGAAACATGATAGGGTCCCCCTTGTCTTCAACCTCCACCACCACCAACCTCCGCGTTCAAAGGATCATGCTCCGCCATTTCCGCCAACTCCAGCATGATGCCACCAGCAAACACATCTTCCCTTCACCCCCATGGCGGCATTCCGCAGGGATCATTCCCTTCAGGACACCCTGGTCCACTCCTCCATCACCACCTACACCTCAACCCCCTCCGACGACACCTTACCATGCAACCGCAGAAGGAGCTACACCTGCCCCTTTACTTCCCCCCTCCTCATCGTCCAACGGCCCAAACACTCCTTTCAAGTGAAGCAGCATTTCACTTGCACTTCCCTCAATTTAGTCTACTGCATTCGTTGCTCCCAATGCGGTTTCCTCTACATTGGAGAGACCAAACGCAGACTGGGTGACCGCTTTGCAGAACACCTTTGGTCTGTCCGCAAGCATTACCCAGACCCCCCTGTCGCTTGCCATTTCAACACTCCACCCTGCTCTCATGCCCACATGTCCATCCTTGGCCTGCTGCATTGTTCCAGTGAAGCTCAACGCAAACTGGAGGAACAGCACCTCATCTTCCGACTAGGCACTTTACAGCCTTCCGGACTGAATATTGAGTTCAGCAACTTTAGATCATGAACTCTCTCCTCCATCCCCACCCACTTTCCGATCCCCCCTTTTCCAATAATTTTAATTTTTTTTTATAGATATTTTTCTTTTCCCACCTATTTCCATAATTTTTCCATCTGTTGTTTTATCTCTACTTTTTAGCCTATTGCGATCCCTTCCCCCCACCCCACCCCCACTAGGGCTATCTGTCACTTGCTCATCCTGCTTTCAACCCTTAATGTCATCATTAGCGCATTCCTTGGCTAACATCACCACCGTCAACACCCCTTTGTCCTTTTGTCTATGACGTCTTTGGCAATCTCTCTTTTGCCTCCATCTATCACTAGCCCTCTATCCAGCTCTACCTGTCCCACCCCACTCAACAAGTTTATATTCCACCTCATTTCTATATTTCTTTAGTTCTGTTGAAGAGTCATACGGACTCGAAACGTTAAATGTGTTCCTCTCCACAGATGCTGTCAGACCTGCTGAAGTTTTCCAGCTATTTTTGTTTATTTTTGTGATAGAGCGGCTACCTGTCCACCTTTTCACCATGAATTTGAAGTTGCCTGTATGTTCCAGCCAACTCCTGTTATAACTCTGGTGGGACCAGAATGGTCGTAAGTTTTACTGGAGCTTTTTAGTACATCAAGGCCTGAATTTTCATCTTCGAAGTGGGTAGCGGGAGTTGTGGAAATTCCCAGCTCAGCCTGCCCACCTGGGAAAAAGTGCCCACAAAGATAGGATTTTCATTGTGGGGCTGACGTTGTGTTGGGGTTGGGGGAAGTTGCGGGTGTGGATTGCAGACCTGAAATAAAAGTCAGAGGCAGCTACAGGGGCTGCCTGGTGCGGAAGGGGGCTGGAGGGGACTGTTTAAAAAACCTGACTGGCGAGGCTGAGATATATCATCCCAGTTAAAATAAAAACAGAAAGATGTCACCCCTCACATTCCCTCACCACCCCACGAACCCCATGCCCCATCCATGCCACCTCATGTCCCCCACCCATCCTCTATGGCTCCTCATGCTCCCATGCCAAGGAATGCCCACCCAAGCCAGCCCTATGGCTCCTTAGCTCTCCAAGAAAAGTATGCCCCTCCACCCACCACCCCATGGCCCATCATACCCCCATTCCAAGCAATGCCCCTCCACCCACACCCCATGGCCCCTCATGCCCCCTATGCTAAGCTACGCTCTTCCACCAATGCACCCCACCCCCACCCTCCCCCATTGGCCCCTCATTCCCCCTAAGCCAAGTTGTGACACTTACATGCCCATTGACCCACTATGCACTGTGTAGAACCAATAGACCTTGTAGTGACAATAGGATATGTAAAAACAAGCTTTAAAAAGCACGGTCATTCATTCATAACTTTCTACTGTGTGTAATGAAGCTATAATATTTTTCATAATATTATTGTAGGTTTATGGGTGTGAGTGTGGATGGTTCTGTCTGTGTGACTGATTTAATTGAATTAGAGTCAGACAGACTGCAAGGTTGAAATTATCCGAAGAGTTCAGTGTGAAGCAGACTTTTGAAATGGAGTTGGAGCTAGGATGAGGGTTCTACAGATAAGGTGCGAATGAAATTTGCATTTTTAGATAAATGAAGTGTTTGATTTTCAAAGGGACGGTAGGATGTTTACAACTAACAAGATAAATAGGGCAAGGTTATTCTGTTTATCTTTCCCAAAAGGAAAGAGGCTATATTGACAACATGAAAGACTTTTATATTATAGGAAAAGTAAATTTCCGAAGACATGTAGAACATTGGGATTTTACACATTAAAGAGAGAGAAACATGTATAAAGAAGGATGGAAGGTTATGTGGGAGGTGGCCATGTAACATCTAGAAAGGTACACCATGTAAAGCAGCCTTGGGGAAAAGCCTCTAGCCACTTTTGCAGAAGTCTGCTGTGTCCAGTAACTGACGTTGTATTGAAAGCCTTTGGAATTCCACTGTTGAGTGGGTGCTGTGGTAGCCTTGCTGGATTGCTTATTTATATTTAAAATCTATTTTGGACTGTTGCCTTAAAGGCGGTGTATAGTTGAGAGTCAGGTTAATTAGCAATTTTGGGATTTGTTATAATATCAAGTAACTGTAATCTTATGTCTGTGTTTGAATTATTTTATTTTGTTAATAAATGGTTTAATTTAATTTTTAAACTCTCTAAACTTGTTAGTGGGCTACTTCTGAATTCAGTGCACAAATATCCTCATAATAAATACAAATTGTAAAACTGTTATGATAGCATGACCAAGTTTCTCTTGTGGATTTGGTCCACCTGGCACATATCACCTACCACATCATAACATATGTTTAAAAAGTCCTTTTGCTACAGGAGAATGAAAATGTCAATCATCCAGGTTCTTTAACATTTCAATATCTGAAACTGCAAACACTTGAAACCTCTTAACATTTTGTAAATAAACATTGTGCAATTGACAGCAGAGATTAGAGAGCTAGAAGCTATCAATCAAGCAATCTTTGCTCTGGGGCTCAGGTGTTTTAACAGACTAATAGATTTCTGGGCTCTTAGCCAAGGCTCATTGTGTATTTTTGGCTGTGAAATGGCTCACTTTAAAAATTAATAGCTCACAATAGCTCATATTACTGCAGTGAACAGTGGATAAAGCAGGGCTCTGCTTTATCAATGGTACCTCTGGCAGTAATGCTTGGATTGGGTCTGCCATGTCAATTTAAATAGGCCTGGCAGGAGAATTTCAGGCCATGTATTCTCCCATCCCTTCTTTGCATGGGTACACATCCAATTGACCCTTGAATCCAGTTCAAATATATCTGTCAATGGCCTCTCCATGTGTTTATCCCACAACTGTATTGGGTGAAAAAAGTTCTGCTTGACTTCTCTTTCTACCCCTAGCTTCATTGTTTTTAGTCAAGGCTTCTGGGTTTTGAACCCTTTGCTGTAGTAAACGATTTCAATTCCATCAACCCCAACAGAATTTTGTCCAAATTTCGAATGAGGATTAATACACCACCACTGTCACTAATGCTAGGGCATCAGATCTGAGGATGCTTGCTTGTTGCTCTCTTTTAAGCATCAAGAACTGAAAAAGCCTCAGTAGAAAACACAACAGCCAGCTGCACATAAACAGCAAAGTGGTAATGATAAGACAACCTGTTTTTTTGTGATGGTGACTGAAGGATAAATACTGGCCATGAACCAGGAAGACTTCCCTTTCCCTTCTAAGAAACAGTCCCATGGTATCTGTTACATTGACCTGAGAGAGCAGATAGGACCCCAATTTAATGTCTCATCCAAAAATGGCAACTCTGACAGTGCAGCACTCCCTCAGTACTGCACTGGAATGTCAACCTAGAATTTTGTGCTTAAGTCTCTAGATTGGGACTTTAAACCACAACCTTCTGACCAAGAAGCAAGGGCGCAACCAACTGAGCTGCAGCTAACATAAAGTTTAATAGACTCTCTATTAAATACAAAGTAAACAGGGACAGATCATTGTTAGACTTGAAGCAGGGCTAAGGTGCCAGTCTTCCCCGAACAGGGTCAATAGAAATGAGAGATTGTGCACAATACATTGAAGAGTGTTTATTTGTAGGAGAGTAGTGGGAGTCAAATCTTCTTTCATGTCACAAAATCTGATGGTTGGAGGCGGACCCCTTTCAGACAAAATGCTCGCAGCACCTGGATACCAGGATTACCCATTTTGCTGTCACTTTTGCTGTGTTCCAGAGCCAATTGGCCACCTTAAATGGCAAAGTGCTATTATAAAGACTCTCTTGAATGCATAACATTTTTAAAAAACTTAGGTGTTCCGCCAACGCCAATGTTATTGATGCTGAAGTTCCATAATATCATCAATGACAAGGACAACAATGATAGAAACAGCTTTATAAATGACAGGTCAAAGCAAAATAAGACAACCAGGTAAAAGGCTTACTTTCCAAATTAGTGCCTCTGATCTCACACTCTTGTATTACCACAGTGAACAGTGGATAAAGCAGGGCTCTGTGGTCAATAAATGCCTCAGCATCAGTTGTGTAGCAGGCCCAGTTGTCATCAATGGCTGGACCACTGCATGATAACAGAACCATTTCCTGTATCTTTCTGTTATATTTGTCCATTAGACTAACATTATGCTGGAAGTGTTTTAATGGGTTGGATTTCTCGGTGAGGTGAGGGAGATGGAACGGAAACTAAGGGAGTCCACTTGCTCCCCTCCACCCCCCCACCCCCCCAACTATCTCAGTGTGTCCAATCAAGCGTCAGATGGCCAATTAGTGCCGTCCGGTGGGAAGGAAGTCAATGATAGGAGCAAAGGGGGGCTCTGCGCCCAATTGGCATTGTAGACTGGGACGTCATGCGGCAGAGGGGTACTGCCACGAACAGGAAGCTGGTCACGGATAGAATTGTAAAGGGCCCTGCTCTCAGAATCATTCTTTATATTTTTCTTGAAGGTGAAAAAAGGCAAAAGTTGTCCTTAAAAAACATACAGTCGCTGCCATCTTCCCCAGTAGAATCTGTTTGCCATGGTCCCAATGGCGGGACGTTCTATCAACCTTGTACCACCTCATTATTGCTGGTGTAAAAGTCTCCCAAATATTTTCCATGTCCAACAACTAGAAAATACAGCAGGCAATGAAAAATTGCAGACTGTTGGGTTGCTAATAAGCTTAATAGTTGTTGGTCAATAATTTCAAAATGGCGGGCGGGCTGGCTGCCAATTTACACACCCACTCACCTCCAGTAATCCTTGAGACTGACGCAATAATGCTGTATTGTATCATTACCATGCTGAATTTTTCATCAGCGCACCCGATATGGGTACGTAAAATCCACCCCAAAGTCTTAAATTCTTCTCATCCAAAGATTTCTAACAGGGGACTTCTGCGCACCCTCCCGAATAAAAATTGGCAGCATTCAGGCCCTAATAGTGGCTCTCGGGTGCTGAAAAATTGCAGCCAAGATTTTCCTGGCTCTCCTACCAAGTGGCAGAAAAAATACTGAAGAGAAGTTGACCTGGAAATTATGGGGTAGGACAGATCCCCTGTTTGCAGGTACATGCTGCACCTGAGGGTCACTGTTCGTGAACCATTATACACCCCTGTCATGAGAAACTAATTTTTCTACCTTAATTCCACTCTGCGCGTCGAATGTAAATAAGAATGGAAAAAGCTTGAACACATTCAGCAGGTCAGGTAGCGTCCGTAGAGAGAGAAACAAAGTTAATGTTTCAGATCCGTGACCATCACCCCACCTATTAAAGTCTCTTTCATGAAAGAGAGCCTGATTGTACCTTTCTCAGATTTGTAGATGACTAAGCATTTCAGCTCATATAGAAATTCCTGGACTCCTGGCATGAAACAGGGCACTGGAAGTAACTCCTGAAATTTGTTTTGGGGAATATTTTGTACCACTAAACTAATTGGAGTCCTATGCAGCAGAGTAAACAGGGACAAACCATTGTTAGATATGTAGCAGGGCTTAGGGTGTCAGTCTCCTCATCAGAGTCAGTCAAAATGAGAGATTGTGCCCAATGCATTCAGAAGAGTTTGCTTGTAGGAGAGTAGTGGGAGTCAAATCCTCTTTATTGTCACAAAATCTGACGGGTGTAGGTGGATCCCTTTTCAGGCAAAATACTCCCTCTACCTGGATACCAGGATTACCCATTTTGCTGTCAATTTAACTGTGTTACAGAGCCAACTGGCCAGCTTAAATGGCATCGTGCAATTATAAACGCTCCCTTGAATGAGTAGCACTTAACATGCCTCAGTTACATTACTGATGCCTATCTATGCAACACTGAAGTCTCATAACATCATTAATCCCCAACTGGTGCCCTCAAGATGGCTGCATCACAGGGAAGGTATCAAGAAAAATGTGCCAACGATTCTCAACTTGTTTTTTGCATCACTCTATCTCTTGAGTCCCTCAAATCGAAGAGGACGCTTGCCACAGAGTACAGCCTGTGGCAAGAGCTTGCATTGTGGAGTTTCTTTGACAAGGGGTGGTTGTTGCACTGCAGTGTACCACAGGACTCTGGCTGACCAGGAAGCTCTCCTACTCTTCCCAACTACCGTAGGTGTTCGGCATGATGGAGGACATAAAGAGTGCAAGCTCAGAGCAAAGTTGACAGCTTAGCCGACTTGGCATTGATTACCGAGTGGCAGGAGCTATAGAAACAAAATGATAAAAGATTGGAAGGAAGAAAGAAAAGGGAGAGAGAAAGGAAGGAAAGAAACAACAGGCAAAGAGACATAGGGCGGAATTTTATGCCAGCAGGGTTTTAGGGTCTCACTGAAGTCAATGGTCTTTTGAATGGCTTGCCATCTTTTACTGTCCCACCCCACACCAGCCCCCCAACCACCAGCCCCCACCACCCCCACCCAACCCCCCCGCCCCCGTGGTTAGTTATCAATGGAGTGTTTTAAAGCAAGAGACAAGTGCCTAGTGTTTTTAGGCTTTTATTATACCAGGGGTCTGTTTTACACAATATTCATTAGTAATCTCGACAAGAGCAACAGAATTAGACCTTCCAGTCAATGTGTCCAGCTTCCTAAATTTCTTTCGGTAATGGATAGGGATCTGTAACGGTGATAATTCCACAACATTAAAGCTTCAATTGTCCATTTATGAAGCTAGTCAATGCTGGGTAAGTAATTGAAATGATTCGATTGAATTGATTTCTAAATGTTTAATATGGAAAAAGAGGTATCTAAAATCCTTAACTTAAAGGGCTCCTTGACTTTTGCCACAAAGCTGCTGAGCCATTTGGATTATTGGGGGTTCAGTTTAGATCTCCAGCAGTGCCATGAGTTAGTTGACATCAGACAATCTTGGAAGTACCCATTTTTCCCCCCAAGATAAAACAGTATATCCTATTTGGTTTCTTTACCATAGTATCATCATTGGGATACAGTAGTGTAGTGGTTATGCTACTGGACTAATAACGTAGCGGTTTAGACTAATTATCTAGTCCCACTATGGTAGCAGGGTAATTTAAATTCACTTCAATAAATTTCAATTTCTTATCTCAGTAATTGTGTCCGTCAAACTGTTGGATTGCCAGAAAAGCCCCATCTGGTTCACTAATACCCTTTGGCAAGGGAAACCTGCCACATTTATCTAGTCTGAGCAATGTGACTCCAGATCCACAGCAATGTGTTGACTCTTGAAACAACCGAGCAAGTCACTCGGTTGTATTCAAGGAGGTGGGAGGGGCAAAAAATGTGGCCTTGCTAAGGGACCCTAGGAATGAATAAAGAAAAAAAAAATAATTCATTCTAATTGAAAGAATAATGTACTTTTTTTTTATTTGTTTGTGGGATATGAGCATCGCTGGCTCGGCCAGCATTTATTGCCCATCCTTAATTGTACTTGAGAAGGTGATGGTGTGCCGTCTTCCTGCACCGCTGCAGTTCATATGGTGAACCCTCAGTGCTGTTAGGGAGGGAGTTCCAGGATTTTGACCCAGCGACAGTCAAGGAATGGTGATATATTTCCAAGTCAGGATGGTGAGTGACTTGGAGGGGAACTTGCAGGTGGTAGTGTTCCCATGCATTTGCTGCATGCAGATGCTCCCATGCACTTGCTGCATACACATGCTCCCATGCATCTGCTGCATACGCATGCTCCCATGCACCTGCTGCATACGCATGCTCCCATGCACCTGCTGCATACGCATGCTCCCATGCACCTGCTGCATACGCATGCTCCCATGCATCTGCTGCATACGCATGCTCCCATGCATCTGCTGCATACACATGCTCCCATGCATCTGCTGCGTATGCGTGCTCCCATGCATTTTTTTGCATACGTATGCTCCCATGCATCTGCTGTATACGTATGTTCCCATGCATATATCTAAGAGGGTAGTGCATTCTGAAACTGAACTCAAAACGCAGCCAAATAACTTCCTGCCACCTTAGATCCAGGTCAAGAAGAGTGACTAATGCAACAATAATTTGAGGCACAGTTTCATCCACCACCTGCAGAAGTAAGTTTTATTGCAAGTGCTGCAATCTGCACAACCCTCTCAAAAACAAACGGGGGGAAGAGTTGTTCACATGGCACCACTTGTATTTGCGCAGAGTACATTGATGCCCCACAGGCAGTGCTGCAGTCTTTCTTCAAAAATAGCAATGAGAAATGCTGCATGGGTAGCCCCCTATGGTGCTGTCTACTCCCGTGGAATTGATATATGTCCGTGCAGCGCTGCTTGAAGTGGCGCTACATAAATGAATATTTCCCCCCAACGTGTTCGTCTGGGTTGGATGGTTTGACTTCCACTCATTACTAATTGAATTGAAAGATAGCACACAGTAATCTGGAAACAACCATTGGTATTGAATGTAACGCCTGAATTCTTGGAAGGTTACAGAGCAGTAATACCAGAAGTGCAATGTAGCACACAACCCCCAGTCATCTGTCACAGACTGCAAACTTGCCATTCAGATGGCATAGCTGATGTGCACGATAATGTTGAAGGCATGCAGCAGGGTAGTTAAGCTTATTATCATCACCATAATAGATAGTTGGAGTGAAAGCAACAAACTCCTAAGTCAAGTAAAGAATGTCTGGTGTGTTCCCAGCCTTCAAACAAAACTGTGCTTCCTCCTCAGCCAAAGTACATCATTCAGGATGTGTGTGCAGATGCACTCGTGCTTGACAAAGGTGATGGGAGTGACACTAGTTGTTACATACAAACGTAAGAAATAAGAGCTGGATTCGGTCATTTGGCAATTCAAGTCTGCTCCGCCATTCAATAAGATCATGGCTGACCCTTTACCTTAACTCCACCTTCCTGCACTATCCTCATATCCCTTAATTCCTTATGTATCCAAAAATCGATTGAGATCCGTCTTGAATACACTCAATGACTGAGTAACCACAACTCTCTGGGGCAGAGAATTATAAAGGTTCACCACCCTCTGAGTGAAGAAATTTCTTCTTAGCTCAGTCCTAAATGACTGCCCCCTTATTCTGAGACAGTGTCCCTGTGATGTCTATTCCCCAGCCAGGAGAAACATTTTCTCAGCGTTTACCCTGTCAAGCCCTTTAAAATGTTATGTTTCAATTAGATCACTCTCTGTTCTTCTAAACTCCAGGGAATATAGATCCATATTCTACTCAATCTCTCCTCAATTTTCTCATCTCAGGAACTTGTGTGCCATTTCCTCAAGGCTAAGTATGACTTTCTTTAGGTAAGGAGATGAAACCGGCACACAATACTCCACCCTCTGTAATTGTAGTAAGTATTCTTTACTCTTATATTCTAATTCCTTCATGAAATGCTAACATGCCTTTCTAATTGCTTGCTGTACCTGAACCTGTGATGCATGTACAAGGACACCTCAGTCCTTTGGAATGCACTCATTTCCCAGTTTCTCAATATTCAAAAAATATTCTGCATTTTTATTTTTCTTACAGAAGTGGTTATTCACACTTTGCCACATTATGTTTCATCTGCCGTGTTCTTCTCCACTCATCTGATCTGTTTCTATCCCTCTGCAGCCTCCTTGTGTCCTCCTCACTGCTTACTTTCCCCCTAATTTCGTATCATCAAACTTACACTCAGTCCCCTCATCAAAGCCATTGATATAGATTGTAACTAGCTGAAGCTGAAATACTAATCCTTGTAGCATCCTGCAAGTAACAGTCTGACAATACAAAATGTCCCATTTATCTGTACTCTCTGTTTTCTGTCCATTAATTCATCCTCAATCCAAGTTAATCTCTTATCCCTATAACACGTGATGGGATTTTGCATTATAACCTCTTGCTTGAGGATTGGGAGCATTTTAGAAACGAGCAAAGGGCCCCCAAAAAGTTGATAAAAGGGAAAAAATAGAATATGAGAGTAAACTGGCCAGGAGTATAAAAACTGATTGTAAGAGCCTTTGCAAGTATATAAAAAGGAGGAGAGTAACTAAAGTAAATATTGGTTCCTTGGAAGCAGAGGCAGGAGAAATTATCATGGCAAATGAGGAAATGGCAGAGACATTGGGCGGAATCGTCCCAGATTTGCACTAAGTACGGTAGTGGGTGTGAAAAAAGACATTTGGCCCACAGGCCGCAATGATGGGTTTTTGCACCATATCATCCACTTCCTGCCTCATTAATTATGCAGCCACAGGAAACATGCCGTCTCACTGGCGGATGACCTCTGAATTGCCCGCCATGCCATGACCTCACCATTTCCTCACTCCGGGCGCCATATCTCAACTGCAGCTGTCCACATAGTTCTCAATGCTTGTAGCCCAGGACTGCTCCAGTGAAGACATGGTCCAGAAAGACAAGAGGATTTCAGTGACCCATCACTGGAATGCCTCTTTGAGACCCACCGAGATGTCCTCCACCCCCACTCTGGCCACACAAGATGTCCAGCAATCTCACCGCTCCGGCTTGGGAGGTGGTGACAGTGGTGATCAGTGACACTGCTGCACAGAAGAGGTTGGCCATCCAGTGCAGATAGAGGATGAATGATCTCATCCATGCTGCCAGGGTAAGGCAAGCATCTCATCAATCTAAACTCTCAAGCTCACAAGGTGATGTGATGATAAAATGTGATTTAATGATATCAATGATTTGGCTGAGTGAGCAGAGGAGTGGCAAATGGAATTCAGTCCGGAAAAGTGTGAGGTAATGCATTTGGGGAGGGCAATCAAAATAAGGGAATACTCAATAAACGGGATGATATTGAAAGGGGTTGAGGAAGTGAGAGACCTTGGAGTGCATGTCCACAGGTTCCTTAAGGTGGCAGGACAGGTGGATAAGGTGGTAAAGAAAGCATATCGAATATTTTCCTTAATTGGCTGAGGTATTGAATACAAAAGCAGGGATGTAATAATGGAACTGTACAAAACACTGGTCAGGCCACAGCTGGAGTTTTGTGTACAGTTCTGGTCACCACATTACAGGAACGACATAATTGCTCTGGATAGAGTGCAGAGGACATTTACAAAAATGTTGCCAGGTCTTGAGAATTGCAGCTATGAGGAGAGATTGGATAGGCTGGGGTTGTTTTCCTTAGGACAGATTAGGCTAAGGGGTGACCTACTTGAGATGTGCAAAATTTTGAGGGGCCTAGATAGGGTAGACAAGAATGACTGAGGGGCCAATTACCAGGGGACATAGATTTAAGGTGATTGGTAGAAGAACTAGAGGGGACATGAGGAAAAACTTTTCAGAGGGTGATGGGTGTCTGGAATTCACTGCCTGAGTTGGTAGTTGAGGCTGAAATGCTCAACTCATTTAAAAGGTACCTGGATCTGCATCTGAATCGCTGTAACCTGCAAGACTACAGACCAGGTGCTGGAAAGTGGGATTAAAATGAGCGGTTAGTTTCTTTTTCTTCTTTTTGGCTGGCACACACACGATGGGCTGAATGGCCTCTTTCTACACCGTAACTTTTCAATGGTTCTATGGCTCTAAGGCTGTCACATGTTCGCTGGCATCTCGCTCACTACCTGCTCAAGGGACATCAGCACACACACTCTCACACACACCCTCACGGCTCCATCTGGCCTCATCTCCTCCTCTGGAGATTGCATCCTCAGCCCTCAACATCTTGAGGCCACTTGCACAGATCAACATATGTCCCCACACACACCCTGGGATAACCCCCGCTTCCTCAGTACAGCCTTCACCTTGCAGACTCTGCCTTTGGTTGAAGCCACTACTCCCCCCTTCCCCAAGCAAGCCCTAGCCCTGCAGCCATTGAAAAGCAATCCCCGCCTTACAGCTGGTCTGGTAGGTACAGACGTACCTGTGAGACCCCTAAAGGTGATGAGGTGCTGTCTGTGAAGCCTGGCGCTGATGACTGCGAGTGCTGCCCGAAGCAAGGTAGGTAAACAAACCTCGAAGTCCCGAGTGAAGTGCAGCCCGCCAAGTGCACTTCGCTTATGTACAGCTGTGAAACACATCAGCGTGCAATCGCCGGATGACCCAGCATTGGGGGATGATTAATGAGATGTTAAAATATTGAAATGATATTCCGACATGCGGGGGTGGGAGACGCAGACCATAATTGACGGGCTGGGTGGGCGATCGCAAACTGATTTCCCGACGGCGTAAAGCCGATTTTGGGCCTTCTCGCCATATTGTCCGTTTACGCCCACCATGACGCCAGCTACCAACTGGAGTGGAAAATTCTGGCTATTGACCAAATATTTTGGCCAGAATCTCCCCCTCCCACCAAAAGTTCTGTGGCGAGAGCCGGAACCTGCAGTGTTCCCCTTCAATGGGTGGGGCGGGCAATTATGCGCAATCATGTGCTCCCGCCTAATTATTTATACATGCATGCGGTTCATGACGCGTGTGGTGACAAGGCACCCGGACAACCAGTGATGCAGCACACCAGAACTTCAGGGCTCTGAGATGGCCTCGGGAAGGCACCAAGTACCAGCCCCACGCTTCAGCGATGCCTCCGTGGAGACCCTCCTCTGGGCTGTGGGGGACAGGAGGGACGTTCTCCTTCCCAGGGATTGGAGCAGGAGGCCCACCCAGCTCACCACACCGGCCTGGGAGGAGGTTGTCAGGGTGGTCAGTGCCAGAGGGGTGCAGAGGAGGAGCGCCCTGCAGTACCGGAAATGGATGAATGATTTATTCTGCGCCACCGTGGTAATGAACCTTCTTTTCTCTAAGCTCACCTCACCATTTTCCTGAATCTTGCATGGGATGTGGTCATCAATGGCAAGGCCAGCATCTGTGTTGCCCGTTCCTGAACGTCCTTGAGAAGGGGCTGGAGTGCTGCCTCATTGCCCTACTGCAGACCATGCTGGTTGCTGACCCAGCCACACTGAAGGCACAGCCAGTTTTGGGGGCGGTGGTGGGGGGGAAGCCGGGGTTGGGGGAGGGAGGGGTTTGAACTAGAGGGCGATTTGCAGATGCTGCTGACGCCATTCCTTGGCTGCCCTCGTCCTTCTAGCTGCTCGAGCTCGCGGGTCTGGGGTGGGGGGCGGGGTTGCCGAAGTAGCCTTGGGGGTCTAACAGCAGTGATTCTTTCACATGATACACACAGCTGCCAATGGTTCAATGGTGGGGGGATTGAATGTTGAGGGTGCTGGATGGGGTGTCAATCAAGCGGCCTGCTTCATCCTGGACGGTGTCCAGCTTCCTGGGAGTTGCTGCAGCGACATTTATCCAGGCAAGTGGACATTATTCCCTCAAACTCCTCACTTGTGCCTTATGCATGGTGGAGAGGCTTTGGGGAGTCAGGAGGTCATGTATTAGCTACAGACTTAGCAGCATGTGACCTGCTCGTGCATCAATCCACCTATCTATCTTCACGCAGGGGAAGACAGCGCGCAACAAGAGAATGAAGGAGAAGATGGAAGGGGTGGGTGGTGCCCGAGATCCAGCCCCTCACACAATTTGAACAGTAGCTGGCAGGGGAGGATTGTGAGCATGCCCATTGCTGCTGGTGAGGTTGGCTTCCCCCAAGCATCGAGTGAGGAAAGATGTTTAATCTCTGAAAATCGGAACCTGAGGACGATTCTGTGTGGAATGTAAGAGCCAGCCTAGGCGCTCGCTCATTCTCTATTCTCTCCATTCCAGGTGCCAGTGGGAAGAGGGGGAGGCCAGCCCATGCTCCAGAAGTCCGCCCCAGCCCCCAGGAGAGCTCCAATGTTGATGGGCACTTCTTCACTCATGTAGAGCCGGCACAAGTGTTCACCTGCACCCTCCACCAGCCCAGAGACGCACACCTCAGTGGCTGATATATCCAGGTTAGGCTGGGGCTCACACTCTGGTGGTCACCTCACCAACCTGTCCACAGCAGGCGGAGGCAGTGACAGCCAAGGTCTCTGACACTCGGAGGACTGCTGGAGAAATGGCCCCTGCTAAATCAGGGTCAGAAGATGAGCCTCTGGAAGCGGTCATGGAAAAGATGCTGGAATATTGAAGAGATGCAGGGGAACACCAGGCAGAGGTGGCAGAGGCCCTCAGCAAAGCGGCATGAGGGATGGACGAGTGTGTCAGTGTGCTTTCTGATGTCGTGGCTCTGGCACGTGAGCACATGGAGGTCTCCACGGGGAGGATGACAGACGCCATGGAGACACTGGTTCAGCAGAGCGCGGAGTTTCTGCCAGATATGTGTTCGGACAAGAGCTCCATCACTCTAGCCAGGGGTAAGCTTGTGCGGCAGCTAGACGAGAGGGGACAGGGAACCTCGGCCTCTCGTCAGATACCCCTTCCCCTCAAGGCATTAGGGAGCGGTCCTCGGGCACCCACAGGGACGAGGAGTGTCAGGCAGACACGCCTGGGGCTTCCACTCAGGGTACTCATTGTATATAGTTTTAGCACCTTTGTAAATATATGAATCTCCTGTAAACCAGCCCTAGCCCCCACCTTCATGTTCCTATGTGTCACCCTTGAACCTCCCCCCATCGCCCCAGAGCCCATCACTGTTACCCTTCAAATGCCTTCCCTCCCCGCTGAGCCCACACCTGTCACAGTCCCCATGCCCACTCTGGTCCTGCCCACTCCCCAGATCCTTCTGAAAATTCCCCAAGAACGATGTCCTATGCCACCCCGGACAAGAACTATTCCTGCCACATTGGGACTCTTACCCTCCTACCCTACTGCATCCCACTGCCCCCCTCTCACAGTCATAGTACCCTCCTGCCACCAGTACCCTCGGTATGCCCCCCAAGATTCCAGCCTTGACAGCACTGCCCCCTCCCCCCACCCACCTCATCCTGGTCACCCACCCCCCACCCCCGCATGTCTTTCAGCAGCCCCCCCTCCCCACCATGTGTTCTGACCCCCACCCTCCCCTGTGTCTTCCAACATCACCCCGGTCACTCCACAGCACACGCCATACATGGGGTCATATGGTCCTCCAATGCTCCAGCCGTGGCTTCTCGGGCAAACAATCTTAACTCTCTTGCCATATGCACGCCAGGTTTATCCGGTCGTGAATTGGACTGGCTTGAAATCCCGTTGGCTGGGGCGGAGGTGGGAGGTGACAGATTCCGGTCTGTCGGTATTATAATTAATATGCATGACATGCAAATTCAGTTCCTGACGAGCTTCAGAGGGAAAGGCGACCCACCATTAACCCGCCATGAAAGTCGGGGCTGTTAGTTTGCGCTGTCATTTCTCACTGTCGGGAAACCGATTTTATTTTCATCCCAGCATATTCTGCAGCCCCCCCACCCGCCCGCCACGAACCCCGGCGGGAGGGAAAAGTTCCACCCTTTGTGACTGTCTTCACGGGAGAAGACACAAGTTACATACCTGAAATGGAGGATGACCTAGGAGATAATAAGAGTGAAGACACTAAGGTAATTGATGCCAGCAGAAGAAAAGTGTTGGAGAAAGTTAAGGAACCGAAAAGTTCCCAGAACCTGATGACCTACATGCCAGAGTTCTGAAAGAGATAGCTGCAGAGTTAGTTGATTCACTAGTTATGATTTTTCAAAATTCCCTAGATCCTAGAGCAGCCCCTGCAGATTGGGAGCTAGCAATTGTAATATGGCTATTATGATCCCAGCTGATGTTACTACTGGGTAAGTCAGATCCCAGGATGGAACTCAGCTTGATAGATCCTAACTTTTAGTATTTGCTTAGATGTGGAGGGTGGCTACTGAACAGAGTCACAGGAGTCAGATGATGAACTTTTAATAAAAGGATAAAATATTTATTAGACATGAAAAGATTAACTATATTACAATACTCCTTCACCCACAACTATATCTTCATAGGTATGTTCAGATTCGTAAGCATAACACAAGTTACAAAAGCGATCTTATACTCTAATGTTCACAGTAAGTACTCAGTCCATGTAAACCAATAGCCAAACTGTGGTCAGGCGCACCACACTCTGAAACCAAGTGACAGATGCCACTCCAAACAGATACTATGGATCTCTCATCAACTCCCCCAGATTCTTGTCACACCACGAGTCAACCGGTCCCATTAAACCGTGCCTTTCGCGTGAGGGTTTCCAATCTCCACTCTCGAAGAACTCACTTTGGGATCTTCTCCCAAACAACACTTTCTCTCCAACGTCTTCCACAAGGGTTCACCTCCAGGGTTTCTCCTTCTGGTGTTCTTCTCCCCTGGATCGCTATGTGCATTCAAGCTTCGTCTTCCACACACTCTCTCTCAGATACTCAGAACACTACTGCTTCTCAGACCTGTAGTAAGGAGTTACCAACCTTTGGCTGTCTCCTCAGATCTTCTGGCTTCTCACAAGACCACTTTGCCTTGATCCTGCTCCCTGCAGCTTTTTCTCTTCAATTCAGAGCCTTTTCCTCTGCTCCTTACTTTAACTTCACTGAACAGGATCTGTTCCAGACTCCCTGTGCCTGTTCCTTGACTTAGCTGTCATCTTGGGACCTTCTCCTGTCCCCACTCCCTGGTTTTGGGACCTTTCTTCGGTTCTTCTGGGAAATCTGCCCTCTGCAGTTCCCCTCCTGTCTCCTCTGTGCCTCTCTGGAGAATGTCGCTTTTCTTCTGTGTCACCCCATCTCCTTTTTGCCTTGTTTCACTTTTGATTCCATTTCCTCTTCTGCGCAGGTGCAGGGATCCCTTTAAATCGAAAAAAAAACACTGGGAAAGAACAAACTGCGCATGTGCGCAGGGCCATCTGTCGGCCTAAAGATGTGAACCCGACCAACTGCACACGTGTAGCCATCTTCCAGAAGAACCCAAAGTTCGCAAAAAAGAACAATGTACACATGTGCGGCCACTCCAAGGCCGGCGCATGCACAGAAACTACTGAGGCCCATAGGGAACTGTACTTCCCAAATAGAGTCATAGAGTAATAGAGGCCTACAGCACAGAAAAAGGCCCTTCGGCCCATTGAGTCTGCGCCGGTCAAACAAGTATCTAACTATTCTAATCCCATTTTCCAGCACTAGGCCCATAGCCTTGTATGCCATGGCATCGCAAGTGCACATCCAAATACTTCTTAAATGTTATGAGGTTTTCTGCCTCTACCACCCTTTCAGGCAGTGACTTCCAGATTCCCACTACCCTCTGGGTGAAAAAATTCTTCCTCAAATCCCCTCTAAACCTTCTGCCCCTTACCTTAAATCTATGCCCCCTGGTTATTGATCCTTCCACCAAGGGGAGAAGTCCCTTCCTGTCTACCCTATCTATGCCCCTCGTAATCTTATACACCTCAATCATGTCCCCCTTTAATCTCCTCTGCTCCAGGGAAAATAACCCCAGTCTATCCAATCTCTCCTCAAAGCTAAAACTCTCCAGCCCAGGCAACATCCTGGTAAATCTCCTCTGCACTCTTTCTAGTGCAATCACATCCTTCCTATCATGTGGATTCCAGAACTGCACACAATATTCTAGCTGTGGCCTAACCAGCATTTTATACAATTCCAGCATAACCTCCCTGCTCTTATATTCTATGCTTCGGCTAAAAAAGACAAAGTATCCCATGTGCCTCCTTAACCACCTTATCTCCTTATCTACCTGTCCCGCTACCTTAAGGGACCAGTGGACATGCACACCAAGGTCCCTCTAATCCTCGGTACTTCCCGGGTCCTACTATTCATCATGTATTCCCGTGCCTTGTTTGTCCTGCCCAAGTGCATCACCTCACACTTGTCCGGATTAAATTCCATTTGCCACTGATCAGCCCATCTGACCAGCCCGTTTATATCCTCCTGTAATCTAAGGCTATCCTCCTCACTATTTACCACCCCACCAATTTTCGTGTCATCCGCGAACTTACTGATCAACCCTCCTAGATTCAAGTCTAAATCAATTCCGGACGCCTGGCTGTCATTTTTTAAAAGGTAAGGTTTCCTCTTCTTCTATTCTTGGGCCCACATGCCGCTTTTCGAGAAAGGAGGGAGAGAGAAAACAGGGAAGTGTAGACCGGTTAGTCAGAGATCAGTCCACAGGAAAGTGCTGGAATCTATTACTGAACATCAATAAGTGGGATATTGGTACAGTTTGATAGTGCTGTCAATGACTTCCATCACTTTGCTGATGATTGAGAATAGTTCTGATGAAGAGTCATACGGACTCGAAAGGTTAACTCTGTCTTCTTCTCTGCAGATGTTGTCGGACCTGCTGAGTTTTTCCAGCAATTTTTGTTTTTGATTGAGAGTAGGCTAATTGGACAGTAATCAGCCTGTTGGATTTGTCCTGCTTTGTGTGGATGATGCTCCAGATTATGTGGGATGAAACATTTTGAGCAATTTTGATTGGGCAGTTTTGCTCTTTGCAATTGCTTAGTTTTTGACTGGCTGAAATATCCTGGCTGCCATATCCCACACTGATTAACAGCATGAACCAATCACCATCATTAGCTTAAGCGTAGGTGGTTGCTTCTGCCAATCGATATTCTCTCCCACACGCTATACTTTCAAGGTTTGATCCCTGAGGTAATATGGCAATTCAAGATACATTGCCAGCACAAGGCAGAAATTTGGGCATGCACTGCTCACGGATTTACCGCCATTCTAGAGTTTAGAAGAATGAGGGGTGATCTTATTGAAATGGACAAGATTCTGAGGGGGTTTGACAGGATAGATGTTGAGAAGATGTTTCCACCAGTGGAGGAATCTTGAACTAGGGGACATAGTTACAGATTCAAGGGGATTCTCATTTAAAACTGAGATGCGAAGGAATTTCTTCTCTCAGAGGGTAGTGAATGTCTGGAATTCTCTACCCCAGAGAGTTGTGGAGGTTAGATCACTGAAAGTATTTAAAGAGGAGGTAGATAGATTTTTGAAATATCGGGGAGTTGAGAAGCTGGCACGAAAGAGGAGTTGAGGCCTGGGGCAGATCAGCCATGATCTTATTGAATGGCGGGGCAGGCTTGAGGGGCTGAATGGCCTACTCCTGCTCCTATTTGTTATGTTCTTATATCCTTGCTAACTGTCATGCTGGCTGGATTCCTTGCTAGCAGCCCAGTTGTAAAACTCAGTCCCGTGGACCCAGTCTAACTGAGGCCTACAAGGCTATGGAAAATGGGTTTAACCTCAGAAGCAGTGGGAGCTGCCTCACAGGTATTCTGCACCAGGATTCTGGACGGGAAGAACTGAATTTAAAAAAGCAACCAGGCTCCCAAAATTCCGACACAGCTTCATCCAAAGGCAGCAGGCAAACAGTATCTGTCGTTTCGCAAGTCGCTGACAACATCTGACCACTGGAAATCGTCTCTTTGCCCTTAGTAACAGATTTGGAGGCGTTTCAGCAGGGCAGAATCAAGCAATCAGGCTAAAGTCATGACTTAATCAATTGAGACGCTGCTCCTTCTCTATCCTCTCCACCCCCCCCGCCGCCCCCCCCCAGTGCCCCAGCCCAGCTGCAATGGCAGCCTGCTTCCTGTCACTGCAATCGGAACATATGCCCGCTCGGAATCTCCAGAGGATCCCCCAACAAAAGGGGAAGGCAACATCTTAACGAAAGCTGGATCGAGCGCTGGAATGGTTTGAGCGCTCCATTGTATTAAATATGAATGAGTATTTATTGTTGAGCACAGTATGAGAGGATACATGATGTTGTCGATTAGCCACATGATTAAACAGATGACACGGTATGGCTGCTAAGGTAAATAAAGCAAACCTTCTGTCACTCTCTCCCTGGGGGCCTGAGAAACATTTCGCTTGGTAACTTTGCCTGTAGAAGCAAATTGACTGAAAAAAGTGATGAACAGGATGAGAACTCGGGGGATTCTATGCTAGATGCGTGTGAATGTTGTTCTTTTCCCACTTGAAGCTTCAGTACTTTGCCTGCCATGCCTGATCTAACATTCGCCAAAGAATTTTGGTGATGTTTTAGCTGTATTCTTCTGAATGCTGTTGGAGAAATAAGTTTGTCAGCTTTGATAAATAGACTTGTGCACATGAGGTGTGGTTACCACCTGAAGCCAGGAAACACCTGTTCTCACTTGCTTTTAAACCATAATTAGGATGTTTACATCTTTGTGGAGGTGTCAGCTGTGGCTCAGTTCATAGCACCTTCCTCGCCTTTGAATCAGAAGGTTGTGGGTTCATGTCCCACTCCCGGAAACCAAGAACTGTGAATGTACTCGAAAGAGTTACAATCTGTGACTGTTGATAACTCGAAAGAGTTACATCTTTGTGACCTGTTGTCCGGCAATAATGAGTTAAGATTTGTTGAATGTTTCCAGTTTAAATATCTGTGCAAAATCTATTCTTATACCTCACTGATTTGTGCCCCGACCAGCCAAAGGTTAAAAGTCAATGGGCGGAATCGCCCCAGATTTGCATTAAGTGCGTTAGCTGGCCGCAATGGTGGGTTTGCACACTGTATCGTCCCAATCCCACCCCGTTAATCATGCATTCCTGGGAAACACGCTGATTCCATGGCAGGTGGGCTCTCATTCACCCACCACGCCATCACCTCACTGCTTCATCTCACCGGCTAACATGTTTAAAGTGCAGCCGCACACACACCTCTCAGTGCTTCCAGCCCAGGACTGCTGCACAAAAGACATGGCCCCGAAAGGCAAGAAAACTGGCGTCCCCGAATTCAGTGATGTGTGGCTCGAGTGCCTTTTGGACACAGTGGAGGCCCACCGTGATGTCCTCTACCCCTGCTCTGGCCGCAGGATGGGCATCAACATCACCAATCCGGCTTGGGAGGTGGGTGGCCAGTGTCAACGCCCTGCAAAAGAGGACAGCCACCTAGTGCCACAAGAGGGTGAATGATCTCCTCTGTTCCGCGAGGGTAAGTCACTCTTCTCATCACTCTCACAATCACAAACCCATCGCACATTCATAGGCAGCTCACAGGGATCTCACTCACTGCCAGTTCAAGGGACATCACCATTCTCTCTCACACACTTTCATTGTCCTCATCCCACCCATGGGGCCACTCAACACCCACACATGCCAGGCATACTTACCATCTGGCCTGGCAGGCGTCCTGCTTACACTCTCCCCCTCTGTATTCGTGCAGGACAAGCTGGCATTCAACAAGTGGGAGAGGTCACAGACCAGTGGAGGAATGTCTGAAATCAAAGTCCTCACAGACTTTGGAAACAGAGTCATCCAGCTGGCCGGTGAAGATTTGGACTGTTCCTGTGCCGATGGTGAGGTCGGCGGTGTTCTGCCAAGTGAGTGTCCAGCAGTGCAACATCCATCAGATAACCATACTGTGAGTCAATTCCCCTGTTCCGCAGTCCCCTTCCATGCACTAATTATCCCTCCTTGCTTTCGCAGGCACATCTGGGAGACAGCCGACAGAGTCCACAACCCAGGGCCTCCAATCAAACCCTGAAGAAACCTCTGAAGATGAATCTGAAGGCACCTTCATTGAAATCCCGTCACAGAACTCACCCACACCCTTCACCAATGCAGAGACACACATCTCGGTGGGACCTAGCTTTAGAGTAGCCTCGGGATCACAATCTGGTGAGCACATCGCACATTCTGATCCACAGCAGACAGAGGCAGGGACTTCCCAGGATTCTGGCACATGGATGACTTCTGGAGGCCAAAAATCTGCTGAGCCCAAGTCAGAGGACGAGCCCCTGGACTCTGTCATACCTCAGTTGTTGGAGCTATAAAGGCAAGCTCGGGAACATCAGGAAGGGATGTCCGTTGCACTCCACAGGTTGTAAGGTAAAATGGAGGAGCGCGTCTGCCTTCAGTCTGAGGTGACAGCACTGGCATGCCAACACATCAAGGTCAACGCTGGTAGGATGGATGCCGGCATGGGGATCTTGGTCCAGGACGTTACTCCTGCACTGCTGCGCGGACTGAACTCCGTCGCTGATGCCATACTTGGCCTCCAACAGTGTGTACGTGAGAGGGGTGCTGGGCAGCTCCATCTCACTCCAGCTACCCCTTCTCCTCGAGGAGTCAGCCTGGGGCCTTCGGGTAGCCATAGGGAGGAGGATCAGCAGCTCAGCAACCCGGGGCCATCCGCCCAGGTGACTCCAGGAGTGTCCGGCCCACCCGAATCCTTTCTTCCTGCGACACCAGCATTTCCAGCTCCTCAGGACGAGGGGGGTGCCACTGACCCCGAAAGCAGGCCGGGGCCCTCCAGGTCTCAGCTCTTCAGAGGACCCCCACCAAGGTCATCACAGACAGGGCGTAGTAGTCAGCGGGCTGCCTCCACCTCCGCTGTAGATGTCAGGGAGCACCAAGGAAGGGTTAGGAAGGTTTAGAAGGTGTAGTTGCACAGCCTTGCGTCCATGACAGGAGAGTTATCACAGAGTTTATGTGCGTTTCCATCAGCCAGACTGGAGTCAAATGTTCACCGATGCAATGTGAGGATCCTATGGTGTCTCCTCACTGCATGTCATCATCATCCTCCACAAATCTAGCAGCTATGAGGGCCTCCCAAGCGCGCCTGCCTCATTGGGCCAGTGCGATGGCCTCATCGCCTTCATCGTCACCTTCGAGGATCACCCTCATCCTCGTCGACATCCTCCTTGTCGGAGGAGACGTGCAGCTCCTCCATCTCCTCCTCAGCCAACTCCTCTCCCTGTTGCAGCACCAGGTTGTAAAGGTCACAGCAAGTGATGACGATGTGTGACACCCTCTGTGGGCTATATTGCTGGGCTCCACCAGACCAGTCCAGGCACTGGAACCTCATTTTCAGCATCCTGACGATCTGCTCCACCAAGTTGCGAGTTGCTGCATGAGCCTCATCATAGCATCGCTCTGCTGCAGTCTGAGGCCGCCACACGGGTGTCATCAGCCACATCCTCCCCTTGTCCCCGAGGAGCCATCCCTGAAGCTGCTGTGAACCCTGGAAGAAGTCAGGGATCTGAGACCGACTGAGAATGTAGGAGTCATTGTCACTCCCTGGGAACCGTGCGCAGTCCTGCAGGATGCATTTGTGGTGATCGCACACCAGCTGCACATTCAGCGATTGGAAGCCCTTGCGGTTGACATAGTCTACCGTGTATTGCGATGGAGATCTGAGCGCCATGTGAGTGCAGTCAATGGCACCCTGCACCTGTGAGAAACCTGGGATCTGGGCAAAATCCAATCATTCTTGCAACCTGGCTCTCCTGGTCCTGGGTGAAATGCACAAAGTTGTGTGCCCTCACAAAGTTGGCATCTGTGACCTCATGGATGCTTTAATGAGTGGAGGCTTATGATATCCCACAGAGGTCACCTGTGGAGCCCTAAAAGGAGCCACTGACATAAAAATTGAGTGCCACTGTTACTTTCAAGGCCACTGGCTGCGAATGCCCTCCATGTCCCAGTGGCACCAAATCCTGCAGCTGGTGGCAGATGTGAGCGATCAGTTCCCTAGACATGCACAGTCTTCATCAACACTGGTTCTCAGTCATCTGCAGGAATGAAAGGCAGCGTCTATAGACCCTGGGTCTAGCTAGGCGCCCACCAGAAATGGCTCACTGTGGCTCTTCAGCAGCGTGTGCGGGAGCCGCAACTACCCCTTCTTCCAGAATGTTCTGCTTCTCCCTCTGCCCAGGATGAAAGAGAAAGACACGTGTGTTAGCTTGGGTGTACTAAGAACATCTCTTGGTTAAATCTGAAGGCCCCTTAACGCATGCTGGAGAGTGCTGGCCAGAGTTTAGTGCGCTGCATGGCTGCCTGAAACCCCACCCACCTCCGCCCCACTCCACCTGACCGACTGGTGGCAGCTTTGCCCACTGGACTGCATGCTGTGCTCAGGCGCAGGCATTCTCCTAACCCGCACTGCAAGGCTGCTAACTTGAACCATGGGGGAGATTGTTCCAAACTTGAACAATGACATTGCAAGGGGCTGTGAGCGCCTCGATCAGTGACTGATCTGTGGCCAGCTTTCGCAAACTGGTTTCACGTCGTGAAACTGATTTTTAGTCTTGTCGCCATGTTGTCTGCTCACATCACCAAACTAACCCAACACCAGCGGGCACAGAAAATTCTGCCCAATAGCTCAAGGGTAAAGGGAAGATGGTGGAGTCCTTGAAATGGCATCCGGGTTATAAGGTTGGTCTCTCAGCACTGATCTGTGACACAATCACTTACACTTGCACTGTTTTTCAGGCGGTCTTGAGGAACACCTGCAGGTACTCTATTCCAACACCTAGAGCAACTTATAAGCAGCTTATGTAAAAGCAAAATACTGCGGATGCTGGAAAAACTCAACAGGTCTAGCAGCATCTTTGGAGAGAGCAACAGAGTTAATGTTGTGAGTCCGTATGACCCTTCTTCAGAACTTCAGAAGCAGCTTATATTCACTTCCAGCTGTGGACTGGCTCTGGGCTGCAAAAAAAGCTGCTGTCTTCTTCTCAAGCAGTTGGTCCTTCTTCTTCTCAAAGCAAAACCAAAACCAACTTTGAAATACAGTTTTCCAGGCATGATTTTTTTTCCCAGAGCCAGAAACTACCATGTGACCCCTTTTGTACACTGTCCACCAGGGTCAAGAGGTTTTCAGCTTCTTTAGAACTGCTTAATTACCTTTTCTTGTAAATGGATGTCTCTTTCAAGAAAAGCAATCAGAGTTCTTGCATTACCCCTTTCAGGAACAGTGTCTTTTAAAACACAAATTCTTCCAGAATGTTCCTAGTCCTTGAAGATATACCATTTTCTGTGATTAAAGTGTTCTTCACAGTGGAAATCCAAATCTTTTAAAAGACTTTATGTTGTTTAATTTCTTCCCCTGCCACACCACGCCCCCTCAGGGTAGTGTCCTCGGCCCAACCATCTTCAGCTGCTTCATCAATGACCTTCATTCCATCATAAGGTCAGAAGTGGGTGTTCGCTGATGATTGCACAATGTTCCACACCATTCATGACTCCCCAGATACTGAAGCAGCCCATGTCCAAATGCAACAAGACCTGGACAATATCCAGGCTTGGGCTGACAAGTGGCAAGTAACATTCACGCCACACAAGTGTCAGGCAATGACCATCTCCAACAAGAGAGAATCCAACCATTGCCCCTCGGTGTTCAATGGCATTACCATCACGGAATCCCCCATTATCAACATCCTGGGGGTTACCATTGACCAGAAACTGAACTGGACTAGCCATATAAACACTGTGGCTCTAAGAGCATGGCAGCGACTAGGAATCATGTGACAAATAACCCACCTCCTGGCTCCCCAAAGCCTGTCCACCATCTACAAGGCACACATCAGGAGTGTGATGGAATACTTCCCACTTGCCTGGATGAGTGCAGCTTCCACAACACTCAAGAAGCTCTACAACATCCAGGACAAAGCAGCCCACTTGATTGGCACCACATCCACAAACATTCACTCCCTCCACCACTGACGCACAGTAGCAGCAGTGTGTACCATCTACAAGATGCACTATAGAAATTCACCAACGTTCTTTCGACCGCACGTTCCAAACCCATGACCACTACCATCTAGAAGGACAAGGGCAGCAGATGCATGGGAACATCACTATCTGGAAGTTCCCCTCCAAGTCACTCACCATCCTGACTTGGAAATATATCGGCTGTTCCTTCACTGTCGCTGGGTCAAAATCCTGGAACTCCCTCCCTAACAGCACTGTGGGTGTACCTACACCACATGGACTGCAGCAGTTCAAGAAGGCAGCTCACCAACACTTTCTCAAGGGCAATTAGGGATGGGCAATAAATACTGGCCTAGCCAGCGACGCCCACATCCCATGAATGAAGAAAAAAAATTCCACTTTCTTACTCCTGCCTAAGTGGCAAGTTTAAATGCTATGCACGTACAACTGCGAAGATCTTGGGGGCGAGGGAGAGTGAAAAGGCAACAAGACCAGCGGAGAGGCTATGACTTGGGACGTTACCCAGATCCAAAGGGTTTCCATTCCTGTGGGTAGAGGGGTGGGGGTGGGGGGGAGTACTCCTTCCACTTTCAGAACAAAGGCTCACATCCTCCTTCTACTTTCTTTGGAAGACCTGGTGCTTGTTGTCTCCTCATGTTTGATGTTCAAGTAAGACCATGGGGCGGTAAGTCCTCCTGCACCCCTGTACGAGTAAATAATCCACGCTCATTTTAAATGGTGACAGTGGTCAGGACAGGAGGCCAGAGGGGCTGACAGGCAGTGCTTAACACACAGGGCAGTACTTAACACACACACATTGTTAATAGGGTCCTTGGACTGGATTGGGCCACAATTAACTTTCTGTGGAGAGCTGGGTTCATGACAGCTGTGCAAATGCAGCAACTTCATGCACTTCAGGGTGTTTATGCAGAAATAATGGCAAGCACTGTCAGTTTGTTAGTGTAACAAGCACTGTTAGTTTGTTAGCGTAACAAGCACTGTCAGTTTGTTAGCGTAACAAGCACTGTCAGTTTGTTAGCGTAACAAGCACTGTCAGTTTGTTAGCGTAACAAGCACTGTCAGTTTGTTAGCGTAACAAGCACTGTCAGTTTGTTAGCGTAACAAGCACTGTCAGTTTGTTAGCGTAACAAGCACTGTTAGTTTGTTAGCGTAACAAGCACTGTTAGTTTGTTAGCGTAACAAGCACTGTTAGTCTGACATCAAATTCTGGCTGAGAAGGGAAAAATAGTTCGGACCAGCACTCTTATTTCCCAGGGAAAAATTTTCCCCCCCATCGGGGAGGGGAAGTGCGGGGCGGACACAGGCGTGCGCGCTGCCATTTTATGTGGGTGGGCCAATTAAGGCCCGCCCAGCGTGACGTCCGCCAGGAAGCGCTATGCGCTCCCTGTGTGAGCTGGGGAGGGGCGGATTCCCTCAGCCGGGAGTGTGCTCTTTCATGCATGCGTGGGAAAGAGCGCACTGATCCCCCTGAGGCTAAGTGCTGCCTCAGGGAGATCGGCTCCGAATTTTAAATGGTAAGCAAATGATATCAACATTTCCCTGACATGTCCACTCATGCGACATTGTCACATGAGTTGGGACATGTCCATCACCGTAACTGAAACATTTATTAAAAATTTAAAAACCCTCATGAAACCTCATCCCGCCTTTTTCTAATTCCCGCCAGGGCTCCCGGCCTGCCCGCCAACCTTAAGGTTGGACAGGCAGGTCCATTAATGATTTTAATTAGTTTCTCAATGGCCCCAGTTGGCTGTTGACAGGTCGGCGGGCACACAGCTGTCTCGGCTGCACCCCCGCTGGCCTGAAAGTGGAAATGACACGGGCTGACGTCGGGAGTTCCGCCCGACATCACCCTGCGTCATTTTACACATTGGCGAGCGGGCCCCACTCGCCGACCGGAAGATCCTGCCCCCAGTTTTTACTGGTGTTCCATTTTAAGGTACACAAGACCATTACTTTTATTTCCCAGTTTTTACTGTTTTTTCCTTCTGGTTGAGTACCAGGCTCAGAAGCAGCAAGGCTGACTGATTTCCCCAGCAAGGGACAACTCTCAGAGTTACCACTGCTCGAAGGGCAGGTGGGTGCCCAGTGGATACACTGCGGAGTTTGCTAATCTCTCTGGCCTTTCACCCTGTGTCTTTCTTACGTTCGTAGTTCAAGAAAATGGCTCCCAAAGATGTTGCGAAAAATAAATAGTGACAACTTCTGAAGTTGGAAAAGAAATCACAAACGAAAAACACCCCACTCCCAGGTACTGTAAATATTCTGAAAGGAAACTTAATGGGTTCCCATTCACATAAAAAAAATGTAGCAGGAAAATAACTCAGTGAGCTGAGCAGAAATGTTGCTGAATTATGGCAGGTGTTTATGTTCATATTTTGCATCAAATTTGCGGCCTTAACTAGATGTATGGCATGAAGCATGAAACGTGCTAAGGATAGAACAACGCGGATAGATTTGCAAGAACTTAGGATAGGGTCTGTTCTCATCATTCATGCGTTTCTCTGGCAGCAGCACACCTGCTCTCCTGATGCGCCGCTCCGCTGAATCAGCCCTGTGGATTTGACCCACAAGCACCTCACAATGTCACCACTTTACCCGTCTATGGGTAGGATTGTTTACAGACTTACACACAGTGACAGACTGGAGAAGACCCTCTGGCCCACCCAGCCTATCCCACACATTTGGTCTTATCTCATGCACTGCAACTTAAACACCTGCCACCCCTAACTGAAGCCATATGATGTCCTGGGAGAGGTGAAAAAGCAGATTAGAAAATCCAGGCCAATTGCGGGGTGGGGGAAATTTCAGGAGAGTTTCCCTCTGGCCCCCTTAGACTAGTAAGTGATCACCATTGGAGTGAACTTGTAACTTGTTAGACTGGCATAAAGATACCAAACCCTCCGGATCCACTCCCTCAATGACCCAAATTCCAATTCCACAGAGGGCTGTAGAGACTGAGATGTCATAGGCTGCCACCCTCTCTTGGTGGTTATGTAAAGCCTTCTGATTTGAAAAAAAAGAGAACTAAGAGACCCTTTTGAGCATTGGAAGTAAATGGAGAGGAGCAAGAATAAGTGGGTTGCTAATGGGCTGTTCAGCCTTAGACAGTACATAGGGAGAGGGATGGAGTCAATGCTTGGGGCACAGTGTTTGCTGTGAAGCCCATAGACAATGGCTTTGGCCTCCCCAGTGTTTAGCTGGAGGAAATTTCTGCTGTTGGAGGAAATTTCTGCTGTTGGAGGAAATTTCTGCTGTTGGAGGAGGCTCCAGGTGGAGGGCTGAATGGCAACATCATTCATTCTGCTAAAGATTCTGCCAATCTCCTACAATATTTCATTGTGATGCCCTTGCACTTTAATAAAACAAAATCTCTTTTGATCCTTATACAAAGTAGTGATTTTTCTTTGGTGCCCTAACAACATGGCTGCCATCAATGAGGCTCTGCACTGCCATCTGCTGGATGTGTGAGCCCTCTACAGCTGTTCTCCCCTTTCCCTTGGAAAAGTGAAAGTTTCTTGCCCCGAATAGACAAGACTGTGACGATGACTGACTGAGCTGGCTTGAAGTGACCCCATAACTTCAACATTCAATGTTGGGGTGACTTTAAGGCAACAGGCCGGCTGTCCCTATGCTGGGCTTTATATGAAGACCACACTTAAGTAAGCAGCATGGCTTGGAGATCAACTCCCTGCTGTAACACAGACCTCAAGTATAACTCTCTTCCAATCTTCCCCGATACCTCTGCCTGGACCTAATGATGTAATTCCTGGGCCCTTCTGTGCTTGAGATCCATGCTCCTGCCTTCTCCAGTGAACCTGGATCTCCTCTACTTCCTCCAAAGTGAACACAGCCAACCAGGTTGCCCCAGTGGAATGCCGCAGGAATGAACTAGTGGCATCAGGAATGCCATTGTGGGAAGTCTTTCCCCAAGGGATTGCTGCTTTGAAGGGAAACAGCAAGCCATAAAAATACTAGCCACACTACACAAGCTAGTTCAGTGAGTCACATAATATCATGAGAAATAGGAGCAGGAGTAGGCCATTTGGCCCATCAAGCCTGCTTTGTCATGGCTGATCTGACTGTGGCCTTAACTCCATTTTCCTGTCTGTCCCCCATAACTGGACTCCTTGTCAATCAACAACCTGTCCAGCTCAGCAACCTGAACATATTCAATGACCCATCCTCCACTACTCTCTGTGGAAGAGAATTCCAAAGTCGAAGGACCCTCTGAGAGAAAGAAAAAACCCTCATCCCTGTCTTAAATGGGAGTTTCCTTATTTGCAAACTGTGGCCCCTCGTTGTAGACTCCCCTACACCAGGCAACATCCTTCCAGCATCCACCCTGTCAAGTCCCCTCAGAATATTACATGTTTCAATAAGATCGCCTCCCATTCTTCTAAATGCCAATGAGTATAGGCCCAACCTGCTCAACCTTTCCTCATAAGACAACCTCTTCATCCCAGGGAACAGCCAACTGAACTTTTCCTGAACTGCTTCCGATGCAATTATATCCCTCCTTAAATAAGGAGACCAAAACTGTGCACAGTAGGGGTCTTGCTAAGGCCCTGTGCAGCTGTAGTAAGACTTCCTTACTTTTATATTCCATTTGCCTTGCAATAAAGGCCAACATTCTATTTGCCTCCCTAATTAGTGTCTAAAAGGAATGCTCAGGCGGCAAGCCCGTTAAATTCCGTAATCCCGATTTAAGTGGTGGGGTTCTTCAACAAATTAGCCCCTTAGCATCAGTTTTATGCAGCACTTGACATATCATGAGCAAGACAGCACTAGGAGATTCAAAGAGGGACCACTTTGCATCAATTAACTTCATTGTTAAGGGAGTAAATGAAGTTCATGGACATTCTTGGCCCTGTCTCAAAATTTGGAAAAACCTTTGTTCCCACAGAATCAATGATAAAGACGTTGAGGCCTACACTCCCAATTCTGCAGGAGTTTGGCGAGGAACCTCTCTTGGGTAGAATCAGCCCTAATGCTCGCAGTGTGCCCGAGTGTTTTCATACAAGTTGGCTCTTCTCTTGAATCCCTGATCAGCAACATACTGTGTATGTCGGTGTGGAAGTGTCACCGACAGTCTGAGTTTGGAGATCATGAGCTTTGTTGTAGTGAATACAGCCAAGGCCTGCGCAACACAGGCCTCATTTCTGAACACCTTGTAATCATTGCGTAACAGACACATTTCCCATTCTTCACATCACAAAGATTAATTAAGAACAAAGTGCCTTCAGTGCGACAGAAAAGTTGAAGGCAATGAAGATGAGTCAAAATAGTCATTATTAGACAAAGCTTCAATCATCACTTCCCTGAGCATCGTAAAATATTTAACTTATCTACTCCACCCAGGTTAACATTGGCCAGGGCGAACTTGTAAATTCCCCATTTACAGAGTGCAGCTGCTTATGATTATATTCTTTGTAATTTAGCCAGTCCCTCCATCTGCAAGGTCTCGGGACATTCAGGTAACCAATCTGCCTTTGAATACGTCTCTGAGGAAACTGGTCTAATTAGTATTTGAATTTACTGCCTTCAGTTTTATTGACTTGTCCCACTTCTTCGATAATTAACTAATGAGTAAAGTAATGAGCTATGTCAGTCAGTCACGCTGTTCAATTAAAGTTGGGAATCAATTATTGAAAATAGTTGCAAATAGTTCCTATGTCAGGAGGTGTGCGTGCATATTTAATATGGAAGCAATTATGCCCCAGTGTTCCATAAAGGCAAATACTGGGGAGTACAAGAGGACAAACCGAGAACTGTGATGGGAATCAAGAGCAGTGCTTTTAATTCTATGCTTTTATGAGACGCAAAGCATTGTTATTAATCCAAATAAGTTCTTAAAGTCTTCATTTATCAGATTCTAACTTGACCTTGTTCTTTTAGTCTACCTTCAGGTTTGATATTTAATAATATCGTACTGCATTTCTGGCTGCTACTCAGTTGAACACTGGAAGCTACTTAACTGCCTCATTCTGAAGTGCTAACTCAAGTTGCTAAAGTGCAACGATGACAAGCTTTCCTTGCTGCATTTTTAAGTTCCCATGCATTTGATTCAAACACTCACAGTCCTTTTCCCAAGTTGAGGTGTCAGATTAGGGCACAAGCTCCACCCACATTCATATGAAATTCCTCTCTCTGAAATTTTTCCATGGCCATTAGTCTGTTTATTTTAAACCAATTAATGATGACTGTTAAAATAGCAGAGAAATGAGTTTCATTTGGCAGTGCCGAGCTTTTCTAAGCTAATATTACACAGGCCTCGACCATTTAGGTCCTTTGGACAATACTGTTCGGAATAGGTTACAGAGACTTCATTTTCTCCCTAGTTTTAAAAATAAAAAATCCTATTTGATGGGCCTAATCAGCCCAACAGCCAGGAATCAAGTTCTCTATAGCTATTGCTGTTCCAATACTGTGGCTGAGTATGTCTTCCTACAGATAGTACATTCACATTAATTAGAAGTCATTGTTATCTGTTACTTGTCTTCAAATGACTGATGGAAGATTAATGACAAATAGCAAATTCCAACCACAGCATCCCACTCCCCACAACCGCACCCCCCACCCGCCTCACCAACCCCTGCAAAGCCTAATGTTCTCTCTGACTCAAATGCCCTTTAAAAAACAGATTACTAAACGCCATGCAACGTGTGGATGTGTCATCTCTGCTTCTTTATGTGGCATACACTTTATTGGCCCATAAGAAAATGTAAAAGACTTGAACTCTAATGGCCATAAAACTGATAAATAATTACTGCATTAAACATGCCTATATTTAACTTAATTATTAATTAATTTAAAGAGAGGGAGAGGTTATAAAACTACTAATTAAACTATTCTGTAAAACTGAAGTGGATGATTGAGAACGTCTGAGGATTTACCAAATGATAAATCCCCAAATGGTTTTGTTGCTATCATCATTCTATTAATACACAGTATGCCAGCGGTCCTGGATGCAGTGCCACTCACAGTTAAGAGGATGTGACAAGCATGTAAAATACCAAGAATGAAGAACATAAAATTCAAAATGACAACAGCCTTGGAGATGATGTAAGTGTAGTCTGCCCATATGACAGATATCTACTTTAGCTCAGTGTTATTTCCAGAAGCCCTAATGCTCTTGGATATTATTGTCTTATTCATATTGTCAGCTATTGCAGCTTACCTCCATATTTTTTTAATTATCACAGCCAATGAAGCAGGGAGCAGAGCCTAAAATTGCATCATCTACATGCATTAGTACAATTTCTTGTGCAAATAGGACTTTCGCAGCTACTTATCCCAGACTAGAGTAATCAAGATTAATCTCCATAGTTATGACACGCACTGTTCTCCAAAGAACACACAGAACAATTGCTCAGGGCAAGCTTCATTAGTAAATCTGATAAAATTTGTAAAACTGATTATATTTCAAAACTTAGCAGCGGTATTAAATGTAATTTGGGAGCTTTCATTAAGGCAATTTGACTTGTAGCAAAAAATCAGCGCTGTAATCTTGTGAAAGATGAATACCCTAAACAGAGAGATTTTGGCAGATCAATTACTGCGTAGGCTTTCCACAAAAAATATTTAAAGGCTGCAAAAATCTGAAATTTAGATGAGTACTTTGGGCGTGATGCTCGTTGCCACCTCAACATAAATAATTCGTCCTACATCAAAAGCGAGCAGATGATGCGGAAAAATGTGTGTACACACCACTAAGGGAGGGGAGCCTCAGAATCCAATTTGTGTGGTCAACTTCCTCGAGGACCCTGCCAACAGGGCTACCACGACATTGCTAAGTTACATCTGTTTGTTGACTCAAGTGTTGGTGTATGATTTGGTAAATGAGAATGGAAGTATTGAAATTTGAATCATTTTGAAAAAGGGACACCAGATATACCATTTGAAAGATGCAAAACTGGCTGTCAGCATAAACCAGGCTGTATCCAGGAATAGGAGGGAGAATATTCTTTCGATCAGATTGCACAAAGCAATCTTCCAAACTGGAGCGGAAAATTTGGTCTTCACATGTAGCAACGTGAGATTCCAAGCTGACTGGGTGACACCAGTCGGTGATGCCAGAGTCAAAAGAGAGAGGCAGAGGGCAGTAAAGGTGGATGAGAAGATAGTTTTATGTTCTAATCTAACCTCAATGGCACATAATGAAGTAGACAGCACATACCTAAAAAAGAAATTGCTCCTTGCTGACCAAGTGGCCATCATTAAAGTGCTGTCTTCACACATATCCTTCAATTGTATAGACAAACTGCCTACAATTTTTCATGACTTGTTCCTGATTCGGCAGCCTTGTTGGCTCTGTAAAGTTGGTGGGTAATAGAAGTACCATGAATAGCGCAATACTGAGGAAGGTGTTTCCCTAAAACTGGAGATAAAGCATATTAGGTTAGAGAAAACTCCAATTGGAAAAAGGCAGCCACTCCACCAATCCTGCTCTGTCTGCAGGCAGTGTATCGGAGTCCAAGCTTTGTGTCTTCATGGGCCATATAGATGTGTAGTTACGGACTCCCAGAGGCAGTATCTAAATATTAAACCGATGTCCCCTAATGTTTAACCTGCTAATTTGCACTTATTATTGGCCCTAATAGATCTTGGTCTTCTGATTTATGACGAATACACAATGAGGTGGCAATATTATGAATAGCTCTGTCCAAACATTCAGGTGAATCAAATTCAAACAGGCCAAACCAGTGAATGGGAATGATAAGCGCAAGTGGAACAGAGTTGTTTGGGCTTTGGTAGCTAGACAGCCATAACTTGTGAACTACATACAACTCAGAGGCTGCAGTTCATTCTACCCCACCTATTTAATTCCACCTATTTTATTCCTTAAAGGAAAAGTCTATGTAAATACTTCTTTATCTATCAATCAATTAATTCAACGCAAACACAGAAAATGCTGGAAAAACTCAGCAGGTCTGGCAGCATCTGTGGAGAGAGAAACAGAGTTAACGTTTTAAGTCTGTACAACTCTTCTTCAGAGCTAAAGAGAATCAAACATTTATTTACTGGAACGCCTTCATAATTTTGGATGGAAATTAGCAGTGGAGAATCATAAGTGGATATGGTAAAAAAGAATGGCAGTGGCATTGCCGTCACACAGGCAAAATGGGCTGAATTACCTCTTGCTGCGATGTAACCTTTGTATGGTTCCATTCAGCCCCAGTCTGCTGCCCTCTGCAGGCAATAACCCCCTTCCATAATCAAGCAACACAAGGAATCATTGTAACCCGTGGTTGAATTGTCAAGGATTAAAGGTTGTTGGAGGAAAGAGAGACGGGGGTGGTGGGAAGGGGGTGGGGGGTGGGGGGGAGAGAGAGAGAGAGAGAGAAGAGGAAAACGAGAATGAATCACTTAAGATAGGAACTGTTTGATGAGCCCTGATTTCGATACAGTGGCCAATCAGGGAGAAGGAAGAGTATGCAAACTGGTATACTTTCTGTTTAGCAGGATCAAGACAGGAAAGATCAGAGAAACATTGACCATCGTAGCATCAAAATACTACGTCAAAAGAAAGATTCCAAGGAGGAGCTAAAGGATGGGAAGGTGGGAGAGGGATCATCAATCAGAGGATAATTGTTCTCTTGCATGCTAAGCAGGAGTGGGAAAGTCACCGGAACATCAGGACACAGGGGAGTAATTTGCAAGAATCATATGGAGCTCTAACCTTTCTCCATTGCAGTAGTAGTTGAAGTGGAATACAAGACATTTTCAAAATTCTAACTAATATTTCCCATGAAGTACAATATCTGACAACCTCAGTTTGGAGCTTAGATTTCCCAGTGTGTACATGATGTTTTTTTATTTGGATGTGAGTTGATTGGTGAGTGCTGTTTTGATACTCTCCTAATGATTGCTGTCACCAAGTTTCTTGTAGTTCCATCCTACCAGAATATAGGAGTTCAGCCTTTTCCTGATCAGGTAGAGGGATACCAAACCCAAACAGTGCTCCTTCAAACTCCTTTAGCTACTTTCCCCAGGCTAAATAGCAGATACAGGACAGACACGTTGAAAATAAACAATCAAGTATTGAAACAAGTACTTTTTCCTTCTCACCTGTTACAACAATGTTGCTCATACGATTGCCAATGTGTGTGTGGGATATTGTTCTCAATCAAACATTTCATGAAAGCATTGTTTTGCTCTCTGTTTCTCTTGTTCTCATACACTAAGCAATGTGATATCAGGAACGTAACCAGCCAATGACACCATTGCATCCACGATTAGCATCTCCTGCCAGAGACTAATCAAATTCCATAATATGGTCTTTACTGAGTTAGACAATCAAAGCCAGGCAGCAGTGGGATGGCTATTAATAGCATCAGTGGTCATGGGTGGGCAACTAAAATACCCATTCAGATTTTTGTTCTTATCCAACATCCAGGGGTCCCTGCTGTAAGCATATCAGGCAAGGATCAGTTTCGACATTGATAAAAGATCAAGCAGCCTGTTGACCTACTAAACTTTGGCTCACAAATGAGGACCAGCCACTTGAATGAGGGGCTATACCCCAGCATGAGTCAATGCAAAGGGAGAAAAGTTGGGTAAATACTTAGAAATGGGGATTGAAGATCTAAGAGTAAACATAACTTATCTCATACTCCACAGAACTAATAGTTCCAGTTTCTGTTCTTGTGTCAGCAGCATGGGTTCTATTTTACTGGGACTATGGAAACTACTGGAACTAGTCGGAGTTAAATAATGAGTTGTAAATTTTGAATAAGATTCTGGTGTTTGACTTGAGTACCTTCATGGATCAAGAGGTTTTTCACAGTTTCATCTGTTGAGTAGTTTTGCATAATGTTGCTTGCTTTTCACAGGAGATTGAGCAGGTTTGCCAGAGCTCATGCTAGGACAGGCTTATTGGTCTAGAAGCCTTTTCTTGTTTCATACTTTCTGATGTTTGTGTTTCTAATTTATAGACTCTATAAAGGAAATGACAAAGTCATTTTTTATTATTCACAATATGACTTTGTAACCAATTAATACCTGTGGTATGTGCTGATCTTATTAATATATAATAAAGATGGCAAGAAATAAAGCATTTATATATAAAATATATAAAACAAGGCTTTATATTTTCCAATAAAACATTTTCTTCCTATACATGCAAAGTAAATATAGAGTCATAGGTAAGTACAGGTCCAGAAAAGACTCTGCAGTCCATTTCAGCAATCCTAAAACTCATACCCCCTCAACCATCCACTCACTGAAATGTCCATCCAATTCTTCCTTAAATTTTTCTAGACTACCTATCTCCACATCTCCTTAGGCAGTCCATTCCAGGCCATCACCGTAAAATTTCTATAAAGTTTATGCATCTTTTCTCTTCTAAACTTGATCCTGCATCGTAACTCCTGTAAGCCCCGCTTTCCTCTTGTTTAATATAATTACAGTCAGCCTGAAAGGCAGTTAAAACCCCATACACATCAGATACACATCAATAAAAGGACTGCAATTATGTGGAAAAAAATAATTGAAAGATTGAAGCAAATTCTTGGGATTTTAATATCTGCATTAACCACTTGTACTTCTCATTTACAGTTGATTATAGGAGAATTATGTGCTAGATCCTTTATTCTCGGTGGAATATACAATTTGTACTTCTCTGTTTCCAGTGGTTTCGACTGAGCTGGTGACATTCTTGTGTGGCACAAATGCTGATCTTCATCCTTCTATCTGTATATCGTCTGTGCTGAGTATTTAGTCGTCCATAAACACATGAGGTCAGCATCTCTGCATAGCAATTTATTTTGCTGTGCTGTATCATGTCCCACAAAATGGGGGAAATAATTAACTATAAAAGAGCTAGAAAACAGCCCAGATGATTATATTTTCTCCATGACCCATTGCCAGAATTGAAAGCTCCTTCTTTGAAGACCTACCGGCAGAATGATTAGTGTGAACAAAACCCTGGCTTGATTTTGGAAGACTGTCCTCATTCTTCCAAATCTTGCCCTGCTAAATGCAGCAATAGTTGATGAGTTGAAATCAACCCTTATTTTTCAGCTTGATTCAAAGCTGCTGCCTCATAATTGTTGGCTCAGACATCAGATTTCACCACGAGGAAAGGCTGCCATCAACGCCCTCTTTATAATGCAACTGTAAACTTAGATTTGCTTCATGTTTTGTATTTTCCAATCAAAATGCACAGTGCCAATTAATGCCAAACTATTCAGAATTAACATGATTTTTTTTGTCAGCCTACAGTAAAATTGAATTCAGGCCTCTCTCTACAAATGAAACTAGTATAAATGCGCTCCAGTGACAGTAATCAGAATCTGCACAATAACATGTGCCCACCTGTGACTCACAAGTTACGTCACGGTTTGTACCTGTAATGGAAATATAATTCTGTTGGGGCTTTAATCATCTGTGCAAAATAATCATGAATCAAGAGTATAATTTAAATCATGATAGATAGAGCTTTAGCTTAAATTCATAAACTAGCCTTTCATCTTTCATTATTTTCAACTCATTTGATTTGCTCAGATAATTCAACGCAGGTATAGGTTTGACCTGTTGCATTTAGGGGAATGATAAATGCCTCCGAGTATTAACTGATTTCACGTTCATGTTTCGAGAAAACTATGAGCATTCTTTCCTTGATCAAATCTTCAGTTTCACGAGAGGAGAATCCTTTTTTTAAATTAAATGTTCGCGGATTTGAATATAAATACATATTTTTATGGAATTATTCAAGGCTTTGCACAGCTGCATATTGGTTATGATCCTGTTAGTAACCATTAATGTTTAAAGAGAAATCAGAACACCCAGGGAGTAACTGAAAAAAAAAAACCATGCCACAAGGTTTTGCATTTTTAAACAAAAACAAGATTTAATGTATATAAAGAGAAATTAAACAAAGCAAACACCGCTAACTTAATGCTTTAGCTTATAAAGACTTATTCTGTAAGCTGAGTTCTACTTTATATCCATCACCCCACACCACGCCACTGCAGCCCCCCCACCAACCCCTGCCGCCGCCCCACCAAGAGTCCCTTATATATTACAAGAATCTTGATGGTTCATTCACTTCTTCTGGGAACAATACAAAAGCATGCCACAGTCCTCCAGAATTCACTTTGATTTCTCCTTAGTTTTCCAGCTATTCTCCAAGGTACAAGGTTGATGGAAATCCTTCCATTAGCTTTTTAGCTAAGCAACCGTCCACTTTTTCTTTAAAGACCCCATGACTGTGGACTCTTCAGCTCCTTGTCTTGGCTTTGGACATGCATACGCTGCTTTTTAACAATCTGCTCCCACAACATCTGTACAGCTTTTTCCAAGCTAACTGTTCAAGCTGACTACTTTCTACCACAGGGTTAATTGCCTTTCACTATGAGGACCACTGTAGATTTCTTCCTCTAGCTTCAAGATAGGAAACTTGTCCAGTTTCCCCCCTCCTCCCCCACGAATTCCAAACAGAGCTCGAGCCCCCACCCACCTTCCATGGGGTGTTATGCCCACATGAGAAGGAGTGAACTGGCTCCCCTCTATTCAGCCTCTTTGGTTGGTCACACCAAAGGTTTAAGTTTATTTTTCACGTGGATATGAAGAAAATTGTTGCAACTGCGGGTTGACAAGCCCTGGGGTCCAGATGGATTTCACCTTAGGGATTTAAAAGAAGTGGCAAGCGAGATGATTGATGCATTGATTTTAATTTTCCAAAATTCCCTAGATTCGGGGAAGGTCCCATTAGATTGGAAAATAGTGAATATAACTCCTTTATTCAAAAAGGGAGGGAGACAGAAAGCAGGAAACTACAGGCCAGTTAACTTAACATCTTTCATAGGGAAAATGTTAGAAACTATTATTAAAGGTGTTATGACACAGCACTTAGAAAAATTCAAGGTAATCAGGCAGAATCAACATGGTTTTGTGAGTGGGAAATCATGTTTAACTAACTTTTTGGACTTCTTTGAAGAAATTACTTGCGCTGTGGATAAAGGGGAACTGATAAAGGGGAACTACTGTACTTAGACTTCCAGAAGGTTTTGATAAGGTGCGACATTAAAGGTTATTATGGAAAATAAAAGCTCATGGTGTTGGGGGGTAACATATTGGCATGGATAGAAGATTGGCTAGCTAACAGGAAACAGAGAGTAGGCATAAATGGGTTGTTTTCTGGTTCACAGGATGTAATGAATGGTGTGCCATAGAGATCAGTGCTGGGTCCTCAACTTTTTACAATTTATACAAATGAATTGAATGAAGGGACCAAAGGTTTGGTTGCTAAATTTGCTGATGACACAAAGAACTGAGGGAAAGTCAGTTGTGAAAGAGGACATAAGGAGACTACAAAGTGGTATAGATAGGTTAAGTGATTGGCCAAAAATTTGGCAAATGGAGTATAATTTGGGAAAATGTGAAATTGTCCATTTTGCAGGAAGAATAAAAAAGAAGCATATTATCTAAATGGTGAGAGATTGCAGAGCTCTGTGATTAAGAGGGAACCGGGTGTCCTAGTGCATGAATCACAACTGTTAGTATGCAGGTACAGCAAGTAATTAGGAAGGCTAATGGAATGTTATCGTTTATTGTGAGGGGAATTAAATATAAAAGTAGGGAGGTTATGCTTCAGTTATACGGGGCATTGTTGAGACCACATCTGGAGTACTGTGTACAGTATTGGTCTCCTTATTTAAGGAAGCATGTAAATGCGTTGGAAGCAGTTCAGAGAAGGTTTACTAGACTAATACCGGGAATGGGAGAGTTGTCTAATGAGGAAAGGTTGGACAGGTTAGGCTTGTATCAGCTCGAGTTTAGAAGAGTAAGAGGTGACTTTATTGAAACATATAAGATCCTGAGGGATCTTGACAGGGTGGATGTGGAAAGGATGTTTCTTTCTGTGGGAGAATCTAGAACAAGGGATCATGGTTTAAAAATAAGGGGTTGCCCATTTAAGACAGAGATGAGGAGAACTTCTCTCTCTCAGAGGGCCGTGAGTCTTTGGAACTCTCTTCCTCAAAAGGTGGTGGGAGCAGACCTTTGAATATATTTAAGTCAACGGTAGATAGATTATTGATAAACAAGGGAGTGAAAGTTTATCGGGGGTAGGCGGGAATGCGGAGTTGTGGTTAAAACCAAATCAATCGGATTTCAATGAATGGTAAAGCAGGCTTTAGGGGCCAAGTGGCCTACTCCTGCTCCTAATTCATATGTTTACATATTCATATGTTCGTAACACCTGGGAAATTAAAATTCGCCATTATATAAACATCACCCATTTCCTTTGCATCATGCCAGTATTCACTGGTGCATTTGAAGCCTTGGATATGGCCAGATAGAGTTTCTTTTATTGATCAAGAAAGCAAAATTGTGTTATAAACTACATGTTTTTGTTTGAACCGACCATTCATATCAATGGCGCCCTCTTCTTGGAGATGGCACTTGTACTGCGAGAGTTGCCCAGATGGCACTGGGCATACATTGTCAGTTGAGTCTTTACGCAATTTGCTGCATTTGGTATTCTGAGGGTCTGTTTCCCTGGGCAGGGTTTTTACCTTGTCGGGTGGGCCCGGGAGCAGTCGCAAAACCAACCGCCACCCACAATCGGGCCCTGACTGTAATTTCATGCTGGCTGGCCAACTGACGGCCAACACTGAGTGCTGCCAGGGTGGGGGCAGGTGGAGGGCGAGCGCTGAAGTCTGTGCATGTGTGGGGAGTGCGCGCACTGAAAGCTCCCTGAAGGCACAGAGCTGCCTCAGGGAGCTGAAGAATTTTGAAAACATAAATAAGTAAGTTTTAAAAAGTTAACAGGTTGGACAGGCAGCAAAAAAGGTGCATTGAATTATTACCTTAATGGCCTTAATATGCCTGTTAATTGTCGGCGGCATCCTGCCGAGTTCCGCGCACACCCACCCACTGAAATATCGTGGGAGTGTGCGATGACATAGGGACGTTCGCTGGATATAATCGCCCACGCCTGCTTGCTCAGCGAAAAATTCTGGCCCCTGTCTCTGACTATTGCTGGAATTTAATGTCAGTGACAGGGGCCTCGTCTGTTGCTATGAAACAGCAGTTAATGTGCGCCAGGCAGATCAAACCCACGAGGGAAACTTGATCACCCGGACACAATGGTTTTGCAATTTGCATTTTATTTCGAGATGCATGCCCCGAATTCAGTAGCAACAAGTCCACCAAGACCTTAGAGATTTTTTAGAAAACTAAATTAAACATTTATTAACAAAAGAAAAGATTTCAAGTGCATACATAGGTCTACAAATTACTACTATAATAACTCCTAAAACCCCTAATTAACCTAGCTTCCAGTTACACCCTCATTAAGGCAAAAGTAAAAAAAAAATAGATTTAAACAGACCCAGGCAAGTCAACACCAAACCCTGGACAATAGAATTCAAAGTGGCTTTTCCTTTCCCAGCTTCAGTTTCTGTAGACAGCAGGCTGGGGGCACAAATGCTGGAGGCTTTTCACACTTCTGGTAGATCTTACAATGCCTTCCCTGTCACATAGCCTCAATCCTTTTCCCTTTTAACATAAATTCCATTGTTCCCATATGTCTTTGGAACTCTACCTTTCTCAAAACATAAATCTTTTTATGGTGCTAATATTATCAGTAACCTTTGAGAAAAATAAACACACTGCTTGGCCTAGCTTCTCTGGCTAGGCGTAACATCCTAGCATCTCTTTGAAATTCAAACTACCCTGATTTATGCAAATTCTCCTCACTTCACGTTCTAAAATTTCAGCCGTGTTTACGTATTTAGCATTTCAGACCCAGCTTCTTTTGATGTGTCAAAGCCTCCAGACCAGCTTCTCCCATTCAATTAAATCACACACACACACACAAAAACTATCCAACCTCCACTATTAATCGACTTTTATAATAAATCACAATAATATTATGAAGACCATGAATATTCCTGAAATATATCCAGCTCCCAAAACAAAGAGCGCTATATGAATTACCATTTAGAGGCACTGCCATGAGGCTGGTGAACTTTGAATAATTTTAGCATAGCTCTTAACCTCACCGTAAAATACTGGCCTGGAAATGGGGTTGAAGCCAGTTTAAAGTCAATCACCCTGTACAACTTGGCCCTAGTAAAAGCCATCCAGAATCACTCTATGAGCTTGGACGATGGCCTGCATTACTCTAAGCATCCTCCTGAACTTGTCAGCGACCCCCTCAAACTGTGGAATGAGTAACTATTCACGATTTGGCATAAGAAAGGGATCAAAAAACTACAGGAACTTCACTAGATGGGCCAGATTAAGCCCTTTCAATGGTTAACTGGCATATTCCACACCACCCAGAATTCAATTACCTCCAGGACCCAGTGACTCCAAGTGTAGAATTTCCCACTATTTCACGATTCCTACAGTAGCCTGCCAAGGCAAGTGATTGAGTGCTTGTCTTCCGCCCAGAAGTTTTCAAGTTTAAGTCCAGAGGCTACCTCAGATTGGATTCCACTTCCCCTGTTCTGTTGGATGAGTTTTGCCAGTTTTCAGCCAGAGGCTAATTGGTTACAAAGGGACTCAGTATCAGCAGGGAAAGAAAGTGACATTGTCCAATTTGTGTAGACTGTGTCACTCCTCCTGTTCCTAATCACGGAGCACTAACAACTGACATTAAACAATAGTGTGTTGCCTGGATCACCCTCCTTCACCAATTAATGATGCTTGGCAAACAGCCTTAAGAAAGAGAAGCATAGGAGAGAAATGAACTGAGACTGGATTTGTTCTGTTATAGCATGGAATTTTAAATGTTGTTGCATTCCTTCAATGCTGGATTAAGCTATACTTTTCTACATCTTTGTTTTCAAAGTGGGTATTATGCAGGATTAAAGCATAACATGTATCTGATTAAGTGATTTTACAATGTAATGCTTTTCTGTCAGCCAACCTTCACTTTGTGAGTGTCAAGTCTAACCATATTTAGTTACAATTGTGAGTGTTGGATATTAACTCAAAGGTGAGAGAATGGGACTGGGTGGGAGTGGCTGCTGGTTTGAGGTCAGGAAGAATGGCTTCCCAGATTGAGAGGCTGATTGGCTATCAGGTGCCATACTGAGAGGCTGATTGGCTAGCAGATGCCATATTGAGAGGCTGATTGGCTATCAGGTGCCATATTGAGAGGCTGATTGGCCATCGGGTGGATAGGCCTTCTGCACCAGGCTACAATCATGTAGCAAAGAGTATTTGGGGAAGATCGGGGAAGTAGTATAGGGGAGGGGGAGGAAGATCAAAGTCTGGAGCCAATCCTGGAGCAGTGCAGTTAGGGGTAGCAGGAAGATTTCATTACAGAGACAAGGAAAGCTAGAGCAGGGGTTGATTAGGGTAAGAACTAGGTAACATTGGGGAGACTGTGTTGGGGGGGGGAGATGAGCAGGAGTTAGGCAATGTCCAATCATGGTGGAGGTGAGGTGTGGTGAAGGAGCTAAGCTGGATCCAGGAGCTAAGAGCAAAGGGACACTTTGCACCTGGATCCAGCAATACTCCCCCTCCTGGACCTAGAAAACTCGGGCAGCCAAGGCTAAATATGAAATGGCGGCCATACATGAGGCACATGGGCCCATTATAATATTTAAGTTAGCATCCTGCCCCTGTTCCACCCTGAGCTGGGTGGATTGGTGTCAGGATTCACACTTTTAACATTTTATCATTCCACCTGACCCAAACCCCATTCCCCCCCAACCTCATTCCTCCCCCAACCCCCGCACCCCCCACCACTCCCCCACCCCCACCTCCCTCCACCTTGTTTTTCAGCTTAAAACTCCCCCTAGCTTTGTGTTGTCCTTTGCATACAGATTGAAGATCCTGGTCTGTTTATGATGAAAAGTCACAGATGTACAGATATGGTATTCCCTGGAGTGGCACTGATTTCAATGCCTGGTATCAGTGCTGCGCATTCCATGAATTTTATTGAACTCTAATCTTACCGACACTGTCTTTTTAATTTAAAAGGAACTTAAGCTTTATGAGGTAATTATTTCTGTTATTTAATTACATGAATAATATATGTGATATTCACCAGTGTAATGTCCCATTATTTCAGCCAATGGTGGAAAATTCCACCCTACAATATCAAACACAATCCTCGGAATATCAATTGGCGGTGCAACAACTTGAGAGCAGCAGTGTAAATCCTTTTGAATTACATCGATCCCAGTTAAAAGCAATATGCATTTTGTTTTCTGTGATTCTGATTGGAAATAAATTTCTGGTGCAAGAGTAGCAGAAACCTCTAGCTACCAAAAGCAGGAGATAGTTCCCGAGTAATCTCCTCGAAATGCTGTTATTGTGAACACCCGGCTCTCTAATCCCCATCCCTTCCCCATAGCTCCCCATGTAGCATCAGCAGTTTGTGTCAGCAAAATGTAACTAGGAAAACACTGGTCTTTGGGTGGATTAAAGAAAAGAACTGAAGGTATAAAACTTTCTTCAACTACGGTTTGAAACCTTGGACGTAACATTTGTTTATTTTTTAAAATAAATTATTCTTTCATGAGGTGTGGGCGTCACCGGCAAGGTCTGCATTTGTTGCCCATCCCTAACTGCATAGTTAAGAGTCAACCACGTTGGAGCCAAATGTTGGCTGGACCAGGTAAGGATGGCAGATTTCGCCCCAGCCGCTCCACCTCCCCAGGACCCAAAGGATATTAGTGAATCAGATGGGTTTCTACGACAATCTGCGATAGCTGTCCTTGTCACCGTTACTGTAACTTTCAATTCCAGGTTTCATGAATTGAATTTAAATTCCACCAGATGCTGTGGTGGGATTTGGACCAATGTCCCCAGAGCCTTAGCCTGGGTCTCTGGAGCACTGGTCCAGTGACATTATCATTACGCCACCATCTCTCCTTAAGTTATTATCATTCATTTCCTGTGGCCACTGCTGACTTCCTATAAATTATTTATAATTGATAAATTGTTAGGACATCCAAAGCTAATGCCTTAGAAGTGCATCACTTGTTTTGATTTCCTTATTACATCCATGAACACAGTTGGTATGTGCCAAGCTCCCTTGTAACTGTAATACCAAGGATTTGTTTAATAAATGTTTTGGAGAAGCCTTGGCACTGTTGGTGCATGTTTCATGACTTGCGTCAGCAGCAGATGTACAGTTCTACAATCTTAAACACGACCTATATTATCGAGTGTATTCGCTAATGTCAAGAATGGTTCAAATAAATGCTTGTTTGTATCTGCAAGGTGTAATTATGGCATGCAGATTCTGTCTGCAAAGGAGCCTTATGGCCTCTGAGCGGACGTGTCTGTTTGCAAAGTTCTATGTTCACATGTCTGTCCAGATCCTGGACATAAACAGGGTTTAAGGAAATCCGCACCTTTGTGAGAACATACTTTGTTTCAATAGATTGTTCACAAATAAAATCCTGTGCCACGTTCTGAATTGGATGTTGCTGTGTAATACAGAAATCCAGCTTCTGGTGCTCTATAATCACCAGCAGGAAAATTGCATTCCTTATTCCCAATATTAATTCTGGGGAAAATTGACATCACCTGCATGTTACAACTGAAAGGTAAAGTGCAAGAATGCCAATTTTCAAATTATCACAACAATTTATATTACAGGAGAAAAGGATACTGATTGGTTGGCAATTACCCAGGGGCTTGGGGAGCCTATAGATCCCTGTTTCTTTCTCCATGGCAACGCCTTGGCCAATCAGAATCAACTTGCCAACCAAGCAGCACTCTTTTTTTTTCTGTAGTATAAATTGTTGCGATCATTTGAAATTTTGCATTCTTGCATTTGTCCTGATGAGTACAGGATGAAAAGCTTTAGCAACATGTCTCACTTTTCAGCAATATTGAAGTCCTGTGCTACCAAGCCACTGTTTGAAAGGTAAAACTTCCTCATGAGTTGTGATTTATTTCAGAAACACAAATGTCTAGCACATTTTATCTCCCAAAATGAACCAAAAATTCCATTGGCCAGCTGTAGAGGACAAACCACTTGTGCCAATTTTCTTAAAGTGCGTCGCATAACAAAGAAATCATGTCTGTTCTCCTGTTGTTAAAGAAAAAAACTGGAGTTACCATTTCTCTCATCACAGATCCTTACTTTTAACACCAACAGCAAAATTGCACTCAAACAAATTGTTGAATTTTATGTTTGAAATCAGTGGCATTTCTCTTTAAATAAATTACCCTTTGCAGATAAAATTGGCACTTAAGCACTGTAAAACTAGTGCTTTGTATTAATATTGGCATACTGCCCCCAACATAGATATTTGTTACAGAGTTCTGTTTTTGTGCTCACTTGTTCCGTCATTTAACGTAATGATTATGCAATCTTTACATTAAATGACAGCGTAACATTTTCCTGGTCAATGTGTCATGTTTGAATAGTACGAGCATTACTTTAGTGCTAAAACACAGTTTGGTTAAATGGCCCGCTCGTGCTGCGAAGGTTTAATCTTGAAGCTGTAAAAGTTAGGAAATGTTTCGCATCCTGAGCAGAATGGCTTCCTTCTTTGCCTTGCCTGCATTTTTCAATAGAGTACAAAGTAGGGATGCATCCAAACGAACCCTGTCCCCCAAATCTAATTAAAAATATAATAATTTACTAATCATTGGCTCACGTGATTTCCTGGATCAGTTTTGAGTGTCTGGGGGGGAGGAGGGGGTGGTGGTGTGGAGGGGTGGTGGTGGTGGTTGGGTGGGGGGGGGTGGTGGTGGTGGTGGTTGGGGAGGGGGGTGTGGTGGTGGTTGGTGGGGGGGGTGGTGGTGGTGGTTGGGGAGGGGGGGTGTGGTGGTGGTTGTGGGGGGGGTGGTGGTGGTGGTGGTGGGAGGGGCGGGGTGGTGGTGGGAGGGGCGGGGTGGTGGTGATGATGTGGGGGGGTGGTGGGGTGGGGGGGTGGTGGGGTGGTGGGGGGTGGGGGTGTGATGAGGGTGGTGGGGGTGGGGGGGTGTGGTGTGGGGGGGTGTGGTGTAGGGGGGTGTGGTGTGGTGGGAGGTGGGGGGTTGTGGTGGGAGGTGGGGGGTTGTGGTGGGAGGTGGGGGGGTGTGGTGGGAGGTGGGGGGGTGTGGTGGGAGGTGGGGGGGTGTGGTGGGAGGTGGGGGGTGTGGTGGGAGGTGGGGGGGGATGGGGGAGGTGGAGGGGGGATGGGGGAGGTGGGGGGGGGCTTGTGGGGATGTGGTGGGGGTGCGGTGGGGGGTGGAGGTGGTGGGGGTGTGGTGGGGGGTGGAGGTGGTCTGGGGGGTGGTGGTGGGGCATCGGCGGGGGGTGATGAGAGGATGGGGGTGAAGTTCGGGGTGGTTCGGGGTGGTGCGGGGTGGCGAAGTAATGGAATTCCTGAACCTGTGGCTGTTATGATGTGTGGGGCAAGCTTGATGAGCCAACTGATCATCAGCTCATCAGTTTTGTACGTTCGAGATGCCGTAAATAAAACAAGATATGGTGTGGAATCGTTATTAAACTGGACATGCGTAGATCTTTGTTAGGTAAGGGTGACCGAGGGATACGGAGTAAAGGTGGAGGTAAATGGTGCTGAGGTATAAATGAGCCATGATCCCCACACTGGAGACATGTAGTTCTGGTGCAAAAACAGATCAAAACCCAATTAGGAGGGAAACATCTGAGAAATTCCTCTCTGACTCCTTTTGGCAATGAAAACTAGTCCAGGAGATCACGTTGATCCTGGCTTATGTTGCCATGCACCTGTATGAGATGATCTCCGCCCTCACTAGAAAGAGGTGCGACTCTCATTTGGAGGCATACAGCATATTTACATTCACCATGTGAACCAGCAACTTCTTCCACAGGCCCACTCTTCTCTGGAGGATCAAGAGTTGTGTAGCATCCAGCCTAGTTCTGTTTTTATGAGAGTTTGTAAACGTGTCCTCTTACCTCCCCTATCCTTCCCATGCTTAAATAATTTGTCCACGTAAGCACAACCTCGCCCCTTCACGATTTCGTAAACCCAAGGGTGTGGCCATAATTTATGGCTTTGTTTTCATTGCAGACAATAAATCTGGAACTCGCTACAGGGAAGGGGAGAGAATGAATGATTTCAAACTTGAGGGAAATAAGCTTACAGGGATAGAGTGGGGGAATGGGACTGATTGGATTGCTTTACAGAGAGTCAGCATTGATGTGACCATACAAAGCGATGTGTCTAGCATTCTGGCATTGAACTACCTTTGGACGGGTATCGGGAAAAATTTGGACCAAATCGTTGTCATGGTTCCTTCATTCCCATCAATATTAAGAATCAAGTTCTTGAAAGTGTATACATTCTTTACTCGCTCCTTCCAACATTTTTCTTTGTGTTTTTTTAATGCTTATCAAGATAAAGCATTTCACTGGTCTCAAAGGGCAAAATGGAATACTTTTCCACTTTGAGTGTCCTGTGTCTACTTCAAGCATTCCCAGGTCAGGTATAGTAATAGTTTGGGTCAAATCAAAAGTAAAGCTGCTTCTTTGTCTCCACAATGTGCCTTTATCCTAACCACAGAAGTCCACCCCGTATGACCCCATTGCGAATTTTTCCATTTCCCACAGAAGCTAGCCTTGTGGCCTTTCTGAGTGAGGTTGCCAATTACAATTAGAGCAAATTACAGGCAGTTTTATGCCCTGGGATGGTGTCTACTAAAAGCTGAGCTGAACAGCCAGGATTATCTTGGATTCTTAAGAGCAGGAGAAAGATAAACTCCATCAGTGAGAATGAGATTTATACACAGATTCCACTCCCACATCCAGCCCACCCCCACCACTCCGCCACACTCAAAGACCAGTGTGTCAGTTAACAACACCATCCAGATCTTGCCATCACTTTCACGGCCATCCCTCCATTCGAAGCCTAGATTTTCCACATCAGCAAGATGATACTGAAACCTAACTTGTACCCGCCTGCAGTTTGTGGAATTAGCCTGTAATTTTATTCATGACGGCGAATGCCAAATGTCACTGAATTGGAGTGGACCATGTGAGGGGCGGGAGCTGGGTGGAAATTTACGTGCTTTAAAGGATTTAACAGGCTGCTGTAGCTTAAAGGTGACACCAAACCGACAGATGTTATGCAAACCGTGCTGGAAATTCTTAACTCAAATCGCGAGGGGCTCAGGCAGCTGAAAATGAGGCAGGTTAGATGCGATGATTGGAAGAGGGCCAGTGTCAGAGGAGTGGAAAATGTGGGGTTGGGGTGAAGCAGTGGAGAGGTTTTCAGAGGTTGGGAGAGATAAGGCCATGGAAAGATTTAAACAAAAGGAAGAATATTTTAAATGGTGGCCAGTGAGGAGGAAGAGGGGTTAAGTCCAGCTGTGGCTCAGTGGAAACCCTCTTGGCTCCAAGTCATAAAGTTGTGAGTTCAAGGTCCACTCAAAGGACTATAGCACAACATTTAAACTGATGCTCAGTGCAGGATTGAAGGAGAGGTTAAATCAAGGACTTGTCTGCTCTCTTGGGTGGGTCAAATCTCATAGCACTAGTTGAAGAAGCAGGTCTGGTGGCCTGGCCAACTTCTATCCTTCAACCAACATCACTAAGATAGGATATTTGGTCATGATCACATTGCTGTTTGTAGAGTTTGCTGTGTGCAAATTGGCTGCCTCACTTCCTGCTTTACAATAGTGACTACTTTCAAAAATGCTCCATTGGTTGTAAAGGACTTTGGGGCATCCTGAGGTTATGAACAGTGCTATATACATACAAGTCTTTATTTTATCAGATGCAGGGAGCCCTGGAGTACAGAACAACATGCCTATTTCGAAAGGAGTGAGCTATAAGCTACCCCTCAACAGTGGAAAGTGATCGGTTGCAAAGTAGGCAGCGACTGCAAAAATGAACCAAGATGATGCAAAAATATCTCAGCATCTGTATGTGTATATGCTAGTCCTTTCAACTTAATTGTGCAACTAGCAACTCTGGATGCCAGTTTTATAGTGCCGTAACAATGACCCCACTTAAGTGACAAAAACTAGGATGTAAAATTGCATCATCACTGCTTTGTTTATATTGTGCCCACAATCCTGCCAGCCACTAGAAATTGCAGCAAAAATGGAAGACGAGGAAAAGGAGATTAAATGTCAGAGTCTCTTCCCCTAATTTCTGTCCTGCCTACCCAGTTAGCAGCACAACATGAGTGACTGGAACTCTGGACCCTTCATTGGCAGAAAGGATATGAAAACAGAGCCAAAAGAGAATAAACCTACCCTTCAGTGTCTATCAAGCATCTCAAGGTTCAGATGATATCGATAAACTTCTTAAGTTTCAGGCTTGTGCTTTGTCATGTTAACTAAACCAAATCAATGGGTTCCCATCTTGTAACACTGTGTTATGTTACTTGGAAGGCTGTAATTATCAGGAGCACCATTAGATGTCAGTGACCTGGGTGGAAAGAAAAACACACATCATTGAGGTTAAAAGGAACCATATGCAATTCTTACTATGAAGGATTGTAGCAGCACAGAAGCTATATGTGCATTACACAGAGGCAGAGCATAGGTTCTGACCCATGATCCAGTATACTGTAAATTCCCAATCCTGTATAAACTGTCAGCGGGAACTAGCAAGTGACAAATAGTAACCTCCTCATCAAGGATGCACTGGGAAGCAGGAAAGAACTTGTGTTCCCGCCCATCATGGTGGGTTGCCATTCCCACCGAGGCCGGTGTGAAACTGTTTAGCGTCCCATTCATGGGACGCAGATGACGGCCGGACCAGAACCGATTCCTCACCGCCCCGTTTCCCCCACCCCTCACCGTCTGGTTATCCGTGCCACCAGCGGGGTATCAGGCCAATCCAGAACATGTCTGGACCGGTGTAGCGTGGGGGTGTCGGGACTTACCTGAAGGGGGCCTGGGGCAGCCTGCGGAGATGGGGATGGAGGCCCTCCTGTGACTGTGGGCCCTGGAGCACCATATGCAGCAGTGGCTGGGTGGAGCATCCACCGGGTGCATCTTCCATCATCAGGAGCTTTCAGGGGGTGGATCTTTACCTTCAACAGTGGGTCAGCTGATGTCCAGGCGTCTTTTAAATATAGCGCCTGGTTGTGATGGTGGGGTGCGGATCATCCAGCCCGTGCACTGCGCAAAACATTGGGAAGCTCCTGTTGCGTAATTAATTAGCCAGCATCCTGGGATACGGCGCAAATTCCCACCAGCCTCCGCGGCAGGAAACTCTCCCCGTCCCCGCCCCCACCATGGGACTTGGTCCCGGAATGGAAAACTCTGCCATCAGGCCAAAATTTTCGCAATGGCAGAAATACTCTATGCCTTAGGCAAAATGTGGCCGGTGGCCTGATTCCAGAGGTCCTGCCCCTAAACCCGGCATCCACCATTTTCACAGGGGGTATAGGGGGCGGGTTGTATTTTGTTCACAGAGGCAGCTGCACATGTAAAAATGCTGCTGCCTTCAAACAGATGCAATTTTTGTTAGTGTGATGTGCAAAACACGACTCATGGGCTTTAGACACTTGAGCCTACGAGCTAAAGGAGGTGATGGTGTAGTGGTATTGTCACTGGACTAGTAATCCAGGGACAGAGAGTAATGACTCTGGGGACCTGGGTTCAAATCCTGCTGCGGCAGAGGGAGGAATTCAAATTCAATAAAAATCTGGAATTAAAAGCCTAATGATGACCATGAAACCATTGTCGATTGTTGTAAAAGCCCATCTGGTTCAGAGGGGAAGATGGTGGTGTTGCTGCTTCAGGCTTGGAGTCTGTGGCAGGTGCTAATGGAGCAGCCAGGGCTTCAAGCAATGACCCTTACCACCAGGGCAACTGGGCCACAGAATAAGAATGTTGAGGAAGGGTTAGACACTTCCACCTACAAGAACACGCAGCACCATGATTACACTCCACTAACCTTTGTAGATCTGGATGTGGAGATGGCAAAATACAGGTTTCCTCAGCTCTCCTCAGGAAGGATGTCTCCTCATCACTAAATCCTTCAGCTGGTGCCTCAAGCAGGCAACAATATGTACAGAACACAAGATAGAGCTAAACTTAAATAAAAATCACATGTTGAAAAATCTGTTTAATATCTACCAAAAAAAAATGCCCTTTAGGGAATGAATTCTGCTGTCCTTACCTAGTCTGGCTTATGTGTGACTCCAGATCCACAGCAATGTGGTTGACTCTTAAATGCCCTCTGAACTAGGGATGGGTAATACATGCTGGCCAGTAACACCCACATCCCATGAACGAATAAAGACAAGTTATTTGGAGAGGTAAGTTGTTCTCTTGGAGAGGTCCAGATCCCCCTGGAGAGGTAAAGTGCCCTTTGGGAGAGGTAAGGTGGCCCTTTGGGATTGTTAAAATTAGACATGAATGTGGGTAAAAAGTGGATAAACTCAGTGGAACTGTCAAGGCATTTAAATCCCCAATGTCTTTAACTTTTTTTGAAAAAACACTGCTGTTGAAAAAGATTGGCGCTTACAATTTCACTAGCTGTCTGTTGCCATAAGCTTGAGGACTATCAATATAGGATTAGTGCTGCATGACTGATTCCACAAGCTATCATTATTACGGGTGGGGGATTGCGCAGGGGGCGGTGGTGGATGGGTGTTGCTGTAAGCTCACAGTTTGATTGACAGTTCCAAGTGGTTATTAAGCCCCACTGAAATTGGTCCCTCCTCCAATGAAGTATTTCAACTCAAGATTGCTCCTTGTCCTTTTCCTTAAATAACCTAAATTTTATGATATGATAATCATAGCCACTTGACCCACTTGATCCATCATTCCCCCAGAAGCCTCAGTCCATCCTTTTTCATTCTGCCAGAAACAATCTGATCTAGAAAATTCTCCTGAATGAACTTCAGAAGCTCTTAACCCTCTCTGCTCTTTACATTATTACTATCAATATTAGGTTATACAACGGCTGGGATTTTAGGGGTGAGGGAGGGGCAGAACATCAAGTGGGATGGCAGGGGTTTGGCTGCCCATTGACTTCCTGCTGGTATTTTACCCTCCCACCCTTATGCCATGTGTAACCCTTAAGTGGCTAATTATGGGCCCTAAAGGCCTCTTCCTGCTGCCTCTGGTATTTTACCTGCAGCAAGTGTGCTCTTCGCCAGAGACCCTTCGAGTTGATTGGCCTCAGCAAGCCCACCGACTCGCTTTAATTTCGGGACCTCCTCCATTGTGGCTGCACTGGGTCTGCTGCAGTCCCAGCAGTGGCCACTCCTCCCTGTGGCACTGCTGGGACTCGAGCTATCAGCCCTCCAATTGTCCAGCAACTCTTGGAGGTGGGGCAATTAAGGGAGAGGGGTTTCCTCTGACTTTCCAGTTGGCGGACAGGGCTATTACTGCCCCATGAAAATCCGGCCAATGTCTCCCATTATCACTACACTGATGTTTGTGCACCTCTCTGTGATTTCCCCCACAGAACTTTGCTCCTCTATATCTTTCCCATTATTTGGTGGCCTCTAGAATACACCTCAAATGTTTCTTAACTCTAATCAAATAGATTCTGTCCTTGACCCCACCTGAACATCATCTCTCTTCAGAACTATAACATGCTCCTTAATCAATCCTGCTACCCCTCCTCCTTTTTTTCCTTCCCTATCTACACTAAACACCATGCATCCAGGAATATTTAGCACTCTTTTTTGAGTCACAACATCAAACTCTCATGTGGTTATCTGCACCTGCAGCTCACCATCCTTATTTCCCACAATTTGTGCATTTACATACATGCAATGTAAATCGAATTTAGACCGAGTTACATCCCCACTTGGACTGACCCCACCTAATACCGTACTAATTCTTACTCTAGTGCTTCTGTCTCTTCCATAATTCTTCATGCACCTTGCTTTTCCTTTCTACTGTTATCTCCTGGTTCCCACCCTCCTACTAAGTTAGTTTAAACCCTCCCCAACAGCACTAGCAAGGACATTGGTCCCAAATCTGTTTAGGCCCAAGCAGTCTGACCTGTACATGTCCCACTGCCCCCAGAACCAGTCGAAACAAAATCTAAATATATCGGGAAAAAATAAAAATATCAACTTTTTTCATTGATTGTTAGATTTTGAAACCTTAGATCTAAAAGCCTCATACACTACAAATTAGGATTCGAATTAACTCTGCTGGGACAGTTGTAATGTAAACTGTTCACATCAGTGTCAAAGTGTCATGAAAACCTCATCTCCCTGACTGTGTCCTATAATAGTATCACAGCACAGTATAAATATGCATCATTGTTGACACTGGTGTCCAATCTACAAGTGGGCTATTTACTTTCAGGCAACAAGAGATGCCAGCATAATGTTATGACGATGCCATTGTACCTCCCCTATGCTGCACATCTGTGGCAATGGATTCTTGAAGTTTGGGGACTTGTCATAACTTAAATGCTACGGAGCTGATCATGGTAGCTCCCACCAGATATACTCCATTTAAGATGGCCAACACTGGAGGCCACCAAGGCTGGACACCTTGGCAACGCCCGCCGGGTGATGTCAACTCACACGGGCACAGGCCCAGGCTCCTGCCGGTGCTTTGCTGAAGGAAGTGGTGAAGTAAAGTGAAGAAGTGAAGTCAAAGTCAAAGTATGGGATGTGAAGCCACTGGTACTGGACCATGGCCAGGCTGGCTAAAAACTGGACTGTCGGGTACAAAGCTGGACACCTGACCACCCTAACTCCATTTGTGATTGAAGCCATCGACGTGACTTCCAGGTAGCGCTGACTCAGAGAGGCTGACCCTGTTCAAGTTGTGCAATCTTATCCTACACTCCACGCCGGTTTTAATGCAAATGTGAGCATGCTACTGAGTCACCAGCTGATACACATTAGAACCCAATACTTCCCTCAAACACCTGCAGTCATTCTGGCTGCGAACTGAACTTTCTTTTTGGTTGGATTGAAATAATAAAAGGCGGGAGTGGGGGGTGGGGTCGGGGGGGTGGGGGAGAAGGAATTCCAGAAGGGCCTTGGGTAATAAAGCAAATTGAACGCTTCCTGGTCAGAGCATAGTGGGAGCTCATTTGCAATGCGTGCCTGCATAACTTAGGCGGAACAGAAACTGTGCCTGTTACCTGGCAACTGGCCCATTCTCTTGACTCCAGCTCTAGCTGAAAGCTAATGCTGGTCATCCAACAAATTTGCAGTGGAACTAACAGACAGAAGCTTTACTTAATCTTGTTAGCATGATGAGGCAATATCCAAACATCACGGAGGATCAAATCATCTTGGGGTTATTAGTAGGGCTAGGATAACAATCTGAGGTGGATTATAAAACAGGCTATCTTTCACTGACCGCTGTCAGCAACCTTGTCCCTGTTGAAAGCTCTGCTGTTTCTTTCTCTCAAAAAAAAAATAATTCTCTCCTGCTTTCCCCAAATGCATTCACAGTAGAGCTGTGATGTGGAATGACAGCAGGAACAGTTCCATCCAGCCAGCCCATATATCTGTGCGGATAGAGAGAGAGAGAGGCTGCTTTGATGGTTCCCCAGTGGATGTAATTGCCCTCATTATTGCCCATTTACATTTCATCACCCGATTATCACAAAAGCCTCATTACTGTTGATAAGAATGGCTGCTGATTTAACTGCTAAACTGCTCGTCCCTGGGTTTCTATCTCTCGTCAGGCCCTGAAAGCACGTGCCCAGGCTCACGGGAGATGTAAAGGGAGAAGAAAGGCCGCTCTCAGATTTGATTAAAGGCTGTGATTCAAATCGATATTTAATAAAAGCAGCTCCCGCCGTAATACATGCGTGCCAAGTCCCCAGGTGGGCGGTGTTGTGTTGCACTGTGGTCTGAAGACTTCCAGCATGCCGTGTAACACAGAGCCGGTCTGACACCTGTGTCCCTCAGCAGACCTGCTCAAGAGGTAGAGCCCGTGGACAAACCTGATGGGTTTCCAAATGGATTAAGTACTTGCCCGGAGCCTGTGATGAATACGTCAGGCAGCGTCAGTGAAAGCAAAGATGACGGGATGCCCTGACAGACCCGGGATATCGTAGCCCCCTACAGGCTGAAATGCTGCTCCGCTCACAGCAATCAAGTAACGGGTCAGAGCATTGGGCATGCACAAGGTGGGGAAAAAGACACTGAATTGAGGCCTCATAATGCTGTTTAGGGAGAAAATAGAGAAGGACATTGTAGTATAAGGGTCCTGCACATATAGGGTTAATGTGGGTCTGAGTGCAGCGCCACCCACTCAGTGATGTAAGAAAACATAGGACCCGCACCTAGGGGTCAGCACAGTGTTGGACAGAGCTGTGTGTACAAGCAAGTGTGGAGACAGTTCTTAGCTTAAATCCTTTACTGTATGCATGTACATAATTCTTGTGGTTAATAAACACATACAGCTAACCTAGTTAAGACAACAAAGACTTTATTAAGACCTACTGAATGATAACCAGCACCCTACAACATGGTTACAACAAATGGAAAGACCCAAAACCTTGCAAAAAATGCAGAGAAAAACTATAAAATCCTGCAAGACTAAAGAAATGTTCAAAGAAGCATTCTGACCTGAAGAAAAGCTTGAGAAGCAGACGCACAGAGGAAAATCGCCAGAGGAAAGCTCCAAAGAAAGGCTTGGAAGCTGAAGGCAGAGGTTTCAAATTCCTCACTGCAGCAGGAGACCCCATAAGATCTCTTGGAAGTCCGGCTTCAATTCCCAGAGTGCAGAGTCTGCAGACCTAGCAGGGGTGAGCTAAAACTTTTAAATTCCAGGATTATCCCAGCCCTGAGTTCAGTGGTCAGAAATTGCCATTTAAAAACTCCGTCAGAAAATCCAGATTCCCTGAGATGGCGCCTGAATACGTGGCATATGTGCTGGCTCTGAAAAGGCGAAATGTTGGAAGAATTGCGACTAAAGAATCAGCTTTCAAGATCAGAAAAGGCCAGGAGTCGATGCTTTTGTGACCCTAAAGCGTAGCGCTGAAACGGAGACGTCTGCAGCTAGTCAATCCAAGCAGCCATCGTTTAAAATATTTTCCAAGGCTAAGTGCAAATGCCTTTGCACCGGGACCCTGCCAAAAACCGGCAAGTGCGGGAAAACACTTTGTCTTCAAAGGAACGCCGGCACCATCTTGAATTTCAGCAAATTCTTAAAGCTGAACCTACATGTCAAAATTTTTAAACCTTGGATGAAAAACTCCAATCTTCCGGATTAATTTGGACTTATCCAAGGTCCAGGCCCATCACATAACTGGGGCCATTGGCGGAAAATATTCCTTAGATGGAGGATAATTTCCGGTCCGGATAAAAAGACTGAAGCTCAATAAGTTAACATGTTGCTTTGTTTCAGTAGGCCCAATAGTGACGACACTATCGCCAGACAAGGAATCAATGAATCATCTGCTAAATTTGAAGAAGCGCTAAAATCATTCGGTGTTTATTTTAACCTAAGAAGCAACAAAATCCTCCAAAGGGCTAAGTTTACTAAGCGTGTCCGGCAGCCAGGAGAACCTGTCGACTCTTTCATTAATGATCTGCGCAGGACAGCTGAAGGCTGCGAATACAGAGACCTAAAACCTGGATTTATCAGGGCTAGAATAGCTGTAGAGGTAATGGCCAACATCCTTCCAGGTGGGCTGCAAGCAAGGGAGACCTAACCCTTGAGAAAGCCATCCAGATTGCCAGACGGTCTGAACTCCATGTGTAGCACAGGCCCATTTTAAGAGGAGAAAGTGAACCATAGTGCAGAGGAAACCTCGCAATCCGGTTAGTCGAACGGCACAGAAACAGGGGCCGGGATTTTCCATGCCCGCCGATGTCGGGCGTGTTCGGTGGCGGGAGCGGACAATATGGCGAGAAGGCCACAAACCGGTTTCACGACGCGTGCGAAATCAGTTTGTGATCGTCCGTTCTGCCTGCCAATGACGGGGCTGCGTTTCCCGCCACCGCACATCGGGAACCTCATTGTAATACATCAGCGTATCATTAAAAGGCCAGGCCGCCGGAATCGACCCCGCCCCCCCCCACCACCGCCCCCACCGTCCCCGGCTGGACCATCCGCCCATCGCACTGACGTGCTTCACAACGGAATATAAAACGCATGCACTTGGCGGGCTACACTTTGAGGGGGACCCTGAGGTGAGTACACAGTAATGTTACGGAGCGCTTGCCCAGGTCGCCTGTTGGACTTCAAGGGTGTGGCGCGTTAGGGGGGGGTGTTGCTAAGGGCTGCCCTGTGGTTGAAGCAACTTGGGTGGCGGGGGGGTTGCTAAGGGCTGCCCTGCGGTTGACGGTAGCGCATAAGCAGGTGTAAAGTGGCGAAGGGCGGTGCAAGCGAAGGGGCCACACATTAAGGACGCCTTGTATAAAGTGACCATTCTTCTGCAGCTGAGACAGTTCAGGCCCAGCCACAGTGACATGATTGGAGCCAGGACTGTAGCTTCTCTGCCCACTCAAGCAACGCAGAGGCATCAAAGTACCACCAAGTGTTCCAGATCTTTTCATCCCTCGGGCACAGACTGCAAAGTAATGAGCATTTTAGTGGAGTGCAGAACAGTTGGACAGCTGGGCACATGTTGTCCAATCCCCTTGCTAAAGCTGGCCCTGGAGCAGTCACTGGTGGAGGTGCTCACAGCCCCTTGCAATGTCATCATTCTTGTATGGACCACTCTCCCCCATGGTTCAAGCTAACAGTGCAGCCTTGCAGTGTGGGTTAGGAGAATGTCTGTGCCTGAGCTGAGAGCACAGCATGCAGTCCAATGGGCAAAGCTGCTGCCAATCAGTTGTGTGGAGTGGGGCGGAGGTGGGTGGAGTTTCGGGCAGCCATGCAGCGCACTAATCACTGGCCATCCAAGTGGTGGCCAGCACTCTCCGGGATGCGTTAAGGGGGCTTCAGAATTAACCAAGACAGGTTGTTCGTACACCCATGTTAACCCACGCATCTCTCTTTCGTCCTGCAGGATGAGTACATCAGGATTATGCAGCCTGGTGACCTAGCTGTATGCCTCGTGGCATACAGAGAGTGAAGACGACGGAGAAGAGGCTCATCATCTGACTCAGGCTCAGCAGATTTCTGGTCTCCAGCAGTCCTCCGAGTGCCGGATCCCTGGGAAGTCCCTACCTCCACCTGCTGTGGATCAGACAGTGTGATGTGCTCACCACATTGCGATCCCGAGGCTACTCTAGAACTAGGTCCCACCGAGGTGTGTGTCTCTGCGCTGGTGGAGGGTGTGGGTGAGGGCTGTGACGGGACTTCAGGGAGGGTGACTCCAGATTCCTCTTCAGAGGTTTCTTCAGGGCTTGACTGGGGGCCCTGGGTCATGGACTCTGTCGGCTGTTTCCCAGATGTGCCTGCGGAAGCAAGGGGAGATAATTGGTGCATGGCAGTGGCCTGTGAATGAGGACACATCACTCACAGCATGGTTGTCTGATGGATGTTGCACTGCTGGATCCTCACTTGGTAGAGCAGCGCCAACCTCACTGTCAGCACAGGACCGGTCCAGATCCTCACTGGCCAGCTGGATGGTTCTGTTTTCAAAGTCCGTGAGGACAGTGATTGCAGACCTTCCTCCACCGGTCTGCAACCTCTCCTTCTAGTTGTGTGCCAGCTTGTCCTGCATGAATGCAGGTGGAGAGAGTGTAAGCAGGACACCTGCTAGGCCAGATGATAAGTATGCCCGGCCTGTGTGGGTGGTGAGTGGGTCCCATGGACAGGATGAGGACAACAACGGTGAGTGTGAGAGAGTGAATGGTGATGTCCATTGAACTGGCAGTGAGTGAGGGCCCTGTGGATGTGTGATGGGTTAGTGAGTGTGTGAGTTCAGAGTGATGGAAAGAGTGGAATGGAGGAGATCATTCATCCTCTTGTGGCACTGAGTGGTTGTCCTCTTTTGGCGCTTACCACCCCAGCCATCGCCTCCCAAGCCTGGTTGGTCACGCTGCTGCCCGTCCTGCAGCCAGAGTGGGGGTAGTGGACATCGCAGGGGGCCTCCACGGCGTCCAAAAGGCATCCATATCGTGTAATTAAAACTCGTGGCTGCAGTCTTTTTGCCTTTTGTGGATGTCTTCCCTGTACTAGCTCTGGGCTGGAAGCACTGAGATGTGTGCACGCGGCCGGACTTTATATATGGCACCCGGCGTGATGAAGCGGTGAGATGATGGCATGACAGGCGAATCAGAGCCCGCCCGCCATGGAAACAGCGTGTTTCCCGGGAATGCATAATTAATGTGGCAGGTTTGGGATGATCCGGCGTGAATAGCCGCCATTGCGGCCGGTGGGTAAAGCATTGTTTAACCTGCCCGCTACCGCACTTACTGCAAATCTGGGATGATTCTGCTCAGGAACGCTCCAGGCCAAGGGAAACAATACCCTAACTGACTAGTAGAGCGACCACGCCAGTGCTATGGAGCAAAGCGCCCCAATAGACGTGATCAATGTCCTGCAATAAATGCTTTCAATGTAACAGAATTGGACACTTGGGAAAACTGTGCAAGGCCAAAACATCCAAATGCGGAGATCACCCAAAGATGATTCCTGAGGCCGAGACTGCACACCAAGAAGACACATAACCATGCGTCTTGGGTGAGGCCAAAGAACATGGATTTTTATATTGGAATGTGGACATTTCGTTTCCATAACCAGTCTTTTCCTCTCTTGAGCAGAGATGTCTGTGTAGCTCTGAATCTCCTCAAAATGGCAGAAGATGTCAAGACAACCACTGTTGTAAATTATACAGAACTGCAGGTCCCTAAGAGCCCAAACAAGAAAGAATACCCTGGCTGGGAATCCAGCTCTGAACTGTCTTCTCTCTTTGCAAAGCAAATTTGTTCATTATCGTTACAGGTGCCGCAAAGCCCTCATTGGTCAGACCAGCCAACCACTCAGATGGATACCATAACGCCTCCAGTGGACGATAGACAAGAGGGCAACCACCAACCAGAAGAGCCTCAACCTCTGGCTACAATGACTGGTGATGGGGTCAACACTGCAGCCTCAGATCAAACACTATAACTCCCATAACAGCCAGCAAGACCGTCCCACAGATGATGCTGGAACCAAATAGCAGCCGTCCATTGCTGACAGCACATTCCCCAGCCAAACGCAAAGGTGAGTTTACTGAAAAAAGACCCATCCTCATAACAGGAATGGCCATCTTCTATCACAGAGGACATCATGATGAGCCACACAGTGAAAGAAGAAGAGGGAAAAAAAACAACACGGAGACGAGTACAATGTTTGTCCGCCTGGCAAGAAATGGGATAGAACAACAACCACCTATCACCACAACAGCCGAATCGACAAAGAGTGGTTCAATACCAAGGAATGGAAAATGAGGATGAAAAGATGCCCAGATGCTAGAATAATCTCCAAATCAGCAGAGTTTACCTGCAACGACAGAGCCTAGAACTCCTCCGACAGTGCTGAGAATAGGATAAGGCAGGATAATATGGCCTCCAGGCCACCTGAACCTATGAACTCAGAGACTTGAAGTGGGGAGGTGGGATAGTAATAATGATGTAAATACATGGGGTAAACTAGAATGACCCGAAATACATTGGATAAAGACTTGAGGGAACGTGTAGGATAAGGGTCTGGCACATACAGGGTTAATGTGGGACTGAGTACAGTACCACCCACACAGTGATGTAAGAGAACACATGACCTGCACCTAGGGGCCAATTTAGTGTTGGACAGAGGTAGTGCACAAGCAAGCATTGGAAACAACTCCTAGTGTGAACCCTTTGCTTAATATGTACAATTTTTGTGGTTAATAAATATATACAGTTAACCTACTTAAGACAACAAAGACTTCATTAAGGCCTACCAAACAATAACCAACACCCTGCGACAGACTACATAATTACCAGATGTTAGATAAGACAAGGCTGAGAGATGATCTAGTAGAGAACTCTTTAAAATTATCAAGAGTTTCCATAAGGTAGGCATAGAGAAAATATTTCCACTTGTGCAGGAATCCAAAACTAGCAGTCGTAAATATTAGAGAGTCACTAATAAATCCAATAAGGAACTCAGGAGAAAACATCTTTACCCCAAAAGTAATTAGAATGTGGGTCTTGCTACCACATGGAGTAATTGAGGTGAATAGCATTGAAGCACATCAGGGGAAGCTTGATAAGTACATGAGGTAGAAAGAAACAGAAGAATATGTAGATAGGATGAGATGAAGAGGAGTGCGAAGAGACTCAATTTGAACATAGACACTGACATAGCCCAGTTAAGCCGAATGGTCAGTTTCTGTGCTGAAATTTTAATTTAATTGGATGTAATATTGGAAATATCGCCTCATTTTCAAGTTTGGAAATAAGATATCTCTGAGCAAGGGAAAGAAATTGAGAATATTGTGTGACCATTGAAAAAAATGCAGTAGTGGAAGGGTTAATGGAGTCTAGCTATCGGGCTTGAAATGTTCACATTATCCATCTGGATTGGAGCTTCCTCAGCAATTAAAGCTGAGAGGTTCAGTGCCGCAACTCGGTCACCAATCAGATTACTCCACACAGGCTCAGATGTTAGCTCTTCCATGACTGACTCCTGCAGACCCCTCCACCCGAATTTCTTAATTACGGTAGGCCCCTTTAATTTAGATTCGAAGATCGCGGCACTACTTACTGCCTGCCTGTGAAGCAGAAACCATTTAATTCTCTCCAGGAACTTTCTTCCTGGAAAGAAATACCAAACCTCAGGAATTGCTGACCAGTATATGAAGAGGGGGAGGGTTCATTAACCCTTATCCTGCCAAATAAATCAACAGGCTCAATGTAGGTGAGCCCATAAATACTGTGACTAATACTTTCAAGTTTCAGATAATCTTTAGGAGTTTTGCTTCTTATAGAACCTTGCAACCCTATAGCACACACAGGAGCCATTAAGCCCATTTTGTCTGTGCCGTCTCTTATTATTATTCCCTCCCTCCTCTTCGTCCTCCATAGTCCTGCAATTTCCTCCTTTTGAAGTATTTAACCAATTCCCTTTTGAAAGTTAATATTGAATCTGCTTCCACCTCCCTTTCAGGCAGCGCATTCTAGATCGTAACTGTGTTAAAAAGAAACCTCTCCTCATCTCACCCCGGGCTCTGTTGCTAATTTCCTCAAAACTGTGTGCTATGGTTGCCTCCCTTTTTTTCCCCCTCTATTAAAGCCCTTCATGATTTTTAACACCTCTATTCAATCTCCCCTTAATCCTCTCTGCTCTGAAGGGAACAACCTGAGTTTCTCTGCATGATTAAAACCCCTCAGCTCAGCAACCATTCTAATACAGAGACCGGGATTTTCCAGCCCTGTCACAGGTGGGACCCGCCGTGGGCGAGGTGGCGCCCCAGCCAGAAGCCCATTGACTTGCAGCAGGGGGCGGGTGCAGAAAACCCCGCCCATTATCTTTACACCATCTTCAAGGCCTGAAGTATGGCAGCCAGAATTGGGCCCAATACTGAGGCAGAACCAATGATGTATAAAGCTTTAGCAAAGCTTCTTTGCCTTTTTTAGTATACATGCTTTTAAAAAAAAAATGTAGAACATTTTCAAAGATGGATTTTTGCAAAACAATGAAGCTATTAATATATATTGAGAGAATTACATTGAATATACAGCACTTAAATAGGCCATCTAGCAGTCCATGTCGACATTAATTCTCCACTCGAACCTCTTCCTATCCTTTCCCATTCAACTTCCTTGTTCATGAGCGACTTAAAGCTAGCATGCAGGTGCAAAAGCAATGAGGAAGGCAAATGATATGTTGGCCTTCATCACAAGGTGATTTGAGTACAGGAGTAAAGATGTCTTGCTGCAATTGTATAGAGCCTTGGTGAGGCCACATCTGGCGTATTGTGTACAGTTTTCACCTCCTTATCTAATGAAGGATGTATTTGCCATAGATGAAGTGCAATGGAAGCTCTCCAGACTAATCCCTGGGATGGCGGGATTGTCTTATGAGGATAGATTGAGGAAACTGGGCCTGTATTCTCTAGAGTTTTGAAGAATAAGAGGTGATCTCATTGAAGCTTACAAAATTCTTACAGGGTGTGACAGGGTAGATGTGGATAGGGTGTTTCCCCTGGCTGGCAAATCTAGAACCGGGGACACAGTCTCAGGATAGGGAGTAGGCCATTTAAGACTGAGGTGAGGAGGAATTTCTTCACTCAGAGGGTGGTGAATCTTTGGAATTCTCTACCCAAAAGGGCTGTGGAAACTCAATCACTTGACCATGTTGAAGACAGAAATAAATAGATTTCTGAATACTAATGACATCAAGGGATATGGCGATCGTGGGAAAATGGCAAAAGAGGTAGACGATCAGGCATGATCTGTTTGAATGGCGAAACAGGATCAATGGGCCAAATGGCCTACTCCTGCTCCTATTTCCTATGTTCTGAGCAGCATAAGCCTTTAATCCCTCTCCCTCCTGTCTTTATCAACTTTCCCTTTAATTGTATCTATACAATTTGTTTCAATGACTCCCTTTATTAGCAAATTCCACATTCTTTCCAATCTCTAGGTAAAGGAATTTTTTCCAGATTCTGTATTTGATTTCTTAGTGAGCATCTTATATTGATAGCCTTCAGCTTTGCTCTTCCCCATAAGTAGAAACACTCTCACTGGGCAGAATTAAATGACCCCCCACCCACCCTTTTTTTTAATAGTCTTTTCCTAAGTGGGTACTAAGTATGTTTTGGTTGCAGCTATGGCTCAGTTGGAAGCATCATCACTTCTGAAACTGAAGGTTATTGGCTCACATCCCATGCCAGAGACAGGTATACAAAATCCAGACTGACGTTCCAGTGCATTCCATGGAGTGTTGCATTGTTAGAGCCACTTTTGGATGAGCTGTTAGACCAAGGACCCAACTGACCCCTCAGATAGATGTAATAGGTCCCAGGGCACTATTTCAAAGAAGAGTAGAGGAGTTCTCCCTGGTGTCCTGGCCAATATTTATCCTTCAACCAACATCACTCGAAAAAAACAAGTTTATCTGGTTATTATCATGATACTGTTTGTAGGAGCTTACTGTGTGCAAATTGGTTGCTGCGTTTCTAACCTTACAACAGTGCCTACACTTCAAAAGCACTTCATTGGCTGCAAAGTTCTTTGCGACATTCCTGTGGTCATGAAAGGCACTATATAAATGCAAATATTTCTCTCTTTAGAGAGAACATGACAGTGAAATTCAAAGTGCCACCATTTTCTAAACCAGGAATTGGGCTGTTGTGAACCAGTGCTAAGATATTTTTCCCCTACATATTGAAAATATCCAGTAAATTGGAGCTTTATGGGATTTTGAAATGTTATCATCTCCTACACATCCAAATTTGTAAATGTGACCTCTTCTAAGGAATTGTAGCTTCAACATAATTGTATATTTTGCGCCTAGTTGGCAACACGTTTTACGTTTTTAAAACCTTTCAAGAGAGGTATTGTTTAGTGAATAAAAGAAAGGTCGACAAGCTTCTGAGCAGTTTATAATCACAAGCATTTCTTTGTGCTGGTTTCGCAATGAGTTTCAACTCTTTATGCTGTTGTAAAACCTCCTTAATTCCACTTCTATCCTGGGAACATTTGGTGAAGTTTAAGCACTTTGGTATGTCGTGCTTTGAGAACACAATAACTGATCAAGTGTATAGGTTCGTTGCCCATTGATATTTGCAATTCAGCAAACCAGTTGGATGAACGAATGAGCTTTACCAATATGAAGCAAAGACTGAGATTGTCAATAAATTTCATTTTCATTGCTGGCATACCACAGATTGGCTACACTCAATAAAAGAGTAATATTTTTCAGTATCCTATTAAAGTATAACTATCTGATGGAGGAATCTGTTGAAGTAACTTTTGCAGATTGCATCAGTAAATCTTGGCTGAATATATCAAATTTATCAGCCATTGGAACAGTGAATGTCAAACTGCGATCCAGTTTTTGTCTGATATCTTTTTAATTGATCTAACTGTTGGCTCGGAGATGCTCTGTAAGTTACTTAACCGAGAAACCTATCCAGTTTCTGCACTTGCTCAGTGGAAAGATGGTTATATTCAGCTACTGCGATGATATTCAGTGAGAATGACGCTCGGTTTTGACATGAATATCAAATTGAATGTTTAACCTGAAATGACCCCACAGCACTTCCATTTTAGCAGCCCATGTGAAATATCTGAACTTTTCTCAGTTCAGATAGCTTTAAGAATAGAGGTCAAACTTCTCAATTAAAAATAAATAGGACTGCCACCCCCACCACCGCACCCTGCCGTAAAAAGTCTCACTCAAAGGCTCACTCAGAATATCATTATTTCCTTTCTGTTTCTGTGGTGCTTAAGCACAGAAGAATCTAATACTCCAAACACAGAAATCAAGAAAGATGTATATTTATCTTGCCCTGTTCACAACTGCAGGATGTTGCAAAGTGTTTTACAGCCAATGAGGTATAATCATTGTTGTAATGATGGAAACACAGCAGCTAATTGGCACACAGCAAGATTCCATAAAGGGTAATGTTGTAATGACCAGACCATCTGTTTTTTTTTCAGTGATGTTGATTGGGGAATAAACATTGACCAGGACTCCAGGGAGAACTATTCCATTGTTTTTCAAATGAGTGTGGGATTTTTTACATCCATCTCATGATCAGACTGAACCACAGTTTAATGCCTCATCTGGAAGTTGGCACCTCCAACAGTTCAGCACTCCCTCAGTCGGCCCTGGAGTGAGACGTGAATCATGACCTTCTGACTCAGAGATAAGAGTGCTACCACTGAGCTAAAGAAAGAATGAATGCTGCAAACGTAGAATGATCACATGGCCAAGTGAAGTTACAACATTAGATTGAGTGTAACCTCCATAGAAATTACAGGCATTTGTTTTGAAAGCCATATCCCATAGGAATGGGGTTAGCTTCAAAGATTTACTAGCCAGTGATGGAGCATGTACCTGGTGGCTTCCTTCTACCAGGTCCACCACCTAATTAGGACACATACATCAGGCCATTTCCTAACAATTTCCAATGTTCCTATAATACTTTCTGAGAGGCATAATGTTCACGGGAGTAGAATTTCAAGATGGTTTTCTTAATCTCCCATCATAACATCAGCACGAGATCGATGGAAACCTGGGGGAAATTATGTCAGTGATGGTTTTTCATGCTGAGACACCTTGGAATGTTTTATTACACCAATGCTGTTGTATAAATGCAATCAGGTGATCCAGATAGGTCAACATTTAGACAGAATTATTGGAGAAAAAATTGGGAAATTCCACTGGAGTTCTCCCAATCTCTGACCAAAACTCTGGCAATAGATGAGCAAACCCCAAGAGGGATGGCGTCAATGAATTTCTCATAGGTTTCATCCAATCTTCCATCAAAACAATGACAAGAGATAAGTAGAAACTCTACAGTAATTCCAGGTAATCAAGACATTGCTTGACACTGTCTTAATCACTAATTGTGTTCATTGGGAGATTGAGAAAGGAAGGCAACATGGATAGCTGTGAGAAATGTCATGCTGCAATTCCTTAAAGGCATATTACAACATCCCCCTTTCTTTTTATAGGTAATTCTCCCGTTTCAAAGAAGTATAACTATTTACAATACACATTCATGTTTAGTTACCATTACATAAGTATGAGTCGAGCAGATGAATCTATAAGTCTCTAAAGCGTGAAGGTAATCTGTTGGTATACCCAAATCTTGTAATGGTAACCTTGTTTGGAGATTTCTTCAGTTCTTCACAGTGACCCATGGGATTGTCATTCTTGGATGTTGCTCCTGATCACATTTGGAAATCTGCCCTAGATGCATTAGGACTGCACAATGGTTGAGGAGCTGGAATCAACCTGATTTGCCTTTGGTTATGCCTCACCATTGTGCTTTTCTGTGTAATGACTTCATAGGGCCTTGGTTCCTAACAAATCCTTGTCACCTTGTCTGTTTGCCACGTATCTTCTGTGGCATCTTGGATGTGAACCTGTTGTCTCAACTGTAAGCTTGGCAATTCTGTACCTGCATTTTTATTGTGCACGTTGGTCATCTCCTCTTGCAGTTGTACAAGCTGCTCTCTAGTTTCTGAGAGAGTAGAATGTGTAAGAGTAGGTAAATTGGTATGCACTGGTCTGCCAAAATGACCTCTGCCGGTGATAGATTAGTTGCACTTAAAGTTGTCACTCTCAGATGTAACATTGCAATGTGTAGATCTTTCTTGGTCTGTCTACATTTGAGAATTACGGATTTCACCATGCGAATCATTCATTCAGCTAGGCCATTAGATCTTGGGTAATGAAGAGAAGTAGTGTGATCGATATTCCACTTCTCACTCATATCCTGAAACGGTTTACCAATAAACTGTGGACCATTATCCATAACGATCTCTCTAGGCACACCAAATAAACTGAAAATAGTACTTAGAGCGTGCGTGACAGTTGTCCTTAATGTATTGTGCAATTGTCAAATAATAGGGTACTTGGTAAAGTCGATGCTGATGGTGAAGTCGGTGCCATGGACATAAAAGAGGTCAGGTGTGATTTTGGATCAAGGATGGGTAGGAACTTCATATGGAATCAGTGGTGCTTTGTGCTGACTTGATATATGCTCTTGACATGCCTCACACTTCTTTACGTCGGCTTCAATGTTATTGTTCATACCCGGCCAATAGACTGGCTCTCTTGCGAATCTTCTCATATGATCAATTCCCATGTGTGAGTGATGAAGTTGTTGAAGGTTGTAATGATTCCAGTATGATGACATGCCTGCCTTTAAAAATGACTCCATGGGAGATACCTAGTTCATCCCAAAAGGGCCAAAATAGCCTCACATGTTTGTGGACAAACTTAATTGAATCAGGCCATCCTTCAGTGATCGTTTTCCACAGTTTCTGTAATGTGGAATCTTTTGCTGTTTCTTTTTCTAGCTGCTGGCATTTGAGTTTCACACAATGTACTGATGGACTTGTGTTTTCCTGTAAGTCTAGTGTTGCAGCTCCCTTGAAACTGCTATTGTTGCCGAAACATTCTGGATATTTCGATGTTAGGTCATGAACTGAGGCAATAGGAGTAGCTTCTGTGCTGATCTGCCGTGTGAGGTCTGACTAAGTCCATGGAATATCACTAGTGTGAGGTCACAGCATGTCGGTAAACCTGCGATTGCTGGGCCTTTAGTCTTCATGATTTAGAACATCTGAAGCACCCAGGAGGATTCATTATAATTGTGCTCCAGGACAATGAATCCTGCTCATGGAATAGGGAACTGTTGTACATTGAAGGTAGGTTTTGCAATGGCCCTCCATGTCTGTGGATATATGTCTTGTAGAATTTGCAGAGGGAGTATGTTGGGACTTGTTCCTGTGTCAATCTTGACCAATAATGAATAGTTACCAACTTTCTTAAGGCAGATAATTCTATTCTTGGAAAACACTTCGGATGGTGTGAAGGCGTCTATGTTTTCCACGAGATTGACAGTGTGAAACATGGGCCAGGATTTTGCCTTTGGGGGCAAGCGGGAGCAGCCGCAAAAGCAACCACCGCCCATGATCGGGCCCAGGCTATGATTTAATGCTGGCGGGCCGATTAACGCACTCTGCAGCCCTGAACGCTGCCTGGGTCAGGGCAGGAGGAGGGCGAGTGCGCAAGTTTGCACATGTGCGCGAGCGCGCGCAATGAAAGCTCCCTGAGGCACAGAGCTAAAAAATGAAAAATAAAGAATTTAAAAATGTTAAGAAGCATGTCCCATCAGGTGGCTCTGTCACATGAGTAGGGGCATGTTATGAATGAAATGTTAAATTTTAATCTAATTTGTAATTGCTTTTGGAAACCTCATCCCACCCGTGGATGAGGTTTTCTAAAAAATCCAAAGGCCGCTTGGCCTTTTCGCCTGCCCGCCCACCATAAGGTTGGACGGGCAGCTAAAAATGTAATTCAATTGGTACTTCAATGGCCTTAATAGGCCTGTTAAAAGTCGATGGGAGCGCTACCGACTCCCGCGCGCGCTCGCTGACTGAAATATCGTGTGAGTGCGCGATGACTTTGGGGCGCTTGCTGACGAGTGCAATATTCTGCCCATGAGTTCACCGCTCTTCGTCCCGTCGTGCACAGCGTCGGCATTTTCAGGTTTGTCAATCACCTCATGCATATGTTCCTGACAGGATACCGGATGGTCATTCCTATTGCTTGAAGGTACCCGTTGTATACGGTCTGTTTGGATCAGTGCACGGCTCTTTGTAGCTGCTTCAGCCTTTGCTCCAGTGCACTGTCACTGCCTATGGCCCTTTCTGCAACATGCCTTGCAGAATTTATGAAAAACTGGGCATTTCCTTGGTGCATGCAGAAGGCCATACCTTCCATATGACTTGCTAAGATTAGTTGTTCTCATGAATGTGTCAACACTGGGGGTTGTGCTTAGAGGCTGTAGGTTTCATCGACCTATGAAGGTCGCTTCATACTTATGCCCACCCTTGAGTGTCTCTTCAATGCTATTTGCTTTGTGCTTGATTGGAAGATCTTGCTGGACTTCTTCCATGGGAGTGGATGTGATCACCAACTCAACAATTCTGTCTGCTAGCTCTGTGCTTGAAAAATCACAGTGCGCACCCTTTCCTCTGAATCTGCTGGTGAAGTGGCCTATGGATTCTATAAGCTATTGTTGAAATGACATGAACTCTAGTGGATGAACACAGACGTTTAACCTGATTCTGAACCAGTTGTCCAATGTAGCCCATACCGTTTGGGGATCCTATAGCTCTTCTGTTGTTAACCCTGATGTGTTCAGCCTGTGATGACTTTCATTCCCAATTGCTGGGTGAATTTTTATGGTTTGCTTGTCTGGTTCAGATGCACCTAAATCAAGAAACCATAGCGCTGTACGTTGTTTAAATGTTTTGAATTTGGAAAGTATGTCAGCTGCATCCCGATTTAAACTTGGGAGTGCCCTGGACTCTGGCATCACTCCTTCTTGTGGGAAATCTTGTCCTGCACAAAGACAGATGGATTGACTGTGAACACCATGGATAAAAAAGCAGATCAGAAGCATGCATGCCTGCTATGTGTTCTGACTCTGAGCCAGTGAGGGCTGAAGGCACTACTTGTGCAGGATCTTACGGGGGATGGTGATGTTAAAGGGGCTGTCGGGCAATCAGTGTTGATGTCCCATCAGCTGGTAGTGGGTGAATCTCTGTGGACTATAACCCTTAGACTGCCTGATGCCCTTATGAGAGTGTGAGTTTGGAGTGAGGAGAAGGCTCACTCACCCTGGCGAAACAGATGAGATCATTCATCCCCTTTCAGCACTGCAGGATGGTCCTTCTTTGAGGTCCACAGGCACTGACATCCCTGGAGGCCTCCTCCCAGGCCAGCGTGGTCATGCCTGTTGACCTCCTGCTCCCACCTCTCAGAAAGAGGACTTCCCGCCTATCCTGGGCGGCCTGGAGGAGAATCTCCAGGGAGGTGTTGCTAAAACATGGTGCAGGTGTTTAGTTGGATGAAATGCTAACTGAGACCTTCAGCCCCCACCTGGCCTGCAGAGAATGAATGTGTGTGTGGGGTGCCATTTAAACATGGCGCCAAGACCTATGAGCCCATGTGGTAATGGCAGGGCGGACAAATCAGTGCCCTTCTCGCCATGCGATCAGCTCCTTGCTGATGCATAAATAATGGGCTGAGAAGTGTGCGATCTGGCGCAAAAGCCCATCCCGTCACCCAGAGGGGATCCTGCCGAATCTCCCACCCACCATCGCACTTAGTCTCCAGAAGATACGCCCATTATCTCTGCACATTCCGATACAAAAATCTCAAGGGTTACATTTCCAAAATAGACCCCATTCCATCTCGAAACTCTTATTAATCCTCAACCAGGAGGTGACATTTTTGAAGACTGTGGACCTGAAATTCCGTTTGCCATTGGCGGCGTAACAAGATGGGACTTCTACGTATTGTTACTGACTAGATGCTGACTCCTTCTGGGATTCTGCCAGCTGGGACAAAGGACGATTGGTCTGAGATACCTCGGGAACTTTAGAAAGCCCTGGGAAGAGGGGACTGCAGAGCACAATTTGCTGAATGAAAAAGAGACTGGGCTTTAAGAGTTAAGGGTCTGAAACAGGAAGTGGAGATGGCACTGACTCTTGGGAGGAAAAGAGAAGTTGGTACGTTTTCAAGCACAGCATCGGAGATGCCATTCTGGGAGCTACAGCGGAGAAGAGATTCTCTTCAGGTGGGGAAAAGGCAGGGTTGCCTGAACAAATTGGAGGTCCAAGTTCCCTTCCCATTTTCCAGTGTCTGCTTGTCACTTCAATTCTCTGCACCGACCTCACTCTGACCTCTCTGTCCTCGGCCCCTGACCTGGTTCTAAAGAAGATCAACAGAAGTTCAAGGGACACACTGCACATCTTTCAGTTCGGCACTTTACAGCCATCTGTGCTCTATCTTGAGTTCAACAAATTCAGACCATTTTTTCCCATTTTTTCAGCCGGCAGTTATTGGTGATGAATCTGTTTTTTTGTCATTTTCAAATTTTCTAGACTCATCTTTTATTTCTCTTTTTGCCCCATGGTAATCAACTCTCACTCAACTGGAAATGCTCTCCCCTCTGAGTCAGATGATTGTGGGTTCAAGTTCCAATTCAGATACCTGAGCACAAAAATCTAGGGTGACATTCCAGTGCAGTACTGAAGGCGTGCTACACTGTCATGGATGCTGTCTTTCAGATGAGACCAAGGTGTTCTCTGTTCCCTCAGGTGAATGTGAAAGATCCCATTGCACTGAGAAGGAGGAGCAGGCCAACATTCATCTCTCAATTGACGTCACTGAAAACAGACTATCTGGACAATTATTGCATCCCTGTTTGTGGGAGCTTGATATACACAAATGGGCTCCAGCATTTCCTACATTATAACACTGGCAACAATTTGCAAGTACTTTACTAGAGCTCTGGCACATCTGAGGTCATGAAAGATGCTATAGAAATGCAGATCTTTCTTCTCGTCTGGGATTACAGGACTGCTTTCATTTCACTGGAGTTGATTTTGGAATCCTGCTTACTGGTAAGAATTCCACCAGGCGTCTGCCATGAATACATAAGAATTGTTGACTCAGGATAGCCCGACCCAATCCTGCAATGATGGAATGATAATCTACCACCGGGACACACAGTGGCAACAGTGGGTACCATCTACAAGATGCACTGCAGCAATTCACCAAGGCTCCTTCAACAGCACCTTCCAAACCCCCAACCTCTACCATCTAGAAGGACAAGGGCAGCAGGCACATGGGAACAACATCACCTGCAAGCTCCCCTCCAAGCCACTCACCACCCTGACTTGGAAATATATCACCGTTCCTTCACTGTTGCTGGGTCAAAATCCTGGAACTCCCTCCCTATCAACTCTGTGGGTGTACATGAACCGCATGGAATGCAGCGGTTCAAGAAGGTGGCTCAACACCGCCTTCTCAAGGGCAATTATGGCCTAGGCAGTGATTCTTACATCCCAAAAATAATAAATAAAGAAAGAATTCAAGATCTGCAGCGGTCCCCAGAAATGGCCTTCTGTCACCTGATCTCTTGCTCCTGTCCAATGACCTGGTCAGGTTTGGACAGGACTCCCAGTGGATTTATATGAATGAGGCTTAGCTAGGCCTCCACAATCCTGGATTCTCCTGGTTGATCACCTGCTTTGGGGATCGCTTGATCTCTTCTTGTTTCCACCCCCCGTATCCCATTTAAGATTAGGGCCAAGGTTCCACTTTCCATCACTGGTGGCTCTACCTTGATGGGCTGTGAAAAGGAAGATGACATATGTTGTGAAAATGGCAACTCATTCAAGCTGGCAGTGTCATGTTGAGGATATCAACTTGGAATTTTATGAGGGGAAACGTAATACTGTTTTTGAATGCTGAGATGGTGCAAAATGTAGAAATGATCATAAATCAAGCTCCCTCGACAAATCTGATCAAAATGTTCCACTCCTCTCAGGGAAATGTTGATGCACTTTGCTTCAGAATGAAAAGTCAATTCTAATGTTGCAATTTCAAACAGTATAACACTTGGCTACAACAAGACTTATGGCCTGAATTAGAACACTGTGTCTTGGGGTGCAGGATGTGTACATTAAAGGAGGAAAATTATTAAAAGTTTGCACTCATTGCCTGAAAGCGGACAGACTGCTACCATCTCCACAGAGACAGATAATGTTTAAAAAGGAATTTGAATTTCCAATTAATAGCGGAAGGGGTCACACAGTAAGATTTCATGCTTTAAAAGCTTTTCTGTAACAAAAGATTAAAAACACGATTGACTAAACAATATCTTTGCAGGCAACTTACACTTTAAACCACAAAACAGAACATACCCCTTTTTCTTTTACCATCCAAGGCGATTCTTCGCTCCTGAGGGTTTTCTCCTCTTCTTTTCCTTTCTCAGCCTAAGAACTTTTAATTTCTAAACTGTCTTTCTGAGAGATTCCTTTTCTAGCACAAGCTAGGCTAATCTTCCAGCCTCGTTTTAACTCCTCATGAATTCAGTCTCTTCAATCTGAGTGTGACCTCCCACCTGCATTCCGGCATGGTGAACCATAATATCTTGCTGCCTATAGCTGCTCTCCCTCTCCTGGATCCTAGCAGACTTGTCTGTGCATTTTCAGGGATATCGTAGACCCTTCCCCACTCAAAGCCTATCTCCATGGCAATGTGAATCACATGGGCTTTGTATCCAGGTAGAATTGCCGATTCGCTATATCCTTGAGACCCAACTCTCTTTACCCTTGCAAGTAAAGGATCAGTTTAAAGTACAACTCTTTATAACCTTAACATTCTCAACATTTTTCTGGGACTTTGGAGACTCACAGTCTATCCACTGTGAGCACATAGGCTGCTGCCATTGTCTCCACGCGTAAACACCTTGCACCTTCTTCCCAGTAAAACAATCTGGGCCCCCTTTAATCTTTAACAATCAAAACAACCAGGCTTGCTGTCAGGCAGACAGCAGAACAGGTCACATGGCTCTTTTCACTTTACCTTAAATTAAAGGCATAGACCCAAAACATAATAATCTTCTAAACTTCATGGCTGTAAAAGGATGAATAAGTGATAGCAAGAGTATCTAGATTACCAAGTCTATAAAAAGCTGTTCTGTATGATAACATACTTGAGATCATCAGGGACTGAAATGCCTCTTGACAAACTCACAAGGATGTCCATTTTTTCTCCATAATTAATGACATGCGAATGAATAATACGTAATATGTGGCTATGAATCAAGTCATTGCTGAGAATGTGTTTTATTAATGGTTGCAGAGAAACCAGATGTTGTTCTGTTTCCTATTAAAAGATGACATTTTCCCCCACACAAACCCTTCATGAAGGTTAAATTACAATCTGAATACAGGAAATCTTCAAATAAATACAGAAAATTAAATGAGAAAGATAAATTAATATTGCAGGTAAACCCACTTTCACTGTTGTGATGAGGGGATCACTCTCAACATTTTAACCAGTAATTAAATGAAAACTCGTTTGGTAAAGTTGTCATGAGGAAGGTGAATTACCACTGAACTATCCGTCATTGCAAAAGAATTATATAGAAATTTAAGGCAGAGAAAGAGGCCATTCAGCCCAACTGATCCATGTCATTCTTCATGCTCCACTCCAAGCCTTCATCCACTTTACTTCATCTAACTCTATCGGCATTACTTTCTGTTCCTTGCTCCCTCATGTGTTATCTAGCTTTCCCAGAAACGCATCCGTGCTATTAGCCTGAATTGCTCTTTGTGGTATCGAGCTCCATGTTCCCATCACTCTCTGGATAAAGATTATTGTTTCCATCACTGGGCTGAGTAATCCCTCCAATTAAGTTCCAGGAACATTCAGGGTATGGATGAAATCCTGTTGGATTCTTCCATTTACAGTCATCTGCCCTCCCCTTCATTTTGGAGCCTTGTCCGACTCACTACTCCTGTCTTTCTGGTGCTTCTTTAAATAACTGACTCAGATGATCTTTTGCCAGTGCTTAGAATTTCCCAATTTTTTCCTAAGCTTTAACACTTTCGAGTTATTAATCTTATGACTAATCTCTTCTTTCTGATCAAAGTATTTTGCACATTTGAACGCTTTCCCTCTCTCATTGTTTTGGTCATTCTTAAGGCACGATTTCTCCACCCTGAATACAGCAGTTCTGATGTTGGTCCTGCATGTGTTAACCTTTCTCTCCCCTCCTCATATCCAGCCCGACCTACTGCGCATTTCCAGCTTTTTCTGTTTTCTTCTCTTTCTCCAAAACGTATGAACGGGAAAACCAGATTAAAAAGCGTCCCGGCATTAATTATGATTCTTTTTTGCTAAGCTGCTGGTAGTGTGAATCCCTCTCTGGGTGCATATTTTATCAGTGAACTAGACAATCTGATGTGTACAGATTCTGAGACGAGCAAATTCCCCTCTCAATCATTGCAGTGAGAGCCTGTTCCATCACATGTATAATAATAAGGATAATTTGCACTCCACACACACAGTGCAGCAGATTAATTGGTCCCATTTTCATTTCTGCAAATGCTAATCTGTTAATTGTTCCTCTAAATGGGTCAGTTTAACACCTCATTCTTCACCATTAGAGACTAGCGTTAGGTATCCTTACCTTATCTTAAACTGTCATATTATTGCAAATATAAAACAGCATGTTTCTAAATCAATTAGCTCTTTAGAGGGGTACAGCAGCTACTGAATACATATTCCTGATGAGTCCATGCAAACCTGTGGAACACCACTGCTAGGGAAATGTAGGGCTCCTAATGACAGGCTACTAACACCATCAAACCTCCTGAGAGAAAACAGCACCCACTGCATTCAGGGACAGCCTGTTTTTATCCATCCCGACCATTTTAATTTCATGCTTGTTTTCAGGCATTATACGACTAAGGAAAGATGCTATATTCCTTTACTCGCATCCTCCAGAAGATAATTCGGAAAATGCTGCACGGTGATGGATAACGGCTATTTGAAATTTACATTATAGCATATGGTGAGGCCCACCGAGAAAAATACTTCTAATTAACACGCCAAATGAATTCTTGAAAGTGCAAACAAGTTTGTAAATCAATATCTAAAACTGTTCCAGGCAGCCGACGCTTGATGAGTATTGCACAGTACATACAGTAGGACTGGGAAACACAATAGAAGTTCCCAAAAATCAGTGCTGCCTTGTCTGCCCTCTCCTGGCCATGAATATACCACTTATGTGTAGTTGCGCAATGTCACGTCGTTTATACAGTATATGTGTGTATATATATATATGTATATATATCACACATATATATGTCACACACACACACACATATTGTACTACTCATGATATATATATTGCACATCCCCAATTTTCATTGCTTCACCATTGGTGGCCATGCTTTTAGCCACCTGGGCCTTACACACTGGAATTCTGTCACTGACTCCCTCCACCTCTCTCTCCCTCCCTCTTTTCCCTTTAAATTGATCCTTAAAACCTATCTGTTTGACCAAGGCTTTGGTTGCCGATCTTGACGGGAAGAATTTTACACCTCGCAGGTGGGCGCGCACCAGACCCAATTGGGCGTAAAACAGTGCGAGAACACATTGGGCGAGCATCCTGGTGTCATCACGCACACGCGCGCAATCTTCAGGTCTGCAGGAGTCAGAGCCGCGCCCACCATCAATTAAGAAGCCACTTAAGGCCATTGAAAACCCAATGGAACCTGATTTTACTTTGCCCGTGTGATTTTGCGCTTGTCGCACGGGTAAAACAGGCAGGCGGCCAGCCAACATTTTGTAAAACCTCATCCAAGGGCGGGATAAAAAGGGTCAGCAGCATTGCCAGTGTGAGTAGTGAGGAGTTTAGGAGATAGTTTGCTGCTGGTTGCTTATTTGAACGTGACAGCTTCATCTCCGTTCTCAGCTTCAGTCTTAGCATTTCCAGGCTTCATTTCAGGACTCATTGGTGTCTCCAAGGCCCCTGGAGAATTTTGACCATGTGAACACTTCCAGGTATCAGGCAGCTTTCTGTAACCCTGGTAATGGGGATTGTGTTCTCTGCTGGAGGTGCCTCCTCTGAGGAGGAAGAGAGGGGCAGAAGGGAGAGGAGGCCAGGTGTCCCATTGTAGCTTCCAGGGGAGGGACCTGTGGGAGGAGAGGCGCAGGCACAAGGGGCGCAGGGCCAGCTGGGAGTCCAAGGGGAAAGGGCCACAGAAGATGCCACTATCCTGCTGCCAGGGTTTACAGGCGGCGATGCAGCTACCTCAATATGTCCGAGGTGCAATGCCAAAGGAGGCTCCGCCTCTCCAGGGAGACTGTGACCCCCATTTGTCAGATGTTTGGGACTGAGGCCAGGTCTGACTGTGTGGGTGGACACCCCATGCCAGGGGCTCTGAAGGCCACAGTGACCCTCAACTTCTATGCCTCCAGCTCTTTCCAGGGGTCAGTGGGGGATCTGTGTGGAGTCTCCCAATCAGCTGTCCACATTGTGTCAAGCTGGTGACTGAAGCTCTGTTCAGGTGGGTACTGACCTTTATTCTTTACTGAGGCCAGCCAGGCTGAGTGAGTCAGAGGCTTTGCAGCGATTGCTGGGTTCCCCCACGTTCAGGGTGCAATTGACTGCGCACATGTGGCCATCAAGGCGCCAGCGGGTCAGCCAGATGCCTTCGTCAACAGGAAGGGATTCCACTCCATGAACGTGCAGATAGTGTGTGACCACAAGATGCAGATTCTGCAAGTGTGTGCAAGGTACCCAGGCAGCTCCCATGACACTTATATCCTCAGACACTCCCAGGTGCGGAGGTTATTCAGTGTTCCAGCCCGACTGGATGGATGGCTACTGGGTGACAAGGGCTATCCATTGAAAAGGTGGCTTATGACACCACTACCCAAGAACAGAGGGAGAGCAGCGTTATAACAGGAGCCACGCCTACACAAGGGTGGTGATAGAGAGGACCATAGGTCTTCTGAAGATGCACTTCCAATGCCTGGACTGTTCAGAGAGAGCACTACAATACCCCACAGAGTGGGTGTCACTCATAGTGGTTGCATGCTGCGCTCTCCACAATCTGGCACTGGCAAAGGGGGACCCACTGGAGGGAGAGGATCTTGATGCAGCTCCACAGGCCACGAGGATGAATCCAGTAGTGAGTCTGAACAGGAGCACAGTGGAGAGAACGATGAGGGAGTGGAGGTGGACCTCTGGATCCTTCAGGGAGACAGGGACATCAAGGACACCTTGATCCAACGCTCCTTCAGCTAGGCTGCCAAAGATCTGTTTCCGCCTCATGCCAGGGCTGCTGCCTCCATCCCGAATGTCTGAAATGACTCTTTCATTTGAACCCAAACTCCACCCAGTGCCCCTGCAATAAAGTTTCGAGCCACTCACGTCCAGTGTTACATACTGGTGTACCCTGCACAAAAAAATAAAAAGCTGAAGCATACTCAGGCCATTAGGACAAAAACAAAATTTATTTCATTTTGACAATCCAAAAAAATTAACATCACTTTCTCTGGTCTTCATTCCCAGACCAGAAAACATAAGCAAAACATTACACAACAGGAGATTACCTGTGAACAGCCCCTCTTGTGCTCATGGTGCCTTAAGCTTGTTTGCGAATGCTACATCTTGGTGCCTCTCCCCCTTCGCTGGCACTGGCATTGGAGACAGCCTGCTGACTCTGCTGTCTTGTTGACCTTGATGACGTTGGCGGTTGTCCTCTGGCCAGTGGAGCCTGTGCTGGCCCCGCCTGGGAGGGAGTGACCAGTGCCACAGCTGGGAACTCCCAAGTCACTGCAGCCTCATCAGATGCCACGGTCACCAGCAGAGGGGCGGAGGAGCTGCTGCCATCATTCAGAGCGCCCTGATAGGACTCCACAGAGACAACAAGCAGCTCGTGCGCCAACATGAGGTTGCTCTGGGCCTCCCTGTTTGCTATTGATGGATGGGCACCTAGCTGGAATACTGGATGCCTGATCCACCTCCCACACTAGCACTGACCACCTGAGGTCAGTGCCTTTGTGAGAACTTGCAGGTCTGAGTATAACCCCAGGAACCCCTGATTCTGTCCCTGGAGCTGCCTCTCCATGAGAGTCACCACTCTCTCCATGGATGAGGCAGCGCGCTCGGCCATGAGGGTCAACGTAGTGTTCATGCTCTGTATGGACTCCTCCACAACAGAGACCATGGCATGAATCCCTCTTGGATCTCCACCAGATCCTCCCGCACCTCCCACTGGACGTCCAGCACCTGCCGCAAAATGGCCGACTCCAGGGGCTCATTATCTGCCTTCGACTGAGCATCGTCCTGGTCTCCAGCAGCCCTCCGATTGCAGGCGCCCTGGGCACTCTCTGCCTCTGCCTGCTCCTCAATCGAGTGTGAAGTGCCCTCACCGTTGTGCTCTGACATTCTAGCCGAGGATCTAAAGCCCACCGAGGTGCTGGTATCTGTGCCGGTGCCTGGTTCAGTGAGCGGGGGTGATGTAGGTGCACCTGGAGCCTGGCGGTCCCCTGGCATCAGGGATGGGTCTTCAGGGTCCTGTAAACGAGTGCGTACTGGCGAATCTAAGGGAGAACAATGACATGCCATTAGTTTAAGTGATCACACTGTCACTGTGCATGCCAGGCACCCTGGTGAGACCATGGAGATCTGCAGCATGGTGCCATCGTCTTTCAATGATCAATGGGGAATCCAGTTTTGAGGCTCCCATCAATGATGAGACTACACAAGAATGTTTGCACCATCCAAAACTCTCACCTCTGTGCACTGCGCTCTTACCTTCATCTGGCACCCCAGCCTCTCTGTGGCTGGTTGATCAAGGTGTATGGCGCCTCTCCAGCTTCAAGGCCTCCTGCTCGTATCTGGAGAGGATGAGGAGGTTCGGGGGGGCCTTCACCTGTCCATGACCTTTCAGTGCTGTTATGGGTCATCTTTTCCTGAAAGGACAGAGGGGCATGGATTCGTCTACTCTCTACCTGCAGCACCATTGCAGCCAGGCCAACCCCACCTGAGGAACACCTCGCAGGGTACACCCGAGTCGTGGCGCTTGAGTCACAAGGCACTCAGTCCAAGCGGCCAGGGCTCATCCCCTTGGCCAGCTCTGGTGTCATTGACAGTTGGCGCTCAGACTCTTAACACCCCTCAGCTCCACGGGGGGTCAGCCACACCTTAACACTTCTCCACATTGATCCATGCCAACACGGTACTCACCCTTCCCGAGTGCAGCAGGTCCTTGACCCTCTTCCGGCACTGCATCCATGTGCACCACGCAACGTCGTGGTTGCCGACCTGTGCTGCCACCGCCTCCCAAGCTCTTTCTGTTCGGTTTGGTGGCCTCCTCCTTCCATCTCTGAGGACAAGGGTGTCCCTCCTGGCAGCCACCTCCTCCAGGAGGGCCGCAGGGCACTCATCTGAAAACCAGGGGGCGGCAGAGTGCGCACCCGACCTACCCTCCCACCTGCCGTCTCCAGCTGCAATTGATGCCATAACTTCAGTGTTCACAACGCAGAAGGTATGTTCTTCCCTGGCAGCCTTCAGGGAGCTGTCTGCACCATTTTTAAGCTGGCCACCGGGTCGCCATTGGACCTGGACAGGACCCCGCACCTTCCCGACCATTGGGAAGAACCGTTTCACACTGGGCGGCTCTTAATTGGCCAGCTAGTGCGAAATTGGGGTAGGGGGCCGATCGTGGGTGGCAGCCCATTCCCCGGCCAGTCGCAGGCTCGCCGATTGCGCCCACCCACCAAGGGTAAAATTCAGGCCAATATCATTTTTATGCATCACCTTTTGTCTGAGTCTGCTCCTGTGGAGTGTCTTAGGATGTTTTACTCTATTAAAGATTTTATATAAATGCAAGTTGCCGTTGTTTCATCCAATTCTTAACCAACAAACACATGTTCACCACCCATAAGGATATGATTCACTGTATAATTGGATCATTCAAAGAAAAGAGTGGGCCGGAAGGCAGTTCCATTTCAGGAACACTCAGAAAGCTTGAACATTTAGTCAGAAAGTTAGTTACAAGAAACATCTCTTTCAACAGCATCCTCAGATTTTTTTTTTATTCTTTCACGGGACGTGGCATCATTGGCAAGGCCAGAATTTGTTGCCCATCCCCATGAACTGAGTGACTTGCTCAGCCATTTCAGAGGGCAGTTAAGAGCCAACCACTTTAGCGTGGATCTGGACTCACATGTCAGCCAGTAAGGACAGCAGATTTCTTTCCCTGAAGGGCATTTGTGAGCCACCTGGGTTTTTACAACAATCGATGACAGTTTCATGGCCATGATCACTGAGACTAGCTTTCAATTCCAGATTTAGTTAATTGAATTTAAATTCCATGGTGGGATTTGAACCTACATTCCCAGAACATTAAGCTAGATCGTTGTGATTACTAACCCAGTGACATTACCACTACAGCACCATTCATGAAGCATGTGAGCTACACATTTATTTCCTATATTTAGGGTAGAATTCACCCCCCACAAGGGGGTTTGTGTGGGATGGACCCCACTGGGTCCACGCCGCCATTTTTGGCCCGCCCATCATGACGCGTATCCGGGAGCGCTGAGCGCACCCTGTGTGGGTGGGGGATGGTGGGGTTCCCTGAGTCGGGAGTGCGCTCTTTCATGCTTGCGCGCGGAAGAGCGCAGAAATCCCCCTGAGGCACAGAGAGGGAGATTGGTTTTAAGTTTTAACAGTTCAATAAAGCGTTGAAAAAAATTTTATGACATGTCCCCTCATGTGAAACTGTCACATGAGCTGGGATATGTGCATTCATTTCAATAAAATGTTTTGAGAAAATTTAAAATCATTCATGTAACCTCACCCCACCCGTGGATGAGGTTCCATGACAAACATGAAGGCCGCCTGGGCTCTTCGCCTGCCCACCAACCTTAAGGTTGGACGGGCAGCTCCGTTACTTATTTTAATTGTTAGTTATATGGCCTTAAAAGGCCTTTGAAAGTTTGGCGGGCACACAGCCGATTCGGCTGCGCGCCTGCCGAACTGAAAATCTAAATGACATGCGGTGATGTCGGGACACACGTCCAACATCACCCAGCATCATTTTAGGCCTCGGCAAGCAGGCCTCGCCCCCACTCGCCAAGCAAAAGATTCTCCCCTGAGTGTTACACTCTCGATGCTATGAAAATCTTAAATATAGTTTTGTACTACCTCACCATAAAGCCTTTAGTCGTGGCCATTTTGTAATCCTTTTAATGAATGCAACTTAACGTAAAAACTATAACTATTGATTTTAAACATCGTTAGAGAGATGCCACTGGTCAGATGAATATAAGGAAATGTGTGCACTTCAGCCCCATGCTCCTGATCTTTGGCCACCTGGTGTGGAGGGGGGCAGGCAAGGGAAAGGACCTCCTTGTGAGCCTGCTCCTGGGCCTTGTGAAGCTGGCCATTAACAGGTCCAGGTATCAGGCAGCTGAGGGGGTCGTTCGGCTTGACTGTCTGGTCCTCTTCCACGGCTATATTTTTGGCTGGGGGTCCTCGGAGAGGGAGCACGCGGTGTCCGCTGGCACACTTCAGGCCTTCCGTGACCGGTGGGCACCCCGGGGGGCTGGAGTGCATTATCAGCCCCCAAAACGACATTCTCATTTAATTCGGTAAGGTCCCTTTAAATTTTCTTTTAGCTACAGTGCCCTTTAAAGGGCTATTAATTGGCTTTTCTTTATTGGTTAATTAGTTTTTGTTTCCACCGGCTCTCAAAAGAGTATAAGGGAATGTGTTTTCAGCAAATAAGAATGAAAAGTGAATAAGAGAATTGGTTGGTGGTCAGCCACCTTAGACATAACCCAGCAAAGCTTTCTTTTAATCTGTGCCTGGCAAAATTAAAATTCATCTCTTAAAGGGAATCACACCTCAGTTCATTTCTCTGTGCAATAACACCGCAGTACTCCTCACCTCACAGCACACAAGGTAAGAGGGGGATTTCCATCGAGATGTTGAAAATTATGGAAGGTTTTGCTTCCAGTGGCAGGAAAATCGGCAACCAGTGGACACAGGTTTAAAATAACTGGCGGGAAAAGCCAAAGTGGTCAGGAAGATGAGGAGAACTTTTTTTTTTTAACTCAGCGAGCTGTTATTTTCTGGAATGGACTGCCTGGAAGGGTGGTGGAAGTAGATTCAATCATAACTTTTTGAAGGGCATTGGATCTCAACTTAAAGAGGAAATTTGTACAGGGCTGTGGGAAAAGAGCAGGGGCTGTGGGACAAATTGGTAGGTCTTTCGGAGGGCTAGCACAGCTGCAATGGATCGAATGGCCTCCCTCCGTGCTGTATCATCCTATTATTCTATAATAATGGCTTGTAATGCAAAGCTCCCAGTTCACACCTGATTTACGCAGGATCAAGTTTGTTTCCTATGGACTAGTTGTATGTTTTCATACATCTAACAATGTTTAAAAAAAACATTGTCCGCACATATGCAAAACGCTCCAGAATGCCTCACACAGGAGCGCGACAGAATTGCACACTGTGCATCTGGGATATGTAAGACTGAACTAAAACTTACGTCTGGGCAAATGGGACATAAAGCAATGTGTTCTGCTCATTTCCTTTTTTCCGTTTTTAATCTAGTTTTTGACAAAGCTACAGTGGCTACTGGGGTCCAAATTGTGATTGATTTTGACACTGCTCTGGTTCCCAAAGTGAGACCTAATCGAGGTAATAATTCTGGCAATTGGCAAAGAAGTGAATGGAATTCAAAGTAGTTTGACCTAATGCATTACAAACATAAAGGAACAATATGGGACATATAGAATTCTGGATGGTTGGGAATGAGTAATGCAGCTGTAATTTAGTCCAGCAATTCAGATTACATCCATAAATCACTTGAACTTTGTTTTTTATGGTTTATAGATGTCATCTGAACTCTTGAGATTGAATTGTGGCGCTGTACTTACTCCTTACCATCTATTCATCTATTACTTTTATATATCGCGTAGTTGCAATAAAATGAAAACAGTGCTAATGACAGTTAAAAGTAGATCTGAAACATTATTGTTAGAAGATCACAGCACCTTTTGCGATGGCAGTAGGGTATTAAAAGAGAATTATTCATTGGGCCAAAAGCAGAATTATAGGTGGATTAAAAGTCATTGTGTTACAAATGCGACGTTTTATAAGGTTGTTGTTCTGGGACCGTCTTTAATATAGCGTAAAATGGAGGGATGATCACATGACCTGTTCTGAACTCTGCTGATGAGAGGCCTAGATGGTTTGGTTGTTAAAGATTAAAGGGGGGTGAGGGGGTGGGGTGGGGGTGGGGAAGCGGGTGCGAGGTGTCACACTTATTGACAATGGCAGAAGCAACTGTGCTGCCAGTCGATAGACTGTTAGACCTGAATTTTTGTCTTTGAGACGGGTAGCTGGAGTCGTAAATTTCCTGACTGGGCAGACCCACCTCGGTGGACAGTGCCCCTCCAGACCCAGTTTCCGCTTGAGGGGTGAATGCAGGATGGAGTCGGACCCGTCAACCCTGGAAGCAGATTGAAGGCAGCCACAGTGGTGGCTGAGCACCGAGGCGTGCTGTTTACAAGGCCCACCTCTGCTCTCTGGGGCTTTGTTCCAGTTGTTAGTTTGCATTTTAGGCCTTCTAGCCCACACCTCTCACATCCCTACCTACTCCCCATGCCACCTCCATGCCAACCTAAGCCTCCCACCATCCCAATGGCCTCTCATACCCTCCATGCAAACTCATGACACTTCTATGCCCATCCACCCAGTACACACCCTGTACAGAACCAATGAACCATATAGTAAGAGCGGCATCTGTGGAACTGCTTAAAAACACCCATTCATAAATTTCTGAAAAAAGACTGCTGTGCTACAACCCTATAAAAATGTCAATCACCCAGGCCTTTAAAATATCAATAACAGAAGCTATAAGCACTTGACACCTCGTTATTCTGTGCAAATAAACATTGAGCCATTGACAAAGCAGGCCACGGATGAAATGGCTTATTATATCATTAAGCTCTCAATCAGGCAAAGTTTTCCCTTCTCCACAGCTGTGTCAACAAAATAAAACCTTTTATTGGAGTCCGAGCTCTCAGCCAAGCATGCATAATGAGGATTAGAAGGTTCTCTTAAAAGATCTCCTTGATTTCACGGAGAAGTCAGTTTGCCAGGATTCGAGAGAGGGAGCAGATCGAGGCAGCAAGTCTCTGCAGTTCATCACACAGGGATGTAGCTGGGAGCTTGCATGCAGACAGAAAAGGCCAAATTCTTGAGGATTTAAAATAGGCTGGAGGATTCGCCTAGCTTAAGCTAGAGGGAGGATCGCCAAGAAAAACCCTCATCATGGAAGACAGTTCTCGGGTTAAAAGTTAACAGGTTGGGAAAAAAAAAACAATGGAAGTAAACCCTCATGAGCTAAGAATCACTTTGGACTGCTTCTGGGTGAATTAAATGTCTACTTTAGGGCACTGCAAAGTATAATTGCGGAGCAGGAGATTTTTGGTCATTTTGAATGTTAAAAGGGGAAAGTTCTGTTCTATAGTTCAAAGTGTGAGTTGCTTACAAAAATAGTGTACAGTTAATATTGCTTTTAGTTTGTTGCTGTAAAAATTGTAAAACTTGAAATCTTGTCCTGTGATCCTTTAAGTTGGTCACTGGGAATTCAAATTTCTTTTTAAGAGTTATCAGTCTCAATGGAGATCTTAACAAGTATGTATATATGAAGAGTCTTATATCTGGCTCATAGCTATCACAGTCCAAATGATCACACTTTATTACAGAGGCAATACAATCTTAAAAAAAGACAGCTAAATACCACAACCTTGCTTCACACCCTAAATTACCCATGAGTATTGCATCAGGAGATCTTCGAGTGTACAGGAAATAAAGTTGTGTCTTTTTGCATTGGCACCTCAAATATCACACAAAAATATGTACAGGTATAAGATGTAAGATAAGGAATCCTTTTGGCACATCTTGCTCGTTCTGCAGTCCTACTGCCACAAGTGCTTCGTGGATGATGCCTGAGTTTTAGTCTCCGCTACCAGATAGGCACTGCAAATACTGATCACACTTTGTGATGTCCTTTCACCATTTTGTACATCTGTCCCACAGTCGTAATTTAACATTTATCCTCAGAATGAATCTTCTTTAATCCTGCCTGTCTCAATGGCCTCTGTTCCAGGCTAAAGGGTCAAAAGATTTTTTTATTCTTTCTAGCTATTTGAAAGAGCACCCTGACAGTGTAGCACTTCCTTAGTACGGTAATGAAGTATCAGTTTAGGTTATAAAATCAAGAGCGGAATTGTCCCAGATTTGCACTTAGTGCGGTAGAGGGCAGGTAAAATGACATTTTGCCCACTTGCTGCAATGGCGGCTTTTCACGCCGTATGGTAACAAACCCGCCACATTAATTATGCATTCCCGGGGTACATGCTGTTTTGATGGTGGACGGCCTGCCACGCCATCACCTCACTGCTTCATCACCCCAGGCACCACATTTAAAGTACAGCCACGCTCAGTGCTTCTAGCCCAGGGCTGCAGCAAAGAAGACATGGCCTTGGAAGGCAAGGAGACTGCAGCCCTCGAGCGCCTTTTGGATGCAGTGGAGGCCCCCGCTGTGATGTCCTCTACCCCCGCTCTGGCTGAAGGAGGGGCAGCAACATTACCACTCCGGCTTGGTAGGCGATGGCAGTGGTGGTCAGTGCCAATGCTGCACGGGAGAGGTTGGCCATCCAGTGCAGATAGAGGATGAATGATTTCATCTGTGCAGCCAGAGTGCGGCAACCATCTCATCGCTCTAAACTCACACACTCAAACTCATCACACATTCACTGGCATCTCGCTCTGCCAGCTCAAGGGACATCACCACCCATTCCCACACGCACACCCTCACATGTCCATCTGGACTCATCTCCTCTGGAGACTGCCTCCTCAGCCCTCACCATCTTGAGGCCACTTGCACAGATCAACATGTGCCCCCCACACACTCCCTGGGATACCCTCCTTCCCCAGTACAGCCCTCGCCCTGCAGCATCTTCCCTTGCCTGAGGCCACTTCTCCCCCTTCCCTAAGCAAGACCCTGCAGCCATTGAAAAGCCACCCACATATGGCTGATCTGGTGGGTGGAGACTTAACCGTGAGTCCCCCTAAAGGTGATGTGGTGCTGTCTGTGAAGCCTGGCACTGATGATTGCGGGTGCTGATCAAAGCAAGGTAGGCAAACAAATCTTGAAATACCAAGCAAAGTTCAGCCCGCCAAGTGCATGCCTTATACATGCAGGTCGGCGTGTTTTCCTGCCGATATGGGCAGACAATCCAGCGGGCGTGGGGGGGGGGCATGAATCCAGCAGGCTGGCCTTTTAATGATATGCTGATGTATTACAATGAGATGCCCAACGTCCGATGGCAGGGAATGTGGCCTGCCATCAGCGGGCGGAGCGGACATTCGCAAACTGGTTTCACAACATTGTGAAACCCATTTTTGGCCTTCTTGCCATATTGTCCGCTGGCACCACCAAACCCGCCCAACGCCGGCGGGCACGGAAAATCCCGGCCCACGTCTCTAGAGTGGGGCCTGAATCTGAATCAGGGGCAACTGAAGCACAAGTGACACCCCAGGCTGCTTTTCCTCACTGTGTGCTCAGGCGTCACCAGGGAAATGAAGGGTTCAGATCCTGTTGGATCTTTACTCACAAACAGATCTTAGAATCTTATTGTGAAGTTGCTAATCCACTGGTTTAGCTGTAAGGAAGTCCGCAAGGAACTATTGTGGAACAATTCAGAGGATGTTGGAAATGTTTCCAACGGGAAGATTTTTTGCAAATTAGTACCACACACTTCAAATCATATTTAATCGTATTTATTCATCTGACAGAACTTTGAAGGATCGAAAAATATTCATCTTCTGTCATTTTTCTGCACTCAGCTAATCAAACAGCAACAAAAAAAAGATGGAAAATATAATCCGAACTGAATAATAATTGCAATCTTTTCCCCTAAAAGAGCAAGTATCACCATCTGCAAAACTTTCAAACCAAGTGCAAAAATCGGGTGAAGTTATGCTATGTGATATTTACCTAAAATAATTGGATTAACACCTCTGTTTAAGTAATTGGCAAAAGAAAGTCACACATAAAAGTTACCATTAATTTTAACAACATTAGTTTACTTCAGTCTTCTTCTTGATCTTATTTTTGAGTACTTATATTTCAATGTGCTGATTAAGCAAAACAAAAGACTTGCTGGCTTGGGGGTGTGCGCAGTATGGATCAAGGCCATATCCCCAAGGATATACTAAGTGCGGAGGTAGCTTACGCCAAGAGACTAATAGAGCACCCAAAGCCCTGATTCAATCAAGGATTGTGTCAAAAGAGACTCGAAAGCCCTCAACATCAATCATGACAAGTGGGAAACTCTAGCTGATGATCGATGCAAATGGCAGCACCCGCCACGGGCAAGAGTTTGCCACCTTGGCGACATGTAGTTTACAAAGCTTCAAAACAGATGCCAGCCCTGTAAACGAGGCATCAGCAGAGATTATGCTGCACCACTGGCACTCGTGGCAGACTTTGCCTTCCCAGAATTGACTTGAGCCACCAAGAAGTGCAGCGGGTGATCTCAAAGTTCTGAGGCTGCATTCCCATCATCCCTCGCAGATAGAAGGATGCCAACCAACTGACCATGTTTCAATCGCGGGTGCTGATATCCTTCAGATGATGCCCATTGCTTGTGTCTGTCCTACACCAGAGGTCAGCTTTAACTCAGAACCAAACCCTTACCAAAATGTCCTTGGTACAGCCCCAAATGTGTTAATGCTAACAGAACTAAGGTCAGCACAATGTGGTGGTTTCAGTATGAAAGGCTTGCATTTATGTAGCACCTTTCACAACTTCATCACAAAGCACCTTATAGCCAAAAGTGTACTTTGGATGTGTAGTCACTGTTGTGATGGAAAAGAAGCAGCCAATGTACACAGCAAGCCCCCACAAATAGCAATGTGATAATGACCAGGTAATGCTTTTGTTTTCAGTAATGTTGTTGATTGAGGGATAAATATTGGCCAGGGCAATAGGGCTAACTCCCCTCCTCGTCTTCAAAATAGAGCCATTTTACATCCCCTCAAGAGAGCAAAGGGGGCTTCGATTTAACATCACATTCAAAACACACGACCTAACAATGCAACATTCACAGATTATCAGCCTACACTTTTGTGCTTGAGTGAGTTGTGAACCCAGAACCTTCTAACTCAGGGGCAAGAATTCTACCCACTGAGCCATGACTAGCACCACAATGCTTGGAGTTGTGCTGGTTACAATAAAATGGTTAACTGGGATCTTAACACATAATTACGTTTAGGTTCAGTTCCAAAAAAGCATCTGATATTAATTCTGATACATGCTACCTTGCCATACAGAAAGCAATTCATGCTTCTGCAGCTGTGACTGCATGTACACAAAGGAACAGCTTACAGGAGCAGTGCAGTTTGGACAATATCTCAGTGAACTGAATGCCTGCAAACAGTTCTCTTCAACAAGGGGCAATCTAACCTTCACCCCTTGACATTCAATGGCATTGCCATCGCTGAGTCCCCCACTATCGACATCCTGGGAGTACCATTGACCAGAAACTGAACTGGACCAGTCATATAATTACTGTGGCTACAAGAGCAAGTCAGATCCTGGGAATCCTGCAGAGAGTAACTCACCTCCTGACTCCCCAAAGCCTGTCCACCATCTACAAGGCACAAGTCAGGAACGTGATGGAATACTCTCCACTTGCCTGGATAAATGCAGCTCCAACAGTACTCAAGAAATTCAACGCCATCCAGGATAAAGCAACTCCCTTGTTTGGCACCCCATCCGCCACCTTAAATATTCACTGCTTCCACCACTGACATACAGTGGTAGCCGTATGTACCATCTACAAGATGCACTGGAGCAACTCAGCGAGGCTCCTTAGACAGCACCTTCCAAAGTCGTGACCTCTACCACCTGGAAGGACAAGGGCAGCAGACACATGGGAACACCACCACCTGCAAGTTCCCCTCCAAGCCACGCACCATCCTGAGTTGGAGCTATATCACCGTTCCGTCACTGTCGCTGGGTTAAAAACTCCCTTCCTAACAGCACTGTGGGTGTACCTACACCACATGGACTGCAGCGATTCAAGAAGGCATCTCACAACCACCTTCTTGAGAGCAATTAGAAATGGGCAATAAATGCTGGCCTAGCCAGCGACACCCACATCCTCTGTAAGAATAAAAAACTGAAATATTCATTTGGTACTCAGCACTTAACATAGCAAAGTAAATATTTTGCTGCAATTTTTTTGATATGTATCAATGTATATATTTAAAGGAATCTGGATAAACACATGAAGGAGAAGCAATAGAATTAATCAGGTTAGGTGAAGAAGCGTGGGAGGACGTTCGTGTGGAGCATTAATACCAACATGGACTGGTTGGGCCTAATAGCCAGTTTCTGTGCTTTGTGTCCTTCGCCATTCTATGTAATTGTATGTGGGTGCGAGTTTGGATGTGTTTATATATAAATACATACAAATGGGGGCGTTCTATTTCTGTAAATCAGAGAACTGTGGATTCCATTTATGGAGAACATGTTGTCAGATGATTAGGTGAACCGCATGAACTGTGTTTGGCTAAGCTAAATGCTTAAAAAGTAATGGCTGCTTTGCAAGACAGAATTGTTAGATCATTCAGACATATTGACAACACATGAATTGTATTTTTCCACATATGGCAACTCATCTTGATTCACAGTTCCCCAGTCTCCCTGACTCCACAACTGATGCTTGCCACTCAGGGCTCTTCAAACCTTCCTCATTTCATTCTTGGCATATGGATCCATTCCTTAAGACAAATCACCCATTGCGAGCAGCTTGAGCTGCATGTTATTTCTCAGTAAACTTGCTCAGATTGTCAGGTGACGCCATTGAACACGTCTAGCTTCTAGTATTGCAAAGCGGCTTTTCTTCCAATATCACGCAGGCCTCAACCATTTTCCACAGAGACAGAAAATATTTATTCAATTGGGATAGTAAACCCCAAATGAGGAGAAATTTTTTCTCTCAGAAGGTCCTCAGTCTTTGGAATTCTCTTCCCCAGAGAGCAGTGAAGGCTGGGTCATTGAATTTATTCAAGGCTGACTTAGCTAGATTTTTGATAGACTAGGGAGTTAAGGGTTATGGGGGGGGCAGACAGGACAATGGAGTTGAGAGCACAACCCGAACAGCCATGGTCTTATTGAAAGGCAGGGCAGGTTCGATGGGCTGAATGGCCTACTCCTGCTCCTAAGTCCTATGTTCCTCTGTTCCCACATTGCAAAAACTTTGAAAAGTAAACAATCTTAAAACTGGATAGACTACAAAACATAAACCACATTTGAAAATATGTGTGTTCTTTAAGATATGGAACAAGTTCATAAACTCATGTACTTTCAGACATTTCCCAAACCCAATCATTAGTCAATCTATACATTCAATTAGGTTTTGTCTTTTCTTTCATTAGTCAGCAGTTTTACAGTAGTTTGGTTTGAATGTGCTGCATGCAATATCTTACAATCTGATGCACCACAGCCAATCAATTAAACTTGATCAAGACACCCTAAGATCCAATATTCACCCCTTTACATACCTTTGACATAAAGTCGCTCAACCCCTATCTCCAGAAATCTCATATTACATTTCATATTACTGAGTTCATTACAGCGTGCAAAATATCTCTCCACTCTCAAGGGCTGAGCAGAAATGGAGGGGATTTTTTAAGTGTGTTTTCCACTGAGATTTCAATAGCTTGTGGAGAAGGAAAGGTTAAAATTCCAACCATGTTATTTACAGTTAAAACAATCAGGTCTTTCACATTTCACACGAGTGTCAGCCATAGTTCAGTTGGTAGAGCTCTCACCTCTGAATCAGGAGGTTGTGGGCTCAAATCACACTACAGGCCTAGGGCAGACAAGTCCAGGCTGACACTCCGAGCGCATTATTGAGGGTCTGCTGCATTGTTGGAGGTGATGGCTTTCAGGTGAGATAAATCAGGTAGATGTAAAAGATCTGCTGGCACTATTTCAAACAAGAGTAGGGGAGTTTATCCCTGCACCCCACCCTCCCCCACCCTCCCCCACCACCACTGTGCCCTGCCCAATATTCATCCCTCAATCAACATCACAAAAATAGACAACCTGATTGTTATCACGCTGCTGTTTGTGGGAGCTTGCTGTGTGGAAATGGACTGTTGAAGCAGGAAGTTGATTAAAATAAAAAGTGATTAACAATTCTAGCAAAGAGCATAGCTTTTAAATCGCTCTTTATCCTGAGCATCCTGATTTCCCCCATTTCCTTACTTAAATTGGTCAAATCCGGTCAAAGCTGTGTGTTAGGTCAAGAGCCAATCCTGGCATTGAGCAAGAAGCAGCTGCGCCACATAGATTGCAACAATTACGTCGAACACTCTCAATTAACAGCTTATCCGATAGTTGGAGACAACACATCCCATCAGACACGTGTAGCTTTTTCTCAGAGCTGGAACAGTCCGCCCACTGATTTGAAGCTTGAATAATTGTTATCACCCTCTTTGCTGCGAGAGTAACTCAGCCCGTCCCACTCCTCCACCTTTCCCCTGTAGGCTTGAAATTTCTTTTCTCTGCAGGTAATTATCCAATTCCTTATTTTAGGCCACGATTGAAACCACCTGCACCACACGCTTAAGCAGCGCATTCCAGATCCTAAATGCTTGCAGCATAAGAGGGCTTGGTTGGAAGGTGTCGGGGTGTTGAAGATGGGAGGGGGGAGGGCGAAAGTGTCGGGGGGAGGTTGGGAGGCGGTGGGAATATGGGGGAGGAAGGGGTAATGGAGGAGAAAACGGCAACTGGGGAGGTAGGTGTGTTAGTGGTTGGTATTAGCCGTGGCTCAGTTGGTAGTATCCCTGCCTCTCAATCACAAAGTTCTAGATTCAAGTCCCACTTCAGTGCTTGAGCACAAAAATCAAGGCGGGCAGTAATGAGGGAGTGCTACACAGTTGGAGATGCCAGTTTATGGATGAGATATTAATCTGAGGCCTCATCTGCCTGCTCGGGCGAATTTAGAAGATCCCATGGCACCATTTTGAAAAAGAGCGGGGGAGTTATTCCCGATGTCCTGGCCAAAATTTATCCTTAAATCAACATCACAAAAAAAAACCCAGATTATCTGGTAATTATCACATTGCTGTTTGTGTGAGTTTGCTGTGTGCAAATTGGCTGCTGTATTTCCTATGTTACAACAGTAAGTACACTTCAAAAAATACTTCATTGGCTGGAAAGCGCTTTGAGAAATCTGGTGGTCATGAAAAGCACAAGATAAATGCAAGTCTTTCTTTTTTTCTCTCAGGTCAACTTTTGGTAATCATCTTAAGTTGGTGTCCTTTGGTTCCCTACCCTTCTGTAACAGCCTCTTGATCATTAGAATCTGTTAATGTTCGAGGGCTAATTGTTAAAAGTGTGCGGTGAATCCTGACCCATCCACACCAGCGGTTAAGAATTAGCTCTCTCTACCAGTGATTTCTTTTCCTCACTCATCACTACATTCCTTTCACTCACTCACCTTCAAATAGTTGCCTAATTCTAATTGGCTGTGACCGCTTTACAAGTATCCCTATGGGGAATAACAATCCCATACTTATCCAGAGCACCTCGCTGCTGAGGTCAAAATAACGCTGACTGGGAAAATTTATGGCCCCTCCTGCCAGGGTTTTCAGGTCCCGCCAAAATCGATCGCTGCATTTTACAGCACCTCCCCCCCACCCCACCACCACCCCACCACCCCCCGCACCCCGCAACGGGGGTATAAGATTCTGCCCTAGGTAATCATTTGCAACTTAACATCTTGTTGTGACATCCTACACAAAATGTTATTAAGTCCCTATTATGGTGTCAACCAATCAGGGAAATTATCTGGTAGATTAAACATTCAAACTTGTGGCAGACAGTAGCCATTAGATTCCCTGGGATCATCAATGCATCACTTTCCTCCTCCATTTTCTCCCAACCTGTCCTGAAGATAAGGGTTTATGCTGTGGTCTACTTCAATGAGAAACCTGAGCTCTTTAGTATCTTATCAAGCTGAATTACATAGAATTTACATCACAGGAACAGGCCATTTGGCCTAACGAGTCTATGCTGGTGTTTATGCACCATGTGAAACCCCCTGACCCACACCCCCCCACTCAATTTTTATCTAACCCAATCACCAAGGGTGGAATTTTCCATGCCCGATGGTATCGGGCATGCTCAGTGGTGTGAGCAGACAATATGATGAGAAGGCCAGAAATTGGTTTCGCGACATCATGAAGCCAGTTTGCGATCGTCCGCTCAGCCCAGCGAAGGTGGGCCGCATTTCCCGCCATCGGATGTTGGGGACCTCATTGTAATACATCTGCATATCATTATAAGGCCAGCCCGCCGGAATCATTCCCCAGCTGGATCGTCCATCCAGCCAGCGCGAAAACACACTGGTGCAGAACACGTCTTGACAAGTGTGACGTGCAGGAGTCGGGGCTAGGAGCCAGGGCCTTGCTCACATCGCGGAAATCTGAGGAGCAGAAGATGCTGTAGCCCAACAGCAATGACACTCTGGAGGAACATCCATGGCATGCTGGGTGGATTCTCGTGGACATGGCTCCACCGCGAAGCAGCTCATGGAAGGTAGAAAGTCACCGTTGAGGGTCTGCTCACCATGGATGATGGTCAAGGAGGTGGAGAGGAAGGCCCAGCTGTGTTTGGGAGAGGAAGATGTACTGGGAGGAGGGAGAGGAAGGTCTAGGATTGACTGGGAGAGGAAGAGGTGTTGGGGTGGGGTGAGGTTGGGGGGGGAGTGAGTGTGTCGAGGGGGAGGTTGCGAGGGGGGAATGAAGGTATCAGTTGGGTGAGGTTGGAAGGGAGGGACTGAAGGTGTCGGGGGGTGAGGTTGGGAAGGGGGAGCAAAGCTGTCGGGGGGAGGTTGGGAGAGGGGAGGGAGAACGGGGGAGGAGAGGATAACAGAGGAGAAGATAACAACTGGGGAGGTAGATAGAAGGGGGATGTAAGGAAAGAAGTTTGGAGAGGGGAAGGAATGCAGAGAGGGGAGGCGGTCCAGGGGGAGGAAGGAGTGTGGAGAGGGGAGGGAGTTCAGGGGGATGAAGGAGTGTAGAGAGGAGAGGGAGTAAGGGGGGAAGAAGAAGTAAGGCTGGAGGAAAGAGTCGGGAGCGGGGAAGTATTAAGGGTGGCGGAAGAAGTAAAGGTGTCTGAAGTAGTTAGGAAGGGGGAAGGACTAAGTTGGGGGTGGGGGAGTCCGGGGTTGGGGGCGGAGGACGAAGGCGTGTGGGTGCCTTACGGGGGTGGGGAAGTGATTCCAAGGGGTCTGGAGGGGGGTGATGTCCAGGTGAACATGCAAGGAGGGGCTCTGATGAATCAATGACTGCCTCCTAGGGAGCGAACTGAGGGCGGGCGTGGTGCGAGGGAATGGTGGAGACGACCGAGGGCAGAGTGAGGTGGTAGGGTGGGAGGGTGAGGGTTCAACTGTAGCGGTGGAAGGGATGGAGAGGGCAGTTGGTGGGGACTCGGAGGCAGACACGGACCCTGGGGGTGGGAAGGAGGTCATCGAGAAGGTGAATGTAGATGGGGGTGGGATTTTTGGGAAGGAAGGGGACGTGCACGTTCAACTGGACATCCCGGAAGGAAAAGGGTTGTGGCTGGTAGGTCACAGAGGGGAGGTGGAAGGTGATGCCAGGAGGGGTCAACTGTGATGGGGGAAAGGGAATGGGTGATGGGGGAGGGGAAAGGATGGGGGAAACGAATAAAGAACTGAATCACTGCCATGCTATCTAAATCGAAAGTAAAATGTGGGCGAGATGTGGGAGTGTGATCAGTGGGTGAGCGGAGATTCAGGTCAGCTCAGATGGACAACTGAAAGTGAACCCCAGCAGGCAGCATTGAAAATACTCGGGACAGTGAGCTGAGTGTGATACGGGAAGGATCTGCATGTGTGGGAGAATGCTTACACAAGGCTCCGAAAGGCCCTGCCACACGCACACTTCTCCCTCCAGAATCACTCGTGGGCCAACTGCTCCCTCTGTAGTGACAGAGGACAAGGTTGAGGGGTTCACAGGGGACTCGAAGGGAATGGACAGCCTCTGAGATTCCTGAGTGGATGACCCAGGGGTGTCCAGCTGCCTCTCCTCCTCCCTTCGGGTGCCGGGAGGCCCCGGCCTGAATCCTTGAGGGGAAGGGGCACCAGGAGGGACATTGAGGTGCCCCGTTTCCCTCTGGCGTTACCACTGCAGGAACTCACCTATAGCTACTGCGATGGAGTGCAGGTCCGCACACATCTCCCCGTTCCGCTGGACCAGGGTCTCCATGGCGTCTGCCATCCTCCCCATGGAGACTTCTAGACGTGCGTATGTGAGCACCACTTCAGCAGAGAGCAGGCAGACGCACTCCTCCAACTTGCTTGCTACTCTGTTGAGGGCTTCCAACAGCTCTGCGAGACGTTCCCATGCCTTCTGCTGACTCTCCAGAGTGAGTTGGAAGGCTGAATCCAGGGGCTCATCATCTGACTCGGACCTCACAGATGTCTCTTTCCCAGCAGTCCTTCGAGTGCTGGGGAGCTCGGCTGAACCTGCCTCCTCCTGCTGCGGACACATGTCCGTGTGGTGACCACCAGATTGTGAACCTGAGCCTGCTCTAGATCTAGGCCCCGCCGAGGTGTGTGTCTGTGCACTGGCGGAGGGTGTGGGTAAGCGCTGTGATGGGTCTTCCAGGCTGCTTATTTCTAGCTCTTCAATGGAGAAGGTGTCCCCTTGTCTGGAGCTGAGGACCTGGATGGAGCTGAGGGACTGGCTGGCTGAGTGTGTCGGTCACTTGGCAGAGCTCCCTGGGCTGGGAGGACTGAGAGGCGTGAGCGCGGCTGCATTTTAAACGTCACGCCCGGCACGATGAAGCTGATGATGTGGTGAGTAAATGAGAACCTGCCCAACATTGAAACAGCATATTTCACAGGAATGCATAATTACTGCGGTGGGTTTGGGATGATACAGCATGAGAAGCCTCCATTGCAGCCCACAGGTAAAATGTCGATTTCCCCGCCCACTACCACACTTAGTACAGATCGGGGATGATTCCGCCCCATATCTTTCTATTCCTTCCTCCCTCATCTACTTATCTGGCTTCCTCTGAAATGCGCTATTAGCCTGGCACTCCGTGTGGCAGTGAGTTCCACATCGGGGGATGGTAACATAGTGGTAATGTTACTGGGCTAGTAATCTAGAGGCCTGGACTAATGCTGCAGAGACATGAGTTCAAATGTCACCTTGTCAACTCCAAGAATTTAAATTCAATTAATTAATAAATCTGGGACATAATACTGGTCTCATTAAGATGATCATGAAACTGCTGCATTGTCATAAAAACCCATCTGGTTCATGAGACTACATGTGACTCCAGACTCACAGCAATATGGTTGACTCTTCACTGTCCTCTGAAAAGGCTCAGCAAGCCACTCAGTTGCATCAAGCTACTACAGGAAAAATAGCACTCCTGGTGTACCTACACCACATGGACTGCAGCGGCTCGACAGGCATTCAGGTTGGACAATACATGTTGGCTTTGCCAGTGACACTCACATCCTAAGAGTGAATAAAAATAAAACATTCCAAGATATACTAACTCCCACCAAACTACTATAGCTGAGACCAGTTAATGGACGAGATATTGACGCTGGGACCTGCCTGGTCTGAATTCCTCAGCACTACACTCACATTGTGCAGTTACCCGTTCTTAGGGGGCCAATATTGCAAGAATCTCTGAGATGGTTCATGGGCGCAAAATTAGTTTTTGGAGTATCAGATGCATGCAGATGGGCTCGGTTGTTGATTTTGTATACATTGCTTGTCAGTTAGGAGGCCTTGTGGGGCAGTGGGTAGCGTTCCCTGTCTCTGAGCCAGAAGCACCAGGTTTGAGTCCCTCCTCGGGGCTTGATGGCCAAGGAAGGTGTGGCCAAACAGGTTGTGTATCAACCTGTAAATCCTTCTGCCAATGGCAGGTAGTGAGAGAGATTCCTGGTCAGCCATGGGATGGAAAGAATGTTAGAGCCTCTACCGTCACCAACCATAGCTTCAGAATACAACATGCATGTAAAAAAAAGTGTGTTGCCACAGCAACCTGGACTCCTTGAATGATCTGTAACACTTGTTAGTTTGATTTCATTTAACTGAGAATAGAAACAACCTTTAAGATTGATATGCTAATGGATTATTGGGCTTGTTGACATACTCTAATTTTTATGTGCGGGGACTGTGATTCTTTGGAGGTGGGCAATAGATAAATTCAATGCTATCACCTCATCACCACACAGTATAGGGCTGAGCATCTGCCACACTGCTGGCTGCCTCTGTGCTCTGGCTAGACAGCGGTTAGGCTAGGCATGTGGTGCAGCCAGCCTTCTGCTCTTAAAGGTAGTCTGTCCTTCTTAAAGAAAAGCTGCACTAAATAATATTGTTGCAATTGAAATCATTGAAAATGGAAAACCTGGGCAGGGTGAGGGATGCATTGCTGGGGGAATTAGTGGGATGGGGGGCAGGAGAGATGCATGGGGCAGGAGGCTTTCAAGGATCACTTTCAAAAGAGAGTAAGAACAAATTGCTATGGAGGGCAATTCCTGGTCTCTGGCCCCAAGGACCTGGCAGCAGTGATATAAGAAGTTTAATAATTTCATGTGATTGGCCAAGGTCATAAGAAGTTTCATGACTTCATGTGATTGATCAAGGTTAGTGAATGCATCTTTACATAACTTCACTTACCCACCATGCCATCAACCTCTCATACTGCTCAATGTGCCACACTCCAGTCACACAACCAGCAGCAGTCCCTGGCACAAAGGGACTCATGTATAACATCCAGATACTCAATCTCACCCTCATGCATCTCTCAGCAATGTCAACCTCACACCCTCACTGCTCCACATACCTGCAGAGATTCAGCTTTGGCAGGCATATCACACAAATACAGTGCCACACAATCACTGTCATTTTTCCCTCTCTTTAGCAGTATAAGATTGCCCAGAATTGAAGGAAGCAGATGTTATGGATAGGGATGAGAAAGAACTGGAATTCCTTTCCCTTACTGTCCACAATCAGTGTGTTTTTGAAAAGGATAACATGTGTTTTTCTTAACACCATGACCTGTGGACAATTTGAATTACCAGCAGCAAGCTATTATGAGTTTAAATAAGGAGATTATTCATTGACAGATTCACCCCAAAAGTCTACAGCTATGTCACTCACTCAGTACTCATTCACACTCACATGTACCATACACACTCAAGAAAAATACGGTTAAAGAGAATAGTGCACTTTAACAAGTCATAAACAAAAGCAGTCACGTGTTTGGATCATCCTAGGCAAAGCATGCATTGCAGGTCCTATGAAGAAGGTGTTCACTCCTGGAGGGAAGTCTAGGTGGATTCACTAGCCAGCATTGTACATTATAATTATTGCAGAATTCCCTCAAAGAGCAGGTCATGAAGTTAGTCACTTGTAGTCTTTTTACCAGGAGGTCGGTTTTCTGTACTGGTGGAAAAGGAACAGGCTGCGAGACCTTAAGATATTGCAGTCTCCGGTTTTAAGACATAGATGTCACTGCCTTTGCTGCTGCTGTTTCTTCCAGTGTGTTTTGCAGACTGCTGGTTTCCCCCTGGTTCTTGGGGGTAATAAGATTCATTATCTGTAGGCAGTTTCAGTAAGGTGACCTATGTGGTAAATAATTATATTGTCCACCCAGCATGATTTAAAGTTAGAAACCATTTTTATACAATTAGTAATGGATGATGGCCATTCACACCTATTTATGATTAACTGGTTTCTGCAGCTCCCTTTTGTTATGTATCAAGCTCATAAACAGTGGGTCTAGGAGTCCACAGATTTTGCGTTTTGATTAACTTCACAAACAATAGGTGTGAATTCCACATATAAATCCATATGTTTTGGTATGTCCATTCAAGGGAGGTACTCCAACCAATTCAATTAAGAACTTTCCAGAGACTTGAGTCAGTTCTGAGTCTATGCAGAAATTGCAAGTCACCTGATCCTCAGCAGCAATCTTAGCAACCTTTTGATGGTCCATTTTTAAAAAGAAAAGACAATTCCAGAAAATTCTAAACTGAATAGGGTCCATGTTTAAAGTTATGATTATGAAGTGACCTTACTGGGCATGACACAGAGCCTCCATCTGGGGAAGTGGTGGCATAGTGGCATTGTCACTGGGCTAGTATTCCAGAGACCCAGGGTAATCCTCTGGGAACCCAGGTTTAAATCCCACCATGGCAGATAGTGAAAAGAATCTGGAGTTAAAAGTCTGATGATGACCATGAAACCATTGCTGATTGTCGTAAAAACCCATCTGATTCACTAATGCCCTTTAGGGGAAGAAATCTGCTGTTCTGACCTGGCCTGGTCTATATATGGCTCCAGGCCCACAGCCATGTGGTTGACTCTTAAATGCCCTCTGAACAAGGGCAATTAGGGTGTGCAATAAATGCTGACCTAGCCAGTGATGCTCACATCCCATGAACGAATTTTTAAAAAACGGTGGGGGAAAGGACCCCTACATTTCTTGAGCTTTACAGACAAGGTTCTCAGGATAATATAGCTGGTTGCACAGAGTCCTTCTCCAGCATTGCTGACAACCTTCTCAACTCTCAGCTCATCGCCATCCTGTTATCTGGCTTCATGAGCAATCTGCTGAAGGTGTGACCATGGACCTCTTGCTTTCAAGTCTACAGCACTCCCCCATGCCCTCACACCAATTCTCCCCTTCTGATTTGTTGCTCTCAGGCACCCAAGAACTACCTTCTGCCCAGTCACAGTAGTCCAAGGAAGGAAGGGGAGAGAGAGAGAAAAAGAGCACAGCACTGATGAAGAAACCCAGTCACTTAATCCAACACTGGCGGCAACCAGCTTAGATAGAGGGACTGCACATATCTTGGAGGAAGTATTGAGTTAGGATCAGCATGTGGTCAACCACCTGGGATGAGTGCATTACAACAAGGTCAGAGGGAAAGGATGGTTTGTTTTCCGACTTGACAGTGGGTGAGGTTGCAGATGAGTTCCGCTGTTGACAACTCAGGTAAGAACCTTGATGGCGCAGTATACAGGAGAGCACTGACAGGCCTAATCATTAAGATGCAGGGTATATTGGCTGGCCTGCCAAACAGCCTCCCATTATGGTCAAGGAACATGGAGGAGATCGGCTCCACCTTGGCCGCGGTCATTGTATAGAGTTTGTTCTCCCCTCAACCTCGGTTCCATTTTCCTGTGGTCCCTGAAGACACAGAGGCACAGCAATTTCTGCCCCATATCTATTACAGCCTTTGTGTGGACAGGGTCTCCAAATCCTCTGCCTTCCCTATGAGGATGCAGCTACACTCTGTCAAATCCAGGAACTTGCCTCAACACCTCCAAAAACACTCCAGGATACTTCTGAACACTTTGTAATAAGCAAAGGATCTTCAAAATCACCTTACCTGAACGATAAGGTGCCTGTCTCTTTAAATGGCACTGGCTCAGGGCTCACCTTGCAGCTTGGCGCTTGTTCTTTGCAGAGTGAACATCGGCTGGCTGGGTTGAATGATGTCAGGGTTTCATGCTTCTGGCACCTTCCAGTCCATGCAGCAAAGGTCTTCTCAAGAGGGAATGTGCATGTGCCAGGCTGGAAGCAGCTGGCATTGCAGCATGTACCCGCAGGGTGGTGTAGGGTTCATGTAGCGCTGCCGGACTGCAATGAATTTCGGACCCGTTGAGTCTTATCATTCAGAAGATCTCTACTTCAAGCCTCAATGCATCCTTTTATCATAGAGACATATTCATTGTCACAATACCATACAACAACTTGCATTTATGTAGCACCATTAACATAATAAAACCTCCCAAGGCGCTTTACAGGAGTGTTTTCAGGCAAAATTTCACACCATTTAAGCCCCCTATAGGCAGTTGAAGATATTTAGTTAATTGAGGGTACTGCATGTGTCAGTTGCTAAAGATTTATTAACTCCTTGTTATCACATAAACATATTTATTTTGCACATATTTAGTCATATTGGTTTAAAAAAAAGAAAAGAAAGGCTTGCATTAATATAGCGCTGTCCTTGACCACTGGGCACCTCAAAGCGGTTTATAGCCAATAACATGAGAGTACGCTTTATAGCATTATATGCCTAGGATATATCAAGACCTCCACTCGCAACTTCTCCAAATCGCACAAGATTAGGTCAGCCAGATTGTTCACACACTTTCAGTCCTACAGACATCAGTTGTACATGTCATATCCAAGACAGGGATGGGCTAGTCAGCTTACTGACCACAAAGAAAGGTAGTTAACAATTAGAGACTCATTGAAAACCTGATATGATCAATATGGATCTGTCAACACACAATGTTATAAATAAAATCTCATCCTCAGAGAGAGAAGCACAGTGGACATCTCAAACATTTCTTTCCTGGGGTGTGGGCATCACTGGTAAGACGAGGATTTTGTTGCCCATCCCTAATTGCCTTGAAGCAAGTGGCTGGCTAAGGCATTTCAGACAGCATTTAAGAGTCACCCACATTACTGTGGGTCTGGAGTTACAAATGGACTAGACCCAGGTAAGGATAGCAGATTTCCTTCAAGGACATTAGGAGCCAGAGGGGTTTTATGACAAATGATGATAGGTTCATGGTCACCATCATTATTACTGAGACTACCTTTTGATTCCAGATTTTTTATTAATGCAAATTCAAATACAACCAGCTGCCATGGTGGGATTTGATCCCATGTCCCCAAAGCATGCATCGGGGCCTCTGAATTATTAACTCAGTGACAATACCACTACACCACCATCCCGCCAAATAAAGGCTTGAAAATAGTTACTGTTCTAATGCATAAATGTCCAGAATAACGCCATGTTTTATGTCCACCTGAGAGAGCAGATAGGGTCTTGGCTTAACATCATCTGCAAGTTGGGCTTCAGTTATACTGCAGGACCTAGTTTGATTCCAGTACTCTGTGGTGGAAGCAGGACCCACAGAATTGTATTGGTGCCTCCATGGATTTCTGCATCTCAGGCAAAGCACAGTAGTGTGCTTGAATTGAGTTGTGCTCAATGGTACTGGAGAACCAGTGAACTATTTTAACATTAAGAGAGAGCAAGTGTTCCGTCAGCTCCTCCTCCACATTTGAAGTGTTCCAGCTAAGCAAATGGCAGCCATTCAAGCTTTCTTCAAAGAAAAGGTTTACCTCAAGAAAAAAGCAAAATACCGCAGATATCGGAAACCCGAAAGGGGACCAGAAAATCCTGGAAACGTCATCAGATCACACAGCTTCTGCAGCAAGAGGAACCGAGTTAACATTTCAAGTGGATGACCTTTCATCAAAACGGGAACGAGCCAATATATACTTTCCCATTTGTTCATTCCTCCCTCCACCTCTCCCTGACTCTAGTCTTGCTTATAAACTGCTAAAACTGTAACTTCTTCCAGTTCTGATGAAAGGTCATTGACCCAAAATGCTAACTCCATTTCTCCCTTCTCAGCTGTTAGCCTGACCTACTGAGTGTTTCAAGCTTTTTCTGATTTTTATACCCCTCCTATCGTTATGCAGTACCTGGTGTGATGCCCAAGTGCTTTCTCTGTTCTGGATTCTTCCTCCAGCCAACATCACCAAAAGGATAAAGCAGATTGACCAATCATTCCTGCTGGTTTGGATGTTACCCACATCACCACAATTAGTGCGGCCCAGAAAGTCATTTATTGTGAGAAACCCCTTGACATGTTTTAATGCCAGGCTGAGGTCCTACTTCACTGCAAGTTTTTCTTATTTTCAATCTATAACTGGCCAATCCCTGCTGAGTCCCAAAAGACCCCCAGGAAAGACGTACATTCTTTCTGACCTGTACTATGAAAGGACTGGAAGCAAAGCATAAATTCTAACAATTTGCGCTCCCAGTTTGGAGCTTCATGTGCCTGGCGTGCAGATCAGGAACAGTGCTTTGCCCCACATGGCAATTTCTGTCAAGAATTCATTGACTTCTGCATCCCAAATTCCCAGCATGGACTCCGAATGCAGGTTCCAAGATCGCAGTGTAAATTGACGGAATGCACCCCCATTGTTTGAGCTTGCTAATTGGGTTTGAAAACCCAATATGGCTACTTTGCCCTGCTTTTGCAGTCATATCAGTTACTGAATACTAGATGTGAAAAATGAGGCAAATTCTAAAGTAATCAATGTAAAAAATGACTTGGTGGTGGTTTAGAGGGGTCATCTTGCAATAGCAATAATGCGCCTTGCAAAATGTCTTACCTTGTTTTTAACCTGGGAGCAGCTCCATTGACAACAATTGGTATGCAATAATAATTCTAAGCCGTAACACTGAAGTGACACTGTGCCAGTTTCTGACACAAGTTGTATCATTGCGTCTGAGTCATTGGCAAATACTTTCAGACCAAGACGTGTCCCTTTAAATTGCTGACATTTGGCTTTCCTTGTCTTCCAACCTTTTGTTGCTGAGCTACACACTTAAACGTGTATGTGTACACACACACACACACACACACACACACACACAGAAATATGCAGGCGCACACAATTGCCAAGTGAATGCACATACTTGAAAGGGAAAGAATTGCAGACCTATGGGGAGAGGGCAGGGGAGTGGGACTATTTGGATTTTTGTTATTTGTTCCTGGGATGTGGACATCACTGGCAAGGCCAACGTTTAATACCCTTCCTTAATTCCCCTTGAGAAGGTGGTGGTTTGCTTAACAGTCTGCATGGTGAAGGAGAAAATTGCAGGAGTTTTACTCAGCGGCAATGAAGGAATGATTAGATAGCCCTTTCAAAGAGCTGGCAGAGGCATAATGGGGCGAATGGCCCACTTCTCATTCTATGATTTCGTGTCTTGGTCAGACAACCATGAAGATGTATAAACAGTCAAATATGTACATACAACCACAAACCCAGACACATACACCAGACTGCATGTTACATGACTAAAGTTTTCAGGCAAAGGAACCATGGAAACAAGGTAGAAAAAAGATGAGCATAATTATTTTAGACACATTGTAGTTCTGGTCAATTGCACCTCGAGTACAGGAATTGGCACTTAGTTGAAATAATGCTGATAATCCTGCTGAAATAAACAGCAAGCTCATGATCAAAAACATTCCATAATCTTTCGTGGGGTTGGGAGGGGGGGGGGTGGTGGTTGCAAAAGGCAAGAGCAATACAACAAATGATCGGTGGTTTAGAAGCTGCTGCTTCCATCAGTTGTTGATAGAGCAGGATTAACGGCTCCATGTGTCAATGTCAAAGAGGATAATCTCCGCCAGGCGTGGCAAAGACAAAAGAGCCTGTGAAGTTGTGTATGTGCCTGCTGCTTTTCCTCAGCTCCGCGCTCTGCATTCCACATCTCCTGGACCCGGTCCTCCAAAGACAGGGCTGGGTCTTCTGCCCTGTTGACTTCAAAAGAAAGAAGTACAGTGGAATCGTGCTGAAGCTGCCATACCTGAAAGCGCCTGTCTGCCGGGGACAGGTGCAAGGTATCACAAGGACACAGTCGCAGCCTTTTGACAGCGGTACTGCCTCCTTTTTATCATTACTTGTGACACTGATAATATGGACCTGCATTAGAATGTAAATATAGACCTACATTTTGTGGAACTTCTTTCCTTTGCAAAAATGCAATTTTGGCATCAATTTCACTTTGATTTTGAAATCTACAGGTTTCTAAGGATTATTAGAATCTGATCTGAAATCTAGAAAGAAAGAGGGACTCCCATTTGTAGACTGCTTTCCATGACCACTGGATGCCCCAAATCACTTCACAGCCAATGAAGAACTTTTGAAACCTAGTCACTGTTGTAAGGTATGAAATTCCGGCAACCAATTTGCACACAGCAAGCTCCCACACGCAGTTAATGCAATGATGACCAGATGATCTGTTATTGTGATGCTGTTTGAGGGATAAATACCAGGACCCTGGAGATAAACCCCCATGCTCTTTTTCGAAATAGTGTCATGGGATCTTTTATATTCACCAGAGGAGGCAGACCTTGGTTTACCGCATCTGAAAGACGGCACCCCTGACAGTGCAGCACACCTTCAGTACTGCACTGGAGTGTCAGCCACAGTGCGCCATCCCTGGAGTGGAACTTGAACCCAGAACCTTGTAGCTTGGAGGAGGAAGTGAAACCAAACGAGCTACTGAGAAAAAAAAAGACTTGCATTTACATAGCGCCTTTCACAATCACCTGATGTCTCAAAGCGCTTTGCAGCCAATGAAGTACTTTTGAAGGATAGTCGCTGTTGCAATGTAAGATATTTATATTCTGAAAGCTAGTTTGCCATCACCAGACTAGAAACGATCATTTCATGATCCCTATAAACCATAGCTCCATTGCCTACACACCAAATGCTACATACCTCAAATGTTTTTTTTAAAAAATGCTCAATAAAATTCTGGAAGAGCAATCAAAATTTACATCACTGAGAAAGAATTCAATTTAGAAACAGAATAAAGAGTGGGAGATTTAAATTGAACACTGCTGTAAAAGTCAGTCCTTGCCCTCGCCCTCCAAACCCTCCCCTGCAACCCCCCACACCACCCCAGCCACCTTTTTGAAGCTTATGAGTATAATGTGTCAGGTTTTTTGACACAGTTAGATACGGTGACCCTTGAAGTAATTAGACATGGAATTCCCCTTCCTCTCTAAGGAGAGGATTAAATGAAAGACAGTTGTGTTTATTTCCTGATCCACTCTCAGTTCTGTAACCAGGGCCATCCTGGACTCAACACCGCACAGCTGCCGAGCTGAACTCGAATGGAGGCCTGAGGCACAGCAAGCACCTTGTTAGAATCTCTGCACATAAAGGGATTAACCTCCCAGTGCACAGGTGGCAATTTACCATCGCGTGGAACTTTACACTTTCAGGTTATTGGAAAAATCCTCGAGATCCTGGAGGCTGAATACGAGCAAAAAGAAGATGAGAGAGAAAAGGAGAGATGGAGAGAGAGAGAGAGAGGGAGGGGATAGAAAAAAGCTTGGCCTAGTCTACAGCAGAATCTATGATATTCTCGTAAAAAAGGCTAAAAAGAAAGTGACACAAGAAGACTGTTTAACATGTGAGATACACCAAACAAGAGATGGAGGAACTTAGCAGCATTTGATCGGGAAGGATCAGGCTAACGTGTCATCTACTTAATTAAAATTGCGCCATAAAACATACCTTCCCACCACCACCCCCCACTTTAAAAGAAAACACATCTTTGCAGTTATTATTCTCGCAATCTTCTTTTATCTCCTATCAAAGGTGAAGCTGAATGCAGATATTTAAATAATTCAGAAGTGTACTGGCACTGGGGCAGCCATCAAGCCTTTTTTGAAACGCAGACAGACAGAAGTGGCGGGGGGAGAGAAATATGCTGAAACTGTGCAATTGCCAGGAAAAAAAAAGAAAATCCTAAAAGTACTGGCAAGTTTCAAAGCATTCTTTCGTCAGGCTTTAGCTGAAAGTGTTTCAAAACTGTAAGGAGGGAAAAAAGGATCTCCTCTTAATGATATAAAACAGATTTGAAATCTTAACCCTTTCACTGGCGAACAAGCAGGAAGTTCAGACAGTTTACATTGTAAAGGTTTTGGCCTTAATTTTTAAGGGCTGCAATGTGTTTGCAAGGAGGCTGAACGCCACTCATTGGTGATTATATGGAGAGGGCAGTGAAATCCTTCCTCATCTCGTCAGGAAGTAACGACTGTTTAACTCAGGAATCAAACAAGATCCAGGCTTTGTATTCCAAATGTGCAATACTGTGTGGTTCATGCATGTCAGAAATATTGTACTTTTCCCAGAATGTATGTATTTCAAGTTTTTAAAAAAAAACCCTGTTAACTCGTTAGCAGTTTCACCTTGTAACCTGTTCGTAATGTTTGGCTTCTCGAAATAAAATGTCACTATTAAAACAAAGATGATTGCTTTAAGAATATTGTATAACAATGACCTGGATTTGAAATGCTTTTTGGCAGAATTGGAACAAGGCATGTGTAGCATTGCCGTGTGCAAGCTGCGTTATTAAGCTCCTCCTTGTGCACACTGAAATGCTTTCATCAGATGGTTTGCGTACGTGAGGATGTTCCCAGATGTTAATTTAGCCTCAGATTGAATGCTGAACGTGTGAGGATCCACCAACTATCTAACAGCGTCCAAATACTGTGGATGCTGGAAATCAGAAGTGAAGACAGAAAATGTTGGAAAACACTCAACTGGCCGTGGAGAGAGAAAGAGTTAACACAGGGCAATTTTAACCTACTCCATCTTTGAGAAACTGGCAGGATTGGGACAATGCTGGTAAAATACCCCTGTCCGATTTTAACCTCAACTGAAGTCAAGAAGTTGCATCTATTGCAGACCTTTACCTTCCTGCTTTCCTCTCTCCACACCCCTCCTTTTCCCACTTTTCTCCTGCCTCTGCACGTATTTGAGAACGTTTGGCTGGAACTTCCCAGCCCTTCACACCGGCAGGATCTTTCAGTCCAGCCAATATGAACGGAAGTTTCAATGACTTGCCAGCCCCATCGCCAGGGAACCTTCCACAGGGGGGCTGGAAGATTCCGGCTATTCATTCTCTAACTTCTTCCAGTTCTGATAAAGGTGTCATCGGCCGGAACATTAACTCTTGTTTCTCTCCCCGCAGACGTTGCCTGACCTGCTGAGCCTTTTCCAACATTTTCTGTTTTAATTTCTAGCACTCTCTCAGATATTCTCCACGCTCTTCTCTCTGTTAGTCTGTTACCAAGGTTATACTGCAGTTTTGTTAGACCAACTGATCTGTATTTTGAGGCATTGTCCCTTATTCTGACTGCTTGTGCCGCATCCGATCAGGGACACCTTTTGTCCCTTATTTCTAGGATAGTCTCGGGAGAATGAGTCTGGGAGTCTCAGTTGAGTGACTTGAGCAGGACAGTGAGTTTGGCCAGCAGAGAGATGATAATGTTGTGACTCCACAGGTTAAGTTCTAAGTCTTGGTTGCTTTAAACCATCCCATCCCTAATCTTATGGCCACCAGACCTCCTCCTGGTCCCATCAAAGTGTTCCTTATTTTACTTTATAAGAGTTGGTCATCCTGGTTACAGCTCTATTGTTCCAAATGCAAGCGCGGAAAAAGTTTGTACTGAAGCTGAGGTAGATCAGCACAATCTAAGCCAACATGCATCAGAGTCATAGTCAAACTTCAGCTCTGTTCTTTTATACCCAGGATGTATCATGCTGCAATCTGCACAATATCATTGCATTATCATACAATGCACTCTGGGACAAGAAAGAAGTAAAATTGTGCTGGATTTTGCCTTGGCCACTAATGTAACCATAGTAACAGACACTCATAACTACAGAATGACCTGGGTGAACTGTCACCTGTAACATCAATCAGCTAAGGGAGGTATAAAGCAGCATGAGAAGCATGCCTCTTTCTCTTTCTCCTGCATATTCACAATGCTCTGTATGACTCTCTGCAGTGATAGTATCTCGATGGATAAGTGAAGGCTTTACAAATTGTATACTGAGCACTCTTGGCTTTCCCTCCCTATGCCTTCTCATGCAACAGTGAAATGGCAGTCTAGAAGTTCAATCAAAAAAACAATGATCCTTGCTCCCAGCAGAGGCGAGCAAGCTCAAAGCAACTGGTGGCTCGGAGGCACAAGGTGGAATCTAAACATAAGAAGATGACATTTTAAAAAATGCTTAAGACTTGCATTTATGCTGCACCTTTCACAGCCTCAGGATGCCCAAAAATGCTTCACAGCAAATTAAGTTTTTCTTCAAGTGTAGTCACTGTTACAATGTAGGGAACATTGCGAATTTGCATGCAGCAAACTCCCACAAACAACAATGCAACAAAGGCCAGGTAATCTGTTTTTGTGATGTTGTTTGAGGGATAAATGTTGACCAGGATATCGAGAAGAATTCTCCTGCTCTTGTTCAAAATTGTGTCAGGGGCACCTTTGCACCCCATCGAGGACTCCTTCCACTTAACATGTCTGGTTTGTCTTATTGTGGACCCTAACCCACTCCTCAATTAAAGGTCTGCCTCAATATTCCTCAATCCCAAAAGATAATCAAGTAAAGTTCTAAAATATTCACATGCTCTTAGACCCTACCTATTTAGATCATGCTGTGACCCTACTCTTTCTGATCTTCCCATTTGTTTGAAAATTCATTCTTGGGATGTGGGTGTTGGCATTTATTACCCAACCCTAGCTGCCCCTGTGAAGGCGGTGGTTGGGAGGAGGAGTAGGCTGGGGATGATGGTGGGGGTTGTTTTTCTTAAATCGCTGCACTCTTTGCAGTGAATGTGCTCAGGGAGTTCCAGGATTTTCACCCAGCCACGACTACAGTGTAAGGGAGTAGGTTGAAGGTTAAGATGACTTGTGCACTATATCATGGACGTTACTGATCTCACCTTCATCTTTAAACAGTATAAAACATTCAGAGGGACAACACCAACAACTTATCTTTATATAGTGCCTGTAACGTAATGGAATGTTCCAGGGTGCCCCACCAAAGCATTATAACACAAAATATGACATGTAGCCACATAAGGAGACATTAAGTCAGGTGACAAGACGTTTGTCAAAGAGGTAGGTTTTTCGGAGCATCTTAAAAGTGGAAAGCGAGGTAGAGAGGCAGAGAGATGTAGGGAGAGTATTTCAGAGCTTGGGCTAACTTGAGGTACACCATTAGTGGAGTGATGAACAATGGGGTTGCTCAAGAGGCCAGAATTAGAGGAGTGCAGATATTTCGGAGGGTTCTGGGGCTGGCAGAGATTACACAGATAGGGAGGAGTGAGGCCATGGAGGGATTTGAAAACAAGGATGAGAATTTTAAAATCAAGACCAGGGACCAATGTAGGTCAGCAGCACAGGGGTGATAAGTGAACCGGCTGTGAGTTAAGACATGGGCAGCAGAGTTTTGGATGTTTCCCTTCCCTTCCTTGACCTCTCTTTCTCAATTTCTGGTGATAGATTGTCCGCCAATATTCATTACAAGCCTACCGACTCCCACAGCTACCTCAACTACAGCTCCTCACACCCTGCTTCCTGTAAGGACTCCATCCCATTCTCTCAGTCCCTTCACCTCCGTCACATCTGTTCTGATGATGCCACTTTCAAAAACAGTTCCTCTGACATGTCTTCCTTCTTCCTTAACTGAGGTTTTCCACCCACGGTGGTTGACAGGGCCCTCAACCATGTCTGGCCCATCTCCCGCGCATCCACCCTCACACCTTCCTCTCCCTCCCAGAAACATGATAGGGTCCCCCTTGTCCTCACTTATCACCCCACCAGCCTCCGCATTCAAAGGATCATCCTCCGCCATTTCCGCCAACTCCAGCATGATGCCACTACCAAACACATCTTCCCTTCACCCCCCTGGCGGCAGTCCGTAGGGATCGTTCCCTCCGGGACACCCTGGTCGACTCCTCCAACACCACCTACACCTCAAACCCCTCCCACGGCACCTTCCCATGCAACCGCAGAAGGTGCAACACCTGCCCCTTTACTTCCCCTCTCCTCACCGTCCAAGGGCCCAAATACTCCTTTCAAGTGAAGCAGCATTTCACTTGCACTTCCCTCAATTTAGTCTACTGCATTCGCTGCTCCCAATGCGGTTTCCTCTACATTGGAGAGACCAAACGCAGACTGGGTGACTGCTTTGCGGAACACCTTCGGTCTGTCCGCAAGCATTACCCAGACCTCCCTGTTGCTTGCCATTTCAACACTCCACCCTGCTCTCATGCCCACATGTCCGTCCTTGGCCTGCTGCATTGTTCCAGTGAAGCTCAACGCAAACTGGAAGAACAGCACCTCATCTTCCGACTAGGCACTTTACAGCCTTCCGGACTGAATATTGAGTTCAACAATTTTAGATCATGAACTCTGTCCTCCATCCCCACCCACTTTCCGATCCCCCCCTTTTTTCCAATAATTTATATAGATTTTTCTTTTCCCACCTATTTCCATTATTTTAAAATGTATTTCCATCCATTGTTTTATCTCTACCTTTTAGCCTATTTCGATCCCTTCCCCCCATCCCACCCCCACCAGGGCTATCTGTACCTTGCTCGTCCTGCTTTCTACCCTTAATTAGCACATTCCTTTAGATAATATCACCACCTTCAACACCTCTTTGTCCTTTTGTCTATGACATCTTTTGGCTATCTCCACCTATCACTGGCCCTCTATCCAGCTTTACCTGTCCCACCCCCACCCCTTAAACCAGCTTATATTTCACCTTTTTTCTATTTTTCATTAGTTCTGTTGAAGAGTCATACAAACTCGAAATGTTAACTGTGTTCCTCTCCGCAGATGCTGTCAGACCTGCTGAGTTTTTCCAGCTATTTTTATTTGAGTTTTGGATGACCTCAAGTTTAAGGACTCCAGGCAGGAGTGCATTGGAATAGTCAAGTCTGGATGTAACAAAGGCATGGACGATGGTTTCAGCAGCAGATAAGCTGAGACAAGGGTGAAGCCAATCAATTTTATGCAGGTAGAGCCTTTAGTGATGACGCAGATAGATGGTTGGAAACTCATCTCAAAGTCAAATATGACACCAACCGTTTAAAGGAAAGGGAGCCCATTCAGTTGAATTAATGAACAAGGTGTCACAATTGATAAAGTGTCTGGTTTATTTTTAATGCTTTGGGCTTGGATATACAGACCCAGAAATATGTTGATGCTGTCCTTATTGATGAGTGAGTAGGCTTAATGCACACCTGACACTGGGCCTCAGGTCTCATTTAAATCAGACTGACAAATTGCAGGCATCTGTTGGACGTTACCAGCAGCAACTCTTGAGCAGGTCACGAAAGAGGAAAAGGATGTGATCAGGGCGACTGTGAAAGCATCGATTGGAACAGGGATTTGAGGTGGTGATCCAGGGGGCGGGTGGGGGCGGGGGCAGGTAAAGGAGCGGTTGGAGGGGGTGAGGGGGGGTGCACGTGGGGTCAGGGTGGTGATCGGGCAGTTTGAACGTGTGGTTGGGAGGGGCACTAATTGATGTCCCGGCTCCACGTTCAGCTAAGTATTTTTTACCTTTTCGATAGCGTCCAGCAGTGGCCCCTTTAAGGATTGCTGGCTAGGCCACATACAGGCCTGGTTTTCCTGAACATCAGTGCCTGCCATATCCAGGCAGTCCAAATTTTCACAGAGGATCGCAAACAGGTTCCAAATCTAATTCTATTGGCATGTGGAATAGGCCTAATGTTGAGTTCAGGCCTAGCTGGGACCTGGAAGCCTATTTCTTTTTTTTTTTGTCTACACCAATATGCTGGACTTGTGGCCTATAAAGACTGCACGATTGCTATCCACCATTTTTGGAAGCTTAGGTGCCCACTTAGCATCTGGAAAATGGGTGCGGGGCCACCGAACTTCTGGGCCGTACTGTTGTCTGGTTTACCTGATTGTCCAGAAATGCGAGAAGAGCATTGGAAGCAGTGAAGCCCTTCGCAATATATTCAGCAATATTGCTTTGCAAGGAATGCACCGGGACAGTGCTATAGGCGCAGATTCTGTCAGCTTCCATGTGCCTAGATGTTAGTGAAGCCCCACAGCACAGGATGCACTGGGCTACATCACAAACACTCTCCCTCGCTGCATCACCAACACCACCAAATGTCGCAGCCCCTTTAAGACGATGTCAGCTCCCTTCAAAGGGCTAAGCTCCTCACGAGTCAATAGCATTTCTTCTTTGGAGCAAGGAGGAAAGAAAGACACAAATTGTTGCAAATGCCCTTCCTGCCATGTGTTTGCTTCGGAACAAAGCAGGACACTTGCACGTTCAAAGAGCAGCCCACCTCCACTCTAAGAGGCCTGACACATTTCACAAAGTGTTATGAGTAGAATGGAACCAACCTCTGCCTAACTCCTCAATTTTGCTCGACACAGCACTCGCTGGAGCAGCTATAGTGAGCTGGGTGCCAGCTGCTTTCAGAATTACAGATGCGTTTGTCAGTTCTGGGCATGAGAGCTAAATGATCAACAAATCCCTTACAACTAATCATGCCGCACTCAACAACTTCCGCTCTCTGATTATTGAGGAAATCATTAGAGGGGAAAAAAAGTGCACAGATCTTTCATCGTGCCCAGATAAACTACAAGGAGGTCAGACGGGGGTGTGTTTGATAGGCCATTTGCTCTTCCTATTCCTATTATTCCAGAATGTCCTCTATCTTGCCGATGTCTGCATCCTAATCACTTCCATCCCAGTGTGTTCGGCTCTCTGGAAACCTCCCGCAGGTTTACGGCTGCCTGATGCAGGCTTCTGGCCTCCTGAGTGACTGATCACAGCAAGCCCTGCACTGCAACCTTCCAAAGCAAGTCTCCTTCAGTTCCTGTGGGCTTGAGCCTGTATTATACTGTCACATATGGCACTAATGGCATCTGAACAGTGCAGGCTGCGTGAGAACTAGTGACATAAGCTTAGGTCACACCAGATTCAGCCGGGCTTAAATCCAGAACAGAGGGGAAAAAAAACAAAACATACACGCACTCTAAACAAACCATCCCTCCCTTCACCTCGCCCCCCTCCTCCACTTTCAATTGTTCCTTTTCTCCCCTCGACAAAAACAATGGGACTTCGGATATGCTGGTAAGGATGCATTGTCTCCTTGTATTCTGAAAACTCTAAAACTCTCGGAATGCTACCCGTGATGCTGAGAGGGTGTTTTCCTTTGTTGGAGAGTCTAGAACAAGGGGACATGGTTTAAAAATTAGGGATCTCCCATTTAAAACTGAGGTGAGGAAAAAAAAAAATTTCCTCCCAGACGGCTATTAGTCACCAAAATGCTCTTCCCCAGAGAGCAGTGGAGGCTGGGTCATTGAATATATTCAAGGCTGAGTTAGACAGATTTTTGATCGAAAAGGGAGTCAAGGGTTTTGGGGGGTAGGCGGGAAATTGGAGCTGAGGCCACAATCAGACCAGCCACCTTCTTATTGAATGGCGGAGCAGGTTTGAAGGGCCGAATGGCCTACTCCTGCTCCTAGTTCTTGTGTTCTTGTGCTACACTGAAAAAGCAAGTCACATCCCAGTGTCCACAGCAGAAACTGAAGCAGTCCATGTCCAAATACAATGTCCAGGCTTGGGCTGACTAGTGGCAATTAACATTTGCACCATACAAGTGTCAGGCAATGACCATCTTCAACAATAGAGAATTTAACCATCACCCCTTGACTTTCAATGGCATTACAATCTCCAAGTCCCCTAATATCAACATCCTGGGGGTTATCGTTGACCAGAAACTGAACTGGACTAGCCATATAAACACTGTGGCTACAAGAGCAGGGCAGAGGCTGGGAATTGTGTGAAGAGTAGCACACCTCCTGACTCCCCAAAGCCTGTCCACCATCTACAAGGCACAAGTCAGGAGTGTGATGGAATACTCCCCACTTGCCTGGATGTGTGCAGCTCCAACATCACTCAAGAAGCTTGACACTATCCAGGGCAAAGCAGCCCGCTTGATTGGCACCCCATCCTCAAACATTCATTCCCTCCACACCCAACGCAGTAGCAGCAGTGTGTACCATCTACAAGATGCACTGCAGGAACTTACCAAGGCTCCTTAGACAGCACCTTCCAAACCCATGAGCACTACCATCTAGAAGGACAAGGGCAACAGGTAGATGGGAACACCATCACCTGGAAATTCCCCTTCAAGCCACCCATCATCCTGACATCAAAATATATTGCCGTTCCTTCACTGTCACTGGGTAAAATCCTGGAACCCCCTCCCTAACAGCGCTGTGGGTGCATCTACACCACATGGACTGCAGTGGTTCAAGAATGCAGCTCACCACCACCTTCTCAAGGGCAACTAGGGATGGGTGATAAATGCTGGCCCAGCCCATACCTATGAAGGAATAAACAAAACACCTGAGAGCATGGTGCAACAGTGAGACAGGTATAATTGTAACCATTCCTTGAAGCAGGCAGTTTAATAGAACAGGAAAGGGAGAAACAGCTTGTGAGACAACAGCGATCCAGCTGTGACATTCGACTTGTATTTAAAAGCTACTGATGGTGCAGCGAATAAGAGTCTGTCTTTGGAAGTGACCAACCAGTGAGGCAGCTATTTTCGGTAAGCAAAGCGTCAGAGTTTTCTTCCTCCAGAGCCCGCCACTCATTAGCAAAAGAGCTGGTTCATATGAAAACTTTAAAGAACTTGACTTCTTTTAGATGTTCTGCAGTAACTTTTGGCATGTTATAAAACACCCTCTGGATTCCACAGATTCCCATCCATTGATCAGAATTAGCAGGATGTCAAAATATTAATTGATCCAGTAATTACAAACTGCTAGGAGTCCAGCTGACTACCTGTTTTTTATTCCCTCCCCCATGTGGAAATAATTGGTGTGGTCTTGAGTTTCGACTGATTCAGACTTTTGTAATTACAGTGATTGAGAGACAAACAGTATCTCGGGCAGAACTTGCAACTTTTGTATAATGTGCGTGACAGGAGATTGGTTGATTGTTACACACCCTGCAACACTGACCTCAGCCAACGGCCCGGTTAATGTTCCCCCACCCCCACCGTCGCACTAGTTGAAAGTTCCATGAATTTTGGGAAATTTTTACTTTGAGCAAGCATCAGCAAGGCAACTTAGGATCAGCGATTCATTGTATATCTGTGCTGGGTTTCCCCTGGGGAGTTCTCCCGCCATCTTGGCCAATATTATTCCCTAAACTGTCACTAATAAAATCAAATCATTTGGTCATTTGCTGCCACAGAAACTTTGGTTTCTAACTGGCTGCTGTATTCACCTACAGCCCAAAAGTGTAAATCATTGGCTATGAGGCCCCTCGGGACTTGATAAGACACTATGGGGACAATTTTGACTTTGGATGCCATTTGAGCAGCATACACTCATTACAAAGCTGACTATATCTAAGCTGGCTTAGCCACATTCATTGGAAAGATCATGGCCAAATACCCAAAGACCTTCTGTATGGTAAATTGACCACGGAGTCACAACCTTCTGGGTGTCCATACCTCCCTTGCAAGCGAGGTACGAAGATGGCGGACATCGATACTGACAATTGGGAGACAGTTGCTGACGGCCGGAGGCTGAGTATTTGGAGGGACACCGGAAGAAACGAGCAGAAATGAAAAGCTCAGCTGGCTGAGAAGAGGGTTCCAGGCAAAACTGAGGCCAGCGAGTCATGCACCTTCTCAGCCCACTGTCTTCCTCTACAGCAAGTGTGGCAGAGATCGCCATGCTGGATTGGGGCCAGGTTAAGCTTAACACAGAGTGGGCCACCACAACACAAACTATCCCCTTACGAGACAGAAGACTGCCACAGAGGCTTTAACTACACTGCCATGGTGTTATGACTTGGCAGATGATGTATGCCAGGCAGACCAAATCCACTAGGGAAATTTGACCACGTTATCATAATGGTTTTGTAATTTGTATTTATTATGAGATGTGTGCACTGAATTCAGAAGTAATGAGTCCACCAAGACCTTTAGAGATTTTAAAAATTAAATTAAAACACTTATTAACAAAATAAAAGATTTCAAGCACATACATAAGACTACACCTACTTAATACTATAACAAACCCTAAAATTCCTAATTAACCTGACCCCCTGTTACACGCCCCCTTAATGGCAACATTCCAAAATAGATTTTAGGTTTAAAAAAACTAGCAAGTTAACACAGTATCCACTTGACAGTGGAATTCCAAATGGCTTTCGCCAACTTTAGTTGCTGGACACAACAGACTTATACACAAATGGCTGGAGGCTTCTTCAAGGCTGTTTCATACACTCCTGTTAGATCTTAGATGGCCTTCAACATAGCCTTTCATTCTCCTTTATATATGTTTCTTTCTCTTTAATATGTAAATTCCATTGTTCCATATGTCTTCGGACATTTTCCATAATATAAAAACTTTCATATTGCCAATATTGTCAATGGCCTTTGTGAAAAATAAACACACTTCTTATCCTTGCTTATCTGGCTAGCTGTAAACAGACTAACATCCCTTTGAAATGCAAACAATCCCTTAATTTATCTAAAAATGCAAATTCCCTTCACACCTTACATGCTAAGCGAGTGTCCATGTTTACTCATGAGCATTTCAAGTACATTTCTACACCTAGCTTATTTTGCTAATTTCAAGCTTTCAAGTCTACCTGACTCCAAATGTAATTAAAGCACACAGACAGAACCATCTATACTCACAACCATAAACCTACTTCACAACAAACCAGAAAAATATTACGAAAATCATTCTACTTCCATAACACATGGTTTCTTTAAAACTCCTGTGGCTGTGAACCGTTTGATCCCTGCAGAGAATTAGCGAACATTGTATTGAGAAGGGAAAAGAAGTGTCTGTCATTTTTTTGTGTTGCCAAACAAGTATAAGAGAGTGCTAAAAGATGAAATATTTATCACTAACTAAAGGACAATGAAGGTGATTTCTAATGCAAATACTGGTCTAGGAATAGTTACCTTGCTGAGCTTGCCAGGTGGCCGATTGAAATGTTCAAGTATCTTGTTAAGGTAGAATTTTCACTGAACTACATTGGAGTACATGGAATACAAGGGGATTGGATGGCGAATTGTGAAAGAGAAGCTTTCCCTGCACTTACAAAGACACCTGCAATATCCACCAGAAGAGTGCAAAACTTCTGCACAAATCACATATTTCTCGTGAAGTTTGAAACACTTTATTCATCACAATCCCCAGTAAATGGAGGTTGCTAATGAAATGAAAACATGGCTGGATCCAAGCGATTAAAAATGGGAGGAGGGACTTAGCCACTAGAGTTGGACACATTCCTAGAGATTTTGTCACATGACTGCCCGTCACTGACTGCTTCACCCAGTCAAATAGCTGTTTCTCCCTATCTGAAGTATTTTTATAATTCATAAACCAGAGTGTTCAAAGCAAACAAGGTGAGAAACACCATTTTTTTTAATGCTTCCATGGAGTTTCTCCTGGCTTTGCTTAGGAAGTGCCAAGGCAACCCTGGAGGGTTGGCAAACCTATTACCATCGAAAGCCTGCTGCCTTCCTGTGGATTGGACTCTCATTGATAACATCCCAGATTAATATTGTATTCTTTGACCCTGAAACCAGTCATCACCAAGGATATCATAGCTGAGAATTGTCATTGCTGCCTTGTGGTCTTTATAGGTGAGGGATTCTCAGTCATGAATCATTAAAAGATAGTAGTCAACAGTACAAAAAGCAATCCAAAAGGTTTATTAGAATGTTGGCCTATATCGCAAGGGTGCTAAATGATAAAAGGGGAAGAAGTTATGCTTCAGTTGCATAGAACCCTGGTTGGACTCTATTTAGATTCCTTTCTGGGCACTACACTTCATGAAGGGCATTGTGGCCTTGGAGGGTGTGCACTGTAGATTTACCGGAAAGATGCCAGGGCTAAAAGAGTTAAATTATGGCGAGAGGTTGCATACACTTGACTTGTATTCCCTTGAATCTCGAAGATTGAGGGGTGGTTTGATAGAGGTGTTTAAGATGCTAAAAGGATTTGATAGGGTAGGTACAGAAAAGCCAAGAACAAGGGGACATCATTTTCAAATGAGAGCAAGAGCATCCAGGAGTTAAATCAGGATAGAGTTCTGTCTTCAAAATTGGTGTTTGAAAGTTGGAATGTACTCCCCAAAAAGACTTTGGATTCAAAGGCAATTGGAGTTTCCAAGACTGAACTGGTAACACTTCAGTTAAACAAGGAAAAAGAAATACTTGCATTTATATAATGCTCCTCATGTCCACCCGATCTTTAAATGCACTTTACAGTCAAGTACTTGTTTTGAACTGTAGTCACTGTTGTAATGTAGGAAACACAGCAGCCAATTTCCGCACAGCAATCTCCCACAAACAGCAGTGTGATAATGACCATGTACTTTGTTTTGGTGATGTTGGTGGGAGAATAGATATTGGCCAGGGGATAATTCCCCTGCACTCCTTCAAAACAGTGCCATGTGGTCTTTTCCATTCACTCAAAGAGGCAAAATGGGCCTCAGTTTAATTTCTTATCCAAAAGACTGCCCCTCCGGCAGTGCTGCACTCCCTCAGTATTGCACTGGTGCATCAGCCTTGATTTTTAGTGCTCAAATCCTGGAGTGGGACTTAATCAGAAACTTGAGACCCAGAGTCAAGACTGTAGTCAGCTGAGCCACAGCTGACAGCTTGCTTGGTCAGGTATTGAGGGTTATGGAGCAAAATGGACTTGTTGTAAAGACCTGCCACGATTTAATTGAATGGAAGGGCAGGCATGAGGGGCTGAATGGCCTCCTCTTAATATTCCCAGATCAGTTCCAATTTCTTTAGTTACTTCTCTTAAATACCATAATTGCAGCTGTACCAGTTTCTCTCCTGCAGATCTTAATTGTAATGAGAGACGGTAATTTATCACTTAGGATGAAATATTCCAATTGGTAAACGATTTGAAATTTGAGTGTGTGTGACCTGTGGCTTTTTAAACAAATATGGCAAATCATCAGGCAAAATAAATCACACCCATCCATAGCAGTTGTAGAAATTTGAAGGGTATTGCACTATGCCCTAGTCATCTGACATAAAGACTGGGATTTTCTTTTCCTTTATTCTTTCATAGGATGTGGGCATCACTGGCAAGGCCAGCATTTGTTGCTCATCCCTAATTGCATTTGAACTGAGTGGCCTAATAGGCCATTTCAGAGGGGAGTTAAGAGTCATCTATATTGTTGTGAGTCTGAAGTCACATGTAGGCCAGACCATGGAAGGATAGCAGATTTCCTTTCTGAAAGGAGTTTAATGAACCAGATGGATTTTACAACAATTGTTTTATGGTCAGAAAATTCCAGGTTAATTAATTGAATTTAAATTAAGCTACTGTGGTGGGATTTGAACCTGTCACCCCAGATCTTTAGCCTGGGCTTTTGGATAACTAACCTGGTGACATTACCACTACACCACCGTCTCCCCTGCCATTTTATTAAAGTAACATCAATAACTTGCATTTAACTAGTGTCTTCAATGCAGTAAATTCTCCCAAAACCCTAGGATTATGAAATAAAATTTGACAACGGGTGACATAAAGAGATATTAGGGCTGGTGACCAAAAAAATTGGTCAAAGAGGTAGGTTTTAAAGAGTAGTAAAGAGGAGGAAGGAGAGGTAGAGTGGTGGACAGGTTTAGGGAGGGAATTCCAGAACTTAGGGGCCTAAGCAGTTGAAAACACAGCCGCCAATCGTGAAGCAATGAAAATCAAGGGTACACACAAGGCCAGAATTGGAGCAGCACAGATATCTTGTAGGGCTGTGGAGCTGGAAGAGACGACAGAGATAGGGAAGGGTGTGGTCGTGGGGGAATTTGAAGAAAAGGCTGAGGATTTTAAAATAAAAGCATTGCCGGATAGCTAGACAATGGCCGTAATATTTACCAGCTGGGTTCCTTGAGTGCGGTTGGGTGAGTTTAGTTCGGGGAACCAGGAAGTCCGTTTTCTTCCCACAAGCTGGAGGATGATCTGCGGGGTGGTGGGAGCGGGGGAGGGGGGTCTGATCCCATATTTTGGGGTGGGGGAATGGGCAGATACCAGGTTCTTTTGGATGGGAGGAGTGTCCGATAGTGGACGGGCAAGAAGATAACCTTGATGCGCTGGAGAAAGCACTCCTAGCCCACAAGCAGTGCAGTAAAAGCATTTACGTTTATCCGTAAAGCAGTCCTCACCTTCCTTTAGCTGCTGTGGTTCCCAAGACCCGCTAAACCCGAAGGATTAAACCTGTAAAGCAGATTACGTCTGAGGCGTGCTGCCTCACTGTAATACTTAAAAGGCCAAACGACCTCCCACATGTAAAGAAGTTTAATATTCCACCAGCCCCAAACCAACTGTTAATAGTGGTTAAAATTACTGCCAGTGTAGGTCAGTTAGCACAGGCGTGATGAGTGAAGGGGACTCGGTGTGAGTTAAGGTATGGACAGCAGAATTCTGGATGAACTCAAGTTTACAGCAGGTGCAAAGTGGGAGGAAATGGCATTATTATCGCTGACCCCGGATAGGCGAGAGGAAAAGAGGGAATGTAGTGAGAGGCAAAAATGCACTCTGGGATTCTCGTTACATAATTGATGTGTTTTCAACATCCAAAGGTGCTGTGAGCATATCTTTTGTCTTAAGGCAGATGGTGCATTGATCCTTTCAGAAATAATCATGCATCAAGGTTCTCATCTCATGAACTGTCTCCGCATAAATCCTCTGTCATCTCCCTTCTTTTAGCAACAGTTTAACAAGTATTTCATAAAAGAGATGGACATGTATTTAGCAACTGGGTGTTGACCTCGTCAAGGCAGAAATTAATATTCTGGTATAGTATTACGACAGTGTTATTGAATACTCTTTCTGTCTACAGCACTGTGAGGAATCCATTAAGCAGCCATGTAGCTATAACATATGAACAGTGTGCAAGGGAGATCCTAGGATACTTAGATTCCTATTGTAACACCAGATTTTTTACAAGCTGACTATCTGCACATCAAACCTGGTGAGATAGCGATACAATTTTGATTCAGGGGCGATGATGTTTTGCTCTTAGTGCAAGGCTGTCTATAAAGCCAATTGCGGACTTGTGCTAAAAGGGACCCATAAAATTGGACACATGGCAGCCCAACCAGTTAGGTCATTTCCAGTTGAAATGCTTGGTCAGGCCACGAGGCTGTTATCATTTATGACCCCATTGCAAGTTTAGCAGGTTAATTTGTACATTTATTTTCCATCTGGTGGAAAGGGGGGGGGAGGTGAAGATCGTCCAAAGCCATGATAGTCCAAAGTTGGAACTGGCAAGGCAACATGCCAAACCAGGATACTGGTGCCGGGAGGTGAATAGTGGGCACATTCCACAATGTCATGTCGTATGGAAGAGGGAGAACCCTGATGTCCTATCCCTCAGCCAAAATCACTGAAAAAAACCCAGATTATTTGGTCATTATCACATTGCTGCTTTGTGGGAGCTTGCTGTGCACAAATTTGCCACCATGTTTCCCACAAGAAGAAGGACTTAATTGGCTGCAAAGCACTTTGGGGAGTTGGTGCAAGTTCTTCCAAACCTTTCTTTTACCATCCAGCTTTCCAAATGCCCATGACTTCTGCTCTTATCTCCTTTGTTCACTCCCTCACCCCGCCCCCCCTCCCCTGCCCCCTTACAAACAGCGGTTCAACAATAGAGATCAAGAGAAACATATATAAAAATGGGAAAAAGACATTCTCAGGCAGACATTTTAGAAACTTCTCTTCATTTCAATGGGCACTCGCATCTTTACTTTTTGTAGCAAAGGACTCGAAATTAGTAAATTTTTACCTACAAGATTACAAAAAAAAAATAAAAAAGATGCTCCAGTAATGAATCCTCTTTTATTCAGTTCCTCGCATTATATTAAAGTGGGAAGGTGTAGCGTGCTGAAGCCGGTATCTCTGCTGAACAACAAGACTAGAGGTTAGGGAAGGGCGTTGGTTGAAAATGCTCCACGTTACTGATCTGATTAATGATTCTACTTCATTCACTGTTTCCGAGTCGCATTCCTGTAAAGCTTGCTTCATAGCCACCTGCAGTAATGTGATCTGTGCACATTTCATGACTAATATTATGTTTGTTTATGTCAATGTGTTGGAGTTGGGGTGGGTGGGGGGCGGGGGGAGGGTTGGAGATTTACACAAGCGTCATTGTGACCTGTCTTTAATATGAACCCCCAGCAAACCCGAGTACCCTTCAATTCATGCAATGAATCAAAATATTTAATCACATTCTCACACCGACATTCTCCCCCCTCAAATTTTCCAAATGTTTTGCACTCCTTCAGTTTATCATTTTCTTTCACCTAAAATACAACTTTTAATCTTTCTCAGTTAAGTCTTCATTACACAGAGGCAATTCTCATGCACTTTTGTTCTTATAGCTTATCGTCTATTGTTCTGCAATATTAGAAAAGAACATTAGTTCCTTGTGTGGCTAAAGGTTGCCTACTTTCACTCATCGTTATGTCTATGGCCTCATAAATGTTGAGTCACTTTAAAATCATGAATATGGGTGTGAAGACCCCACAAATTTTTTCTTTTGCCCATGTAACATATAGGCTGTTGTCAATGTGCTACAATTTTACAATAAACGTCCCAGAGGCAGTGAGAATGCCTCTGGTCTTAGCATTCCTAACTGGTCTAAGTAATAACATACCATTGACTCAATAAATCACTGGCTCCAGTCATGAATATGATCATAAACTCTCCTACATCCCCATCACAACCAATGACATCACCACCCCTCCTTAGCTTTTAAGAAACAGTACAAAAAGTACAGGATAGATTCTGTATAATAAACCTCAAAAGGAAAAAATCTTCAAGTAGATCCAAGCATAACCAAAAAATTGCTTCAGCAGTGACCATCGAGGAGAAAAAAACTGAACGGAATGAGTGGCGAGGGCTGAAGCAAAACCGTAACGAAGGATAAAATGGGGCATTTTAGAAACCTGCGGTCGGGAAGGACTGAATTAACTTCAAAAAACATAAGGAAGATTGAAAGAACATTGAAGGTCAAGTATGTTCTAGCTGCCCTATAATAGCAGTTGTAGGATAATGTCAAGAGAATGGTTTATTAGCTGGGAAAGCAGGCATGAGACACATTTCTGAAGAGAATATTGCTTCCATTTGAGACCTTCCTCCTGCCTTCAGAAAGAATTACCCTCTATCTCTGTTATCTGTGCCCTGGTCCAGCTCCCATTTAAATTCACATTGTGGTTGCTGCTGTCGCACTGCTTATTTTCAGCTTTATTGGTCTGGATGATGCAGGAGTCTGGGATAATTCCGTGATTCAACCTCCCGTCCCTGAGACCAATTTTAAAAGTTAGGAGAACAGTCAGAGACGTCAGGGGCAGACTGAACCCATCATGGATCTGGTGTGATCCAGTCCTACTCTAGATTTGCTCCTCATTGAAGTCAATGGGGAGTAAAATCACGCAGGGTGTAAAACCGATGTGGCACCAGATCCCGGCAGTTCCCTGTCAGAAGGGTTGGATTAAAATTGTCCCATCCTGACCCTGAAGGGTTGGAAGAAGCACATAAATTACATAAATTGTGCCTTCGCATAGCCATGGATTTCTCATAGGGCCTGTTGTAATATGGTGCGCTGTGGTGTCTCAACGATGAGATCTCGAGACTTGTATATTTAAACATTAACCCTTTATTGTCAACCTTTGCCTATTTACAGATGCAAGGCATGATCATGCAAGGAGCTGTTGCCTTCATGCAGGCATGTCATACAACAGGGCCAATGTACATTGGGATCCAGCTTCAGATGCATCTCTCTATAAATTCAGTTCTGTTTCGGAGTGCTTTGAAGGGTCCACCCCTCTTGGTCGCAGTCACATGAAAATAATGGCAGTTTGAAAGAAAGGACACCCATGATCTTAAATTCTGTAGCTTCTGTAGTGGGAAATGTGAACTAATGTTGAACAGTTTGGCAGGACTCATCCATCAATGGGAATGAAATACTTCCAGGGAAAATGTTTAACTGAGACTGCTTATGGAATCATTTGGCCAAACCTCGCAGATATTGGAAAGTTTATTTTCTGTTGTGATATTCAGAAAACCTTCCCCTGGATTCTGAATGATTCTGAAAACATTGCACTTCAAGAGAATCACTGAGGCAGTAGCTAAGGTTTACATGATGGGTTTCCCAATAGGAATATATTTTACATAATCTATCTGCTGGGGAAAGGAAGAGCATTGGGGGTCTATAAGGGGGAAGCAAATTCATCAGGAAGCACCTGATGTGCTCCAGACTATCCTAGTATAACCTATCCTGCAGAAATTTATAGACCCAAATGTGCTTTCGGTGATGCTTCCCAGTAACAGTCTTGGAAGCCTATGTTTCAATTATGAAACTTTGGTCTTGCTTTCTCTTTGACTTGCAAGTAAGGTCCACGTCACACACAACTCTGGCTGTGACAGACAACTGACTGTAGCCCTCAAATATTATGCCATAGTAGTTCTTGGTGAGATCAGCTAATTTAGTGAGTGGGCCTCCCAGAGAGCAGGCCACCAATGTTCTCTTTGCCAGGATTGCTCAGTACGTACAGTTTGACCGGGCTCCGACTTAGGTGATTAAGAGGATGACCAAATGTTTCTGAATTCGCAGATTTTTCAAGGGAGCTGGTGGAGGGATGTTGTGGGGGGTGGTGCAGTAGGGGGTTATGGATTGAACCCGTGTGCGCTGCAAATACAGGCCCCCCCCCATTTTTAAATGAACCACAAGGGCTTCCATTCCCTAAATGTGCAGCTCTTTTGTGATAATTGGCACAGCTTCGTACATGTGAATTCAGAACTTCTGGGAGCTGCCATGAAGCTTTTACCTTCATCAGTTCCACTCGATCTCAACAGCGGAAGGTAAGGGACAGAGAAGCTGCTGAGCAATAGTGACTCTCACTGCCCGCCCATGGCTCATGCCACCCCTTCACACAACCTCTAGTGCTGCAGAGACACGCTACAATGAAATGCCCATGAAGACACGGACAAGAGTTGAGCGAGCCAGTGGGGTGTTCTAAAGAAGGTTCCTGTGTCAGGACACATTCAGGGGTGCCCGCCAATATGCGCCTAACCTAAGACTTATGGGAATATGTTGCGTGCTTTACAATTTAGAAATGAGCTAGCCACCACCATTCTGAACCTGAGCCTCAACATCACCACATTACCTTGTAGGGTTAAGAGAACAGAATGTAAGTTGTGTGAGGCTTCCGTCTGTTCATATGCATCACAACATGGGAAATACCTGATCTGCTTGCTGTCAAATGATTTTGCCGGCGGAACAAGGAGCACAGTGCCAAATCTGATACCTAAAAACAAGTTGTGCTTTGGAATACCCATAACACTCTCTGTTCCTCAGTACAGAAGCCACACAGTTGCTTTGGTCTCTCCCCAAGTTTTCTGACCACTCGCCCTCCCAGCCCCTTCCCCAACTGCTCCAAGTGTATCTGCATCCCAGTGGAATGCTCACCCATTCCTCTCGTATTATTTGAATGAACCCTGTTTAAGAATCTGGGACTCTGAATTATCCAGACCAATGGGGAATCTCACTCTGTATAGGCAAGCGTCTCTGGCAGAGTAGAAAATCTAAGGGCAGAATTTTATGGCTGGTGGGCGGGTGTAACGGGAACAGGTGCAGGCGGGTGTGGATCTGATTGCTGCCCGTGCTCGGGTCCACGCTGCCATTTTACACGGGCAGGCCAATTAAGGCCTGCCCAGCGTGAATCGCGGCTCCCGAGGACAGTGGGAGTGGGCGGGAGGCAGCGGGACTGCAATGGCCGCCGGGTCCAATGGTGACCCGGCCGCCTGTTTTAAAAAGATGCTGCAGCCTTTCAAAGGCTGTGAAACATGGCTAATGGAAGGGGTCCCCAGAGCGCTGCTGGTGAGCAGGCCAGGCAGGAGGGTAGGGCAGGGGGGCACTGTGCCCCTCGTTTTTCAGATGATTGCCTTGCTGCCCTCCTCAAGGATGTGGCAGCACAGCGGGAGGTCCTTGTTCCCAGGACAGGAGGAGGAAGCCCCCCCCAACATGACCGAACGTGCCTGGGAGGAGGTGGCGGAGATCATGAGCTCCCGCGATGTGGTGTGGCGCATGTGGATCCAGTGTCGCAAGTGCTACAACGACCTCTTGCGCTCGGGAAGAATGAGTACCATGTTGGCATTGGTCACTTAACCCAGCAGGTAGACTTTCCCCCCTGGCATCACCCCCCACCCCCCCAAGTCTGAGTGTAGTGGCTGCATTGAATCATTGATGGTATGTGTCCTTCGCTGGGTGGGCCAGCAGATCTTGTCCATGCCGAGGTCACCCTGAGAGGGTGGTGAAGAGATGGGTTCTGCACCCACAGCATGTGGTACACTGAGACCCACATTACTGTTTTGGGAGCAACCTGGAGGAGCTGCACCTAGGCGCAGAGCTGGAACTCCAGGACATGTCAAAGTCAGGGTGATGACAGGCTGGGAGGGGAGCTTCAAGGTGGCATTGGCACCGATCGATCTGCTGTCCTCTGCGCTTCACATGCTTGCGCCTCCTTGCTATGGAAGGTTAGACCGTGTGGTGCCTAATGTGATGGAGGCAGCATTTGGCCAAGGGGATGGGCGGGGTGGGGAGACAGGCTTCTTTGTGAGAGCATCTTTGTGTGAGTGTTTGGCAGCAGCGGGGTGAGGAGGCACTGGAGCCCTGCAATGTCCCACTCTGATTGGGGTGGGCAGTCCATGAAGAGAGTCCAGGTACAAGTTGCACTAATCAATGCTCCTCTCTCCTTTTCAGGAGAAGAATGCACATAATGCCACCGAGCGGGTGAGGACTGACAGAGGACCAGCACAGGTGGCGATGCTTAGCCAGTTTGAGCAGGAGGCCCTAGATCTGGAGCGGCGCCAAGCACCCAGGGTCCACCGGTGTCGGTGAGGCTGGGGTGCCACAGGCAGGTATGTTTGCCCAGCACCGAGGTCACCATTGTTCTCCCAACAGCCATGGCAGTGCTGAATGTTCAGTGGTTGAAGTTTGCAACATGGGTTGACCATTGCTTATGGAAAGATGAGCGCAAAATGATCCGGGGGACAGGGATACACATTGACATTGCTTCCACATTAACTAATCAAATGTCCTTATTCTTCCTTTCAGCATCAGCGGAGCAGGGCCGGGAGGAGGAGCAACAGAGGCCCCCTCGCATACCTGAGGGGCCTGATTCTTACCCACCAGCATCACACCATCTCTGCCAGGCAGGCATCAGCGTAGATATTAGCACCTTGTTGGGAATTAGAACATCGGCTAGTGTCCTGGGGCACAGCAGTGACGGCACTTCACAGTCGCTGGAGGAGCTGGGAGAGACAGAGAGTGCCCATGGCGCCAGCAGTTGGAAGACTCCAGGGGACCAGGCTCATGCTCAGTCGGTGCCTGACGATGAGCCTCTGGAGTCGTCCATGAGGCAGCAAACGCAGGAAGTGCAGCCGGGTGTGCGGGAGCATCTGGGGGAGATACATGAGGCTATGCTTGGCTTGGTGTCCGTGGTGGAAGAGTCTACCCGGACTATCGCCGATGCAATGAGCCTCATAGCCAAGCACCATGCATCCTCCATAGAGTGGCAACTCTCATGAAGAAGCTCCTCCCGGAGACCAATCAGGGCTTCCTGGGGATGCGCTCGGACCAGCAAGCCCTCACATCGGCATTGATCTCAGTCGGTCAGTGCCAATGTGGGCACCAAGTTTCCCAGCTTGGTGCCTATCCATCCACGGTGAGCAGGGAGGTCCGAAGCGACCTCACGTTGGTGCAGCAGCTGCCTGTCGCCTCTGCGGGTTCCTCTCAGGGCGCTCCGGATGAGGGCAGCAGCTCCTCTACTCCTCTGCCAGTGACTGTTGTATCCGGTGAGGCTGCGACGACTGGGGAGGTGCCAGCTGTGGAACTGGCAGCTCCCTCCCAGGCGGGGCCAGCACAGGCTCCACAAGCCAGAGGACACCCGCCAAGGTCATCAAGGCCAACAGGACAGCAGAGTCAGCAGGCTGTCTCAGATGCCAGTCCCAGCGAATGGGCAGCACTGGGATGTAGCACCTGAAAGCATAAACATAAGGCACCTTAGGCACATGACGGGTTTATCACTGGTGTTTTTGTGTTGGCCTGAGATGAGGTCTTTATGATATGGTGTGATGTTTAACACCTTTGTTATTTTGTTTTCTTAAGTTCCTTGTTATACCATTAAATTCAAACATGTCACCATTGCTGAGGGTGCTTCTTTTATTCTGCAAATGCATGGCTACAATAATGTTATGAGTGATTTGTGGGACATTCAGCTTTATTGACAAGGCCCTTAGGTAATGTTCCTAACCTGGCAGATTTTGAACTCAGGTATCAAGTATGGAGCCTACAGCCCAGGTTTGTCTTGGAGGTCCATCTGTGGTGTGCTACTGAAGGTTCATTGGATTAAAGCCTCCTGGGTATCCCTGCCTCCCTGGAGTATGCCCGGGTCAGCATTTACCCCCTCAGCAATTCCCTGTGCGTGCTCATCCTCGGACTCACTGCAATGGACTCATCGTGTGCAGCTGCAGCCACTGCGTCGACATCTTCATCGTCCACAGCGTCCCCCCTTTCCAGCGCAAGATTGTGGAGAGCTCAACATGCAACCACTATCACCGACACACGATCAGGAGGGTACTGGAGTGCATCCCCTGAGGGGTCCAGGCATCGGAAGTGCATCTTGAGAAGACCGATGGTTCTCTCCACCACAGCCCTTGTGGAGGCATGGCTCCTATTGTATCGCTGCTCAGCTTCTGTTCTTGGATGGCGGAGAGGTATCATGAGCCACCTTCTGAGGGGATAGCCCTTGTCACCCAGCAGCCATCCATCCAGCCGGGCTGGAGCACTGAAGAGCCCCAGCACCTGGGAGTGTCTGAGGATGTAGGCATCATGGAAGCTGCTGGGTACCTTGCACAGACTTGTAGAATCAGCATCCTATGATCACACACTATCTGCACGTTCATGGAATGGAAGCCCTTCCTGTTGACGAAGGCATCGGGATCACCAGCTGGCACCTTGGTGACCACATGTGTACAGTCTATAGCACCCTGGACACGGGGGAAGCCAGCAATGGCCGGGAAGCCTCTGGCTCACTGTGTCTGGCTTGCCTGGTTCCAACAGTAGAGGATGAAGGTCAATGCACGCCTGAACAGAGCGCCTGTAACCTGCTTGACACAAGTGTGGACAGCTGATTGGGAGACACCACAAAGATCACGCACCGAGCCCTGGAAGGAGCCAGTGGCATAGAAGTTGAGGGCAGCTGTGACCTTCAGAGCCACTGGCATGGGATGCCCACCCACATAGTTAGCAGAGATCTCAGGGCCAATCATCTGACAGATGTAGTTGACTGTCTCCCTTGATAGTCGGAGCCTCCTTTGGCACTGCACCTCAGACATATTGAGGGAGTTGCTTTGCCGCCTGTAAACCCTGGCAGCAGGATAGAAGACCCTGGCGACTTCTGCGGCCCCTTCCTCTTTGGACTGCCTCTTGGCCCTGCACCCTTTGTGCCTGCACCTGTCCTTCCAAAGGTAGCTCCCCTGGAGGCTGAATGTGCACTTCTGGCCTCCTCCCCCTTCTTGCCCTCCCTTCCTCCTCAGAGGAGGTGCCTCCAGTGGAGAGTTCAGCTCCCATTCCCAGGCTAAGGGAAGGCTTCCTGAAACCTGCAGGCCCAAAGATAATTCCTCACTGCAGAGTGCTGACCTGAAGGTTGTGAGTCCAGTCCAAGCAGCTGGTATGCGTTTTGAAGTATTGCAGCTCACACAGGAAAGCATCAGTAACTTTTCAAATTAAATATTTGACAAAGCACACTCGCGACCCCACTCACCCCTTTTATCCCGCCCGTGGATGAGGTTTATACAAATGTGTCCTACCCGCCTGCCCATTGTGCCCGTGTGCCGACCTGAATATTGCATGGGCACCGAAAAATCGCCATCAGTTGGTGCCTCAAAGGCCTTAAGTGGCCCGTTAATTAATGGGGGGTGCGCAGCAGATATCGAGCGCCTGCCCACCGAAACATCGCGATGGTGCGCGGTGACGCTGGGACGCTCGCCCGATGTCACCGTGCGTCGCTTTACGTGTCAGTGTGCGGGTTCCGCCCCCACACGCCAATGGGAAAACTCTGCCCTAAGGATTTTTGACCATTACCCATTTTTGCTAGGCAGAAGGACTAAGGAATTAAAATCAGCTCTAATGTCTCTCCACTGCAGCCAGGAATAATAGATAGTGTTAAGAAACTCGATGCAGCCCATCGAGTGCTTCTTGATAGTGCCGCTGTGAAGCCCCTTGGGAAGTTTTATTCTGCTAAAAGGTGCTAAAGCAATGCAAGCTGTTGTTCTTTCAGTGATAATTCAGGCATGTTTTGCTAATCACCTCGATAATACTTACAGAGCAGGGCGGTCTTTAACCTATCCATAGCCTCAGAAATTCCTTAGGATTTATCCAAACATTTAGCCGAAAGTATTTGGTAAAAGCAGAAAACAATGGTTAAAAAGCAAATCTAGGCAGCAACTGTTACACTGATAATGGCCTCATACCAGCCATCTCAATCTATCAGTGTCCTTTGCACCACAATAGCATCGAAATATGATTCCAAACAAAGGGACAAAAATATATGGCATGTAACTTCTGAGCTCCCCAGCATCGGATTTGTGGCGGGGGGGGTGGGGTGGGGTAAACCCTAAAGATGCTCTGGGGAAATGCCCCTGGGAAGTTCCCAGGAAAGGGTTTGCATGGCAATTGCCCCAGAAGAGCACACTCCCTCTGGATGATTGCACTGCGCTGACATGAGGCCAGTATCAGTATAACAGTTGCTGCCTACCTCCCTCACGGACTCCCGAACCCCACTCCCCCCGATCACCGCCAAACCCCTGGACCTCTGACTGACTTCCGCCCCTGACCCCTCCACTCCCCACGGACTGTCAACCTTCGTCCCTCTCCCCTACCCCCGGATGTCAGACCCTCCCCCATTAACACCGCCCCCCTTCCCCGGACCTCAGACTCCCACCATGCCCCCCGACCTCGAACCTCCCCCAACCACGACTCCCCTGGACCTCGGACCCCTCCACCCCGAGACCACCACCCCCACCCCAGGACCTCATCGGACCTCCAACTGACCTCTGTCCCTGACCTCGGACCCCCCCTGTTCCCACCCCCACCTTACACCTGACCCCACCTCCCACAGACTTCCGAGACCCCCCAATCACTGGATTGCTGACTGATCCCCCCCGCCCTCCTGGACCTCCAATCTACCCTCCCGGACCGCCCCCAGACATCCCTACCCCCCAAGTCCTATCCACTTACCTTAGACACTTATCTTCTCCCGACCCGTCAATTTCCCTGGCCCTTTAAACTTACCTGCTTTACGGCAGCAAGTGCTGCAAAAAGGGGGGCGTGGCCTCTTTGAATTCGCTGGAGCTCCACTTGGCTGGGGCCTGCGAGAAGCCTTTCGATGCAGGCCCCAAGCAACTCTGGCGAACAGAAGGGTCAACGTAATTTTCAAGATCAGGCAAGTAGGTGTTTATTCCAATTCCTGTAGCCAGCACTTTTTGGCACTAGTCGGAAGTTATGGCCCTATTTATTAAGAATGACTGACAAGGTAATTGGTTAAGGAAGTACTGTTGGACAGGACACTGCTACTTGGTTCCAGCATTATTTGTGGCACTGTCATGCTGGCTGGGGGTTTACAGCTCCTGCTCTGTGGTCTTACAGTTCATCTCTCCAACTGGCATCAAAAATGGAAGTTGAGGACCTTCTTGTTGCTGGGCCCTCTCTTGACTGTTCTCTACTCGAGGTGTCGTGGTAACCATCTGAGTGGTTGGCTGGTCTGACCAATGAGGGTCTTCTGACACCTTTAACAAAAGTGGACAAACCTGCTCTTCAAAGAGAGAAGACAATCCAGAGCTGAAACTCCAGTTGAGAGAACTTTCTTGTTTGGGCTCTTGGGAACCTGCAGTTCTGTATAATTTACAACAGTGGTTGTCTTGACATCTTCTGCCATTTTGAGGAGATTTAGGGCCACACAGACATCTCTGCCCAAGTGAGGAAAAGACTGGTTATGGATGACGTACATCAGCTTGAAGATTGGTATGTCACCATACCTTAGCAGTTCCAGAATCATGCCTATGACCAGAAGTTGGATTCCTCCAGGCCCATAAAGTGGCATGTTTGTTGTCCATGGCCAGAGCTCTCTCAGCCAGGGTCCTTTTGTCCGATAGGACTGTAACACTAGCTCCCGTGTCCAATTTAAAATTTGTGAGATGGCCGCTAACCGAGATGTCCGTGTTCCAGAATGAAAATCCAGGATCTTTGACCTCACCCAAGGAGCATGATTGTGTGTCCACTTGGTGTGCAGGCTTGACTTTGTGAATCCTCTTGGGATCTTCTGTGTGCTTTGATGATTTGGCATTGCACAGCTTCCCAAAATGTACTATTCAGTTACATTGGAAGCATTGGGCAGATATTGTCAGACATTGATCATGCTTATCGGGGGCACTTTGGTCCACAGCACTGGCATGGTCACTCTATTGGTCGGCTAGGGTATTGCTTCCCTTGGCCTGGAGTGTCCCTGTTTCTGTGCTGTTTAACTAACTGAACAGTGGGGTTTAACTATTTCGGAGTCAACCAATTAAACTAAATTAACAAAATAAGGGACAAAACAGTGGGGTTTACTTGTACTATGGTTTGCTTTCTTCCCTTAATATGGATCTGTGCTGCACAGCTATGCTGTACAGCTCCTTACCGAAGGAGTTAACAGGTTCTCCTGGCTGCTGGACACGGTTATTAAATTTCAAGGATTTTGTTACTTCTGAAGTTCAAATAAGCGTTGAATGTTTTTAAAATTTCATCAAATTTTGCAGATGGTTCATTCATTCCTTGTCTAGTTACTATATCATCGGCTATCGGGCCTAGCAAATGAAGCAGTGTATTAACTTGTAAATGCGAGTAGGCTCTTTCCACTTAGATTAGGAGAAATAAACATGAGAGGACATGGCTTTAGGGTGAAAGGGGAAAGGTTTAGGGGGAACATTAGGGGGAACTTCTTCACTCAGAGAGTGGTGAGAGTGTGGAACGAGCTACCATCTGACGTGGTAAATGCGGGCTCACTCTTAGGTTTTAAGAATAAATTAGATAGATACATGGATGGGAGAGTTCTGGAGGGTTATGGACAAGGTGCAGGTCAATGGGACTAGCGGAATAATATTTCGGCACAGACTAAAAGGGCCGAATGGCCTGTTTTCTGTGTTGTAGTGTTCTATGGTTCTAACTTGTTCAGTTTCTGTCTTTTTATGAAACCTGAAACAATTATGTATCTAAGAAACCTCTTTCTCCAGAGTGTCCAATTTTGTGATTGTGATTGAACTGGGCCTTGGATAAGTCCAAATTAACCAGGAAGAGTGGATTTCTGATCCATGGCTAAAATTTATCAGTTGTAAGTTCAGCCTTAAGAGGTTTTTGATAATCAACAATGGCTGCCTGGACCGACTAGTTGGAGCCTTCTCCACTTTAGCGCAATGTTCTCAGGTCTGGGAAATGCCGAATCCTGTTTTTTTAAGTTGCCTATTCAGTCGTGATTGTTTTTTAATTAATTAATTTTTTTTTCTTTGTTTGGAGTCAGCTCAGCTGCCACGTGTCCAGGCAACAGCTTGGGGACTGGTTTTCTTGGACTGGGATTTAAATGGCAATTTCTGACCATGGCAGTTTTTAAGTTCTTTCAGGACTTGTGTTGTCCAGGAGTTTTAAATTTTTAGCTCACCCTGCTAGGTCTGCTGACTCTGCACATTCTGGATACTGAAGCTGAACTTCCATGGGACTCAATGGAGTCTTCTGCTGCAGTGAGGAATTTAATTTCTGCCTTCAGCTTCCAAGCCTTTCTTTGGAATTTTTCTCTGGCAATTGAGCTTTTCTTCAGGTCAGAATGCTTCTCAGATTTTTCCTTCAATTTTCCAGGATTTTAATTTTCTTCTGCAGCTCCTGCATTGTTTTAAGTTGTTCCATTCAGTGTCATCATGTTTTAAGGTTTGGGTGTCATTCTGTAGGCCTTATTAAGGTATTCATAGTCTTATGTTGTTCAACAGCAAAAAATTATTAAGAATTTATTAACTACAAGAAACTATATACATCGATACAGCAAAGTTTTTGGCTTGGAGCAGACTCCATGCTTGCTTGTGCACACATCTCTGTCCAACACTAGGCTGACCCCTAGGTGTGAGTTATGTGTTCTCTTACATCACTGTGTGGGTGGTATTGTACTCAGTCCCATGTTAATCGATTATGTACCTGGCCCTTATACTACACCTCCCCCGAAGTATTTATCCAATGTATTTACAAATTATCCCAGTTTACCCCGTGTATTACATCATTAATACTATCACATCTCCACCAGCAGCCCCCTCACCCCTCAAAATTCATGTCTCTGAGTTCATAGGTTCAGGTGGTCTAGAGGCCTTATAACTCTTCCATATCGTGTTCTCGCTACTGCCGGAGGAGTGGTAAGCTCTGTTGCTGCAGGTAAACTTTGTTGAATTGGAGGATGTTCTGGCAACTCGGTGTGGACCGATGGATTAATTTCTACCCCTATACCTTTGACAATGCTGAAGTCCCTCAGTGCTGCAACAAAATATTAGCCTAGATGATGAACTCAAGTCCTCTGGTGAGGTCTAAGTCCCAAAACCTGAGACACAAAGGCTATAATATCACCAACTAAGCCAAACTGAAAGTAAGACTTAATGGGGAGTAATATGCAGATGAGCTCTATGATTTGTCAGCATTCAACCTCCTTCCTCCTCTGGTTCACAACAGTATATTTTGAGTAAACATCAGACACTTGGAGTGTGTGGAACAGACTTTATTGATGCCGAGTGTGAGTGATCAGCCCTACTATAGATATAAGAGTGAAAAAATCTTTGGTTTCTGTATCCTTTGAGCCCTCTGAATAACTATTGGAAACCATGCTCTTTTATGCACCATATTTTGCCTACATCAAAGATACATGTCACAGATAAGACCTCATGACATATTTATTCCCAAATGTTTTAAAGCTGTAGTTATTCCAATGTAATGAAAACCTTGAGGTTTTCAGGATTGGAAGGCTTTTGCTTTCATTTCCCGTTTTCCGGAATGATTTTGTCCATTGCTACCGAACTCCATTCCCCATCAGCTGAAAAGACTAGATATGGATTGGGCTCCTATCCATGGCTTTCCATCCTCCCCCACACCCCCTACAATATGGCCCATGGAAAAACCTATCGGCCTTGTCTGTTATTTCTTTCTCTCGGAATCATGTAATCCACCCCTTCTGAGAACTGGGGATTGTAGCAGGCAAATTTAAAGGCGATTAAGGCTCGATTCCTAAACCTTTCCTGAAGTAACCTCTTCTGTCACTTCCCAATTTATAGTTTTTCATCATAGAGATTTCCAAAAACAGCTTGGTGTAAATTTCTGACAGAACTTTGCGATAGTGCATTGTTACAGCCACGTGAGGAGGGGTAAAAATGACTCCCCTGTCCTACCACTCCAAGTCTGACCGGAACAAGGTTTTTTTTGTGAATTTGTAAGGATGGAGGTATTTACTCTGTGCTTAACCATGCTGATTGCAAAGAAACTAGTCTGACAGGCTTTCTCGAGTTTAAAACAAAAAGAGGTAACTTTTTATTGAGTTAAAAAACCCACACAAGTAAAGATATAAAAATATTTAAAAAGGTAAACCCACATCTCGACCTTTGCAACGCACACACACACACACACACACAGACACACGCACACACACAGACACACAGACACAAACACACACACGCACAAGCATGCAAAAAATACAAATTATACTGTAGGTCGTCATTTTCTTAGCCAAATTAAAGTTCAATGCTGAAAGGTAAATAAAATTGAGAGTTCACTGTTTATGAGCCCTTGGCTGCAGCAGATTTTTCTCCATGGTGGTCTTCAGATTTCAAGAGTTAAAGCCCATGTATAATTGCAATTGCCGGAGACAATTTATTTTAAAAAATGGAATCTGTCTTTCCAGAAGTCGATGATTTTTGCATCTGAGGATCCTTTTGATGGAAATTCACTATCTCTGTGCTGGATTTTTAAAGAGACAGGACCTTGACTTGATAGAGAAGGAAAGGGGGGAAATATTACTGTCTCACTGGCAGGCTTTTCCAGGCTACTGCTTTAGCAGCTTGAGTGCTGTATTAAGAGATTTCAAAAATGGATACTCCAACCACATAAGCTCTCTCCCCACGACAATTTCAGAAGATATTTGTTTAGCTGATGTCTGAACCAACCACGGTTTTTGTTTCATGACCGAGGTGATTAGATTCTGTGATGTCCCAGTTATTAACTCCTGAATATCCATTGTCAATCTTGATGAAATAGGAAGAACTCATTTCCATGTAGCTACTGTCCTAGTAGAGTTTCTGTCTCTGCTTGAGAGGTAGCCTTATAGAAATGCATTGTGAGGTCCAGTACCATTTCTAATAAATCCTTTTGAAGTAGTTCTTGACATCAGCAGGTGTGAAGTTCCATAGAAGGATATTGTTGCATGTCTGAATTGTAATTCACGTTAGAGCTTTCCAGAAACTGGTCAACTTGCAATACCAGTCATCAGATGACTTCTGGCAGCCATCTTATGTCAGTATCTTTTCTTGCTTTTAAAAATTCCTTTTTAAACTGTTCAATATATGCTCAATCAGCCAATGAAATTACAGATTGATAGCGCCCATGCACAAGTTACATCATAGTGACAGTGTGGTATATAAAAATAAGAATTAGGAGCAAGGGTAGGCCATCTGATTCCCCAAGCCTGCTCCACCATTCAGTAAGATCATGCCTGATCTTTTATGTCAGCCCCACTTATCCACCCTATCCCCAGATGCATGCTGGTAGTACATTCATTTTAAGAGTTGCATTTGTGAGACTGCCTTTACTGATCACCTCACAATTCGGACTTGGGGGAAAGAGTTATGAGAAAGTAATTTCAACTTAGATGCTCCTCTGAGAACTTTTTTTTAGTTGTTCCGCACGCTTAAAGGGAAGAATGGAATTAGGGCTTCAAGAAGCATTGGGAAACTTCCCATAAACATTCTAATGTAATGCAGGGAAAAAAAATGAAGCCTGCAAGTAGCCATGGAAACAGAGACATTTTGCTTGAGGGACCTTCCATTTGAGGCACCTCAGAGTCCATTGGGAACTTCTCCTGACGTTGTCAAACAGTCCTTCTGATTTATTATGAATGGATTAAGGAATGAAGACTAGTATAGACTATGAAGTAAAATGAGAGAATTTCACAAAACTGCAAACGTTTCCTAATTGATCTTTTTTTCTCAGAATGAAATTTATAAACGATAGCGTAAGCAACTCAATTGGTTGGACTCCCCATTTCCAACCAAAATTGTTTTGCAGGGTTTCTGTTTGAACTTGCTTTCTTGATGTCAGTCTGCAAGACAAGAATGGGAGCAGTATGGTGAGTGGTCCTCTGGAAGGAGGTTAAAAACTGGCTCCCACCTGCCACTGACACACAAATCATCCTTCTGTCTAAACTATAGAGAAGCACCATTAACAGTTGTCATGGAGACACCTGTAATTTGAGGATTTGTGCATGTGCCGAAAAGTGACCTCGGTGGGGAGTGGCAGGAGGTTTTAGTTTTATTGCAATGCACCTGTTACATATTTTGCTACTGCAGACTTCAAAGGGTTAAGCTTCATCTCTGACAATGCAGATTGACGACACTTATACTTCCATCAGCTTGAAAGAGTCATATTGCTGCTATTATCTCCTCAGATTGAAATCACAGTGCAATGTTTATCTTCCACAGCGAGTACAGAACTAAAACATCTAAGAGGAAGAATGCAATCCAAAGATCCTCTGATGCGAACTGATAAGTCTCCGTGAAGTACATATTATGTTTTGCTGCATTAGTCATGTTTCAACTAGAAAAACAGGAAGTTATTATCAAAGGTTTGGTTCTGCAAACAAACTGACAGATACATTCAGTTTTCATAAAATGAGCATCGGTTAGATGAATATTTTCTTTATTCCCAATCATTTTAATTCCTATGGTAGTCCATATACAGAAATATAATTGTTTCCAGAGGGCACCTGCCAGATCATGTTTGTATGGTAATTACATGATTTGCTCAAATAAAGGCATATTTAAGTTTCGGGTCAAGCCTGGCTGCAAATAGCAAAGTAGGTGAGGCAATCTAGTATGGCTTGCTTTGACTGGAGGCCATTTCAATAGCCGAGTTTTGGCCTAAGCCTCAGGGATTCACGGGGAACCAGGTCTTAGAACATAAGATTTCTGGCAGACGTAAACACAGAAAATGCTGGACTGCAGCTGTAATGTTTAAGGCTGCACAGCGTTTCACAAACAACTGAAATAAGAGTCAACAAGATGAAGGTTCATTTTAACATAACTAGGCTGGCCACTAATTCGCATGTGCCCGACTTTGTTCTCCATTGACGGACAGTTGGTGCCTGGGCGAGTTAAGTTAAAATTGCTGCTGTGTTTTCTCGCCTGTCAAAAAAAAGCATCTATAGAATCATATGGTAACAGTGCAGGGGGAGATCGTATGGGCAGTCGTGCCCAGACCACTGCAAGAGCAACTCTCCGAGGCTCTGTCCGCTGCCTTTTCCCCGGAGCCCTGCCAATTTTTTCCCTTCAGATAATTGACAATTTTCCTTTGAAAGCCATGACTGAATCTGCCTCCACCACACTCTCGGGCAACGCGTTCCAGGGCCAGGATTTTTGCTCCCGCGTCAGGTGCCGGAGAATTCCCGGCTCCATGATCCCGACCCTTAAAAAAGACGACCCCGATCTTCCGAGTTTTGGTCCGGGGGGGAGGTGCGGGCTAGAATAGGAGTTGGGGCGGGCAACACTGGACGTAGTGAGGGGTCAGGGGCGGGCCCTGAGCTGTTGTGTGCAGATAAAGAGCGGGCCTTCAGAAAGGCTCATTTGAGTGGGAGGTCGTCAATGGTGAAGGCCCTGTGCCTTGGAGGAGACGCCATTACCTTGTTAGGCAAGTGTCAAAGCTGTAAATATTATCCAACTGTTAGCTGACCCTGGGAAAGCTGGCCCATCATGGTCTTTTCCTATGGGGGAATTGTCATTGTTGCTGCCCAATCAAGATGTGCTCTACTGAACTACTAAAAGTATGGAGTGGATTCACAAGACACAGCCATCCAGATGGGAGGGGCTTGGAGGTGGGGGGAAGATGAGAGTGCTGAGGTTCTCTCTGTACCTTCACCATCCTCAGTGACTTCCACAGCCTGGGTTAGCTTTCAGATGGTGTGGATGGGGCTGGCTGCTAGTGCACTGCAGTCATCCATTCCAGCCATCGCTGTGCCAGCAGTGTGGCTGGCCTGTTCAGGGCCTGCAGCTCCTCATCTGTTCCATGGATGTCAGCGCTCACACTCTGAGCAAACTGATCCAGGCTACTGAGGGAGGCATGCACCCTTTCCTGGCTGAGAAGCTGCTCTTGCATCCACTCCGAGTGCTGCTGCATGTGTCTCTCTGTGAGATTGGCCATTCCCTCTTGGTCAGAGCTCATGCGGTTGAGCCACAGGGACAATATGGAGCTCATGACGGTGATGGACTCCTCCATTCACAGTACAAGAGCTCCCACTTCCTCAGGGAACTCTGCCAGATGTCCACACATCTGCTCCTGCTTGAATAAACACTATGCCCCAAAAGGTGACTCCTGAGTTCCTGTCCACTGGAGCATCATCGTGACTTTCTTCCCTCCTCTGAGGAGGACTGTGCACAAATGTCTCTGACTCTGGCACCTCCTCCTGCACTCTGGTCAGGTGACTTTCATCCTGTGTCACTGAATCCACACATGTGCTACGTCCCTCTGAAGTGCTGGTATCTGAGTTGGTGGTGTGTGGGCTGGTATAATGTGGCACTGCCTCCTCAGACATCTCTTCTTCCTCCTAATGCCCGAGGGACGATCTAGCCTGGGTGAGGGAGGAGAGCTGGGGCCTGTGTGAGACACAAGAGGAGGTGTTCAGGCCGTTTTCATTGTGAAAGCACTCTCTGGTTCACATCATTGCCTAACTATGCTCACAATACCCTCATGACACAACCCCATTGTTGCACTCCCTCTCATGCCAATGTCCCATTGTACTCAGTGAACTAACACCATTACCATCATGTGCAATGGTGATTCCAACACTGCCTTTATCGCCCGCTAACGGCGATTCACCATCACCAACAGACAGCTGTTCATGTGCCCTGGCAATCTCCTTGGTCTTTTGTTCAACTGAACATATGCACTTCAGGAAGGCTGACCCTCCCCCAGTTCAGGCCACCTTTGTGGCATTTTTCATCCTTTTGGTCTGCAACGACAACATGAATTAATACAGTGCATGGAGGGATATTGCTCTTCATTTGTCTGTGCAGCATAGTGCATATATTCACATGTATTCATGAGCTGCATACACATACCTTTGCTTCAACATTGAGGCTTGTATGTGTCATGTCTCACAACTTAGCTGCAGCATGCAGTTGTGACCCTTCCCTTGGAGCTCTGTGTGGATGAGCCAAGTTACTCATCTTGCCAGAATACAGTAGGTCATTGAACCTTTTCCTGCACTGAATCCATGAGTGCTGATGGTCTCCTGCTGTGCCCACCACAGCCGCAATTTGAATCCAGGTCTTCTTGGTTGCTGCAGCAGCATTATGGCAGCCAGCAGGGTAGAGGACAGGTCTCCCCTTCTGGACCTCTTCCACCAAAACCTGAAGGTCCTGTTCAGAAAAGTGTGGGGCAGCTGGACCCATCCCTTTGCTGCACATCCCCTGTGTGGCATTCTATAAATAAAAATATATGGTAACAAGGGTTGTGAGCCATTCAGATTACAATGCTCTCATTCACCTTAAACGCACTAACCATTTTCATCATATCATCAGTGATTACTGGTAAGGTTTAATGGAAAAAATAGTTCTGCACAAATGCTTGGTGCCATGTGTGTTGCGTCTGTGGCTCCAAGGTAGCATATTGTGCTCCACGACCACTGACAGCCCTACTGATTTCCTTCCTCTTAGACACACTGATATGCCATGACAGCGTGCAGCTTTGACGGGTCTGGTCAAGGGTCAACAATGTGGGTGCATCCTGATAGATGGGTGGCAAGGGGTCAAGTGGATTGGACAATAAGCATGGCAGTGTTCATCATTCATCCACCCAGAGTCTTGGCAGCTAACGACAGGACTGCAAAATATCTGTACCAGGTAGTGGTGGTAAGACGATGCCATCTCCATACCTGCGTCTTGTGAATCCACTCCATACTTTCAGTGGTACAGTACAGTACACTTTGATTGGACAGCAGCAATGACAATTCTCCCATAGGAAAAGCCCACGATGGACCATCTGTTCCAGGGTCAGCTAACAGTTGGATAATATTTACCACCTTACTCAGCTGACAAGGCAATGATGGCACAGGATCCAAGGCACAGGGCCTTCACCATTGATGACCTACCTCTGAATTGGGCTTTTCTGAAGGTGCCCAACCCACACCAGGCCTGCCTCCGACCCCCTCACTACTTCCAGGGTCGTCAGCCTTGACTCCTTTTCTAGCCGGCCCCCTCCCGGACGGAAAATCAGGAAACTGGAAGTTCGGGCAAACATTCTTTCATCTCTGTGCACCCGACCTGAGAGTGAAAATCTATGTCTTTCTGTGGCCTTTAGTAGATATTTCTGATGACTAGATTTGCCACTGTTCATTTATTGTGCCCCCTGCCCCCCGCCCATGGCGGTGGCCCTTCAATCTTTCATCACTCTTATGGACGTTGCATATAATTTATAGCACAGAAATAGGCCATTCAGCCTAAAAGGCCCAGACCAGTTTTTATGCCCCACATGAACCTTCTCCTTCCCCTCTTTGTCTTAGCATTTCCCTCTCCTCAATTTTCCTCATGCATTTACTGAACCTCCTCTTAAATGCATCCATACTATTCACCTCAACTATTCTTTGTGGTAGCAAGTTCCACAATCATACCGCTCTCTGGGTAAAGATGTTTCTCCTTGATTCTGGATTGGATTTATTAGTGGCTGTCCTATAATTATGGCCCCCAGTTTTGGATTTCTTTACATTTGCTTGAGTTTTCTCCCATGTCTTTTTACAAATGAAATGAGAGATCACAAACCCGCTCTGTGTGAACTTAGAAACACAGCTGAAGTTGGTTTTGGGCCAAATTGATGCAAGCATGTACCAGAAGCTACAGGCCCACCTGAAACTGAGCCTTAAGCCCTATTGGCTGTGAGCTGCTGGGCAACTGGCACACATAAGAACATAAGAAATAGGAACAGGAGTAGACTATTCGGCCCCTCGAGCCTGCTCCGCCATTCAATAAGATCATGGCTGATCTTCTTGTGTTTCGATTTCCACATTCCCATCTAACCCGGATGACCTTTGATTCCCTTGTCTAACAAGAATGTCATGAATGGGGGCTCCACAAATATCCCCATCCATAATAATGGAGGACCCCAGCACGAGTAACCCACCTCCTGACTCCCCAAAGCCTGTCCACCATCTACAAGGCACAAGTCAGGAGTGTGATGGAATGCTCCCACTTGCCTGGATGAGTGCAGCTCCCACAACACTCAAGAGCTTGACACCGTCCAGGACAAAGCAGCCCGCTTGATTGCACTCCCTCCACCACCGACACAGAGTAGCAGCAGTGTGTACCGTCTACAAGTTGCACTGCAGGAATTCACCAAGGCTCCTTCGACAGCACTTTCCAAACCCACAACCACTATCATCTAGGAGGGCAAGGGCAGCAGATAGATGAGAACACCACCACCTGGAAGTTCCCCTCCAAGTCACTCACCATCCTGATTTGGAAATATATCACCGTTCCTTCACTGTCACTGGGTCAAAATCCTAGAACTCCCTTCCTTATTTCACAGTAGGTGTACCTACACCACATGGACTACAGTGGGTTTCAAGAAGGCAGCTCACCACCACCTTCTCAAGGGAAGTTAGGGATGGGCGATAAATGCTGGCCTAGCCAGCGATGCCCACATCCCATGAATGGAAAAACATCTATCTTCCTCTGCCTTAAAAATATTCAATGACCCCGCCTCCACCACCTTCTGAGGCAGAGAGTTCCAAAGTCGCACAACCCTCAGAGAAAAAAATCTCTGTCCTAAAAGGGCGACCCCTAATTTTAAAACAGTGCCCCTTAGTTTTGGACTCACCCACAAGAAGAAACATCCTTTCAACTTCCACCTTGTCAAGGCCATTCAAGATCTTGTATACTTCAATCAAATCACCCCTCACTCTTCTAAACTCCAGTGGAAAGAAGCCCAGTCTGTCTAACCTTTCCTCATACAGCAACTCACTCATTCCAGGTATCAATCTAGTAAACCTCCTTTCAACCGCTTCCAATGCATTTACATCCTTCCTTAAATAAGGAGACAAAAACTGCACACATTACTCTAGGTGTAGTCTCACCAATGCCCTGTATAACTGAAGCATAACTTCCTTACTTTTATGTTTAATCCCTCTCGTAATAAAGGGTAGCATTCTGGCCTTCTTAATTACTTATTGTACCTGCATACTAACTTTTTGTGACTCAAGTACTAGAACACTTAGATCCCTCTGCACCTCAGAATTATGCAGCCACTACCATTAACACTCCCTTTGTCCTTTAGTTCATGATATCTTTACCAATCTCTCCTTTGTCCTCACCTATTGCTGGCCTCCTATCCAGCTTCACCTGCTCCACACCCTTAAACAGTATAAATTTCATATTTCCACATCAGCTCTGAAGAAGGATCATAGAGACTCGAAACGTTAACTCTGTTTCTCTCTCCACAGATGCTGTTGGACCTGCTGAGTTTTTCCAGCATTTTCTGTTTTAGCTCCATTCATACCAGTGTTGCCCGAACACACGTCAAGGCAGTTGAACAGAAATACATCCAATGGCATCGGTAGATGAGAACTTGGCCAAAGTTCAAAAAAGCACCAACTTCACCAAACTTGATGCCAACAATAGGTTTTGGCAGCTGCCATTAGACCAGAAGCCAAACTACTTTGTTTACAGCCTTTGGACGATACTGTTTTAACTATCTGCCATTTGGCATCACAACAGCCCTGAAATATTCCAAAGGACAATGCCCAATATATTGCAGGATATTGATGGTATTGTTTTCCACATGGATGACATCTCGATCCATGGGTCAGAGAAACAGGAATATGACAAACGGGTCAGGACACTGTCAGGCATGATTCGAAGGAACAGTTCTGCCCTAATTTCAATGGACAGAAACCATTAACAGCATGGAACTTCAAGAGATTGTCACACTTACTGAACCACAAATGAAGGGAACCAAGAGTGACAACCCTCACAAACTGATCTCAGAGCAGCAGGATCCCCCTCTACATCAGAATGAGCTCAGCACTCCTTCAGGAAGACTGGTGAAACCATCAAAGAGACTTTCCCTTTAAGAGAAGAGGCTTTGGGGGTAGATGGAAGGGAATGTGTGTATTATAGTTGTTATGATCTCAGCTGATATTAATACTGGACAAATCAGAACCCAGAGTGAAACTTGGCTTGATGGAGTCTAACTTTCCTTTTTTTTGAAACTATGGAGGAAAGTCTCTGAGCCAATTCACGGGAGTCGGCTGGTGAACTTTTAACACAAAGAATAAAATATTTATTAAGCAAGAAAAATTAACTATATTACACCGGACAAAAAAGTTGGAAAGATTTCAATACAAACACAAAAAATAATTCAAATATTCACTATTCCTTCACGCCAGCTATATCTTTACAGACACATGCAAATTTGGAAAGATAAAACAATTTATCATATCCATCTTATACTCTAATATTCAAAGTGAGTGTGCAGTATATGTGAACCAACTGGCAAACTGTGGACAGACACATCGCACTCCAAAGTAAATGACAGATGCGACCCAAGCAGGTTCTGTAGATTTCTCAACAACCCACCCAGACGCTTGTCACACCGGTGAACAAACCGGTCTCACTGAAACTCTGTCTTTCTCATGAGGGTTTCCAATCTCCACGTTTGAAGAACTCGCCTTGAAATTCTCTCCAAATGTCGCTCACACTTGGACGGCTTCAACAAGGATCCAACTCCAGTGTTTCATTCTCGCCTTCTGAGACTCCTTTCCCCTGGATTTCTGAGTACACTCGCACTTCACCTTCCGAGCACACTTTCGGATCCTCGGGTGTGCTGAGCAGAACACCGCTGCTCCAAAAGGGTACCTTTGCCTTTACGGACTGCAGCACAGATTCACCAACCTTTGGCTGTTCTCTCAGATCTTCTGGGCTTCCCTCGAGCCCACTTTGCTTCAAATCTGTTCCCTACAGTTTCTTTAACTTGGAGCCTTTTTCCCTGCTGGTGTTGTTTATTTTGACTCAATGGGATCTATCCGTGATCCCTGCTGTTGTCCATGCCTGGGACTTTCTTCTGGGACTTCTTTCTGTCCCACTACCTGGTAAGGGACTTGATTTGGGACCTTCTCCTTGTCCTCTTCCCCGTGTCCTATTCCCTGGGACCACCTTCTCTCGAATGGCGCTCCTGTTCAGCTCACCTGATCTGCAGTCTCATGTTGTTTCACTTCTTTTCTCCTTTCCCTTCTGCGCATGTGCGCAGGGCCGGTTCCCAGCCTAAAGAACGTGAGACCAACGAGCTGCGCGCGTGCAGCCATTTCTTGGGGGCGCATGCGCAGAAGGCTCGAGGCCCATCGGGAACTATGGTTCCCAAACTGCAACTGCCAATTTAGGTGAGTATTTTTGGATTTCCCAACACAGTATGGGGAAAAGGACTCGGTGGGGGGGAGAGGGGGAGATGTGGAGTAAAGGGTGTGAGCATGTGCGTAAGGAGCTACGTCACAGTGATGTCACTCACCGAGAGGAGTTGAGTGTAAAGCATCTGAGGGAGTAGCTCCAACTGTCTTGGTCTTGTTTAACCTTTGTAAATAGTTAGCATGTGAATAAATATTTTTGAACAAAATACGTTGGCTCTAGGATGATCTCTTCTAGAGGAAGAAGCCAACGAGTCCTGAGGTAAACCCATGATAACAGACCTCCTTTGTGCACAGCAAGTTCCCACAAACAACGAGGTAAATGGGTAGATAATCTATTTTTAATGATGCTGACAGGGGGTAAACATTGGTTGGGGCACCGAGAGAACTCCCCTCCTCTGTAAGCAATGCAGCAATATTCGATGGAGAAAATTTGTTTGACTTGTTGATGCCACTCCAACCCTGACATTGCTGCCAAGACATGTACAGCTTTAAATCATTGAGAATATTCAGTAAACGCTGCATGGCAAGGTACTTAGCTCCTGCATTGTGTTGGATTGAAGGGCAGTATGACCTCTGCAGACTTCAGGGTCCCTGAAGAATTGGCCCAGAATAAAGATGTAAGACACATTTTCATGCAAGGATTTTATTATAAGTGGAGGAGCAGCAGAAAGTGTCTGAATTTGGGGAACTGACTAGTTTGTTTTCCCCAAAGAGTGGTGGATATGTGGAACAGATTCCCAGCCAAAGCAGTCAACACTTGTCAGAATTAAAACCTTGAACATAGCGCTGGATAAATATTTGATTAAGAGAGAGAGAGTAAAGTTTATTGGGATGAGTAACTCTTGAGACAAGCAAAGGCTTCATCAAACACAATGGATCCTGTGCTGTTGGGACCAAGAAAGTGCCAGTGGTGGAGAGTCTCCCAGAGACTGAGTGACGATTGAGGCTGGAGAGGTTTACTGTACTTTTCTGGATTATCACCAAGGATGAGGGGGACACTGCGGTGAAATTCAGCCTCCGTGGTAGATTGAAGTGGGAGATGGTCAATGGGCATTCCGCTTTATACACAACCTTTCCTTCCCCCACCGCAATAGAAATCAATGGAATAAATGGGATGATTTTAAAGTGAGCTGCTGCTTTAATTGTGATAGCGTGTCTCACATTCTCGCCACTCTCTAGGCAGTTAAGCTTCTCCTAAATTGAGTTTAAAGTGCAATATCATGGGGTGATTTTTAACCCTAGAATAACATCAATTATAAGCCATGAATGTTCTCGGAGCTGCTTCCACTTCCCCAACTTAGGGCAGAAATTTATGCCTCGCGGGCGGGCATGTGCCCGGCACGATCGGGTGTGAAATCAGTGATATGACATCGGGCGAGCGTCCTGACGTCATCCCACACGCGAGCAATCTTCAGGTCGGCGGGCACGCGCGGGTATCGGAGCCGTGTCCGCCATCAATTAAAAGGCCTCTTAAGGCCATTGAAAAGGCAATTGATCCCGATTTTACGTTGCCCGTGTGATTTTGTGTTCATCGCACGGGCAAAACAGGCAGGCGGGCAGCCCACTTTTTACAAAACCTCATCTAAGGCTGGGATAGCAAGGGTCAGCAGCATTGCCAGTGTGAGTAGTGAGGAGTCTAGGAGATAGTTTGCTGCTGGTTGCTTATTTGAACTTGACAGCTTCATCTCTGTTCTGAGCTTCAGTCTTAACATTTCCAGGCTTCATTTCAGGACTCATTGGTGTCTCCAAGGCCCCCAGAGGATTCAGACCGTGTGGACCCTTCCAGGTATCAGACAGCCTTCCGTTACCCTGGTAATGGGGATTGTGGTCTCAGCTGGAGGCACCTCCTCTGAGGGGGAAGAGAGGGGCAAAAGGGAGAGGAGGCCAGGTGTCCCAATGCAGCTTCCAGGGGAGGGACCTGTGGGAGGAGAGGCGCAGGCACAAGAGGACGCAGGGCCAGCAGGTAGTCCAAGGCGTGAGAGGCTGCAAAAAAAGCCATTATCCCGCTGCCAGATTTTACAGGCAGAGAAGCAGCTACCTCAATATGTCCGAGGTGTAATGCCGAAGGAGGCTCTGCCTTTCCAGGGAGACCGTGACCTCCATTGGTCAGATGTTTGGGCCTGAGATCAGCTCCGACTGTGTGGGTGGACACCCCATGCCAGGGGCTCTGAAGGTCACAGTGACCCTCAACTTCTATGCCTCTGGCTCTTTCCAGGGGTCAGTGGGGTATTTGTGTGGAGTGTCATCACCTGGCCTGGCAGGCGTCCTGCTTACACTCTCTCCATCTTATTCATACAGAACAAGCTGGCAGACATCAAAAGAGAGTGGTTGCAGACTGGTGGAGGAATGCCTGAAGTAGAACCATCTAGCTGGCCGGTGACAGCCTGGACAATTCCGGCTTTGATGGTGAGGTCGGCGGTGCTCTGCCAAATGAGGACCCAGCAGTGCAACATCCATCAGACAACCATGCTGTGAGTCAGTTCCCCTGTTCTGCAGTCCCCTGCCATGTACTAATTATCTCTCCTTGCTTTCACAGGCACATCTGGGAAACAGCTAAGGGGGTCTACAACCCAGGTCCTCGACTGAAGCCCCGAAGAAAGCTCAGAAGAATCTGATGACGCCCTCATTGAAGATCTGTGTTAGCACTCACCCACACCCTCCACCAGCACACCTGAGCGGCATCTAGCTTTAGAGTAGCATTGGGGTCACAATCTGGTGAGCACATCGCACTATCTGATCCATATCAGGCAGTGGAAGGGACTTCCCAGGTTACAGGCATTCGGAGGACCACAGGAGGCCAAAAATCTGCTGAGTCCAAGTCAGGTGAGGAGCCTTTGGACTCAGAGTAATTTCAGTTGCTGCAGCTGCAAAGGCAAACTAGGGAACATCAGGAAGGGATGTCCACTGCACTCCTCAGATCGCAAGGCACAATGGAGGAATCCATCTGCCTTCAGTATGAGGTGATAGCGCCGGCATGCCAATGCACCGAGGTCAACACTGGTAGGATGGCGGCTGCCATGGAGACCTTGGTCCAGGACTTCGCTCTTGCACTGCTGCACAGGCTGAACTCCATCTCTGATGCCATATTTGGCCTCCAACAGTGTCAGTGTGAGAGGGGTGAGGGGCTGCTCAATCTCACGCCAGCTTCCCCTTCTCCTCAAGGAGTCAGCCTGGGGTCCTCTGGCACCCATAAGGAGGAGGATCAGCAGGTGCACACCCCAGGGCCATCCACCCAGGTGGCTCCCTGAGTACCTGGCCCATCTGAAACCCCTCTTCCTGTGACCAAAGTTCCAGCTCCATAGGCCAAGGAGGGTGCCACTATCACACAGTAGGATCCCAAAAATAGGCCGGGGCCCTGCAGGTCTAGGCCTTCCAGAGGACACCCATTAAGGTCATCACAGACAGGGTGTAGCAGTCAGCAGGCTGTCCCCACCTCTGCTGCGAATGTCCGGGGGGCACCAAGACGTAGCGGCAAGGTTAGGAAAGTTAAGAAGGTGTAGTTGCACAGCCTGGGCATGGATGTTCATCACTTGTACATAATGTTCACTGTTGTAAATAAACTTGCAAGAATGTCTCCCTGCGTATGGCTCCTTGTTCTGATGAGCAGTGTGCAAGTCACTCAGATGTGAAACTTTGATTCCTGCACAAGACAAAGGCAGGTGTCTCAGTCCAGGGCCTCTTCCCTGAGTTTTGTGCAACCTTCCTGGCACACTGATGTCTCATCGGAGGAGATGTCCAGCTCCTCCATCCCCCTCAGCCAGCTTCTTTCCCAGTTGCAGCGCCAAGTTGTGAAGAGCACAGCAGGCGACAATGATGCGTGACACCCTCTGTGGACTGTATTGCAGGGCTCCACCAGACCGGTCCAGGCACTGGGACCGCATTATCAGTATCCCGATGGTCTGCTCCACCAAGTTGCAACTTGCAGCATGAGCCTCATTATACTGTCGCTCTGCTGCAGTCTGAGGCCGCTGCATGGGTGTCATCAGCCACATCCTCTGCAGGTAGCCCTTGTCCCCGAGGAGCCAACCCTGGAGCCTCTGTGGACCCTGGAAGATGTCAGGGATCTGAGACCTACTGAGAATGTAGAAGTCATGGACACTCCCTGGGAACCACGTGCAGGTCCTTAGGATGCGTTTGTGGTAGTCGCACACCAGCTGCATGTTCAGCGAGTGGAAGCCATTGCAGTTGGCCGCTTGTTGCCACGGAGATCTAAGCACCACGTGAATGCAGTCGATGGCACCCTGCACCTGCGGGAAACCTGAGATCTGGGCAAATCCCAGCGCTCTTACTTCCTGGCTTTCCTGATCCCAGGTAAAATGCACAAAGTTGTGTGCCTTAGCAAATGTAGAGTCTGTGACCTCCTGGATGCATTTGTGTGTGGGGACTTGTGATATCCCACAGAGTCACCTGTGGAGCCCTGAAAGGAGCCACTGGTGTAGAAATTGAGCACTGCAGTCACTTTCACAGCCACTGGCAGGGGATGCCCTCTATGTCCCCGTGGCGCCAAATCCTGCAGTAGGTAGCAGGTGTGACCCTGGACATGTGCAGACATCAGCAACACTAGTTCTCAGCCATCTGCAGGAATGACAAGTGCTGTCTATAGACCCTGGGTCTAGCTAGGCACTGACTAGCGATGGCTCACTGTGGCTCTTCAGCAGTGTCCATCGGAGCCCCAGTCACCCCTCCTTCCTGAGGATGCTGCTCCTCCCTCTATCCAGCCAGGCGCTTCCGTCGCTCTCTTCTCCTTTGTCTCTGGTCTTTATAAACCACAAGGCATATAGTTAGGTCACCAGGCTGCATGCTCCTGATATATCCCTCCTTCAGGATGAAAGAGAGAGACATGTGAGTTAACATGGGTGTACTGAGAACCTCTCTTGATTAAGTCTGAAGGCCCCTTAACGCATCCCAGAGAGTGCTGGCCACCACTTGGATAACCAGAGTTCAGTGCATGGCCTGGCTGCCCAAAACCCCACCCACCGCCACTCCACTTCACCTGACTGATTGGCGGCAGCTTCGCCCACTGGACTGCATGCTGTGGAGATGGTACAATGTGCCCAGTCATCCAATTGCTCTGCACTCCACTAAAACGTTCATTACTTTGCAGTCTGTGCCTGAGGGATGAAAAGCTCTGGAGCATTTGATGGCACTTTGATGCCTCTGTGTTGCTTGAGTGGGCAGATAAGCTAGAGGCCCAGCTCCACGCATGTCAGTGTGACTGCGCTGAACTGTCTCAGCTGCAGAGGAATGGCCGTGTTATACACGGTTTCTTTAATGCATGGCCGCTTCCCTCCTTTCCACACCCCCCACCTCCCCCCACCGCCACTACCATCAGACTGGGCTGCCTTGCCCACCCCCCCACAATTCACTCAACCGCAATGCAGCCCTTGCCCTGGCACCGCACTGTCAATCAGCCGGGAATAAACGACCTGCCTGTGCCCTCGCTTGAATGGGCAGTGCCTCAAGCTTGAAGTCCAACGGGCCACCCTCGTGGGCGCTGCACAACGTTAGTGCGCACTGGCCTCCGGATTCCCTCGAAGGGCAGGTTGTCAGGTGTCCACCTTTTAAATGCCGTTGTGAATCACGTCAGCATGCCCTCGCAGCGTGTACCCGGGCGATCCAGCGAGGGGGGGAATGATTCTGGCGAGCAGGGCTTATAATGATATGCAGATATATTCAAATGAGATTCCCAACATCCTGCAGCGGGAAACGTGGCCCGCCATTGATGGGCGGAGCAGATGATCACAAACTGACTTGTGAAACTGATTTTTGGCCTTCCCGCCATATTGTCCGCTCACGCCCGCCATGACCCCCAACACCAACGGGGACGGAAAATTCTGGCCTTAGTCTCAGGACATCCAGTTGTGTTGAATAGGGTAGCAGAAAAGGAGTCACTTCAGTCCATCAAGGCTTTATACACATTTGTGCCTCTCTTGATCTGTTGCATTCAATACTAGCAGCCTTAATAGTGAATGTTTTAGTGATGTAAATTCTTGGTGACTGCTATGAATTCATGGACTACACAATATATTAGTGTCACTCCTATACGTGTAACTTTAATCTGCAGCAATTTGAACTGTACCTTTACTGCTTGTTAACTAATGAAGAGATAATATGGCCCATGGGCTGTAACAATAAAGCCCTTGTGTGCACTTAATGCTATAATCCCATATATTCTGCCACTTAGGTTCTCCTGAATTTTCAGAAGGTGAACTAAAAGCGAAACGAAGTCAACTGTAAACAGTTTCACAGTGAGATACATTTGTCACTCCTCGTTGCATGTTGTATGGTCAGTAGGTCTCATGAAGAGGTTCTGAGTCTTGCGTGGTTGAATATTGAGGCCTGAATCTTCTGGTCGGCCTGTGGGGGCGGGCCCCGCTCACCAACATGTAAAATGACGCACGGTGACGTCGGGCGTGCGCCATTCCGATTTTCAGTTCAACGGGCGCATGCCAGAGTCGGCTGCGCACCCGCTAAACTGTCAAAGGCCTGTTAAGGCCATTTAAAAACCAATTGAAATCATTAACAGGGCTGCGTGTCCAACCATAAGATTGGCGGGCAGGCGAAGAGCCCAGGCGGCCTTCACATTTTTCATGGCACCTCATCCACAGGCGGGATGAGGTTTCATGAAGGGTTTATAAGTTTAATAAAAATTTTAATATAAATTCATTGACATGTCCCAGCTCATGTGATACTGTCACATGAGGAGATATGTCTGAATAATTTTTTTAATTTTTTTCAATGTTTTCATAAGCAAAGTAATCCCCCTGAGGCAGCTCCATGCCTCAGGGAGATTTCTGTGCTCTTTTGCGCGCTGGGGTGGACCTTAATTGCCCACCCACGTAAAATGGCGGTGCGCAGCCAATCGCAGGTAGCAATCAGCTGCGCGCCCGCCCACACCCGCTCCCACCCAGCCCGCCCAACGGGGAGAACATTCTCCCCTAAGTTTTTACTGATAACACATAACTATATACATATGTACAGGGTATAGCCCAAGCTGTGAACTAACTCCATGCTTGCTTCTACACAGGTCTCTGTCCAGTCCACAACTGACTCTAGTCTCAGGTCATGTGTCTCTTTACATCACACTGTGGGTGGTACTGTTCCCCAGTCCTACATTAACCCTTGCTTTGCCAGGTACCCTTATACTACGGTCCTTGTGAAATAAAGCATCAAAGCATGATCAGTCCCTACCATGGGCTAAACTCACCTACGAGTTAGCAGTCCCTGACACAGCTGGTTCTTCCAGCGCATATGTATTTATAACTCAGCCCAGAGGCTGTCTGACTAATTTAAGAAAGCAAGGTCTTTCTACGTGTTTCTGCCTGTTCCAAATCTTCTTCTCTGGAGAAGGAGACAGAGACACATACCAAAGCTCAAACTCTGATTCTGGTTTGTGATCAACATTGATCTTCTGAGCTACCAATGAATATTGCTATCTCGAATGAAGGCACATTGTCTTGATGTGCAAGCTTGAGACATGGGTATCACCCACTTGGCTAAATCCTCCTTCCAGGAAGGTTGAATGAAATCCCATTGCTGCATTGACATGCGAAGGACTCTAAGATGAGCTCAACAACTTCCCATTGTCTCAAGTTTCCTCCAAATAGAGAAGCCAACAATTTGATTGGCTGTGCCATCCAACATTCCGCCCCAGTCACAATGTAAAGAACATTCAAAATGGCTTGTATATCTCTGGGAGCTAGCCGTTTCCAATCCAAATCCACTTTCATAGCAAAATCATAACATCAGTGAAACCAAAGGAGAAAGGACTTGCATTTATATGGCATCTTTTGTGAGCATTGGATCATTGGATGTCCCAAAACAGCGTTTAGCTATTGAGGCACTTTCGAAGCGTAGTCACTGTTGTACTGTAGAAAACGAAGCAGCCAATTTACACACAGTAAACTCTACAAATGACAATGTGATAATGAACAGATAATCTGTCTTGTGATGTCGATTGAAGGATAAGTATTGGCCAGGGCACCAGAGATAACTCCCTCGCTCCTCTTCGAGATAGTGTCATGGGATCTTTTACATCTACTTGAGGGAGCAGGGGGCTTTGGTTTAACATATCATTCAAAAGATGACACTTCCAACAGTGCAACATTCCCTCAGCACTGCACTGGAGTGTCAGACTTGATTTTTGTGCTCAAACCCTAGAGTGGGACTTGAACTTACAACCTGCTGACTCAGAAGTGATAGTACAACCATTCGAACCACGGCAGACTATGATACCGAAAAACTCCAATTTAATCTCCGAGGCGTGCAGGGAGCGAATTCAACAGCAGGATATGACTACATTGTCTCTGTTTCTTGGCCACCGTACGCCATATTGAGGGGCTGGCTGTCGGGATGGTAGGCTTTCGGCACAGGGAGTGGGGGGAAGGGAGAGAGGTATTTGAAAGGCTGAAGGAGTGTGGGGAGGGGGCAAGATTAAGCCAGCGGGGGGTGACCAGAGGCCAGGGGTGGGAGAGATAGGAGGCTGCTCAGAATGGTTGGCAGGTGAGTGGAAGCATTGGGAGGATATCCAGTCATGGTGAGGTGAGTGAAGCAGATAAGCTGGATCCAAGAGGTAAGTGGATAGGCAATTCCCTCCTGGATCCAGCAGCCCCCACCTTCCTTTAGGGGTCAAGTTTCCCGAGGTCTGGAAAGCTTCACTGACTAAAATTAAATTTTAAATGGTGGTTAAATAAGAGGCACGCTGTCTCATTAAAATATTGAAATGGATTAACCACCTCATGGAAGTGGGTTGGTTGCCCCCTCCCCCGGCCCACATCCTGTCCTGCCTTCGTCAACCCTGGAAAAGTTGAGAGTTGGGGGGGGTGGAGATTCGCAATTTTAACATCTTTTTTCATCCCACCCTGCCCGAACCCACCTGTTGTTAGGCGATAAAATTCCTCCCCAAAATCTCTTCGAACCCTTATAGGTAAAAGTTAGAGATGCCGATCAGGCGGGAGCGTCTCTGGGCCTCTGACTGTCCAGTAGTGAGCAGGAATCCAATCGCAATAATCACACAGGCCAGAATTTTATGTTGAATGAGCTGGCGTGTGCCCTGACACCTTGGCGCTCGAACCCAACATCATGGTCAGAGGGTGCGCGTGGGAGTCGGAAGCACGCCCGCCGACAATTAAGTGGGCAATTAAGCCCATTAAGGAAGAAATTATTAGAGATTTTACGTGGCCCGTGCGCTTTTACAGTTGGCGGAGGGGCCAATCGGTCAGGCAGCTTCACATTTTTGCTTCATACTGGATCCAGGGCGGGATAAAATGTCTGGGATGAAATAAAATAAAAGAAGGTGTTTGAAGGACGAGGCGTTATGAGTTCTGCTGTCAGTTGCTTGAAATTTGCATTAGAGAGCAAAGTTGTGGCGTTTTTTTTTGTGCAAATTTCATTGGGACAATGCTGCAGCTTCCTGAGGCAGCTCCTACAGCAGCTGTCAGCCTCCAGGGAGCTCGCTGGAAACGCCCGCACGCACCCCCACTTCTCACGCCGCCCACCCGCCCTCTTCCCTCCCCTCACCACTCCCGGCTGCGCCGAGCCTCTCTCGGTGCGTGTTTCACGCTGGCTGCCGGTTCATCGGCCAGCCGGCATGAAATGGACTTTCGGGACCCGATTGCACGGAAATCGCGGCTGCTTCCGGGGCCCCGCCGATCAGGCGCGCCCGGCAAGCTCAAAACCTAGGCCACGGTGATGAACCTCAGCCTGGTGGAGCCTGTCCACCTGAGAGTTTTATGGCAATGCAGTGAATGTGTGTTCAGTTCTTGGCGGTTTAATGGTGGTATGCATTCCACAAACAGGCAAAAGTCTTGTTAAACTGGTTTTGGAATCCAGCATTTGTCGGAACACATGAGGTTCCATTGACATTAACAAAGAGCGAAACTCCTGAGATCCAGGAAAGAGAGAACTGAAGCTTGATTTTGATTAACTCCCAGTTGTCTTCTAGGCTCACCTGAAGCAGGATCTGTGGAATTAATGCTTGCTTTAACTGGTAATGTCAGCCACAATTTGCGGTCATTTGCTTGCCCATCAGGGCCGGTTGCCTGACTAGACAAATGCTGCAGGACTCAATTTGGATGCTGGGAGGTGATAGTCACTTTCTCTGGGCAAGCAGGAAATGATTAATGTGAAGTCCTGTGAAGGCAAAGCTAATATTTTCCTACCCAGCGCAAGGCACTCACTCACATACATTATGGCTTCATTATTTGTGCAAAACTGAATAAAGCTTTCTTAAAGTGGCAACTGCAAAAATAGGACAGGCATCCGAACAGAGAGTTCCTTTAGTGCATTTCCGACTGTAATTAACAGTTTCTCATGAAGCTTAAATAGAAAACATCTTTGAAATTGTTTCTATTCATTTGACAGGGAGAAATATTTACTTATTGCGCGTTTTTCTGGTGAAACCAGTGATGCTTCCTGCTACAGATTCAAGTGGCCCTGAATACCTAACTTGAGTGCGTGAGCTTGACTCCAGGGTGTTACCGTGCTAGTTCAGTGTGAGGCCAGGCCCTGGCTTCTCCACCCACTTCCGACAACGGTAACCGCATAGCAACAGCAAGAACCCTGGACCACTTTCTGTTTCCTCAGCCCCTAAGCATAGAGAATACAAAGCATTTTCTCTGCTCCCTGGACTGACATCAAACCCCAAACCTCCGCTTACACATATCCCACACAGACATTTTCCCATTTTCCAGATCATTTTCCTACTAGGTCACAGAGGCGAGGACTCGATATTCTTTTCATCAGAAGAGAACACTGGCACCTCGGTAGCACCTTGTCACATTTCTTCACTCTTTCACGCACAATGAAAGAAAGACTTGGACTAATTTAGCGCCTTTCATGGCCTTAGGGTGACCCAAAATGCTTTACAGTCAAAGAAGTACTTTTGAAGTGTTGTTTCTGCTGTAATGTAAGAAACATGGCAGCCAATTTGAGCACAGCACGATCCCACAAACAGCAACGTGATAATGACCAGGTGTGCTTTATTTTTATCGGTTGAGGGGTAAATATTGGCCGGGGTACCGGGTATTACTCCCATTCTTCAAAATGATGCCAGGGGATCTTTTACATGCACCTGGGCAGGAAGATGGGGCCTCGGTTTAAGGTCTCATCCGAAGGACAGCACCTCCAACAAAGCCACACTCCCACAACACAGATTTTATGCTCAAGGCTTTGGAGTGGAACTTAAATCCATTATCTTCTGAGTTAGGGGGACAAGAGCGCTAGTGACTGAACCGCATCTGACACCTAAGATGATTTTGAATTGCTGTCAAATATAGCTTTTGTTTTCAGCAAAGCAAACATGGTAGCCATTTTTTCACACACAGAGATCTGACAAACAGCAATGAGATGATGGAACAGTTCATCCACTTTTGTTGATTTGAGGGAAGAATGTTGGCCAGGGCACCGGAAACCTGCACAACACAAAAGCAATATACTGTCGATGCTGGAAATCTGAAATAAAACCGGAAAATGGTGGAAATACTCAGCAGGTCAGGTAGCATCTGTGAAGAGAGAGAGAGAGAGAGAGAGACAGAGTTGGTTTTTCAGTTCTCTGAGCTTGCATCGGACCTGGGAGAAGCCCTCTGCTTCTCCTCAGGTAGTACATTGAGAGCATTAACATCCACCAGAAACAGAACAGAATAGAAAAAGTGTTGGCTTAATGCAATATCTCATGAATACCATGACAGCTACTCCAGTTGTTTTGCAATTAACTGGTGGGAATCGGCTACACGTCTCCATGCTGGTGTTGGTGAGCTTCATTGTCATGCCTGTGTGCTTTTGCAGTCATGGAACAATCTCTCCAACTCTGAGATCTCTTTGCAAAGTCCAAACCAATGGAGGGAGAAAGAAAATCTGGAGAGCAGACAAAACCCAAAAGAAAACTTTCGAAAGAGAAAGGAAAGCTTGCATTAATTGAGTGCTTCTAATCTCTCTCAGAAATATCTCAAATACGTGTTACTTTTATTATGCAGGCAAAGATGCCAGGCATTTTGGGCACAGCAAGATCCCACAGCGGCGATGGATTTGATAAGTTAAAAAGTCAGCAGGGCATTAATCCTTCGTACCATTGGATACTTCCAAGTCATTACCAGCAACATATTGCAAATTAGTCAGTTGGCTTCTGTTGGCTACAAGTTTCCATTCCCAAATTTTTGCACATATAGACACACTCTCTACACAAGAAACCATCGATATGGATGATAATATGGATGAACTGGGATCTCAAACTTTCCCCTAATGTGTGGTATGTCAGGGTTGCAATATTGGCCGCAAAGCTCCTGCAAAGGGAAAAAAAAAATTCCCATAAGAGCTAGCTGAGCTCACACCAATTCCACGATTATCTGTTGGAGGCTGAGGGATCAATATTAACCAGAATTATATCAGGCATGACTCCCTTACACTTCTTCAAAGGACAGCCATTTGGGATCTTTTACACACATCCGAGAGACCACCCAGGGCTTTGGTTTAATATCTCATCCGAAAGGTAGCACTTCCGACAGTGCAGCACTCCCCCAGTATCGCATGGTGTGATCAAAGTCTCTGGAGAATGATTTGAACTAAATTTTCCGACTAGGCAGTATACAAATACAAGTTGTTGGTGTTGTTGCTGACAGCACATTCATGTCCACATAGATGTCAAAATGCATTAGTCAGTCCTACAGGGCACTGCACACAATATACCATCCGTGGGTTCTACTCTAAGATCTTGCGTTCCCAATTATGTGGTGAAAAATGATCTGTAAATAATGTTGACATTCATAAGCTAATTGTTGATTTAAAAAGTCGTTTTTACTCCCAGCTCTGGAGCAAATGAATACTTTTACATGCTTTTTATGAAAGTGAAGGACCTTTGTAAAAGAAGCTTCCCCCCTTGTTATATTTCATTCACTTATATTTTTTTTCTTTGTTCTTAATTGTGTTTTCTAACTGACCCAAATTCTCTGCCTTTAATCTCTTTCTTGTAGATATTTCTGTCCACTCATTCTTTTTTTTGCCTTTGTTTTCTTTACCTCTTTAATTGATTCTTTTCTTGCTTTACATCTCCCCTCCCTCCGCTTTTTCTTCTAAACCGGGAGGCTTGGCGGTGCTCAGAGAGAGAGAGAGAACAAAAATTAACAGCAGTTCTAATAAAAGTGCACTCAGATTCCAAGCAAGATAACTGAAACATCACAGAAGAAACAAAAATGAACATTCTATTCAAGGCACTGCAGCAATAACAATGTGTCCAATAAAACCTGTTACTGCAATGTCTCCATATCAGCTGAAAACCACATTAAATCTTCCACAGGGGAACACAGGAAACAAGGGTTTATATGCCCTACTTGTACACTGTAATTGTTTGGCTTTGTTAACTATAAGATAACATGTAATCAGATAGGAGGTAAGGAAAGATAAGTTACTCAGTGCATGAAAGGCTGCGCTTTGCAACGTCTTGTAAACAGAGAGAATGTAATTATAAATGTAAAAAGGCTTTGCATAAATGCTAAATATAATGGTAGCAAGAAAGAAAATGGGCAAGTGCCATATGCCATCCTAATACTGACAGCAGCAGCGAGCACGAGGGACTATTTTGTCACTAGCCCTCAGCATTGTGGAAATGGCTCCTCATTTAGCCCCATGCTGGACTTCCATTACGATAGACTTGCATCAGATGGTGTTTCTTGGCTTGGTGCTGGCATTCAGCACTGTTCCGTTGGCGGGGGGGCGGGGGGAGGGCAGAGTAGAGGGGGGAAGCCACGGATGCTTCAGAGCCACAGCAGGTGTCCGTATTGGACTGCTTTTCCCGAGCAGATGCCGAGGCTGGCTTGTAAAAGGCCACCTTTGTTGCTGTTGTGCAGCATCGAGTCATCAAAGACGTCCCACTCCAATAGATATACATATACATTAAATAAGACCAAGTAAGTAAATGGCACGGGTTTGAAAAGTAGCAAGTGACAGAGCTGGCAGTGGGTGTGTGTTGTTGGGGGCGGCTGCGGGAGTGGGTGATTTTGAACCCACAGGCTACAAAACTGTATTTGGCAACGTGCAACTTTCTCCACTTTGCCGATTCTTTCCCATTCAATAGCTCCTGCTGCAGTGTGAAATTGTGCAGAGACCGCACTGCATTCCATTCCATCTCTGGGGAAGGACAAGCTGGCAAGACCAGACACGCCCCCCCATGCAAACTCACCTCCTGTCAGCAACTTATAGAGAGACTCCGATGGCAGGTGTGGGGAAATCCGTCGCCCCAAAAACTCTGCTCTGAGCTGTTGAAGAAGGGCATAACAGCAAGGGGCAGGAATGGCGTAATCTATAAAGGGGGACTTATGAGGGAAAGCTAATCTACCACAAAAAAAGATGCAGTCAGGCATAAGCAATCTGACAGCGCTTAATAAACACAAACTCTATTAATTCAGGACTGTTAATCTCGCCTGATTTACACATTACCAGCTCCAAGGAGTTGTAAATGAGTTGGGGGTTAGACAAGCTCCTTCAAAGGCATTTCTTGACTGTGCTGTTTTCCTATGTTTTCTTCACACTGTGCAAAAATTGAATTGGCCCTATTTAAGGAGAAGCAAACTGTTCAGAATTTCATGCATACTTAACACACAAGTCCTGTATGAGGACTGTTTTTTAATCTTCCTCAGCCACTATTTCACTTTTCGTATTCCTTTCGTCTTTTTTGCTCGCTTAAAGTTGTCACCTTACTTTTTAATCAACTTAAATCTAAATCAGGAATACTGTAAAATAAGTAGCTATACTGAAAGACTCTAAATTGCGCAATTAGTTTCAACCGCTTCAGAATAATACAATTGTACTGAAGTACTTTGAAAAAATACAATCACCTTCTTAAATAATAGTGTCATTTTAAAATGTTCAAAGTAATTCATTCACATATTAAAGTGGCACAATCTTTGTGCAGTTCATTTATATGTTTTTCTATGTTAAAGGTGCAAAATATACGCAAGTGCTTATGGAGCCCATCATGTTCTCATGGGGTGCAATTCCTCTTTGCCTTAAGTGTAGTAAAGTTGTAAGCCTGTCTTTCTATTGTCACGTGACTATGCCCCTTCATTTTTGAAAATATGATTTTTTTCAACGTTCAGCTGACTGGAAATTTTGTAATTTGAACTGAGACAGAACAAACTGCTGGGGCTGAGTTTTCCCCCAATCGGGTGGGGGGGGGAAGATGAAGGGCGGGCACGCACAGGCGCGCTTCTGATCAGCGCCCCCGATCGGAGGTGTGGCGCCATTTTACGTGGGCGGGCCAATTAAAGCTATGCGCTCTCTGTGCAGGCCGGGGGGGGGGGAATCCCAAAATCAAGAGTGTGCTCTTTCGCGCATGCACATGAAAGAGTGCACTCATCTCCCTGAGGCTAAGTGCAGCCTCAGGGAGATCAGCTCTAAATGTCAAAAACATAAAAATAGAAAAATAAAATTTCCCTAACATGTTTCCTCCTGTGACAATGTCATATGACTTGGGACATGTCCATAATTTACAAAAAAAATTTATTAAAATTTTTAAAAAGCTACATGAAATCTCATCCCACCGGTGGATGAGGTTTGATGTTTTTTCTAGTTCGCGCCAGGGTTCCTGGCCTGCCCGCCAACCTTAAGATTGGACAGGCAGGTCCTTTAATTACATAATTGACTGTGTCAATGGCCTCAATTGGCTATTGACGGGTCGGTGGGCACACAGCTGATTTCGCTGCGCCCCCGCCTTCTTGAAATTTTAAATGGGGCAGGATGACATCGGGAGTTCCCCCCAACGTCACCATGCGTCATTTTACGCGTCAGTGAGCGGGTCCCGTCCCAGCTCTCCGACATCAAAGTCCTGCCCCTTAAAAATGCAAGGCTACATTCCAAGGTGAGGGTGAGAAACAAATCATCCATAAGGGAGCGTGAAGAGAGAGACATTTCCTATAGACGCCCATCGAAACTCGTAGCTGTCTAAGGAGAACATTGAAAATGCTGAGCACTGGATATTGAAACAATGGCTGTCACAGACAGACACACCCAAAACCTCTTGGCAATACACAATGGGTGAAGTATTTCAAGGCAGCCACTTGAGAGAGATTGCAAGTGACACAGGTGATGCTCAGAAAGTCTTCAGCAGAGGAAACAAGCTGAAGGCTGCTCTCTCTCTCTCTCTTTTGGAACCATAGAACCATAGAAAGGTTAGGGCACAGAAAGAGACCATTCTGCTCATCATGTCTCCACCAGCTGAAAAACCTAGCCACCCATTCTAATCCTACCTGGTCCATAGCCTTGCAGGTTACAGCACTTCAGGTGCAGATCCAGGTATCTTTTAAATGAGTTGCAGGTTTCTGCCTCAATCACCAATCTGGGCAGCAAATTCCAGACTCTTACCACCCTCTGGGTGAAAAGGTTTTTCCTCATGTCCCCTCTAATCCTTCTACCAATCACCTTAAATCTGTGCCCCCTGGTAATTCACCTTTCCGCTAGAGGAAGTAAGTCATTCCTGTCTACTTTGTATTTTGTACACTTCAATCAAGTCACCCCTCAGCCTCCTCTGTTCTAAGGGAAACAACCCTAGCCTACCAAATCTCTCCTCATAGCTGCAATTTTCCAGCCCAGGCAACATTCTTGAAAAGCTCCTCTGTATTCCCTCCAGAGCAACTATGTCCTTCCTGTAATGTGATGACCAGGACTGTACGCAAAACTCCAGCTATAACCTAACCAGCGTTTTATACAGTTCCATCATTACATCCCTGCTTTTGTATACTCTACCTCGTCCAATAAAGGAAAACATTGCAAATGCCTGGTTTTGCCCGGCTTGAGAAGCCAACTCAACCAGAAACTTACCAGCGAGCCAAGGTCTCATAGTAATTGCAGCATTTTCTATACCTGGCCACATCCAACAAACCAGCTACCCCAAATCGGCCGCGGCGTTTAAAGCCTACACCTCAAGGACAAGCAAAGGACACTTAACCGTATATTCTTTTACCTTTTTTTAAATGGACTCTAACGCCCCTTATTTCTGTGTGTGTGTGTGTGTGTATCTATGTGTGTGTGTGTGTGTATCTATGTGTGTGAGTGTCTGTGCGTGTGTGTGTCTATGTGTATGTGTATCTATGTGTGTGTGTCTGTGTGTGTGTGTATCTATGTGTGTGTGTGTGCCTGTGTGTGTGTGTGTGTGCCTGTGTGTGTGTGTATCTATGTGTGTGTGTGTCTGTGTGTGTGTTTCTGTGTGTGTGTGTGTATCTATGCGTGTGTGTGTCTGTGTGTGTGTGTGTATCTATGTGTGTGTGTGTCTGTGTGTGTGTTTCTGCGTGTGTGTGTGTGTATCTATGCGTGTGTGTGTGTGTCTGTGTGTGTGTGTCTGTGTGTGTGTGTATCTATGTGTGTGTGTGTCTGTGTGTGTGTTTCTGCGTGTGTGTGTGTATCTGTGCGTGTGTGTGTGTGTGTATCTGTGTGTGTGTATCTATGTGTGTGTGTGTGTGTGTGTGTCTGTGTGTGTGTGTGTGTATCTATGCGTGTGTGTGTCTGTGTGTGTGTTTCTCTGTGTGTGTGTGTGTATCTATGCGTGTGTGTGTCTGTGTGTGTGCATCTATGTGTGTGTGTGTGTCTGTGTGTGTGTATCTATGCGTGTGTGTGTGTGTGTCTGTGTGTGTGTATCTATGTGTGTGTGTGTGTCTGTGTGTGTGTGTCTGTGTGTGTGTATCTATGCGTGTGTGTCTGTGTGTGTGTCAGTGTCAGAGTGACTGCATGAGGGCCCAATGCATGACATTGTGTTTTTAATATTTTTCTCGGGTTTAGTGGTTCATAAATTTGCTCTTTCTTTGACTCAAGAGAACCTTGTTTGATTTTTTATTGCTCACAGCTTAAATAGTTAAATACATTCTGATTTGGAAAAGGCATAGCCTCATAAAAAAGAAACTTAAACCTTTGTTGTGACCAACTGAGGAGGCTGAATAGAGGGGAGTCAATTCACCCCTTCTCACCTGGTTGTAAAATACACAGAGAAAACCTGCCATAGGAATAATTGGTCAAAAAACACTTGTAAGAAAAACCGACAAGTACAAAAACCATTTAAAGGTATCTGGCCTTATAGATGAAAAGAAGTTCTCAATAATTTGGATCTCATTTTATTTTAAATCATACTATTTGCATTATTCTCAAAGAACCATATTATCCTTGCAAATGAGCATATCCCTGGGTAAACTTCCAGTTGAAGGCTCCCCCCACATTCAAGCTTTTGCCTGATTGACGGATCATATACTTTATTTATACTCTGCGAACTCTTCTCAGGTACTGACTGCCACTCATTTCCACCACTAAAGATTTTTTTTTAGAAGAAACAGGCTTACACCCAATTGGAAAATTGCAGGCATTTATCAGTGGCAATTAAATATTGTTCTGAGGTTCAAAAAACCTAATTGGATTGAAAGCCTCATAATGGGTCAGGCAAATTTCAAGACAAAGATTTGCACATTCCGCAGTGTAACTCTTTCGAGTTATCAACAGTCACAGAATGTAACTCTTTTTCGAGTATTCCGCAGTGTATAAGGAATAAATAGGAATAAATGTTTCCTTAACAGGGTGCCATCACTTAACAAGATGTTCATAACATAGAAGAGTGCCCATTAAAAGGGGTCTATTAATTAACAGAAACCCATTCCGTAACAGTGTTCCCATCCCTTAACAGTGTGCGCATTCTTTAACAGGGTGTTCATCCCATAACCAGATACCCGTTCCTTAAGAGGCTGCCCCTTCCGTGACAGTGTGCCCCTTCCTGCTATGTGGCAGGAAGACTTGAGGATGACTGTGAGGAGACTTGATAGAAGTTTTCAAAATCATGAGGGGTCTGGGCAGATTAGATCGGGAGAAATTGTTCCCGCTTGTAAACGGATCGAGAACCAGAGGGCACAGTCTTAAAGTGTTTTCCAAAAGAAGCAAATGCGAGGTGAGGAAAAACTTTTTCATGCAGCAAGTAGTTAGGGTTTGGAATGCACTGCCTAGAAGTGTGGTGGAGGCGGGTTGAACTGAGGCATTCAAGAAGGCATTGGATGATCATTTAAGTAGAAACAATGTGCAGGGTTACAGGGAAAAGGCAGGAGATCGGCACTAAGTTAAAACGCTGAGAGAGCCAGTGCAGACATGATGGGCCGAATGGCCTCTTTCTACACCATAACCATTCTGTGATATGAGCATCATACTGGTTAACAAAATGTGTCACAAGGAACTTCCCACCAGGGCACCTGCATGTATGAAGACTTCACGTTAGTGCCACCGCCCCTATTTAATCCTCAGGCCTTTTCCAGCCTGGAACATTTTGCATTCGCATTTGTTTGAGTCACTGTCTACACGTTAAGCACATCCAGACAGATTGAGCTGTGGGTCTGGACGGCAGTTAAATTACTGGGGATTGGAGTCCTGCCAGAGAGGAGAATTCCAAAAGATTATTTGTTAATTGTAAGTTTTTATTTTGCTTATCCATCGGGAATTTTAGTGCCAAATTTTAAAAGAAATCAAAAGTGTTTAGTAAGCAATATGAATTTGATCAGGGATGAGGGCAAATAGTAATTTTGCTGTGCTTTCTTTGTATAATGAAATTAAGAAAATGCATTTGTAGCCAAAAAGAGTTACAGTCAAGCGCTCTCCACTATCTGCTCTGTATGTAAAATTGGAGCTAACATTACCACATCGATAGCATCTGAACACATTCCAAGACTCTAAGTGCCCTTGTACCAAAGCGCCACCTATTGACATCCATCAGGGGCAGCCTCCTTCAAAGCAGCATGCTCGGTGTGGCTCTTTGCAAGCGCCGTGGTGCAGGGCATTTCCATTCAGCCCCCGCTTGGGATGTCACCTTGCAAACCTCCTGTGTATCAGCTGTTCATTACACGTCCCTGTCACTTTGTATCATCGGGCGATAAAGGAGCTCCACTGAAGTCCTGCAAATGTGCGGGCCAGTGGCTGGCTGGCTGGCATGTCTCAGTTAAATAGTCATGTTGAAGTTACGTATCTGGTAAATATGCTGGAAGTTACAAATAATGTCACAGAGCAAAGCAAGTGGCCTGGTGACAGTGACATGGACCCGTCACAATGCGTAGGACTGATTCACCCTGATTTCCTCATCACTTGTCAGCTCAAGCCCAAGAGCCCCGAAGCGCCTGACTTATTTTTGTTAGCGACAAAGGAAATTGCAGCAAGACACACAAAAACAGGGCATGTCTCCGAGCAGTGTCGTTTTCACAGTGCATAATAAGACTGTGTCATGGTCTGTATCTTTCACTTGCTCAGAATTGGCACTCAAAGGGCATTTTTATTCAGAATGGTCAGAGGCGGCTCATCTGACTTGAACGTGACTTGAAGTGAACCTTAAGTATGCTTAGGCATGAGTCATGTCTCCACATAGGGGGTTATTGTACTTCTTCAGAGTTTATGGGAAGACCTGCAAATAGAATCCATGGAAAGAAGCGTTCTTTGTCGCATAATTAACTGTACGCCGCTAAGGAGGCAAGAGTTGACCTAAAACGGCTTCTACTGCCTTTTTTCTTACCTATCTCTTACTGCTACTGCCTCTCCTAAATTTACTAAATTAAAGGCGCAGTGTTGAGCATCCAATCTGTCTTGTCCAACTTTTGCAATGCTCCCACTCTTAGGATCGAATTTAATTCTTCCACCGGCAGCAAGTTAGGAGACGGGGGGCGGGGGGTGGGGGCGTGAGGTGGGTGCATTTAATCGGACAGGAGGGTGCGGAGGGGACCCCGCTGCCTTCCCCCCTCCACCCGATTAAAGTCCTGAACGGGAAGGCAGCCTTCAGGCCCAGGATAATAATTGAGGCCCTTAAGTAGGTGATTAATGTCCCCGGTACTCAATCAGCAGCAGGCCCGGGGAGTCACCATGAGGGGAGGCCGGAAAGCAAGCCCGACCGGATTGTTTGCGTGCTCTTGGGGTGGGGGAATGCCTCACTGTTGGTCCCTCATTGATCGGGGGACTAGGTAATGGGAAGGAGGGGCCCATTGAGCGCCACCTCCTCTTTCGTCTGACTAACCTAAACCCCCCCAGGCAGCAACCCTCATTCCGCCCCCCTGCCCCCACCACTCATCTGTGGCCTGGGTTCCACAGCGATCCTAGGCCTCCAATGGGTGCATTACGGGCAGCTGCCAATGCTTCCGGTGGCGCTGCTGGGCAATGGAGCCCTGCCAGTCACTGATTGGCCGGCAGCTGTCAAGGTGTGGCATTTCATACCTGGGGTCCTAAATCCCAGAACAGACCCACTGCTGGCCAATTATGTGCCTGATGGACACTTAATTCTGGCAGGCCTTCACCAACGGAGGCAATGTGGGGCTCCCACCGGTTCTCCAACTAGCAGACGAGAACCCCATTAAATCCTGCCCCTAAAGTCTCTACTGTTATTCAAAACAATACCATCAGGTTGTATTTCAAATATTACCTTTTGCTACAGGTAAAACCTATCAGAATGGCGAAATCAAAACAGGGGTTTCAATATTTGTAACAAAGGTGTCAGGAAATAATTACAATGAATAGTTTCGTCTCTTTCATAAAGAGGCTATTGGACCAAACTGTGTATCTTTTAGTCGGAAGTTTTACAGCCTAGCCTGCTATAAAATGGAAGAAAAACCTTTCCTCCACAAAGTGGGTAAAAGAGACTCAAGAATTCCTATGAAGAGTCACACCAAAAATCTTAGCCCAGATACTGACTGATCTGTTGCGTTTTTCCACCATTTTCTGTTTTATTTCCCCTGTTTAACGATCATGGGACCCACACAGAAAGAATGTTGTAAGGAAAAGAGGAGTATTAGGTTATCTTTGGTGGATTCACTATAGGTGTCATAGTTAAGGTTAGATCAATGTTATTGTGTGTCCTTCATTCAGTTGTCCAATGGACCCTTAGTTTTTCTAATGATTGGGCAGTAATGATTCACCACTGCCCAATATGCCTGAAGTAGATAAAATGAAATATAAAAAAATATGCAATAGGAACTGGAGAAGGCCATTTGGCCCTTCGAGCCAGCTCTGCCATTCAACAAGATCATTGCTGATCTTCTTTTAATTTCCTTAGTACCCAAAAATCTATCACTTGTACCCTGAACATACTCAACAATTGAGCACCCACCATTCTCAAGGTTCACAACCCTTTGAGTGAAGAAATTTCTCCTCATTTCAATTCTAAATGCCCTTATCCTGAGACTTGGCCCACATGTTCTAGATTCCCCAGTCAGGGGGCATGTTTTCAAGCCCCTGCAAGTTTTGTATGTTTCAATTAGATCACATCTCATTCTTCTGAACTCCATGTCTCTCCTCATAGGACAATCCCATCATCCCAGGGACCAGTCTAGTGAAACTTCATTGTACTCCCTCTAGGGCAGATACACCCTTTCTTACTTAAGGAGACCAAAACTGCACATAGTACTCCAGGTGTGGCCCAACCAATACCCGATGTATAATTGTAGTAAGAAGCCTTTACTCATGTACTCCAATCCCTTTGTAACAAAAGCTAACATATCATTTGCCTTCCTAATTGCCTGCTGTAGCTGCATATTAACTTTTTGTGATTCATATGTAAAGACACTCAAGTCCCTCTGAATGCAAACATTTCCTAGTTTCTCATTGTCCTGCCTTTTTATGTTTCCTAGCAAAGTGGATAATTTCCCCACATTATATCCATCTGATATGCTCTTGCCCACTGATTCAACCTGTCCATATTCCCCTGCAGCCTCTTTGTGTCCTCCGCACTGCTTACTTTCCCACCTAACTTTACATCATCATCAAGCTTGAATATGTCACACTCAGTTCCCTCATCTAAATCACTAACGGAGATTGTCAATAGCTGAGGGCCCAGCACTGATCCTTGTGGTATCCTCCTAGTTATGGCCTGCTCACCAGAAAATGTCCTGTTTATTCCTACTCTCTGTTTCATGTCCTTTAACCAACCTGTAATGCATGAGTGTAATTTTGCGCAATAACCTCATGTGTGGCACTTTATTGGATGCTTTTTAAAAATCCCCCTTATCCAATGCTACACCCTCAGAAAAACCCTAGCAGATTGGCCAAACGTGATTTCCCTTTCATAAATCATTTCATTTTTCTTTGTTGGACAATGCAGCAATGCTCGATGCTCCAAATTCTGATTTGAAAAGAATGTGAATTCAGATACTTCAAAGCAGAACAGGTCTATTATGGTGTGGGAATAGCAAAAGACACATCCACTAGCCACATCGCCTATGCTCATTGGACTATCAAATTCCCACATGCATTTTATTACTGTAGATTAAGTACAACCTGATTGAGATTACCATGGGTATAAGTGCGTAAGTCGACCTTTGAAGCCTTGAAAAATTCCTTCAAAACCAGAGGTCGATGTGTATGCTGAATTTAAAGGTGAACTGCTAGCGTGGGCCACCTTTATCATTGCCACGCGTGGTCGGTGTGGACATGTCTTAAACTCCTGCGCATCTTCAGCACAGCCAGAATCGCCTGCTTGATCCCTTGCATCCAGTTATAAGGTACCAGTGAGCAGAACATCCATTTGTGTGGTGAAAGATTGAAGCTGACTACTCATGTGAGTATAGCATGTCATGGCTGAAAGGAGGGGATTGACTCCCTGCTGAATCTGTGCAGAAACGTGATTTTTGGGGCCGAAAAATAGGGTCATCTTGTACACCTGGTCGATGTATACACCGCAATGTATGGTAATCCTCAATGAACACTGAGTGAAATAATTTTCAAATGACGGCCTATTGCTTTTCGCTGGGTTCCATTTATTTTCATGTGCACACACATGGCACTTAACCAAGCATCTGAAGCAATATTAAAATGGTTTCCCTCCTTAATATCTATACAATCAAAATCTTACATTCTGCACTCCTCAGCAGCACTGCCCCTTTCAATAGCATCACATCCAACAGTGCGCTCTTAGAGATTTAATGGCTGAGTTTCAGCAGGACTTCCCTGAAACCACCCGAACGCTGGCCTCTTTCCATGGGCTCTGAATCATTTCCAGTTCCCCTGGCAGGAATTCCACCACCAAGGGGATGCATGGCATTGACTTCAGGGGCATTGCTACAGCCCAATTGCTGCTGCAATGCCACAAATGGCATGGACTGATTTAAAGGGAGAGGGGGTGCCCCAGGGAGCTGAAGCCTGCGTTGGCAGAATCTGAGACCAGCAAAGCGAAAGTCAGTGTGGTCACGAGGGGAGGAGAGGAGGCTGCTTAAGGACCATTTGGGTGGTTGGGTATTCTGCTCACCTCCTGCCTCCTCAAAGCCTTTCCACCACCTACGAAGCACTGGAGTACTGCCTACATGCCTGAGTTCAAGCGGCTGCAACAAACTGGCAAAGGAGCCAAATACCACCCAGTTCACTTGATTGGGGCCACCAGCAAGTGCCCGCTCCTTTTACTCTTTGGGCGTGTTACTGCAGTGTGCATGAATGACAAGGTGCACTGCAGCAACTCGCTATAGTTTCTTCAACAGCCACTCCCAAACCTGTAACTGGCACCACCTAGAAAGACATGGGAAACGGGTGCAACCTTTGATTTGCTGCCTTTTAGTTAATTGGAACCTGACAACTACATGGTTAAGCGACCCTTTGAATCACTCATGATTCTTCGCCCATCTTCAGTTTTTCATCTTCATTTATTCTCGGGCTGTGGCGTCACTGACAATCGCATCAGGTATTGCCCCAACTCAGTTGTAAGGCTTTTTCTTGACCCCATGCAGCCTGTGCAGTGAAGGCTTCCCTACAATGCCATCAGCGAGAAAACTCCAGTGTTTTGACCCAGCAACGATGAAGAAACAGTGATACATGTCCAAGTCAGGATTGTGTGTAACTTGGAGGGAAACTGGAGGTTGGAAGGGCAGTGAAAAATTTAAGTCTTTTTAACGGCCTTAATGGGCCTATTAATTGTTGACGGGCATGCTGCCGATTCCTGCACGAGCCCGCCCACCGAAATATCGCGCGACTGCGTGTTGACCTCAGGACGCTCGCCCGACGTCAATGTGCGTCATTTTACGGGCATGTGCCCGCCCGCCAATGTAGGAATTCTGCCCCTAGTGACTGTTGCCATCTCCCTTCTTTATTCAGGTCAAGGCACCAAGCCAAGAGTGGAATTTATAACCAAACTAAACAGAAGACAATTACGCTTTGGAAAAAAAAAGACTGAACATAAAATGAAATGGTTAACCACCATTTTGAAATGACAGCAAGAAACTCCCTCAAGATTGGCCTCCTATTTTTTCTGGGATCTGTGGTTAGAGTTGAAAATTCACCTTGATCTTGAACTCTGGACAGTTCAGGTTAACACAATCTGCTCGTGTGGGAGTTAGTGACTGAGGGAAGGATTTTTTCGTCCCCAGTGTGGAGGCAAATGTGAAAATTCATGCTGTCAGCCAGCGTTCTGATATTTTCCCACCCTCAGGCCACTTACCCGGAGGTAGAAGTGGGGTGGGGGGGTGGGTGGGGTGTGCGGATGGAAGGGATAACTGCCCACAAGCAGCGGGTGGCTAATTTAGGTAAGGAAAAGGCCAAATAGAACCAATTAACAGAGGCCTACTGGAATTTTCGAGAAGGCCTGTGGGTTCCCCGCAGCATCAGAAACTGGGTCAGCTGCCTGGAGGTGGCCTTTCAGATGTCGACCAGGGAGGGTGGCTCAGCACTCCATGAATGCTTTGAGACGTCTCCCTGCCTATCTGGCACAACACCTCCATTATGCTGGCCCAGCTGCTAGGGGCATATTTTTTTTTAACTTGAAACGTTTTAGAAGTTGCTGAAAAGGTGCCTCAGGGTGGAGATGCCACATTTCCCTCTCACTTACCTGAACTGCAGGCTGCAGCTCATCCCAAGCTGGGTGGCATCTTAGAGTCTGCTGCCAACATCGATTGGATGGCAAGCCCACCTTCTGTCTAATTCTCGGAAAATCGCTGCTGGGTTACAGTTTCCCCACATAGTGCGGGGTCGGGACCCCCATTTGACCCCGGTGTCGGGGTCCCGACCCAAAACCCAAAATCCTGCTCATGGTTTAGATCGTGCTCCTGCAGAATCAGAACGTCCAGAGGGCAGTTTGACAAGCCATTTCATATGACAGCCCGTTAGAAATTGACTAGGGAATTATGGTGACAAATAGTGTGTGTGCCAACAAGTTATCTCTGTAATATAGGATTTTCTTTCACCTGATTCTGTAGAACTAGGCAGAAAATTTATGAATGATATCTGAGCATCCTTAACCTGTGGCGTTTCTGCGAAGGGTTGTTGCAGACATCATAAACTCATGTGCAGGTTAGAAATACTATTCCTATCTGTAGACAGTGATCCTAAGTCTAGATTACCTGTGAACAATGATACTAACTGTACCTGGAAACTAAGGACTAGGGGAGGATTTTCAAAGCAGGGTCAGGAACCCGACACCCGGATGTGCTTCAGGACCTGACACCGCACCTGAACTGCGTCACTCTCGCGTCATTATTTTTCAATTCAAATGGCCTGATTAACTAGCGGTTGAGTTCAGTGCTCAATTAGAGGCACCAAGCACTTCCAGGAGGCAGGAGCTGCCTGTCTAGCACCTGCTGCAAAGGCAGGCAGCAGCCATTTTGGGGACTGCCACTGCCTTGCCAAGGAGAGCAGGCAGCTCCTTACAGGGACGATTGGGCAGTTTCAATGGGGATAGAAGTAGCCATGCAGGCAGGATTATGTGGAACAATGGAACCTTCACAAGTCAGCCCACTAAAGGTCAAATTTAATTCAACAGCGAGAAAGTTTCTGATGTCCCTGCAGTGAACCTGGCAGCTGTGCTCTAATGCGTACCAGACTCTTCAGGTTTGCCGAATTAAAGGTTGAAAATTCCAATCATGATTGCACTGGCCCCTTCACAAGCTCTTAAGGAATTTAATGAGCAGTTTATTGGTGGTGAGTGGGTTCCCCATTCACTCCTCAACGCTGGCCCTTCGAAAACTCAAAACTGACCTGGGGGTATCAAGGTCATGAGATGACCTCCAAGACCGTGGTATTGAAATCATCCATTTGAAAATCCAGCCTCCTAACTCTACGGGGCAGAATTTTTACCTCATCGGGCAGGGATGGCCGCGCGATGGACCACCGCCTGCGATCGGGCCCTGACCGTGATTTCACGCTGGCTGGCCGTTAATTGGCATGCTGATAACCTCAGCACTGCTGGGGTTGGGGGGGAGGACGGCGAGCGCGGAAGTCAGCACATGCGCTCGGGCGCGCTCAGCGAAAGCTCCCTAAAAGCACAGAGCTGCCTCAGGGAGCTGAAGACATTTCACATTAAAAAATAACGTTTTCAAAGCAAAGGAAAACTTGTCCCCTCATGTGACTCTGACACACGAGCAGGGACATGTTGAAAATGAGTTCTAAAAATTTCTATTTTGTTTTTAACCCGTGGAAATGTTGCGCGCGGTTGCGCAATGACGTCGGGATGCTCGCCCGAAGCCATCATGCACTATCCTTCCCCCCCCTGTTCGGGCTGGGGGCATACCCACCCGACGAGGGAAAGATTCTGCCCTGTCTGTGGGGCAGTGATACTAACTGTATCCGGGGACGGCGATCCCCATTGAGCATCAAACAGCTCATCCAACTTGCTGAGACAAAGGTGAGTCATCACGTGTTCTTGTATGATCGAGTTTAGCAGCATAGTAGCGGCACTCTGCCACTCGGGTCGTTCTTATCATCAACGATATAATTTTTTTCAGCTGACATGCTCTTGTTCTGTGCCAAAAAGATGAATCTCAGAAATAAGGCGCAGCAATAAGAAGCAAGTTTGGGAACCTCAGTTATAGGCAATCTTAAATCATTTTTTTTCCCCAGGATTTTGCGCAGGGTGCACTCAATTCAGTTTTATTAAAGGAGACACATGAACTTGCAGACAGCCAAAGGCTAATCCCGTGGGGCAGTTAATGCATCACAGACAATGAAGGGAGATGTAATGTTAATAAATCAAGAATAAAAGTAAAATTGAATACAATTAGCAAATTTTGTCAAGTGTCACTAAGAACTGAAAAAACATAAATATAGTTCAGGGACATTCTAATGAAAAGAATAATTGATTTAAAAATAGGTTGAAGGCAATTGAATTGTATTTTTGGCTTCTTGAATAAATTAAAATCATTGCATGGTAAACATAATGCTGTCAAAATGACCTTTGAGATCCCTTAACGTTTCTTACTACTAAGGCAATCTTGTTCCAAACCAACCTTTACCTACTGCTGATTTTCTGTAGACAGTAATTAGATACAATTCTCCCCATAGAGTTTTTCCAGTCTCCCCATAAAAAAACAATTAGCTGATTCAGACCAAAATCCAGATTGTTAATGGTTTCATAGCAGCTATCAGACAGTAATTTGTTTTGCTAATTGCTGCAATTGATTTTGTTAAATTTGTGAAACCTGTCTTTATAATCCCACAAGCTGAAGAGTTAATGTTCTTTCACAGCTTTCTTCCCCTACTTTAATTATTTTTGCTGTGCTAAATCGAGGGCGTTTGGCTCTTCTGAATATGATGCTTGTCAGATTCAGGCTTTAATTCATCAAAGCAGAATCAATTGTATTGGTGGTTTCTGTCGTCTTGTACTGATTGAGAAGTGGCATTGCAACATCAGTAGCTAGATGACTGCAGTAAATTCGAGATAATGCTGAATTGGAAAATAAATGAGGTGACATTAATATCGGCTCATTTCCCACTCCAAACCCATACTCTTGCCCAGGGAGCTCCAGCAATGTCAGGGCTTGACATTTGTCTTAGGTGATAAAACACATGGTATCAAACTGACCACCCGTCATGTACAGCACTTGATGTCAGTTCCTTTGCAGTCAATGGAATTTGCAGGTACTGTATATAATGGCTGACCGATCTAATGCTGCCCATTTTGCACCATCACCTGAGGCAAATTTCTAGCCCTGGATGTTTAAAATTAGTCATTTAAGTTTTACTTACTTGTAATGTTGAGGGATTGTAATATTTTCCAGTAATCATTTGTCACTCAATAAACTTAGAATGGCTATGCCCCAACCACTACTAATCTTTCATGGTGGATGTCATCACTTATTGCAACAGCACATAGTACTTTAATTATCGGTAACTAGCACAAACAGCCACCACTACAAAAAGAAAGGGACCAAAACTGAATAAAACACTCATTGACCTTCAGAATATATAATTTTAAAAAGAGATTCCCTGTAGTATGTGATTTGAAGGTTGCAATCTAATCTCTGGGCTGAGATAGTTTAGAACGATTAGCCTTTGCTATCACAGTTGATGATGTCATTTGTGCTCCTCTTTAGGAGATAATTGTCTTTTAAAGATCGCCAGCCCTCGCTATTCTCTTCTTAAGTGTACTTTTACTATTTAAATATGCACAAACTAGTTGACATGAATACATGAATAAAAAATGAGAAAGGCCAGAGAGAAGGAAGCTTGTAACTTCACACACAACTCCACTGTTAATCTGATTTAATGAAAGGGATGGCAATGGCTATCTCCTTTGTTTTTCTCCAGCACGTCTACCTAATTGCTGTAGTAAAATAGAGCAATTTGGCATACAAAAGAAAAACAAGAGAAATGGATTGAGAAAACATTATACTTCAAAACAGAACAAAGGAATTTTGTCCTTTAAGATGCTCTTTAAAACATCTTGTGCATTCCCAGTTTTCACCGCTCCACCTGTAATATTATTTGAAAAGAGATAAGAACTATATTGTTATGCGTATATATATATATATATATGTATATGTATATATTTAATATATATATATATACACACTTATATACATACATATTATATGTGGTCGATGTACTGAATAACAGTTTATCATTCCACAGCACGTAGTGAACTGCAAGAAATACATTCAATGGCAGCTCCTGTATTTGTGTAAAACAGTGAGATTATTTCAAACTCCTGGGAACCACAAGACACCAGGCCACTTTTTGTAGCCATGCCTTCAGTTCCTCTGTCCTAAACTGTGGAATTCCCTCCAAAACCTCTCCACCCCTCTAACTCTCTCTCCCCCAAATGCTCCTAAGACCTGCCTCTTTGACGAAGCTTTTTGTCACTGGCACTAATAGCTCCTTATGTAGCTCAGTGTCAAATTGTGTTTGATAACTAAAGTGCCTTGGGCATTTTGCTGCATTAAAGGGTGTTATATAAATGCAAGCTATTGCTGTTGTGGCTAAATAAAGCCCTATGTTGTTCATGGAACTGGCAAATTAGTATTCTGCATAAAGAGCAGTTGCCACTCATCATTAATTTTCAATGTATTTAACATATAATGATCAATATGCTTCATTGTACAGAGTGTGGAAAATAATATAGGGACAGTATCTCCTCTATGGTTCATGTCCTTTGGCTTATTAAGTGAAACAAAAAGTCCAAGGTGCTAAACAGAAAAACCATTTAACTTACTTTAGCTGACAGGAAAAATAAAGGGCAGGATTTTATGGGGCCGGCAGGGGTCTCATGCACCAATTTGAGGACTGGCGGGGAACCCTCATCAGTTCAGTGTGGAAGGTCCGGTGGAAGCAGATGCTCTCAGGCACTTAAGTGGTCACCATCGGGCCTCTCCCGCAATTGAGGTCCCCAGCAGTGAAGTCCAGCCCGCTGGGAGTTGCCGGCCAGTCAGAGGCCAGCAGCTCCTTGTTGCCGCCAGCGCCAGTGGCTGCTGGGGGCACTGCAGCACCAGAGGCCCAGAAACATTGTGGGATCCCAGACCAATGGCGAGTGAAGGCGGGATGGGGGTCACGGGGTGGGAAGCAGGGGAAGGTCCAAGCAGGGGTTGGCTTTCAGTGTCCCCTCCCTTTCCTGATGCTGGATCCCTCAATTAGGCACAGAGTGCCTAAAAACAAGGAGAATCCCGCCACTGCCCCCCCAACCCCCACCAACCCCCACCTCCCCCACAACCACCCTCCACCCCAACCCACCCCCCACCACCCCCCAACTGGGGGCTGCTGCCAAACCCAATCAGGTTTGTTGGATGGCCTTCCAAGGACATGGGAAAGCCATGCGGTTCCCTTTCAATCCCTGAGGCACCTTTAAATTGCGACAGCCTCAATGATAATGGCTGTCAATTGGCTCATTAATGAGCTTGACACTCCGCCACTGACCGTGAATCCTGTGTCAGCCCCTTCTGCCTTCCCACTTAATGGGGGGGGAGGTTCTCCCAGCGCCGGGAGACTGACACGTGTCTCTCCTGCGATTAAGTGCGATGGTTGCTACTGCGTCAGCCTGAAGTTTCATTAATGCAGCCAGCACAGTTGGTGTACTGTGGAGCTCCTCTTTAAAAAGGAAATCATTAACTTCAAAATAATTTTGATTCAAAACAATAAATAGATCAATATATGCTGTTAGAAAACGTTAGCAATTGAAAGTGGATTTGAGGCACTAATTTAAAGTAGTGTTGAAAGCTTCAGTAAATACAAAATTGATTCTTAACATTCTACAAGAGGAGCCAAGTCTCACAAATGGGCAGCAGAATCACTAAAATGCACTATAGATTGGGTAAATGATCACTGCTTAATCAAAATAGCAATCACGACTATAGGAGAAATGAAATTAAGGACACTTCTCACAGCGGTAGTTTGTAATTAATTTTTATTTTTAGTCGAAATCAAAAGAATCTTCACAGTCCACCATGAAGTATTTGCTGTGCTGACATGTTTCATTAATAAAATAAAAATTATGAGGGTTTAATTTTTTTCTCCCAGGCTGGGAGCTAAGTCGAAATATGAGTTTTGTTTAAATGATTTTTTTTTTAACAATATTTTTTAAAAAGCACTTTTCTCTCCAGACAGCATCTTTTGCTCGGACGCAGTTCCAGTTTTCCCAACAGCCCTCCAGAGCCTCAAGCTAATAGCCATGTTTTCTCGCCTGAGAATAATTAGTGAATGTCAGCAAGGAGGTATGACCGTGGGAGTATCACAACTGATCTCAATCCTGTAGCCTTACCTAATGTCCACACAAATACGCTTGCCCGTGGGATTAAGGATAGTGATCAGAAACGGCAACCCCGGCCAAGACTTTCTGTCCCTACTCATAGTTAGACAGAGATCGATGAACTCAGTATAGACCTCGAAATAAACCTCGCATCTTCCTTGCAGTTAAGTTGCTGGGGATTCCTTTCCCTCCTCTTCAATTCATTCCATTTCTCTGCTCAGAGATCAGCTGTTGCTTTATTGCTAGTTGCTGCAAGTGAGGTAAGGACAACTTGATTCTCCTTCTTGGTTTACCTCCTGGATGGAAAAATCTGACCTCCCTTGCCCCCTCCCCTCACCACCCCCCACCAACGCCCCCCACCCGCCCCCTTCACCACCCTCTAACTCCCCCACTACCGACCTAATGGTGAGATCAAGACCCCATTGTATGTAAAATCATAGTCTGGAACTTGCATCCTGCTACTCTTTGACAAACCAAATTTAAATGTGATGTGTCACAAGACCACCTGGTCTCCATGTGGAAATGCATTATCTATTCCCAAGGTTTAGCCTTTCTCTCCTGTAAGGTACAGTTCCTCTCCATGTGTGCATTTGAAAACTGCAAAATCACTTAAAAAATGATGGCAGACCGGTGCGGTTTGTTAGTGATCAAAATACTCTATGAAGGTGTGGGTTTGTGATCACTGTGGTAACTTGACAATCTCAGCCATGCCAATGGGTGATAACGTTGGGGAGAGACTACGGGTGGAATTTCCCACGCCAGTTGCCGTTGGGCATCATGGTGGGCCTTAGTGGACAATAAGACCAGAAGGCCAGAAATTGGTTTCGCGCCATTGTGAAACCAGTTTGCAATTGTCTGCTCCGCCCGTCAATGGCGGGATGCGTTCCCCACTGCCGGGCATTGGGAACTTCATTTCAATACATCTGCATATCGTTATAAGCGCTGTTTGTCGGAATCACCGCCCCCCCACCCCCCCCCCCACCACGTCAAACTTACCACCCATGTCAGCGGGAAAACATGCCGGTGCAGAACACGTTTTGACAAGTGTGACGTGCGGAAGTCGGGACTTAACGCCTGGGCTTTGCTCACATTGCGGACATCCGAGGAGCAGGAGATGCTGGAGCCCGACAGCTACCGGAACCTGGAGAAATGTGCATCACAGGCTGGGCGGATTCTCATGGACAAGGCTCCGCCCGTGAGTAGCTCACGGAAGGTGGAAGGTCACCATTGAGGGTCTGTTTCGGGATATCAGTGTCTTGGCCTGTTACAGATGCTCATTGAGGAGGTGGGGAGAAAGGTGTAGGTTTGACTGGGAGAGGAAGGTGCACCATGGGGGTGGGGGGCGGGTGGGGTGGGTGTTGAGGTTGGGAGAGGGGAAACGATGGTGTCGGGGGGGTGAGTTTGGCGGGGAGGGAGTATGCGGAGAGGAAGGTGTAATGAACTGGGGAGGGAGGTGTAAACAGGGAGGTAGGTGTAAACAGGGGAAGGAGTTTGGAGGAGGATGGAGTTCAGAGCGGGGAAGGAGTTCGTAGGGGGAAAGGACTTAGGGTGGAGGAAGGAGTCCGGAGGGTTTAAGAGTCCAGGAGGTGGAAGATTCCAGGGGGAGTCTAGGGGGAGGAAGGAGTTTACAGGGAGAAGGACTCGGAGCGGGGTGAGGAAAGAGTAAGGGTAGAGGAAGGAGTAAGGGGGTGGCTGTCCTGGTAAGCATGCAAGGGGTGGGGGTCTGTGGAGTTGATGACTACCTTCCGGGGAACGAAATGAGGGTGGGCGCGGTAGGAGGGAATGGTGAGAATGAGAGAGGGCAGAGTGAGGCGGTAGGTTGGGAGGGTGAGGGTGCAACGGTAGCGGTAGATGGGATGACAAGGGTGGTTGGTGGGGACTCAGAGGCAGACACGGACCCTGGGGGTGGGAAGAAGGAGGTTTGGGGGGGTCAAAGTGGATGGGGGTGGAATTCCCGGGAAGGTAGGGAACATGCATAGGGAACATGCCCGTTTACCTGGACATCCCCGAAAGAAACGGGTTCTGGCTGGTAAGTGACAGTGGGGAGGTGGCAGGTGATGCCAGGGGGGTCGACTGTGATGGGGTAAAGGACATGGGTGACTGGGGGAGGGGAAAGGATGGGGGAACTGAAGACAAACTTTACCAGTACCGCCTTGCAAAATCGAAAGGAGCCTCTTGTTGGGCAGGAACAGGTGCTGCATGGGAATGTGGTCAGTGGATGGGTGGAGATGCAGGTCAGCTCAGATGGACAACTGAAAGCGAACCTCAGCAGGCAGCAATGAAAATGCTCAGGACATGGAGCTGAGTGTGATAGGGGAAGGATCCGTGTGTGTGGGGGAGTGCTTACACAAGGCTCCGAAAGGCCCTGCCACACACACATTTCACCTCCCTCCAGAATCACCCATAAGCTGGCTGTGTGCAGCTGAATTGCTAGTCGGGTTGGGGGTGCGGGGATGTAAAGGACTTGCAAAGCCTGTAAATGAAGCTGAAAGACACTATTACACATTGCTCAGTGAAAGTGAATATATTTTCAGATTATACAACAACAAAATGTGTTCACCTGTGCAACCACTTGTGATCAGAAATTCTTAACTTTTCTAGGCCTAACAATTCTAGGTGCTGCCCTGACATCTGCAGCAGGGGTAGAGACAATCTGTGCACTGGTTGGCTCTGTTGCCTCTGATGACTTCGGCATGCATCCTCTGGAGAGCCAAGGCTTTGAGGACCCCAGCTTTCTTTGGCTGTCATCCTGTGGGCCACCTGCTCTGTCTGCCATGACAGAGGACAGGGTTGAGGGGGTCACAGGCAAAGGGGACTTGGAGGGAGAGAACAGCCTCTGAGATTCTAGAGTAGATGACCCAGGAGCTTCTAGCTGCCGCTTCTCCTCTCTTCAGGTGCCGAGGGTCCCGGCCTGACTCCTTGAGGGGAAGGAGCACCTAGAGAGATGTCAAGTTTCCCTCTCACATTGCCACTGCAGGAACTCACCCATGGCTACCCTGATGGAGTGCAGGTTTGCGTGCATCTCCGCGTTCTGCTGGACCGGGGTCACCATGGCTTCTGCCATCCTACCTATGGAGACCTCCATACGCGCACAAGTGGGCACCACTTCATAAGAGAACAGGTGGACGCACTCCTCCAACTCGCATGCCACTCTGTTGAGGGCTGCCAATAGCTCTGCATGATGGAAGTTGGGAGGCCGACTCCAGAGGCTCATCATCTGACTCGGACCTCACTGATGCCTCTTCCCCAGCAGTCCTCCGAGTGCCGGGGAGCTCGGCTGAACCTGCCTCCTCCTGCTGCAGACACATGTCCGTGCAGAGACCACCAGATTGTGAACCTGAGCCTGCTCTAGATCTATGCCCCGCTGAGGTGTGTGTCTCTGCATTGGTGAAGGGTGTGGGTAAGCACTGTGACAGATCTTCCAGGCTGCTTATTTCCAGCTCTTCAATGCAGGAGGTGTCCTCTTGTCTGGAGGTGAGGACCTGGATGGAGCTGAGGGACTGGCTGGCTGAGTGTGTCGGTCACTTGGCAGAGCTCCCTGTGAACCAAATAGAGATGATTAATGTATGGCAGCAGAGTCAAAAGCAGGAGGGAGAGCACTCACAGTTGTGTTGAGGGAGGGATGATGTGGCGCAGGATCTTCATGAGGGTGTTTGTCACCGACCTCACCATCACCGCAGGCACGGTTCACGTCCTCACCAGTCAGCGCAATGGCACACTCCTCAAAGTGAGTGAGGGGCCTAATGTGGGCTACTCCACCCCCGGCCTGGGACCTCTCCCTGCTGTTGTGAGCCAGCTTCTCCTGCATGAAAACAGATGGAGTGAGTGTGAGCAGGGCACATGGCGCTGTGTGGAATGTTTGTGAGATGAGCGGAGCCATGGATGGGGTCAGGACACGAGCTGGAGAAGGTATGAGCCTGATGGAGGTGAGGGTGTGTGTGAGAGTTAGTGGTGTTGTCTCATGAGGTGTGAGACCCCTGTGGATGTGTGATGGGTTTGTGAGTGTGTGAGTTAAGAGCGATGAGAAGAGTGACTTACCCTGGCAGAACAGGGGAGGCCATTCATCCTCTTTCAGCACTTGGTGGCTGCCCTCTTTTGCAGCGCATTGGTGCTGACCACCACCTCCCATGCTGGATTGGTGACCTTGCCTGCTGGCCTTTGCCCAGAGCGGGGGTAAAGGAATTCATGGCGGGCCTCCACTCTGTCCAGTAGGCACTCGAGGGAGGTGTCGCTACATGTGGGGCAGCACGTTCCCTCCCTTGAAGAGTGCTAGCTCTTTGCACTCTTTAAATATGGCGCCCGGTTTACTGAAGGTCTGATGTGACGGCGGGGTGGGTGAATGAGAGGCCAGTGGCCCGGCATGTTTCCCGGGAATGCAGGATTTATGAGGCGGGATTGGGACAATACGACCTGAAAAGCCACCATTGCAGCCAGTGGGTAAAATGCCCTTTCTCTTGCCTGCTACCGCCCTTAGTGCAAATCTGGGACGATTTCACGCTATGAGTTGCCCCAAGGGGAGGAAGGGAGAAATAAAAAAGCCTACCACTACCCATTCTCCTGTGTCACCTTCTAGAAAGGTCAAAGTGTACCCGGGTTAAAAGTCCGGGGTATAAGAATATTTGTACTCTTGGCTAGAATCTTTGGTGACTAGTGCGTGGTCTGTCTCTCTCTCTGCTGTGTTTGATTCACCTCTCTCAAAGTACACTGACTTGGTCTACCTGTGCTGATAAATAGGTAGAATTTCTCAACAAAAAGCTTAATTGCTGTGTCAAAGAAATGCTCTCCTGCAGTTTTCGTATTTTTATTATTATAGCAACAGTTTTGGAACAGACCTTGCCAACTCTCCCTGGAACTCTGTCCTTGTGCACTGAAATTTTAAACAGAGTTAATCATCACTTGTTAAACCACTGTGGCTGAAGCATGCGTTAGGCGTTAGGAGCCTGAAGACACTGGGTACCTCAGCATAATTTCCCTTTTCTGTGGGCATGGCTGAGGAGTGTTATGCGGAAAATGATGGTTCCTCAGCAGCTGGGCCCAAGGATTTGTGACACCGACGACAGTGCCTGCAATAGGATGCAACATTACATAAGATGTTCAGGAATTTTGTTTGATTCGCCTCTGGAGGAAGCGAGAACTGATAATGAGTTTTTACTCGATATGTTGGCAGCCGTGGCTCAGTTGCTTAGCGCTCTCGCCTCTGAGTCACAAGGTTAGGAATTCGTAGCCCCACACCAGAGATTTGGGCATGGAATGTAGCTTGACAGTCCAATGCAGTGCATTGAAGGAGTCCTGCACTGTTGGAGGTGCTGCCCTTTAGAGGAGAGGCTAAGGCGAGACCTCGTCAACCTTCTCAGGTGAACGTAAAATATCCTCTGGCCGATATTTATCACTCAACCAAGAAGCAAAAACAGATTACCTGGCCATTATCACATTGTGGGACCTTGCTGTGTGCAAATTGGCCACTGCATTTCCTATGGTGCAACAATTACTATACTTCAAAAGCAGTTCATTGACTGTAAAGAGCTTTGGAACGCCCCAAAGTCCTGAAAGGCGCTATATAAATGCAAGCTGTGCTTTCTTTATGACATTCATTTAATACCCAATGGTAGTGATATGACATTTCTCAGTCCAATGCTTTAGTGGCTTCATTACCCTGCTTAATATTGTAAGTATTAATTTCTCCACTTTTCTCTTCATTTTATTCTCATAGCATTAAATGGGTCATGCTCTGTCTCAGGACCTCAAAACATTGGAACCTCTCAATCTTTATTTCCAGGCTTTGAAAAGCCAAGTTAAATACCAACTAAGCCCCATGGCCCTGAGATTAGAATGTGGGACATTAACATACTGGGGTATGTGGGTGTGAGAGCCCACAAAGCCTTCCCACTGTACATGACTAACCCACTATTCGCTGCCACTGTTGGCTGGTATAAATTAGGATAGAGTCACTGAAGGTGTGTTCACCTGTCTTACTGTTAATGAGCCCGCAAATCCTTTCACAATTTCACATTATACTTCAAGGGAAGAATACGACGATGTGGGAACAGCTTTAAGTTACAAATACGTTTGTTTGGAACTCCTTGCTGTTTTTTTCGCTGAGACATTAACACAGTTTAGATAAATATACCTGCACTCCTGATAAATTAGCAGAGAGAAAAGTTTCAAACGAACTTTTTATATGTGATCGTATCATTTCAGGTCATTCAGCTTGAATTACCTAGTTTAATTGGCTACTGTTTTCAACTCTTGGTCATATCCGATGTTATAGATCTTGTGTTTTCAATTTGGATTATCAATTTTAAAAATAGGAAGACTTATTTTGCAATATATTGTATCCAAGAGCTGTTCTTTTGGCATGTTCATATTTGCATTATGATAGTGACAATGTTGTCGTTTTTTTCTTTGTTCTTTCATGGGATGTGGGCATCGCTGGCAAGGTCAGCATTTGTCACCCATCCCTAATTGCCCTTGAATTGAGTAGCTTGCTAGGCCATTTTGGAGGGCAGTTAAGAGTCAACCACATTGCTGTGGGTCTGGAGTCATGTGTAGGCCAGGCCAGGTGAGGACAGCTGATTTCCTTCTCTAAAGGACATTAGATACCTCTTTTGTGTGTTTGTGAGAGCAAGCGAGAGAAAGAGAGAGAGAGAGACAGGTAGATAGACTGTTAAAACCTATGTGAAGGGGCAACCCCAGTAATGCAGGGCACCAAAATAAAAGCAAAATACTCCGGGTGCTGGGTATCTGAAATGAAAACAAAAAGAGAGTCATATTGAACTCGAAACATTAACTCTACTTCTATCTTCACAGACGCTGTCAGATCTGCTTAGTTTTCTCAGTACTTTCTGTTTTTAATGTAGGACCCCAGCAAGGTTAGAAGGGGTAGAAGATTAAATTCAATAAATTGGAATGTCTATATGATGAACTTTAAGATTAAAGTTAGTTCCCACTCCCTCTGAGGGTTTATCTGTGCAGAAACAAAGAATCCCCTTTTTGAACCCAAAATCATGGTCATTAATAACAAGTTTATTAGGGGCTGTTCCATTGATCTAGGCTATATTGAGAAATTATTGGACTAAATTGTTCCAAATTCAGGAGTGTTTGCATCTGAATGTGTTCGTAGGAACATCAACAAAAGTCGAGTTAAAAATAAGCTGTGTTTGAGATCCACAGAAAGAGAGAAGCAAATAGGTTAAAGATTGGCAGACATGGTTAAACCTCAATAACGATAAATTAGCCAAAGAAAACATTTACTCAAAGAGCAAAGTTGTTCTACGAGGGATGTAACTGCACTGAGATAATACACTGCGGCATCTGTAATGGTTGAGTTTACGATATATTCATGAAGGCAGGTCCAATGACAAACAGTGAGAGTGCAAGGGGGCAGGAGAAGAAGGCATCTTTCCCCAGGCTAGACGACTTTTAGATGTGCCCTTGCTCTCTCTGTTCTCACTGGAGGTGAAGCATGTGCAGCTGTGAGTCCCCCTCTCCTGCCTCTTCACCATACAGACCAAAGTAGGTTTGTTTTTAAACACAAAATACAGAAACCAAACTTACCTCATGAAAAATGTAGACAGACTGTGCTTTAAAACAATTACCACATTTATAGTATTGTGGGACCTTGAACAGAGAGCAGAGCATAAATCGAAGCAAGGGTCTAAGACAAGAATTTTCCCTTCAGTCCTCCTGTACAATCTAGTAATCTACTACCATAAGTGGTACAGCTTTATAACAATGTTCTTAGAAGATCCTCAGTGTCCATTAGCAGTTACTTTACACATTGACTTTTTTTTTGGATACCTTATATTTGTTCTAAGTGCTGTCGTACCTCATGTCAGATTTGTTTGCATTAATACAGTTTGCATGTCTCTTGGCTCATTTTGAATTTGGGAAGATCTGTAACATGAGGCCCCAGAGCGCTAGGAAGAAAGCTCAAGTATATACTAAGGCCCCAGATTTTCGGCATGACGGAGAGCCTCTCCGTCATGGAGAAAATGGCAGAAGTGGCCAAATATCATAAGTCCCGCCCCTGATCACATCACTTTCCATTTTTTGCGGGGGCCAGGGCGCATTTCACGCATACGTGTTTTATGGAGGCAGTCAGCCACCTTAATCACCATTGACCATTTAAAGCTGGTTCCACTGAAGCAGGATTTTGGGAGGCCAGGAGTGTGAAACCCAAAGTGTGCAGATTAGACCAGGTAAGAACAGGTCTGAACTTTGTGGATTCATTTGGATAGCCCTTTGCAGAGGCAAGGGACCCCTTTGGATCTGGTCCCGGGGCACTTTGGGGGAGATAAGGTGCCCTCTGGGATGGTCAGGTGCCCTTTGGAATTGTTAAACATAAACATAAATGTGTGTAAAAAATGCATAAACTCAAAACTGTTAACAGACTATGAGGTGGCATGGGTTGGCATGGATGGAGCATGGGAGTGTGTGTGGTGGGGGAGGGGGGTGGTGGGGCGGATAGCGGCGTGAGCGGTTAAAGCTGAAAGGATGTTTCATTTTTTAATCTTTATTTTTAAACTTTGGACATTCGTGCCGGAGCCCAGATGCAGGTCTTCAGCCCAACCCACCTCTGCATTGGGCGTCCTCCTTAGTACTTCCGGGGTTGCCCACCCCGACTTCTAATCCAATCACCCCAAACCAAAAATCTGGCGTCGGGACAGCCATTTTTAAAGTTAGGGTTCACGGAGCGGGGAACTCTTCCGACTCTGCACACCCGACCAGGGAGCGGAAATCTGGGTCTAAGTGTTAGTTTTGTAATTGTCAGGTTTGGAATGGTCGAGCTATGTAAAATGCACTGAACAAAACAGATCTAAAATCTTTTAAATCTGATAGAATTTACAGCACAGAAACAGGCCATTCAGCCTAACTCTAGGAGTAGATGGTGGTGCAGTGATAATGTCACTGGACTAGTAAGCTAGAAGCCCAGGCTAATGCCAATGGAGATGGTTTCAAATCCCACCAAGGCAGTTGGTGGAGTTTAAATTCCATGAATTAGTAATGCTGGAATTGAAAGCTGGTAATGGTGACTGTGGAACCACCATTTTTTTGTTGTTAAAAACCCACCTGGTTCATTAAACCCCTTCAGGAAAGGAAATGTGCCATCCATACCTGGTCTGGCCTACATGTGGCTCCAGATCCACAGCAATGTGTTTGACTTTTAACTGCTCCCAAGGGTGATTGGAGGCAGGCAACAAATATTGGCCTTGCCAGCGACACCCATATCTCATGAAAGTGTAAATAAAATGGCCTTTGTGCTGGTGTTCATGCTCCACATGAGCCTCTTCCCATTTCACCCCAGCAGCAGATCCTCTATTCCTTTCTCCCTCATGTGCTTATCCAGCTTCCTTTGAAGTGCATCTATGCTATGTGCTTTAACTATTCGATGCGGTAGCAAGTTTCACACTTTCACCGTTATCAATGACAGAACAACTTTAAAAAAACTCTTCAAAAACACATGTACATGTAGCCACACAGAGAGAAAGAAGGGAGACAGGCAAACAAAATACACGTAACAAATCTGGCCTTTCACCAGCTGCAATTGAAAATTATTTTATTGCACTGATATGTTGATGACTGCACCAGCATTTTCCCTTTAACATTATAAAATATATATTTTAACTTGCGAGGTGGTTCCAACTGAGAGACAATCTTTGCTTTTATATATTTCTCCATCTTAGATGTGATATTTAGTGCGAAACATTTATACTCGCTAATCTTAGATGATAGCATTTATCCATGCATTTCAGAAGTTACCATCTTCCCATTTTCTAAAGGGGGTGTTTCTTTGTCCCACCATGCTAGTCATCTAAGTGTAAAGGTGCAATATGTAGCATTATGCACTTTCCTTTGTAGTCTTATTTCAATAAGGATTTAATTCAAATTATTTTCCAAAATCAGCACAAGTTAGAGTTTCTGCATCGAGTACAGTCAGTTATCCAGGCCAAAAGTTCTCTCAAAATGCATCAGGTTTGAGGGTATTTTCTTTTTTTGTTGTTCTTTCAATGGATGTGGGTGTTGCTGGTAAGGCCAACATTTATTGCCCTTTGAGCTGAGTGACTTGCTAAGCCATTTCAGAGAGCAGTTAAGAGTCAACAACATGGCTGTGGACCTGGAGTCACATGTAGGGTAAGGACAATAGGTTTACTTTCCTAAAGGACATCAGTGAACCAGGTGGGTCTATGACAACAACCAGTGAGGAGTTTCATGATCACCATTATTGAGTCTAGCTTCATATTCCAGATTTTTAGTAACTGAATTAAAATTCTAGTAGCTGTAGGATTTGAACCTATGTCCCTAGAGATTAACTGGGTCCCTGGATTAACTAGTCTAGCAACATTACCACTACACCACCATCTCCCCTTTCTTTGTTCAAGCGTCCGCTAAAGTGCATTTGCATATTGCTAAACTCAAAGTCTGCCTTGAACCAGCACAACCAGGCAATGTTTAAAAACATGACCTTTGCAAAAAAATAATTGCTTTGTAAAATATTCCTTGATATCTTTAAAAGAAAGCTGGTGCAGCCTGATTAAATACAGCTGAAAACGGGTTTAACCATAAAAAAAAATCACCTTAATTAGAGGATCAAACTTGCTGCCTGTGAGTATTCAGATCATAAATAACTGAAAATGACATTAAAAAAGAAGTGGACAGAACCATTTGCTCGTCACATGGGTCTACAGTAGTCAGTTTTTTAGGCCGGAATTTTCCAGCCCCCTCACCACCCCCCACCCCACCCCTCCCCCCACCCCGGGGGGTTTCTCTGTGACCCGGCCGGTGAGCCACTGAATTTCCATTCAAATTGGCGGGACCGGAAAATTCCGGCCTTAACGTTACCTCTTGTAGTTCCCAGCAGTTTGAACTAATCGCACTTTTAGACACAAATGCTGGAGCTTTCTTTGATTGTATTTTGCGGATCAGGCACCATGTGCTGCAGACTGATACGTTGTTAGTTCGATACGTGCCTTGTAGCGCAGTAGTGAGGTGGCACTCTGGACGCCTATGCCTACATATGCATGAACATATAGTTCCTACATCATTTGGCAATAATACGACGACAGAATAATTCGTAGATTTAAAAAGAAATTATATTCAAAAGCTTTTAAAATGTGCCTATTAAGATCCCTTGTGTCCAAAAAAAATTTTTTTTACAGCTTTGTTGAAGGCCTGTAATTGAGCGCAATTAGTGGAAACGCCATGCTGATTAATTCGTGTGGGAGTACGGCCTGTTTTGTGGACAGGGCCATTTTCTCACATGATGCTTTTTAAACTAACTCATAATTAAGCGCTTGAAAGTCGAACACAAAAGCAAAATACTCTGGATACTGGAAACCTGAAATATGCTGGAAACAGCCCAGCTGCCAACTTTCCCACCCTGGCAATATGGCACAGAGGCAGGAAGGCGTCAGGCTCCCCTCCTGACTCCAATCCCCACCGTGTCGCCAGCCCTCCCGGGAAAGGACTGGGAAAATTCAGCCCCAAGAGTCTCCGGTAATTCCAAGCAAGTAACAGGTTGAATGTGCAGGTGTATAATAGGCAGGTATGTATAAAGCCAGCTAGATCCTCTTAAAAAAATGTATACGTCACTGGGGCCCGATCAGCCATTGTAACCTGAGTGGGGGGAGCAGTGGTGGCTTCTCCTCCAGGTCAAACCAGTCAAGAGCAGCAGCCAGGTCCAGAGGGTGGATCAGGAGCAGGGTGACCAACTGTTAAAGAGAAAAATAAGGGACCGTGCATGAGAGTGGTGGGCGGAGGGGGCGAGGAGTTTATGGGGTGGAGGGGAGATATGTGGGAATGACGAGAAGGAATGTGGGAGCTATTAGGGAATGAACATTGGAGCAGGGTGTGGGGGAGGGAGAGGGACGAGAGGCAGACCTTAAGCAGTCAGTACATCCTCACAAAGCCAACTCATATCCACACAGGAAATCCTGCTGGGTTTTGGGTGGGACTCCGATCTTACAAATGTAACTGAGGCCCAGTAGCTCCAACTTTTCTGAGCCCCAGCATCTGACTTTGTCACTCGGCCTGTAACCAACGCCCACCCACCCCCCAGTCTCTATCTACCCACTTTGCTACAAGTTTCTCAGAGAGGATCTTGATTTTTAGTGGTTCAGTTATGGTCCAAACTTGGATGGTTCACAAGGGAATGGGGACACTCAGCTCTTTTCTGGTGACGTGATATTTCGAACGCCCTCCAAATAGGAGGGCTGATTTTCAAAGAGTTGCTGGCTTGAACAGGCCAAACCCAATCAAACCTGTTTATTCTTAAAACTACAAGTGAGCCATCGAATAAAGCAATCTTGCAGGAGACCATTATCTGATTTGGACCTCAGTCCAGTGGAACAATGCAATAGTCAGCAGGCAAGGTGGTAATGGGGAAAATGTTGCCTTTTGTTGGCAAATAGCGACAGAAAAGAAAACATTGATGAAGGCCTCGGTGTGCAGAGTGAGGTTTACAAAACAATCACTCTGAATGGAAAAAGTGTTTTATGGACAGGTGGAACATTGACATTTTTCTTATCACAGACGTTAAATTAATGGGCCTGTAATTATCCAGAGTAGGCCTGCCTCCTGTTTTAAAATTGAGCACTAAACTGGCCAGCTTCAAGTCCTCTGGCGCACATCAATGCTGAGTGGAATATAGGACTGAAGTTTAATCAGCAAGAGCGCCTGGGTTGGGGAGGTCATAAATGGAGGAAGTTGACAGCGCATCAGTGCATCAGCCAGCTCCGGTACATATAGATGGCTTGTGAGCAATGAGAAGCAGGTTAACTTATGCCAATTCCCAATTAGAATGACACTGAAGTTGGTTTTCAATGTTATGGAATTTTAAAGAAACGAGTGCTTTGAGTTAGAATCGTGGAAAATAAAATCAGGACCAGCGTCAATCTCGAAAAAAAAACTTTATGGGTTCCCTAGGCTTCCTGGAGTGTGCCAGTGAAAGCAAGGTGAGAACTCCAGCAGCAACTGGGGTGAGGGCATTCGAACAAAAATCACCAATAAGTACTCGTCACTCACGACTACTTCCTTACCTGCCTGTGGGAAAGGGCTTGATCACAGTACTTGTGCTGACAGGTTACTTTACACTTTGGTAGTGTCATCTACACTTTGGAGCTCTGATCTATCAGACCAGCATGGGGGCCACTAACACCATCTTACATAGTGTTAGTGGAACAAATAACTTAGTGGTGTTAGTCACCACCACCTTCTCAAGGGCAACTAGGGATGGGCAATAAGTGCTGGCCCAGCCAGCGAAGCCCACATCCCATGGACGAATAAAAAAAAAGATTGGACCTTGGATGAGGGACAAGATTACCAGAAGCAGCATCGGCAGCAAGAGGAGCAGGAAGGGCAGAGGCAGCAACAACCTGTTGCTCGCAGGACAGGAGCTCTACAGGAGAGAGGGGAGCAGCAGAGAGATGCAGCTCACAGGAGGCCATACCCAGCACACGTGCTCTACAGGCTTCCTTGATGGGTGGAGCGCCCGTGTCTCAGGAGGCTCGGGTTGTTGTGTTTAGGGGGCTGGCAGACATTTGTACCCCACTGGAATAAGACCGGCTGCCAGCTGAGCCTTGTGGACATGGTGGTGGTCACAGACATCATGGCCCGCAACCTCTTATAGCCTCTGGATCAATGTTCCCTCTACGCTGCATGGGTGCACAGCCACACAGCAATCAGGAATGGAATGTGCAGTGGACAAATAGGCCTCGCAGAAGCAGCGTTCCCTTTAAGACGCGCACAAGCATGACTGAACAATGCAATAAGCGGACTGCGCTCAGCAAACAGAAGTTCAAAAGAACATTGCTCTGGGTTGTTCCAAGGCTCTGCCAGAGACACTTGCAGGATCTCACAGTCTGTGACTCACAACTGCACTACACAGGTGGCTGAAGGCTTGTGTGCCAGGTCTGGTAATTCTGTGAACTTCCCCTGCGATGATATCAGTCAGGATGAGTGGGCGCTCGCGTTTGTAACTCCAGCTGACTTCCCAAGTGGAGCGGGGCTTCATAGACTGCACACGTGTAACAAATAAGACATTTTCACAAGCAGGAGTGCGTCTGAACTGCGAGAGCTTTTAATCCATAAATACATAGCTGCAACCACAGAAAGATGTTTCTGCAGGCGTGTGCAAGATTTTCAGGCAGCTGCCTTGATGCTCTCTTCCCGTGGCAGTCCACCCTCCCAGGGGTCTTCACACCTGGGAGCACAGTTATTGGCTGTCTGCTCGGGGGCGGGTGTACTCACTTAAAACAAGGCTGACACCACCTCTCTGAAATACAAAGAATGAAGCCCAGGTGCGTTCCCTTGAATGCCACGTGACAGCCAGATGTGTGATCGGTCAAACCACGCGCATGACGAACATGCGTTTAGGGGGTTTGGACAGATCAAAGGGCGCCTTTTAGTAAGCAATAGCTAGGATCCCCAGAGTGGTCATGCTGCGCTGTGCTCAAGAGTTTTTTCAGAATTTCCTGTTTTGCTCTTCCCCACAAGTGGAAACATCCTCTCTCTGTTTACTCCACCAAAACGTACTATAATTTTAAAGACCTCTTTCAGTCAGCCCTCAGCCTTCACAGGTCACCCAGCCTGTTTGCCCTTCCTCAGTGGCATCCAATGTCTAATTCTCTTACTACACTTGGTACAATTGAAATCTTTCTTTTTTTTAGAAACACACCACTATTGCTCTTTAGTCCTGTGTGGATCCTCCTCCAGTCTCATCTCAGCTGGCATTCTCCTCTCTGTTCCAAAACCTGCTTCAATCCAATCTAGCGCTTTTGCCTTTGTGCTGTCTTTCCACCCTCTTTAGCTTGGACTTTAAACCTTATTACACAGTGTTCACTACTCCTGAGCTGCTCGACCATTTTCAGTTCATCCAGCTAAGCTATTTAGAACCAGTTCTAGCAATGCCTCTTGCCTTTGCATGCATTTGGAGAATTCCATTCTTTTTTCTCCATTTTTTTCCCTCTCTGTCCTAATCAATAAGTGGATAATTAAACCCTGCCATAACAATATTTGTGTTATCCCGAGCCATCTCTCTAATCTGACTGCAGATTTCTCCCAGCGCTTGCTTCTCACAATTTGGAGATCTGTACTATACCCCTATTAATGTAACAACCCATTCTTTATCTTTGAGTTCCAACCATATCAGCTCTGTCTCTATCCCTTCCTTGTCTACCCTCTCCATACCTCTACTACTAATAATACAACTCACTACTTCCTTTCTTATCGTTTCTATCTCTTCGAAATATATTGTATCCTAATATGTTCATTTTCCATTCCTGTCCGGTTTACAGCCAAGTTCTTGTTAATGTTATTAAGTTTAGATCTTCCTGTAGAATAATTGCTTCCAGTTCTCTCAGTTTATTTCCCACACTCTGCACGTAGCACTGCATACATTTTAACCTATTTTTTCTTGTTTTTAACATGGCCCTTTGCTGTGACCATTTTGACTAAGCAACCCCCTACCTTCATAATAATTCTTTCCCAATTTGGAGTTAGTACATTTGATTTTATTCATGTATCCCGTGTCTTCTTACTAAATTGTTTTCTGGATGAATACAATTCTCATCTATCTTTCTTTTCATTGTTAATGAATGCTAATTGGTTTTATCCAATGTCCTCATTCAATACCCGGGGATTTTAACTTTCACCCCGGGGCCAGGAAAGTGGTGTTAGCAGATTCACCGCACATTCCTATAACCCTTTTCATAAATTCCAGAGAATGCAGTCCCATTTTATGTAAACTCTCTTCGTAATTTAACCATTACAATCCAAGTATTGGTCTAGTGAATCTATGCTATGCTCCTTTCAGGACCAATACATTTTTCCAAAGGTGTAATGCCCAGACCTGAAAAAAGTATTCCAGGTTGGTCTCACCGGGACTTTGTAGAGCAGAATAAGAATTTGTATAGCAGCATGGCTTCTACTCTCTTGTATTCTAGTCCTCTATAAAGGTCAGCATTCCATTAACCTTTTTGGGGTTTTTATTGTACCTGACATTTTTGTCCGTGACATTTTGATGATCTGCGTAGATAGGCCTTGAAGTCTCTTTAATCATCCACTGCTTCTCTCTTCCTGCATTTAGAAAGTACTCTGGTCTATCCTTTATTTTAATCCAAAGTGGATGACCCCACACTCATCTTTATTGAAATGCATTTGCCACAGCTTTGCCTATTAACTGAATCTATTAGCATCTCTCTATAATTTATGCTTCCATCTGCACTACTTTATCTTTTTATTATCAGCAAACTTGAATATTTGGCTTTCCAGCCATCATCTAAGTTATTAATACGGCGAATAGTTGAGGTGTTAATAGAAATTCCTGTGGGGCACTACTGGTCACATCCTGCCAATTAGAGTATCTGACCATTATCCCTAATCTCTGTTTCCTCCCACTCAGCCAACCTCCTAATCAGGTCAATAATGTGCCCTCAATTCCGTGAGTTCAACATTTGGCCAACAGTCTCTTATGAGGGAATTTATTTAATGCCCTCTGGAACGTTATATAAATAAAACTCAGAGACATTCCCCTGTCCACTGCTTTAGTCACCTAATCAACATTCTCATGCTGAAAGCCATCTTGGTGAGCACGGGTGTTAGGAACATCTGCCTGAAAATTGCGGAGTCCGCAGATTGTGATGTCAGTCAGCGCATGACGCCGATGTGGAACACAGCCGTTATTGACCTTGCTGCTCCAGCTAATACCCTACCTTAAACTCACACAGTTGCAGGAACGATTCCCCCATTTGACCCGCTCCCCACCCACTCCTCCAAGGGAAGGATTCCCTTCCCCACCTCCAGCAGGGCTTTTTAAAGGAATCATCAACACCTTACAGGCTACTTGCATGATTGCTTCCTACTGGTTTGGATTGAGTTTGTGGATGCACTGGGTATTTTGAGTAGTTGGTTACAGTTGGTCTGAAGTGGGTGGTGTTGCCCCTGCAGGGGTTCTGGTCATGGTCTGAGCAAAACGCTTGCATGAGTGTGATCATTGCAAATCCCTTTGGGTTGCAGCATGGAGGGAGATGGGGCCAAGGCAGCAGAGAAGAGGACAAAGTGCTCGCAGAGGGGGGAGGAGGAGGGGGAGAAGGTCTGTCAGCAGGAGGCCTTATCCACTTATGGTCTTCTGGCAGCAATTCTCATAGCACAACCTAAGCCAGGAGAAGTACGTGTGCTTTACAAAAGCAGTGCTCACAGAACTCTGCCATGTCTTGCGACCCCAGGCCTGCCATTGGCTGAGAAGGTGGCCATGGTCCTGAATTTCATTCCTCTGGGATTTTCCAGGCTGGAGGAGGTGACCTATCTGACATCACCCAGTTCGCCTTAGCTGATCCATTAGAGGTGTAACAGGTGCCAAGAGAGGGGACAAAAATAAAAATAGCTGGAAAAACTCAGCAGGTCTGACAGCATCTGCGGAGAGGAAGACAGTTAGCGTTTTGGACTGGAAACGTTAACTGTGTTCCTCTCCGCAGATGCTGTCAGACCTGCTGAGCTTTTCCAGCTATTTTTGTCTTTGTTTCAGATTTCCAGCATCCGGAGTATTTTGCTTTTAACCAGGAGAGGGGAGTTCACCGTGTTCTCTCTGACCAGAGAATAGCAGGTGGAGCACACCCATGGCTTTTCCAGGATAGCGGGCTTCCCCATGGTGCAGGGGGCCATCGATTGCATGTGGCTTTGTGGTTGCCACACCTGAATGCTGAGGTATACCACAACCGCAAAGGTTATCACTTGCCGAGTGTGCGCTAGGTGTGGGACCACACTCAGCATGTCCTGCTGGTGAATGTCCACTTTCCTGGCAGCAGTTACAATGCCTTTACTGCTCACTGCTCCCTTGATCTTTCAGTCTTCAAGCCAAACCAGAGAGTGGCTTCTGGGCTCTGGACTTGCCTCATGACTCACTCCACAACCCAACCATATGTGGCCATCATGCATACAGTAAGAACCTGTGGCTGTGAGAAACAGACCAATGGGTGCTGCAGCAATGGTTCTGCTGGCTGACCTGTTCCAGAGGAGTCCTTCAGCACTCACTGGAGCATGTGTCCCAATTCATAGCGGTCTACTCCTCCACAACCTGCCCATAAGGTGGGCACAGCCACTGCCATCAGGGATATGGTGAACTGCAGAGGAGGAGGAGCGAGAAGACAACAAGGAGGAAGGGAAGGAGGACAAGGGACAGGAGGAGAAATAGGGGAACGAGGAAAAGTGGAGGTGGCTGACACAGGCACATTCCAGCACTGTGTCAAATCAGAGCTGGACTGGTCCTCCTGACAGCAAGTTTCTGATGTGCCTGACCATGCACCAAGCATTTCCGTATATATACCCATTGGCCTTTTCACGCATGATATCAGGTTCATGTACTCATCTGAGTCCTTTGTAGCAGACCTCATATGCGATTACACCCTCTGAGGTGCTTGGTATATACATTGTCCTTTCCCCCTGCCCTAACTGAAGTCCACTTGTGCCCTTGTACCATGTGTAGGTCCCTCCTCTATGCTACATTATAAAATACCGGCAGTGACGGTATCTGAGCAGGTGGCTCCAACAATGATTCTTCATCATTAGTCTTCTGCTCGCCTTGGCCTTCACACTTGTCACGTGCCAGTTCTTGAGAATCTGAAAGGAGAAAAGCACAAGGGGTAGGGTCATGGTGATTTGAGGCAAGCGGGGTGAGAGAGTAAGAGAAGCTTACTTACAGCATTTGCAGCTTGCATATCAGAAGGGACTGTAAAATGAGGGGCTAGTGGAAAGTGAGAAGGTGGGAGAGGTAGGAAGACGCCGTCATCTTCTATTGTCTCAGCCCCACCGCTGACCATTACCCCAGCGACAGCCATTCCAGTGATGGCCAGCACAATCTCCTCCATGGGGGTGAAGATATACAGCAACATGCCTGCCCCCTGCCAGTGAGAAACTGTTGCTACCTCTGGTTGTGTGCCAGCCTGTCCTGCTATGGAGAGTGTGGTGCAATGTGATTGAGTGGTATGACTGTTATGACTGTGTAGCTGGAAGTGTGTGCGTGCTGTGAGATGTGGGCTGGAGGCTTGTAGCGGTGATAAGTTTGTGAGGGTGAGGTAAAGCTATGAATGTGCGATACGAGTCCTGCTTCATAGAGAATGTTGGTAGATGAGGAAGGAGCATGGAGAATTGAACAGTGTGTCAGGCTAGTTGTTCAGTTGTAAGGATTTGGCATTTGAAGATGAATTGACTGACCTTGACCATTTATGTAAGGTCATTAAATTTCTTGTGGCACTGCATTCAAGTTCTTAGGGCAATGTTGACATCCATGGCTAGCTGCTCCCATTCCTTTCTAAGTGCTTGTATGGAGGGCCTCCTGACTCCCTGTGTGAAGACCTCTCTCCTCCTAACCTACTGCACCAGGGCCTTGAGTGCTGCATCAGAAAATCTGGGAGCCCACTGCACCATATTTACTCTTCCTGTTGGTCAAACACTCACCTGCAATGACTTCCAGTATGTGCTGCAGCCAGAACGCACCACCCTTTTAAGAGGTGCAGGCTGGTTTTAAGTGGTGCTAGCCTCGCCATGATCTTAGGCCCCATACTGAGGCATGCAGCCACTTAACAGCGCTTTTAGCATTGGGCTACATGCCATTATGATTTAAGTGAGCAGGCGGCATGCACTGTGAGCAGTCTGCTTTCCTTTGGACGGGCTTAGGCTAACCACCTTTTTCAAGAGCTATTGAATTTTTAACCCATTAAGTCTCCATTGCCTACTTTCCTCTTGTTATATCACCTCCTATCGTGGAAATAATTTGATCCTTAATCACTGAGGCTAGTCCTCCTCCATCCCAATTTTCCTATTCTTTATATAGGCCTTAGAATCTGGTATTTTCAGTTCCTATTCCTGACCGTCTTGTGGCCTCGGCTTAGTAATGGCTATCATGTTGTGCCCTCTTAAGTTGACTTTGTGCCTGTAATTCATTCAAATTGTTCCTTATAATCCAAGCATTTATACCCTACCTGTGAGCCCATCCTTGAGGAATGACTTCCATCTATCCTAGTTCCCATTGCCCAATAAAGTGGAATTGATTTTCCTTGACACCCACTTCACTCCCTTCACTGTCGTTGGGCTAAAGTCCTGGAACACCCTCCCTAACAGCACTGTGGGTGTACCTACACCACATGGACTGCAGCTGCTCGAGAAGGCGACTCACCACCAGCTTCTCAAGGGCAATAAATGCTGGCCTGGCCATCGGCACTCACATCCCATTAACAAATATTTTAAAAAGCCACCTTTAACTTCTCATAGATTTCACAAATTTTCCCGTCCTTCACAACTGTAGCATATGAGGAAGTAACCCTAAGATTACCTGTCAAGTGCTCCTGCTTGTAAACATTTTTCCTAATCTCTCAATGCATCCTGCAAGCCTTGAGGCTATTCTTTACATAAATTGTTGCCTCAATTGTCAATGATGACTGATTGCTCTCCCCCACCTTGAAGGATCTTTACCACTCTGTGAGATATGTCCCTTACCCTCTCAGCTCAGAAGCTCTGAAGAAGGGCCATACAGACTCGAAACAATAACCCTGTTTCTCTCTCCACAGATGCTGCCAGATCTGCTGAGTTTTTAAAACATTCCCTGTTTTATCTCAGATTTCCAGCATCCGCAGTATTTTGCTTTTATCTCGAATTGCCAGTCTGTACTCCAAGAGCTTGTGTCATTCCATCTAACTATGAATCCCCGCTAGCTATTGCATTTTCAGTTGTTTTGCTAACCTCCCTTCCTTGTTTTTGGTGCCATTGAGATTTATTAGATGCTCCTGCCCTGGTGTCATCATTTCCCTGCAGGACGCTGGAAGTTCAAATCTGTGAGAACATAAGTTGCCGGCTCTAACCTTCCCTTCCCGCCTATCCCCCTCTAACCCCGGATAGTCAGCCGTGCTTCATTCTGCACCCAATCTCTCGCCACCATAACACCCTCCCATTTGAAAAACCCGCCCTCCTTCCCTAATGTGTCGGATTGCCTCCAATTCCTTCTCAAGTTCTGGGACTTTGAGCTCAAGCAGATGTGCAGGCTCGAGTCATGGAATTATATAGAAGATACAGCATTCAATACTTAATACAGCACTTCAAAATCGTCAGGAATCATGCGTCACTGTATATCGCTTCCCATGCCAACATTTCTGGATTTAGTTGATTTGATTATGGAACATTCGTGTGGGCAGGAGAGAGATGGTTTTTGGAGCAGTAGACCTAGACACCTATTCCTCCAGTAACAAGAGTCATGTGCACATGACATTTGGAATGACAGGATTCAGATTGCAGATGGAAACAGGTTGCCTTATTGTGTTCTAATTTTCTAACTTTACCAACATTAAAATAACAGCCTTCTGATGGAAGGCATCACGCAATTGCTTTTCAGTTATTTTTTATTTGGTGCTTGGGTGCATTTCTGTGCTCATTACATGGCTACTTTGTGGTGCCCCAGCGCTACATTTTTCTCTGTTTACTAGTTTTAGCAACAGAGGGTAGATGTGCATGTACACGAATATGTCCCATACAATATTCACGCCTATTCATGACTGCTAGCTAAAGCAAGAAACTATACAGCTCAGTGTCAACAGCAAGCACTCCCAAGGCAGGTACAATCATCAGAACCAATAACCAAATAGTATAACGCTCTTAATAATTCTTTAAGAAGCAAAATACCTGCACACCTTTTGATGAGAAGAAATGTGGGTGTCTCCAAGATAACCTCACTGCGGCAACATCTGTTTTTAACAAAGCAAAAATTGCTGATAGTAGCAATACCAAGCTAGACCTGCTATAACAGGCCTGGAGCAAACAGCAAATGAAAATTAAAGGTCTCTTTAATTGGCCCCAGCAACAGACTCTAATCCCAGTTTCTGAATGCAACTGCCGACTGCACCAGCGTGATGTTTCCAATTCTCCACACCGACGACCTCTTTGAAAGAATTCCAAACGTTCCAATTTATTACTGTCCTATCCTGTAGGCCTGCATCCACTCGGAACAGTCATGAGGCAGCTCAACCTAATTTCAGGCTGGATCCCTAACTGTTGGGAAGAACAAGAAGACTTTCATCTCATTAGTTCGTGGCGGGGCTCGACAAGGTTCCCAGAGGCGAAAGAAAGCATCACGACATGAAAGCAAATGACTTGTGGTTTTCTCTTGGAATCAAAATTAGTCTTTGAGCAGCATACGACTCACGTCAATTTTACTTTCTCAACCCCATTAGAAAACGATTTTATATTTAGCCGTCCTCATTTTTCACCTTCTCGCTCAGTTAGTGGAGCAGTTGAGCAGCCGCGGGCTTTCCAATGACTTTTCCCACCTTTTCCATAGTGTGAACAAAATGGCCAGAAACATGGGCAGATTGGCAGTTGTCTTCCACATTGAGATCCTCGACTTAGCTGAGAGCTGACAAAACAAGTTAGGCATAAAGTAGGTGGACAAGAACCTGCTGCAGGCTGTGAACTTAGGATCGCAGGCCTTTGAAAAGACAGCTCCAACGAGACAATTCAACCGTGTTGTGCCTTTGGTACTAAAGCCAGCAACAATGTTTAGAGGAAGTCAACCAATTGACAAAGTGAATTAGTGATTCTGAAACTGAGCCGAAGCTAAGTGGGATTATTGTTAAAGACTTCCAGATAGTTTTCCTGAAGATTTATTCTGGGTAGAGATCAGAATGGAAAGAGACAATGACAATAACCTTAAGTGACTAGGCATATAGAATCATAGAAGGTTTACAGCACAGAAAGAGGCCACTTGGCCCATCGTGTCTGTACTGGCTGAAAAACAAGCCACCCAGTTTAATCCCACTTTCCAGCATTTAGTCCGTAGCCCTGCAAGTAAAAGCCCTTGAGGTGCATATCCAAACACCTTTTCAATGAGGTGAGGGTTTCTTCCTCTACTCCCTTTTCTGGTAGTGAGTTCCAGATCCCCACAACCCTCTGGGTGAAAAAAATCTTTCCTTCTAATATCCCCTCTAATCTTTCCACCAATCACTTTAAATCTATGCCTCCTCGTCACTGACCGCTCTGCTAATTAAAGGAAATAGGCCCTTCCCATCCACTCTATCCAGGCCCCTCACAATTTTGTACATCTCAATCAAATCTCCCCTCAGCCTCTTCTGTTCCAAGGAGAACAGCCTGAGCCTATCCAACCTTCCCTCATAGCTGCAATTTTCCAGTTCTGGCAACATCCTTGTAAATCTCCTCTGTGCCCTCTCTAGTGCAATGCCATCCTTCCTGTAATGAGATGACTAGAACTGAACACAGTGCTCAAGTTCTGGCTTAACTAAAGTGTTATATAGTGGTCGGATTGGGATGATTTGGTTGGGCTGGGAGGATTTTATTTAAAAATGTTATGATCTGGAATGCGCTGCCTGAAATGGTGGTGGTAGCAAATTCAATAGTAACTTATAAAAAGGAACTGGATAACTACTTGAAGGGGAGATAAAGCGAGGGGCTATTGGAAAGGAGCAGGGGAGTAGGTCTAAATAGATCAGCTCTTAATAAGCACAGGAATGATGGGCCAAATGGCCTCCTTCTGTGTTGTATGATTCTATGAAAAAGGAATGCTTATAACTGCTGAAGGAGAATATTGTGGCCCAAGCTCTTCAGAGCAGCTGAAATGGTTTTTTTCAAATTTGAAATTTAGAAAAAATTTTTAAAAATATATTGCTGTTTGGAAACAAGTTAAATGAACATGTCTTTCTTCTGGAAACTTCCGGAAAACCAAGCCGCCACCTTCTGAATCATAAGCCAGCTGGCAGGCAACAAAACAATTTTCAAGCCAGGAAACAGGCTTGAAGCTGACATGGACCTTTTTTGTTTTGGAATTGAACTCAATGCTACTGCCTGCCAGCAGTTTGCCATGTGACTATAACCCGCGGTTTGGAGAGCTGGATATCAGCCAGAACAATAATAGGTCGGATGGTACTTGGGTGCCTCTGTTCTGCTTCGCTTAAGCTAGATTTCTGCCTTGGATGCAACTAATGGTGGAGCTCCTGTTGATGGCCTTTGGTTGTCTGGGCGCTGCAGTGGATCACCAATGTTCAAGGTAGTCTGTAGCTTTCCAATGACTATGATTCCAGCACAAGACCCATGCCGCCCAGTGTTGTTAGTGATGCTAAGACAGCGTCAAAATTCATTCTTTTCTTTGGCTTATCGATCCTTCCAATTTAGAAGCGTGAATTAATATTTATAGTTCAAGCAATTTCAATCAAAGGAAATCCTTTCGGTTACTCTCCCTTTTTTTTTTGGCTATGTCAACAACAACAACAACTTGCATTTACATAGCACCTTTAACATCGTAAAATGCCCCAAGGCCCTTCACAGGAATGTTATCAAACAAAATTTGACATGAGCCACATAAGAAGGTGTTAGAAATAAAAACAATAAAATGTTGGCAATAGTCATCAATTCAGGTAGCATCTATGGGAGAGAGAAGCAAAGTTTATGGAGGGAATTTTATGGAGGCAATGGTGGTTTCAGCTGTTGGCTGGAGAGCTGGCGAGGGACCCACATTGCCTCCCTCGGGGAAGGCCCGCCGCATCACGAGCCAATCAGGCAATGAACAGGCCTTTGCCGGACCTCAAGAGGAGGGAAGTCCTGTCCACCAAGAGCTGATGGCCACCAGGGAGGTGATGGTACAATACCCATCACAGGCTCACAGAGCGACCCAGGGCGAGAGGGGTTTCACAGGGTGGGGGCCATGGGGCAGGGGCAAACAAAGAGGTCAGCAGCAAGGGCAGGGGTCCGGTTTGCAGTGAGAGCCCCCACCCTTCCTGATGTCAGGTCCCTTGATCAGGCACTGAGTGCCATTGAAATTGGCCCCCAAGGAGACCACAGACAATCCACAGAGGTTTGCATGTGGTGCTCCCCATGTGGTGATAGGCCCACCCACTGTTGTATTAATACCAGCAGCTGCCAGGTGAGAACCTTAATTTGGCCTGAATTGATGCTTAAAGGCCTCAATTGACAACAGGGTGGACAGACTGCTCACCGGTCTTCCCGCCACAGACTTAATCGGGCTGGAGGCAGGAAGGTGGCAGGGTCCTGCCTGATTAAATGCCCCTTCCCACCACCAAACTCACCACAGGAAAGAGCAAATCCAGCCCAATGTTTCAGGCCAATGGCACTTTATCATAACAGGAAAAAGGTTAGAGATGGTGCAGGTTTTAAGCAAGTACAGAGGCAATGAAAGGAGGGGAAGAAGAAGAATAGATGGGTTTAGACGAGGTGTAAATGGCAAAAGCAGAATCATTATCTGGTGAGGAAGTGACTTCGTGGTATTGTCGCTGGACTAGTAATCCAAAGACCCAGGGTAATGCTTTGGGGAACGTGGGTTCGAATCCCACCACAGCAGATGGTGAAATTTGAATTCAATAAAAATCTAGAATTAAAAGTCTAATGATGACCATGAGACCGTTGTTGGAAAAACCCATCTGGTTCACCAAAGACCTTTAGAGTAGGAAATCTGCTGTCCTTACATGGTCTGGCCTACATGTGACTCCTGACCCACAGCAATGTGGTTGAATCTTAACTGCCCTCTGAAATGGCCTAGCAAGCCACTCAGTTGTATCAAACCATTAAAAGGTTTATAAGGAATGAAACTGGACGGACCAACTGGCTTCGACCTAGGCACTGGAAACGACAACAGCAAACCCAGCCCTGTCGACCCTGCAAAGTCCTCCTGATGAACATCTGGGGGCTTGTGCCAAAATTGGGAGATCTGTCTCACAGACTATACAAGCAACAGCCTGACATAGTCAGATTCACAGAATCATACCTTATAGATAATGTCCCTGACCCTACCATCACCATCCCTGGGTACTTCCTGTCCCACTGGCAGGACAGGCCCAGCAGAAGGGGCTGCACAGTGGTATACAGTCGGGAGGGAGTTGCCCTGGAAGTCCTCAACATCGACTCTGGGCCCCATGAAGTCTCTTGGCATCAAGTCAAACATGGGCAAAGAAATCTCCTGCTGATGGCCGCATATCACACCTTACCCACCCACCCCACCCCACCCCATCACTGCACTCAGCTGATGAATCAGTACTCCTCTGTATTAAACACCACTTGAAGGAAGTACTGAGGGTGGAAAGGGTGCAGAATATACTCTGGGTGGGGGACTTCAATGTCCATCACCAAGAGCAGCTCGGGAGCACCTCTACTGACCGCGCTGACTGAGTCCAAAAATACACAGCTGCTAGACTGGGTCTGTGGCAGGTGGTGAGGGAACCAACAAGAGGGAAAATCATTCTTGATCTCATCCTCACCAACCTGCCTGCCACAGATACAACTGTCCATGTATCAGTAGGAGTAACCATCGCACAGTCCTTGGTGGAGATGAAGTCAATCTTCACATTGAGGATGCCTTCCATCATGTTGTGTGGCACTACCACTGTGCTAAATGGGCTAGATTGCAAACAGATCTAGCAACTCAAAGCTGGGCAGCCGTGAGGCACTGTGGGCCATCAGCAGCAGCAGCAGAATTGTACTCAAACACAATCTGTAAAGTCATGGCCCGGCATATCCCCTACTCTACCATTACCATCAAGCCAGGGAATCAACCCTGGTTCAATGGAGACTATAGGAGGGCATGCCAGGAGCAGCACCATGCATACCTAAAAATGAGGTGTCAACCTGGTGAAACTATAACACAGGACTACTTGCACGCCAAACAGCATAAGCAGCAAGTGATAGATGGAGCTAAGTGTCCCACAACCAACGGATCAGATCTAAGCTTTGCAGTCCCGCCACATCCAGTCGTGAATGGTGGAGGACAATTAAACAATTCACTGGAGGAGGAGACTCCACAAATATCCCCATCCTCAATGTTGGGGGAGCCCAGCACATCAGTGCAAAAGATGAGGCTGAAGCATTCTCAACAATCTTCAGCTAGAAGTGCTGAGTAGATGATACACCTTGGCCTCCTCCTGAGGTCCCCAGCATCAAAGGTGCCAGTCTTCAGCCAATTCAATTCACACCACATGATATCAAGAAACAAATGAAGGCACTGGATACTGCAAAGGCTATGGGCCCTGACAACATTCCGGCAATAGTACTGAAGACTTGGTCTTGAGAACATGCTGCCCCTAGCCAAGCTGTTCCAGTACATCTACAACACTGACATCTATCCAGCAATGTTGAAACTCACCCAGGTATGTTCTGCACACAAAAGCCAGGGCAAATCCAACCTGGCCAATTATTGCCCCATCAGTCTACTCTCAATCATCAGTAAAGTAATGGAAGGGGTCATCAACAGTGCTATCAAGCAGCACTTGCTGAGCAATAACCTGCTCACTGACGCCCAGTTTGGGTTCTGCCAGGGCCACTCAGCTCCTGACTTCATTACAGCCTTGGTTCAAACATGGGCAAAACAGCTGAAATTCCGAGGTGAGGTGAGAGTGACTGCCCTTGACATCAAGGCAGCATTTGACAGAGTGTGGCATCAAGGAGCCCTAGCAAAACTGGAGTCAATGGGAATCAGGGGGAAAACTCTCCGCTATTTGGAGACATACCTAGCACAAAGGAAGTTGGTTGTGGTTGGCGGAGGTCAACCATCTCAGTTCCTGGATGTCACTGCAGGGGTTCCTCTGCATAATGTCCTAGTCCCAACTGTCTTCAACTGCTTCATCAATGACCTTCCTTCCATCATAAGGTCAGAAGTGAGGATGTTCACTGATGATTGCACAATATTCAGCACCATTTGCAACTCCTCAGATACTGAATCAGTCCATGTCCAAATGCAGCAAGACCTGGACAATATCCAGGCTTGGGCTGACAAGTGGCAAGTGACATTCACACCACACAAGTGCCAGGCAATGACCATCTCCAACAAGAGAGAATCTAACCATCGCCCCTTTACATTCAATGGCATTACCATCACTGAATCTCCCATTATCAACATCTTGGTGGTTTCATTGACCAAAAACTGAACTGGACTGGTCATATAAGTACTGTGGCTACAAGAGCAACCCAGAGGCTAGGAATCCGGCGACGAGTAACTCACTTCCTGACTCCCCAAAGCCTGTCCACCATATACGAGGCACAAGTCAGGAGTGTGATGGAATACTCTCCACTTACTTGGATGAGTGCAGCTCCAACAACACTCAGGAGGCTTGACATCATCCAGGACAAAGCAGCCCACTTGACTGGCACCCCATCCCCAAACATTCACTCCGACCAACACCGATGCACAGTGGCAGCAGTGTGTACCATCTATAAGATGCACTGCAGGAACTCACCAAGCCTCCTTAGACAGCAACTTCCAAACCCACAGCTACTACCATCTAGAAGGACAAGGGCAGCACATGAATGGGAACACCACCACATTGAGGTTCCCCTCCAAGCCACTCACCATCCTGACTTGGAAATATATCGCCGTTCCTTCACTGTCACTGGGTCAAAATCCTAGAACTCCCACCCTAACAGCACTGTGGGTGTACCTACACCACATGGACTGCAGTGGTGCAAGAAGGCAGCTCACCACCACCTTCTCAAGGGCAATTAGGGATGGGCAATAAATGCTGGCCTAGCCAGCGACACCCACACCCCATTAATAAAAAAAACTGCTGATTGAAAAAATGAGCGGCAGTGATAATAATGTATGGAGAAAGGGCAAGGGAGTGAGACTGATTGGATTGCTCTTTCAAAGAGCTGGCATGGGTATGATGGGCAGATGGCCTCCCTCTGCCCTGTATCAGTCTATGATTGGCACTGATTTACCTTTTTCTCCTGTTGTGAGCCCTGGAAGAGCAATGCCGGTGATGAGTCCTCTGAACAGCAATTCAAGTAAACCAGCATAGAACAATGACCCTTGAGATTCGAGCATGTGCTATTTGATGCTCGCTTGGAATTACAATCTTTTACTTTGGAAATGTACTTTGCATTTCCACCTTTAGTTTGTTTATACATTGAGGTTGCACCATTTTAATGGAAGGCGAGAGGGAATCATTGGAGCCAAGTTTACATGTGAGTTTATACATTTTTTAAAGTGTATTTCTATTGTTTGTCATATGAGAGTTGTTGCCTTTTGGGATGTGTAGTGGATATCAATTGCCACGTGCAGCTTATCATCCTGGCAACTACATCTCAGAATTTTTTGGTGGAAATTGACTGGAAAAAAAGTGGAAATTGAAGGAAAGTACTTTACATATTATGCTTGGTGAATATTGGTTTGGTAAAGTAGGGGTAACGAAGGAGAACTTACAGAGCGTTAATCCATTAATAAAGAAGAGAAAAATTGATGGCTGGTTTGAGAACGTTTCATATTCTTGGCCATGATGGTCACAGCAGTCGTTACATTGACTACCAAAGAAGAATATCAGATATGAGGGAGCAGCAGAACATAAATTGTTAGCAGATGTAAATGATACCCAAGTGGTAAAATATCTCATCAATGCCAGAGTTGTACATTGACTTTTGAAAGAAATATGTGATTCCTGGGTAATTCGAAAATTGTGTTCAACAATGCTTGTGGAACACACACACATTTTAGTTTTGTGCTGAAAATTCTTGCTCAACTGCGTCAATAACCACATTAAATTGTCTGGTTTGCTTCTAGCTGAAAGTAATATCTTCCTTTATTGCAAAATTCTTTGATTCTGAGCCACCTAAAGACTCATTCAATTCCTAGTAGACAGCATCCCCCAAGTAAACTTTCCTTATATCAAAAATTAATGATGTCATTTTAACTTCAGCGGGCTCCGTCTCCATACATGTTGCTTCTTAATTGGTACGCTGCACACACTTGCTTTATTTCTCTTTTGAAGTTATTGAACAGTTGCCCTTAATGTTCCGCGATTTGATTATTACACATTGCTATTGCTTCTTGCAGTTGTCAGTGTATTTTCTTCAGTGCTTTCCATCTCACTGCTGCTTTTCCCTTTCATCAGACATGCATCTAGCAATCTTTATTGTGGATTAAACTACAACTTACAAGTCTTACTAAGTACATGCTACAATGTGTAAGGGAAATCACCTTTGAAAGAAACAGTTTTACCTGCGGCACATTACTCAATAGAATACTTCACGTGTGGCAAAGCTCACTAAATACATGCTGTTGCATTCACTTACAGACTTGTACTATTGATTAAATAAAATCTTTAACAATTTACTCTTTGACAACGAAAAGTAACAAAAACACTCCGAAGATTGTAAATAACGGTTGTGAAGTTTGCACAATAATAGTACTCTTCCTTAGCCAGTTCAGTCCCGAGCAGGCACAATTTTTTGTCAAGACTTTCAATTATATTCCTTGAAGCTTTGACTTGAATAACACAGCGAGATTCGAGTCATGCATGGTGACATCGGTGACACAGCCGCACACAGTCGCCATACACGTGGACCCACAACTTGCATAATCCCCCGAGATCTACTTTCATTTTCAGCTGCAGAAATGCTGCGAAAGTAACATACTCAAATAAAGCAGAGACTCCATTCTGAACATGCCAAATAAATGCGCAGGTAATGGGACGAACCAACTCAACGAAAGTGCTATTGGTACACTGTGCTGTGTGTGTATTTTTAGTCAGCATTTCATTGGCCTTTCTCATTTAGTGAAAGCTATTGAAACTAGCAGTAAGATGAAGAGGCTATTGGGCATTTATACAATAACACCACTCACAGACTATACAGCACAAGCCATTCAGCCAAAAACAACATGCTGGCATTTAGATAAAAACAAAAAGCTAAAAGCTACTGCGGATGCTGGAAATCCAAAACAAAAACAGAATTACCTGGAAAAACTCAGCAGGTCTGGCAGCATCGGTGGAGAAGAAATCAGTCAACGTTTCAAGTCTTCATGACCCTTTGGCAGAACATTTATGCCTTATTTGAGCCTCCTCCCACCCTTCCTCATCTGCTCTTTTACCATCTCCCTCATGTGCTTATCTAGCTTCTGCTTAAATGCATCAATATTATTCACCTCAACTACTTCCTGTGGTAGCGACGTCCACATTCTCAGCCATCTTTTCTGAATTTCTTGTCTGACCTTTTGATGACTATCTATATTGACCGCTTTCAGTTTTGCTGTCCCTCACAAGTGGGTGCATTCTCTTTATGTATATACTCGATCAAAACCTTAAAGACCTCTATTTAGTCATCCCTCAGCCTTCTCTTTTCAGGAGAAAAGGGACCTAGCCTGTTCATATGCTTTCCCTGATACTTATAATCTCACAATTTGGGTATCACTCTTGTATATCTTTTTTGCACACTCCCCAGTGCCTTTATATCCTTATTATAATAACATAGCCAGAATTGTACAGAAGTGTGGTCCGATCAAGGTTTCATACAAGGTTAATTTCTCTATTTTTCAATACTATCCTTCCAGAAATAAATATTATGCTTGGTTTGCATTTTTTTATAACCTCATGAACCTGGATCATTACTTTTAGTGATTAGTCTATCTATGCTCACAGATCCCTTTGCTGTTCTACAAATTTAGACTCTTGCTTTATTCTTCTTCTTAGGCACCCCCTTAGGATTGAGGACGACTTGCTTCCACTCTGGTTCGATGGGTTCTGAGATGGTTGATAAGTCCATGTACGATCTGCAGACTCTGCCACATGTGGGGCAGATGGTGCTTGCATGGTTGGGCAGGTGAGTTGTTTGGAGGTTTGTGCGCTCTTCCTGATGCCTCCGCTTCGCCCCAGCGCCTTCCAGACGAAGTCTCTAGATGTGTTCGGTGCCTTCCCGAATAAGCCTTTTCCAATTTGGTCAGTCACAAGCCAGAGACTCCCATGGGTCAGCGGGGATGTCCAGTCATGTCGGGTGTGCATTGAGGACATCCCTGAAGCATTTCCGCTGTCCTCCTGGGAGCCACCTGCTGCGACAGTGTCCCAAGTAGAACAGTTGCTTTGGGAGTCTGGCGTCAGGCATGAACCACATGTCCCATCCAGCGGAGCTGTGTTTGAGTGAGTAGCGCCTCGATGCTGGGCATGTTGGGTTAGGAGAGGATACTGCGTTTGGGTTTCTGCCTTCTTTATAGCCAATATGTGACCTTTTTAAAGTAATATTTCACACTTATCTCTGTTGAAATCCATTTGCCAATTTTCTGTGAATTTTACAAGTTTATTAATGTCTTCTTGTAATTTGTTGCATCCTCCTCAGTGTTGACTACCTCCCTCCCACCTCAATTTAGTGTCGTTTAGAAATTAGAAATTAAAAAGTCATTAGAAATTGTGTTTTCAATTCCAAAACCTGAATCTTTAATATACATTGTGAACAACAGTGGTCTCAACACTGATCCTCGTGGGACCCTCCTTCCCACTTTCTGCCACTCTGTATAGTGCCCCTTTACCCCTATTTTCTACTGTGTCTTGCAGCCAGATAGCTATCCATTCTGCAACTGGTCCCTTGACTCTCTATGCTTTGACCTTATTCATTAGTCTATTATGTGGTATCTTATTGTAGGTCTTTTGGAAATCTAAATATATTTCCAAAATATTCCCCTTCTCTTCTCTCTCTGTTACGTCTTCAATGAATTCAATACGGTCGGTGAAGAAAGACTTTCCTTTTTTGAATCCATGCTGACCATTTATTATTGTATTATTGGTGTCTAGATGTTTTGCTATTTTCTCCTCTGGGAGCAATTTCATTATCTTTCTCACAAATATTAAGCTGATTGGCCTATTGTTCCATGGACATGTTAGCATGTATATCAGTATATTTATATGCTTATACATAAACTCTACGGACATGTTAGCATATACATCAGTATATTTATATGTTTATTTATAAATTATTTTTATATATGGAGGATTCAGACTTGAGTATATAAAATGCCATTTTGAAATGTTCTAACAATGCAAATGTGTTTTGGCAAAAAGTGAAGAGGACTGCAAAAGACTTCAGGGAGACATAGAGGTAGAATGGGCAGACTGCTGGCACATACAGTTTAATATGGGCAGCTGGAAGGTAATGCATTTTGGGAGAAGAAGGTGAATGGAATGACACTGAAGAGTGTCGATGGACATTGAGACCCTGAGATTCAAATACGTCATTGCTTGAAAGTTCAAGAGTCCTTTGATGAAGCCATAAGTAATGCCATTTTTGGTTTCATAAGTAGATGCATAGAATACAAGTAAATAAGTAACATTGAATTTATACAAAATATTGATCAGCTGCAGTTAGCGTACTGTGCCTAATTTTGGACTTCCCATTGCAGAAAGGAAATTAAAACAAAAGTTTCCCTGCCTCACAGCACCATGGGTGTACCTACACCATATGGACTGCAACCGTTCAAGGCTGCGGCTCACCACCACCTTCTCAAGGGCAGTTAGGGATGGGCAATAAATGCTGACCCACCCAGCAATGCCCATATTCTGTGAACAAATCAATAAAAATAATGAAAAGATGGCGATGGCGTTTGGAGGAAATATTGGGATGATATTGGTACAGTGTGGTTTTATTGAGCCTCATATCCACAATGTCCTTCTCTGTGGTATTCTATTTCCTCGATAAGGAGATGGTCACTTCAGGATGCAGAACACTACATCAGGAAGGCCATTTGGCCCATCAAAATGATATCAGAGCTATAAAAGAGCTATCTAGTTGGACCCATTATTTCCCCTTAGCCTTGCAGGTTTCCCTTTGAAAGTTACTATTGAATCTGCTTCCACCACCCTTTCAGACAGCGCATTCCAGATCATAGCAACTTGTTGTTACAGCCGTCACTCTGTCACAGTCACAGGGGGTTTCCTATTTGAGCTTGTTAAGAACCTTTTCAGTACTGTGACAGGGGCAGAATCCTGATTGAGGGAATCCTCGTACTTGTTGGCAGAGGTGAGGCCAGAAGAGACAAAGGAGAGAGGTTTAAGAAGATGGTTTGCAGTAAAGATATAAAATCAACATGAGCAAGGGTTGTATGATATTTGATATCTGATGTCTGATATTTAATTCTGTCACTCCTTAACTGGGAAGTTCCCATCTCTCAATCTGCCACAGACAGACATACAGAGACTCCACTGATGCCCAGTGACACCTGAGCTGGATCTCTCTCGGCATCTGGGGAGTCGCCTGGCAGACGTGTCTTTGCATCATGAAGTAAATCATACCATCATTGGCCATTTCATTCCTCGCTTCGATGGATAGATCAAGGCAAGTAAAGCGTCATGTCTGTGAGGAGACATCTGAGTTAGTATGAAACACAGTAGCACCTGAGACTAGACTTTAAGTTCTTCCTTCAACTCTGCAGGTACCACTACACCTACTTGGAAGTGATAATACGAACATACGAACAAGGAGCAGGAGTAGGCCATTCAGCCCTTCGAGCCTGCTCTGCCATTTAATAAGATCATGGCTGATCTGATAGTAACCTGAAATCTGCATCCCACCTACCCCCAATAACCTATCCGTCCCCTTCTTACCACAAATCTATCTACCTCTGCCTTAAAAATATTCAAAGACTCTGCTTCTATCACCTTTCCAGGTAGAGAGTTCCAAAGACTCACGACCCTCTGAGTGAAAAAATTTCAACTCATCTCTGTTTTAAGTGGGCGACCCCTTTATTTTTAAACAGTGACCCCCTAGTTCTAGATTCTCCCACAGGAGGATCACCGACAGCAAACATTATGAACAATGTAAGTGGCACCTGCATCAGCAGTATGCTAAATATGGAAAATATCCTTCCCGTGACCTGACTGTCACAAGCCACTCACTACCACATCACTCAAAGGCTACTGGGTCAGCTCCCTCATTGAATATTTTTGATATCCAGTTATCCTCTCCTTCCACTTTTGAATTGATAGATGGCTTTGCAGATTGCCTTTTGTTGCAGGAGTGGGGTACACACAGAGAGAGTTTGCCACAAGGTAATTCTGCCTGTCTGGATCATTTGTTTGGCTGTGAAAAAAAAAACTTTAGCGCTTTTGCAAAGATCTTGAGGGGGAACCTTTACACATGTATGTTTAAATGTTTGATTTTGCAAAAATCCAACATCTGTTTCTTCTGAAGGGATGTGCTTGGGTTGTGAGTTGAGGCCTTGTGACCTTTTAATGAGGCAATGGAGCACATCAGTGCATTATTCAAGAGCTGCATACAGCCTGACTGAAAGGGCTGCCTTGAATACTGGAACAATCCCATTCACATCTCTATGTACAACCAGAAACCACCTCAACTATTTGTGAGCGAGGGTGGAAGGCAGTGGGAAAAAAAAATAACCTCGAGAGATTAAGGATGACCATTATGGGTTTTTGTTTTGTTTTTGCTACCTTTTCAAAACCGTTTTAGATTGGGATGCTAACCAAGTGCGCTAGTTAGAATTCAGGAGCTTAAGGAGGACCAGTGAATGCGTGCAATCTTAAAGGAAACACAGTAGCTACTGGAAATCTGAAAGAGAATGACGGATGAACAAACTGGGGAGGGGTTGGTGGGATGGGAAGAGAAAACCTTTAGCAGAACTATTTATGCTATCTCTCAGATGTGGTTTGAACTCCTGTGTAAATCAAGCGTTAATATTTAGAGTTGTAATTTAAACGAGGACTATTCTCTCCGTGAATCTATCGTTAGCTTGCCAGCTGCGTAGAAATCAAATTGCGACCAGTACCGAATTAGCCATCTACCCCTGCCAACCCCAAGCGTAGCGACTTGTACAGTGAACATGTCCGCCCTGGATGGTTATTATTCCCAGCGTGCTGACATTTGCTCCTGCCTGTCAGCACTTGCCTATCACATTTCAGAAGATTGGATCCAAAGTGTGAAGTGGACGGCCTTTATGGGAATCAGACATCTCCGTCAGCGGCAGGTGAAGTGATCTGACAGCCCGGAAACCAGTTCTTAAGGCTGCCTTCGCAAAACCAGAAAGAAATTGAGGCTTTACAGTTCCATAAATATTTTATCATAAGTCATCATTTATGAACTCTGGCAGCTCCCGTAAAAGCCCGACTCATTTTTTTTTAAGAGTCACATATTAAGGCAGAAAATTGCTTCTCACGGTGATCCATAAAAATGCAGGTGGAGAGCACAACCGGCCGTATTATATTGAAAGGAGGAGGGGAACTAACTAAGTTGCAACGTGGACTGCAGCGCCTCCAGATCACAGCAAACCGGTCTTAAACGACAGACGTTATCAGGATGAGAAAGTGCAAAGCAAGATCGGTCTATTGCCATGTTCCTTGCAAACATGATCAATTTGCTCTCCACATGGATAAGAAGGACTGGATCAGAGTGCAAACCCATTGTACTGCAGTCGTTTGCAAAAGGTATCAAACTCTGAAATGGCATTCAGATGTTTAGTCTCATCCAATCATATTTTTGTTTCAGAAAAATGATAAGTCGAATTTTAATCTCGTGCTATTCCTTAGTCGGCATGGTACTGGCAATCTTTCAATCTAATCCTGACATATCCAGGGCTAGGCCACTCCAGAATGCCCGATGAAACCTTTGAAGCTAGCTGGCCAAGTTGAGATGACTGTTAAAAATGCAAAGGTGGGGATCCTTGGCTTTATAAGTAAAAACATCGAACACAAAAGCAAGGAAGTTATGGTAAACCTTTAGAAATCACCTGTCAGGCCTCAGCTGGACTGATGTGCCTGATTCTGAGCGCCGTACTTTAAGAAAGATGTCAAGGCCTTAGAGAGGATGCAGAGGAATCATGGTACCAGGAATGAGTGAACATATGACTATACGAATTAGAAGCAGGAGTAGGCCATTCAGCCCCTCACTGCCATTGAGTAAGATCATGGCTGATCTGATTGTGACCTCAGCTCCACTTTCCCTCCTACCCCCTATTTTCCTTTGACTCCCTCGTCAATCAAGATTCTATATATTTCAGCCTTAAAAATATTCGATGACCCTGCCTCCACTGCTCTCTGGGAAAGTTTGACAGACTTACGGCCCTCTGAGAGAAAAAATTTCTCCACATCCCCACCTTAAATGGGAGACCCCTTATTTTTAAACTGTGTCCCCTAACTCTAGACTCTCCCACAAGGGGAAACATCCTTCGCTATGTGGAGAAACTAGAGAATCTGGAGTTGTCCTCCTTAGAGCAGAGAAGGTTCAGGGGAGATTTCACTCACAAAGGTGCTCAAAATTACCAGGAATTGATGTGGAGAAACATTTTCCACTGGCAAATAGGGTCAGCAACCAGATGACTCAAATTTAAAGGGTGGAGATGAGGTTGTTTTTGCATTGTGAGCTCTGATGGTCTGGAAAGGGTGGTGGAAGCAGTTTCAATAGTCACATTCAGAAGGGAATTGGACATGTGCTTAAAAAGGCAAAATGTGCAGGGCTAGGAGAAAACGGCTGGGGATGGCACTAGTTGAACAGCTCTTTCAAAGAGCCGGCACAAAGGCAATAGCCCGAATGGTCTCCTTCTGTACTGTATGATGTTATGAATTGCCGTCAAGTTGCGTCCAATGTAGCTGGAAGCAGGTGGGAGGTTATCAGAGGTAGACAAGTATGTGGAGTGGAGATTACAACCAGATCAGCAGCGATCTTATTGAATAGTGGAGCAGGCTCGAGGGGCCGAGTGGCCTACTCCTGCTCCCAATTCGTATGTTTGTATGTTCGTAAAGTATCTTTATACCGTATCAGGTGAGGTACACAATGAGCTACACATTCTCTTTTGTTCACTGTAATTAAAGTTACAAGATCTAACTCCCTCAATGGCTCTGGGTATTAGTGGTAGGCCTTGCCAATCTCTACCCATGGTCGACAGTGGAGTGCCACTTGATCACGGGATCTCAGGGCTTGGGGACAAAAACAGACATTAGTTGAACTTTAATGTCCTCATCTGAGACGTGTCTGGTCATGGGGCGGCATTTAATTGGACGAGAGGGGGGCAGGTGCCTGCTCCTGTGCCTCTGCCCTGATTAAGGGCGTGGGGGGTTGGGGGGAGAGGCTCACGGGCCGCCTTCCTACCCTGCCACCACTTCAGGCCCTTTAGGTAGGGAATTAATGCATATTTAAGGGCCTCATCCTGCCCGTCAAGGTAGTCACACCAGCGGTGGGTGAGGCAGTCACCTCATGGGAAGGCCAAAGAGAAAACTCTGCCATGTTTGTTTGCAGGTTCCCAGTGGGTGGTGGGGATGGGAACTCCCTTGTTCAAAGGCACTCAGCGCCTGATCGACGGACCTGACGCAAGGAGGTGGGGGAGTGCCCCCTGAGAGCCTCACTCTGCCTTTGCTGACTACCCCTCCCTCTCTGTGACCACCCTGTGAAACCCTTTCACCATCACTCAGCTGTGGCCTGGGTCCCTCTGTGATCCTGGGCCTCAAATGGGTGCATTGCCAGCAGCAGCCACCACTCCCACTGGCGCTGCATAACAAGAAACAAACCGCCAGCCTCTGATTGGCCAGCAGCTCTTGGTGGGCAGGATTTCTGCCCCTGGGGTCCTTGATCCAGGGGAAGGCCCACCACTGCCCAGTTAAAGACCTGATTGGCTAATTTGGCAGGCCTTCCTGAAAGCAGACAACTTGGGGCTCTGGCTTGCTCTCTAGCTGGTGGGCGAGACTACTGTGGCCTGCGTTAAATACCACCCGTGGTTTCTAACCCTCATCATTGTCCAGCAGTCCCTGCTGAAAAACACGGATATGGGCCTTGAGTGAGCACATGGTATGGGTATGATGGTTCCTGTGGTTGAATGACCTTCTCACGCTTACATGCACATTAAAAAATGGCCGCCTGAGTGAGGGTTTGGAGTGCAGCTCTGGAGCTGTTAAAAGAAAGATCTGTCTTTCATGACTTCAGGGCAGGCAGTGACGTACTTCTGAAGTATAGTCACATGGAAAACATGACAGCCAATTTGCACACAGCAAGCTCCCAGAAACAATAATGTGATCATGACCAGATAATTTTTTTTTTTGTGTGATGTTGATTGAGAGATAAATATTGGCCAAGACACCAGGGATAACTCCCCTGCTCTTTTTTGAAATAGTGCCATGGTCTTATGAATCCACCTGAAAAGGCGAAAGGGGCCTCAGTTCAACACTTCACCAAATATGGCACCTCTGGCAGTGCAGCATGGCTTCTGTATGGCACTGGGGTGCAGATTTTTATTCTCCAGGCTTCTGGAGTGGGACTTGAACTCACAGCGCAGGACTGCCCACATGAGCCATGATTGGCAGTAGCAAGTCCCCCCTCCCTGCCTCGCAAGAGCCACCATCCTCAGCCAAAAAGGGAAAGTGAAGCAAATCAAATTCTAAGATATATCAGCCTCCGGCCCTATCACAGTATACGATATTTAACCCGTGACTCTTCCACAAGCCCCTTTCAGCCAATGGGAAGCCCAGGTTTCAGAATGGAATGATGTAGCGGGTTAAACAAATGGCCCTTCAACTGTGGGTACAAATCTAGGCCCCACCCAATGTGGTCTACTGGCTGTCAAAATCTTTGTTGCAAATGGGCGTGAATTTACTGCCTAAACTTGACATGGCCTGGCAATCTTAGGCTGGCTGGTAGGGGACCATGGGAATAAATGTCACACTGGGGCAGTGAGGTTGGTTGCGGGAGGGCAGCTGGGTGCTTTTCCTGAGTCTGGGCCTGAAGCCATCTTTGGGCAGGGGCGTGGAGGGAATGTTACTCGGTGCCTGGATCTGTTGTACCTGGCTGCTCGTCAATTGTCGGCCACTCACATCAGAGTCCACAAGAAAGAGTGGAAGATCAAACATCCTCGTTCAACAGGCAGCTGGAGAGCACTGCTTTATGCAGATATCTAACTACACCTTTTCCTCCCTGGATCAGACAGGTAGTGTAAAGCACAGCCTCCCTGCCCAGAAAAAAAAAACACATACATGTCCAATACTGTGCAACTCGGTCCAGTATAACTTGGCTATTAGTCACATTTTTAGCAGCACTTACATCTATGTGTAGTTCACAACAGATTTTTACAGCTGTGTCTTGTTCACACCTATTCCCAGCTGCTAACAGCCTTTGACAACAATTATCAGGCCTGGACCAACCCCTCCCTCGCCATTGCCCATTACAAGTAAATTTAGTGTTGTGTGAGAGGCTATGATACACCCTCTCAATGGGGGTTGGCCATTTGGCTTTGTCTCCTAACAGGCCTACTGATTTCCATCTGTACAAGGCTAAGCACACAGCCAACAATAGGCTGCAAACCTCTCAAGCACGGACTTACACCAGACACTTATCCAAAGTCTCTCAGTCAATGAGGGCCCCCCTTCCGTGCACTAACTAAGAAAGCAGAAAGATCCGAATCCAATAAGTCACTCTGGCTCCAGCTCGACAACCGATGGCTGCTGGCCTATTTCCTCCTCCCCATTCGGAATTGTGAACCAGGCAGCCGGCTCCTCAATTACAAGGGCTGGCACAAAGCAATCTAATGACGGGTCAGACTTAATGAGAATCGCGGCCGCTTATGATGTGGTGGGGCTGAAGCCGGCATCCTGCCGAGAGCTGGCATGTAGTACCTTCATCCCTTTTGGAAAACGAAGCATGAAAAATCAACAGAACACAGCCCGGTGTCTCCGAACAGAATGGGCCGCGTGAATGGATATTTACTCTCATGAAAGGGAGAGCATTAGCACAAATGGAAGTGAACATAAGGGGTCCTCGAGAGAAGAAAGGAGCTCTGGTAAATTTATAGACTCCCCTGAAAGAAACTGATTACAGATCATTATCCAATTGAGGCAGATTGATGGTCTGGGGGTCAAAGTAATATTGCACAGTGCACCGGGGACAATGTCTAATTGTCACTGTTAGATACTGAAAGGGAACTCGGCTGTTAGACATGAAGGAGAGGTTTAACTGTCAAAACAGTGAGATTTTCAGATACCAGGGCTGATGGTAGTTCATACACAATAAAGGCTCAGTTTGGCCCAATGTTGGAAAATTGAAGCTCAAGCGATTGACACCAAAGCTAAAAATGTCACCAACCCCGCCAAAAAATAAATAAAATGATCCCTTGATGGAAACAGAATGCATTTAAAACAAAAGGCACATGTTGGTTGTCAGTGAGATGCTGCATTTTTGTCTTACATGAATGAATATTCATTCACACTCCTGGCCAGAAACAGGTGAACTTAAACAATGCTGTAAACATGACCCTCACCTTATGAATTTGCTCATGTCTCAGTTTGGTTGCATATGACAGCAGAATATTCTGGGGGAAAGCAGAACTGTAAAAATCAGTCGCCTGTTGACAGTAGTTCTGCCGCACCCCACCCCTGCCACACAGAAATGTTGGTTGCTGACTGACCAATATCAATAAAATCCACCATCCACTTGGCTGAAGTGAGCATGTGTTAAGCCTAGTTATAGAGAGCACCAGTTGTTAAGGTATCGTTTACCTGGGCCAAGGTTTATCCTTTAACCAACATCACTGAGAAATAGATCATCTGACTATTATCACATTGCTGTTTATGGGAGCTTGCTGTGCTCAAATTGGGTGCCGCATTTCCTACATTACAACAGTGACTTCAGAAGCACTTCATTGGCTGTAGAGTGCCGGGGTTATGAACGGCGCCCTAGAAAAGCATCATTTTTTCCTATATAAGCCCGAGACTTTGGCTGGGATTTTCCGGCCCTGTTGTGGTGGGACCTGCCCCGGGAGATTCGGCGCCCCAGCCAAAAGTCCATCGACTTTCGGCGGGACTGGACGATCCTGGCGGTGGGTGGGGGCAGCTGCAGAGGTGGAAAATCCCACCCTTTATTTTCAAGGAAAGAAAAGCAGGAGGAAAACCAAATAAGAACAAAAGGTTCCTGCAGACTATAAAGTAACCCCAATATTTAAGAAGAGAGGGAGAGAGAAAACGGAGAACTATAGGCCTGATAGTTTGGACGTCAGTGGTAGGGAAAATGGTAGAACCTATTATAAAGGACGTGATAACTGGACACTTAGAAAATAATGATCTGATTGGACAGAGTCAACATAGATTTACGAAAGGGAAATCATGTTTGACAAGCCTGTCGGAGATTTTGAGGGTGTTACTTGTAGCATAGATAAAGGAGAACCAATGGATGTGGTGTATTTGGATTTTTGGAAGGGTTTTGAAAGGTCCCACACAGGAGGTTAGTGAATGAGATTAGAGTACATGAGATCGGGGATAGTATACTGGTATGGATTGAGAATTAGTTAACGGACAGAAAACAGTAGGAGTAAACGGGTCATTCTCAGGATTGCAGACTGTTACTAGTGGGGCACTGCAAGGATCAGTGCTGCTGGGGCCACAGCTGTTCACAGTCTGTACAAATCCTTTGAATGTGGGGACCAAATGTAATGCTTTCAAATTTGCTGATGACACAAAGCTGGGTAGGAATGTAAGCTGTGAGGAGGGTGCAAGGAGGTTTCAAGGAGATTTGGACAGGCTAAGTGAGTGGACAAAAACATGGCAGGTGGAATATAATGTGAATAAGTGTGAAGTTATCCACTTTGGTAGAGAAACAGAAAGGCGGAGTAAATGGTGAGAGGTCGGGAAGTGCTATGTCTTCCATCATAAGGTCAGAAGTGGGGATGTTTGCTGATGATTGCACAGTGTTCAGCACCATTCGCGACTCCTCAGATACTGAAGCAGTCCATGTCCAAATGCAGCAAGACCTGGGCAATATCCAGGCTTAGGCTGACAAGTGGCAAGTAACATTCACGCCACACAAGTGCCAGACAATGACCATCTCCAACAAGAGAAAATCTAACCATCGCCCCTTGACATTCAATGGCATTACCATCACTGAATCCCCCACTATCAACATCCTAGGGGTTACCACTGACCAAAAACTGAACTGGACTAGCCATATAAATACTGTGGCTACAAGAGCAGGTCAGAGGCTAGGAATCCTGTGGTGAGTAACTCACCTCCTTACTCCCCAAAGCCTGTCCACCATCTACAAGGCACAAATCAGGAGTGTGATGGGAAGCTCCCCACTTGCCTGGATGAGAGCAGCTCCTACAATATTGAAGAAGCTTGACACCGTCCAGCACAAAGCAGTCTGCGTGATTGGCACCCCATCCACAAACATTTACTCCCACTAACATTGACGCACAGTGGCAGCAGTGTGTACCATCTAGAAGACGCACTGCAGGAACTCACCAAGCCTCCTTAGACAGCACCTTCCAAATCCATGACCACGTCCATCTAGAAGGACAAGGGCAGCAGACAGATGGGAACACCACCAACTAGAAGTTTCCCTCCAAGCCACTCACCATCCTGACTTGGAAATATATTGCCGTTCCTTTACTGTCACTGAGTCAAAATCCTGAAACCCCTTTCCTAACAGCACTGTGAGTGTACCCACATCACATGGGCTGCAGTGGTTCAAGAAGGCAGCTCACCACCACCTTCTCAAGAGCAATTAGGGATGGGCAATTAATGCTGGCCTAGCCAGCGACACCCACAACCCCATGGATGAATAAAAAAAGATCCAAAGGGACCTGGGTGTCTTTGTTCATGAGTCACTAAAAGCTAGCATGCAAGTGCAGCAAGCAGTTAGGAAGTGTCATGAAACTAACATATTTTTTCATTATATTATTGTGATTTATTGTAAAGTAGGTTTATGGGTGTGAATGTAGATGGTTCTGTCTGTGTGATTTAATTGAATTAGATTCAGATAGGTTGCAAGCTTGAAATGATCAAAAGTAGTTAGGGGTAAAAGGCATTTGAAATGCTAATGAGTAAACATGGATGAATACTTAGCATGTTGGGTGTGAAGGAAATTTGCATTTTTGATACGTGAAGGTATTGTTTAGGTTTCAAAGGAATGATAGAATGTTTACAACTAACAAGATAAGCAATGCCAAGCAGTATGTTTATTTTTCCCAAAGGTACTGACCATATTGGCAACATGAAAGAGTTTTCTATTATGGGAAAAGTAAAATTCAAAAGATATATAGAACAATCGAATTTACAGAGTAAAGAGAGGAAAACATAAAGAGAATGGAGGTTGTGTTGTGGGGTCATGTAAGATCTAAGAGGACCATGTAAAACAGCCTTGGGGAAACCTCCAGCCACTTTAGCAGAAGTCTGCTGTGTCCAGTAACCAAGGGTGGAGGAAAATCTTTGGAATTCCACTGTCGAGTGGGTGCTGTGGTAAACTTGCTGTCTTGTTATTTAAATTTAAAATCTATTTTGGCCTGTTGCCTTAAGGAGGGTGTGTAGTTGGAAGCCAGGTTAATTAGGGATTGTGGGATTTGTTATAGCATTAAGTAACTGAAATCTTATGTATGTGCTTGAAATCTTTTCTTTTGTTAACAAATGTTTTAATTTAGTTCTTAAAATCTCTAAAGGTGTCAGTGGATTCATTACTTCTGAATTCAATGCACAAATCTTCCTGTAGTAAATACAGATTGCAAAACCATTGTGATAGCGTGGCCAAGATTCCATTGTGGATTTGGTCCACCTGGCACACATCACCTGCCACATCATAACAGAAGGCGAATGCTATGTCAGCCTTCATCGCAAGGGAATTTGAGCACAGGAAGACAAATGTCTTGCTGCAATTGTGTAGATCCTTGGTGAGACCATATCTGGAGTATTGTGTACAGTTTTGGTCTCCTTATCTTGCCATAGACTTGCCATAGAAGGAGTGCAACAGAGGTTCACCAGACTACCCTGAGATGGCGGGATTGGCTTTTGAGAGATATTGAGGAAGCTGAGCTTGTATTCCCTCGAGCTTTGAAGAATAAGAAGCAAAACTATTGACACTTACAAAATTCTTACAGGGCGTGACAGGGTAGATGTGGATAGGATGTTTTCCCTGGCTGGTGAGTCTAGAACTGAGGACACAGTTTCAGAATAAGGGACAGGCCATTTAAGACTGAGATGAGGAGGAACTTCTTCACTCAAAGGGTAGTGAATCTTTGGAATTCTCTACCGCAAAGGGCTGTGGAAGCTCATTGATTGAGCATGTTCAAGATAGAAATGGATAGGCTCCTGGATACTAATGACATCAATGGATATCAGGATATTGGGGAAAAATGGCATAGATGTAGATGATCAGCCATGAACTGTTTGAATGGCAAAGCAGGCTTGATGGGCTGAAAGGCCTACTCCTGCCCCTGTGTTCCTAGGTACATGGGCACAAGGATACCCTCAAACTGTTAGTGGCTTGGAGCATTTTTCCAGTGAATGAACCTGTAAATTAATGGGTTTTACTTTGGTAGAACTGAGATGTCGCCATTACGAATCATTCTGGGCAATTATACAGAGCAGGAGAGAAAGACCTAACATTTTATCTCCCTCCTTTGTCGTGACTGAGAAATATGCAGTGATCATCGCAGAGAGCAGAATCATTGTACTATATGACTCTGGTGGGGACTTTGTGACGTTCAATGGGTTAATGCATTACAGAAGCCGGCTGGAAGAAAATCTTATTACGCTGTGTCACATACATTTAAGTTCACCTCTCTCAAATCCACCACTTAAAGTCACTTCAGGTAAACACAGCTGAGGCCACTATTATGCTGTCACTGTTAAGGCACAGGGCCTTGAGTAGGCCACTCAGCCCCTCGAGCCTGTTCCATTACTCAATTAGTTCATTGTTGATTTGTACTTAAACTCCATTTATGCAGCCTTTGGACCATATATTTTTTTTAATTTCTTTTGGACTGCTGTAAAGAACATATTTTTTTACTTTCTGTTGGACTGTGGTAAAATTAAAATGGCTGCTGTTGAAAGGCATGTCCACTGGAACAGGATGAGAGATATATACAATGTTGCAGTCCTGGAACAGAGTGTGCCATGAAAGACAGGATGGTGCCAGAAAGGAGTCCTGGATCAAGGGAGCTGCCTGACAACAGCATTTTAATTGGCTCCTGACCAGCTGACCAGGTTTTGTGTGAGTGCAGCAGAATAACTCCTAGCCTGAAAGGAACAAGACCTAAGGCCTCTTTCTCCTGTGTGTAGAAGATTCCAGTAATTCCATGATAATAGCTAGCTGTTTTATTTCCTCCTCAAATCTCTATAACCTGGTCTCTCTTTGAAAACCCCTGTCAAGAGGCAAAGGGGAAAACCACGGTTACAGACATTGAAAGGCAAGTGCTCAACCAGTGTACTAAAGACTGAAAGTGTTGGAAGATCACCTTGTGTCATCAACAAGAACTGAAAGGAATTAAAATCAACCCATCGAATCCTGTACTCCAGAGTTGGTGCTTTGGGCTGTTTTATCCCATCCTTAAAATCCATGGTTTGTGTGTCTTATGTGTCTTATGTGTATTGGGATTTAAGAAGGGTGTAGAGTTTAAGTTTTAGTGTTAGAAGTTAGTAGGTCATATTTCTTTCTTTTGCCATTGGTTAATGACAGTTTGTTCAATAAACTGTTATTTACTTATGAAGTTTACAAACCTGGTGCTCATAGTCTGTTAATCTAAATTAAACAGTTAGGTAGAACTGGGGCAATCTGGTGGTTTGGTCAAACTTTTCACATTTGTCACAGCTCAGGGAACAGTGGGGCTGATATTACAGCGCACTATCCCCAGTGAGTCGTGACACACATCAATTCACTTTCCCGATGGCTCATTGAGTTTAAACACTGAGAATTTGAACCACGTGATTCCAGTTTGATCCCGATTCTGCACGGAGTTGATCACCCAGGGCTGTGGAGAGATGCCTTCAGTGGTCCGCTGGACAAAAGGATCCTCTTTGTGATCGCTATCCAGAAACTCCTGCTGAAAGTGGGGTGTAAAATCCTTCAGGTTCAATGTTGGGCCCCCAATTGGCTGCCTCATGGACAGCACACAGTTGGGGTCTGGCCCAAAAAATAGACCTTGAGCCTCATTAATATTATTTGAGCAAGGAGGTGAATGTTGGTCTCGAGGGAGAACTTGGGAGAAGGGTGAGGTGGCAACGATGGGTGGGAGGTAATCAGGACCACTCGGGAGAAGTTGGGAGAGTGCGCTTTCTCCTGTTTGTTTCACATGAATGACGTTTGAAATTAAGAAAAATACGAAAATTACTGGCAACCGAAGAATCCTAAGGAGTGCAGACCTGGCCTCCGGTCTGCTTATTGCTATTCAATTTCTCAGGGCAAGCTTAAAGAAGGCAGTGGCACATCAGTGAAGTGTGTGAGTGGGCTAACGCCTGAGCTTCAAAGGATGCCTGGAAAAATGTTCCCAACCAAGATCTGGCCAGACATCATTCAAGTATGCAATGGGCTTAGGACATTGGCCTCCAGAATTGGCCCCTTTTATCTTGGGTACAAAACAGTTACAACTAGACTTAATACTTACCCCATGTGTGTGTAGATATTGGATGAGCACAAAACTGGGCTCAACTTTAACTTCTCTTGCACGTTAATGGCTTGTGAAGGCTGAGCTATGAATAAGATCATCTGAAGGAGGTAGAGACCAGCAAACATTGAAGCGTAACTCAGGCAGAGCAGCACTATAATGAGAGGAATGAGTCAGAAGGAAGAAAGTGGGGGAAGGGAAAGGAAAGTAAATGAGCAGGAAAATAAACCACTTCTCAGTCAGTTGTACCTTGTGATGACCAAAACTGACTATCAGTTATAAATTTCATGTTCCTTTGCGCTTTCAATGAGACTTTGTTGTCACCTCCAATATTCCCACATCGTATTTCAAATAGGTCACAAAGTGAATTTAAAACCAGGTTCTCTATTTCTAAAATTGTACTTTTTGTAAGGGTATCAGTCTCCCAAGGCAACAATTTATGGACTAGGGGAGGTAAGCTTTCATTACAAGACCCCTGCTGCAGCAGCTCAATGGCTAGACAGCACCAGCCAATTCTTGCACTCATCTCTCCCCCTCAAGGTCGATTGGAAACTCTGAATCAAGGAGGATCAGACATCCACATTGCCCCAGGCTCTGTCTGCTCTCTGAGGTGGTAAGGTGTCCGATATTCATCCCTCTACCAACATTATGATGACATTGCTGTTTGTGGGAGCTTGCTGTATGCAAATTGACTGCCGCATTTCCTACATTATAACAGTTTTCACTAGCTGTTAAGAACTTTGGGATGTTCTGAGGTTGTGAAAGGCACTATATAAATGCAAATCATTTCTTTCTTTTGCACTTATTTCTATTAGCCATTTCTTTCTTTCTTGTCCACTCACATGAAGAGTAGACTTGAAACAACAAATAAGAAAAAGGCAACATTCTCTGAATTCTAGTCAATAGTAACAGGCCCAGTGATTACATGCCCTGTTAACAAGTTGGGCAGGGAGCAGGGGAACCTTAGCAGGATTTCACAATGTGGGAAGAACTATATGAGGCATACACACTTAAACTTCATAGACTGAATTTATTTATTGGTTGTTCTGAAAAAGATGTATTATATTGTAAATAATAAAGATGAAAGATGGATTCAGTATAATCTTCCTTGCGGATATAAGGAGATGGGCAGGCAGTTATATAGCAGAGCAGATTATTATTACAATGAATTCAACTTGCGGATTTGGATTCAGAAGGGTGAAAATGCAGATTTCTAAATCCTAAATCAGATGTTTAATTCTTAGAAGGCCAGTAGTTGAACAGGAATGAATTCTTAAATTACCAGGGATTTGAATGGATTCCACCAAAAAATAGCCACGGAGTAGGATAGCTATTCCATTTTTGATTAGTACCACTAAAGACACAATTTCCAATATCCCCCCTCAAACACCAAGATCTTGCATTTGTATAGCATTAACATCCCAATATGCATCTGAGGAGTAAGTTTGACAATCAATGAGGCAAACATACCCCAAAGGAACTCATTCCCTGGTATTCCATGTAAAAAGAAGCTGATGTCCATATACCCCATCCTCCCAGTAGGATGGTGGCGAAACAATTGTTGGCTTGGACATATGTCATGACTCAATTGCTAAGAATTTATGCACAGAAGCAGCCCAAAAAGAAAACACGTGATGAAAATGGACGCCAACCAGCTCATCACCCCGGGAAAATTTCTAAATCAGGCGCATAATTATTCATACTCACCTCTAACACACAATCTGAAGGTGTTCAGCATTGGACAGTTTGAGTGACCTGCTCAAATTCCCACTTTAGATTTGCCGCTCACTTGGGTTAATTGGTGCCTAATTGGATGTGAATGATAAGTTTTGGGGATGCTAAGTGAAAAGAATTTCTTAGTGCTTGATTGCTGTTCAAATGAACTAATTTTGTCAATGAGAAAGCAGGCTGGAGTGACCCTATCTGGGGGGATTAAAGCATTTATATTCATCAGTGATGTGTGAATGATTGTGCTTTCACACATTTCCACGTAAAATCCTGAGCTTCATATATTGACCATGCAGACGTTGCACTGAGCAATCAGTTTATTTGGGGACAAGTAAGGCTGTTGTTTATGCTCGACACCAGCCTCCTCTCACTCTCTTTCTTCTAATCCTATTTTCCTATCCTTCTAACCGTTCTCCATTATTTGTTTTTCTAGCTTCCTCCTAAAAATGCATCCATGCCATTTGTCTCAACTCTTCCATGTGATAGTAAGTTCCACATTCTAACCATTCTCTGGGTAAAGAAGTTCCTCCTGAATTCAGTGAATGTAGTTGGGTTACTCCAAAGTCAAATGGTGAAGTAGGAAACCAGACACAAATCTTTTTACTTAATATTAGATTTATTTACAGAATGCAGCATTACATTTGTCTGTCTCCTCCCATCCAGCACCAGGTTCCCAGCAGTCTTTCTTTATATATGCTCAAGGTACTTAATCAGTGCTCTTCACCTGTGCATCCTTAATCTTGATAATATAATTAACATACCATTAACAGATATCACTCACTGTAAGAATAAATCATCACACAACTCATGTACACCCTTCACTGGCTCAGATATACACAACTTTGTGAGGCAAGTAGCAGCTTTGTTACATGGTGAAGCACACACCCCAAATGAGCAGGAGCAGATGTTGGAGACAGGGACAGCAGTGGCGAGTCCCTGTCTGCAATTGCAGAACTCTCCCAGTTCTGCTCCGCTGGACACGGATGCTGAGTGTTGGGGAGGTCATCAAATGAAGAGGAGTGTTCTTAAGCATCAGGAGAAAGTATGTGTGGTTCTGTTAGCACTTTCAGAGACACAACATGAAATTGGAGAGAGATTGGAGGAGTCCATCTCTAGCAGGAGTGTCATGCATTGATGTCTATGCCCATGGACAGAGTGGCCACCTGTTTGGAGTATCAAATGTGGCAGCAGGAAACTGAGCGCATTCTGGCTCTAGCAAGATGCTGCCATCAGTCCAAAACGATGCTCTGCCTACCATACAATTGAGCAACGTCATGTATGAATTTCAGTGTCGGTATAATGCCAGGTATGTAGGCCGTACGTCTCAGCTATTGGCTGATCAAATCAAGCAGCATGTTCCTTCAGTTGTTTATTATAGGCAGAGTACAGACTGTACTCATCCAGTCCACATTCACAAAACCCAAAATTAAATATCTGCTGTTTGATGTGATTCTGCGATTGAGCAGCACTTGTTGAACAATCCTGAATGTGCTAATCACTACACTAACAACCAACTTAAGGTAATCAGTCGAGTTCATAATGTGGCCCATTTACCCTTGCTAGAACTGACATACATTCATTCACAAGGACCCGTTCTCTGCAAACAAAAGGAAAACATTTAAGCCTTGCGCCTTTATTGAATTACCCAGGAGTTTGGGGAGCTTGTAGTTCCCTGCTACTTTCTCTGTGGCAATGCCTCAGCCAATCAGATTCAACTTGTCAACAAATCAGCGTCCTGTTCTCCTGTAGTATAAATTGTTGTGAGTGTTTGAAATTTGGCATTCTTGCATTTGTCCTGATGAGTGCAAGATGAAAAGCTTTGGCAACATGTCTCTCTTTTCAGCAATATTCAAGTTCTGTACTATCAAGCGACTGCCTCTTTAATTTATGAAACATAAATGAAAGTCTTCTGCACTCTGCATGTTTTATTAAATTCCATAGTTCACATGTTGTCAGGTTGAGTTATTTGAATTCTCCTGAAGAATAGGCATGTGGACGAGGTATTATAGGTTTACTAACTCCTGAGGAACTGTACCAGAGCTGGTATCTGGAGGAAAGAAAGGGATTGAAGGATTATAGAATCATAGAATTTTACAGCACAGAAGGAGGCCATTCAGCCCATTGTGCCTGTACCGGATCTTTGAGAGAGTTATCCAGTTAGTCTGATTCCCCTGCTGTTTCCCCACATACCCTGCAAACTTCTTTCCTTTCAAGTAATTATCCAATTTCCTTTTGATAGTTACTATTGAATCTGCTTCCATAGAGAAATAGGAGGCAGCAAAGTGCAAATGGAAAGTTTTCTATTTACCACGCTAGCTTGTATTGCATTTTACCGGATGTTTAAACATCGAACACAGGTTACATCAGGAGTAATGGTTCGGAGGGCTTACTGAACCCAACAGTGTAAATTAGCTGAATTAACATCTGCAAATGCTGTCATTAACCCAGGGGCCAACAGTAAGTATGTAATTTCCATTGTGCTTATTAATTCAACTCACCCAGCAAGGTTAGGCTTAAAACTGCACTAAACCAGCATGCACTGCTTGAAAAGAAATGTTAAAACAAATCAGCAGAAATTATAAGTGAAAGAAAGTTAAAGGAAAATGGAATTGATGTTAAATGTTCCTTTTTAAGGCAGCATTTGGCACCTTCAAGCGAAGCCGTACAGCTATCTCCCTGGAGAGTTCTACACACCTTTGGATGATAACATGAATCCACTAGGATTGGGCCAGGTGGATACTGGAAACAGCAAAATCAAAAGGCCAAGTGGATGATTGAAAGCAATCAGAATTGGTAAACTGGAATGGGACAATGTTTCACCACTGGGAAAGCTTGAGATCACACCAGTAGCTACACTTTAAAAGATACGTCATTGGCAGTTAACTAGCGTGGGACACCCTGAGGTAATGAAAGGCGCTATAGAAATGTATGTTTATTCACTCCAAAAGCCTCCCTAACAGTTCAAAGTTTCAACGATCGAGTAAGACAAAAGGGGAGCTGGAAAAGAAAATGAATCACAAGCTCAAGGAAGTTTTTATGTGTTGAGGGGAGATTGGAAGGAATATTGAGACCAGGTCAAGGATCAACGGTAATGGCCCATGTAAGGGTAAATACCACAGAAAGAAATAGTGGCTTTAAAAGCCTCACGTTTGAGGGTTGTTCAAGATAGAAAACACAAAGTGATGTTTTCTTTTATTCATTCTCAGGTATAGAGCCATAGAGTCATAGGCCAAAATCTTGTGGGAACAAAGGGAGTCTCACCCATTGGCTGGAAAGCTGGTGAGAGCTCGTTTTGCCTGTTTTCGGGAAGCCCTGCTGCATCATGTGCCATTCAGACACTTGACAGGCCAGTGGCAGGCCTTCTTCTGAGATCCGGGAGCCTGGGGCAAAAGTCCTGCCCGCTTAAGGCTGCTGGCCTATCAGAGACCAGCAGCTCTATTGAACAACAGCGCCACTGGAAATGCAGTGGCTGCTGCCGGTATGACCCCTGCCTGAGGCCTTGGATCATCGTGGGATCCCAGACTAGTGGTGAGAGATGGCAGATGGAGGGTCACGGGATGGGGATCATGCAGTGGGGTTCACAGAGGGACCACCCTTCCCATCATTAGATTGGCAGCAAGAGATGGGGCTGGCTCTCAGTGGGCCCCCTACCTGATGTTGGATCTCTCAATAAGGCACATTTTAAAAATTTGTTCATGGGATGTGGATATTGCTGGCTAGGCCAGCATTTATTGCCCATCCCTAATTGCCATCATTCAGAGGCCATTTTTAAGAGTCAGCCACATTGCTGTGGATCTGGAGTCACATGTAGGCCAGACCAGGTAAGGACAGCAGATTTCCTTCCCTAAAGCACATTAATGAACCAGATGGATCTTTACAACAATCAGCAATGGTTTCATGGTCATCAATAGACTTTTTTAAATTCAGATTTTTATTGAATTCAAATTTCACCATCTGCCGTGCTGGCATTCGAACCCAGGTCCCCAGAGCATTACCCTGGGTGGATCTCTGGAATACTAGTCCAGTGACAATGTCACTGTGCCACCGCCTTTGAACAAGGGACTCCCCTTGGGAGGCCTCAAACAGGCCCACACAGGTTTGCTTGCCGTGGTCCCTGCATGGCGAATGCCCCCCCACCCCCACCCCCACCCCCCGCCCATGTGTTAATACCAGCAGCGGGCTGATGGGGCCCTTAAATGGGAATTAATTACCCACTTAAGGGCCTCAATTGGCAGCAGAGTGCGAAGGTCGTCCATGGGCAGTTAAGTCAATGACATATTCAGAGTGGAGGTGGGTCCTCACCCACCACCTCTTGCCTGATTAAATGCCACCCACCGCCAAACTCACCACAGTGGAGGGCACAAGATTCCGCCCTCCACTTTTTTCAGTTTTTTTAATTCATTCATGAAATGTGGGCATCACTGGCAGCATTTATTGCCCATCCCTAATTGCTCTTTAAAAGGCGGTGCAGGTACACCCAAGGCGCTGTTAGGGATTCTGACCCAGCAACAATGAAGCATAATATAGTATCAAGTCTGGATGGTGAGTGGTGTTCCCAGGTATCTGCTGCCCTTGCCCTTCTAGATGGTAGTGATCGTGGGTTTGGAAAGTGCTGCCTAAGGATCTTTGGTGAGTTGCTGCAGTGCACCTTGTAGGTGGTACACACTGCTGCCACTCTGCGTCGGTAGTGGAGGGAGTGAATGTTTGTGGATGGGGTGCCAATCAAGTGGGCTGCTTTGTCCTGGATGGTGTCAAGCTTCTTGAATGTTGTTGGAGCTGCATTCATTCAGGCAAGTGGAGAGTATTCCATCACGGTCCTGAATTGTGCCCTGTGAATGATGGACAGGCTTTGGGGAGCAAGGAGGTGAGTCAGGAGGTGACCTGATCTTGTAGCCACGGTATTTCTATAGCTAGTCCAGTTCAGTTTCTAGTCAATGGTAACCCCCAGGATGTTGATAGTGGGGGATTCAGTGATGGTAATGCCATTGAATGTCAAGGGGCGATGGTTAGATTCTCTCTTGTTGGAGATGGTCATTGCCTGGCACTTGTGTGGCTCGAATGTTCCTTGTCACTTGTCAGCCCAAGCCTGGATATTGTCCAGGTCTTGCTGCATTTGGACATGGACTGCTTCAGTATTTGAGGAGTCGCAAATGGTGCTGAACATTGTGCAATCATCAGTGAACATCCCCAATTCTGACCTTATGGTGGATGGAAGGTCATTGATGAAGCAGCTGAAGATGGTTGGGCCTAGGACGCTACCCTAAGGAACTCCTGCAATGATGTCCTGGAACTGAGATGATTGACCTCCAATGACCACTACCATCTCCCTTTGTGCTAGGTATGACTCCAGCCAGTGGACAGTTTTGCCCTGATTCACATTGGCTCCAGTTTTGCTGGGGCTCCTCCATGTCATACTCAGGCAAATGCTGCCTTGATGTCAAGGGCAGTCACTCTCTTTTCAGCTCTTTTATCCATGTTTGAACCAAGGCTGTAATGAGGCCAGGAGCCGAGTGACCCTGGCAGAACCCAAACTAAGTGTCAGTGAGCAGGTTATTACTAAGCAAGTGCTGTTTTGATAGCACTGTTGATGGCCCCTCCATTACTTTACTGATGATTGAGAGTAGACTGATGGGGCGGTAATTGACTGGGTTGGATTTGTCCTTTTTTGTGTGTACAAGACATACCTGGGTATTTCTCCACATTGTTGGGTAGATGCCAGTGTTGTAGATGTACTGAAACAGCTTGGCTAGTGACACAGCACGTTCTGGAGCACAAGTCTTCAGTACTATTGCTGGCATATTGTCAGGGCCCATAGTCTTTGCAGTATTCAGTGCCTTCAGCCATTTCTTGATATCATGTGGAGTGAATTGAATTGGCTGAAGACTGGCATCTTTGATGCTGGGGACCTCCGGAGGAGGCTGAGATGGATCAACCACTCGGCACTTCTGGCTGAAGACTGTAGCAAATGCTTCAGCCTTATCTTTTGCACTGCTGTGCTGGGCTCCTCCATCATTGAGGATGGGGATATTTGTGGAGCCTCCTCCTCCAGTGAGTTGTTTAATTGCCCGCGACCATTCACGATTGGATGTGTCACTCCTACCAATACGGTCATAAACAGTTGCATCTGCAGCAGGCAGGTTGGTGAGAATGTGGTCAAGTATATATATTTATATTATATGTATTTATATTATATTATATATATTTGCCGTTCTCTCCCTTGTAACATTTCTATTGTGCGCTGCTCTCTACTGAACAAACAAAGAAAAGACTTGCATCAATGCAGCACCTTTCATCCCGTCAAGCATCTGTTTCCAGCTGACAAAGTACTTTTGAAGTGTGGTTCCTATTGTAATATCGGAATCGTAGCAGCTAATTTGCACACAATGGGCGGAGTTTTACAGACCCATCATGGCGGGGACAGGGCCGTAAAATGCGGCGAGCTTTTCAAAAGCCCATTGGCTTCAGCGGGACTGTAAAATCCTGCCGGCGCAAAATTCCACCCAATAAGTTCCCACAAACAACAATGTGATAATGCCCAGGGATAAATATTGGCTAGAAGGTTGCTGCACTTTTACGCCCATCTGAGATGACAAATGGGAAGTTGGTCTGAACACCAGCACCTCCAACAGTGCGGCACTCCCTCGGTTACTGCACCGAAGTGTCAGCCTATTCACACTCAATTCCCTGAAATGGCACTTTCTTCTGAGTCTGAAACAAGAGTACTGCCGTCACTAAGCCACACTTGTACTGTGCAATGATCAATGGCAATTGTGAAGGATTGGCTCCAATTGTTTATATTCTCATGTATCTGCAATGCTGTCAGTTCTCTGAAAGTTGGATTACTTACACTTAAAGACTGCAGCAGTTTAGTCAAAGAAAGGGTTTGGGAACACATCTGCTGGTGGCTGCACACCTTCAATGGAAAAGAGCCCTGTGTTAGGCTACAATGCAAACAGTACAACTTAAAGTGCAGAGGTGCATGAAATTGCATTTTTTAACTAACTAGGTAAGTATTTTAAATTCCCCAAATCCTCTAAGAAACCCACTTTCAAGTAGATTAATTTTAATCCCGTTCTTTATGTCGCTTTCTATAATTACCCCTAGCCCAAGGACAATTCGATTTTTAAATATTCCTTTCGAGAGGATGATCAATGAATGTCGACTGAAAACAATTGTCTCCATGTAGATTAGGGTGGTTTTGCTAATTTCCATTCTGTGCTGACCTATTTCCGGTTTAAAATCGCCCTCCTTTTCTTCCATTTCCAGCCACTCAAATTTCAGTTGAGCTCTGTTGACGTTTTTGGATTCTCCGCATACTCCCCGACAGAGCAGGTAAATGTTGCAGTGAGAAATTACACTGGAGTAGAGTTACCTGCTTCAAAGCCCACAGGAATTGACAATTTATATCGATAAGACCAACACCAAACCCTCTGTAGCTCACTTCAACGGAGACTGTCAACATGTGCGTCCAAAAGATATTACAGAAAAAAAACAGATAAAGCAGATTTTTTAAAAATCTCTGAAACTACAAGTGGAGCAAATGAAATTTAAGAATACTTCAGTCCATCAATGAATTAATCATTCTTTGTCACAGAATGCACACATGACATAGACATACAGACTCGAAAAGTTAACTCTGTTTTTTTCTCTCCACAGATGCTGTTAGACCTGCTGAGTATTTTCAGCATTTCCTGTTTTTGTGTGACATAGACATACCCTTGGTTAGTTCTTCGGCTATATGCCCCAACAAAGGAGAGTCAATCTGTGTTATATGTTGTGGTATAATCTGTAAATAGCGAGGAACTAATTAGCTAGGAACTAATTGTTGTGTATAAGTGTTCCAGGGAGCCACAATTCACACTAGAGACTGATGTGAAGTGTACAGGATCAGTTCAATCTGGTCCTTCTATTGTACCAGACAGTGTGACAAAATTAAACGTAAAAGGCAGAATTTTCTTCCCATCGGGGGGGATGTTGATGGGCGGGCGTGTGCGGGCGCGCTTCTGCTCGGTGCCCCCGATTGGGGGCACGGCGCCATTTTACGTGGGCGGGCCAGTTAAGGCCTGCCCAGCGTGACGTCCTCAGGGAAGCGTTATGCGCTCCCTGTGCGGGCGGAGGGTAATGCCTAAAATCGAGAGTGCGCTCTTTCGCGCATGCGCACGAAAGACTCATCTCCCTGAGGCTAAGTGCTGCCTTAGGGAGATCGCCTCTACTTTCAAAAATATTAAAAATAGAGAAAAATAAATTCCCTTACATGTCCCCTCATGTGGCAATGTCACATGAGTTGGGACATGTTCATAATTTCCAAAAAAACTTAATTAAAACTTTTAAAACCCTACATGAAACCTCATCCCGCCTGTGGATGAGGTTTCATGTTTTTTCTACTTCCCTCCGGGGCTCCTGGCCGACCCGCCAACCTTAAGGTTGGACGGGCAGGTCCACTAATTACTTTAATTGATCTGTCAATGGCCTCAATTGGCCATTGGCTCATAGCCTCAATTGGCCATTGACAGGTCGGCGGGTGCGCAGCTGATTTTGCCGCACCCCCGCCTTCCTGAAAATTCAAATGGGGCGCGGTCACAGCGGGAGTTCCACCCAACGTCACCGCGCATCAGCGAGCGGGCACCACCCCTGCTTTCCGATGGTAAAATCCTGCCCAAAGAGTTCTGAGCCTTCCAAGCTTAATGTGTTATTATCAACAACATCTATGAACCGAAAGACAACAAGGACACCTAACAATGCATAATGGTGCTCTGCAAATGATCTAATCTAGTAAGAACTTTAGCACACAAGGGTTGTGATCTGAAAGGTCCTCTTGCCATTTTTCACATTCCACAAACAGCCTGATTTATGGATTCAGGAGACTCGCAGACTTTAAGCGTTGCAGGTGATGGCTTCACCTTACATAAATGTGGAAACACATTCGTTGCAAATGATGGCTCTGGAGCATTACTTAGACTGTTCTTTCATGCCATGTACAAAAAAATAGAAACAAAACACAGTGCAATGCAATGTACCTACGTAGTTGTAAAAACAAAGAAAATCTGCTGACAGGGAAGATTGCCTACCTACTCTCCTGCAGCAAGCAATTCCTTGCAGTTTTGTTCAGCAGTATGTAACTACTTTAATTAAAGGGTACAAGTTGATTTTAAAAGATAAGAAAAATGCATCAAGAAATCCATATTTTACTAGTACATGTTACTGCAGGGGTTTTTTTTAACAGAGCTACTTTTTAATTTAAAGCAATGTTTCAGGTACACTAAAATCAATGGTGAAACACAGCAAAACGCCCATTGAAGTTCGGTGGGAATTTCCAGTCCCCACAGTGGGTGACACCGGAATTTCCCAGCCAATGTCTTTTTCAGTGATTTAAATGTCAAAAGTAGATAGAAAATCAGGGAAGAATTCACCGAGAGGAGGAATCTTGCTCAAAATTAGCCCAGCCAATTTCTTGAGAGAGGAGTTGTTGGCATAATAGTTGTCTTATCAAAAGCTCTGGGTTATTGTAAGTTTTCCTGTAATTTTACAACCATCTAGGTACTTTACATTGCAAAATAGTTTCATCATGACTATCATCTTCAAATTTAACATCCGATGGGAATTTATCAGGCTTTACTTGTTAACCAGGATCCCAACATAAAACAGGCACTAATTAAATAATGAAGTAGAATGTCAAGCCAAAGAATTAAAGATCAAATTGCTACTTCAGTTCTTTCAATCATGTGACGCTTAGCAATTTGTGTATTAACAGGCCGACTGACCATGAGAAGTTTTACAAAAGGACCTCCAATGACCCAGGGTGTGGGAGAGACAAGGGGGGGGAATAACTAGTAAGGAAGGAGGCAATCCACATCAAACCAGAGCTAACGACATCTTCAAACTAAAAGACAATGAACCCCAAGCTAAAAGACAATAAACCTCAAACTAGTCAAATGACCCATGAGGTCTTGGGCGTGAATGTAAAACTGGCGCCAACAAACTGGCAGCCCAATTATTCACCGTTCACGCTTTTCTTCCTTTGAAATCCAAGGGAAGGAAAACCATGCGGGGTGTAACACTGCTTTGTGCCACTGTCCAGGACCATAGTCACCCTTCATAAACCTCAAACCCAACAGCGGGATACAACCCTCATTCCAGTTAAAAGGGGGAATACTCCAAACCAAGTGAAGAGAGAATTAACCTTAAACTTCCACTAGGTGCACAGCAGAAGCACTGCCTTGTATCGCATGATGCAAAGACTGGCTGAACAGGTTGGCTATTTTGCTCAGTCTATGATCAAACCCCTTACATCAGCTGTGGAGCAGCGTCAAATAATCTTCCAAAATTATCTGTGGAAGTTCAGCAACTATCTTTGTATTTTCCCATATTTAAAACATTTACTGCCTAGAAATTACCGTGATGATTCTATCATTTGAAAACGTAAATGTGCTCATATAACATTCCACTGCCTAAAATAAACAGGACCATCCTGTTTATTTTAAAGAGTTACTGTTAAGGTTAGTGTGGGGGATGGGAGGCAGTGGTGGCACGGTTGTGGTGGGAGACGGTGGCGTAGTGGTAATGCCACTGGACTAGTAAACCAGAGGCCCAGGCTAATGCTCTGGGGATATATATCCCACCACGGCAGCTGGTGGGATTTAAACTCAATTAATTAATTTTAAAAATCTGGAATTGAAAGCTAATCCTAATAGTGTTGACTATGAAACTATCATTGATTGTCATAAGCGCCCATCTGGTTTACAAATGCCCTTTAGGGAAAGAAATCTGCCGTCTTTACCTGGTCTGGCCCACATGTGACTCCAGATCCACAGCAATGTGGTTGACTCTTAACTGCCCTCTGCAAGTCACTCAGTTCAAGGGCAGTTAGGGATGGGCAACAAATACTGGCCTTGCCAGCGTGCACCCATCCCATGAAAGAATATAAAAGAAAAGCAGACAAAAGATTTTCTTATGAGCATATTTAGCAATCGCATCAAAACATCACTGACTCCAATTTCTAGCCTTGTTTTTGAGCCTCTTTCTGTTGAGTTGAATGCATCTGTTTAATGTCACAATCTAAAGCGAGGGGGAGTTCCAGAGGTGAAGATGCAATGATTATTTAGATCTGTATTCAGGTTCCTTGGATTGGCGTGTGATCAAATGTTGGGCCTCAAAAAGGGAACTGAAAAAAGCTGCATCTCAAATAAAATCAGCATCATTCCAAATACTCTTGCAATAATTAATGCAGACAGTGACTCAGTATTATTCGCAGAGTTACAATTACAAGATAATCTTGATGATCAGGAAGAACCACAAGTGTCAATTAAGTCACCATTTTAAATTACCAAAGTACCTGAGTATTTAGTGCTTTCAAATTTCCACCTTGCTCCAACTGGTTCCTTTGTTCAGAGCAACATTTAAATACTTTTTACCTTCTGCCAACCACATTTTTTTGAAATGCAATTTCTTATATTGTAAGCAGTTGGAGCCAAATGCTCACATTAAAAAATGAATCGTATTTGCATTGAATTTGTGTAGGGTCTTTTGACACTCTGTTTCCAAAGAATATTTTTATTATTAGCTAGAATTTTGCATTGAGAATAACACTGAGGCTAACAGTGCTTACTGTTATTATAAAGCAAATCAGACTGCAGCTTCTAATGACCACACATGAGCAGTGAAACACAGGAATAAGGAAGTTATTGCTCACGTTGCACTCTTTCTCCACAAGCTTTACTGCACTGGTATCTTGCCCAGAGGCTCAGCATTCAACTACAAGGAAGGGCATGAAGTTGTAGTACTACCACGAGAGGTACACATCACACTCACTAGTAAATGTTAGGGTTTGTCCATTCCAGTGTAAGGATACTTATAATGCTGAAATATATCTTATATCCTATTAAACAATCTCTTTGGCACTGAAGATTAACTTTTACAAATGTGGAGTCCCATTCCTTCAGATTTTAAATATTGTTGGACATTTCAAAATATCCATTGTTATGACAAGGTCAACAGGGGTGAACTAACTCCTCCCTTTGGTCCCGCTCCTGAGTTGGTTATCACAGGGTTTGAATTTAAAGGAGAGGTGATATTGCCAGTTATTATATATATACTATATATATTTAACTGTGTTTAACTCAGTGCATGACATAAGCCAGCCAGGCTCCATAAGTTAACAAGTAAAGAATTAGTTTCATTGCTAAAATTCACTTATGTAAAGATGCAGAAATTATAGGGAGATAAATAATTGCTCTTCCTTTTCACACAGATGCCAGATCCCAGGTAGATGGCACCACATCAAATTGTCTATCTAATCACTGTGCAAATTCCAGTGCAAAAGATCACAGAAAGCCTGCAGACAAATATGAGCTCAGCTGGTGTGGGTGATAATTGTTAGTGACTTGGTGGTACCCTCATCTAGGAATGTATTTGTCCTGACTTTGTTACAATCCCCGCAGAGGTTGTTGACTTTTAGAAAGAAATGGATTTCCCAAATGACCAATGAAAAGAAGGACAAGATTTCACTTCTTAAGACTTTTGTTGTAACAAACAAACCAAAACCAACATAAATCAAACACTAATTAACGGGCAACAGATTAATTATACTAAAGAAAAGTCATGTTTCACATTAACTATGTCTTACAAAACACTTCTACTTTATGCACATTTCTGGCAGATATGTAGCATTAAAGGAAGATGTTAAACTCACTCCTAGCTCTCCAATGGATTCACCTCTCCCCACCATATCAGGTCAAAACTTCCAGTGTTCTTTAACAATCTTTCCACTCCACCTGAGTTTTCTGGATCCCATTACTACCAGCACGGCACACCTTGACGACTCCATGTTCCTTAAATCTTTAAGAACCCTGTCTCTTTCTTTTGAACAGAAACAGAGTCCTTAAAAGCATACTGCTTGGTCTTTAATGCTAAGCAGTTTTCCCTGTTTCTCCAGAGCATCAGTTTTTCTTCCGTCCTATGAGCTGTGAAAGGTGCTAAAATTGCAACTCAACATCTCAGTGAGTTTCTATTTGAGTTTCTCTGCTCTTGGCAACCTGAGGTCACATGGGCACTCCTCGGAACTGAGGTTGACCAAGAATTCACCACCCTCCCCTTTTCAGATCTTCCTGTTTTACTTCAAGTTAAAGGGTCATTTTAAATAACCTTGTAAAGTTCAGCCTTCATGACAACTTAGAGGCTGGGTGAAGTTGCTGGCACTCCTTTTCGTTCTCTGGATACAAATGGTAATTGAAAATTTTGAGATCTGTCCAAGTCTAAAGAAAAACATTGCTAAGGCACAAAGCAAAAAAAGGGAAGAGCCACATTTTCTGCCTTAGCCTTCAACATACTACTGAATTTTACAGGCTGAGCAATCCATCTGAAATGGTGCACCGAAGTTTCCTGACAGTAAAGTTGGCTTGCACTGGTTTTGTGCCATACTTGCACCAATTGATATGCAAATGAAACATGTCCAAGAAAATTTCTGTGTATCTCCCTCTAGAGGTCAGTGGCGATGCAACACTTCTTTGTGAAATGCGTACCTGGACCATTGCATTGCAATTTGAGCCAGCCTCAGATAAAAGCCTACTACACCCCAACATAATCTCAATGAAGTGTAAAATTCCAAGATACCAAACCATCTCCCTTCACTTCCATGATCCATGCATTGGTACCAAATCTTGATCCAATCTCCTTCATGGACAACTTTCAATCAGTCAGTATAGTCAATCCATGGCTGGATTTTCTTTCAGAAATGGAATAATGTTCATGAGAAAGGGGCGTTTTTACTGAGTGCTTTTTAAAAAAATATTACTTTTATTTGGATTGAAGAAACAACATGCCGATTGGTGATTTTAACCTGCAGTTTGTAGGAATGACGGTTCACAGACAACTCTGATTCAAAGCAAAACATCTCCAAGAAAAGTAGTCGCGATTTCATTAAGATTCAACTTGCGTTTTGAAAGTCAACCACGAATCAGACAACCACTTAGCTGCTTGCCTTCCTGGAATCTGATAAACTGCCTGAAATCTGCCAACTTGAGGGCATGTTCACTCTGAATGTGAAAGTAGAAAATCATATCAAATATGCTACAAAAAACAATTTCCCTTATAGCATAACTAATTTAGCCTTTTATTTGCATCAACAAAACGATTATGTCAAAATAAAAGAGTGCACAAAGCTGCAGCTGAAATGTTAGCGCGTAGGATTGGAGTGAAAGTCATATCTGCTTGTGTAACAGTAATAAGAGATCTGCCAGTCACAATGGCTCTGGTGATTCCTCAGAGAACTGGGTGTCAGTGCTGGAAGAAATTTAATCAATTCATCTAATACTCTGCATTGACTGACAAAGAGATACACATGAATCACGAGATCTGGCAAGCCAGGAACGAAAAGTCTCCGCCTCGTTTTACAGCATTGCATTGGAATTGTTAGCTAGTTAGCTGACTGACAGGATTCATGATTGTTTAGTCCGATCTCAGCATTTATTCAAGACTAGACAGCCAAGCGCAAATATTGACGTGTGAATTCCAAAGGCTTTCCATCATGAACGAATTAAACAAACTAATAGACGGCGACATCTTTGATGCAGCCACAGATTGAAGAGAATCCTTCAAAAGATTCACAGTGTTTCTTCTTTGGCATTGTTGACGTTTTTAACCTTGGGAGGAATCGGCCCAAATTTGCACTAAGTGCGGCGACGGGCAGGAGAAAGAACGTTTCACCCGCCGGCCGCAATGGCAGCTTTTCACGCCGTGTCGTCCCAATGTCGCCTCGTTAGCCACGCGTTCCCGGGAAACACGCCGTCTCGCCGGCAGGTGGCCCCCGATTCGTCCGCCACCTCATCACCTCACCGCTTCCTCATGCCGGACGCCATATTTAAAGTGCAGGACCTCTCAGTCCTTCCAGCCCAGGACTGCTGCACCGAAGACCAAGCCCCAAAAGGCAAGAAGAGTGCAGCCCCCACCCCCGATTCAGTGACGCTTCCCTGGAATGCATTTTGGATGCTCTGGATGTCCTCCTCCCCACCTCCGGGCGAAGGCCAGCAAGCAAGGTGACAAATCCAGCATGAGAGGCAGTGGCAGCAGGGGTCAGTGCCAACGCCCTGCAAAACAAGGACAGCTACCCACTGCCAAAAGAGGATGGACAATCTCCCCCACTCTACCAGGGTAAGTCACTCTTCTTATCACTCTCAACTCACACACTCACGAATCTATCACACATCCTCAGGGCCCTCACTCACTGCCAGTTCAAGGGACATCACCATTCACTCTCTCACACACACCTTCATTGTCCTCATCCCGTTTATGGGACCATTCACCCCATTCACCACCCACACATGCCAGGCATACTTATCATCTGGTCTGGCAGGCGTCCTGCTTACACTCTCTCCATCTGTATTCATGCAGGACAAGCTGGCACATAACAAAAGGGAGAGGTCGCAGACCGGTGGAGGAATGCCTGAAATCAAGGTCCTCTCAGACTTTGAAAACAGAGCCATCCAGCTGGCCGGCGATGATCTGGACCAGTCCTGTGTTGACGGTGAGGTCGGCGCTGCTCTACCAAGTGAGGATCCAGAAGTGCAGCATCCATCAGACAGCCATTCTGTGAGTGATGTGTCCTGTTTCACAAACCACTGCCATGCACTAATTATCTCCCCTTGCTTTCACACCTGGGAAACAGCCGAGGGAGTCCAAGACCCCGGTCCTCGACTCAATCTCCAAAGACACCTCAGAACAGGAATCTGATGATGCCCTCATTGAAGACTGGTCACAGCGCTCACCCACACTCTCCACCAGTGCAGAGGCACACACCTCGGTAGAACCTAGCTTTAGAGTAGCCTCAGGGTCACAATCTGGTGAGCACATTGCACTGTCTGACCCACAGCAGGTGGAGGCAGGGACGTCCTAAGTCTCGGAGCACTGCTGGAGACCAGACATCCGGGCCAGAGAATGAGACTCTGGACTCAGTCATGTCACAGTTACTGGAGCAGCAAAAGCAAGCTTGGGAACATCAGGAAGGTATGTCCGCTGCAGTCCCCAGATTGCAAGGTACAATGGAGGAGTCTGTCCAGCTTCAGTCTGAAGCGATAGCGCCGGCATGCCAACGCATTGAGGTCAACACTGGTAGGATGTTGGCCGCCATGGTGACCTTGGTCCAGGACGTCGGTCCTGCACTGCTGTGCGGGGTGAACTCCATCGCTGATGCCATAGTTGGCCTTCAACAGTGTCAACATGACGGGGGTTGGGGGCAGCTTGATCTCACTCCAGCTTCCCCTTCTCCTCAAGGAGTCAGCCAGGGGCCCTTGGGTGCCCATAGGGAGGAGGATCAGCAGGTGTGCACCCCGGGACCATCCACCCAGGTGACTCTGGGAGTGTCCGGCCCATCCGAATCCCCAAGCAAATCCCACTCCACAGGCTGGTGAGGGTGCCACTGGCACACAGCAAGACCCCAAAAGCAGGCCGGGGCTCCAGGTCTCTGCCCATCATAGAACACCCATTAAGGTCATCACAGACTGGGCGTAGCAGTCAGCAGGCTGCCTCCACCTCCATTATGGATGTCGAGGGTGCACCAAGATGTAGAGGGAGGGTTAGGAAGGTTAAGAAGATGTAACTCTTTCGAGTTATCAACAGTCACAGATTGTAACTCTTCCGAGTACATTCACAGTTCTTGGTTTCCGGGAGTGGGACATGAACCCACAACCGTCTGATTCAAAGGCGAGGGTGCTATGAGCCACAGCTGAGAAGTTGCACAGCCTGGGCAGGGGTGTTAATCACTTGTACGTAATACTCACTATGTTAATAAACTCCCAAGAATGTCTCCTTGCCAATGGCTCCTTGTTCTGATGAGCAGTGTTTGTGTCACTCAGATGTGAAACCTTGGTCCCTGCACAAGACAAAGGCAGGTCTCTCAGCCCAGGACTTCTTCCCTGTGCTTTGTGCAACATTCCCAGCACACTGATGGTGCGGCTTCACAGTCACTGGATACATCAGTCATGCCTGAGCCTCGATGGGCTTATCATTGCTGCCAGAATATCCTGCGTCGGCGGCAGAGTTACTTCATTCTCTCTGATGCTCCCAGCATCTTTGAGATGTGTTCGGTGGCAGTGTGGTCCTGACCAGGTAAGGACAACAGATTTCCTTCCCTGAAGGACATTAGTGAACCAAGATGGGTTTTTACAACAATTGACAATGGTTTCATATCAGCATTAGGTTTTTTAATTCCAGGTTTTTATTGCAGAATTTGAACCCGGGTCACCAGAGCATTACCCTGGGTCTCTAGATTACTAGTCCAGTGACAATACCACTACACCATGTGAGGGTCTATGGTCCCCACTGTATGTCACCATCATCATGCTGAATGTAGGGACTATGGGCACCTGCTGTGTCCATGACAGGAGTCTTATCACAGAGGGTATGTGCGCTGCCATCAGCCGGACAGGAGTCAAATGTTCACAGATGCAATGTGAGGATCTATGGTGTCTCCTCACTGCATGTCGTCATCATCCTCCACGTATCTAGCAGCTATTCGGGCCTCCCAAGCGCGCCTGCCTCATCTGGCCAGTGTGATGGCCTCATTGCTGTCATCCTTGCCTTCGAGGGCCTCCTCACCCTCACCCCGTCGATGTCCTCCTCAACGGAGGAGACCTCCAGCTCCTCCATCTGCTCCTCAGCCAACTCCTCTCTCCATTGCAGCGCCAGGTTGTAAAAGGCGCAGCAAGCGACAATGATGCATGACACCCTCTGTGGACTGTATTGCGAGGATTCACGATGGTGTCCGTGACTTCCTGGATGCATTTGTGGACGGAGGCTTGTGATATCCCACAGAGTCACCTGTGGAGCCCTGAAAGGAGCCACTGGTGTAAAAATGGAGCGCTGCAGTCACTTTCACGGCCACGGGCAGTGGAAGCCCTCCATGTCCTCGTGGCACCAAATCCAGCAGCAGGTGGCAGAAGTGACCGATCAGTTCCCTGGAAATGCTCAGTCTTTGGCGACACTGGTTCTCAGTCATCTGCAGGATTGACAAGTGCCATCTATAGACCTTAGGTGTCGCTAGGCGCCGACCAGCGATGGCTCACTGTGGCTCTTCAGCGGCGTACACGGGAGCCCCAGCTGCCCTCTCTTCCTGAGGGCGCTGTTCCTCCCTCTGCCTAGCAAGATGCCTCAGTTGCTCTCTTCTCTTTCATCTCTGCTCACTGTAAGCCATGAGGCATACAGCTAGTTCACCAGGCTCCATGATCCTGATGTACTCATCCTGCAGGGTGAAAGAGAGATAACGCGCGGGTTAGCATGGGAGTACTAAGAACCTCTCTTGGTTAAGTCTGAATGCCCCTTACCACATCCCAGGGAGCGCTGGCCACCACTTGGATGGCCAGAATTTAGTGCGTTGCATGGCTGCCCGAGACCCCACCCACCTCTGCCCCACCTGACCGTTTGGCAGCAGCTTTGCCCACTGGACTGCACGCTGTGCTCTCAGCTCTGGTACAGGCATTCTCCTTACCCGCACTGCAAGGCTGCACTGTTAGCTTGGACCATGGGGTGACTGGACCAAACCTGCATGATGACATTGCCAAAGGGGCTGTGATCACCTCCACCAGTGTCTGCTTCATGGCCAGCTTTAGCAAGGAGACTGTACAACGTGCTCAGTTGTTCAACTGTTCTGCAGTCCACTAAAACGTTCATCACTTTGCAGTCTGTGCCTGACGGTTGAAAAGCCCAGGAGCACTTGGTGACACTTTGATGCCTCAGCATTGCCTGAGTGGGCAAGTAAGCTACAGGCCTGACCCCAAGCAGGTCAATGTGGCTGCACCTGAACTGTCTCAGCTGCAGAGGAATGGTCACTTTATACAAGGTCTCCCTAATGTGTGGCCACTTCCCTCCAGCACCCCATCCCCATACCTGCTTGTGCACCTGCCATCAACGTCAGTGCAGTCCTTGCCCCAACAACTCGATTCAACTGCAGGACTGTCCTTGCCCGCCCAACTTGACTCAAATGAAGCCGATTTTTGGACTTCCTGCCATATTGTCCGCTCACGCCCGCCAAGGCGCCCAACGCCAGCGGGCATAGAAAATTCCACCCTTTGTCCTGTATGTAGAGTTTCAGGCTATGATGACCTTACATAGGAAATCTAGTCACACTGACTAAGCCATAACAAAGCCTTGGTTTCATTAAATAAGGATTTCTCTCGTTTCTATGATCAGAATTTCGCCCTTGGCATGCAAGCTCGGCAGGGGGCAGGCGGGAAGCCGACTGCTGCCCGCGATCGGGGCCTGGAAGGCAATTTCACGCTGACGGGCCGATTAAGGCCTGCCCAGCGTGAAACGCGATCGGCAGTGCTGAGCGCTTTCTGTGTGGGAGGGGGAGGGGGAGGGGTGTGAGCGGGGCAAGTGCCTGTGTGTGAGTGTGCGCTACATCATCTCCCTGAGCCAGCTCTCCCTGGTGAGCCGATTTCAAAATAAAATTAAAGATTTGACAAATGTTATGAAGCCTGTCCCTTCATGTGACTCCGATCACATGAGCAGGAATATGTTATTAATGAAATAAATAAAGTTTTCATTTGATTTTTATTTGCTTTTGGGAAACCCCATCCTGCCCGTGGATGAGATTTCCAAACAGCGCAGAGGCCACTTGGCCCTTTTTGCCTGCCTGCCAACCTGGACGGGCAGCAAGAAATATATTTTATTGAACTTTTAAATGGCCTTAATAGGCCTTTTAATTGTTGGTGGGTGCACTGCCGACTCCGGAGTGCACCCGCTGACCGAAATATCGCACGAGTGCCCGGTGACGTTGGGACACTCGCCCGACATCATCACCCGTCATTTTATACTCGGTCGGGTCGGGTGCATGCCTGCCCGCTGAGCTAAAAATTTTACCCCTATGTCTATTAACATCGAAAATGTGCTTGTGCTGAATTTCTCTTCGAGGTTTCTATTACAGTCACAGAAACAGACTTTAGCATCCGTTTATATTCAACTGGTTACTTTGATGATGCTAATAAAAAACTAACTTAGCTCAATGATCGGTGAGGTTGGTTTGATAGCATACTCCATACATTCCAACTCACATTCAAGCTAACGTAGCCCCACTTCGCCTCCACTCAGGTAGTTTTGGTGTCTATTCGTTGGCTGAAGGGTCATCAACGTGAAACATTGGGCGGGATTTTCCAGCTCCACCCGCTGCCGGGATCCCCTGGCCCCGCCAAAAGTCAATGGATTTTTGGCTGCACTGCCGAATCTCCCGCGGTGGGTCCCGACACAACCGGGCCGGAAAATCCCGGCCTTTAACCCTGTTTCTCTCTCCATAGACGTTTCGCCAGACCTGCTGAGCGTTCCCGGCATTTTCCTTTGTATTTCAGGTTTCCAGCAGGATTTTACGCCTCGGGCCTGTTTATGGACATAATTCCACTGGCAGAATTTTTCGCTTGCCGGGCGCGCGCCCGACCCAAATCAGCGTAAAATGACGCGCGATATTTCACTCAGCAGGTGCACATGGGCGTCGGAGCTGTGCCTGCCATTAAGTAAAAGGCCTGTTAAGGCCCTTAACAGCCCAACTGATGGCAATTTAACGTTGCCTGTGCGATTTTTTACTCGTCGCACGTGCAAAACAGGCAGGCGGGCAGCCCACAATTTGCAAAACCTCATCCACGGGCGGGATAAGAAGGGTCAGCAGCATTGCCAGTGTGAGTAGTGAGGAGGCTTGGAGATAGTTTGCTGCTGGTGGCTTATTGGTACTTGGCTGTTAATCTCTGATCGGGGCTTCATTCTTAGCATTTCCAGGCTTCATTTCAGAAGTTGTTAGTGTCTTCCAGGTCCCCTGGGGATTGGGACCGTGTGGACCCCTCCAGGTATCAGACAGCCTTCCGTTACCCTGGTAATGGGGGTTGTGGTCTCCGCTGGAGGCACCTCCTCTGAGGAGGAAGAGAGGGGCAGAAGGGAGAGGAGGCCAGGTGTCCCAATGCAGCTTCCAGGGGAGGGACCTGTGGGAGGAGAGGCGCAGGCACAAGGGATGCAGGGCCAGCAGGTAGTCCAAGGTGGAAGGGGCGGCAGAAGTTGGCACTATCCTGCTGCCAGGGTTTACAGGTGGCGATGCAGCTACCTTAATATGTCTGAGGTGCAATGCCGAAGGAGGCTCCATCTCACCAGGGAGACTGTGACCCCCATTTGTCAGATGATTGGGCCTGAGATCAGCTCCGACTGTGTGGGTGGACACCCTGTGCCTGGGCTCTGAAGATAAGAGTGGTCCTCAACTTCTATGCCTCCAGCTCTTTCCAGGGGTCATTGGGGGATTTGTGTGGAGTGCTTCTACCTCCTACCCAAAATCCACAAACAGAACTGTCCTGGCAGACCGATCGCGTCAGCCTGTTCCTGCCCCACGGAACTCATTTCTCGTTATCTTGACTCCCTTCTCTTTCCCCTTGTCCAGTCCCTTCCCACCTACATCCGTGATTCCTCTGACACCTTATGTCACATCAACAATTTCCAGTTCCCTGGCCCCAACCGCTTCCTCTTCACCATGGATGTCCAATCCCTCTACACCTCCATCCCCCACCAGGATGGTCTGAGGGCCCTTAGCTTCTTCCTTGAACAGAGGCCTGAACAATCCCCATCCACCACTACTCTCCTCCGTCTGGCTGAACTTGTTCTCACACTGAACAATTTCTCCTTTAACTCCTCTCACTTCCTCCAAATAAAAGGTGTGGCTATGGGTACCCACATGGGCCCCAGCTATGCCTGTCTCTTCATGGGGTATGTGGAACATTCCTTGTTCCAGTCCTACTCCGGCCCCCTCCCACAACTCTTTCTCCGGTACATCAATGATTACTTTGGTGCTGCTTCATGCTCTCGTCGGGACCTGGAAAAATTTATTAATCTTGCTTCCAATTTCCACCCCTCCATCATTTTCCCATGGTCCATCTCTGACACTTCCCTTCCCTTCCTTGACCTCTCTGTCTCAATTTCTGTCCACCAATATCCATTACAAGCCTATCGACTCCTACAGCTACCTCGACTACAGCTCCTCACACCCCGCTTCCTGTAAGGACTCCATCCCATTCTCTCAGTTCCTTCGCCTCCGTCGCATCTGTTCTGATGATGCTACCTTCAAAAACAGTTCCTCTGACATGTCCTCCTTCTTCCTTAACCGAGGTTTTCCACCCACGGTCGTGGACAGGGCCCTCAACCGTGTCCGGCCCATCTCCCGCGCATCCGCCCTCACGCCTTCTCCTCCCTCCCAGAAACATGAAAGGGTCCCCCTTGTCCTCACTTATCACCCCACCAGCCTCTGCATTCAAAGTATCATCCTCCGCCATTTCCGCCAACTCCAGCATGATGCCACCACCAAACACATCTTCCCTTCACCCCCCCTGGCGGCATTCCGTAGGGATCGTTCCCTCCAGGACACCCTGGTCCACTCCTCCATCACCCCCTACTCCTCAACCCCCACCTATGGCACCTCCCCATGCCCACGCAAAAGATGCAACACCTGCCTCTTCACTTCCTCTCTCCTCACCGTCCAAGGGCCCAAACATTCCTTTCAAGTGAAGCAGCATTTCCCTTGGATTTCCCCTAACTTAGTCTACTGCATTCGTTGCTCCCAATGCGGTCTCCTCTACATTGGAGAGACCAAACGTAAACTGGGCGACCGCTTTGCAGAACACCTGCGGTCTGTCCGCAAGAAAGACCCAAACCTCCCTGTCGCTTGCCATTTTAACACTCCACCCTGCTCTCTTGCCCACACGTCTGTCCTTGGCTTGCTGCATTGTTCCAGTGAAGCCCAACGCAAACTGGAGGAACAGCACCTCATCTTCCGACTAGGCACTTTACAGCCTTCCGGACTGAATATTGAATTCAACAACTTTAGATCTTGAACTCCCTCCTCCATCCCCACCCCCTTTCCGTTTCTTCCCCCTCCCTTTTGGTTTTTCCAATAATTTATATAGATTTTTCTTTTCCCACCTATTTCCATTATTTTTAAATCTATACCTTTAACGCCCTGTTAGTCTGTCCACCCCACCCCCACTAGAGCTGTACCTTGTGTGTCCTGCCATCCATTCTTAATTAGCACATTTTCTTAGATAATATCACCACCTTCAACACCTCTTTGTTCCTTTGTCTGTGACATCTTTTGATTATCTGCTCCTATCACTGCTTACTTGTCCCTACAACCACCCCACCCTCAACTTCTCTCCCCACCCCCCCCCCACCTTAAATCAACTTATATTTCACCCCTCTGCTAACTTTACTCAGTTCTGCTGAAGGGTCACGAGGACTCAAAACGTCAACTCTTTTCTTCTCCGCCGATGCTGCCAGACCTGCTGAGTTTTTCCATTTAATTCTGTTTTTGTTTTGGATTTCCAGCATCCGCAGTTTTTTTTTATATATGTATGTGTGTAAAGGTTCCCTTAATTCTTTTCTTCATTTCACGTTCTCCATCTGCACCCACACCCCAATCCCCATCCTCACCTCAACTGCAACATGACTCAAAAATTAGAAGCGCTTTGTTAGAATGTCGGGCCACCAAAAGCACAGGTAAGCCCACCTCAACCTCTCCGAACCATATTGCAGCATTGAAATGCTTCTTCTCAGCTTCTCCCCAGACTTGCTGTAAGTTGCACCATTCTCAAATAGGGACCTAAGTCTATTGGAAATTGGTCGAGGCTGCCTCTCTCATTGGGTCAGCCTAAATATTGATCCCTTTGAGGATAAGCCACGTGCCAATAGGTCTGTGAATAAGGTAGAATTATTGAGCACCATGTTTGCTGAAAAAACATCTGCGGGTGTATGTTACGGGAGCAATGTATACCTTGCAGCGATAATACTCTGAGAGCATGCTGAATGAGGTATGAGTGGGACGTCTGCCCTTCACGGACAGGAAGTCCAGCTCTCGAGAGCTACCGGCCAACCTGATTGGCTGGCAGCTATGTAGTCCCAGCAGTCCCAGAACACAGTAGCAGCCACTGCTGGGACTACAAGGAATCCTGAGAAGATCTGAAGATGTCTCCCGGACTTTAGGTAAGCCTGGGCATTTTGGGCGGGATCTTTTCGTGACCCCAGTGAGAAGGGGGGTGGGTGGGTAGAGGGGCGGGGGGAGGACGGATTTAGAGGCCAGGGAGGATGGCAAAAATGGGGATTACCATCTTGGTGGGGGGTGCCCCCAATGGCCACAGGGACCCCCCCCCCCCCCCCCAAAGGAGGTACCCCTCCCCTTAATGCCCGCCTTTAGCCTGTGCAGTGAAACTTGCCAGGCTGGATGCCTCCCTTCCCCCTTCCTCTGCTGCACATATTATAGAGTGGAGGTGAAATAAGGTTCTTAAGTCGTCATTAATTGGCCACTTAAGGGCCTCAATAAGCCTAAGAGCCGATGGGCTGCCTGGTGCCTTACCCACCCACTGTCATAAGGGGGAAGTTCGGGGGTGGGCAGGAAGATAGCGGGCTGGCCATCCCCTTTATTTTATATGCCCCCATGCCTTCAAATACACTGGTGGGTGTTGGGGTGGGGTGGTGTAAAATTTACCCCCTGAAGTCTAAGAGCAAGTACAAGTACCAAGTCCTGTAGCAGTGTAGCAATGCAATGAACCAGGTCGTGGTCATGTACAAAAATATTTATGATTTTTCTTGATGTTCATCCACAGGATCTGGGCATCGCTGGCAAGAATAGCATTTGTGGCACATCACTAATCACCCTTGAGAAGGTGTGGTTGAACCTTCTCCTTGAGCTTCTGCAGTCCATGTGGTGTAGGTACACCCACAGTTCTGTTAGGGTGGGAATTCCAGGATTTGGATCCCGTGGTGACGAAGGAATGGTGATATAGTTCCAAGTCAGGAGGGTGTACGACTTGGAGGGGAACTTGCAGATGGAGGCCTGCAGCTACTGCCCTTGTCCTTTTAGATGGTAGAGGTCACGGGTTTGGGAGCCGCTTTTGAAGGAAGCTTTGAAAATATGAGCTTGCTGGTGCTACGTATGGGTGTAAGGAGTTCCAAAGTCCTTTCTACAAACAAGCTGCTCCCTGCCTAAACAGTCTCAGTGCTCTTGGACTATGATGTCATTTTATGTATGTGGAAAGCAGTAGACATTGACTTTCATTGGCTGAGGGGTGATTTGATTGAAGTATACAAGATCCTGAACAACCTTGACAAGGTGGACGTTGAAAGGATATTTCCTCTTGTGGGTGAGTCCAGAACTAGGGGTTACTGTTTTAAAATTAGGGGTTGCTCTTTTAGGATAGAGATGAGGAGAATTTTTTTTCTCTCAGAGGGTTGTGCAACTTTGGAACTCTCTGCCTCAGAAGGTGGTGGAGGTGGGGTCATTGAATATTTTTAAGGCAGAGGTAGGTAGATTCTTGTTAAGCAAGGGAATCAAAGGTTATCGGGGTTAGATGGGAATGTGGAAATCGAAACACAAGAAGATCAGCCATGATCTTATTGAATGGCAGAGCAGGCTCGAGGGGCCGAATGGTCTACTCCTGTTCCTATTTCTTATGTTCTTATATGTTCTTATGTTCCCCATGAGAAGGAATAAAAGTCAGACCCCGAAACATAAAGAAAACTCCGTGCTGCCAACCATATCAATGCTTATCGAAACAATAGTGAATGAGAAGGTTTTCCAAGATCTTAACTAATACATCTTATCATTTATTTTGCTTTGGTGCAGCACTGAATGTTCAGCAAACCCAAAAGTTTGTGACCAAACCTCTTCCGTACATTATGTTTGTTCTAATTGATCGATGCAATTTATCAAGACTAGTCATGCAAGGTCATGAGAAGTTAAAGAGTTAAAGAAGTTAGACAAGCATATGAGGGAGAGGGGACTAACTGGTTACAATGGTAGATTTAGATGAGAAAAGATGGGGCAAACTCCAGAGGAGCATAAATACCAGCATGGAGTGGTTTGGCCGAATGGGCTGTTTCTGTGCTGGATATCCTATGTAATCCTTTGTAAAAAAAATATACTGGCAGCATAAATGCTTCCAAACCATCCACTTGTTTTCTTCCCTCTGTATCGATATTTGGTGTTGAACAGGAACGCTGTAACTGTGTAATCTCTAATAGAACGCAAGACATCATCTAACTTTGTCCATGACCACACATGGCACGTTTATAATCTCCACAATTTTCCTCCAAACTGGAAAAAAAGTGGTTTGAATTACAAAGCTGAGTTTAACGGAGGCGCTTTAGATGAAGTCCTTCTCTCTCTTTGAAAGCATCATTCATGATGAAGTATTGTCCATGACATCTGACAGTTGCAAATATTGAATCTTCAGTGTCACCTTTAGTGTAACTCGATCCTTCAAACTCTTCTCACAATGGGGTGTGCCCACACGAAGATCCGGTGCTTTCTCAGTTTTCATAACAGTCACTCACTTTATAAAGAATTTAACCTTCTGAAGTAATTGGATTTCACTCGACTGTCATTGGCTTAGCTGTATCCTCCCTTGCAGACTATTGCTTAACAGACAGATATTCTGAGAATGGGTAGCTAAGCGCTCAATTATTGCCATTTGGGAAATGGCAATAGGAACATTCGGAACAGGGTTGGGCCATTCAGCCCTTCAAATGCTGTCCTGCCATTCAATTAGGTTTACGACTGATCTGCATCTTAGCTCCATCCGCACGTCATTTTCCTAAAGTTGCAATTTAGCGGTGATCTAATACTCTCAAGATCTCTGCCCTCCTCCAATTCTGGCCTCTTGCATAGCCTCGATTTTAATTTCTCAACCATTGGTGGGCCTGCCTTCAGTTGCTGAGGCCCAAAGCCCTGGAATTCCCTCCATGGACATCGCCACCTCTCTACCTCACTTCCCTTCGTTAACAGGCTCTTTAAGACCTCACGCAGAACTGGAGACGCCTCTTTGGAAAAGATTTGCAAAACGCCGATGAAACGCAACACCATGTAAAATAGCATCAAAAAAATCAACCCCGCTCAATTAACTTGATGGTAAAAATAAAGAAGCTAATCTGATCAGTTGCCAGTATTTAAAGACAGAAGAAAAAGCTTGCTTCAATATAGCGCCATTCAAAACCTCAGTCCTTTATGAAGTACTTTTGAAATCTAATATAATGACAGTGTAGCACCCCCTCAGGGCTGCACTGAGCATCAAACCTAGATTTTTATACTCAGTTCTCTGGAGTGAGACTTGAACTCACAACTCAAGAGGTGAGAGGACTACCCATTGATACAAACCTAACAACAAGCCCAAACTGCAGTTCACAGAATGACAATATGGCCATGCTTCTCATCAGTCACAATTATTTATTCTCAGCAACCATTCTGTCAAAAAAAAACAGCTTGCATTTGTGTAGCACCTTTAACATTGTAAAACATCCCAAGGCGCTTGAACATGACCCACATTGTCACCAATACCTGAAAGAAGGGCCAACAGCTGGATGGCGATAGCTGAGAAAGATGGCAAAATGCCTAACATCTGTCAAACTGAACAAGAATATCAGTAAGAAATACATGTACCCACAAAGGTCCAAGGGCAAAGAAAATAATTGCGCTCAGTGCATGAAGCAATTGGAGAACACCATTATGGACCAGGATGGGCGGAATGACCTGTTTCTGCACTTTGACATTCTGATTTTATGAAGTTGCGGCACTGAGACACCAGGAAAGTGTTTAAATTCAGTGAAAGAAAGAATCACCACAAAATCTTCAAGGTAATTCCTGAGGGCGGAGTGTCTAAACTGGAATCCCAGGTGTCAAGTAAATTGACACAAGATCCATAGATTTATTAACAGTAGCTGGAACAGAACAAATAAAAGCTGTCTTTAACCTCTCTGATAGACAGGCAAATAATCCCACATACAGTCTCTTTTTGCCTTTACATTTATTGTGAGCTGATTCCATTGTAATCCATCCAAAAAAAGTCAGAGAAAGTATGCTTAAATGTCTATAGAAATTGCTTCTCCACCGGTAACTGTTCAGTCCACACCTCTGCAAACCTTATATGTCTACAGACACATATCTATTCTCACAGCCAGTACATGAGCTGAAATGTTTCAGGTCACATTCTGAAACAAACAACAACGTGCCATTACCTACAACATCATTAGCTGATCATTGTACATTATTATGAAGTATATACCTAATGCTGACAGTGAAACTACTGAAAATTGATCAAGAGCACCATTAGCTCACTGGGCTAACCTGTATCGCCCTTTGATATTTCTGCTCTAGCTGCTTATGTTTCATGGTGGTATTTAGTGAATTTTGTGAGTGAAATTGCTGTCGTTTAATCATCTCTTGCTGTCAGCCCTCGTCCTTGTAACACTGTGCTTAACCAGTAACTTCATAGATTACAGAGTTAGGAAAGATGGAGGAAGGGGGTCATAGGTTGGGCAGTGAAATAAGTGATTATTTTTCAGGCTTTTGAACTCTCCTACAATATGAGAGACACTTTCAACTCCCAGCTCAGCAAAACGATCAACTTAGATGCTGTTTTAAAAAATATATACCAAGGGTTTAAAAGAAAACATATCCAAACACCTGCCGAGATCCACTGCTGCATATCCATGCAGAACATTCCTGAAAAATTAACTGACAAGCTGATGTCACATCTCATTCCAACGCCCATGCTATTCCCCCATAGTTCAGGTGTCAGGCAATAAACCTCATAAGGAAAGAATGAACTTGCCTTTACATATACTGCTTTTCATCTCCTCAGGATATCCCAAGGCTCTTCAAAGTCAATTTATTCTTTTAGGAACACAATCGCTTCTGTTATGTGAAACACGGCAGCCAATTTGCACACACAAACAGTAGTGGGATAAATAGTTGGCTAATCTGTCTGGATGATGTTGGTTGAGGAACAAATGCTGGCTAGGACACCAGGGAGAACTCAAATGGTCACATACCTCCAGAGCATCAACTGATACTTATGCAAATTCTATTAGACACTTCTCAGGGGTTTGTACTTATTCTGCAAGAGGTATTGTTTTTGTTATTTTGAACTCTGTTCCGGAAAAGATGGAAAGAAAAGTGCTTTATCACTAGTTAGGTACTTTTGAAATGTAATCACTGTTCTAATAAGCCATTGTTCAAATATATGGAGGCTTAAGTTGTGTAATACTAGATAATGAGCACAATTTGTATTCTGTACACAACATAGGAGGCACCCTGTGGATCTTTACGAAAATAATTACACAACCATAGATATCTATTTATAAATTTCCATAAAAGCTCAATAGTCTGAAAATCAGTGAAAAAAACATTACTTTGGCTACAGTTATATCCAGGCCCTGGTTGGACTACACCTGGAGCACTGGGTACAGTTCCGGGCACTCCGTTTTAGAAAGGAGATATAGGCCCTGAAGGGAGTGCAGTGCGGATTTATCAGAATGTTACTGGGGCTCCAAGGGTCAAACAATGAGGAGAAATTACATAAATAATGGTTGCATTCCCTGGAAAATGAAAGGTTAAGGGGTAACTTGGTTGAGGTTTTAAGATTTTGAAAGGAGGTAGGGGTAGATAGAGAGAAGCTGGTGGAGAGTCCAGTACAAGAAAAATGTAACCTTCAAAACAGAGCCAGGCCATTCAGGGGAGAAATTAAGAAACTCTTCTTCAAGAAAAAGGTGGTAGAATTGTGGGACACTCTTCCCACAAAAATAGCACATGCAATCTCAATTAATAATTTTACATGTGAACTCAATAGATCTTTTTGCTAGACAAAGATATAAAATATGTGTATCCTCCAAAGAAGCTAGACAGAGTTAGGATACAGATCAGCCATGATCTCATTGAATAGCGAGAAAGGTTCAAGGGGTAAATGGCTTATTCCTGTTCCTATGCTGAATCTCATTCCCTCTTGAAACTGATTAAGATTTGTTCACTCAACAGTGTCGACAATCTGTTCAACATACTTACTACCCTTTTAGCGCAAATGTTCTGCATTTACTATTTTCTTTTGTTGTTATTAATTTGAAAATATGATCCCTTCTGTTTAAGCTCTGTGCACTTGGATCCCACCTGTCTAAACCTTCCCTACTTTTAAACATTTCTATTGTGCCACCTTTCAATGTTCTCTTTTTAAGAGAGAGAAAGAAGACTCAGGTTGGTCCATTGTTCCTCATATGTAATTCCCATGGAATCAGCCATATGGTCCTTTTTACCTCCTTTTACAACTAAATACCCTTTTTGAAAGAGGGGGACTAAAAACTGCAAAGAGTACTCCTGGGTTGCACCATATCCAAATACAGTCACTGTGATGTCAGTGGGAGATCACTGAACTCTGGATAAATGGCATATACAGTTGGAAACTACCATTTATCTCATTTCTCTAGAGGTTCTACTGATCTCTCACAGATATTACTAGGCCAACTTACTGCAGGAATGTAGGGCCATTCTGCCCAGGGAAATGGGATAAGCTCAAAATGCTATAGGCAATTTTATCTCAACCTTTCAGAATGCCATCATAACTAGAATCGTAAAAAAATTACAACACAGAAAGAGGTCATTTGGCCCATTGTGCCTGTGCTGACGCAATGGAAGAGTTATCCAATTAGTCCCAGACCCCTGCTCCTTCCACATAACCCTGCCATTTTATTCTCATTGCAAGTATTTGTAAAGTGCCCTTTTGAAAGTTATTTTTGAATCAGCTTTAGTGTATTCTGAAGCTTAACAACTCATGCTTTAAAGCTGTTTCTTAAATGAGTTCAGTGCCTTAACATAAATTACTCCTTCCTGCAACTTGCAACAGAGCCATGGCAGCATCTTCACTATTTGGACTGCAGCAAGAGAGCTTACCACCCCCTCCTGAAGGGCAATTAGGGATGGGCAATAAATGCTGGCCTTGCCAGTGAAGCTCACACTCCATGAATGATTGCTTTAGAAAAACTTCTTCTAACTGTTAAACAACTTCTGTCTGAAGCAAAACTTACTGTTTTCAGTCATAAACTTCCTCTTCACAATTCTGAAGAGAAAGTGCATTATTGATAGATTTTCTAACTAAGTCTGTTAAATTTAGTTTAACTTATTGGCTCTCTTGGCTTGACAGCAGTAGTCCCAGTGCAGGTCAGTTAAAAAAATTGAGCTTTGAATGGAAGTATCCATGTATCCAGCTCTCAGCCAATCAGGAGCCTCTTATATCAGTTAACCAGTATCAACTGCCACTCATTTGGTAGCTCTCTCACTTCTGAGACAGAAGGTTGGGGGTCCAAGTCCCACTCTAGAGGCTTGAGTATAGAAATCTCGGCTGACACTCCAATGCAGTGCTGAGGGAGTCCTGCACTGTCAGAGGTGCTGTCTTTTGGGTGAAACATTACACACAGACCATGGCCGCCCTTTCAGGTGAACACAAAAAGTCACAGTGTTATTTTGAGGCAGACTAGTGGTGAGTTATCCCCAGTGCCCTGACCAATATTTATGCCTCAGTCAACATCACTAAAACAGGTTATCTAGACATTATCACATTATCTCATGGGCATTATCACATTGACATGCGCAAATTGGCTGCCATGTTCCCTACATTGCTACAGTGACAACCGTTCACGAATGCTCCGTTGGCTGCATTAAAGCAAGTCTTTTTTCACACACAGCCGAGGGGAAATCTTCATGGAGCGATTCCAACCACTAAATGGTACAACATAAATACACTGGACTGCTTCCAAATGTAACTGTTGGAGATTTCCAGCATAAACATATCGGTGGTATTCAACACAGCCACAGAGTCAAAGTCTGGGATATTTTTTATTCACACAGCTTTTTGAAGAATTTAACCAGTATGATTTTCAGATTAAAATTTCTACAAGACCTCTGCTGTATTTCAACTCTGCAAAAGTGGTAAATTTGAGGCCCCTGCTGTATCAGAGAGTAGTTTACATAAGCAATAAGCATTCACCACCCCTCTCTCCATCTTTAGCAGGATAATAGCATCCCATCATGAAGGCACAAATTATTGCATTAGATTAAATGATCAATATTTATCCCACAATCAACATCACATAAAAAAAGACTATCTGGTAATTATCACGTTGCTGTTTGTGGGATCTTGCTGTGTGCAAAGTGGCTGCTGTGTTTTCTATTTTACAACAGTGACTACACTTCAAAAGTACCTTATTGTTTGTAATGAGCTTTGGGATGTTCTGAGGTCTCGAAGGGTGGATATAAATGCATGTCTTTCTTTTTCAAAGTACAAGCATGATGTAAGATAATTCCAAATACAATTAAGATGTCTCTTCAATTCCGTTTAAAATGTTCCGGACCTAAGGAAGAATTAATCTTGAAAAAGGTTGTTCAATGAGATTTTAAGGGAATTGGCAAAAGTATGTGAGACTAAATATCGTTGGAAAAAGAGACATGCTGTCAAATCTTTTTGTTTGCGCTCATCTGGACAGACGCAAGAATACCAAATCTCAAAGGGAACAACAATTTATACTGCATGAGAAAAGGGGTGCTGATTGGTTGGTAACTCAGCTGCAATTGATTGATCTCTAGCACGGATTGGTCAATGTCGATGTCGGAATTGGATTCAATGCTTATGAATGGTGCTTTCAATGCCTTGAAGAATTGCGAGTATTGTGAAGCGCCATTAGCAGTGATAATTGATCCTTTTTCTGTTGGTTAATAAATGGTTGAATATCATAAGGAGTTGTTTGCTTTCCAGCATGACCATCGCTTTTCACAATCACTTATCTCCTGGCTTTAATTGTGTAGCTCTAAATTTCATTTTTCATGTTTCACTTTGCATTTACTCTCATTCAATCCTTCTGTTCTTCATCACATAGCTCAGGAAGATGTTTGTACAAAGGATCTGCAAAGATAAGTGTGTCTGGAGGCTTTTTAGTAGTTGAGTGAGGAGTCGCTCTGTAATTATGAAGAGCGATTCAGTTCTTGCTTCCATGACTTACTTTCCGTTGTAACTGTATGTGCCACTTTTTTTAAGGTTTGCATGAATCTCCTGACTTCTCCATTTGCTCTTGGCCAACAATTCATCTTTCAATGAGTGAAAGCTAGAGAGTTTGCAGATTTACTGAACTCATCGCTGTTGAACGGGGGTCCATTGTCACTTCTTACCATTTGAGGAATTCCAAACTATTTGAAGACCTGGTCAAGCTTTGGGATGATTGTTTTTGTTGAGGTACACATCACTATTTCCACAACTGGGAATCTACTGCAGTCATCAGTGACAACAAGCAGGTGTTCACCAGAATGCAAGTCAGCGAAACCAACAATAACCTCAATGCATGGTCCTGGAGGTAGTTCAGACATCTTGAGAGGATCGCAGAGATTTGGCATTGTGGTTGCTTGACATGGCAAACACTGATTGATTTTGTGTTCAACCATACGGTCAATTCCTGGGAACCATAACTTTTCCCTGAGGAGTTGTTGGGTTTTGACAATTTCCCGGTGACTTTCATGTGCTATATTGACAACACATTCCCTCAGTGATTATGGAATGCAATGCAGTTGGTGCATAACATGAGATTAGATATGCTTGTAACGGTGAGCACGATAATTTTAAAGACCTGGGAGTGTGTGAGTGATTTTGTTTGTAGGCACTCCCTCAATTTCATCTTTCCAGTTTTGTGATTCCATAGCTGTCATACATAGTTGTAACGCCTCATCTTGTTTAGTTGCCGCTTTGATATCAACTAGTTTTAGTGACTTTGACACCGCATTTAGGCTCACATAGTTGAGATGTTGTTCGGCAACCTTTTCTTCACAACTAGTAGGACTGACTGTAGGCAGTGGATGTTGTGAAAGGAAGTCAGCTGGTCGAGCTTGCCTGGTTGATACTCAAATGGAATTTGTCGTCTCGTAGTTTGACTATTCAGCACTTTATTCAAATAGGTGGCTTGCCATGTGGATTATTGAACGAGCTTACTGGTGGTCTATGATCAGTAATGATTTCAAACTCACTTCTATACAGAGATGAAAATATAAAATTTCCCATGTGATTGGGAACGATCCCCTCTCAGTTTGTGAATAACATTCTCTACGGGTGTTAGCCATTAGCTTGCCATCGCAACAATTGATGGGTCCCCTGCCTTGTCTTTTTGCATGAGAACTGCACCTAAGCCCACTGGGCTTGCATCCACTTTCTCAGGGTCGAAATAGGCATTTATGCAACTTGCTCACGGCTGTTGTTTAATCTGGCGTACAGCCTGTTTGTGTGATGTAGTCCACTCCCACTTGGCGGGCTCCTTTGTCAGATCATGTGGGGGTGGGGGGCAAATAGCACAGCAAGGTCAGGAATGAAGCGCCTACATTATGTGGTGTGCCCTAGTAGACTCCGAAATCCCTGCAGGCTTGTAGGATCCACAGCACTTGCAATGGCTTTAATGTTCTACGGATCAGGTGATACTCCTTCATCGCTGGACACATAACCAAAGAATCTGATTCTGCTTTCACTGAACAAGATCTTGTTCAGGGGAGTTTATATCCTCTAAGGCATTGCATGCAGGAGTGACTCGAGTTCACTTTCAGTGCGGCTGCAGATGAGATTGTCATCGCTGATGTTTAGCATGCCTTCCAGTCCTCGGTGTGTGGACTGAATCAAGTGCTGAAATACCTCAGCTGCTAAATTGACTCCAAAGTTGAATCTCTTTTTTCGAAAATATCCAATGTGAGTGGAAAGTACCTGTAAGATATCTCGATTTTTCTGTAAGCTCAATTTGATTGTAACATGCAGTGAGGTCAAATTTAGTGAAGTGTTTAGCACCATGTACTTTCTCTATAGTGTCATCAGTTGCCATGTGTCTTTCTTGTTGTATGGTTTGGTTTGGTGACCACATATCAATGCAGAATCTATTCTGGTTCCCGCTCTTGGGCTTCTTGACGATTTGCATGGGTGAGGCCTGGGGGTAGGCCCTTCCCCAACTTTCTCAATCATGGCAAGGTTATGTAAACTCTGAAGCTCCTTCTCTGTCTATTTCTGACATGAAATGGAATATGTTGCTGTTGATGTGTGACGGGGGCACATTGGGGTGTACATGCAGTTTGCCGATACCAGTGAAATGCTCAGCATACAATTCAAGAACGTTGCTGGTCTGCGTAGGAATCATGTGTGTGATAGCAATCATGTGCAGATCTGTTGCTGTGTGGAAACTGATAAGCGTGTCACACTCTCCAGATGTGACATAAAATCCAGCCTTTGTCCTGGCGTCTTTGAATGAGTTTGACATTTCAAAAGTCCCGAGAATTTTGAGTAGTTTGTCGTTGTTGTAAGGGAAAATTTTCATATTCCCTGGTTTGCAGAGAATGGGGCGATCCTGAAGTCTGTTGAACATTTTCTCTTCCACGACATTGACAGATGTTACTGTGCCTATGAGAGCATCTACGTCTGAGCAGCCAATGGTCACTTTCACACTTGACTGGTTGCTGCATCTGAAAGAGAGCACAAAAGTCATCTGCCTCTCCATTGGCTAGATTCTCCTGCCCTTTGGCTGTGGTGCGCATACGTGGCACCCTTCTGTTGGTATCGGGTTTAGTAGTCAATTTTGCTGGTCATTGACAAACACAAGCAAAGTTGTTGGGTTTTCCACAAGCTTTGTACTGTTGATCAGTACTAGGACACTCTGTCCAGTGTGGGAAAGCACTGTCACAGTGGAAACGTTGTTTGCACAAGTCACAACCCTGTCTGTGAGACTGCTGTTGTTGCTTTGCATGCAGTTTCCTGGCAGGTGAACAATGAATAATGTTTACAGAAGTTGTACTTGGGAGTGTAGTAGTTATTATTGGCAGCCTCAGCTTTAGTAGCTCTGGACTCCAAAAGTGATAGTGATCCTCCCAACTCCAACAGTTCTGACAGCTTTCTGTCTTTCTCGCGTGCTTTCTGATGTAGTTGGCTAGAGAGACAACCTTTGATTATTTGTGTTCTGATTTCCCCTTTGACATGGTCAGCATCACCCAGGTCACATTTGGTTGCTAGTTGCCTCGTGCATGTGAAATTTTGGTTCATTGTCTCGTTTGCCTCTTGCTTTGTGCATCAGAAAATGATTGTTTTGTTATATTTTATTTTTCTTGAACGTGAATTAGGACGTTACCACATTTATAGTTGAGTACTAGCCAATTTGTTTAGGCGTGTCTCAAAAATATCTTCCAATTCTTCACAGCCACAGTGGAGAAGTAAGGTCTTTTCCCTTTTGTCCTCTGTGACACCTTCGAAATGTCATAACCACTGTTGCCAATGTGGGAATACAGATGATGGCTCCAGATGCAGTGGTAGATTGGGCATAGACAATGCCGTATTCCTCAGCAATAGTGATGAAACTTCTCTGTGACAGTTTTTCTGCTTATTACATCTGAGCTTGTGTGCACTGTATCTCTAAGTTTGCAGCTTGAAATGCTGATTGCAACTTAAAAATGCTGTTTTCTCTGCAGAAGGTAGGTAAAACCCTCCAAGAAGATTCATACCTTGAGGGAATGCTTCGAACTTTGCATCAGCCTTGATGCCAGTGTGAAGTTCGTAAAGCAGCCAGAGATAGCCAGAATTAAAATTGCATGAGTATAATGGCTTATTTTATTAAGCTGCTTCTTCTTTTTCTTACAGACTCACCCTGCTGGTACAAATGGGTATGGTAGCTTCAAGTGGACAAAATGAATATTGCACTTTTCAAAACACTATACACTACAATATCATTCTAAGATTGTATAGGTTTGACAACTTGAGAAGAAGTCAGTTTTATCAATTCAGAGTTGCTTAATAGAAATTGCTGGATAATGTACATTTGGATTAAAAGGGCTACTGCGCCGTAGTAATGCAATTGATTGATTTGAATTTCTGGATTATTTGATTTTTTTGAAGGGGTGTAAAATGACGGAATTATCAGGAGTAGACTGTTTAGGGGAAATATTCATGCAGCTGAGGTTATTGGATCAGCTGACCAGTGTAAACCCAATGGGGAAGCTTGTACTCTCTAAGGTCGTCTGTCCAATCTTGTATCCATTCAAACAATTGGATAATAAACAGCCAGCTTCATTGCTCTTGTGTTATATATGTGACCAGGTAATCAAATAGCCATAGAAAGTACGTGCCCTCAAGTCTTCACATCTTGCCTTTAATGGTGTGTGTGTGTTTCTGTGTGCGTGAAATAAGATCCAATAGATGGGGTCTAATGTTTAATCCCTGGTTTGGGTTCAGTTATCTAATTGCATGTCAACAGTAAGGGTTCTACAGCTGATTTTTTTTTTTTGGCTACTTGTTTGTACGAGGGAGCGGATTAGGGAATTTCAGGATTTTGACCCAACAGCAATGAAGGAACAATACTAGATTGAGAGAACTGACCTATAAGGAGAGATTGATTAGATTAAACCTACATTCTCTAGAATTAAGAAGAATGAAAGTTGATCTGATTGAAACATACACAGTTCTTAAGGTATTTGACAGGGTAGATACTGGGCAGATGTTTCCCCTGGTTGGAAAGTCTAGAACTAGGAGTCATAGTTTCAGAATAAGGGTTTGAATATTTAGGACTGAGATCACTCAAAGGGTTGTGAATCTTGGGAACTCCCCACTCCTTGCTGGGTTTTCATTGATTTTATTCAAGACAGAGATTGGTAAATGTTGGGTGTTAAGGGATATAAAGGGATAGTGCGGGATGTGGAGTGGAGGTAGACGATCAACCATGATCTTATTGAATGACTGAGCAGGCTCGAAGGGCCGAATGGCCTACTCCTGCTCCTATTTCCTATGTTCCTATAATTTCAGAACCCCTGTTGGCATCAGGGAAAAGAGATGTACTATCAGAAATCATTTATTTCAGACCATCCTGTTAAAAAAAAAACATTATTTCTTAACTCGTGGGGTTTGAACCCAAAACTACCCTGGAATCATAAACCAATTCATATCTTATAAAATATAAACAGTAAAATGATCGAGCAGCAATACGCCAGTAAGAACATTCCTTTAAATTTGTAAGTTGGAAAACCATGCTTTCACTTTTAAAATGCAGATTGAAACTCATCAGTTAACTAAGCAGCAAAGGCAAAACAGAAAAAGGCTTCTGAGGTAGCAGCGCTTCCCTGGGATGGTCGGAATGAATGGAATGGCATTGTGGTCAGTCATGCATATTATTCCGCATTTACATTTTGCATACTTTTCGCAGAACACTGTCCTGGCTCCTATAGCAGGAACCAGCACACCATGACACAGCAGAAGGCTAGTTGAACCGTGAAGGGCAAAGGTTAATTATTACAGACTTCGGGCTTGACTTATGGGACATAGATTGAAAGGGCAACAGAAAGCCTTTCATCCTTTCAAAGGAAGCCCAGCAGTTTCCATTTACTGTCAGCTTTTTTATTGTCACTTCCCACTTACTACCTTTATCTTAATTAGAGCACTGTGTGCTTTTTTTAAAAAAAAAATTAAGTCTGTTCAGGTCACTGTTTATTGTCAACCCTCAACTTTCAACACTCTACACAAAGTTCTCCTCTACATAATGCACTTCCAGCCTGACTTTCATTAACAAAAATAAAAAAAATACCAGAGCGTTTTATTGTGGAAATCCATATCTGTGGAGTATTTGACGTGATCTGGATTCTCAAATCCATGCCAATGCTACAGGGCTACTCACAAGTTAGAAACAGTTTTATTAAAGCTAAAGTGCCTAAGTTTGTCTGACTTTTTTGTGTCAGTTGTTGATCAGTTGGCAGCATTCTGAGTCAAAAGGTGGTATGTTCAAGTCCCATGCCAGGACTTGAGCAGAAAAGCTTAGGCTGGTATTCCACCACTGTACAGAGGGAGTGCTGCACTGTCGAAGCTGCCACATTTTGAATGAGACATGGAACTGAGGCCCATCTTCTCTTCAGGTGGATGTAACACATGTACATACATTGTGCCTGTTTTAGCTAAATAAAATAGGTGACAGCCATTCTCTGGCTCATTTCCCAGGGAAATTCTTGACCAATCAGAGTCAACATGTGTGGTTTGAATTTAAACAAAGTTTGGCAGTTAATGGTCAATCATCAGTTAACTGGATCATTCTCCATGGCAGTGCCTCCACTGATCAGAGTCCACTTGCCAACCAATCAGCACTCTCTTCTCATGAAATTTAAATTCTTGTTCCCTTTACATTTGGTATTCTTGCAAATTGTCCTGATCAGTGCAAGATGAAAAGCTTCAACAACATGTGTCTTTTTGCAGCAATACTCATGCCCTGTATTACCAAACGACTATTTATTAAAATATCATTGCATAAGTGCAGTTTGACAATTTTTCTTTCAATTGCAACACTTCACACTTGTTCATATTAAATTTCGTCTACAGCTGTTCTGCCAACTTACATATTGTAAATAATCCATTTCCATTGAGGATGATATACAGAGTCCAACTTTACATTAAACTGGCACTTTGTGTTTTTATTGGTAAGGGTGAATGTAGAAGGGATATAGAATACAATAAATGTTGGATTAAGAGCATTAACTCAGCTTCATGTCAAATGAAGCTGAAATCTTGCAGAATTCCACAGACTTCTGCTCTCCTGAAGGCATTGAGGGCTCTCAGTGTAGGTTTCCATGGGCATTGGTTACTCTCCACATACTTTTGCACACATAGTCAGCTTCCACAAAATTTTATTGTGTACCACTCCTATTTTTGGCTCTCCAGCTGCCTTTTTGGTTGCAGAATGGTGGGTGCATGGCAGCAGATGGCTTTACACAACTTCAGTCACCACTGCGACTACCAGATGTTTGGTGGCTTCTGCTTGTGCTGCAATGGAAGCTGAGACACCAGCCCTCAGATGCTTGGGTCTGTAAGTGTCCTAATGGAGTTGGAACTTCCATGTCGGAAAGGGTGGACTCCAAGCTCTGTGCGAAGCCCTGTGCAAAGTTGATGCCAGATTCCTCATGCTTCTTTACCTTAACCGCAGGCTTTCTGGCAGGCCTGTCAGTGCACTAAGCATTTCATTGTTCACACTCATTAGCCTTTTTCTGCAGGGCTGCCCCATTGAAGTCCTCATCAGAGTCTTCTGCAGAAGAATTTGGTGTAACTTTGCCCTCTGGAAAACTGGCGCCCACACTGTCTTTTCCCCTTGCTCTGGCTGCAGACTGCCTGTGCCCTGTGTCCCACCCCATGCAGATCCCACCTCTAAATTGCCTCCTCAGGTAGGCTCGGTGTTAGTACCTGAGCTGGTGGCTGCAAGTGTAAGAGCGTACTTTTCTTCATCATTGCCTTCCTGCTCTTACACCCGTTGCTCTAACACCATTGCCTGGCCAGCTGGCATTTCTTGGGCATCTGGAAGGAGAAAGGCACAGGAATAGGGTTGTGCTGAGGGTGGGCAATGGAAGGAGTGAGTGCTTACACCCCAAATGTTGGCTGCCCACCCCTCCCCCAAACCTGCCGAATCAATAACAATCCATGACCCTCCTATTCTCATTCCCATTTAAGATGGAGATGAGGAGGAATTTCTTCTCCCGGAGGATCAGTAGTGTTTGGGGTCATTAGTGTTTGAAATTCTCTCCCTCAATGAGCAGTGTAGGTTGGGTCATTGAATATATTCAAGGTTAAGTTAGCTAGATTTTTGATTGACAAGGGAATCAAGAGTTATAGGGGCGGGCAGGAAAGTGGAGTTAAGGCCTCAATCAGGTCAACCATGATCTTGTTGAATGGCACAGCGGGCTCGAGGAACCGAAGGCCTTAGAGTTTGCCTCCCCCCATTGGCCTCCAAGGGGTAATTTTCACATTTCCCACCCTCTTTGATTAGCAAGCTAACCAAACCTTACCCAGTTTTGTAGAGATCAGACAGATACAATGTCAACTACTTACCTTACCCACCCCCATGGGCGCCCAAAGGTCAAACAAATCACAAAACATTTGCAATTTTAGCTGATCATCTGGAGGGGAAACTTGACGTGAACTGCGTGCATATGTACACACAGAGCTATTAAAAAGCTAGGCACTTTCATATCTCTATTGACCTCAACTGTGCGAGCCTCGAAGTGCGCGAATTAAGCTGGGAGACGAGATCTCATTCAGATCAGTTTGGATTTATACCTCATCTCTTGCAGTCTGTCAGTGGCCTTGTGGAGTCAGATATAGTTTCAAAACTGAACCCTTTGATAATCATTTCCTTGTCACATCAGATAGACTCAGGGGCTCACAGTAAACTCTAAATAGACAATGTAATCAAAAGGCCCACAAAGCTGCAGTAACTGCCAGTGGATCGAGTGACTGACATCTTTCATAGAAATATTATTTTAGAAGGGTTCATCTTTAATATTTCTCTGGAGGGGAACAAAATCATATTGGAGTGAAACCTTATTGCTATTTTTTTTGTCGGAAAGGAGGCTGAGAAACTAGGTTTCCAATTGTTGGTTGTAGATGGCAACAGTTATTTAGTACCTTTTCCCAAGTGAACAGCCATCATCTTCTAGCCTAGACAATGCAGGTTGGCAGATGGTTCTACTATTAAACTCATCATGGCCAAACCTGATCCTCTTCTCATTTAAAGACTTCATAAGAACATAAGAAGCATGAGCAGGAGTCAGCCTTTCGGCCCTTTGAGCCATCTCTGCCATTCAATAAGACCATGGCTGCTCTTTGTAGTAACTGTAAGTAAAACCTTTCACACTGTTATGGGGATCATGTGACCGTACAGACGAATCAGCCCTAAGCACAGATAATCTTAGGGGTGGAGCTTTCTTGCCTTGGTCTTGGAACGAGCACGTAGCTTCATCAGGAACCCTAGAAATAAAGTTTACTGTTTCTTACAAGAATCCTACCCTGCATTCCAAGATTATCACAATCTTCTACCTCAACTCCACCTTACCACACTATCCCCATCCCCTTAATTCACTTAGTACCGAAAAATATATCAACCTCTGTGTTGAATATACTCAGTGCTCGACTGCATGATACTGGCTCTGTCTTTGATATAACACAGAAAGCCAAACAGATTACAGGACAATAACCCCTCTCGGGTTTCCAATGATGCTACAGTCACTAAACATGAAGTGCTGTTTGAGCACACTGCAATGTAAACAATTTAGAGATGTAAAGTTCTCCTGAAGATAGCAGCTCTTGAGGGGGCTGTAATCCTCCACCTTAGGCGCTGAGGGAAAGAGAGAGCTGGTGGCGGATAAATCATGTCCTAACTCCACCCTTGAGCTCAGCTCGATGTCAGCCGGCAACTGAGAGTCCATATCTCTTCTCAGGTCAAGTTTCCTCTAAGATTTCCCCTAGCCCTTAACTCGTATTTTTTTCCTAGTTTCTCTCTCATCTCCCCTCATGCCCTCCCCAAGCTTAACTTGCCCATGAGACTCATATGCTGGTCCCTCACCCCTATTCCCACTAAACTGATCACCTGATGGGCCACTTCATGGCTCCCATGTTAGCTCATGTTAACCATTCCCTCTCCTAAGATAAAAAACCCTTCACCTTCAAATCGGCCATCATCACCCTTTCCTCAAACTTCCGACTTCTCCGTTCATGCAAGCTGCTGACTCTATCTCCAACCTCCCTATCCAATGCAAAGTCCTTCCTCTTTGCCGTGGGACCATGAATTCTGATGCTTGTCTTCATAAGGGATAGGGATTATGCACTTGAATGAAATTTTTATTCTTATAAGGGATTATGTAGCTGAATGGGTTTTTATGAGTGCGAATGTTTTTTTAAAAAAGTCTGTAATAGGCACTTAGAACTTTATATTATTTCACCTGAGCTCCTGAGGCCTGTACAGGGTGAGTTGGCATAGAGGGTGTAAGGGTAAATGGTGGTGGGAGGGGAGCATGGGTTGGCATGAGTTGACACTAAGTTGGTGTAGGGGCTATATAGGGCCATGGGGGTAAGCAGAGGGGCATGAGGTGGCATGGAGGGTATGAGGAGCCATGGGGAGAATGGATTGGCATGGATGGGGCATGGGGAGTGTGTGGGGGTGAGGGGGTGTGAGGATTGAGGGTTGGAGGGCTGTTCTATGTTTATTTTTATTTAAACCTCAACACAGTTCTGGATCACTGACGCAGGCTTTCTGCCCAGCCTGCCTTCACACCCAGCAGCCTCTGCACTCGTTCTGGGGATGCCCGGCCCGACTTCCAGGGAACCTCGCCAGCCCAGAACGAAAATCCCAGCTTCCAGGACACTTTCTCCCAGGTCGGCTTGCAAAGCCAGGAGACATTCCAAAGCTGCGTTCCTGACCCGGGGGCCAAAATTCAGGCCTCAATGTCATTTTCCACACTTACACTGACAGCACTCAGCCGTAATTCACCACCACCTCTCTTGACCCCTCCACTGTCTCTTAATTGTCAGGTTGCTTGTGAGATATCCAATACTGGATGGGCAAAAATTTGCTCCAGCTAAATATTGGAAAGTCTGAAGCCACTGTCTTCAGCCCTGCCCAACAAACACTTCCCTAGCCATCAAACTCAACCCTCACCCTGGCAACTGAGACTGAACAAGAGTGTTCACAACCTTGGCGTCATATTGAGATGAGCTCCCAACCATATATCCGTACCTGACTAAGACCACCTACTTCCACCTCCGTAACATTGTCCAACTCTGTCCTTGCCTTAACTCATTAAGAGCCGGAAACTTCATCCATGCCTTTGTTGCCTCGACTATTTGACTTTGTCATGAAGCTATTAATGTATATAATATTATTGGAAAAGATTTTTCTTTTAAAATAGAGGTTTAGTCTGTGGGTGTGTCTTAATTGGATTAAAGCCAGCTAGTCTGGGTGCTTTGATAGGTACTAGTTTTGATATGGAAGAGAGATAGCGTGCATTTGCATTTTTTGAACAGAGCATTCAAGAAGTGGGGTGCAAACTTGACGCCTATCTAGCAGCTACCAAGCCATATGTTTATATTACTAATAAAATTGGTACAATGAAAGGGGTTTCATTGTTAAAAGGTGGAGTTTAAAGAGGCTGGTGAGACGATGAGAATTTGCATTCAATCAGTGGTGGTAGGTATAACAAGACAACTGTTTCAACTGTACCAACTGCATCGGTCATAACAATTTTGACTATTCCAATGCTCTCCCATGTTTTATCCTCCATAAACTTTAGGCCATCCAAACTCTACTCTCCATGTCCTAATTCGCACAAAACCCATTCACCCATCATCCCTGTGCTCACTGACATACATTAGCTCCTATTTAAGCAATGACTCAATTTTACAATTCTCATCCATATTTTCAAATCTCTCCAAGGCCTCTCCCTCTCCCTATCTCTGCAATATCCTCCAGTCCTACAACCCTCTTGAGATACCTGTGTCCCTCTAATTCTGGCATCTCAAGCACCCCCATTTTAATTGCTCTTCCATTGGCTCCTCCTTCAGCTCCCGAGGCTCTAAGTTCTGTAATTCCCTTTAAATCTCACTGACTCTCTACCTCTCTCACCTCCTTTAACACGCTTCCTAAAACCTACCTCTTTGACCAACTGATAAAAACAAAAAGCTAAAAGCTACTGCGGATGCTGGAAATCCAAAACAAAAACAGAATTACCTGGAAAAACTCAGCAGGTCTGGCAGCATCGGCGGAGAAGAAATCAGTTAACGTTTCGAGCCTTCATGGCCCTTCGGCAGAACTGAAGCATAGTTAGGAGAAGGGAGAAATATAAACTGGTTTAAGGTGGGGGGGGGGGGTGGGGGGGGGTGGGGGGCGGGGGGGTGAAGAGAGACATTGAGGGTGTGGTGATTGTGGAGATAAGCAGTGATAGGCACAGACAAAAGGGTCAAAGAGGTGTTGAAGGTGGTGATATTTGTCTAAGAAAAGTGCTAATTAAGAATGGAAGACAGGATATTCAAAGTACAGCTCTAGTGGGGGTGGGGTGGACAGACTAACAAGGTTTTAGTTTTAGATTTAAAAATAATGGAAATAGGTGGGGAAAGAAGAATCTATATAAATTATTGAAAAAAAAGGGGGGGTGGAGAAACGGGGTGGGGATGGGGGGAGGGGGAGTTTAAGATCTAAAGTTGTTGAATTCAATATTCAGCCCGGAAGGCTGTAAAGTGCCTAGTCGGAAGATGAGGTGCTGTTCCTCCAGTTTGCGTTGGGCTTCACTGGAACAATGCAGCAAGCCAAGGACAGACATGTGGGCAAGAGAGCAGGGTGGAGTGTTAAAATGGCAAGCGACAGGGAGGTTTGGGTCTTTCTTGCGGACAGACCGCAGGTGTTCCGCAAAACGGTCGCCCAGTTTGCGTTTGGTCTCTCCAATGTAGAGGAGACCGCATTGGGAGCAACAAATGCAGTAGACTAAGTTAGGGGAAATGCAAGTGAAATGCTGCTTCACCTGAAAGGAGTGTTTGGGCCCTTGGACGGTGAAGAGAGAGGAAGTGAAGGGGCAGGTGTTGCATCTTCTGCGTGGGCATGGGGAGGTGCCATAAGTGGGGGTTGAGGAGTAGGGGGTGATGGAGGAGTGGCAGAAGATGCAACACCTGCCCCTTCACTTCCTCTCTCCTCACCGTCCAAGGGCCCAAACACTCCTTTCAAGTGAAGCAGCATTTCACTTGCATTTCCCCTAACTTAGTCTACTGCATTCGTTGCTCCCAATGCGGTCTCCTCTACATTGGAGAGACCAAACGCAAACTGGGCGACCGTTTTGCGGAACACCTGCAGTCTGTCCGCAAGAAAGACCCAAACCTCCCTGTCGCTTGCCATTTTAACACTCCACCCTGTTCTCTTGCCCACATGTCTGTCCTTGGCTTGCTGCATTGTTCCAGTGAAGCCCAACGCAAACTGGAGGAACAGCACCTCATCTTCCGACTAGGCACTTTACAGCCTTCCGGGCTGAATATTGAATTCAACAACTTTAGATCTTAAACTCCCCCTCCCCCCATCCCCACCCCGTTTCTCCCCCCCCACCCTTTTTTTTCAATAATTTATATAGATTCTTCTTTCCCCACCTATTTCCATTATTTTTAAATCTAAAACTAAAACCTTGTTAGTCTGTCCACCCCACCCCCACTAGAGCTGTACTTTGAATATCCTGTCTTCCATTCTTAATTAGCACTTTTCTTAGACAAATATCACCACCTTCAACACCTCTTTGTCCCTTTTGTCCATGCCTATCACTGCTTATCTCCACAATCACCACACCCTCAACGTCTCTATTCGCCCCCCACCCCCCCACCCCGCACCCCCCCCTCCCCCCCCCACCTTAAACCAGTTTATATTTCTCCCTTCTCCTAACTATGCTTCAGTTCTGCCGAAGGGCCATGAAGGCTCGAAACGTTAACTGATTTCTTCTCCGCCGATGCTGCCAGACCTGCTGAGTTTTTCCAGGTAATTCTGTTTTTGTTCTCTTTGACCAACTATTTGGCCACCTACCTGGTAACTCTTCATGCGGTTTGATGCCCAATGTTATTTGATAACACTCCTCAGAAGTGCCTTGGGATGTTTTACCGTATTAAAAGGGTTCATAAATGCAATTTGTTTAAAAATAAAAACGCTTTCACCTGGACTCATCTGACTTGGTGGTAGTTTAACCTCTGCCCTCGCTTAATTTCTGATTCAAGCGAAAAACCAACCTGCAAATCTGATACCCTTGTCAACCAGTGCAAATATCTCAATCTGAAATACACAGAGACAAGGCTTTAAATACTCAGCAGGTCAGACAGCACCTCTGGAGAGAGAAACAGTGTTAACGTTTCTGGTCAGTGACCTTTCCTCAAAACTGGTAGAGATTCACCAGTTTATAAGCAAGTAGAGAGGCCGGGAAGAGGGGGCAGGGGAGGAATGAACATGAATTCCATTCTTTGCTCACCCCATTACCATCCCCTTTTGCCTTGAACCATCTTTCCTTCTGTCATTAAGCACTCTTTCGCTCCACTCTATCACAGACTTTCCTCTTTATTGTTAACCCCATCCCATCCACCCCTACCCCTACCCCCACCCCCACCACCTTTGCCCTGACCCTAGGCTGAACTTTCAGGTCCCGCCGAGTTTGGGAATGAAGGCCAAGGGAACCCGACAATTATGAGGCCAGTCAGGATAGTGTGCCAGTTTCCCAACTCAAGGAGGGGGGATCAGGGGTGGCGTTGGGGAGGGGGCGCTGTTTAACTACCTGGAGGCAGGCATCCAGTGGCAGGCCAGGGGGCCAGTGCTCCATGCAGGCCTACAGGCCCTCCCTGCCTGCCTGGGTGGGGATGAGCCAAAGATGCACTGTACAGGGGGCTCTGTCTTCTAACAGTTAATGGCCGGGCTGCGCCTTGTATTTTTTACTTAAATTTTTACAAAATGGCTGAGAAGGCACCTTCTTGCTGAAGCACTCTCTTCGGTTACTTACCCTTTACTGCAGCCAAGTGCTACCGTGAAGCTGGAAGGCCTTTGATTGGGCCTCCAGCTTTGACATCCCACCCGCCACCCTTAAATAGACAGGGAATATGTCTCAATGTCCGTTCAGGGGGCTCCTGGTCAAAATCCCAGGTCATTGACTGTTTTCCTCAAGGGAGGGTTCAGGGCCCAGTATTAGTGTCGGCTCCTCTTTCCCGCCCCCAAAGCAAAAGTTCAGACCTCTGTCTCTGAACGTGCCTCAGAAAACGAACGGGATTTGAGGAGCCGTCCTGAACTAGTGCGATTGGCAGAATCTCGCAATTTCGACCTGCTGTCCAGTTTTGTGGGCACAGTCTGAATTTTGAACCACTGGGAAAGATGACGGAAAGCATGGGCGTAGGTGGTTTGGGGGAATATTTTGTGCTGGTTCAACTAATTCCATCCAGACTACACTAATATAGCAAGTAGAAGCACCCCCACAAACTGTCATTGTTCACGGCAAAGCCCCGATTGGTAGCAGGATTATTGAAATTGGGAGATAGGGAAACAGCCATTAGCCTGCCCTCCACCAAAGCCCATATGACAGACATCGTCTGGCTTGTATGCTTGATCAGAGTCAGGAATGGGGACCCTGGCTATTCCTTCCTCTCCCTAGCACAGAGATATTGAGGGTCTGGATAACCACCCTGACTGGGAGCTGCTAACACAGCACAGAAATGGTCAACAAGCCTGGGGCCTCCCACGTGCGAGTGGCTCGGGGGTACATGGCAGATGCCACTTTCAAGTAAATCAACAGAGATAGTCATTTTATTTCAAACATCAGGTCGAAGGTTATAAGCAAGGTTTTTGATAGTGGAGGAAATACAAGAATGCAGTAAACCTAGAGAAGGACAGCTAGGTGCATGACGTGGTCAGGATTGAAAGGATGTAACTGAGATGCTTGGGTTTAGGGGCAACAAAGTGAAGATTCGGGCAAAGTGGTTTCTTCCCTCAATAGCCTTCACCCAGTCTTCTCCCGTCTTTGCCTGAAGAGTCATGCTACACAATGGTCTTAAAATTAATGGCTCCCTGCTGGAACTTTGCTCAAGAGGCAGATCATTGAGTGTCCTTGAGCTATTCCATTATGGGGATGGTGGGGGGGCATCACAGACAATATTTTCCTCACCTACTATCCAAACAAGTTCACTCCCCAGCAGCTCTTACTGAATAACACCCAGGCTTGGGAACCTGGTTTGTTCCTTTTTTTACCTCACTAACCCACGCTCACCAGAGACAATTGCAACATTCCTCCCACATTCCTGCTGAGGTCGCTGAAGGGGGTCTTCCCGATTTCCATACTAACCTGCAGTTACCAACAAAGCCAACAAGACAGACTAGGCCAAGAATGGAACTCCAGAAGCATCACTGCTATCGACAGAACACAGTTTCTTTTAATTCGCCTGTTGGTGTCAGCCATAGTTCAGTCGGTAGCCTTTGAAGGTTGTGGGTTCAAGTTCCACTCCAGAGACCTGAGAACAAAATCGAGGCTGACACTCCCAGTGCAGTACTGTTGTTGGAGTGTTGCTTGGAGATGCCCCTGTTTCAGATGTGACATTAAAATCAGGCCCCGTGTGCTGTCTCTCAGATGCATGTAAAAGATCGCCTGCCATTATTTCGAAGATGAGCAGTTCTCCCTGGCATGTCGGCCAACATTTATATGGACCGGCCATATAAATACTGTGGCTACAGGAGCAGGTCAGAGGCTAGGAATCGTGTGATGTGTAACTCACCTCCTGACACCCCAAAGCCTGTCCACCATCTACAAGGCACAAGTCAGGAGTGTGATGGAATACCCTCCACTTGCCTGGATGAGTGCAGCTCCAACAACATTCAAGAAGCTTGGCACTGTCCAGGACAAAGCAGCCCGCTTGATTGGCACCACATCCACACACATTCATTCCCTCCACCACTAACACACAGTAGCAGCAGTGTGTATTATCTACAAGATGCAGTGCAGGAATGCACCAAGGCTCCTTCGGCAGCACCTACCAAACCCATGACCACTACCATCTAGAAGGTCAAGGGCAGCATGTAGATGGGAACACCACCACCTGGAAATTCCCCTCCAAGATACTCATCATCCTGACTTGGAAATATATTGTGGTTCCTTCACTGTCGCTTGGTCAAAATCCTGGAACTCCCTTCCTTAACAGCATTGTGGGTGTACCTACACCACAGGGGCTGCAGCGGTTCAAGAAGGCAGCTCACCACCACCTTCTCAAGGGCAACTAAGGATGGGCAATAAATACTGGCCCAGCCACCGAAGCCCACATCCCGTGAATGAATTAAAAAAAAAACAGTCATCCCTCAGCCGCCATCACTAAAACAGATTATCTGGCCCTTATTACATTGCTGCTTGTGGGAGCTTGCAGTGTGAAAATTGGCTGCTGCATTTCCCACATTACAGCACTGACTTCCATTAAGTACTTCATTGGTTGTAAAGCAATGAAGAATGGATAAATCCTAAAGCTTTTCTATAAGTCTTTCCTTCTTTTCTCCCCTTTTCTATAATTTCACGCTTTTCTATTATGAATCAACAAGGGATTGGGAAAACAGCAACAAGCAATGCATCATAAAAAGTTGCGGCAGAGTCTAAGATTTTGGCTTAAGCAATACATACCATTCAATGTCATTTGAGATGGAAAAACCCACGGATTTTCATCATTGGGGGTATATGGTTTCCTGAGAAATTAAGGTGCAAGTTATTAACTTGACATCATTAACTTCCATTTTGTGAAGTTTTACTGGACAGCACCTAGCAGTCCTTATTCACTCAAAATCTTATCATATTTCTCCAGATGCCTACGCTTTAATCAAACTTGCAACGCAGGCTGCAAATCTATTTCCTACATCCCTGTGAAATTGGGCTTCCAAGAATTGAATCAGCTAAGTTCTCAAGCATAATTAGTCAGCAAAGCTTTTAGCTTGGAAGTTTGTGCCATGGCTTGCGCATCTGAACACTGGGGTGAGCTGTGTTGCCAACTCTGGCTGGACGCAGTCCTGGAGGTTTCCTCACGTGACCACCCGTCTCCAATTGACCTGCCCAGTCAAACAGCCTTCCTATCAAAATTTATTAGTCACTAATAAACAGAAGTGTTGAAAAATGTGAGAAAAATATGCAATTTGTTTTTAATGTGTTTTTGATTTTCCTCTCCAGTTGCTCACATTAGTGTCCAAATTAATGGTTAATTCTTGGAGGTGCCAGGGCATTCCTGGAGAGCTGGCAAGCCTGGCGGTGAGTGACCTGGCAAAGGAAACAGTTCAAATGTTGAAAGGGCAGCGGTGATGTATCATCAGGCAAGGAAAATAAGATTAGAAATATACATTGAGAATCATTTTTAAGGCAGCGAGGGGGGGTGCAGAACTGAAATTTTATGAAGTTTGTTACTTTTGTATGAATATACTGACATTGCGAGAAGGCATATTTTGGACATTCCGCTAACAGGGAGCTTATTTCATTTGCCAACCCACTCCCTCGGTACCGGAAAACAGGCCAAAAGGTAGAAGGAGATGTTTTTTAATAACTATTTTCCCCAGGCTTGAATATGCCTCAAAATGAGTAGCCAGCGCTTGCACCCAAAAACAACAGGAACCATATATAGATCACAATGTTGGTGTTTCACTGGATGTGGAATGGCCCGAAGCCCTTACAGAGACTTAAAGTAAGTCGCTCTGAAGACACTTCAAAAGATCCTTTGGTATTGATTTACATGGTTCAATGAGAGCATGAATGTATTTTCTATATTACTGAAAATAGAGACATGTTGCCAAAGCTTTTCATCTTGAAATCGTCAGGACAAATGCAAGAATGCCAAATTTCAAATGATTGCAACAATTTATACTACAAGAGAAAAGGGTGTTGATTGGATGCAAGTCGGCTCAGGTTGGCTGAGGTGCTGCCATGGGGAAAGCAATGGGAAGCTTTAGGCTCCTCAAGCTCTTGGGTAATTCAAAAAACGCATAAGACTTGTAAGTATTCCTTTTGTTTCCAGAGTTCAAGTCCCTGCATACGAATGTCTGTCGCTTTGAGCAAGTGGAAATGAGCCATATTAAGAGTTTGACTGACAATCTTAAGTTTGTTGTGTTGTCTGGCCCCATAAAATCTTACAGCCCTCTGCCACTCCTTCTCCCAGTCTCCCTAAACCCCTCCTCACACTATCTCCATTAACTTAAACAATGACTTCAGGCCCAGTGAGTGCATCAGCTGCTGGATTTTATACCTTACACACCAGTAGGTGAGGCGCCTGTCAGCACTCGTTGACTGGCAACACACTGGTCAGATTACATTGAGGCCCAACCAGTAAAATGGTTCAGGCCCCTCTCTATTGACACTGGACTGACAGTCAGTCCATCTACAGATGGGCTTCATGGTTTTCTTGGACACGGTGTTTGAACACGGCTGGAATATATATACACTGACAGAGAATGCATGGGAGAACAGAAAAGAGATGGAAAGAAGGAAATGGACTGTGGGAGACGGTGGAATAGTGGTAATGTCACTGGACTAGTAACTCAGAAGCCCAGTTAAATGCCCTGGTGACATGAGTTCAAACCCCACCATGGCAGCAGGTAGAATTTGAATTCAGTTAATAAATCAGGATTTGAAAGCTAATCTCAGTAATGGTGACCATGAAACTATCATCAATTGTTGTAAAAACTCATTTGGTTCACTAATGTCCTTTAGGGAAGGAAATCTTGTTGTCCTTACCTGGTCTGGCCTACATGTGATTCCAGACCCTCACAGCAATGTGGTTGACTCTTAACTGCCCTCTGAAATGGCCCAGCAAGCCACTCAGTTCAAGGGTAATTAGGGATGAGCAACAAATGCTGGCCTTGCCAATGACACCCACATCCCATCAAAGAATAAAGAAAGTTTGAGAAGCAATTGGTTTTGCACTTCAGATGTGCTTTTCAAACATTTCCTGGATCTGTACAGTCACAAAATATCCATCTATTTCATGCTGTATGCTTAATCTAGAGAGCTTGTGGGGAAGAGCATAACTAGAGTCCATCAATAATAGTTAGTCATCAAGAATTCCAACCAGGAATTCAAAAGAAAATTCTTTACCTAAAGAGCGGTGAGAATGTGGAGCTCGCTACCACAGGGAGTGATTGAAACAAATAGTATAGATGTATTGAAGGGGAGGCTATATAGACATATGAGGGAGAAGGGAATAGAGGTTATGATTATAGATTTAGGTGAGGAAAGATGGGAAGATGCTCAAGTGGAGCAGAAACACCGACATGGTTGGGTCAAATGGCCTCTTTCTGTGCCATGAATCCTCTGTGATTCTATGTATTTAATCTTTTAGATAAATAGTCAGCTCCTCAGAAGGACCTTATTAATGGTATAGCAATTCCTATTCATTATCTATAATTTCTAATATTGGACATGCATATTAATAATTACTTACAGTGTGTAAAAAGGGTGTAACATTTTATATTTTAGTGTTCATGTTTCAAAATCTTTTAAGATCTTGAAGTTGCAAAAATGTAATGTTGCTCAATTGCCCTGATATTCATCCAGTTCTGAATTCAACAAAGATTTGGCTGATACTTCTTGGTATTTCAGTGTATTAGATTGATAGTTTTAGGTGTCGAAATCTGTCCACAAGGCCGTCAGGTAATTGTCTGCGTGCTTTCCTTTTTAATATATATCAGGCGGTCCCCATTGCTACATTAGCAGTAAGCAAGCCTAAACTGCTCACTTTGTGAAATGTTTACTTGGCCATTATTACTGAATTAGCCCTGTTGTCGAATTCTCTCCCTTTTCCAGAGGAAAAATAAATTGGGAACTCACCTTCCAACATCTGTGCAAAGAGCGAGGTTATTTATTTTTTTTTGCAAATTCCAACAGCTGCATTAATTCTGAATTAGTCAGTCACGACCTGATGATCCTGTGTGTCAAATCTGGTTAATACTCAACCTTGGGAGTTTTTGAGCTTTCTCCTCAAGGCAAAGTGATGTGGCTCTGTGCTGATGCTCTGTCAGCAGTGCAAGCAGATTTGCATGAGATTTGAAATGGAAAGGCTTCTTTCTTTTTCTCGTGAACCCCCACCCCACTCCGCTACCCACCCCCCACCACCCCCCCTCCCACTTCTAGTTGTTAAGCCAGCACAGTACTTCAAATGCAGAAATCTTTTAAGCAAACACCACAAAGCTTTGAGCATTCTAAAGCCTGCGAGTTTGACATCATAATTGCCCTGGTTCAAATATGATAAGCTCCCATTCAGAGAGTCCACACTTTCCTTGCACTGGCTTCCAGTGAAAGTTAAATCATTATTCCTGGCATTAAACTGAGTGAGCTCCGAACTGATAAGTGAGCAAGTAAAAGTTGGATGAGAATTTTTTGGTGCAACATTAGCTGATCTGGGAGGGGACAAAGAAAAGCTTTATAATCTATGTTTCGGTAGTTATTGTTTTATTCATTAATATTAGTTATTTTTTTAATTACACTGTCTACAGCAACATCTCTTGTAAGATCACAAGGGTGGTTACCGAGGTTGTGAAAAAGCTGCAATTCTCTTGATCTTAACCTTGACCCCTTGTTCAATAATATAGTTTGCTCAGATGCATAAATAAATGGGTTCTGTTGAAGAGTCATGCGGACTCGAAACGTTAACTGTGCTCCTCTCCGCAGATGCTGCCAGACCTGCTGAGTTTGTCCAGGTATTTTTGTTTTTGTTTTGGATTTCCAGCATCCGCAGTTTTTTGCTTTTATCTTAGGTATAAATAACACGATGGGCAGGACTTTCGTGTCGTCAGGCGGGCGGGCCCGGCAAAAGGACCGCCGCTCGCGATCGGTCCCCGGTCGCCATTTCACGCCGGCCGGCTGGCCAATTAACGGGCAGCCAGCGTGAAAGGCGCGCTGAGAAGCTCAGCGCTGCTGGGGTGGGGAGGGCCGGGAGGAGGGCGAGCGCTGACGTCTGCGCGGGCGCGTGGGGGAGCGCGTGCTGAAAGCTCCCTGAAGACAGGGAGCTGCCCCAGGGAGCTGAAGAATTTTTAAATCGAAAATAAAGCTTTTGAAAATCGGGAAAAAATGTCCCCTCACAGGACTCTCTCACATGAACATAAGCAAAATAAAAATTACGTCAAAATATTTTTAAAAAATTAATGTCGGAAACCTCATCCTGTCCCCTGGATGAGATGTCCTAAAAAAAATCCAAAGGTCCGCCTGGCCGATTTGCCCGCCCACCAACCATTAGGTTGGATGGGCAGTGCAAAATCGCAGTTAGTTTAAACTTTAATAGCCTTAAGAGGCCTCTTTAATTGTCAGTGGGCGCACTGCCGATTCTCGCGCGCGCCCACCGACCGAAATAGCGTGCGAGGGCGCGATGACGTTGGGACGCTCAACCGACATCATCGCGTGCTGTTTTACGCCCGATCGGGTCGGGCACGCGCCCGCCCACGGGACATAAAATCCTGGCATATTCGTACTTGGACCACTTTAGTATCGCTGCCCAAAAATATAACAGAATGGCTTCCATCTCAAGGCCATTCAGATTTTTTGTTTAATTCATTCATGAGATGTGGATGTTTGTTGCCCATCTCTAAATGCCCTTGAACTGAGTGGCCATTTCAGGGGGCAGTTAAGAGTCAACCACATTGCTGTGGGTCTGGAGTCACAGTTAGGCCAGACCAGGTAAGGACAGTAGATTTCCCTCCCTAAAGGACATGCCTGAACCAGATGGGTTTTTACAACAATCGATGATAGTTTCATGGTCACCATGACTAAGACCAGCTTTCAATTCCACACTTATTAATTGAATTCAAATTCCACCAGTTGCCATGGTGGGATTTGAACCTTTGCCCCCAGAACATTAGCCTGGGCCTCTGGAATACCAGTCCAGTAATATTGCCACTACACCATAATAATGTGATGCGATTTGTGATGTGATTTTCTACATAACAAAATACTAATTCTGATGAAGAGTCATACGGACTCGAAACATTAAAAGTGTTCCTCTCTGCAGATGCTGTCAGACCTGCTGAGTTTTTCCAGGTATTTTTGTTTTTATTACTAATTTTATCATATTTTTTTTTATCATGCCTGCATTACATTCTCTTGTTTCCCAGTCAATCTTGCATAATGCGTCTTTGACCCAGATGTGCAGCACAAATACTCTTCACCCACAATCGGGAAAAGGACTAGTAGCACAAATGGCTTCTCCGCACCACAATAATATAAAAGCAAAAAACTGCGGATGCTGGAAATCCAAAGCAAAAACAAAAATTCCTGGAAAAACTCAGCAAGTCTGGCAGCATCTGCGGAGAGGAACACAGTTAATGTTTTGAGTCCGAATGACCCTTGAACAGAACTAAGTAAAAGTAGAAGAGAGGTGAAATATAAGCTGGTTTAAGGGGGGGTGGGACAAGTAGAGCTGGATAGAGGACCAGTGATAGGTGGAGATAACCAAAAGATGTCACAGACAAAAGAACAAAGAGGTGCTGAAGGTGGTGATATTATCTAAGGAATGTGCTAATTAAGGGTAGAAAGCAGGACGAGCAAGGTACAGATAGCCCTAGTGGGGGTGGGGTGGGGTGAAGGAATCGAAAAAGGCTAAAAGGTAGAGATAGAACAATGGATGGAAATACATTTAAAAATAATGGAAATAGGTGGGAAAAGAAAAATCTATATAAATTATTGGGGGAAAAAAAAGGGGGGGATCGGAAAGGGGGTGGGGATGGAGGAGAGAGTTCATGATCTAAAATTGTTGAACTCAATATTCAGCCCGGAAGGATGTAAAGTGCCTAGTCGGAAGATGAGGTGCTGTTCCTCCAGTTTGCGTTGGGCTTCACTGGAACAATGCAGCAGGCCAAGGACGGACATGTGGGCATGAGAGCAGGGTGGAGTGTTGAAATGGCAAGCGACAGGGAGGTCTGGGTAATGCTTGCAGGCAGACCGAAGGTGTTCCGCAAAGCAGTCACCCAGTCTCCGTTTGGTCACCCACAGTGGTTGACAGGGCCCTCAACCGTGTCCGGCCCATCTCCCGCGCATCCGCCCTCACATCTTCCGCTCCCTCCCAGAAACATGATAGGGTCCCCCTTGTCCTCACTTATCACCCCACCAGCCTCCGCATTCAAAGGATCATCCTCCGCCATTTCCGTCAACTCCAGCATGATGCCACCACCAAACACATCTTCCCTTCAACACCACTGGCAGCATTCCGCAGGGATCATTCCCTCCGGGACACCCTGGTCCACTCCTCCATCACCCCCTACACCTCAACCCCCTCCCATGGCACCTTCCCATGCAACCACAGAAGGTGAAACACCTGCCCCTTCACTTCCCCTCTCCTCACCGTCCAAGGGCCCAAACATTCCTTTCAAGTGAAGCAGCATTTCACTTGCACTTCCCTCAATTTAGTCTACTGCATTCGTTGCTCCCAATGCGGTTTCCTCTACATTGGAGAGACCAAACGCAGACTGGGTGACCGCTTTGCAGAACACCTTCGGTCTGTCCGCAAGCATTACCCAGACCTCCCTGTCGTTTGCCATTTCAACACTCCACCCTGCTCTCATGCCCACATGTCCGTCCTTGGCCTGCTGCATTGTTCCAGTGAAGCTCAACGCAAACTGGAGGAACAGCACCTCATCTTCCGACTAGGCACTTTACAGCCTTCCGGGCTGAATATTGAGTTCAACAATTTTAGATCAAGAACTCTCTCCTCTATCCCCACCCCCTTTCCGACCCCCACCCCTTTTTTTCCAATCATTTATATAGATTTTTCTTTTCCCACCTATTTCCATTATTTTTAAATGTATTTCCGTCCATTGTTTTATCTCTACCTTTTAGCCTATTTCGATTCCTTCACCCCACCCCTACTAGGGCTATCTGTACCTTGCTCGTCCTGCTTTCTACCCTTAATTAGCACATTCCTTAGATAATATCACCACCTTCAACACCTCTTTGTCCTTTTGTCTATGACATCTTTTGGCTATCTCCACCTATCACTGGCCCTCTATCCAGCTCTACCTGTCCCACCCCCCCTTAAACCAGCTTATATTTCACCTCTCTTCTATTTTTACTTAGTTCTGTTGAAGGGTCATTCGGACTCGAAACGTTAACTGTGTTCCTCTCCGCAGATGCTGCCCGACCTGCTGAGTTTTTCCAGGTATTTTTGTTTTTGTCTCTGCACCACAAGTTCTTCAGCAGGAGTCAAGTTCGGACCCTGCAGGAAGGGACAACCAGGAGAGAGGCTGCAGGGAGTCTTCCACGATTGGACTCCCCCTATAGACAACGTTAGTGTTCTCAGGGTATGAAATAACTGCTCACAGTTGCTCAGCCTTTTTTATGAAAATAAACTTGGGGGAGAATTTTCCCCTTGTCGGTCGGACTGGTCGGGAGCGGGCAGGCGCAGAGCCACCCGCGATCGACTCCACACCGCCGTTTTACGTGGGAGGGCCTTAATCGGCCTTCCCAGCGTGACGCGCACCCGGAAGCGCTGAGTGTTCCCTGCGCGGACGGGGGGGGAGTGGGCTGAGTCAGGGCCTGCGCTCTTTCGGGCATGCGTGCGGAAGTGCGCAGAAATCTCCCCCCCGAGGCATCTCAATTAAGTTCTTGTTGAAAGTTTTAAATAAAGAAAGATTAAAATATATTAAAAATTTTTAAAAACTCTTCTAGCTCTGAAGAAGAGTCATACGGACTCGAAATGTTAACTCTGTCTTTCTCCCCACAGATGCTGCTGAGTTTTTCCAGCATCCTTTGTTTCTGTTTAAAATTATTTAGATATGTCCCATCATGTGACGGTGTTACGTGAGCTGGGACGTGTTTGTGAATTGTGAAAAAAAAAAAATTATTTATTTAACAAAACCTTCAGGAAACCTGATCCCGCCCGTGGATGAGGTTTCCTGAAAAACGCGAAGGCCACCTGGGCTCTTCGCCTGCCCCCCGCCGACCTTAAGGTTGGACGGGCAGCCCTGTTAATTTTCTAAATTAGTTTCCTGGTGGCCTTAACAGGCCTTTGACAGTTCAGCGGGTGCACGGCCGCCTCCGGCACGCGCCAACCGAATGGAAGATCTGAATGATGTGCGGTGAAGTCGGGACACAAACCTGACGTCACCGCGCGTCGTTTTATATGTGGGAGTGTCGGGCCCGCCCCCTGCGTGCCAATGTGAAAACTCTGGCCACGGTCACAAACACATGAAGAGGTTATTTTCCACAGGTCTCAACATGGCTGAAAGATTTAGCGATGTTGAGGAAACCCCTTTCCTTCCGATTCAGCGGACGTGAGGCATCATGATAATTGCAACACCTACGCCAATCTGCACCCTCGGTTGCCATCCAGTGTTGTCCCCGCCAGGGTGCGTGGAATCCAGAGAAGACCATCTAATTAACATTGGACCTGTGCCCGTACATCTCAGACGTCTGCTGGCAGCAGGATGCTTAAAACTGCAGCATTGCTAACCTGGCTTGGGGAGGAGAGGTAGGAAAGACTCATGTTAGGAGTCCCCCCCGGAAATTTGAACCTGATCTCCGCATCGGATACCCACGTTGTGATCTAGACTTGAAGCCCCAGTGTATGAGGTCCACTTTCACAAGGCCAGAAACTCCCAGCCATGGGACTTCCACCTGAAAGGCTCCACATAACTGGCCTTGTAAAGGGTCAGGCATAGGTTCCTATCTTTACATTGTGTCAAAAAAAAAAGCCCAGAGCCCAGTGTATCCAGATCAGTTTGTGTCTGTTCGGGAGGAGTTATGCAAAACTTTGCCAGACCAACCAATGGAATTTCACACCCTCTTCTGTCAAATGTTTTTCCAAAAAAAATGGCAACAAGTGCTTCTATTATTCCTTCCTGAACATAAATTAATATAAATGCCACTTTAATAAACCCTTTCACGTAAAATGTTGTTGTCATCATGTAGTCATTGTAACTCAAAAATCTTCCATCTGTCTGATAGAAATGTGCAAAATGCTGGTACTAACACATACCTACACTTGGTAGGTAACTAGGTAACTGAATCAGAGGACTCAGTGGTGGCTCCTACCCTTGATTGTCAACTTGGCTCAGTGGGGTATGCTCTCCCCTCTCAGTCAGAAGATTGTGGGTTCCCAGGCCAAAGATTTGAGCACAAACTTTAGGCTGAAACTCCTGTGTGTCACTGAGTGAATGCTACACTGTTGAGGATGCTATTTTTTGAATGAGATGTCAAAGCAAGGCCCCCATCCCAACCTCTTGGGTCCTTGTAAAAGATGATGTGGAATAATTTGAACAAAGGCATGGCAGCATTCTCAGGTGTTACACATCCTTCAGCCAACAGCTCATTGCTGTTTGTGGGACTTTGCTGTGTGTGTGTGTTTAACTACCTTATAATAGTGACTGCAATTCAAGAATAACTCATGGACGGTAAAGTGCTTCGGGATGTCCTGGGGACACAAAAGACACTACATGCATGCAAGTTACTTCTTATTGGACAATATTTGCTTCTGACGCAAGTTTACATAAGGCAGTCGTACATAAACGATGATCTTGACCCATCGCCCCAAATATATGTCAAAAGACCAAGATTTTGAAAAAGCTGACCAACCATAATCCTATCAATCAATCTCGAACATTTCTGGAAGATACATGTACCAAGTTTAAATAATGGAGGGAAGAGAAAGGATGGAATTCTCTGCTCCATTTGGTGCTGGGCATGTTTGGCGGCGTGAGCAGACAATATGGCGAGAAGACCAAAAATCGGTTTTGTGCTGTCGTGAAACCAGTTTGCGATCATCTGCTCCACCCGTCAATAACGGGCTGCATTTCCCACTACCGCACATCGGGAACCTAATTTCAATACTTCAGCACCTCATTGTAAGCCCTGCTCGCCGGAATTATCTCCCCACACGCTGGATCATCCAGGCATCACGCTGACGTGTTTCACAACTGTACATAAGCAACGTGCACCTGGTGAGCTGCACTTCACTCGGGACTTCGAGGTTTGTTTGCCTATCTTGCTTCGGGCAGCACTTGCAGTCATCAGCGCCAGGCAGCACCACATCACTGTTAGAGGGGCTCACGGGGGTGGATTTTCACCGGCTGCAGGGCTAGAGCTTGCTTGGAGAAGGGGGAGAAGTGGCTGCAGGGCGAGGGCTGTACTGGGGAAGGGGGTTATCCCTTCATCCCAACATGTGTGAGGCACAAGTTGATCTGTGCAAGTGGCCTCAAGCAGGTGAGGGCTGAGGAGGCAGTCTCCAGAGGAGATGAGTCCAGATGGAGATGTGACGGTGTGTGTGTGAGAGAGTGAGTGGTGACGCCCCTTGATCTGGCAGTGAGTGAGATGCCAGTGAATGTGTGATGGGCTTGTGAGTGTGTGAGCTTAGAGTGCTGAGATGGTTGCCTTACCCTGGCAGCACGGATGAGACCATTCACCATCTATCTGCACTGGATGGTCAACCTCTTGTGTGCAGTGTTGGCACTGACCACCACTGCCACCGCCCCCCAAGCCAGAGTGGTGAGATTTCTGGACCTCCTGCAGCCAGAGCGGGGATGGAGATCATCTTGGTGGGCCTGCAAAAGGCATTCCATTGACTGGCCACTGAACTCTTCTTGGCTTTCAGGGCCAGGTCTTCACTGGAGCAGTCCTGGGCTGCAAGCATTGAGAACCGTGTGTGCAGCTGCAGTTTAGATATGGCCCCCGGAGTGAGGAAATGGCGTGGGGGGCGATTCAGAGGCCGCCCGCCAGCAAGACGGTGTTTCCTGTGGCTGCATAATTAATGAGGCGGGAAGGGAAGAACATGGCGCAAAAACCCACCATTGCGACCGGTGGGCAAAACATTGTTTTTCACGCTTGCTACCGCAGTTAGCGTAATTCTGGGACAATTCTGCCCCAAGCGTTTGGAAAGATGTAGAAGCAGAAGAAACCAAGATAAACGGAATAAATTTTAACTTGCGATGATGGAGTATGGCTGCTTCATGTTGGGTCTTTCGTCTGTTAAGCATCATGTCCAAATCTCCTATCCACTGACTTTGTGGTTTGGTATTAAGTGCGTGTTATAAATAAATTAGCATCAGTGCCCCTCTATATCATGGATGCTGGAGTGAAACTTGGTTAGAATATGAATGGAAGGTCTCTGGTGAAATGGGCAAAGGGATATCTTGTTAGAAGAGGTGCTATTCTCTAATGTTACGATCCTATAGAGACCAATAACTTTTTTTAAAAAGAAATTCAGCCTTCAACCGATGGCTGAAAAGACTTCATATTTTCAGACTTTTATTGTAACAAACAGATTAAAAGCACAATTGGCTAAACACTATTGTCGTATGCCACATATACTTAAAAGTATAGAACAAAACTTTCCTCTTGTACATTTAACACAACCAAAAAGCCCACTTGTTAGTTTTATTTTGCATTGTCCCTTAAGTAGGCATCTAATTCTCCCCAAACCAGCCCAAAGTGATTCTTAGCTCGCAAGGGTTTGCTTCCATCTTTTTTTTACCCAGGCTGGTAATTTTTAACCCCAGAATTATCTTTCATGGTGAGGGTTTTGCCTGGAGATTCTCCCTCTAGCACAAGCTAGGTGAATCTTCCAGCCTTGTTTCAAATCCCTCATGAATTTGGTCTTTTCAATCAGAGTGTGAGCTCCCACCTGCATTCCCACATGGTGGACTATACAGGCTTTTGGCTTCTAGCAGCTCCCTCTCTCCTGGATTCGGGCAGACTGCCTTGTCTGTGAGATTCCAGAGATACCTTGGAAACTCTTCCCTGCTCAAAGCCCATCTCCATGGCAATGTGAATCACATGGGCCTTGTAGGCAGGTAGAAATGCTGATTAGCTATCCTTAAGACTCCAACCCACTTTTATCTCAGAAGTAAATGGACAGCTTAAAGCATAACAGTTTACAAACCAACATTCTCAACACTTTCCTCGGACTCTGGAGACTAGCAGTCTGACCACTGTAAACACAGATGCTTCTGCCATTGCCTCCACGTGCGAACACCTTACAACTTCTTTCCAGCAAACAGCCCAGGCCTCCTTTTAATTTTTAACAGCCACATCAACCAAGCCCTTGTCAGGCAGGCCTCAGAATATGTCACATGAACCCCCTTCATTTTACCTTAAATTAAAGACACAGTCCCAAAACAGAACAATCTTATAAACCTCATATTTGTAACACAAATCCCACAGCGGGCTTTGCTGTAGGTTGGCACTGATGCAATTTTATTTATAATACCCATATTTAATATCCACTCATAGGCTCTCACTCTGAATTCAGGAAGTATTCCCTCAGGACACGCTTGAAAATCAAACGGAGAAAGAAAACTACACTACGAGCGATATATTCAAATGTGTTCAAGGCTTTCACAGTTGTGACTCATTCAGACCCCTGGAGAAATCCCGCAGAGCATGTGAGTTTATTTTATTCTATGAAAATAATTGAAATGTGCTAATGCTCGGAAGGTTCCACTGAAGCCTTTTTCTTAACTGTATGCCGCTATTTAAAATGGGTTATTTGTCTATAAGAAATAATGCTTTTGAAATATGTAGAATTTTTAAATCATACAAGGTGCTATGAGTCCATTGTTAAATAATATCAGTGCATTTTATTGGTTGGCATGTAGGGGGCAACAGCTTCATTTCTGGATTTCCTTCTAATAAGTCTTTTCCTTTTAAATTAAAAAAACGTTTGAACTTACTTTGTCTGATCCTTGGATGGGATGTGGGCAATACTAGCATTTGTTACCCATCCCTAATTGCCCTTGGACTGAGTGGATTGCTGGACTATTGCAGAGGGCAGTTAAGATTCAACCACATTTCTGTGGATTACTTGTCGGATAGACCAGGTTCTGTTGAAGGGTCATAAGGACTCGAAACGTCAACTGTGCTCTTCTCCACCGATGCTGCCAGACCTGCTGAGTTTTTCCAGGTATTCCTGTTTCTGTTTAGGACAACAGATTTGCTTCCCTAAAGGGCATTAATTGGGCCAGGTTGGTTTTTATGATGATTGATGATAGTTTCATAGTCACCATTCCTTTGACTAGCTTTTCAATTCCAGATTTTATTAATTGAATTTAAATTCTACTGCTAACCATGGTAGGATTTGAACCCACGTCCCCAAAGCATGGGCTTAGTCCTCTAAATTACTAGATATGTGATATTAACCTCACACCACCATCTCCCCTGAGCTAATTCTTGAGTCTTCTGTTCCACCTACAAGTGCTCCTTCTCACTCGTGCTCGTTGAATCACTCAGTACAGGTCATCCCAACTCACTACCTACACCACAAGGCAACTGGAGTTAGGATACAGATCGATCATGATCTCATTGAATGGTGGTGGAACAGGATTGGGTGTGTTGATTCCTGTGCCAGTGCTTGAAAGGGATGAGTAATGATGCATCTTTTGGACAGTAGTCACGCTCAGAATGAGCTCCCGCTCAGCCCAAACCATCTGATTGGCTTATGGAAAGAGGATGCCATTTTGAATCTGGTGCAACATCAAGGGGATCTCCAGGTATCCAACAACAATGATGCGCTCAAGCAAGGTAAGCACCCAATCACATTGGAGAATGCTCACAGACAGCAAACCAGGAAGTTAAAAGCACTGATTATCCTCCACTTTCCACAGAGTAAAATAAATAATTGGGACACACACAGAAGATTAAGGTAGAAGCTGGAAAGTCATAAACTTTAAAAAAAATGTTAGAAAATGTGTAACGTTTTTTTAATCGTAATGGAGAAATTTGACATTCCACAAATAGAACAGCTTTTCAGCAGTGAGGTTATTTAGCAGTAATTATAAATTTAGTATGCCATTAAAAGCCCAGTTACATCTCATTCAACAAGGTGGAACTTTGTTCAAGGGTTTTTACAGTCTAATAGTGTAAAAAAAGGCAAGTTTTCATCAGCTCAGTGATTTCTAATTGATTGTGGTCTGCGGGGACTTCAACAGTGCATCCTCCAGGGAAGCATAGAAAGACTGACGGCAACTTTATAGATTTCTGCATTTAATTGCTCATGTGCGGACTCCAGAAATTGCAGTCAGTTTCAGAGGAGTAATGATGGCCAACACTGGCACTTTCACTGTCCTTGCTATCACAAAATCCAGGCCTTTACCTTTCAGATGTCTTAGTTGTAATTGGTGGATGGGAGGTCACAGCGCTGCCTCTGGAGGAAGCAGGAATAACAGGGAACTCTTTGTAATCCTTTCAAAAAGAAGTAACAATGCCATCTAGTGGAAGAAAGAAGAACAAGCAGATTTACAAACACGGTATTTACTATGACAACCTTCACCAATTAATTCCAGTAAATTGGCTGTGTGCCTGTGTTATGGGATGGATAGCTTCCCTAAACCAGTGTGCCGGGGAAACAAACTGAGGTAATGGCCCTCCATGCCACCGATGCCCCTTGTCGTGTTGGGGATCCCTGCATGATTGTACAGGTACCCGCTCTCAAAACCCGCGGTCTTGGGACTGAGGCCGCTTCGGACTTTGGGTCACGTCAGGATTTTGGGTCGGGAGCTTTGGGCAGCGGGCGTTTTGGACCAACCCGGGTCGGGTGGGGTCAAGGGTCGTTTGGAATGCTCGAATAAACCAGCGTGCAAGCAGCCTAGCAGATAACAAGCCTGGGGCCATGCAGTGCCTTGCCAAATTGCCCAGGTAAGTTAATTTTAATTGGTAAAATAATTTTTTTTTAAAAATCGTGCATGGCACATTCTAAAAATGTCTGGTACTTGGGGCAACTCTGGCTTTAAGACAGCCAGTTTTGAGAACGTGTACCTGCAGTGAGGAGCTACTAAAAACATATCCTTGGCACGGGAAAATGAGTATTATTCAAAATAAACCTTGCTCAGGATTTTTAACGAATGCGGGTTTCTACACTGTGAGGGGAATTCTTTTCAGTGACTCCTCCCCACCCCCATAGACAAGTGCTGATATTGTTGAAAGCGTTGTTCTTATGTGAAGATAAACTCAGACGTTTCCCTCTGACCATCAACTATTGTCGTGCAAGTTCATCCCTCACCAGGCAGTGACAGTGGGAAAACTTGCAGCAACGTTAGCCTCGTTCCCACTTGTAGGGGAGACTGATACTACAGGTCATCACTATGATGGTGGTGTGTGTTACAGTTCACTCAGGGAGTCATGTTGTAGCCTGGAGCTATGGCTTACGATGATAGAGGCTCCAATGTTCTTCCCATCGCATGGTTGACCAGGAATCTCTCCCACCCTCACCATCTGCCCTTGGCGTGGTGTTGGAAGGATTTGCAGGTTGATATTCAACCTGTTTAGCCGTGTTATGAACACATCTTCTTTGGCCATCAAGTCCTGGGGTGGGATTTGAACCCTCAGCTTCTAAGAGGTAGGGACACTATCCACTGCGTTACAAGACCTCCCAATATAAGATAGTCAATAATAAATGTATTCGGGATTTCAGGAAAAACTGCAAACCCAGAGGGTGGTGACAATGTCGAACTCACTACCACAAGTAATGGTTGAGACAAATAGCAGAGATAGATTAAGGGGAAGCTAGATAAGCGCATGTGGGAGAAAGGAATAGAAGGATATGATGGTGGGGGTAGATGAAGGGGAGGAGGCTCTTGTGGAACACAAACACTAGCATGGATGTGTTGGGCTGAGTGGCCTATTTCTGTGCTGTAAATACTCTGCAGTCACTGTGGAGCATCAGCACTGTAAGATCTGCAGTGGTTCAAAAAAGCAGTCCAGCACCAACGCCTCATAGCAAGTTGCGATAGGCAATAAATTCAGTTTGAGAGCGAGCAACTCGGGTCTCAAGCCAGTGTCCTCAACTTAAATAAGGTCAATTACAGAGGTATGAAGAAAGAGTTGTCCAAAGCGGGCTGGGAAAATAGACTAAGGGGAAGGTCAGTGGATGAGCAGCGGCAGACATTTAAGCAGATATTTCATAACGCTCAGCAAAAATTTATCCCAAAGAAGGACTCGATGAGAAGGATGAACCAGCTGTGGTTAACAAAGGTGGTCAAGGAAAGTGTCCAATCAAAAACTAAGGCATACAAAGCGGCAAAAACTAGTGGTAGGCCGGAGGGTTGGGAATTTTTTAGGAACCAGTAGTGGATGACTAAAAAGCTAATAAAGAGGGAGAAAATTGATTATGAAAGTAAATTGGCAAGAAATATAAAAACAAACAGGAAGAGCTTCTACGGATATATAAAAAGAAAGAGTGTAGCTAAAATGAGTATGGGACCCTTGGAGGATGCGAATGGAGGATTGATAATGGGGAACAGGGAAATGGCAGATAATTTAAACCAATATTTTACATTGGTCTTCATGGTGGAGGACACTAAAAACATTCCAAAGATATCAGATAAGCAAGGAGCTAATGGGAGGAAAGATCTTGTAACAGTCTCTATCACGAGGGACAAAGTATTTGACAAACTAATGGGACTAAAGGCAGACAAGTCACCAGGACCTGATGGCTTGCGCCCATGGGTTTTAAAGGAAGTGGCTGCAGAGATAGCGGAGGCATTGGTTGATATATTCCAGAACTCACTGGATTCCGGAAGGGTCCCAGCAGATTGGAAAACCGCTAATGTGACACCCCTGTTCAAGAAGGGAGGGAGACAAAAAGCAGGAAACTATAGGCCATTCAGCCTAACATCTGTCGTTGGGGAAATGCTAGAGTCCATTATTAAGGGAGAAATAGCAGGACATTTAGAAAAGCTTAGCGCAATCAAACAGAGTCAACATGGTTTTGTAAAGGGGAAATCATGTTTGACAAATTTGCTAGAGTTTTTGAGGATATAACAAGCAGAGTTGAGAAAGGGGAACCGGTAGATGTAGCGTATTTGGATTTCCAGAATGCATTCGATAAGGTGCCACATAAAAACTTATTGCACAAGATAAGTGCTCAAGGCATTGGTGGTAATGTATTAGCATGGATTGAGGATTGGTTAGCACACAGAAGACAGAGAATCAGGGTTAATGGGTCAGTTTGGAGAGACGTAACTAGTGGAGTGCCAGAAGGATCAGGCCTCAATTATTTACCATCTATATTAATGACTTGGAAGAGCGTAATGTATCCAAATTTGCTGATGATACAAAAATAGGTGGGAGGGCATGTTGTGATATAGACAGGTTGAGTGAGTGTACAAAAACTTGGCAGATGGAGTTTAATGTAGGAAAGTGTGAGGTCATGCACTTTGGTAGGGAAAATCAAAAGGCAGACTATTATTTAAATAGGGAGAGACTCCAAAAAAGTGCAGCATAGAGAGACCTGGGTGTTCTTGTGCATGTAATACAAAAAGCTAGCATGCAGGTGCAGCAAGTAATTAAGAAGGCAAATGGAATTTTGTCCTATATTGCTAGAGGGTTGGAGTTTAAAAATAGGGAAGTCTTGTTACAACTGGACAGGGTGTTGGTGAGGCCGCACCTGGAGTACTGACTACAGTTTTGGTCCCCACATTTAAGAAAGGATATACTGGCATTGAAGGCAGTTTAAAAGAGATTCACTAGGCTGATTCCTGGGATGAAGGAGCTGACTTATCGAGAACGGCTAAACAGGTTAGGCCTTTATTCACTAGAGTTTAGAAGAATGAGGGGTGATCTTATTGAAATATACAAGATTCTGAGGAGGTTTGACAGGGTAGATGTTGAGAAGATGTTTCCACTAGTGGGGGAAGCTCGAACTAGGGGACACAGTTACAGAATAAGGGGAAACTGAGATGCAAAGGAATTTCTTCTCTCAGAGGGTAATGAATGTCTGGAATTCTCTACCCCAGAGAGTTGTGGAGTCTCGATCACTGAAAGTATTTAAAGAGGAGGTAGATCGATTTTTGAAATATTGGGGAGTTAAGGGCTGTGAGGAGCTGGCACGAAAGAGGAGTTGAGGCCTGGGGCAAATCAGCCATCATCTTATTGAATGGCGGGACAGGCTTGAGGGGCCGACTGGCCTACTCCTGCTCCTATTTCTTGTGTTCTTATGTACTAATAAACATGGTCATGCCACCATTATCCACATCCCAAAAGCAAATAACAAAAAGACTCACTCAGAGATCTCTCCCCTGTCGGAGGAGGAGTGCCGGACGGGAGTGGGCGCGATCAGCTGCGCGCCGCCCTTTTGCATGGACGGGCCTTAATCGGCCCACCCAGTGTGACACGCACCCGGAGGCGCTGAGCGCTCCCAGTGTGGGCGCAGGGGGGGAGTAGGCCGAATCAGGGCCTGAGCTCTTTTGCGCATGCGCGTGAAACAGCGCAAAAATCTCCCTGAGGCGCAGGTCTGCCCTGGGGGGATTAGTTTGATTTTTAAAACTATAATTAATAAAGAAAAAAAGTAACTTAAGACATGTCCCCTCATGTGACAGTGTCCCATGAGCTGGGGCACGTCAATGAATTTTAATTTAAAAATTTATTTAATTTATAAACCCTTCACGAAACCTTATCCCGCCCAAAGGCCGCCTGGGCTCTTCGCCCGCCCGCCGACCTTAAGGTTGGACGGGCAGCCCAGTTAAGAACTTGAATTAGTTTTTAAATGGCCCCCAATGGGCCTTTGAAGGTTCGGCAGGTGCACAGCCCACTCCTCTGTCCGTCCGCCGGAATGAGGATCATTCGCGCAGCCGATCGTGGGCGCTGATTGGCTGCTTGCCCGCTCCCGTCCAACCCCCTCCCCCGACGGGGAGAAAATTCTCCCCCAGATCTCTGGCCTAGCCCCCCGCTTGCCGACCCGAAGGTTCTGGCCCTGGAGTTCAGAGCTCAATTTTTGTTCATCCCTCTCTCTGCGTCCCATGCACAATTTTGCAACTGTCTCTTCTGATATCCTCCAACAAGATCGATTTATGTCACAGAAAATGGACGGCATCATGAGATGTAAAATCCAGAGCACGTTTCAAAATCCAAGAATACCATGTAATAAAAACAGATAATGACCCATTTTATCACGGTACATCAACAGACCCGGAGAAACATAGAAACTAGGAGCAGGAGTAGGCCATTCGGCCCTTCGAGCCTGCTCCACCATTCATTATGATCATGGCCGATCATCCAACTCAATAGCCTGCTCCCGCTTTCTCCCCATACCCTTTGATCCCTTTCGCCCCAAGAGCTATATCTAACTCCTTCTTGAAAACATACAATGTTTTGGCCTCAACTACTTTCTGTGGTAACGAATTCCACAGGCTCACCACTCTCTGGGTGAAGAAATTTCTCCTCACCTCAGTCCTAAATAGTCTACCCCGTATCCTCCGACTGTGCCCCCTGGTTCTGGACTCCCCCACCATCGGGAACATCCTTCCTGCATCTACCCTGTCTAGTCCTGTTAGAATTTTATAAGTTTCTATGAAATCCCCCCTCATTCTTCTGAACTCCAATGTTATGTCGTGGCAAAAGAACTCTGGGCACCATGCCTTGGGAAAAATCTATTAGCCTGGAATGAGTGCAGTGTAGATTTACTAGAATTTTGCCCAGACACCGAGGGTTAAATAATGAGAGATTTAAAAACTAGGGTTGTATTCTGTGGAATTTGAAAGGTTAAGGGGTGCTTTGATTGAAATTTCAAAGATATTAAGGGGAACAGATAGAGAGAAGCTATTTCCACTTGTTGGGGAGCCTAGGGCTAGGGGATATAGTCTAGAGGTTAGACCCTGACCTTTCAGGGGTGAAATCAGGAAACGCTTCTTCACACAAAGGGTGGTAGAAGTTTGGAACTCTCTCCCACAAACGGCAATTGATGCTAAGCCAATTGTTAATTTTAAATCAGAGATCGATAAACTTTTGTTAGCCAAAGGTATTAAGGGATTATGGGGCAAAGCAAGTAGATAGAGTTAGGTCGCAGATTAGCCATGATCTCACTGAATGGGGAACGGGCTTCAGGACTAAATGGCCTCCTCCTGTTCTTATATTCCTAAAACGCCCCTTTCTATTATAAAACAGCGTAATCTCCATCTTCTGGCTCACTATGAGCAATGCCAGGGGAGATTAGCTAGTTATTCATTAACAGTCTTACATCTAGCTTGCATTTGTCACATTCTGGATGTCGCACTTTGACAGAGAGGCAAATCAATTTGAAAAAAGACATGATAGAAAGTCGTTTATTAACTTGGAATCTGGAATTTACAAGATGCTCACTGACAGTTAATTCACTGTGGGGAGAATTTTCATGTCAGTGAGCGGGGGCGGGTCCCACAGGCTGACACGTAAAATGACGCGTACTGACATCGGGCGTGCGTCCCGACGTCACCGCGCGTCATTCAGATCTTCCATTCGGCGGGAATGTGCCGGAGTCGGCTGCGCGCCCGCCGAACTGTCAAAGACCTGTTAAGGCCATTAATAAACCAATTAAACTAATTCCCAATGCTGCCCGTCCAACCTTAAGGTTGGCGGGGGGCAGGCGAAGACCCAGACGGCCTTCGCATTTATCATGAAACCTCATCCACGGGCGGGGTGAGGTTTCATGAAGGTTTCATTAAACTAATAAATATTTTTTTACACATTTCATAAACATGTCCCAGCTCATGTAACACTGTCACATGAGGGGACATGTCTAAATAATTTTAATCTTTATTTATTTTGAATTTTGAATTTGAACTGAATCTCTCTGAGGCAGCTCCGTGCCTCAGGGAGATTTCTGCGCAAAAGGGCACAGGCCCCGACTCACCCAACTGCCCGCACCGGCTCCTGAATGGCCCGCCCAACAGGCAGAAGGTTCTGCCCGCTGTGTAGCCTGGGCCTCCTCCTCACTGACCCTCTAGGCCGCCCAGTTTTGCATCAGCCTGAAGCAGAGAGATGCTTGCTTTATTGTGAAGACATTGTAAGGCGATCAGCTTATTGTGCAAGTGTGTTACTGAAGACTAGCTTTCAGAATGGGCAGGCCATGGAGTCCTAACTCTCCAGTGACCAGCCTAACCCACTGTGCCAGCCGGCTCCCCAGAAGTTAAAGTCTATACCTTCCGGTGAGACCAGCAGTCATAACTTTTATGCTTGGGGCGTCCAAGCCAATCACCATCCTGACTTGGAAATATATCACCGTTCCTTCACTGTCACTGGGTCAAAATCCTGGAACTCCCTTCTAAACAGCACTGCAGGTGTACCTACACCACATGGACTGCAGCGGTTGAAGAAGGCAGCTCACCACCACATTCTCAAGGGCAATTAGGGATGGGCAATTAATGCTGGCCTAGCCAGCGATGCCCACATCCCATGAGTGAATAAAAGAAAAATCCTGCAAAGCCATTAAAAGTTAAGGCCAAAGTGTTCCATCTGATGAAGGCTATTCCTGATGGTTGATAGAAGGCATTTCTCATTGTGGGCCCCCAACCCACCAAACGTTACTCTGTATTGACTTCAACACGGGAGGAGAACAAACATGGTTTAAAATGGGCATCACTCCCATTTGCTCAATTTATGTTCGGTTAAAAATTGGGCTTTCCATATGGTATTTAAAGGAGGAGCAAGTGAGTAGAACACCATTGAGCACTTTGTGGCTTCAGATGCACTGGAGATATCTGCTATGATTATGCGACATTGATTCCTCAACCACCTTAAATCATTTCTTTAGCAACCTTGCCTGGAACCTATTACAGAATGGGTAGACTTTGAAAGCATCCCCCGTGCCCCAGATAATGGTTTAGACACTGTTTAATCAACAATGTGAAGCAGCAATTGGCACAGATTTCTGAACCACGGCTTGGCATCAACTCGGTTCCTTATTGCAAACAATGATGTAAACTTTTGAAAATAAAATTCGTGCCCACAGGCCATAGCACATGCAGTTTCTGATAGTTTCGACAACAAGAAAATAATTCTCAATGAATGACTGGGGAGATATGAGGAAACACAACTGATTGAACAGGGCAAAGTAGGAGCACGAAGAGATGAGACAGGGTGCAATGGGTGAAACGGACAAGAGAAGTCGGATGGTGGCGAATCTGAAAACAAGGTAAAATTAAGCTTCGTAGAGCTATACTGCCTTTTGTGAAGTGGCAATGGTACGTGGAGGAGGTGGTGAAGTAAAACCGAGTTAATTTTAATGATTACAAGGTTTTCTTCAGCTTTAACAGTTCTATTGCCTTCGTGACCTGCATTTGCATTTCAAGCATACTTCAGGTTTTGGAAGGAAATATCCTCTGTGACCACTTCAGTTCACCAGTTAGAGTCACTTTTAGTTAAAGGAGCATTAACATCCAGGCTATCACATTTCAAAGACAAAACGAAATCAGAGTCTGGACCGGATGAAATTGCTTGGATTTGAATGAGAATCACTTGCTTTCCCTTTGAACTCAGCTTTTCATGCTTTCTGGTATAAACCACCACAAGTAAAATGGTTTGCTGCAATTGGCGAGGAGGTTAAAATGTCAGCTGGAGATTTCTATTTGGAGAATCTTTCAGGTGACCGCTAAAGAAGTGTGAATAAATGATTTATAACAACATCCTCTGTTTTCAGATTTTGTATTAACCAGCCTTTATGCTCTGAAAAGCCATAAAATTATTCACATTTATTTGGAAAATTTGAAATCTTCAAAAGACCAGTCATCAACAATTATGACAAATCACAGTTTACAATGCAGAACCATGTATATCTCATTTCCCATAGTAACTTCATAAAGGTGCACATGATAATGCAGGCAAAATACTTATGAATTATGCTTTAGAATTGCTGTATCTACATTCAACATTGTGGTACAATAGAAAATTGATAGGAATTCTCACTTTGATGCAAATGTGTTAAAATACTTCCCTATATCAATTTGACAAAAAAGCGAACAATCAGCGACATTAAGGCATTTTTTAAATATCACGGACTATGAATATTTAACAGATTGAGCGATATTCAGGAGCACTGATATTTGGATGCTTCACATCTCCTTCAGTCTGTTCACTACCAGAACCAGCCTCAGCCCAATGCATAGTTTTGTTTTATAATGTTTGCCAAATAATTGATGGCTCAGGAGCATCAAAGTGATTTCCCTGTGATTGAGGAGCCTCCTGACTCACAGCCGAAGCCTTCACGCGGGTGCCAGTGAATCGAGCTGTGTGCAGAAACTGGAGTCTGCTTGTTACACGGAGGCAGTGAGATTGGTTACTGTCATTCATAAGAATTTTTCTTTAAATGAACGCATGAAGAAGTTATGCGCCACACCTTACTTGTTCTTGATGTGATAAACGTTTCACAGAATTCAGGGGGAACACACATCTGCCCTCTCAGGTTTCAGGGCGGGTCTGAATCACATTGTTTATGGTTTGGCGCCACGGGAAAGAGGAAGTTAAATGTCAGCTTGTTTGTCTCCTCCCGTAATAATGATTGTCTTGCCCAACATAAAACTCAAGAAATGTTTTTTATTTTTAATTGTTTACAGGCGGCATGCCAGGATATTTAGCAATCCACCACCATCTTATATAGAACTTGTAAAGCAGGTACTCACTTATTTGGCGTGTAATAATGTGAATATGGTCTCAGACGCACACTCGGGGTAGGCAATGGTGTAGTGGTATTGTCACTCAACTAGCAATCCAGAGACCCGGGGTAATGCTCTGGGGACCCAGGTTCAAATCCCACCACAGCAGATAATGAAATTTGAATTCAATAAATATCTAGGATTAGAAAGTCAAATGATAACCATGAAACGATTGTCATTAAAAACCCATCTTTAGGGAAGGAAATCTGCCATCCTCACCTGGTCTGACCTGCATGTGACTCCAGACCCACAGGAATGTGGTTGACTCTTAAAAATGCTCTCTGAACAAGGGCAATTAGGGATGGGCAATAAATGCTGGCCTAGCCAGCGATGCCCTCATCCCACAAACGAATAAAAAAAAGCATAGTGCAGTTTTCAAATATATAATTTAATAGTTATATTATTGGTTTTCAAATATATAATTTACATAGAATTACAGAAAATTTTATAGCACAGCAACAGGCCATTTGGCTTAGCGTTTATGCTCCACACAAACCTTCTCCCACCCTACGTCATCTAACTCTATCGACATAACCTTCTATTCCTTTCTCCTCTGTGTTTATCCAGCTTCCCCTTAAATGCATCCTTGCTATTCACCTCAACTGCTCCTTTGCAGCATACTGCAAAACAACTAAAATCCACGGCAAAAATCCACTTCATCCAGAGAACATTAGCTCTATCGCAAGGAGTAGTTGAGGTGAATAGCAAGGATGCATTTAAGGGGAAGCTGGATAAACACAGAGGAGAAAGGAATAGAAGGTTATGTCGATAGAGTTAGATGACGTAGGGTGGGCGAAGGCTTGTGTGGAGCATAAACCAGTTGGGCCAAATGGCCTGTTGCTGTGCAGTAAAATTTTCTGTAACTCTATGTAAATTATATATTTGAAAACCAATCCTTCATCATTGGGCCACAAAATGGGTTCAAAACTCAACGTGCTCTGACAAGTACAGAATAAGACGTGTCCCATCACAAAACCGAGGGCCACCATGAACCACAGTCATTCAGCCAGCTGCTATTCAATTAGTTTGTTGGGTCTTCTGTCTGCGTTTCACACTGCGCTATGGATGACATTACACTATCACACTCCAAATAAGACAATATCAGTACATACCTACCATCCTTAAGTCTGCTGATGCGCAATACCCCTCTCCGTTTTATATCACGAGCATAAGGTGAGTGAAAGGCAAAAATCATGTGAAAAGTAACTGTCTTTATAGATCAGACATGGTCTGGTTTCGATTGCCCAAGGGGATCGGAAAGGAATTTTACAGTTTTTTTTCCCCGTTTGTTTTTTTATTGCAACTCCTAGGAGATTATATGTCTAAGAGAAGAATGGGGGAGGGAGACAGAGGAAAGGAATATTTAGCCATAGTCGTCCGCCCAGTGTGAAGTAGGTTTCATGGACCAGTTGATCTTTGTCTACTTGACAGTTTCATATAGGAACATGAGAACAGGAGGAGGCTATTTTATCTGTCAAGCTTGTTCTACCATTCAATGAGATCATGACTGATCTGCAAGCTAAATCCATGTACCTGGCTTTGCCCATACCCCTTAAACTCTTTGGTCAACTAAAATCTAACTACCACCCATCTAAAATTAACAATTGTCCTGGCATCAGTTGCTGTTTGCGGAAAGAATTCCAAACTTCTACCATTTTTTGTCTGTGGAAATGTTTCCTAATTTCGCTCCTGAATGGTCTGGCTCCACTTTTAGACTATTTGCCCTTTAGTCCTAGACTCTCCAACCAGTGAGAATAGTTGCTCTCCATCCACCCTATCTGTTCCCCTTAATATCTTGGAAACTTAGATCAAATCACCCCTTAATCTTCGAAATTCCACAGAATACAACCCTATTTTGTATAATATCTCTTAACCCCTTGGAGTTCAGGTATCATTCTGGTAAACTAAGCTGTACTCCCTCCAAGGTCAATATATCCTTCCTAAGATGTAGTGTCCAGAACTGCTCATAGTATGCAGGTGTGGTCTAACCAGGACTTTGCATAGCTAAAGCATGATTTCTACCCCCTTGGATTCAACTCCTGTAAATATTAAGATGAGCACTCATTCGTCATTTTGACTATTTTCTGTATCTGTTCATGACATTTTAATGATGTGTGTACGTGGACCCACAGACTCTTTGGGCCTTCACTGTTTCTCACCGTTTAGAAAGTACCATTTAAAAAAAAGCCACACTTTAAAACAAAAAAATGCAATTTTTATTGAGAAAAAGCATCATGTTAACTGAGTACTCAACAGGGGTTGAGTTGGTATTGCATGACTATGCTCTTGAGGCAGTTGCATGTGTTTTACTTGAGTGAAACATGTGCATATTCCTAAGTTCCTGTTAAGCAACCACCATACATGCACAACTTGCTGAATAATATGCATAAACACTAATCGTCAACTAATGTCCTTCCATTGATCTAATGGTGATGAACCCCCTCTTGTTTATGCCAAATCACAATACATTGTTGTTATTTTTCAAGCTTAAATTATTTTGGGAAAGGCCTACAGAATGGTTAAAGACTGGGAGCAGAGTTTGCCCATATAATGGTTCAGTTTGGAGACCCCTACATTTTTTATTTGTAGTTTGTAAGGACCTAATTGCACCTTCTCCTTAACTTAGCGGTGGCTACGAGAGGACAATTGGTGTTGGTGAGAAGGTGAGCACTGAGATGGGACCCCACTGCAGCCTGCCCTGTGTGCTTTGGATTACAGCTCAGCCTAGGAGAAGCGCAAGTCCTCTATTTGGGGCCCTGTGTACTTGTACTGTATGGACAGTTCTAAAGCATTAATATTAATAATTTTGACAGGAGTCCACCATATTGCCGTGATGGGATCTTCAGCAAAGGAGCGCATGAGCCAAGAAGTGGTGAGCAAGACACATTGTGATTAAGGAGACAGAGAAGTGTGTGGAAGCTTCTGCTTGTCTGCTGTTGTACAGGGATGCTGTGGTGACTGTGGGTGTACACCCATTAACCCGCTACTTGTACTGTTCCACCAATCTCACCATCTCCTGAAGTTAAAGCGGAATGTCTCGCCAGCAGCACCATGGCCCACCCTTCGTAGAAAGTCAGATCTCCCACCTTCAGGAAGCTTCCTTTGGTCACCTGCCTTTCATGAGCATTGTGCTCAAATATTTCTGTAACTAAGATTGAGAGACATTAGATGAGGGTGTGCACTTGAGGTCTATCTCCCAAGTGACATCAGACAATTTGTGAACACCTTAACCACACAGTATTGTGAAGATTAGTTGCACAGTTATTCATTCTGGAAGGTGAATTGTGTACTGATATTCACAGTATCCAAGGAAGAAATGGGTTCTGTTACCTTCCCTACCTCTGTCAGGTCATTGAACTCTTTCTGGCACAGAGTGCTATCACCATCTTCCTCCACAAGTTACGCAAGGCACTTTCCCGAGCTTTCTTATTGGCCCCTAGCCTTCTTTTTTTTTGTTGCATCTTACCCAAGAATGGCTTTAATTTAGTCTTACTGAAATAGTTTGGATGTCTTTTCTGCCTCCATTCATTGTACTGCTACTTTCTGTTGGCACCTCTGGCAAATTCCACTTGAAGACATGTTGTAACAATGATACAAGTTCAGCAAGAGTCACCCACTGTAGCTACTTGACAGTTATCTCAGCCTTGCAAAATGGTCCCAATTACATGCTGCTCCTCCAACCTGCAGCTGAATTCTTTTTCCAATCTAGGCTAATTGAAGGCTTGCACCTTCAATTTCCATTCCCCTCCCACTGCAGTATACCCATGCTGCATCGGGGTTGTGCTCAGTCTATCTAAATAGATATTTAAACCAGCTGATCCCATGATTCACAGTGAGGTCAGCATAGCTTGTGATTTCGAGACGATAGTCTTGGTTCTGGGATGCAACATTGGTGTATATGGTTCTGTGGATTTATGTGTCCTCTATGAGTGAGTTGTAGTCTTGGTACTCTGAATCTCCAAAGACACAGTTTACTTATTATTTTTCTTTCCACTTTAGCCTATGTTGCAGCAAATACATTTTGCCAAAGATTTATATCCATAATAATTATCATTTTACAACTGCAATCTAGTTGTTAGTTCCCCAGTGAGAGCTTCTCAATGTTTCACATCACAAACTCAAGACTCCCGGTCATCCCCTGTATAGAGATACTGCTGTGGGACTGTTTGAACTGAACTGATTTGATCATATATTGTGATCAATGCTTGAAATAAAGGTCCAAAAGACATTATTCACTTTTAAAATGGGGGTGCAACCAGTGCCTTGCTTAAAGAGGGACACCTGTACATTCTAATTACACCATGCCATGGTATTTTGCCTGTGTAATAGATGTTGAAGTTTGAGGAGAAAGACTGTCTGTTCCTAAGTTAGTTGTAAACAAAAGGCTTAATTACATCTTTTTAACATTGCCTCAATTTCAACTGGGGGAGCAACACTATCACTCAGATTTAACGTGTCATTCCAAAGGGTCAAACCTCCCAGCCGTGCAGCACTCAGTGAGGTGGTGCTTGAACCCACAAGCTTTTTGGCATGGTGCAAGAGTACCACTCACTGAGCCACAAGCTAACACCATAATGGGAGCGTCTACAAATTACTCACCACAGGTTCCTCTGCCAGTTGATCTGGACTGTGTAATGCTGGGTGAGAAGTGCCAAATTGTACATACGATTTGCTCCTTATACATAATTGCCCCTGAATCCCCTTCTGAAATGTTCTGATCGCTGTGGTCAATCTGCACTCTGCTTTTTATGTAACTTGAACTCATAAATAAAGCAATTTTATGAAGGAAAGTTGAAAGACTGCTTCTCCGTGCGCTGAGGATTATGCATAATACATTATGTCCCCAGCTTATTTCTGTCTTCTTTGCTGTAGAGAAATTCTTCCAAGACTTTTCCAATTCATTGCAAGAGTTCAATGACAATGCCTAGTCTATTTTAAACATCTCCCACTTTCCATTCACATTTCTGTGAAATAAGGGATTCATCTCTGATGAATAACCTTGATATCTGGCTGCATTGTAGATGTGCTGTGGGGTTACTGATCCTAAATGAGGCATTGACAGATCTTTCATACGTGATCTCTTGTCTTTAAGGTTAATAGGCTTCACCTTGTTACTCCCTTGAGGTTGTGAGAATGCTCATGCTTTCAACCTACTGTTTTGTGATGTCTTGTTCTTATTTTTAACCAGGTAAAAATTGTCTTTTTTTTCTCTAGCCTTTTTACTTTCCTCCTTAAAAAAAACACTTGGAGCATCAACATCATGCACACCAATGTTTTACTGAGAAATTCAGAAGCTGAGCTGTTTTGAATAAATATTCTGATGAAAGATCATTGATTGAAAATGTTAACTCTATTTCTGTCTCTCCATGGATGCTGCCTGACATGCTGTGTGTTTCCTACATTTTTGGTTTTTAATTTATAATAACTGTCTGTCTGTTAGTATCGCCAAAGCTTAGTAGTTGATGAAAATCAGTTGTTGAAAATGAGCAACTTCAGTGTTTTGTCTTTTGTGAGCCAACAGTAAGTATTGAAAAAGATAAATTAACTTCAGTGCAGTGATGGGGGAGTGCTGCATTGCAGGAGATGTCCATCAGTTGGGGTCCTATCTGCTTATTCAAGTGGATTTGAAGGAACCCATAGCATTTCTTGGAGAAAAGCAACCTCTCCAAAGTTGGCACACCTCAAGGGCATGATGAGTGCCTTATAAATGCAATTTTTTCCTTCTCTCTGGGTATGCTTTGCAAACAATGTTTCTTAAAATGAAAAGCCTTCAAGTATTGGAGGAATGTAAATGTAAGAAACGTTTGATTGATTTTAAATCCCTTTGCTTTTTGGAAAACTAAATCTTGTTTGAACCTAAGTTCCAGGTCACAGATTACTTATAGATTTTAATGCCATCGCTGCATTTCTGGGAGGATGACCAGGCATTTACACCACAACTTATTCTTGATATTGAAAGGGCGCATGCAGGATCATAGCTGCTTTTATCAGGGGAGGTTGTACAATAGGCATGCTGATTACATAGTCTGTTACTGCACTGTTCCAAGGACTGGCTTCACACTCTAGACACAATGACATTTGCACCCAGGCTTCAGGTCTTAACACTGCATTTATACAGTGCCCTTGACAGCCACAGGATATCCCAAAGTGCTTTACAGCCAATGAAATGCCTTTGAAGAGGACTCACGGTTGCAATGCAGAGAAATACAGCAGCCAATTTGTGCACAGCAAGCTCCCGCAAACAGCAATGAGATGAAGGCCAGATAACCTTTTGCAGTGATACTGGTGGACAGAGACTACTTTCTAGGACACTGAGGGAACACCTCTGCTCTTTTTTTAATAGTGCCATAGCACCTTTAATGTCCACCTGAGAGGGCCAACAAGGCCTTGGATTGATATCAAATTTAAAAGGTAGCATCTCCAACGGTACTGCACTCCCCTAGTACTGCACTGAAGTGTTAACCTAACTTACATGCTCAGGTCCTTGACGTGCGTGATTTGAACCATAACCTTTTGACTCAGAGGCAAGCATGCAACAAATGAACCAAAACCAACATTTAAGGAACCAATAGGGTTGCCATCACTCCAGAATTGCCTGGAGTCTTCTGGAATTAAAGACTAATCCAGGCAAGTGGCACACCATAAAGATGAACATGTTCAAGGTCAATGCCAGGAGTGTAAGTTGGGGGTAGTTAGAGGAAGGAGACCATCTGATAAAACCTCCAGGAATACGTCCAACCAGAGTTGGCAACAAAAGTAATCTACAGCAGCTAACTTTTCAATAAATTACTATAATCAGCCAGCCTTAGTTTTAAATGTGCATAAATGTGTTGGATAGCACCCCCTCTATTCATCAAGCTGGTCAGTTTTGGTTAATCCAACAAGTGGTTAAATTTAGCACCAATTTGGGCACTTTGGGTTTTAGTGGGTTTTCTGTCCTGAAGTAGAGTCGCCTGGATATAAAGTGACAAAGTAAGTCTCCGCACCTACAGATTGCCACTTTGTCTAGTGAATTTTAGAAACCAGAGAAAATTATATAGCTCGATAAGCCTGCCTTGTTGTGCTTGATCTATTTAATGGCACACATTCATCCGCTAACATGGGAGTGGAGAATGTCTGACACCTGAATCTGGAGCCACAAAGACAAAATGCCAGCTCATCATTGACCCTACAGATTGCAGCATTACTGACTGAGATGACAGCCAGCTAACCTGCTCCTGGAGATGGCAGTATAGTTGAATGCTGGGTCTGGGGAGGGGGATGAGTAAAGCACCCCGGAGTAACACTGCTTCTGGTTTTCTTTAACACTGAACTTGGGGCCAGGTTCTGGTTACTGAGGTGGGCAGCTCAAGCCGGGAAATTTCTGAATTGCTGGACCTGCCTCAGTAAAATGTGGCCCCAAATTGTGCAATTTTCACCTGGGGTTGTGGGAGGAGCTGGGGGTTGGCAGGGGACTGAGGACACAAATGCCCATTGTTGCGAATATCTATTTCATGGTTCATGTTAATAGTTTAAAGGTAATTTTTAGTTCTGCGAAGATTAAACCTGTAAAGATATGGTAATTAAAATGCTGGCCTTTAGTGATTGCCAAGAAATAGTAGTTCAAAAGGTGACCCAAGTTTATTCAATAAAGTCAGAATAGAAGTGAAACAGCTATAAAACAGCAGGTAGGCTTACTTAGCTAAAGAGCTGGAAATGTGATGTCTACAATGCTTGCAAGAGCAAAGTCATTCCAGAGAGGTGTTTTTGTTTTGGGAGTTAGAGCTAATTTAGCTTTAAAGCATTCAGTAAACCCTGAAAGGTTGTGAAACCCACTTACTTCATTAGATCAAAGAAGAAATTATAAATGAGGGATAACTAATCTAAAGGTTGGTTTGAGGACACCCCTGAGCAGGCTACATCATAAGAGAGATGGATGGAGCTTGGAAAGGTGTTCTGGTTTCAAGTTATCTGAGTTTTGCTGGGACAGTTAGGTGCAGTTTGGACCTTGTGTGGTTTGCAGCTTACTGAGAGAAGATAACCAAAGTAAATGACAATTAGAAAGACCTGCACTGTAAGCAGAGTAAAAAACTAACTTCAAAAGTGACTGTGTGGAGCACAGATGAAGCTTAATCTCAGTCTGAATTTTGTGAGGGAACAGAAGCTGGAAGATTGCCTAGTTTAAAACTAGTGGAAGAATCTACAGTGGTCCTCATAGAGTCTTGTGCCAAAGAAAGCAACAAGCAGAGTAGCTTGGAAGTATTGGAAAAAATAAGTGGAACAAAGGACTGAGGCATCCACAGCCAAGATATGGTAAATGAAAGTTTTTCTTCTTGAGAATAGCTGGAGCTGAGGAGAATTCTCCAGAGGACTGTGGCCTACTTATGAATGGCCCCTACAGAAATAAATAACATCAAGATGGATGTGTTTTATAAGAGAGTTCTTTGGGGAAGTAAGGTGTAAACCTGAGTACATAACATACGCGGTTATAAACCATATTGGTAAGCTTTGTTTAAATCTTTTATATATAATAAAGTTTGTTTTGTTAAAAAAAAAGTGAAACCTTGTGGTGTAGTTCTATTGGTTAAAATGTGTTCAGATTTCTTTTTAAATATTAACAATGGCGAACTGGGTTGTGAAACCTCTTTTATTGTGTCAATGCCGATTTCTATTACTGCATTTTCTTACATCATATTTTGAGGCAGAGAGCCAACAACAATCCAATGGAGCGAATTGGATTTGAGTGTGAAAGAGACAGGCAAAAGACAAATGTGTGATGGGGAAAGTGAAAATGTTACTGTGTGTTAATGTGTGTTTTTAATTTTACATCGACACTTGCAGAATGACTTTACCTGTGTTCGAAAACATGGACAGGTGCGGCTACCAATTTGACTTTTGTGGGGTTTTCTTTTCACCCATTCTCAGGATGTGGATGTCACTGGCAGGGGCAGTTAAGCATCAGATACTGTGGACACACACCAGACAGGGTAGGGATGGCAGGTTTCCTTCCACATTGGACAGTTGGGCTTCCCTGATGCTAGCTTTGCATTTCATGGTTTGCAATATGTCTATGAACGTTGGTGATTTGTGAAATATTTATTAAAGAGCTGGTTGTTCTTTTGGAATATTGTGCACACAGAATGTGTGGAGTTCAGGTGAAGCAGGGTTACCAGACAGTTAAGGGATATTTGCTCCCTGTCTCAGTCCTGGTTTTCAAGTCATACATTCTGTCCATATTTTTATGTGGCACTTTGATTTGATAATACAAAATACCTAACCTTGGGGCAATCTGGGGAGCACTTAGGGTACTTAGTATACTTAGCGTACTAAGCTTGATTGAAGTACAGAAATTTCTCGGCATATACCTCTGCAAGCAGAGGAGTTGAAAGATGCAAGGACGAGGTATGACAGGAGTGTATAGTTACAGTGTGTCGAACTTACCTGGAAAGTCTCCATTATAAATCCAGACATAGAGGTTAATAATGAAAAAAAAATGGATGCAGCACATGCACACAGATGTAAGTTTATATCTATATATATAATATATATATTATATATTGTTATGACACAGCAGCTGGTAAAGGCTGAGTTGTTTAAATCCCAGAGGGAAACTTGAACAACTGTCATAACCTATATTTTCAATTAGTATGTTTGAGATGCAGCTCTTGATTCTGGAATAAGACCATCAAGCCTCGAGAGGTTTTTTTTATATAAATCTAAATTAAACATTTATTAATTTAACAACTAATTAAACACATACACATGTTTACAAATTACTACCATAATAACTTTTAAATAAATCTCAAATTAATCACTCCCAGGTAAATCTTCACCAAGGCAACAGTAACCCATAGACTTAAACAGACACCAGGCAAAGCACATTTGACCTTACAAATTCAAAATGAGATCTCTTGCAATTTGGTTCCTTTGCAGGCATTTGTTGGCTTACAGGCTGGTTAGATCTTACATGCCTCTGACCTCTCCACACAATCTCCTTTCCTTCTTTATACCTAGCTTTCCCTTTGAATGTAAATTTTCCATTGTATTACTAGGTCTTTTAATTTTACCTCTCCTAACAATAAGCCTTTCATTCCACCAATTTTATTAGTAATATAAACACATTGCTTGGTGTCTCCCAGCTAGGTGCAAGATTTTACCCCCACGCTTGAATGCTTTATTCAACAAATGCAAATGTACACTTTACCGTTCCCTCCTTACGTTTATCTAATTAACATCTCAAAACTACTATACATCAAAGCACCCAGACAAGCTGGCTTTAGTCCAATTAAGACACACATAGATACACACGTAGATACAGACCCCCATTACAATTCCAATTTAAAAATAATTTCCAATAACATTATAGACATTAATATCTCTTCATGACATATAGTATATATGTAACATATGTCAGGTACATTATGCACATTCATAGTTAATAACATATTAATTAGGTCAATACCAGCGTACAATGAAATATTAAACATTTATTCAGTGATATTTTTCAGATGAATACTGGTGCTTGTTTGGGCCTGCTTCTTTTTAAGTTTATGACAAGATTGAATATTCAGATTCAAAATTGCCTAAAAGATATACTAAGTAAGAGAATTCTGCTGCTTATTGATCAAGTAATATCAAACTTACTCAACTGTATTAACGAGGAAAGACAGTTGTGTCACCAGGAATTAACAGTAGTATAAAACTTGCTTCAACTGCTTTTTAAAATGTTTGCAATGTGTCAACATATCCTTTGTTGAGCTGATAGCAACCAGTTCGACAGATTTAGATCACTAAATCAATATTTGAGATACTAAAGAGATGGATCTAGATGGAATTGTCTCCCCACTTTTGTTGAGGCAATAGAATGTTTTCTAAAATGCTTTGCATTGCAAAGTAACTATATGAGCGATTTGTAAAATGCTGCCATCTATGGAAAAACGTAATGAGTTTGGTTCAAAATATAACAGAAACAAAAGCTAAAGGGGAATTAAATTCACAGGCAACTTCACTTATTTAGCAATGGAATCCTTAGCTGCACCTTGCTACTACAAATTCTGGGCTGAATCCAATTTAATTTGCATCGCAAGCAATGCATTAGCATCGCATTCCCCAGCATAAATGGGTTTTGAGTTCCGCACCAGTAAAAGAGGATGTGATAATGCAATCTCGGCTCTTGCCAATGGTTCAGTCAGTAGATCCAGTAGGTGATATGGTATTTACAATATTCGTGATATCGTTAGACTAATACAAAATACTTAATGAGTCTGCAGAGGTATATGAAACAGGAGCTTTATTGGGACACATCTTAGTGGTCTGGCTTACATCTTCATGAGGCTGTACAAGAAACCAAATCATCACTTCCTGTGATGATGTGCACAGTATATGATTAGTATATCAAATGATTAGAATTAACCTGTTAACATTCCAATATCCAATATAACACATTACACTACATCTCCCCCCAAGTCTCTGATTCCCATTTGTATTTTGTGAAGATCAAAGAAACAAACCACTTTAAACTCTGGTGTGTTGCAATCCTTAATCTTGTTTTCTTCTCTTAGGTCCTCTTCTATCCTCCATTCTTCATATATGGACAATCGCCTTGGCAGTTTTACGAGTCTACCAGAATGGGTCCTCTTCTCCTTTGGAGGGGATTGGGGGCTTTGAGTCCTCCTGGGTGGTCCCTCAGACTCTGCTGGGCTGGAGGGCAATTGGTAGATAACTCAAGTTCATAAGTCAGTTTGTCATCTGGATTGGTGGGTGAATGCAGCATCTCTGGTCAATAGATGACTGCTTCCATGGGGTAAGGGGTTGCTTCTGTATGGCAACCAGTGAACATTCGTTCCATCTCACCGTACCATGCTCTGTTTGGATGAGGTAGGACCAGGGGTGTGATGCCTGTTCAACCGCTTGTCCACAGTGAGCTTGGTTTCAAATTGGCTCTCCTGATTGGAGGTCTGGCAGGTTGCGTACCTTGTGATGTCTGTCATAGTTCCACATCTGGCTGGAATGTAATTTGTCCTCTTTCTCTCACTTTGTCCAAGGAGTGTGTGTGAGAGTAGGGAGTTGTGTTCTCAGTCTTCTTCCCATGAGGAGTTCACATTGTTCTGAGCATCTTGGAGTGGAATTGAATGATAGCTCAGAAGTGCAAATTGGATGTCATTGCTCTTCTTTAGCAATGCTTTCACTGTACGCACTCCTCTTTCAGCTTTACCATTGGCTTGAGGGCATCTTAGTGAGCTGGTAGCATGGACAAATCCATATGATGCCATGAACTCTTAAAGTATTCATTGGCAAACTACAGTCCACTGTCTGAAGTTATATGGTCTGGGATTCTATGCGTTGCCGATATCTCCTTCAGCGATGTAATCACTGCTTCAGAAGTGTGACCATGCAATTGTTTGACTTATATCCACCTGGAGTAGTGGTCTACTATGATCAAGAATGTTACCTCTGCATTTGAAGAGGTTCATCCCAGGATGGTCGTGATGGGAAGGAAAATAACATTAGTGATTCTCTTTTCTACTGATGGCGAATATCATAAGTAATATAGCTTGATATCATCTCTTCCAGTGACTTCAAAATATCTGGCTACCAAAAGGAATATCTTGCTCTGACTTGACATTTTGTGATGCCCAGATGTCCTTAGCAATCATTGTAACATGTGGAGGAATGAAACCGGACCGACCACCCGGTATCGACCTAGGCACCGGAAACAACAATGGCAATTGCAGCCCTGCAAAGTCCTCCTTACTGACATCTGGGGGTTGTGTCAAAATTGGGAGAGGTGTCTCATGGACTAGTCAAGCAACAGCCTGACATAGTCATACTCACAGAATCATACCTTACAGATAATTTCCCAGACACCACCATCACCATCCCTGGGTATGTCATATCCCACTGGCAGGACAAGACCCAGCAGAGGTGGCGGCACTGTGGTATACAGCCAGGAGGAAACTGCCCTGAGAGTCCTCAACATCGACTCCGGACCCCATGAAGATTCGTGGCATCAGGTCAAACATGGGCAAGGATACCTCCTACTGATCACCATGTACCGCCCTCCCTCAGCTGATGAATCAGTGCTTCCCCACGTCCACTTGGAGGAAGCACTGAGGGTGGCAAGTGTGCAGAATGTATTCTGGATGGGGGACTTCAATTCCCATCACCAAGAGTGGCTCAGTAGCACCACCACTGACTGAGCTGGCCGAGTACTAAATGACCTAGCTGCTAGACTGGGTCTAAGGGAGCCAACAAGAGGGAAAAACATACTTGACCTCATCCTCACCAACCTGCCTGCCACAGATGCATCTGTCCATCACTGTATCCATAGGAGTGACCACCGCACAGTCGTAGTGGAGACAAAGTCCTGCCTTCATATTGAGGATCCCCTCCAACGTGTTGTGTGGTACTATCACCTTGCTAAATGGGATAGATTTTGAACAGATCTCACAACTCAAGACTGGGCATCCAGGAGGCGCTGTGGGCCATCAGCAGCAGCAGAATTGTACTCAAACATAATCTTAACTCATGCCCGGCATACCTCCCATTCTACCATTACCATCAAGCCACGGGATCAACTCTGGTTCAATGAAGAGTGCAGGAGGGCATGCCAGGAGCAGCACCAGGCACACCTAAAAATGAGGTATCAACCTGGCAAAGCTATAACACAGAACTACTTGCATGCCAAACAGCATAAGCAGCGAAGGATAGACAGAGCTAAGCGATTCCACAACCAATGTATTAGATCTAAGCTCTGCAGTCCTGCCACATCCAGTCGTGAATGTTGGTGGACAATTAAACAACTCACTGGAGGAGGAGGCTCCACAAATATCCCCCTCCTCAATGATGGAGGAGCCCAGCACATCAGTGCAAAAGATAAGTCAGTCGCATTTGCGACAATCTTCAGCTAGGAGTGCCGAGTAGATGATCCATCTCGGCCTCCACCGGAGGTCCCCAGCATCACAGGTGCCAGTCTTCAGCCAATTCGCTTCACTGCACATGGTATCAAGAAATGGCTGAAGGCAGTGGATACTGCAAAGACTATGGGCCCTGACAATATTCTGGCAATTGTACTGAAGATTTGTGCTCCAGAACCTGCCGTGCCACTAGCCAAGCTGTTCCAGTGCAGTTACAACACTGGTATCTACCTGGAAAATTGTGGAAAATAGCCCAGGTATGTCCTGCACACAAAAACCAGGACAAATCCAACACAGCCAATTACCGTCCCATCAGTCTACTCTTGATCATCAGTAAAGTAATGGAAGGGGCCATCAACAGTGCTATCAAGCGGTGCTTGCTTAGTAATAACCTGCTCACTGACGCCTAGTTTGGGTTCTGCCAGGGCCACTCAGCTCCTGACCTCACTACAGCCTTGGTTCAAACATGGGCAAAACAGCTGAAATTCCGAGGTGAGGTGAGAGTGACTGCCCTTGACATCAAGGCAGCATTTGACAGAGTGTGGCATCAAGGAGCCCTAGCAAAACTGGAGTCAATGGGAATCAGGGGGAAAACTCTTCACTGGTTGGAATCATACCTAGCACAAAGGAAGATGGTTGTGGTTGTTGGAGGTCAGTCATCTCAGCTCCAGGACATCACTGCAGGAGTTCCTCAGGGTAGTGTCCTCGGCCCAACCATTTCAGCTGCTTCATCAATGACCTTCCTTCCATCATAAGGTCACAAATGGGGATGGTCGCTGATGATTGCACTATATTCAGCACAATTCGCAACTCCTTAGGTACTGAAGCTATCAATGTCCAAATGCAGCAAGACCTGGACAATATCTAAGCTTGGGTTGACAAATGGCAAGAAACATTCATGCCACATAAGTGCCAGGCAATGACAATCTCCAACAAGAGAGAATCCAACCACTGCCCCTTGATGTTCAATGGCTTTACCATCATTGAATCCCCCACTGTCAACATCCTAGGGGTTATCATTGACCAGAAACTGAACTGGACTAGCAATTTAGATACTGTGGCTACACAAGCAGGTCAGAGGCTAGGAATCTTGCGACGAGTAACTCACCTCCCGACTCCCCAAAGCCTGCCCACCTTCTACAAGGCCCTAGTCAGGAGTGTGATGGAATACTCCCCACTTGCCTGGATGAGTGCAGCTCCCACAACACTCAAGAAGCTTGACACTGTCCAGGATAAAGCAGTCTGCTTGACTGGCACCACATGCACAAACATTCACTCTCTCCACCACCAGCGGACAGTAGCAGCAGTGTGTACCATCTACAAGATAGGCTGCAGGAACTCACCAAGGCTCCTTCGATAGCACCTTCCAAACCTACGAGCACTGCCATCTAGAAGGGCAAGGGCAGCAGATGGATGGGAGCACCACCACCTGGATGTACACCCCCAAGTCACTCACCATCCTGACTTGGTAATATATCGTCGTTCCTTCACTGCTGTTGGGTCAAAATTCTGGAACTCCCTCCCTAACAGCACTGTGGGTGTACCTACACCACATGGACTGCAGTGGTTCAAGAAGGCAGCTCACCACCACCTTTTCAAGGGCAACTAGGGATGGGCAATAAATGCTGGCCCAGCCATGAATGAATAAAAAAATGCATTTAAAAAAATAGAATGCAACATGCAGTGATTAAAAATTTCTGCTTGGAACACACAGCAGCTCATTATCCCCCATCCCCTCCCACCCCCCACCTCCCCCTCCCTCCAAGTTTGGAGGCTCAGCATTGGAAATTCTGAGACTTGAATCTTCCTATGCAGTAATTTTTGAGATTCACAGAAGCCTGGGTCATGAAGGCACAGCTCAGACCTTGTGGTGTTCTGCTTGCTGGTATCCTGAAATTGGCAAGGAGACAATATGACCGTACTGACAGCAGAGGTGCAGTTTTAGCACTATTGCTGTGTACATTTTTTTCAACAGCTTTTGCACCCAACAGGTACATGGGCTTAAGTTTAGAAAAAGGGAAGGTGGTGAGCATGTAAAATGGACTGTCCAGTAAAGCAGAGAATAAAAAAGGAAAATTGGACAGATGTTTAAGCGCGGGGTCAAGTGAGTATTTGTTTTTGGGACTAACCAGATATACTGCAACATCTTCTTCAACCATGAGGACTAATGGGTGGAATTTTCTGTGCCCACCAGCACCAGGCATCATAGCGGGCGTGAGCAGAAAAAAATGGCGGGAAGGCCAAAAATCGCTTTCATGCTATCATGAAACACGTTTGCACTCATCCACCCTGCCTGTCAATGGCGGGCTGCGTTTCCTGCCCCCAGATGTTGGGAACTTCATTGTAATGAATCTGCATATCATTATGAGCCCAGCTCGTCGGAATCGTCCACCCACGCTGGATCATCCAAGCACATCGGCATGATTGCTCCTCTGACATCCACAATGGAGGTGGAGGTAGCCTGCTGACTGTTCACTGTCTGTGATAACCTGACGGGCGGCCTATGGAGGGCTCGGCCTGCTTTCAGGGTCCTGCCGTGCGGCAGTGGCACCCTCCTCGGTCTGTGGAGTTGGAGCTGCTGAGGTCACAGGAAGAGGGAATTCAGATGGGCCAGACACTCCCAGAGTCACCTTGATGGATGGCCGGGGTGAGAACCTGCTGATCCTCATCCCTTTGGGTGCCCAAGGACCCCTGGCTGACTTGTTGAGGAGAAGAGAAAGCAGGAGTGAGACTGAGCTGCCCCACACCCTTTTTGCGTCGACACTGTTGGAGGCCAACTATGGCATCAGCAATGGAGTTCAGCCCATGCAGCAATGCAAGATCAGTGTCCTGGACCAAGGTCTCCATGGTGGCCGCCATCCTACCAGTGTTGACCTTGGTGCGTTGGCATGCCGGCGCTATCACCTCAGCCAGAAGGCAGATGGATTCTTCCATTGTGCCTTGCAATCTGAGGAGTGCAGCGGACATCCCTTCCTAATGTTCCCGAGCTTGCCTTTGTAGCTGCAGCAATTGAGGTATGACAGAGTCCAGAGGCTCCTCATCTGACTCAGGGAATTTCTGCTTTTCCAGCAGTCCTCCGATGCCAGATATCTGGGAGGTCCTTGCTGCCCGCTGCCTGCTGTGCAAGGTTTTTTAATTCATTCATCGGATTGGGGAGTCACTACCTAGGCCAGCGTTTATTGCCCATCCCTAATTGCCCTTGAGAACTGAGTGACTTGCTAGCTCATCTCAGAGGACATTTAAGAGTCTGGAATCACATGTAGGCCAGGCCAGGTAAGGACAGCAGATTTCCTTCCCTAAAGAGCATTAGTGAACCAGTTGGGTTTTTACAACAATCGACAATGGTTTCATGGTCATCATTAGACTTTTAATTCCAGAATTTTTTCTTTTTTTTATTGAATTCACATTTCACCATCTGCCATGGTGGGATTTGAACCCGGGTCCCCAGAGCATTACCCTGGGTCTCTAGATTACAACACCACTGCTCCATCGCCTCCCGAGGTCACTCTAACGCTTCACCCTACCGAGGTGTGTGTCTCTGTGCTGGTGGAGGGTGTGGGTGAGCGCTGTGATGGGTCTTCAATGAAGGTTTCAACAGATTCTGAGGTGCCTTCAGGGCTTGAGTCGAGGACCCTGGTTGTGGACTCCCTCCGCTGTTTCCCAGATGTACCTGCAAAAGCAAGGAGAGATAATTAGTGCATGGCAGTGGCCTGTGGAACAGGACACACCACTCACAGCATGGTTGTCTGATGGATGTTGCACTGTTGGCTCCTCACTTGGTTGAGCAGCGCCAACCTCACCATCAGCACAGGAACAGTTCCAATCTTCATCTGCCAGCTGGATGACTCTATTTTCAAAGTCTATGATGACCTTAATGTCGGGCATTCTTCCACCAGTCTCCCTCTTGTTGTGTGTCAGCTTGTGCTACATGAAGACCGATGGAGAGAGTGTAAGCAGGATGCCTGCCAGGCCAGATGATAAGTATGCTTGGCATGTGTGGGTAGTGAGTGGTGCCATGGACAGGATGAGGATAATGAAGGTGTGTGTGAGAGAGTGAATGGTGATGTCCCTTGAGCTGGCAGTGAGTGAGCTCCCTGTGGATGTGTGATGAGTTTGTGAGTGTGTGAGTTGAGAGTGATGAGAAAAGTGACTTACCCTGGCGGAATGGAGGAGATTAATCATCCTTTTTAGGCACTGGGTGGCTGTACTCTTTTGCAGGGTGTTGGCACTGATCACCGCTGCCACCACCTCCCAAGTTGGATTGGTGATGTTGCCGCCCTTCCTGCAGCCAGAGCAGAGGTAGAGAACATCACGGAGGGCCTCCACGGCGTCCAAAAGGTGTTCCAGGGACGCATCACTGAATCGGAGGGTTGCAGCCTCCTTGCCTTTTGGGGCCACGTCTTCTGTGCCGCAGTCCTGGGCTGGAATGTGGCTCCCGGCATGAGGAAGTGGCGAGGTGACGGCGTGGTGAGCGAACGAGAGGCCGCCCACCAGCGACCCGGCATGTTTCCCGGGAATGCATGATTAATGAAGCAGGATTGGGACAATACAGCGTGAAAAGCCGCCATCGCGTCCGGCGGGTAAATTTTCCCGCCCACTACCACACTTAGTGCAAATCTGGGATGATTGCGTCCAATGTGTCTGAACTATATGGACATTGCATGAGTCACCGCTACAAGCTGAATTATTCATGAGGAGGCACTCAGAGCAATTGGCAAATTTATAGCAAAGTGTGGAAGGCAGCATGCTTTGTTTTACACTCAATGGGAGCAATTGTCACCACTTGGACGGTAGACTGGGGGGAGTGGATCACTCGCCATTCTATAGAACCCACCCAATTTTCATTTGCATAAAAATGGCAAATGTTCTGCTCCATTACTTTACCAACCAAGTGCTGAAGGTGAAACTTGTCCCCAATCTTGTTATTATGCCTCAGTGCATGAGTTCACCCAGATCCTCAAAATTCAGATAAGTTTTCTAGCCCAGGTATTTCCTGCCAGATAGACGGTTTGGGAAGGGGCGTGTGGGAGAACGGTTACATCCACAGTAGGCACAAGCATGGCAATCCAGGGCCAGTGCGGCACCAAGTGTCCAGTTTTGCCCCATTCTCATCTCAGAAAGGAGATTGCGGCTCAGAGATACAAAGCAAAGATGATCCCTGGACCAGGGACCTTTTGAGATATGAAGCAGACACCAAAGGAATCTGATTCAGGGATCTACAGTTATTAAACACGTGCCTATCATGTAAGTGAACAGTGTGTTTGAAATGATAAAATTGAATAGATGATGTTCTTTCTGATTTAATCACCTCACACACACTACCCACATACGTAGAATCACAGTATGTTTACAGCACCAAAGGAGGACATTTGGCCCGTCGCTCCCATGCCGGCTCTCTGATTAGGAAGTAGGCATTCTTTGTTACTTTTCCAAGAGGCGGGTAGATCTGTGGATCAGATTCCAGATGAATCAATGGAGAATTTCTTTCCTCTTTCTAAAGAAGACATTGATGGTTTTGGGAAAACAAAGGCCCAGAAATTCCTGAAGTAAACGATAAGTGGCATCTTGCAGCATTGCACATTGTCACATTTGTCAGATTTATTTTCCTCGTACTTTTGACTCAAAAAGTTTTCTACTGGAAATTTCTGGAACTGCGAATCGACAATAGCACAGCGAGGTCAAGAGAGTTTATGAAATCTTGACAATTTGTAGGACCAACAGTCCACCTCCTTAACCAATGTGATTTAAGGACAGAGAAAGAAAGGAAGAACTATTAAGGAGGAACTGGTGTGAATTAGAGTTAAATTAGAGAAATAAAGAGAGAAGAAGCAATGAAGGGGGAGAAGATACAGAAAGGAAAAGTAAGGAAATAAAATTGAATGGAAGATTTTAAAGTCCTCTAAGAACAATTTACAACATGTAGGAATGAGACTCAATGGGGGGTTTGTACTGTTAGTGATGGAGTTCTCGCCCAGTGCCGAGAAAGCTGGCGAGGGCCCTGCGTTGCCTCTTTTAGGGAAAGCCTGGCATATTAGGTACCACACAGGCAGCAGTGGGCCTTCCCTGGAATCAAGGTCCCTGGGGTGCCAATCAGAGGCCAGAAGCTCTATTAAATAGCAGCCCCACCAGGTGGTGGCTGCAAGTATGACACGCACCCGAGGCCTGGTATCATTGTCAGATCCCAGGCCACAAGTGTGTGATGGCAAGAGGGGGATTTCGGGGTGGGGGCCGCAGGGAAGGGTAAGGGGCTCGGTAGCAAGGGGTGAGGGGGGGGGGGGTGGCTTTCAGCCTGCCTCCCCTTCCCGATGCCAGACCCCTCAATCAGACTCTGAGTGCCTTTGAACAAAGGACCCCACATGGACTTGCTTCCTGTGGTCCCTGCATGGCAAGTCCCCTACCCGCTGCTGGGCTAACACCAGCGGCACAGGATAAGGCCTTTCAATTGACAGAAAGGCAGGAAGGCCATCCACGGGCCTTCCCACATTGGACTTAATCAGGGTGGAAGCGGGAAAGCAGGGCAGTCCTCCTCGCCACCCTCCTGCCTGATTAAATGCCCCCTTCCATCAAGCTTGCCAGTGCAGAGGGCATTAAATACACCTACCAGAATTTCATTCTCTTTCTGGGCCGGGGAGTTGGGTGGCATTGCAGGAATGTGCATGCCCTCATTAATGGGTCCTTACGTCATTAAATACCAGCCTTAACTTTTTGTCACGAGTTTAACTCATAGTTATAGCCCAAACCCAGCAATTTCTTAGCCCACATTGAGAGATTGATGATGAGATCCCATTTTGTACGGCTAATGGTGCAATAATGCAAATTATTCAGCAATTTGTAGCAACTTGCAACTCAAGGTGCATCAGTTCCATGCCACAAACTGCTGCATTTTTTTATGACACGCTGATAATGGTGTGTGCACCATTATTTCCCCAGCAAACTCTGGGTCCTGATGATCACAGTGTATGAAAGGTCAAGAGCACATTACGCGGGAAAATCATGGATGGATCTGGGACCTCTTGGGGCTCACCTCATTACCGCATGGGGTCAGAGAGGAACTTTTATCGGCGGGCTCATGGATTGCTAACAGATCTCTGGTTTCCGTCTGTTCTCAGGACAGGGCTGGTGCAAGAGCGTGAAATCAACTGGTGGGTCGGGATCAGGCCAATTGGGTCTGGGCATAGTAAAACATTAAATGATAAGTGGCATGAATGCTACTTGTGCATTTATGCAGTTAAACAGCATTAACACCACACCACATGCTGCGCCAACTGGGCAGGCACTCAAATGAAATAACAATCCACCATAAATGCAATCAAGTCCTAAGCCAAATGGGCTTTGCTTGCTAGTTACCTCAATGGCCTTAGGTCAATAGTTTACCATAGTCATCCTTAACCACAGTCAACATAGTGCATCTGTGACATTAGTTGTGATGCAACTCGTAGCATTTGCTTACCCTGTTTCACGTTTTTAACTGCTTTGCTAAACAGCTGCAAAGTGCTTGAGCTCACTTAGCTACCCTGTTCCACAGTTTGGAAAGGAAATATTTTTACTCGGGGAATGTGCCAACGAGAGATCTGCTCAATAAAAACGTCTTGTTCTGTGATTTGATTTCATTTGATTTCATTAGGAAGTATTGGCCTGACTGTTTTAGTATCTGCTTTATGTTTGGACTTGTAACACTCATTAGGCCATCCCCAATGGAGCCATTCATTTCGTCGAGGTCCAATTACAGTGTCATGAAAACAGTTTTTGTTGTAATTAACTGATTTTTTTTTGTGTGTGTTTGGGTTCCGTCCTTACATGAAAGGACCTATTGATGAGGGTTAACATTTTAATTAGACAATCAATTAGGACCCACGTCAAATTCTCTAATTTGTTCTTTGGTTGTTTTGGAATTTACTAAAGAATGCCCTGCACATTGAGATAACCTTAGTTATCTCAATCTTCAGGATGTGTGCTAGTCCATCGTAAAGACTTGAAGTTCCTATTTCCTGTATGATTCCTTAGCTGTGGGTGGGAGTGCGGGCAGGCGATTACCTCCCAAGTCTTCAAATATGCTGAGAGAAAAATCAAACGAATGGCTGCGGGTTGACTGCTTGGCTCTTTTTCTAAGCTGACACGCCAATGCAGTACTGTGGGAACGCTGCACTATCAAAGGTGCTGTCCTTCGACAGAGGTGCTACCTTTTGGATGAGACATTAAACCAAGTTCCCGTCTGCCTGACCTGACAAGTATTTCTAGCATTTTTTTTGTTTTTATTCCCATCTGACTGTCAAGTGGACATTAAAAAAAAATCCCATGATGCTATTTCAAAGAAGAGCAGGACTTATCCCAGGCGCCTTGATCAACATTTATCCCCAAATCAACATCACAAAAACAGATCATTTGGTCTTTAACACTTTTCTGTTTCTGGGGTCTTCTTGTGTGCAAATGAGCTGCCATGTTTCATACATTACAACAGTGACTACACTTCAAAAGTACCGCATTGACTGTAAAGCACTTTGGGACAGCCTGAGGTCATTGAAGGCACTATATAAATGCAAATCTTTCTTTCTTTTCTCTGTTTCAGTGAGGGGTAGCCACTTCTGCAAGCCATATACCTGCCATCACCTCTTTGTGGTTCTTTAGAGCCCGAAAGCTAAATTACCTGGGACAACTGCTCACTGATGCCCAGTTTGGGTTCCACCAAGGTCACTCAGCTCTGGCTTTGGTTCAACCACAGACAAAAGAGCTGAACTCCAGAGGTGAGGTGAGAATGACTGCCCTTGACATCAAGGCAGCATTTTACCAAGTGTGGCATCAGGGAGCCCTAGCAAAACTGGAGTCAATGGGAATCAGGGGAAAAGCTCTCCACTGGTTGGAGTCATACCTAGCACAAAGGAAGATGATTGTGGTTGTTGGAAGTCAATCACCTTAGCTCCAGGACATCACTGCAGTAGTTCCTCAGGGTAGTGTCCTCAGCCCAGCCATCTTCAGCTGCTTCATCAATGACCTTCCTTCCATCATAAGGTCAGAAGTGGGGATGTTCGCTGATGATTGCACAATGCTCAGCACCATTCACGACTCCTCAGATACTGAAGCAATCAATGTCCAAATGCAGCAAGACCTGGACAATATCCAGGCTTGGGCTGACATGTGGCAAGTAACATTCACGCCACATAAGTGCCAGACAGTGATCATCTCCAACAAGAGGGAATTTAACCATCATCCCTTGACATTCAATGGCATTACCATCACTGAATCCCCCACTATCAATATTGTGGGGGTTACCATTGACCAGAAACTGAACCGGACTAGCTATATAAATACTGTGGCTACAAGAGCAAGTCAGAGACTAGGAATCCTGTGGCGAGTAACTCACCTCCTGACTCCCCAAAGCCTGTCCACCATCTACAAAGCACAAGTCAGCAGTGTGATGGAATACGCTCCACTTGCCTGGATGAGTGCAGCTCCAACAACACTCAAGAAGCTTGACACCATCCAGGACAAAGCAGCTCGTTTGATTGGCACCCCATCCACAAACATTCACTCCCTCACCACCAACACACAGTGGCAGCAGTGTGTACCATCTACAAGATGCATTGCAGGAACTCACCAAGCCTCCTTGTACAGCACCTTCCAAATCCACAACTGCTACCATCTAGAAGGACAAGGACAACAGACACATGGGAACACCACTACCTGGAAGTTCCCCTCCAAGCCACATGCCATCCTGACTTAGAAATATATCGCCATTCCTTCACTGTCACTCAGTCAAAATCCTGGAACACCCTCCTTAATAGCACTGTGTGTGTACCTACACCACATGGACCGCAGCAGTTAAAGAAGGCAGCTCACCACCACCTCTCAGGAGCAATTAGGGATGGGCAATAAGTGCTAGCCTAGCTAGCGAAGACCACATCCCATGAATGAATAAAAAAATCTTGGCCAGACACCTGTAGCCTATAGCTGAAACAATAGACTGCGTCTTGTTTTACTCTGCACTTTTATCTCTTTCCTGAGTCATCACCACTAACAGAGGCCCATACAATATGTAAACTTCCAAGACACCTTAGATGCTCCAGATAGAGTACCTAGGGTTCCCAACCCTCCAACTGGAGTCTCCAGGAATTGTAGATCAATCTCCAGGACACTGCTGTGTGCAACTTTGGAGAAAAAATCATAGTGACACTAAAAAGACATAGTTCTTTAAAAATTTCCTTTGAACATTTCTCTTTACCGGATATAGAGATATTGAAAATAGGGTGAAAAGAGGTTGTTTCGCTAACAATCAAGCATCATCCAATTGTCTAATGCATCTTTTTTGTTTTCAAATTGATGTAGGAAGGCAATGCGACACAAGGATGGGTATGTTGACCAACTATAAAGGCTGGAGCATGGGCGGGTGGGTGGAAGGGGGTGCAAGTCATGTGATGAAAACTCCAGGAATACATTTAATCGTAGTTGGCAACCCAAGAGCGCCAAGGCAGATACATGACTAGCACTTCTGATCAATGCTGGCACTTCTGGTGAAGGGAATATTAGAGCTGGCGGACAATATTGGATACAATATTAGGTCTGCCATACATCCTGGTGGTAATCCCTGAATGTGAAATGTGGGACAAGAGGAAGCCTATTGGCAGCCAGAATGAGGCACAGAAGTGTTTCTCAATAGTCGTCTAGTATAATTCTGCCAATCACAACAGAGATGTCAGCAGACTTCTAATATATGTAGGGTGCGTTTCAACCAGACAATTTCTCAGCTTATAGTTTTCAAATCGATTATAGTTTGCTTTGTTAAAACAGAAAACTTTAATATTTCTGTCACTGAATCATTTCCAATTAAATAATTGCCTAAATTATTTGTATTAAAAAAGGTGGTTCATAGCATCCCTCCATTTCTCACCAGGAACGGAAGTATAAGAGGAAAAGAGCAGTATTATTGTGGTGAAGAGAAACTATTTTTTTAATCCAGAGACTGCCTGTTATATTCTAAAGAGAAGCAGTGCCTGGTGAGTGCTGCTAAAAGCACCAGAGAATAAATGTCACTCATGCAATGCTACTAATTTAACCCAATACTTGGAATGCCATGTCTGCAGCAACCAACTGTTGGCACTCCATGGGTTATCACAGCTAAAATGGGGATGTTTTCCAGCAGGTCACTGTTGAATTAATATCAACACTGGGATTGTAAAACTCCCAGTATGCGCATCCGGGATACCGCCTTCTGAATTTTAAACACTCTAGTGCCGGAAGGCCCAGGAATAAAGAAGGATGTCGTAAATTGGATAATAAACTGGCTAAAAAATGGGAAACAAAGGAACTGGGTCAATGTCGGTGGCTCTAATTGGACATCTGTGACCAGCTCATTACCTCAGGGTCCAAGCTTGTGACTTTCACTGTTTCCAACATTCAGGAATGATCTCGGTGAAGGGATTAAGGTTACATCGCTGGAGTCTGCAGATAATGTCAGTGTGCGGGTGAGTGTTTGTTTGTGTGTGTGTGTGTGTGTGTGTGTAGGGTGGGGGAGGGGGTGGGGGGGGGGTGGTGCGCGCTGGGGAGGGGGTGCAGGATAAGCGGAGAGAAAAGATGAAAAAATTTGAATGGCAGGGAGCCGTTGTCACCTTGAGTTTCCCATATCACATGGGCTTGTGCTAAAACCATCATTATTCATAGGCTGCCAGAGTGCAACAGCCAAGCACCCAGTGCTCTGAGTTGTAGTGCTATTTCATTTAAAAAGGCACTCTTCTACAGTTTTAAGACACTGTTATACTTCGCTGTTAAGTCCACTTCTCAGGTTGAAGGACATCATTTATACTAAACGCCTATTTTTTATTCTTGGCAATCACTGAAATGAGAGTAGAAATCCAAATACTATTCTGTGTTAACTAATAGCATTTTAAACTGGGAAGTGGGATATGGCGACCTGACTGCAACATTGTACTGGCATTTAGACTATAAATTAATAAGTTGAAACAATGAACCCAAACGTAAAGTCGGTCCCTTCAACATTCCATTGTAAAACTCCCAGTACAATTCAAAATGAGCATTTCAATTACATAAAATCAACGCGCCCTTTGGAGACAGGATGCCTCCCTAATTATTTTTTAAGAACTCATTTGTGGTTTAGATGCCTATTCCCTAGTTGGCTTTCTAAGTCATTATTGCTACCTCCCCTTGAGCTGAATCATAAGGTCATACATGAACGTCACCTCCTGATAATCTTCATAGTGAACTATGCAGTGCACCAAGGCTCCCCCTACAGCAGCCACTGTTCACCAGTCTGCTGCCTGTAATGCCATTACAGTAGCATTTTATCCAGCAAATCCAGGGAATATAAGGGCAGAAAATGACTATCAGATGCAAGAGGCCTGATCCTTTTTGATGTATCCAAATGCTCCTACATTTCAAAATTCTTTTTCTGCTGTTGACTTAAAAAAAAAACTTAGTTTTATTGGTTGCATCAAGCATTTATCTCACTGTACAGAAACAAATTTCTCCAGAAACACAAAACTCTATATCCAGCGGCGCTCCTATCATAATAATGCATAGGCAGAACGTTCTGCAGGAACCCAGCAGTACTCCAGGGGCACTTCGGCAGAAACATGCATTATTCTCTCTTGGAATGTGACTTGCTTAAAATGTATATTTTGCCAAATTGGACAGCATTTCATAAAGTGCTTAGTATAGTTACAAAATGTTTTCATAATCAAAGTGCACTGAAGAAATGGACATTGGCGGTTTAAGTGGATTAGCTTGATTCCCTCCAATTTGTGACTTGTTCAATTTGCTTATTTCACAGTGTTAGCGCATGTGATATGCAATTACATATTTAGGGGTTAGCCTTGGCTCTGTGGTTGCACTCTCACCTACGAGTTAGAAGGTTACGAACTTAGGACCCAGTCCGGAAACTTGAACATGAAATCCAGGCTGACATTTCTGTGCAGTGCTGAGGGAGTGCTACGTTGCAATAGCTGCCACCTTTTGGATAAGATGTTAAACTGAAGCCCTGCCTGTTCTCTCTGGTGGACGTAATTGCTCCCATGGCTACTGTTTGAGCAAAGAACAGGGAAGTTCTCCCTAGCGTCCTGAACAATATTTATCCTTCACAAACATGATTAAATTAGCTGCCCATTATCACATTGCTGCTCATTGGACTCGCTGTGCACACATTAGGTATTGTGTTTTCGAAATCACAACAGCATTCCTTCAAGTGTCCTGATGAAACTTATGGTCATCATATTGTCCAATAATTAGTTCATAACTTTTATTAATACAGCAAATGTTTATTCAAACAGTGGTGGGGGGTAACTTATCATATGAATTATATCTGTAATATGAAAATTGATGGTAGACTGTAAATTCTGCTGTACCCCTTGCAGTAAATGATTCAATGGTGGTGCAGGGCTGATAACTCACCTGCGCCTATCAGAGCTCTCAGCTTGGCATGGCTGATGGTGTGGAACTGAGAAACTGGAAGAAAGTGGCTTAGCAGCATAGGGGTGAGGGGACAATAAATGCAAAATAACATAAAAGATACAACTTTTAATGGTTAAATCAAACCATTTTCTTAATTAATTGGACAAGCCCCATAATTGCTAAGCTTTTATTCCTAGTGTATTGCAATGTACAATTGATATCAAAGAATCATAGGACAGTTTCAGTACAGAAGGAGGCCATTCGGTCCATCGTGCTCATGCCGGCTATCTGCAGGAACAACTCAGCGAGTCTCACCCCCCACAGTTTTGGGGGAATTTTCTATAAGTCACCTCCATATAGCAGGCAGAGTGTATATGCAGTTGAGCTCATTTGATATTTTATCTTATGCCCCACTTGTATTGGCAGTTTGCTATCAATAGCATCTCCTGAATTCAGCAGTGTTTGGCAACAAACCACAAGGGTGCTCCTGCCTTCAGAGATACCGCACGCCATCTGAATAGTTGCTTTCCAGCCACTCCGCCAATGGCAGTGCCACCTTACATATCAATGCAAGTACTGCCAATTGAGGAAGAGACAGAGAAACTGAATGGCCATGTGCTCTCACTGGACTCTACAGACCTTTCCTACTGTTTAGCCCAGTGACGGCCGCAGCGCAATAGTAAGTGAAATTGTGGAAAGCCAAAGCTATTGTACCAACAGTGGTAATCTATCCCAATCTGCAATATCATTTCCAAGCTGACTTTAGATTATATTAGAAATTCCTTTCAATAAGTCGAACACTCTGACTGGATCTTAAACAGTGTTACGCATCCTCATCGCTTAGCAGAAAGAGGCACACATTGAAACAACAGACATATTTGACTTTTGTTCATTGTGAGATTCCAACATTCAAACTCACATGGGGATGTCCAAGTCATTCAGAAGTTGTCTGAATGTCACAATGTTCTAGTCATCACAGCATTTGTGCCTGAATATTGGCATTTACTTTCTATTTTTCTTGCTCATGTCCTTGCCGAATAGCAGGACATTTCATCCACACAGCCTTTCAACTTGAAATACTATTTTTTTTTAAAAACAGGAACCTGGATGAATTCTATCTGGAGTGCAACTTATTCAAATTGTAATGTACTTTGAGTTAGGGAAAGGGTTATGAATCCAGATATTCTGCAAACAGTGGCTGATGTTTGTCCAAGAACATTGTACAAGTGTTGGCGTGTTACTGCTCTTCATTCACTTTTGCTATGGATTAAGCTAATGGATCCTTTAAATCCTGGCAGAACCCCTGAAACACAACTTCATTGCTACACTCCATTCACTCAAAATATTTGTTCCAATACCTTCTAAACCTGTGAACACTACCACCTAGATGGACAAGTGCAGCAAAGACATGGGAACACCATAAGCTGTAAGTTCTCCTCTAAGCCACACACAATCCTGACTTGGAACTATATTGCCATTTGCCATGCTCCGTAAAAGCATGTCTGATTCATAACTTTAAACATGAGCTGTATTCAGTATAGAATTTTCTGGAACTGCCTTTTCTTTTTTAAATAAGTCAACATTAAAAAGGCTGCTAGGATGCCTGCCAAGGGTCAGGTGACCTTTGCAATCTCTGCATAAACTCCAAACTACCTCAAGTCCCCAGAAAGTTCCTAATTGAATGACCATGGGTGGGGTGCCCCCACCCCCTGCAACCCCCACCCTCTCATTGAATGGATATACCAAATTGAAACCTTTTATGGAATTCACACCTCCTATTGTTTGTGCGCTTACCCGAAACTCAAAATCAATGGACTCCAGACCCATTGTCTCTGCGCTCGATACATAACAAAGAGAGCTACAGAAACCAGTTAAATCATAAGTAGGTGTGAATAGAAACATAGAAACTAGGAGCAGGAGTAGGCCATTCGGCCCTTTGAGCCTGCTCTGCCATTCAATATGATCATGGTTGAGCCTCTATCTTAATGCCCACTTTCTCTCTATATCCCTTGATGCTCCTAATATCTTTCTTGAATATACTCTGTGATCTGGCCTCCACAGTCTTCTGTGGTAGAGAATTCCACAGGTTGACCACCTTCTGAGTGAAGAAATTATTCCTCATCTCATTCCTAAATGGCTTGCCCTGTATCTTGAAACTGTGGCCCCTGGTTCTAGACTTCCCAACCAGGGGAAACATCCTCCCAGCATCTAGTCTGTTTAGCCCTGTTAGAAGTTTATACGTTTCAACCAGATCCCCTCTCATTCTTCTAAACTCTAGTGAATACAGGCCCAGTCAAACCAATCTCTCCTCATACGGCAGTCCTGCCATCCCCGGTATCAGCCTTGTGAACCTTTGCTGCACTCCCTCTATGGCAAGTATATCCTTTCTTAGGTAGGGAGATCAAAACTGCACCCTAAACACCACGTGTGGTCTCACCAAAGCCCTGTATAACTGCAGTAAGACATCCCTACTTCTGAATTCAAATCCTCTTGCAATGAATGCCAACATACCATTTGCCTTCCTAATTACTTGCTGCACCTGCCTGTTCACTTTCCTTGACTGGTGTACAAGGACATCCAGATCCCTTTGTACATCCACATTTCCCAATATATCACCGTTTAAATAATACTCTGCTTTTCTGTTTTTCACACCGAAGTGTATAACTTCACATTTATCCATGTTATACTGCATCTGCCATGTGTTTGCCCATAGGCACAAATTGTCTAAATTGCCCTGAATCCTCCTTGCATCCTCCTCACAACTCACAACCCCGCCCAATTTTGTGTCGTCAGCAAACTTGAAAATATTGCATTTGGTTCCATCATCCAAGTCATTTATATATATTGGGAATAGCTGGGGCCCAAGCACTGATCCCTGTGGTACACCACTAGTCACCGCCTGCCACCCAGAAAAAGACCCTTTTATTCCCACTCTCTGTTCCGGTCTGTCAATCAATTCTACATCCATGCCAGTATATTACCCCCAATCCCATATGCTTTAATTTTGTCCACTAGCCTCTTATGTGGGACTTTATCAAAAGTCTTCTTGAAATCCAAATACACCACACCCACTGGTTCTCCCTTATCTATTCTACTAGTTACATCCTCAAAAAACTCCAGTAAGTTAGTTAAGCATGATTTCCCTTTCATAAACCCATGCTGACTTTATCTAATCCTGTTAATGCTTTCCAAGTGTTCTATTACAACGTCTTTTATAATATACTCTAGCATTTTCCTCACTACTGATGTTAGGCTAACTCGTCTGTTATTCTCTGTTTTTTCATCTCCTTCCTTTCTTAAATAGTGAGGTTACATTTGCCACCCTCCATACTGTAAGAACTGCTCCAGAGTCTGTAGAATTTTGGAAGATGACCATTAATGCATCCAATATTTCCAGGGCCACTTCCTTTAGTACTCTGGGATGTAGATTATCAGGCCCTGGGGATTTTTCAGCCTTTAACCCCATTAAATTTTCTAGCACCTTTTTTTATACTAATACTGATTTTCTTCAATTCCTCCTTCTCACTAGACCCTTGGTTCCCTAACGTTTCTGGGAAACTATTTGTGTCCTCTTTTGTGAAGACAGAACCAAAATATGTGTTCAATTCTTCTGCCATTTCTTTGTTCCCCATTATAATTTCCTCCATTTCTGACTGTAAGGAGCCTATATTTGTCTTCACTAATCTTTTGCTCTTCACATATTTATAGAAGCTTTTACAGTCAGTTTTTATGTTCCCTGCAAGTTTACCCTCATACTCCATTTTCCCCTCCTTGATCAATCTTTTTGTCTGCTTTTTCTAAATTCCAAACTGCTCCCAATCCTCAGGCTTGCTGCTTTTTCTGGTGATTTTATATGTCTCCTTGTTGGATCTAATACCATCCCTAATTTCTTTTGTAATCCATGGTTGAGCCACCTTTCATGTTTCATTTTGGCGCCAGGCAGGAATGAATAATTGTTGTAATTCATGCATATCTTCCTTAAATATTAGCCATTGCCTATCCACCATCAACCCTTTTAGTAAGGTTCCCTAATCCATCATTGCCGACTCTTGCTTCATACCCTTGTAGTTCCCTTTATTTAGATTCAGGGCCCTAGTTTTGGATTCAATTTCTTCACTCTCCATCTTGGTGAACAATTCTATAATTTTATGGTCTTCCCCAAGGGACCCTGCACAACAATATTGTTAATTAATCCTTTCTCATTGCACGTTACCCTGTCTAGGATAGCTTGCTGTCTAGTTGGTTCCTCAATGTATTGTCTAAAAAACCATCATGTACACACTCCAGGTAATCCTCCTACACAGTTTTATTGCTAGTTTGGTTTGTCCAATCTATATGTAGGTTAAAGTCACCCATGATTACAGTTGTACCCTTATTGCACGCATCTCTAATTTCCCATTTAGTGCCTTCTCTTATATCTCATTACTGTTTGGGGGCCTATAGACAACCTCCACCAATGTTTTCTGCCCCTTGGTGTTTCTTACCTCCACCCAAACAGATTCCACATCATGATTTTCTGAGCCAATATCCTTCCTCACTATTGAATTGATTTCCTCCTTTACTAACAATGCTACCCCACCTCCTTTCCCTATTTGTCTGTCCTTCCTAAATATTGAATACCCCTGGATGTTCAGTCCCCATCCTTGATCACCCTGCAGCCATTTCTCTGTAATTGAAACTATATCATAACCATTTATATCTATTTGCACTGTTAATTCATCTACCTTATTGCGAATGCTCCAAGCATTAACATACAATACCTTTAGACTTGTCTTTTCAATCTTGTTAGTCATCTTAGCTTTATTTTGTACTATGACCCCATTTGTTTTTTTGCCCTTGTTTTTTCTGCCTTCCACTTTTGCTTCTTACTTTTCTGTCTTTTGTTTCTATCTTTATTTCCCCCTCCTCTGTCCCCCTTCTCAGGTTCCCAGCGCCCCCCCACCATTCTATTTTAAACCCTCCCCAACAGCCCTGGCAAACACTGACCCCCCCCCCCACCCCACCCCCCCCACCCCCAGCCCACCCTGGGACATTGGTCCAGCTTCTGCTCAGATGCAACCTGTCCTGTTTGTACTGGTCCCACCTTCCCCAGAACTGGTCGCAATGTCCCAGGAATCTGAATCCCTCCCCACTACATCATTTGTTCAGCCATGTATTCATCTGATATATCCTGTTATTTCTACTCTCTCTAACAGGTGGCACTGGTAGTAACCCTGAGATTACTGCCTTTGAGGTCATACTTTTTAATTTACATCCTAATGCCCTATATTTGGCTTGTAGGCCCTCATCCCTTTTTTTTAATCTATGTTGTTGGTACAAATATGTACCATAACCACTGGCTGTTCATCCTCCCCCTTCAGAATGCCCTACAGCTTCTCCGAGGCATCCTTGACCCTGGCACCAGGGAGACAACATACCATCCTGGAGTCTCTTTTGCAGCCGTAGAAACGCCTGTCTGTTCCCCTTATTACTGAATCCCCTATCACTATTACCCTGCCACTCTTCTTCTTCCCCTCTTGTGCAGCTCTACCCATGGTGCAATGGACTTGGTTCCTGCTGCTTTCCCCTGAGAAGTCATCTCACCCAACAGTATTCAAAACGGTTTATCTGCTAGAGAGGGGGACAGCCACAGGGGACTCCTGCACTACCTGCCTTCCTCTACTCTGCCTGGTGGTCACCCATCCCCTTTCTGCCTGCTCCGCCTGCAGTGTGACCACCTCACTGAACGCACTGCCCATGATAATCTCAGCACTGCGGATGCTCCACAGTGAATCCATCGACAGCTCCAGCTCCGAAATGCAGTTAGCCAGTAGCTGCAGCTGGACACACTTCCTGCACATGGTCACCAGGGACACTATAAGTGTCAATTCCCACATAGCGCAGGAGGAGCATGTCATGGGTGAGAGCTCTGCTGCCATAACTTCCCTTTAGATTAAGTTAGTTAGTTATTCCCTTCATGGAATACTAATTACGCTAGGAGCCTTATTCCAAACACTCCCACTACAGTCCAAAATCTTCACCTTATTTTGTTTAATCTAATGGACTACAGCAGTTTAATTAGTAAAAAATGTAAAATTAGATCTTACTCACCAATCCTCCCCAATGCCTCCACTGCATCACGTCACTTTTTGGATCATCACGTCACTTCAAACTCCGCCTTCCTGAAGTTCCTGAGGGTACGTGTCTACTCTCCGGTCTCAGTCTCCGGTTTCTCGCGCCCTTTTTTACCGCTCTGGATGGCCATCATCCATTCCTCATTGTGTAACCATGGCTTCTAACTTCGAATCATTCTGAGTAGACAACAGAAGTATCGATCATGTGGTCACCTGATCAAAACTGACCTCAGATAACCAATCTTACTTACCCCAGCACCAGGAAAAAGCCAGTCGGTCTGCAATTGACACAGCAAGAAACAGCAGTGGCAGCAACGGAACAATAATTATCCCTTCAAACTGGAGACTGCAATATCTTAAGGCCCCCCAGCTTGTTCCTTTTCAAGTCCACCAGTATAGAAAACCAACCTCCTAGTAATGAGACTACAAGCAACTAACTTTATGACCTGCTGAAAATCCACCTCTTCAAAAGAACCCTGCAACAGCTTTGATATTTGACTTTGATTATTGAATTCACTTAGCTACACTTCAAGAGTGAAAAAGAAGCTTTTCTTGACCAGGCCTGCATTGAGATGAGCCAATCACATGACTTACAAACTGTTACATTGTTTGTAACTTGAAAACGTGCACTATCCTCTTTAACTGTATTTTTTTTTCTCTAGAGTGTGCGTGAGTGTGAGAGTGGTGAGTGAGTGACGTAGCGTTAGACTTTCAGAGTGAATGATGCAGCGTTAGGCTTGAGGGGTGCCGTCCTTCAGATGAGATGCCATGGCACTATTTGGAAAACAGAGACACTCTCTCAATTGGCCTGGCAATATTTATCCCTTTAACGCTGGTAAAATAGATTATCTGGTCATTATCATAGTCTTGTTTGTGGGATCTTGCTGTGCACAAATTGGCCGACGCATTTCCGGCATTACAACAGTGAATACATTCCAGAACGTACTTCATTGGCTGTAAAGTGCTGTGGGATGGCCTGATGTCGTGAAAGGTGCTGTACAGTTGCAAGTTTTTATTTTTGATTGTATATCTACTGTCATGAACGTACATTTGACATAATTTATGACAGCAGTGACATTGCAGACATCATGTTGACTGGAATTTTAATAAAGTATCTAATATTTCTTATACATTTCTGGCAGACCTGAAGCCAGCAATTGAAAGAACAACAAACTGAAAACATCTGTTGCCTAATAACCTCCAGCTTAGTATTCCTAAAAGTTGCTTTGCAGCAAGTCCTGCCAACTGCAAGCATCAGGGGTGCAGGAAAAAACTTTCCTGCATGAAAACGTGCATGTGCACAGTCAGAGTCAGGAACCTGCATTCTCCAGTGCAGCTTGGTTCCAAACTGGACAATTGTAATTAGAATGATCACACTTGAATTTAGATTGAGGGCTGCACAGAGTCAAGCTTTGTTGAATTTTTTCCTAACTTCCTCACTGGCTTTAAAAAATATGCTTTGAATTGATTGTGACACGTTGCAATGACGGATTCTATAACTCTATGAAATAAATTAACTGCCTGAAATCGAGAATTGCAATCGGTCTCTGATCTGGAGCAAGAAAGCAGTTTGTGCTGCAGAGATTTGAAGATGCACGGTAAGGGCTAAAGTCCTACCGCGCAGGATGCCATCGGGATTGAAAAGGATAAAGAGGAGAGGAGGTAAATCTCGTAAAAGTGTTTCGGTGATGCCAATGTTTTGAATGTAGGAAGAAAGGAAGGCTAAGAGAGCTGAGGAGTTGATGCTGTAAACAAGATCGCTAAAGCATTCTTATAAGTTTTGAGTATTGAATTCTAAGGGGAAATGGGAGTTGAAACCATTTTGGAAACAGCTTAATTCAAAGTGATGTGATGTTTATGTAGGACACATGGAGCTGATTGTGTGATACTAATGTGATGACATTATCATCAAGTCATGGCATTGCGTATTTGTTGTCCATGTTGAAAGCTTTCATCAAGCTCTCCAGTCTCAAACAAAATATAAAACTTGTGCACCATATACTAGTCCAAACAATCCAGGTTATTGTACATGAGAGAGCTGGAAAAAAAAATCAGTTTTGATTTTAGTTAAGCTCGAGAAAGGAATTAAGCAATTCAGGCCTGATGTTGGCACAGAAACCACTCAGGTGAGGGGTGTGGTGCGGTATCCATGGTATCCATTTCAACCCCCCTCTGTCCATGGTGGAAATTTCTGATTGCTGGGTGGTGGGGGTGTGGCGGCAGGGTTTTGAGGTCAGAGGTCAGCTGCTTCTCTTCCCTGTCTCCCTGCGCTGTAACATCACTGTATTATGGCAAGCCACGTCATAATTCCCATCAGTCCTGCCCAGCATCCAGCTGGCATACCACTATCCCTGTTTAACAATGGCAAACAATATTTGGGAAACAAACTCAACAGAGGAAGTGGGTCTGGAATCAAAACGCAATGAAATTTGTAACCGCTTGTAGGAACCATTCGCCAGAGCTCCAATAAGCAGAACAGAAGGACAAAGACAAGGAGAACGAGACGGTTTTAACTCAGTCCCAGGCAGGCAAATCAGAGAATTTTTGCTATCACACGGCGCTACTTCAGAGGTGAATCATTCCACCAAAACAATGGCATCTTGGTATCAATCCCTGATGCCAGGACTGTCTAAGAAGTTGTTGCCAACCTTTACACATCAGTATTGGAGTAGTTGGGCTGGTCTGGCTGAAGCAAATATTTTGCCTCTCTCCTGCACCCGCCCCCTCCCACAGAACAGCAAGGAGAGACACCGAAACCAGTGGAATCCTGTGGCTTTATTCACTGAGCAAGTGCCTTGAATCTCAAACTTTGTCTGCTTTAAGTTAAATGTTATTGGACCCCATCGGGATCTTACCGAAAACTTGGGTCGTAGATCATAATTGTCATAATTATGATAATTGTTCACTGTTGCAATGTGCAAAGGACTGAAAGGTCTGTATTCCTATAGGCCCTTTCACAAGCTCAGGACACCCCAAAGTGCTTTACAGCCAATGAAGCACTTTTTGAAGCGTAGTCACAATGTATGAAATATGGCAGCAAATTTACGCAGAGCAAGGTCCCACAAACAGCAATATGACAATGAACAGATATCCTGGCCAGGAGGTCCATTGGCTTCAGTGGCCCCGGTAAATCCCACTGCAGGTGGGATTGGAAAATTCCGCCCTCTGTCTTCTTTTTAGGTACTGATTGAGGGATAAATGTTTGGTCAGGGTACTGGGAATATCTCCTTTGCTCTTCTTCGAAATTGTGCCATGAGAGATTTACGCCCACTTCAGGGGCAGACAGGACCACAGTATCATGTCTTACCTGAAATATGCCTATAATGCATTTATGCATTGCTGGCACTGTTTAGAGGCAGGGTTCAATGAACATGATACAAAAGTGCATTATGATGGGGAGGAGTCTTGAGCGGAGGCTTGGAGGTGACAGAGGGCAGGTTCTGGTGAGCAACACTGCTTAAGAGAATGCTGTTTGTTGCACAGCTCTAGGACCAATAGATCTGTCTGGTTGTGCTGCCAAGAGCTTGGTGGATTTTCAGAAACAGGTGAGGTAAGTGCACGTAGCTTTCATACAACCTCTGGGCTACATTGGGAATCTTGGTGATGCTTTGGTCAGGTCTTGGCATAGGCTGGAAATTATACCAAAATTGCAGTGCTCCTAGGGATCTAACCTTAGTAAGTACACTGGGACCCTGCTATAATGCAGTCTGCTAGAGTGCAAAAGCCAGTATAGCGTAGGACTGCACAGTGTTTGAGGAGCTGGAATGGATCTGATTTGTCCTTGGTTATGCCTCACCATTGCACCTTTGTGTGTAATAACTTCATGGGACCTTAGCTCCGAACAAATCCTTGTCACCTCGGCTGGTTGCCATGTGCCTGCTGTGGGATCCTGGATGTGAACTTGTTGCCCAACTGTAAACTTGGCAATTTGGTCCCTGCATTTTTATCATGTAATTTGTTCATCTTCTCCTGCAGTTTTAAAAGTTGCTCTCTAGTTTCAGAGAGGGTAGAATGGCTAAGAGTAGGTAAATTGATACCTACTGGTCTGTCAAACATGAGCTCTGCCAATGATGGAATAGTTGCAGTAAAAGGTGTCAGTCTCAGGTGTAATGTTGCAAAGTGTAGATCTTGCTTGGCCTGTCTACATTTGAGGATTAGGGATTTTCCAAGTGAATAATTCGTTCAGCTAGGCCATTAAATCTGGGGTAATGAGGAGAAGTATTACTGTGATCTATATTCTACTTCTCACACATATCCTGAAATGGCTTACCAATAAATTGTTGACCGTTATCCATAATGATCTTTCCAGGTATGCCAAATAAACTGAAAATAGCACTTAGAGTGTTGGCGACAGCTGTGTTTGACGTATTGTGCAATTGTCGAATAATGGGATACTTACGGGTAAAGTAAAGTAATCGATGGTGATGATGAAGTCAATGGCATGGACGTGAAAGAGGTTGGATGAGATTCTGGATGAAGGATGGGTAGGAACTTCACGTGGGATCAATGGTTCTTTGTGCTGGCTTGGCATATGCACTTTACATGCCTTGCACTTCTTGATGACGATTTCAATGTCATTGGTCATAACCAGCCAATAAACTGTCTCTCTTGTGAGTCTTCTCGTCTGGTTTATGCTCATGTGTGAGTGATGAAGTTGTTGAAGAATATCAGGTCGCAAAGGTTCTGGTATGATGACTTGCCTGCCTTTAAAAATGACTCCATGGGAGATGCCTATCTCATCCTCTTAAGGCCAAAATGGTCTCACTTGTTTGTGGAGATGCTGAATTGAATCAGAGCATCCTTTGATTATGGTTTTCCACAGCTCCTGTAGTATATTTCACCATTCCTTCTCGTAGCTGCTGGCATTTGCGATGCGCAAAATATACCATGTCAATTTGGAGTACATTTTCAAGTTCAATGTCAATGAAATCGACTTGTAGATCTAAGGATACATCTTCTGTTTTCACTGGGTTAGGCAATCTGCTAAGTGTATCCAATGTATTGATCAAGTACCCTGGCGTGTATCTAATCTTACAGTCGTAAGTCCTGAATCTTTACGAAGAGAAGTTGCAATCTTGGTGGTGCACTGATCAATGGTTTTTGCCAAATCATATCCAGTGGATTGTGGTTCATCTGTACCACAACCTTTTGTCAGATAGGTAGGTATGAAAACGCATGATTCCAAACACTAAAGCTAATGTTTTCCACTTGACGTTGGAATAATTGGTTTTTGAAGCAAATGCAATTGGTTTACGTTTCTGTGGTTTACATGCTCCCAGACCTTTCTGTGAGGCATTTATCCCCAGGGTAGTTGTTTCCCTAGGATTGTAAAATTGCGATGTCAATACGTCTGATACTGATTGTATCAGTGCTTCGAAGAGATATTGGTAGTCTCCGTGAAACAGGAAAGGCACATCCACTCTCAGCAACTCCCTTAGTGATGAAGATTTTTCAGCATAATTGGGAATGTTTGGAGACGAGAAATTAAAGAGACCTAGACATCTTGTCCTTACGTTGAAGAGTTGACATGGCTTTAATATCCTCTATTTTACTTGGATCAAGACATATGCCAGCACCAGAATAAATATAAGTGAATAAATTGATCTGCTGCACATTGATGGCATCAGCAAATGCAAATTGTGGTCATGTTCTTACTTGGTTCTTCCCACAACAGCTATGTCATCTGTGATACAGACGCATCCTAGTACAGTGCATGTAATGTGGCCAATGTGAGCTTGAAATAGTTCCTGGTTAACAGATAGATGAAAGGAAGTTGTTGAAAACAGTATCATCTGAATGGGTACAAAACGTATTAAGCTCTTAGGATTTTTCCACAAGATGTGCTAACCAGTAATTATGCTTGGCATCAAGCTTCAAGAAAAAATTTGCACCCGTAAATCTTGGATTTAACACTTTTAGTGTGGGTATTTTGTAAGGACGATGTTTATTTAAATCTCGTGTTTTGAGGCATACTCTCAATGATTCTTCCTTCTTTATGACACATGTGATTGAGCTGCACCAATCTGTATGCTCTTGTACTCTTCTAATGATTCTGTCTTTCTCCATTTTGTCTAGTTGAGCCTTCAATTTGTCTTGTGAGCGGATGATGCGCTTACGCAATGGATCAATCAACAGACTTGCATTCTCCTGCAAGTGTAACGTTGCAACTTCCTTTGAAACATTCTGGATATTTTGATGTCAGGTCATGAACTGAGGTAATAGAAATAGTTTCTGAGGTTGATCTGCTTGTGATATCTGACTGATTCCATGGATTGTTACCAATGTGTGGTCACGACATGGTGGTAGACCTGCAATTGCTGGGCCTTTAGTTTCCACGATGTAAGATATCTGTGACACCCAGGGTGATTGATTGTACTTGCACTCCAGGACTATGGATCCTGTACATGGAATTAGTGAACTGTTGTATGCTGAAAGTTTCAAAGCAATAGGTTTCACCATGGCCTTGTCTATCGATACATGTATTTTAGAATTCGCAGAGGTAATATGTAAGCACTTGCCCCTATGTCAATCTTGACCAATAACAAATTGTTATAACAAATAACAAATAGCTTTCTTGGGACAGGTAATTTGAACCTTGGCAAACACTTTGGATGGTCTGACGGTGTTTATATTTTCTACAAAGTTGACATGTGAAACATGTGCCCACCGCTCTTCATCTCCTCATGCACATCATCGTCATTTTCTGGTTTGTCAATCATCTTGTGTATGTTTCTAAGGTAATACTGGATGGCCATTCTTATTGCTTGAAGGTACCCCTTGTGTACGCCCTGTTTGGATCAGTGCATGGCTCTTTGTAGCCGCATCAGCCTTTGCTTCAGTGCACTGCTGCTGCCGATGGCCCATTCTGCCACACGCCTTGCAGAATTGATTGGAAGCTGGGCATTTCCTTGGTGCATGCAGAAGGCCACCCCTTCTACATGCCTTGCTAGGTTTGGGTGTTCTAGTGAGTGCGTTAACAATTGGGATTGGACTTAAGACCTGTAAACTTTGTCGACCTGCGAGAATCACTTCATACTTACATCCATCCTTGAGTAGCTCTTCAATACTATACGTTTTGGGCTTGTCTAGCAGATCTTTCTGGAATGCTTTCGTGGGAGTGGATATGATAACCAACTCAACAATCCTGTCTGCTAGCTTTGCGTTTGAAAATATCACAGTACATAACATTTTCTTTGAGTCTGCTGCTGGACTGGTCTGTGGATTCTGTAGGCTGTTATCAAAATGACATGAACTCTAGTTGATGAATACAGAAGTCTAACCTGATTCTGAACCGGTCTTCCAATGTAGCCCATGGCCAGGATTTTGACGTCGGCGTGCGGGGGCAGGCCCAACACACCGACATGTAAAATGACGCGTGGTGACGTCGGGCGTGTGTTCCTATGTCACTGCGCATCATTTAGATCTTTCATTCGGCAGCCTTGCGCTGGAGATGGCTGCACACCCGCCGAACTGTTAAAGGTCTGTTAAGGCCAGTAGAAAACCAATTAAAGCACTTATCAATGCTGCCCATCCAACCTTAAGTTTGCCGGGCAGGCGAAGAGCTCAAGCGGCCTTCGCGTTTTTCAGGAAACCTCATCCACGGGTGGGATGAAGTTTCCTGAAGGTTTCAGTAAATAAATAAATAATTTTTGCACAATTCATAACCATGTCTCAGCTCATGTGACACTGTCACACGAGGGGTCATGTGTAAATAATTTTTATGTTTCTTTATTAAAAAATCTCAATATGTACTTAAGCTCCCTGAGGCAGCTCAGTGCCTCAGAGTGATTTCTGCGCTCTTTCGTGTGCATGCGCGGAAGAGTGCAGGCTCTGACTCTCCCTCTTCCCCCCTGCCCGCACAGGTAGCGCTGAGTAAAATGGCGGCATGGAGCCGATTGCGGGCGGTGATTGGCTCCACGCCCGCCCGCGCCCTCTCCTGGTCAACAGGCAGAAAATTGTGCTCCTTCTCGTTTGGGGATCCTTTAGCTCTTCTTCTGTTAATCCTTTCATTTTCAACCTGTGTAGACCTTCATTCCCAATTGCTAGGTGAATCCTGATGGCTTGCTTGTCTAGTTCTGACACACCTGAATCAAGAAACCATAGCTCTGTATGCTGTTAAGCATTTTTAATTTGGAAAGTAGGTCAACTGCATCCCAATTTAAACTGGGGAATTTTGTGGACATTCTGTCAATACCCCTTTGACGTTCCTTTTTCTGTATCACCTGGGATGAGTGTCACTGCAGCTGCTTTCACACACTTTTCCAAAACTCCTGCCCATGAAGACGAGTTGTGGCGGGATCGCACCACTGAGTAATGATGTCTTTGCGTTTCGTTCAATTTATTGTTCAGCTGCTCCTGAAGCAACCTTCTCTGGCCCAATTTTTATGAATTTTTTTGGGTTTTTTTTTTGTTTGACTCTCCCTCGCTCGCTATTGATCCAGCCCACACCCTGATCATTCACCTTTCCCGACTGAGCTAACCCAGTGCTGGTCCACTCGACGCACTGTCCCATTCACGGAACTGACAGGCTAAGTGCTGCGATCTCATCATGAGGAGTCTGTCTGGTTACCAGCTTTTTATTTGAGCTCGAGCTCAGCACTATGTCTCCTAAGCTTTTCTTCATAGTCACCACGCTACGTTCTTAACATTCTCTGTTGCTGCAACTTTTTGTAGTCTGACCAAACTATTAAGGGCCATCTTGTGCCATGTAATACAATCTAAGGCTGTTCACCATGTTGTAACTGTGTTAAATTTTGCTGCCACCTGGCTTACCACCGCTGATTACCATGTTGTGTTGATACAATGATATAAGATCTTGGGCCTATTCACTATACAAGACACAAGGCACCAATCACTCATAAGGGATCAGGTAAGGGATTGTGCATTCACTTATTAAGATTAGGCACATAAGAACAGTTATACATAGGTATAAAGCTTGAAGACATCAGAGCTGTGTGTGTGTGTGCTCTGCTCAAAGCAAAAGTGAAAATAAGACTGATCACATGACACATTTCCCTTCCAATGATGCCATGTTTTTTTTTAATTCATTCATGTGCGCATCACCGGCTAGGCCAGCATTTATTTCCCATCCCTAATTGCCCTTGAGAAGGTGGTGGTGAGCTGCCTTCTTGAACCGCTGCAGTCCATGTGGTGTAGGTGCACCCACAGTGCTGTTAGGGAGGGAGTTCCAGGATTTTGATCCAGCAACAGTGAAGGAACGGGGATATATTTCCAAGTTAGGATGGTGAGTGGCTTGGAAGGGAACTTCCAGGTGATGGTGTTCCCATGCGTCTGCTCCCCCTGTCCTTCTAGATGGTAGTGGCCATGAGTTTGGAAGGTGCTATCTAAGGACCTTTGGTGAGTTCCTGCAATGCATCTTGTAAATGGTACATGCTGCTGCTACTGTGCGTCGGTGGTGGAGGGAGTGAATGTTTGTGGATGGGGTGCCAATCAAGTGGGCTGCTTTGTCCTGGACGGTGTCAAGCTTCTTGAGTGTTGTGGGAGCTGCACTCATCCAGGCAACTGGAGAGTATTCCAACACGCTCCTGACTTGTGCCTTGTAGATGGTGGACGGGCTTTGGGCAGTCAGGAGGTGAGTTACTCGTCGCAGGATTCTTAGCCTCTGACCTGCTCTTGGAGCCACAGTATTTATATGGCTAGTCCGGTTCAGTTTCTGGTCAATAGTAACACTCAGGATGTTGGTAGTGGGGGATTCAGCGATGGTAATGCCATCGAATGTCAAGGGGTGATTCTCTCTTGCATAGAGAAATTCTCTCTTACACAGCAGATTCTCCTCTGTTGGAGATGGTCATTGCCTGGCACTCGTGTGGCGCGAATGTTACTTACCACTAGTCAGCCCAAACCTGGATATTGCCCAGGACTTGCTGCATTTGGACATGGACTGCTTCAGTATCTGAGGAGTCGTGAAAGGTGCTGAACATTGTTTAATCATCAATGAACATCCCCACTTCTGACCTTATGAAGAAAGGAGGGTCATTAATGAAGTAGCTGAAGATGGTTTGACCTCGGACACTACCCTGTGGGACCCTTGCAGTAATGACCTGGATCTGAGATGATTCACCTCCAACAACCACAACCATCTTCCTTTGTGCTTGGCATGGCTCCAACCAGCTGATATCCCTTCAAGCAATATTACAACAAGAAGAGCTGGAAGGAGAAGATGATCAGCTCGCAGATGCAGACACAAAGATAATGCACACAGAGACAGAAAGAACAACACAGTGAAGTACTGTGAGGAGAAGAAGCAAATCATTCCCAGGAAGAAGTTAGTTTTTTCTGTTTGGCAGGAAAGGAGATAGGAGTTCTTTGAGGCAATGTGCGAGCTGGCTAAAAAAGTCTAAAACCTGGGAGGTTGTGTGAATTGCTAAAGCGCTAGGTGTTTTACCAGAAGTGACCAAACTGTGAATCAGGGTGTTATTGGTTGGCCAGTTAAAAATGAACTCTGGAAAGCTACACCATCAGGGTTGTTGTGACCTGAGGGAGAGAGGGTTCATAGAAGTGTGCGTTGCTGATGATAATCGTACTCGTGAAACTCAGAGATGAAAACCGCTGTTGGGGATGAGACTCCTGACCTGTCCAAATGAGTAAAGAACAGCATATTAAGGGACTGTGTAGCTATCTATTATCACATGTCTATGGGGAGTGATGCAGGTGCTTAGGGTTGTATAAGACGTATCTTTGTTGAAATGATTATTTCAGTTGAAATTTACCATTTTATTTGAAGTATAATTTGCTGGTTAATCCATGTTTAATTTATGTTGGTTCTGATTTGTGTTAAAGTAGAACTTACACAAAGTGAAGTCTTGTTGGTAACTTCTTCAATTGGGGATCGTTTGGTAAATGTGGATATTTTGGTGTATGGTTCCCCCATGGGAATTATAGAAGGCATGTGCACTTAATATTGGCTCTGGCACCGACAGGGTGAAACCTGAACGCTAGGCACCAGCTATGAAGTAATGTGGTCTCCCCTATAACATGACCTCAAGATATGGATCCCATGGATCACGTTAGACTGGGGGATCCCAGTGTACGTGTGTTTTGTTTGGTCTGCTTTGCACAATGTTTTGACCCTCTTTGGCCTGGTTGGGACAAGGAGGTCCCACCACTGCCATCTCACTGGGATGTACTGTCTCGATGCAGAGTGGTGTCAACATTCACTCTGAAGGCCAAAGGAAACATTTCATGTTCATTTGTGAATTTATGGGGAATTTTACCTTCAGGTTGGCCTATTTCTTAAAAACAAAAGGACACATTTGTTGAATTTAGCGTAACCAGGTGGCATCGGAATCTAGTGGTGAGCGGGCATCTGTTTTTCCTGGCAGTGATTATATGCTCAGTTTCTTGGGCAACCTGATCAATTGGAAGAGCGGCAGAGGGGGGTGGGGGTTGCTGTCTTCAGCTAATGCCCAATATTATGAAGGTGAATATATATCCATCATTGTTCAGCGTTTCAATGCCGGTCAAGAAAGGACAGGTGTTACTTTGAACTGTGCGGACACTTGCATCCTGATCAAAGCGTTGCTTTCACTTTTGTAGATCACCAGGTTTTCTGATGTCTGAAATTGAATGCCAAATAAAGGCCAGTCACAGATGTCTCAGTGTGCAGAAGAACTGCCCAGTGTAGGATTGATGCCACAAAGGACCCTCCTCTGATCCTTGTCCTGTGCCAAATTAGATGGGGCCATCATGGGTTGGGGGTGGGGTGGTGGGGGGGAGGGGGGTGGTGGGGTGGGGTGAGGTTGTTCCATGTTCCATGAAGAGGAGGAAATACACATTCTACAGCCTGGTCAGTATGGAGGATATGTGCAGACCACTCTTCATGAAAGAGGTCAATTTCTCAGTTAATTTCGCATTGCCATTCATTTCAAGGAGACAACTAAACTCAAAGCACACGCAGAATAACCAAGTTTAAAAATCTCATTGCGAAGAGCAAAATAACTCCAAACTGTTCAGCTTTAGGAATCCTTACACTGTGGCTCCAAGAAGAGCTTGTTTCCCGAAGCAAAATTAGCTTTTTTTTTTGTTGCTGTTGCAAAAGCAAAGACATTAACTTGGCATGATCTAAGATTGTTATCAGTGCACCCAAGGCAAAGCCAGACCAGTGTTAAAAATGCAGCTATTACAGGTAATCAGGAGATTATTTACTTTGCCCTGCCACCAAATTGTTGAGGACAGGAATCTGAAAATTTCTAAAACAAAAATAAACCACTAACAGGAAGTGGTTTTACTGAATAAGGGATTTTGGTTTGATGAATCCCATTTTACATTCTGAACTGCAGCAGACTCTCTGAAGAGAGAGACATGTTCCTACAACTCGGGATTCAGGTACTTTGTTATATTACTCCCCATGTTGACATTTGCGCCTTTAATGTGGTCTTTCATTTGTGAGCCAGCATCTAGGGAGTTTCACCAAGTGAAATAACATTGGTTGTTTCATGAAGCTGGTCCTCGTTGATTTCAGCATTTATCTGCCAAAGGATACAGTCATTTATAAAGAAAGACTTGCATTTATATAGCACCTTTCATGACCTCAGGGTATCCCAAAGTACTTCACAGCCAATGAGTTACTTTTGTAGCATGGTCCCAGTTGTAAAATGGAAAACACAGCAGCCAATGTGTGCACAGAAAGCTCCCAGGAACAGCAATATGCTATTGAGCAGATAATCTGTTTCTTCTGGTGTTGGTTGAGAGATAATTGTTGGCCAGGACAACTCCCTTTTTGAAATAGTGCTCCATGAGATCTTTTACATCCACCTGAGAGAGCAGACAGGGCCTGTGTTTAACATCAAATCCAGTGCAGCCTCCTTTCGGTACTGCATTGAAGGGTCAGCCTGGATTGTTGTGCTCAGGATGCTGGGAGGGGGGGGGTCTTGAAACCACAACCTTCTATCTCAGAGGCAAAACATTAGCAGCTGAGCCACAGGTGTTCACGTGTGTGTCATGGGTACGTCCACTGAAGTGACAGAATCACAGAATCCTTATGGTGTTCAAGGAGGCCATTCGGCCCATCATGTCTACACCGGCTCTCTGAGCATTTTAACTTAGTACCAATCTCCTGCCTTTTCCCCATAACCCTGCACATTGTTTATATTTAAATAATCATCTAATGCCCTCTTAAATGCCTTAATTGAACCCGCCTCCACCACACTTCCAGGCAGTGCATTCCAAACGCTAACTACTCGCTGTGTGAAAAAGCTTTTTCTCACCTCGCATTTGCTTCTTTTGCAAAACACTTTAAAACTGTGCCCTCTGGTTCTCGATCCGTTTACGAGCAGGAACAGTTTCTCCCTATCTAATCTGCACAGACCCCTCATGATTTTGGAAACTTCTATCAAGTCTCCTCTTAGCCTTCTCCTCTCCAAGGAAAACAGTCCCAATTTCTCTAATCTTTCCTCATAACTGAAGTGTCTCATCGCTGGAACCATTCTCGTAAACCTCTTCCGCACTCTTTCCAATGCATTCACATCCTTCCTAAACAGTGATAAGTGTTTCAAAAGGTAAAAATAATGTGGCTGTATTACCTTATTTCGTAATAAACAATTTTAAACAGGGTTTAAATTTTGAAATGCTAATTATATTAATATCCATTTGATATTGCATACCGAGAGAGCAATAAAGATAATATACCTTGCAGCAATGAAAGCCTTATCTCTCAGGAGTTAAATTACATTGTGATATTAATATATTCATAGGGAATTCCTTTGCCTGATATTTTAATGAAGATAGTCGCCAAATTCATTTGTAACATGAAACTCTAGTCATTACCTCGCACAATTTCAACCCATCAGTGTTTCCTTCAAACAATCTCTGAGGAGGCAACATGGTGGCAATATCCCTTGAAGTACCAACTATCCGCTTGACTGGGTTCCTCATCTTGGCCTGGTTGCTTGCGAATGGTTTCTGGTTAGGTTCTACCTACATTTGGGAGTGCAACTGGTTGCATTATTGCTGGGCCACTGCCATGCATCCGCTGGTAGCAGGTAGAAGAGTGGCATTGGTAGAAGCCTGGAAGGATACGAGATGTGGGGGGTGAGGCCTGGTGAGACAGCAGGAAGGAGGAATTGGTGAAGAAAGCAGTGTCACTAGGGTGATCCATACATCCACTTTTCATCTGTGTTATAAGCATTCCACCTACTTTCTATTGCTGATGCAAAATGTGGCACTAGCATGTCAGCCTGGCTCAGAGTACGTGTAGTTTCAGGCCGCATTTTGACACTTGAGCACCTAATGCACTCCAGTATTGAGGCAGTGTTGTGGTATTAGTTGTTTGTGTAAGGTGTTAAACTAAGACCCAATCCGCTGCTTCCATTGTCTCTAGTGAATGTAGAAGATCCCATGGCCCAATTGGAAAAATAAAAGTGAATTCTTCTGATGTCCTGGTGTTGTGTTATGGGTTTGTTTGGCGTCTCATTGATGAGATCTTGAGACTTGTATGTTTAAACATGAACAATTTATTGGTATCCTTACATATGTACAGATCCCAGTTACTGCCATGCATGGTGCTGCTCCCATGCTGGCTCCTTCTAGATTGTTCTATTACCATGTGACTCTATACATCATACCATAGGCAGTGCTATTCTCCAGTCTCATGTTAAACCTTGCTTTGCTGGACACCTTTATAATACAATAGCATGTAGGCATACGCAATACCTGGATAATATTGCTACCTCAACCAACACCACTGAAGAGCAGATTAACTACCCATTCAATCAGTGACTGCTTGTGGGATCTTGCTATTCACAAATGATTGTCCCATTTGCCTGCATAAAAGAAGTCACTGCATTTCAAAGAAATGCACTGTCCATGAAGTGCTTTGGGACATTTCTGGGAGAGGCAATGAGCACTAGATAAGTACAAATCTTTCTTCCAAACTTGACAATTGGCTTTCAGCAGCTCTGGCTAGATCTCCATCATTTCCACAGCCTCAGAATGGAAATTCAACACCACAAAACAAGGAAAAGTATCACCAACCCCGGAAGTTAAAGGCAAAATAATAAGAGTGGCAGAGTGAGTGACCCAAAGGTGGATGTGGAAGGGGCATTAAAGCAGCCATGTTTGCCTCTTCGGGAAGAGCGTGGCGAGTTGGTGAGGCTCAAAGAAACCTGAAGCAGGAATATAATTACAGAATATATTGAGAGAGTGGTTAGCAACATATATGGGATGTTGGGCTTCACAAATAAAAGCATTGAGCGCAAAAGCAGGGAAGCAATGCTGAACCTTTATAAAGCTCTGAATAGGCCCCAACTGGAACATTACATTCAGTTCTGGTCACCACACTTGAGGAAGGATGTGAGGATCCTCGAGAAGCTGCTGAAGAGATTTACCAAAATGGTTCCAGGGTTGGGGGAATTTAGTTACAAGGTTAGGTTGGAAAAACTGAGGTTGTTCTCCTTGGTGCAAAGGAGATGAAGGGGAGATTTTATAGAGGTGTACAACATTATGACAGGTTTGGATAAGGTAGACGAGGAAAAACTGTTACCATTAGTTGATTGTGCAAGGACTAGAGGACACAGATTTAAGTTTTTGGACCAGAAATGCAGGGGGATGTGAGGAAGAACTTTTTTACACAGCGAATGGTAATGACCTGGAATGCGCTACCTATAAGGATGGTGGAATCAATGGTTTCAGAAGGAAACTTGAAGGGAGTAGACCTGCAGGGGGATCAAGTGAGGGAGAAGGGCTGACTGGATTGCTGCCCGGAGAGCTGGCCTTCTTCTGTGACTCTATGACTAATGGGAGAAAACTTCAGCTCCAGCAGATGAGTAAGAGCTGGGATAGGAGACCAACCTGAGGCATGGTAAAAGTAAATATAAAACATAGGTAACAAATTTCAAATAAAAACTAGAGTCAAAACTAATAAGTACTAAACATGTTACAGTGGACTTATTGACTGATAATAGTCAGGAGGCAACACAAGCAAAATAAAAATGATGAATTTCTCCATAAGTGTAAGTATAAACCAAGAAACTAATACAAAATCTGGTTTAAAAATTAATGCAAATATGACACATTAATAGGAACGTTGTGTATAAATCTGCAGCATCAGCAGCGGCGGTCCCTTGCAATCGAGGATGAAGTCTGTCAGGCTTTGATGAGACTTCAGATGACTGAAGTGCCCAATTCTGGATCCACACGTTCTTCCACAGTGGGTACACGATGTTGCGCAGGGGAGTGGAAATTGCAGCCCCGTGTTGGCTTCCTTCTCCTTCTTCTGGTGCTGCCGCTCCTCCTCGCTGTTGGATCACTGAGCCTCGAAGTGGCTTGCACCTTGATTAACCAGATGGTGCCATGCTGAGCGATCGGCAACATTCTCCTCCCAGTCAGTGGTGTTAACGCCTCCATGCTTTAGGGTGACCTTGAGCGTATCCTCATACCTTTTCCAGAGCTGTGAGAAGAGAACCTGCCGAGGGAGGTAATTTTCGGGCCCGGACACAATGTCCTGTCTATCGGAATTGGTTCCACAGGAGCAGGACTTCAATGCTGGTAGATGCAGCTTCCACACAGAACTGGCATGCAGACCAATGACATGAAACTCACAGGATAAGGGACATTAAATTGTATAGTCCCTCCATTTAAATCTTCCATCTATTCCATTTACATATCGGAAAGTAATGTTCCTTACCATGATTTCAGAAAGCTCTTTTCCTATCTTAATTAATAAGAGAAAAATGGCAACTGAAAAAACTTTCAGAAAGCACTTAGAAAGGAGGAAGAGATACCCGGTGAATTGCAAATCACCAAAGTCTCTGATCGATTGGTACTGCTCTGCCATTAACTTCAAGTAAACATCAGAATGAAAGGCTCCATACCTGAATGCATGCAGCATTCATAACAGAACAAGTGAATTAGTAACACAAATAGAAATAAATATGTATGACCTGATAGCCATATCAGAGATGTGGTTTCAAGGTGACCAAGGCTGGGACATAAGTATTCAAGGGTATTTGATATTTCAGAAGGACATGAAGCTAGGAAAAGGTGGCGGGATAGCTCTGTTAATTAAGGATGACATTAGTACAGTAGTGAGAGATGACCTTAGTTTAGAAGATCAAGGTGTAGGATCAGTTTGGTAGAGATAAGAAATGACAAAGCTAAGAAGTCACTTGTGGGAGTATTGTATAGGCCCCCAACAGTCGCTACACAGTAGGACAGAGTATACTGGAAGAAAGAATGGAGATTTGTAAGAAAGGCACTGCAATATTAATAGGTGATTTTAATCTTCATAGCGATTGGACGAACCGGATTGGCAAAGAGAGCCTGAAAGATGAGTTCATAGAGTATATTTGGGGCAATTTCTTAGAGCAATAAGTTCTAGTACCATTCAGAGAGCAGGTTATTTCAGTCCTGATAATGTGCAATGAAACAGGATAAATTAATTATCTCATAATAATGGAACCTCTAGGCAACAGTGACCATAACATGATAGAGTTTCACATTCAGTTTGTAGTTGAGAAGTGTGGGTCTAAGGCTAGTGTCTTAAACTTAAATAGAGGCAATTACAAGGGTATGAAGACTGAGTTGGCTAAAGTGAACTGGGAAAATAAGTTAAAAGGTAGAACAGTAGAGGAGCAGTACAGGCATTTAGGGAGATTTTTCATAACTCTCAGTAAAGATACATTTTATTTAGAAATGCAAATGGCTAACTAAGAAAGTTAAGGATAGTGTCAAATTGAAAGTAAAAGCTATAATACTATGAAGATTAGAAGTAAGTCAGAAGATTGAATAGATTTTAGAAACCAGCAAAGAATGACTAAAAGAATTGAAGGAGAAGTTAGAGTATAAGAGAAAGCAAGCTGGAAATATTAAAACAGATAGTAGAAGTTTCTACAAGTATTTAAAAAGGAAAAGAGTAGCTAAAGTGAGCATTGTTCCCTTAGCGAGTGAGATTGGGGAATTAATAGTGGGAAACAAGGAAATGGCAGAATCATTGTACAGGTATTTAAAGCAGATATAAAAAAATGCCAAGAACACTTGAAAATCTAGAGGTAAAAGGATGGGAGAAACTTCAAACAATCACAATCACTAGGAAAAAGTTGCTAGTAAAACTATTAGAACTAAAGGCTGAAAGTCTCCTGGACAAATGGCTTGCATCCTAGGATCTCAAAAGTGGCTGTAGGGATGCTAGATGCATTGGTTGTGATCTTCCTCCATTCCATAAATTCTGGAAAAGTCCCAGGAGATTGGAAAATTGCAAATGTGACATTTCTATTCATTAAAGGAGAGAGGCAGAAAGCAGGGCCTGAATCTTGCGTCCCGAGTTCGGGCACGCGCCTGACCCAAACTCACACAAAATAGCGTGAAAAGATGTCAGGCGTGCGTCCTGACATCAGCGTGCACGTGTGCAATATTGAGGTCGGCTGGTGCGTGCAGGAGTCGGAGCAGCACCTGCCGACAATGAAAGGGCCAATTAAGGTTATTAAAAAGCCTATTGGCCATGATTTTACGTTGCCCGTGCAATTTTTAGCTCATTGCACAGGCAAAAAAGGTGGGCCGAATTCATGTTTTAATTATTTCCCCATCCAAGGGCAGGATGAAATCTCCATTAGGATATAAAATGAAAAGAAATATCTGGGGACAGCATTTTTATGAGGTATGCTTTCAGGTGCTTGATTGTGCTGCATGGGCATTTTTTGCAGCATTTTTGTGCTTTCTTTTGTTATTTGGAGGTCTGAAGCTCCTCGGGGCTTCTGTCTGTCTTCTGGGAGCTCAGTGGAAGCGCTCACCAGCACCCACGGTGATGTCAGCACCTGCCCTCTTCCCGCCCCCACCGGCAGTGCTGAGCCTTTCTCAGGGTGCGTTTCACACTGAATAGCCGCTAATTGGTCAGTCAGTGTGAAATCGCGGCCGGGGGCCGATCGCGTTCGGGGACTCGTTTCCCATCCGCTCCCGGGCCTGCCAGTCACACACGCCTGATGAGCGCAAAATTCAGGCCCAGGAAACTACAGGCCAGTGAGCCTAACATCTGCCATAGGGGAAAAGCTAAAATCCATTATTCAGGAGGTAATACCAGGACAGTTAGAAAATCTTAATGCAATCAAACAGAGTCAACATGGTTTTGTGAAAGGAAAATCATGTTTGGCTAATGTATTAGAGTTCTTTGAGGAAGTAACAAGCCAGACAGATAAAAAGGAACCTGTAGATGTGCTGCACTTGGTTTTCCAAAAAGCATTCGCTAAGGTGCCACATCAAAGTTTCCTTCACAAGTAAGAGCTCATGATGTAGGCGGTAACATATTAGCATGGATAGAGGGTTGGTTAGCTAATAGAAAGCAAAGAGTAAGGATAAAGGAATCATATTCAGGTTGGCAAGCTGTAACCTAGAAGAGTGCCACAGGGATCAGTGCTGGTGCTTCAACTATTTATGACCTATTTTAATGACTTGGATGAAGGGACCGAATGTATGGTAGCTAAATTTGTTGATGACGCAAAGCTAGACACAAAATTGTCAAAAGGCCATAAAGAGTCTACAAAGGGATTTAGATAGGTGAAATGAGTGGGCAAAAAAATTGGGAGATGGAGTATAATGTGGAAAAATGTGAATTTGTCCACTTTGGCAGGAAGATTAGAAAAGCAGCATGTTACTTAAATGGAGAGAATCTGCAGAACTGTGAGGTACAGAGGGATCTGGGTGTCCTGGTAGATGAATCACAAAATGTTGGCATGCAGATACAGCAAGCGGTTAAAATAGGCAAGTGGGATGTTGGTGGTTATGGCAAGAGAAACTGAGCATAAAAGTAGGCGAATGCTGCTACATCTCAACTGGGCTTTAGTGAGACCACTTCTAGAGTACTGTGTACAGTTTTGGTCTCCTTACTTTAAAGGATATAATCACATTAGAAGCTATTCAGGGAAAGTTCATTTGACTAATTCCTGGAATGAAAGGGTTATCTTCTGAGTGAAAGTTGAGCAGGTTGGGCCTACACCCATGAGAGTTTAGAAGATGAGAAGCGATCTTATTGAAATATATAAGATCCTGAAGGGACTGGACAGGGTGGATGCTGAGGCGATGTTTCACCTTGAAGGGGAATCCAGAACTAGGGGACACAGTATAAAAAATAGGGTTCTCCCATTTAAGATTGAGATGAAGAGAATATTTTTTTCTCCCAGAGGGTTGTTAGTCTGTGCAATTCTTTCACAAAGAGCAGTGGACACTGTGTCATTGAATATATTCAAGACTGAGTTAGATAGATTTTTGATCGACAAGGGAGTCAGAGGTTATGGGGTGGGACACTGTCAGACAGGAAAGTGGAGTAAAGGCCAATCAGATCAGCCATGATCTTATCAAATGGTGAATCAGGCTCAGGAGGCCAAATGACCTACTCCTGCTCCTAATTCTTGTGTTAATAGCTTAAGTAGCCTTTTAACAATATGCTCGTTCTGGAGTCTCATTCTTTCAGGTTTTAATTGTTGAAGAATTTGAAAATATTTAAATTTATAATAACTATTTTTGCCTTCTTTTCATTTCTCTCCTTTTTTCCCTCTTTCAATCTTTGTCTCCTTTTGTGATGCAGTTTTATGCTGGTCATAGTTTCTATTTTAAGGGGATTATAAGCACCGATAATTATACACGTTTGCATGGCAAAATAGCATGAGTCTGCAAGGAGACACCATCTCTGTACATCTCACTGATCCAATAGGCTGAATTTTACCGTAGGCTTCTGGTCCCCAAGGTTGGGGCTGGTCCTGAGTCCTGTCGGCTACAGGACAGGCCTGGCCATTTTACCACAGCCGGCCTCTTAATTAGCCGCCTAAGGGCCTGCTGTCCAATTAAGGATGGTGGGCGGGCTCCTGGTGCTGCTGGCCCAATCAAAAGACCGGCAGCTCTGAAACCTCAGCTGCATGAGGTGGTCGCTTCTGAGGTGGGTAGGAGACCTCAGGAGCTAGGGCAGGTAAGTACATTTTTGAAAAATCATTCAGAGGGCCGAGGAGCAGAGGGGAATCCTCTCCAGGGAATCACTGGGGCTTTGGGGGCCTGCCTTCCATGCCCGTGGTCCCCTTTTTGGACCATGGAGCCTCCAGTTTCAATGGTCCCATGGGCTACATCAGGGAAGTCACCTTCATGAAGCTGGTGGCCTCGCCATGCAGTGGAACCGGGCCTGCCCTGCTGTTGACAAAATGATAATAGCCCAGTAAAATGGCCCTTCATTGGGTCCCTAATTATGCACATGGGGTACCCCGTTATTTTATTGGCCTCGCACCCTCTTTCCAGGCTGCCACTAGAGGCCAATAAGATTAGATGCAATAACTTTCTCAGAATCTTTCTTTCCATCATGGAGGGAGAAAGTGGCCTTATCATTGGCCCCCTGCAATGTTCCTGTACTTTCTTTTTCATTTAAAATCCATTGTTTAATTTTCTTCATCTAACTCACTTTAATTTTGTATTTTCTCTTGACCAATTTGTTTCTGGCTCTCCAAACGTTGTCCTATTACCTGTCCCTCTCCTTCTCTTGCTGTTCTCCTTCCTAATTAGTTTGACAGCAGTTTTTTCTTCTCCCAATACTATTGCTTCTTCCTGTTTATCTCTCACTTGGTATTTCATTTCCTTGTCATATCGTTGTCACAGAGTCAAAGGGCAGGAATTTGGGTTCGGCGAGCGGGTGCACGACGTGATTGGTGGGCCCCGGAGCAGCAGGGGAATGGACTGCCGACCGCGGTCAGCCCGCGACCCCGACCCCGATTGGCTGGCTGGCTGGCCAATTAACGGGCAGCCAGTGTGAACGGCGCGCTGAAATGCTTAGCGCTGCTGGGGTGGGGGGCGGGAGGAGGGCAAGCGCTGATGTAAGAGCGGGTGCGCGGGGGGGAGCGCGGAATGAAAGCTCCCTGAAGGCAGAGAGAGCTGCCTCGGGGAGTTGTAGATTTTAAAAGCAATGAATAAAGATTTTAAAATGCATAAGAAAATGTCCACGCACCAGAATCAGCCACCTGAACAGAAAGATGATGAAAATTCTGCCCAAACATTTTTGTTTCTTTTAATTGATGTCGGAAACCTCATCCCGCCCTTGGACGAGGTTTGATCAAAAAGGCAAAGTCCACCTGGCAGATTCGCCCGTCCTCCAGCCGTAAGGTTGGACGGACCACGAGCAATCGGAGTCAATTGGAACTTTATTGGGCTAAATTGCCCTCTTAATTGTCGGCGGGCGCTTCCGACTTTCGCGCTCGCCCCCCGACTGAAATATCGCGTGACCGCGGGAGGATGTCGGGTCGCTCACTCGACGTTCAGCGTTATTTTATGCTGAAGTGGGTCGGCTGCGTCCCTCGCACGCTGAGCTAAAAATTCTGCCCATAAAGTCATAATGGCACAGAAGGAGGCCATTCGCCACATTGAATCCATGCTGGCTCTCTGTGGAGCTGCCCAGTCAGTCTCCCCCCTCTTCTATCCCTGTAGCTCTGCAAGTTTATTTCCCTCAAATGTCCATCCCAGTTCGCTTCCCAAAATATTATTGTTGCTCATCTCTTTTTCTGCCACCTTCATCAGCGATGAGTTCACACCTTCCTTCCCACCAGTCTCAGTCCCAGCTCACCAACGGACATTTTGCGAGTTGCCCCCGACACAAGAGTGAAATCATTTTTGCAGCACGACTAAGACACAGCACTGCACACAGCATGTAAACTTACCTGAATTCCCGCTCTTCATTTCGCAGTCTGTGTTAGCGATGATTGCAAATAGCTAGATTCAGAGCCAATATAATCTTTTTTTTAATGCTGAGCACCAAGGTACTTTTTCCCCCTCTTTGCACGCAAGTTGAAGAACCATGCCCCATGGAAGGAGGCCATTTGGCCCTTCATGCCCCTGTTGCCTCTGTTGAAAGAGCTATCCAATTAGTGCCACTCTCCTGCCCTTTCCCCGTAACCCGGGGAATTGTTTGAAACTTAGGAGCTGCATGTGACAGCTCGGTAGCAATTCTTGTCAGGGCCCTAAAAAGGCATTAAATGACGTTTATACTGTCTAATATCCACTAGATTATATTTCAGCCAGAAGTAATAGTAACCATACGCATAAAAGGACTGTTTTACCAGCAACTGAAGGTTGAGAAAAGGTTATGGTAACTGTTTGCACTATTCATTATGCCTGACAACTAGAAAGAATGTAGTTGACTTTAATTACCTCTCTGGTTTCATTTCATCTATGAGAGCCACGTACAATAAATATGAACTCCTTAAATCAAATTTTCATTCAGTGTAAAATGCTTGACAAATAATAAAGAGGCTCCAAACTTTCACGGTTTAAATTAACCCTTGAAAAGCTCTACTGCACTGGTTATCACTGAACATTCAGGCTCGCTAGTTTTTCTCCAGCAGTGAAAGAGTTAAAGGCTGTTACTAACCCCGAGGCAGCTTGACTCGCTGTGGAGAGCTCCACGCACTGAAATAATGGACAAGTCACTTGATAACCTGGGTACTGAGGTATAAATGGCAAAATTAACCAGAATGGTTTAATTTAGGCACAAGTGCCGTCCTAGAAATGCATTTCTCTTTTTTTATATTCAAGTTGTTACCAGAAGGCTATCTATCTGGTACACCCAGTGGGAAGCTGTGCTCCTGGGAGCGCATCTCAAAGAAATTAATAGACTGAATAAAATACCCCAATCTTTACGGCCATGATTTTGTTACTTCCAACCACGACTCCCGCTGCAATGACTCTGCGAATGCGAGAGGACTTGTTATACAGTTACTAATGGTACAGCTCTCACATTATCTGTGTCTGCCCTTGCTATTGCCATCCGGGAATTTCCAGAGAGGTTCTCGCAATTGATATGCAAGGGTCATGCATATTGTTGACTGAACTCTAGGTGACTTGTTGACAGGAGTAACCACATCTTAGCAGTTACGCTCCGATGTCTTCTCTTGTGTTACTTGTGTTGCCCGCTGCTTTATCCATGTCAACCATGGTATGTTCAATGAAGAGTGTAGGAGGCCATGCCAGGAGAAGCACCAGGTAAACCTAAAAATGTGGTGTCAACCTGGTGAAGCTACAACACAGGACTACTTGCGTGCCAAACAGTATAAGCAGCATGCAATAGACAGAGCTAAGTGCTCCCACAACCAATGGATCAGATCTGAGCTCTGCAGTCCTGCCACCCCCAGTCGTGAATGGTGGTGGACAATTAAACAACTCACTGGAGGAGGAGGCTCCACAAATATTTCTATCCTCGATGATGGGGGAGCCCAGCACACTAGTGCAAAGGATAAGACTGAAGCATTTGCAGCTATCTTCAGCCAGAAGTGTCAGGTAGATGATCCATCTCGGCCTCCTACAGAGGTCCCCGGCCTCTTCAGCCAGATGCTAGTCTTCAGCCAATTCGACTCACTCCACGTGATATCAAGAAATACTGGAAACTGCAAAGGATATGGGCCCTGACAATATTCCGGCAATAGTACTGAAGACTTGTGCTTCAGAACTTGCTGCACCCCTAGCCAAGTGGTTTCAGTACAACTACAACACTGCCATTTACCCAGCAACATAGAAAATTGCCCAGGTGTTTGCTGTCCACAAAAAGCAGTGTAAGTCCAACCCTGCCAATCACCATCAGTCTACTCTCAATCATCAGTAAAGTGATGGAAGGGGTCATCAATAAGGCTATCAAGCAACATTAGCTTAGTAATAACCTGCTCACTGACACTCAGTTTAGGTTCCACCAGGATCACTCAGCTCCTGGCCTCATTACATCCTTGGTTCAAACATGGGCAAAAGAGCTGAACTCCCAAGGTGAGGTGAGAGTGACTGCCCTTGACATCAAGGCAGCATTTGACAGTGTGTGGCATCAAGGAGCCCTAGCAAAACTGGAGTCAATGGGAATCGGGGGAAAACTCTCCACTGGTTGGAGTCATACCTAGCATAAAGGAAGATGGTTGTGGTTGTTGGAGGTCATTCATCTCAGTTACAGGACATCACTGGCGGAGTTCCTCAGGGTAGTGTCCTCGGCCTAACCATCTTCAGCTACTTCATTAGTGACCTTCCTTCCATCATAAAGTCAGAAGTGGGAGTGTTCACTGATGATTGCGCAATGTTTTGCACTATTTGCGACTCCTCAGATACTGAAGCAGTCCATGTCTAAATGCAGCAAGACCTGGACAATATCCAGGCTTGGGCTGACAAGTGGCAATTAACATTCACGCCACACAAGTGCCAGGCAATGACCATCTCCAACAAGAGAGAATCTAACAATCATCCCTTGACATTCAATGGCATTACCAATGCTGAATCCCTCACTATCAATATCATGGGGGTTACCATTGACCAGAAACTGAACTGCACTAGCCATATAAATACTGTGGCTACAAGAGCAGGTCAGAGGCTAGGAATCCTGTGGCAAATAACTCACCTCCTGACTCCCCAAAGCCTGTCCAGCATCTACAAAGCACAAGTCAGGAGTGTGATGGAATACTCTCCACTTGCCTGGATGAGTGCAACTCCCACAACACTCAAGGAGCTTGACACCATCCAGGACAAAGCAACCCTCTTGATTCACTCCCTCCACTATCGACGCACAGTAGCAGCAGTGTGTTCCATCTACAAGATGCAATGCAGGAATTCACCAAGGCTCCTTAGGCAGCACCTTCCAAACCCACGACCACTACCATCTAGAAGGACAAGGGCAGCAGACACATGGGGGAGAATTTTCTCCCCGTTGCAGGGGGGGGGGGGGGGGGGGGGGTGTTGGGCGGGAGTGGGCGCGGGCGTGCACGCAGCCATAATCGGCTGGCGTGCCCACCATTTTATGTGGATGGGCCAATTAAGGCTCGCTCAGCATGACAAGCGCCCGAAAACGCTGAGCGCTCCCTGTGTGGGCGGCGGGGTTCCCTGAGTCGGGGCCTGTGCTCTTTCGAGCATGAGCTGCCTCAGGGAGATTAGTTTAAGTTCAAAAAAATTTAATAAAGGAAAAACATTTTTAAAGACATGTCTCCTCATGTGAAACTGTCACATGAGCTGGGACATGTCTTAATTTTATTAAAAATTTTACAAGACTTTAAAAACCTTCATGAAACCCCATCCCGCCCATGGATGAGTTTTCATGAAAAATGCGAAGGCCGCCTGGGCTCTTCACCTGTCCACCAACCTTAAGGTTGGACGGGCAGCTCAGTTAATTGTTTCAATTGATAGTTAACTGGCCTTAATAGGCCTTTGGCAGTTCAGCGAGCGTGCAGCCAAATCGGCTGCACGTCTGCCGAACTGAAAATCTGAATGACGCGCAGTGACATTGGGACGCATGCCCGACATCACTTCACGTCATTTGACCCCTCAGCGAGCGGGCCCCGCCCCCGCTCGCCGAGCTGAAGATTCTGCCCATGGGAACACCACCACCTGAAAGTTCCCCTCAAAGCCACTCAACATCCTGACTTGGAAATATATCGCTGTCCCTTCACTGTCGCTGGGTCAAAATCCAGGAACTCCCTCCCTAACAGCACTGTGGGTGTACCTACACTACATGGACTGCAGTGGTTCAAGAAGGCAGCTCACCACCACCTTCTCAAGGGCAATTAGGGATGGGTAATAAATGCTGGCTTAGCCTGCGACGCCCACATCCCGTGAATGAATAAAAAAAACCTTGATCAATTGGAGTTGACTTGCCAACCAATCAGCACCCTTTTCTTGTGTAGTATAAATTGTTGTCATTCATTTGAAATTTGGCATTCTAGTGTTTGTTCTGATGAGGGCAAGACAAAAAAGCCCCGGTAACATGTCTCTCTTTTCAGCAATGTTTCTTCCTTATATCTTTGATGGAATGTCTAGAGGATCTGGAAATAAAAGCAGCTAGTTATTACCACACCAACTCGAGCATATAATCATATATAACATCAATTTACCGCTGTAGCTTCAGCAGGAGATTGGTGGAATTGAGATGAATAGCTGTCTTTAGCCATTTATACAGTTTCTCCAGAGGTTTTGCCAATCAGCAGAAGTTCCAGGCATATCCAGGGCTTCAGTGCACTATTGTCCAGAATTGGAGAAGATTTGGTCTTGTATTCAGGACATCATTAAATCAATTGAAAATATGACAATTGTAAGGCCAGCTGTTAAAATGATTAAAGTAGGTTTTCAATGTGTTGCCCCGACACTAAACTTTCTGTGTCACCCGGATACATAGAGAGGGGGTCCCCCCTTCACAGTTTCATGGAGAAGGCTGCCATCATGGAAACACTGCACCATGTGAGAAGTTGGGTTGGCCTTTCTCTCAATGAGCACCCAGACTGCATTCTAAAAGAACAAAGAACAAAGAAAAGTACAGCACAGGAACAGGCCCTTCGGCCCTCCAAGCCTGCGCTGATCATATTGTCCGTCAACTAAAACATTTTGCACTTCCATATCCCTCTGTTCCCATCCTATTCATGTATTTGTCAAGCTGCCTCTTAAACACCACTATCGTACCTGCTTCCACCACCTCCTCTGGCAGCGAATTCCAGACACTCACTACCCTCTGCGTAAAAAACTTGCCCCACACATCTCCTCTATAGTTTTCTCCTCTCACCTTAAGTCTATGCCCCCTAATAATTGACTCTTCCATCCTGGGAAAAAGCTTCTGACTATCTACTCTGTCCATGCCACTCATAATTTTGTAAACTTCTATCAAGTCGCCCCTCAATCTCCGTCGCTCTAGTGAGAACAATCCGAGTTTCTCCAACCTCTCCTCATAGCTAATAACCTCCAGACCAGGCAGCATCCTGGTAAACCTCCTCTGCAACCTCTCCAACGCCTCCATATCCTTCTGGTAATGTGGCGACCAGAATTGCGCACAATATTCCAAGTGTGGCCTAACCAAGGTTCTATACAGCTGCAGCATGACTTCCCAGCTTTTATACTCAATACCCCTGCCGATGAAGGCAAGCATGCCATATGCCTTCCTGACTACCTTATCCACCTGCGTTGTCACTTTCAGTGACCGGTGGACCTGTACACCCAGATCCCTCTGCCCGTCAATGCACTTAAGGGTTCTGCCATTTACTGTATAATTCCTGCCTGTATTAGACCTTCCAAAATGCATTACCTCGCATTTGTCTGGATTAAATTCCATCTGCCATTTCTCTGCCCAAAAGCAGAAGGGGCCATTTGGTTCCTCCAGCTCATATCCATACTATTCACGACACTTGAACTTTTTTCTGGAGTCTCTACCCCACTTCAGGCGAACATTACAGAGGCGGAGAGCTGCCATTATGTATCTCTCTCTGTCCCTTGGAGTCACAGTGTGATTTCTGAAGTGTGACCAAGAAGTATATGCTAGATCCTGTTGAACAAAGACTGATAGATCTTCACTTCAGTATTTAGTGCTAACAGTGTTCCATTAAGGATGTTTTATTTATTTATTGAATTACCAAGTTCAAATTGCAATCTACCTAATGGTTGCAAGGCAGAGAGATAACACAGCTATTACTTTTGATAATTATAACACTGCTCTTCTGTTAAGACAGGGTAGAGAAAATCTGTTTGCCTGTGTATCACCTTGCATGTAACACTGGGAAGTGCAGGACAGAGGCAAGGCCAGCACATATTGTCCAATCTGGAATGATATTTCCTATTCATTGCGTTCCTAGCTTCCGTACTACTAATTGTCTATTTCTTTATTTCTGCCTAAAGGCTTTTACAAATGCACATACTAGATATTGTACCCTTGGTTTTCCCCTCCTCTTCTCACAATATACAGTAATTCTGTATCTCTACCCATTCCTTCACTCTCAGCTGGTTTTGCTCCAAATTTGGTCTCTTGTATATTCCTGTTTTCCTTTGCTCCTGCACTGGTGCCTTCTGGTTGTTAGACGATAAGATCTGGAATTCGCTCTCTAAACCACTCCACCGCTCTCTCCTCCTTTAAGACACTCCTTCAAACCTGCCTCTTCGACCAAACTTTTGGTCACATGTCTTAATATTTCATGTGGCTCGGTGTCAAATTTTGTTCGCTAACCGCTCCTGTGAAACACCTTGGGATGTTTTGCTATGTTAAAGATGCTATTAGGATGCAAGGTGCTGTATTGTTACCAAGCAAAACTCAGCTGAGACTGACACTGTGAAGCTTGCAATCGAGTTCACTTGTCCATGAGATGAGTCAGAATCTGTGGATTGTGTCACCAACTTTGGTTTACTTTGAGTGCCAGTACTGAACCTTGTGATATGGTGGTAATCATACTATAGGCACAGTTGTTAAAGTAGTGCTAGTAATGTATCACTGTGTTTAACTCAACCATTGATGCCTCCAGCAAGTAAGAGCCAAGTTCCATTTCACTCTGTGCTGTACCTTGGCCTGCTGTTGGCAGGCCTGGCTTGTTAATGTGGAATACCTTTTGGATTTGGTTATGTACAATGGCTTGTTGAGGCATCATATGTGAAAGCCTGGATGCAATCAGAAAATCACAAGCTGATTTTCTGATAAATATATTTGTGAAAGATATGACATTGTTCGATTTATGTAGGCTACACTGCAGTTTTTAAACACACTTGGGATACATGTTCTAGGTGCTGTTCCTAGCAAGACTCTTACTTGACATGAGTATCCAATTCAGGAGACACTGGGAATATCTCCATTGCCCTTCTTTGAAATAGCACCATGGAATCTTTTACATCTACCTCAAGGGCAGACAGGACCACAGTTTAATGTCTCATCCGATGTATGTGTTTAATACATGCATTGCTGGCAGGTGTAGAGGCAACGTTCGCTGAATGTGATACAGATGTATTAAGATGGGGAGAAGTCTTAAGCGGAGGCTTGGAGGTGGCACAGGGCAGGCTCTGGTGAGCAACACTGCTTAGGGGAATGCTGTTTGTTGCACAGCTCTAGGACCAATAGATCTGTCTGGTTGTGCTGCCAATAGCTTGGTGGGGTTTTCAGAAATGAGTGAGGTTAAGTGCATGCAGCTTTCATACAACCTCTGGGCTACATTGGGAATCTTGGTGACGCTTTGGTCAGGTGTTGGAAATAGGCTGGAAATGATACCAAAATTTCAGAGCCAGACACTCCGAGTTGGAGTTCCACCTGAGGACTTGGCCAAGGAAGGTGGGTTCATAATGCGGTGAAAAGGTTGGGTATTTCAAACACAAGCCAATGGCAGGCAGTAAGAGCAGGAGAGAATCCTGCCCAGCCACCTGGTGGAAAGAACGTTTTAGCATCTATCTGCCATCCATAACTTCAGACTACAACATGCAGGTAAAAGTGCATGTTGCCACGGCAACTCGGACACACTGAGTGAACTCACTCCCCTCTGGAGTTTGTTGGTATTATCGTGACACTGTCTCATAATTATTCCATCCTGACATGGTGATGAGTTCTCTCTGCAGAACAGCTTATGTCAACTAAATCCTAAATAAAGGAATATAAGGTGCATTGTTCAACCCTATTGGATCAAGGCAGAACTTGAAATGGAATCAATTGCATAGGTAGCAGACAATGGCCAGGATTTTCCATGTCATGTGGGACCCACCACAGGAGATTCAGCAGTGCAGCCAAAAGTCCATTGACTTTCAACAGGACCGGACGGTCATCTACCGGCCGGCTGGTCGGGAAACCCCACCCAATGATTGAAAATTACGCTGCAGTATCATTGTGAAGCCTATTTTTGCTACAAAGGAACTATTACTCTCACCAAAACAAATAAACCCTGTAGAATTTGGACACTTTCCTATTTGATTAAACATTATGAAACATAGTTTGGAATCTAAGTTATGCCAAGTTGGGACTGGAACTGAAAAATAAGTAACTGTGCTGGATCATGGAGGAGGGTATAATCTTAGATGATACTTCAATAAAGGCTACAATTACCAAGTGAAAGTATTATGTTACCAGAGGATAGTAGAATTGGAAAACACAATCCCCAAAACATAAGTACCCCATTAAATAAAACAGGAATTTGACTCATTCAGTGACCATATTTGCCAGATTATAAAACTCACTTTTTCCTTCAGGAATAAAAGTCACTAAAAATTGCTGTGCATCTAGTGGACAAAGATTATGCCCAAATGGCTTCAATTGTATACAGCCTTGGTGAGACGGCACCTGGAATATGGTATACAGTTTTGGTCCCCTTACCTTAGGAAGGATATACTTTCCATAGACGGAGTGCAGCAGAGGTTCACCAGGCTAATTGCTGGCATGGCAGGACTGTCCTATGAGGGGAGATTGAGGAAGCTGGACCTGTATTCTCTAGAGTTTTGAAGAATGAGAGGTGATCTCATTGAAACTTACAAAATTCTTCCAGGGCTCAACAGGGTAGTTGTAGGAAGAATGTTTCCCCTGGCTGGAGGTTCTAGAACTGGGAGATACAGTCTCAGAATAAGGGGCAAGCCATTTAGGACTGAGAGGAGGAGGAATTTCTTCACTCAGAGGGTAGTGGTTCTTTGGAATTCTCTACTCCAGCGTGCTGTGGAAGCTAAGTCATTGAGTATGTTAAGACAGAGATTGATAGACGCCTAGATGTTAAAGATATCAAGGGATATGGGGATAGCATGAAAATGTGGTGTTGAAGGTAGATGATCAGCCATAATCTAGTTGATTGCAGAGCACACTCAATGGGCTGAATGGCCTACTCCTGCTCCTATGTTCCTTATTAATTATTAATATTTCCTTTTAAAATCTTGGTGCATTTTATGGTCCATCAAATACAATGCTCTTATCTAATGACCCTGATTGCTGACCAACAGAATTTCTAAATACATATCCACAAAAAACTGGTAACAATCCCTGAATTCCAGATATTAAAAGCAAAATTTTGACTCATTCAGTGCAGCTCTAATGCAAACATATGTGCAACAGTTCACTTGTATGACAGGCTCCGCTATACATTCCCAAACTTACGATCTAACTTCCATTCTCCTCTCGTAGGCCACGGTGTAACACAATTAGCGCTGCACATTCTCTCCCTCCATGTGGAGGGATATTAGGGGTCCTCCATTCCACAATGACGTTCGAAGATACTGGCCTCTATATAGAAGCACGGCAGGGACATGACAACATCTCCAGCACACCCTGGGGAGCAGTTTAGACAGAAAACTCACTTTCTCATCTGATTTGGACAACTTCATTAGCTTAATCCTGGTCAATGATCCAAACACATGCCTCATAATGCTAAGATATATTTCAGCCTTTCGCTGTTGAAGTAAATATAGATTGATTACATCCCTGTGTATCATCCATCAGAGATATTAAAATGGCCTGAGCTTCAAAAGATAAAAATATGCTACTTTATAAAGTCATTTGATTGCACATTAATGGTTTAGTATTGGTACAAACTTGCACCATGTTCCTGCGGAGACTTGACATCTTTGTTTAAGGGGTTTCTACAACTTGGTAGCATGTAAATGCTGGCTCTGGCTATCATTGTCCATAGCTAATGATGTGGATGAGTTGTGTGGTTTACCCTGATTATACCTGTGGGCAACTCCAAAGTTGTATTTTATAAAACTCCATTTTGACAAATGTGTGTGTGTTATACCATATGCAACTGATCCAGGGGGCCCTGTGCTGAAAATATGGATTTATTTTTAAACAACCATGAGGACTGAGGCAAAAACAGAATTACCTGGAAAAACTCAGCAGGTCTGGCAGCATCGGCGGAGAAGAAAAGAGTTGACGTTTCGAGTCCTCATGACCCTTCAGCAGAACTGAGTGAAGTTAGGAGAGGGGTGAAATATAAGCTGGTTTAAGGTCGGGGGGAGAGGGTTGGGGGGTTGGGGGGGGTGGGTGTGGGGTGGGGGAGAGAAGTTGGGCGGGGTGGTTGTAGGGACAAGCAAGCAGCAATAGGAGCAGATAATCAAAAGATGTTACAGACAAAGGAACAGGGAGGTGTTAAAGGTGGTGATATTATCTAAGAGAATGTGCTAATTAAGAATGGATGGCAGGACACTCAAAGTACAGCTCTAGTGGGGTGGGGTGGAAAGACTGACAGGGTATTATAGTTATAGATTTAAAAATAATGGAAATAGGTGGGAAAAGAAAAATCTATATAAATTATTGGAAAAAACAAAAGGGAGGGGGAAGAAACGGAAATGGGGGTGGGGATGGGGGAGGGAGTTTAAGATCTAAAGTTGTTGAATTCAATATTCAGCCCAGAAGGCTGCAAAGTGCCTAGTCAGAAGATGAGGTGCTGTTCCTCCAGTTTGCGTTGGGCTTCACTGGAACAATGCAGCAAGCCAAGGACAGACATGTGGGCAAGAGAGCAGGGTGGAGTGTTAAAATGGCAAGCGACAGGGAGGTTTGGGTCTTTCTTGCGGACAGACCGCAGGTGTTCTGCAAAGCAGTCGCCCAGTTTGTGTTTGGTCTCTCCAATGTAGAGGAGACCGCATTGGGAGCAACGAATGCAGTAGACTAAGTTAGGGGAAATGCAAGTGAAATGCTGCTTCACTTGAAAGGAGTGTTTGGGCCCTTGGACGGTGAGGAGAGAGGAAGTGAAGGGGCAGGTGTTGCATCTTCTGCGTGGGCATGGGGAGGTGCCATAGGTGGGGGTTGAGGAGTAGGGGGTGATGGAGGAGTGGACCAGGGTGTCCCGGAGGGAACGATCCCTACGGAATGCCGCCGGGGGGGTGAAGGGAAGATGTGTTTGGTGGTGGCATCATGCTGGAGTTGGCGGAAATGGCGGAGGATGATCCTTTGAATGCAGAGGCTGGTGGGGTGATAAGTGAGGACAAGGGAGACCCCATCAGGTTTCTGGGAGGGAGGAGAAGGCGTGAGGGCGGATGCGCGGGAGATGGACCGGACACGATTGAGGGCCCTGTCAATGACCGTGGGTGGAAGGAGGACATGTCAGAGGAACTGTTTTTGAAGGTAGTATCATCAGAACAGATGCGATGGAGGCGAAGGAACTGAGAGAATGGGATGCAGTCCTTACAGGAAGCGGGGTGTGAGGAGTTGTAGTCGAGGTAGCTGTGGGAGTCGGTAGGCTTGTAATGGTTATTGGTGGACAGGCTATCATCAGAAATTGAGACAGAGAGGTCAAGGAAGGGAAGGGAAGTGTCAGAGATGGACCATGTGAAAATGATGGAGGGGTGGAGATTGGAAGCAAAATTAATAAATTTTTCCAGGTCCCGATGAGAGCATGAAGCCGCACCGAAGTAATCATCGATGTACCGGAGAAAGAGTTGTGGGAGGGGGCCAGAGTAGGACTGGAACAAGGAATGTTCCACATACCCCATAAAGAGACAGGCATAGCTGGGGCCCATGTGGGTACCCATAGCCACACCTTTTATTTGGAGGAAGTGAGAGGAGTTAAAGGAGAAATTGTTCAGTGTGAGAACAAGTTCAGCCAGACGGAGGAGAGTAGTGGTGGATGGGGATTGTTCGGGCCTCTGTTCAAGAAAGAAGCTAAGGGCCCTCAGACCATCCTGGTGGGGGATGGAGGTGTAGAGGGATTGGACATCCATGGTGAAGAGGAAGCGGTTGGGGCCAGGGAACTGGAAATTGTTGATGTGACGTAAGGTGTCAGAGGAATCACGGATGTAGGACTGAGGCATGTGGGTGAGCTTTTGACATCTGATTATGGAATCAATGGAGATTCTCACACAGAAAGATCTCATTCAGCCCAACTGCGTCTTTCCCAAACAGGAACAGGTCTTGAAGAGGCTGGCAGCTGGCCGGAGTGTTTTGGGGTCGCCTCCAAAATGAACACTGCTCCTTCTCCTAGGCCCACCATAGGAAAGAACTAAAAACTTCCCGGACCTTATTTAAGTGAATGATAGTGGTCCCTTATGTCACTCCGTGCGCTGTACAACTGGGTGCAGAATACATGGTGCACATTCCACCCACTTTGTAACCGATAAGTGCAGTTGGTTGTCTATAAACAGCTTGGGACCCAGATTTGTATATTCAAGTATCTTTGCACTTGTTACAGGCGGAGGGAATGCTTGCCCATATACCTGCAGACTTTGGGTGTCGATGGTGGGGGTGGTGGAGGGGGTAGGTGCTGATGTGTCTCCCCCACCCACAATTTACAACGCTGTTTGCCTATTCACCACACTGAAGATCTTATTTATGCAATTGGCTGCCGCTTGGTAGAATTTTCCTGCTTTGATGCATTTTCTTATCTACTGGCCCTATATTAATGGACAGTTTTGTACACACGCCAGATGCCTATAAAATACTGTAGATTAATATCTCAGTTGCGTAAAAATAATTAGCTGGTAAAAGGCCTTGCCATTAATATATGCATTTATAGCAATTATAAGTACGATTACTGCATTAAAATAGATTGTATTGAGAAGTGTCAATTAAAATCAAATTATTCTCAGTCAAACACACAATGCTAGAAGAGACATCAAAACACAAAGGGCAGGGTTTTTAGTCTGGCGGGTGCCCACGATCGGCGGGCCCGGGAGCGGCCGGGGAACGGACCCCCTGACCGCGATCGGCCCCTGACCGCGATTTCACACCGGCTGGACAATTAATGGCTGAAAGGGGTGGAGGCGGGAGAAGGACGAGCGCTGAAGTCAGCGGATGCGCGCGGGAGAACGCGGAATGAAAGCTCCCCCAAGGTAGAGAGCTGCCTCTGGGAGCTGAGGAATTTACTCGCAAAAAATAAAGATTTTAAAAACTGGGAAAAAGAATGCCCGCGCATCAGGGATCAGTCACCGGAACTCATGGATGATGAAAATTCTGTCCAGACATTTTCTTTTTAAAATTAATATTGGAAATCTCATCCCACCCGTGGATAAGGTTCCCTGAAAAATGCAAAGGCCGCCTGGCCGATTCGCCCGCCCGCCGACCGTAACGATGGACGGGCGTTGAACAATCTCAGTTAATTACAACTTTAATGTCCTTAATAGGCCTCTGAATTGTTGGCGGGTGCGCCGATCGAAATATCGCGCTATTTCACGCTCGAGCGGCTCAGGTGCGCACTCGCACACCGAACGAAAAGTTCTGCCCAAAGATCTAGGGCAGGATTACCTTCTAGCATCAAGGGCCCTGGTGGCGGGACCAGAAGCGCGTGGCACTTAATTTTTTCTCAAAGGCAGAGCAGTTGGCCACGCACAATCACGCAGCGGCAGCCAATTAGATATGCAGAGGCGAGGCCCCCCGGCCAATCGTGCGGTAGGGGCAGGCAGAAAGTCGCCAGTCCTGCTGTTACCTCACAGGGTCGAAGTTGCCACATTTAAATGACACCCGGACTCCTTGCCACCCAGCAGCATCAGTCTGACTGCTCGTGAGGGGTTTTTAATCCCTGGGTCTGCTGGCACTTACACCGTGACATTTCATGAGGGGATCAAGAGATCTTGCAGGGGCCTCATTCTGGCTGGAATCTGGACGCAACGAGGGTGACACTGGGCCGTCTGGCCGTCGCTGCATCGATCCGGCACCTTCCACTGGAGCCGCTCCATCCATCCCCTAATGAATCACAGAATAACAGAATCACGGGGCAGAAGAGGCCCTTCGGCCCATCAAGTCTGCACCGACACGTGAGAAACACCTGACCTACCTACCTAATCCCATTTACCAGCACTTGGCCCATAGCCTTGAATGTTATGACGTGCCAAGTGCTCATCCAGGTACTTTTTAAAGGATGTGAGGCAACCTGCCTCCACTACCCTCCCAGGCAGCGCATTCCAGGCCGTCACCATCCTCTGGGTAAAAAAGTTTTTCCTCACATCCCCCCTAAACCTCCTGCTCCTCACCTTGAACTTATGTCCCCTTGTGACTGACCCTTCAACTAAGGGGAACAGCTGCTCCCTATCCACCCTGTCCATGCTCCTCATAATCTTGTACACCTCGATCAGGTCACCCCTCAGTCTTCTCTGCTCCAACGAAAACAACCCAAGTCTATCCAACCTCTCTTCATAACTTAAATGTTTCATCCCAGGCAACATCCTGGTGAACATCAGCTCCTTCCTCGTATGAGGAGGCACCCGGCTCCTCCATCACCCCATCTGCAAATTCCTCACCCCTTTGTTGTGCGAGGCTGTGTAGGGCGTGTCAGGCCACAATGATCTGTGGCGAGTACTGAAACACTCCACCTGAGCAATCCAGGCAGTGGAACCTCAACTTCAGCAGTCCGATGGCCTGACCTATTGCTGCCCTTGTTGAGGCATGGCGACATTGTGCCACTCCTTTGCTTGGGCTCCACACAGGTGTTATGAGTCAAACCTCTGTGCGGCTGTGACCTCCCTCCCTCTTCCTCTCAGTCAGCCATGTCCCCTTTCCACTTTCACAGTCGCCACCCAATCTCAATGCGTCAACGCCTCCTCTCCCCTGGCCCAACAAATCTCTCCAAAAACGAGAAGCGGCTCCTGCTCAGTCTAAATCCACCAGGGAGACTGGCTCACCTGCTGTGCGCCACCTTTAACCAGTCGTGAATCTGAAGATCCGTGTTACTCATTCGTTGCAGAGGTAATTCCAAAGGTACAAGTTGACCTGGCAAAGTTCTTTTGATGAGCATGCATGACATGCTAATGCATTAAGCAGAGGTTCCTGCCACTTGCCATTGGGAAACACGAACTGCCCTGAATCCGCTGCCAATTTAATACCAGGCTCTCATCCCACTGTCAGGAAGCTGACATGTTGCCCCCTGCTCGATTAACTGCCCCCGCCCACCTCTTTTCCCACTCCCTGGAGCTTCACAGGGTTTCGCCTGGTGCCTCCTCGTCAAACGGGGGCATGGTTGGAATTTTCATGAGGGGGGTTTCTCTGAACTGCCCACTGGAGTTTGGGTGGAAGATACGGCAGGCGATCGAGGAAATATCGAGGATAGAAAATGGGATAGAAGGGGGGATAAAACCATGGATTATTTTGTCAGCAACATGATTTAGCTTCGGATTAAATGCGTCATAAAGGAACGGTGGGAGCAATTTTCAGCTTGTGTGGGGATGTAACTGATTTTGTCGGTCAGCCGGCATTAAAGAAAGTACTTACATTTATGTAGCGCCTTGCACAACATCAGCTCATCCCAAAGCAATGAAGCACTTTTGAAGTCACTGTTGCCGTGCCTGCCAATTTGCACATGCAACTCCCACAAACAGCGATAAGTGATCAGGTTATCTGTTCCAGTGAGGTTGGTTGAGGGATACATTTTCATCCAGGCAAACTCCCCTGATCTTTCTCAGAATAGTCCCATGGATTCTTTTGCATTCACCTGAGATTCCTGTAAACTGGGTGGTTTCTATTACAGGGTGGAGAGGGGGCGCTAATCCGCCATGGCCGATCTGCGCCTGGGAGGAAAGTTGAAAATCCACCAATATATCACAAACATGAAATGTAACTGCGACACTAAATAACTTAAGCACAAAAAAGGAGCTGCTTTATGTGTTATAAAGAATGTGACTCATTTATTTCTGCCACAAGTCTAGTCAGCTCATTACATTGAGAAGAAAATATGACTTGAAGTTCTCAAAAGCCATTTTCTCCTATTCCACAGAAAAGGTTTCAAAGAAAGTAGGAGCGAACTCTTGTGAACTGATGTATGATTTTTTTTTTATAGAGGGCGTGTTGGGGTGAAATGGACAGTCTGACCATTTGGTTGCTTCCATTAATGCCATTTACACACACAAGTTCTCTCTCTATCATACACAAACACACGCACAAGCTCTCAAACACACACACACACACAAGCTCTCAAACACACACATGAGCTCTCAAACACACACACACACACAAGCTCTCAAACACACACACAATCTCTCAAACACACACACACAATCTCTCAAACACACACACACAAGCTCTCAAACACAGGCAAGCTCTCAAACACACACAAACAAACTCTCAAACACACACACACACAAGCTCTCAAACACACACACACGAGCTCTCAAACACACACACACGAGCTCTCAAACACACGCACACGAGCTCTCAAACACACACACACGAGTTCTCAAACACACACACACGAGCTCTCAAACACACACACACAAGCTCTCAAAGACACACACGAGCTCTCAAACACACACACATGAGCTCTCAAACACACACACGAGCTCTCAAAGACACACACGAGCTCTCAAACACACACACACGAGCTCTCAAACACACACACACACAAGCTCTCAAACACACATACAATCTCTCAAACACACACGCACAATCTCTCAAACACACACACACAAGCTCTCAAACACACACACACACAAGCGCTCAAACACACACACGAGCTCTCAAAGACACACACGAGCTCTCAAACACACACACATGAGCTCTCAAACACACACACACGAGCTCTCAAAGACACACACGAGCTCTCAAACACACACACACGAGCTCTCAAACACACACACGAGCTCTCAAACACACACACACGAGCTCTCAAACACACACACACGAGCTCTCAAACACAGACACACGAGCTCTCAAACACACACGAGCACTCAAACACACACACACGAGCTCTCAAACACACACACGAGCTCTCAAACACACACACACAAGCTCTCAAACACACACACACGAGCTCTCAAACACACACACATGAGCTCTCAAACACACACACACGAGCTCTCAAACACACACACGAGCTCTCAAACACACACACACGAGCTCTCAAACACACACACACGAGCTCTCAAACACACGCACACGAGCTCTCAAACACACACACACGAGTTCTCAAACACACACACACGAGCTCTCAAACACACACACACGAGCTCTCAAAGACACACACGAGCTCTCAAACACACACACATGAGCTCTCAAACACACACACGAGCTCTCAAAGACACACACGAGCTCTCAAACACACACACACGAGCTCTCAAACACACACACACACAAGCTCTCAAACACACATACAATCTCTCAAACACACACGCACAATCTCTCAAACACACACACACAAGCTCTCAAACACACACACACACAAGCGCTCAAACACACACACGAGCTCTCAAAGACACACACGAGCTCTCAAACACACACACATGAGCTCTCAAACACACACACACGAGCTCTCAAAGACACACACGAGCTCTCAAACACACACACACGAGCTCTCAAACACACACACGAGCTCTCAAACATACACACACGAGCTCTCAAACACACACACACGAGCTCTCAAACACAGACACACGAGCTCTCAAACACACACGAGCTCTCAAACACACACACACGAGCTCTCAAACACACACACGAGCTCTCAAACACACACACACAAGCTCTCAAACACACACACACGAGCTCTCAAACACACACACATGAGCTCTCAAACACACACACACGAGCTCTCAAACACACACACGAGCTCTCAAACACACACACACGAGCTCTCAAACACACACACGAGCTCTCAAACATACAGACGAGCTCTCAAACACACACACAAGCTCTCAAACACACACACGAGCTCTCAAACACACACACACAAGCTCTCAAACACACACATGAGATCTCAAACACACACACAATCTCTCAAACACACACACACAAGTTCTCAAACACACACACACACAAGCTCTCAAACACAGGCAAGCTCTCAAACACACACAAACTCTCAAACACACACACACACAAGCTCTCAAACACACACGCACAAGCTCTCAAACACACACACACGAGCTCTCAAACAAACACACGAGCTCTCAAACACACACACACGAGCTCTCAAACACACACACACGAGCTCTCAAACACACACACGAGCTCTCAAACACACACACGGGCTCTCAAACACACACACGAGCTCTCAAACACACACACAAGCTCTCAAACATACACACAAGTTCTCAAACACACACACAAGCTCTCAAACACACACACACACGAGCTCTCAAACACACACAAACTCTTAAACACACAGACAGATTCAACAAAATATTTTAGAACCTATTTATGTTAACATGAATGAAACAATAAATTTAGTAGAGAGTAATGTCAGTGTGTCAGGGAAGAAAATATCGAGGAAAATATTGTGAGTGGAACAACTTTTAAGGTTGATGTTAAACGTATATAACACCCAGCTGTTAGTTGTTATCACCTCATTGAGGAATGTTTTTTATGCAGACTCCTTTTCTAGTGCAGTTTACTCTGAAAAATTCATTCCAATGCTTGCTGTGTCGTCCACCAGGGAACCTTGTGTTTTGTACATTGACTGCAATGTGCGATCTTCTTTCATGCTGCATACTTTTGAGCCCTGTTTTTTTTTAACCCAGGACAAGATGTCCACGTGGGGTCAGCTCCGCAGGTGGCGGGGCCATCGGGGCAAGGAGCGAGCCTGCCCCACTTGACCAGCATGAGGACCGGGGCCCATTTTAAATCCTAGGCCTTGCCATATTCCAGGCCCAATTCCAACCCAAACCTGATGGAAATGGCCTGAGGCTGGCGGCAGAAAGCCGCCATTGGAGGCACGTGGAAACGATTTCCCCAGTAAGAGTATTGAGGGGGTGGGGGGTGAGGGTTTGGGGGTGGGTGGGGGGTGGGGTGTTGGGGGTGGTGCGGGGGTGGCTTTTAGAAGGGCTCTGGCTATCATCAGGGACAAAGAGAAGGAAAAGTAAACCCAGACCAGGAGAGGCCCAATGTTTTCGTTATGGGCCCCAGAGCAGAATTCCTGCTCCTTCTGGCCCATAAGAAGCCTGTGAAGGGATCAAATTAGCCTACCATTTTGGGCTCTTATTTTCTGGACCTGCTGCTCCTTGGCATCCAGGGTTCCTGGCGAGGTTGCCACCGGGCACTGAACCTGCATCTACTTGTGTGTTAAAATGTTGCCTGCATGACTGAATTCTGTTATCAGACCATGACTTAAATGGGACCCTCTCCATCCTGAGGTGAAGGCCTCAAAAGCCTCCTGAAATGCAGGAGTTAAAATTACACCCAGTGAGAGTGAGGCACCAAATCAAATGGCGCCTTTGCTTTTAACGCCCCTCACCCATGGGCCCAATTCACATTGGCCATCAGGGAGTGAAATCAGCCTTTTAATCTCTATTGAAACTAAGCAAAATGGGAATAACCTTCAAGGCTCAGTGAGTTTATCTAATAAGCAATGGAACCAAGCAGATGGGGATGGTTCCAGGGGCAGAATCTTCGGGTCAACAAGCGGGGGCGTGCGTCCCAACGTCACCGCGCGTCATTCAGATATTCAGTTCGGTGGGCACGCACCGGAGTTGGCTGTGCACCCGCCGGACTATCAAAGGCCTATTAAGGCCATTTAAATTCCAATCGAAATAATTAACTGAGCTGCTCGTCCGACCTTAAGGTCGGCGGGGGGCAGGCAAAGAGCCCAGGCGGCCTTTGCATTTATCATGAAACCTCATCCACGGGCGGGATGAGGTTTCATGGAGGTTTTAAAACATCAATAGAAATTTTAAATAAAATTCATAGACATGTCCCAGCTCATGTGACACTGTCACATGAGGGGACATGTCTTTAAAAAATTTTTTTTCCTTTATTAAAGTTTTTAAAAATCAAAGTAATCTCCCTGAGGCAGCTCTGTGCCTCAGGCAGATTTCTGCGCTCTTTCACATGCGCGCGCGAAAGAGCGCACTCCCGACTCAGTCTACTCCCCCCCCTGCGCACACAGGGTGCACACATCGTTTCTTGGTGCACGTCACACTGGGCAGGCCTTAATTGGCCATCCCATATAAAATGGCGGCGCGCAGCCAATCGCAGGGCGGCGATTAGCTGCGCGCCCGCCCGCGCCTGCTCCCGTCCAAACCCACGACGGAGGGAAAATTCTCCCCCAGGTTTTCTCTCTCCAGTCTGGGCTGAGTTTTCTGAACTCAGCGTATTGGCCTCAGCACCTTTGAGTAGGAAATGGGTGAAACAGGCCAAAGTTTGCATTTATTCATCACTACCTAGAGAGCTCTGTTGGAAATGTGTGAATACTGGCAGAATGAAAGGACCAAGTTCCACTCTGATAACCCCTATGGTTGAGTGACCTGCTGAACTCATGGTTGTGGCTCAAACCCTACGCTCAGGGTGAGGTTGATGGAGTAACGGCCACATAAGCTTACCCAAGCGGAGGGAAGAGGAGAAAACTGGACACTGAAAACTCAGGTTAAAATATAGGAAACTAGGACAAATTTATCATGTCGACTGAGAGTGCTGTTGTGAGACACTTGTCCCTTTGGCGGCATCATTGCAACAACAGGGCTGATATTAATCCAATGAAAACCGGGGAAGTTGGGCAGTTAATTTCAGCCAAGGTGCTTATCCAACGTGTAGCCAGATGGCAGAGCAAGGATTAAAATGGAAGCTGGTCTGCAAGCCAATTCGACTCCAGACCAAGGCAACATTCAACTGAGGCCCGGGAGTTAAAATACCTTAAGCATTTATTTCTGAGTGGGCAACTTTTGAACTGTTATCAAAACTCACTCCCTGAAAACACCCTCTTTAAATACATGGGAAATACCTTGTACAACCCTTTACCAGGAATGCACTACACCTTTAAGAGCAATACAGCCCCCCACAGAGATGGTCATCGTGGCAACAGGCCTGTTAAAGTTATGTATGACATAGTTCTCTCTAATGGGAGACTAAGGCGCTCCTTATACTGATTCTTCCCTGAATGAATGGCGTGGCCAAATTTCTCAAGGAACATGCCGGGACAAAGCACTCTCTTTAGAGCCCGTTTAATCAAGAACTTCTCAGGCTAGCAACAGGTAATTGCCACAGCGGGTGTCAGAGCACACCTCAGACTGACCATAGGCCTTCATCCCTTGTCCAGGTGTCTGCAGGATGATTGCCCTCTTCCTGTGATTGATGGCCGGCAGGAAATGTCCAGGCCCCAGCACAGAATAGCTAAAACAAAAAACCTCCAATTAAAAAGAAAAGCATTTATTGCCAAAAAATCCTAACAATCTGACAGTGTCAAATGTCGTGACAATTTATCTGTCATTCCTGTGAATTGTGGAAGGGTCTTGGGAGTTTGACTAACCCCAGTGTGTAGGCCTGTGCTATAATTGCCCTTTTTTTTACTGGTCTGTAATGAGCCAGTGGCACCTGCAAATTAGTATGGCAAACCATCACCTCTTCTAATTTCCATTGGACCATTTAGGAAACTTGACAAACATGGTCAAGTCCATAATTACCTTGTCTGTTGTTGCCTGATTAGCTGTAGGACACCTCCTCACTGCTCCCAACTGGCAGGTGGATTGTTCAGCATTTGTTTAGTTGACCTTTGGTTTTCATTATTTTCAACTCATCCCAGTCATTAATGAAAGGCCTTCACCTGGGGAACATTTATTTGTGACTTTGAAAAAGCACAGAGAGGTTGGGTGGTGGAACAATTTCCCGTTTTATCTGCTTGCAAAATCAGCCGATTGCATTGATATTTTGTTTTTTTTTTCGTTTGTCTCTAGGCCTGTATCTATGTTGCCCAGCCTGGAGAAACTCCCGGTGTACTCTTCAAGTGCCGTTCTTCGAACACACTTTGAACCCGTCGCCCGTCACGGTAACCAATGGTGTCGGCCAGCACATCACACCCAATTCGAAATGAGGTTTGGATTTTAATACTCAGCCTCCCCCCGCTGCTCCCCACCCAATCCAGATTTTTTTAAGCCCCCCTGATAGGGTGGCCATTCATCCTGTTTCATAGCAGACTATCCAATTGTTAGCTGGCCTGTCCACTGTCCGTGATCAGACCGTTATATGCAGTTATGCTAGGCTTAGGACAGAAGAATCAGCTAAAGAGGCCTGGGCCTAAAGTAATTTCTGAAAATGCAGGAGCCTAAAACACAATGGCTAAGCCAGGAATATACTGCTATTCGGTTTGATGTTCACATTAACAGTTTTGACTTGAAATTAAGCCGTTACATTCACAGACACAGACAGTGGTTCTGGTGAATTTTTTTCAACTGTGGGTTTGTGGATTGGAGGCCCCCCGATGACGTCATATCTGTGTATGATGATGTCATCTATGTGCGCAATGATGCCATCTCCCTGCGCGGTGACATCATTTCCGTGCGTGATGACATCGCTCCCTCCCGCGCCGTGGCTGATCTTCCAAGCCTGGTGTATTTTGGCTTTTCTGACTGCTGGCTCAGTGAGTTCATCCAGTGGGCACGTGAACCACACCATGTGTGTTGGAGGTTCGATCTCTAATCCATACTGATTTATTCTCAGCCAGGTTGGTAGAAAGAGTTGCCCCTGATAAAGTGGTGCACATCTTTTAAAATGGTCCCAAAGCACTTACCAATCAACGGATTATTTTGGAAGCTGTGACTGTTTGAAATAAAGGAAATGCTTGCATTTATATAGCATCTTTGATGACCTCAGGGCGTCCCAAAGTGCTTTACAACCAATGAAGGACATTTGAAGTGTAGTCGCGGCTGTAATTATAGGAAACGTGGCAGCCAATTTGCGCACAGCAAGATCCCACAAACAGCAATGTTCCAATGACAGAAAATCCGTTTTAGGTGTTTGTGGAGGGATACATATTGGCCAGATCACTAGGGAGAACTCCCCTGCTCTTCTGCAAAATAGTGCCAAAAAACGTGCTCTGGATTATTAGTCCTGGCCTTACGATTATCAGTCTATGATTGATAAATATGTAAAAGAGCATTTCCTTAATTCTCTTACATTGTTAAAAGTTCTCTTTTAAGTTTATGTTGGTGGGACCCTGTGGCCAATAAGCTTCTCAATGGCAGTCCATGAATAGCACTCCCCATTTACAAACTCACAGGACAGGGCTCTATGCAAGAAGCAGCAGGAGTCCAATCTCCCATTGGGTCAGCTTTGTCCAGTGAGCAGGCATGTTGGAAATCTGGGCATGCATTGCCCACAGTTTCCTGACTGTTAATGATCGACAATCGTTGCCGGCACATGCTCAAGTTTTAGCAGCACGCTGCCAGTGATTAATGTTTCTTGTTGGCACTTTGGTTCTGCAAAATTAGCTGATAATATCTTCCCTCTGGCTAACTTGAACCAGTCATTCTAAAGCATAATGACAACTGAGAGACACTGTTAGGCCTGTTGAGTCATCTGGGTGAAACCTCAATGACTTAATTTAAAAGTGTAACCCATTTTTATACGCCCATTTAAACGGGTTAACACCTCTTATAAAATAGTGGAGAGCAAGTGTCTGTCAATTCACATCCTGTGATGTAACTTCAAGACTCATATTGATGCGGACCTGTGCAACATATGTATGTATAAAATATACAATTTCAAGTTCTAATATCTTAGGGTAATGTGGCAAATCAGAAAAATATAGATGCATTTTATAATCAGCTTTGTTATCGAAAATGGCTCACGATTTAATCAGAGTTATTTCATTGTCAGGTTTACTGTTTTCACAATCCTCACAAAATAATTGTTACGACTGGTCAGGATGGGTACCAGGACTTACCCTTTGTTTCCAACTCTTCGATTGATCGTAACAGGGTTTTTTTGAAATTCGTAAGGATGAATGTGTCAATTTAGTGTCTGTACTTAACTGTTTACATGCTGATTGCAAAGCACTCAGTCCGAGAGTCTTTCTTGAGTTTAAATAAAAAGAGTTAGTTTCATTGTGCATAAAAACTGCCCAGGTAAAGATATAAAAATATTTTAAGAAGGTAAAAACATGTCCTGACCATTGCAGGACATACACACATATGCACCAGCTTGCAAAATTGTAAGTTATACAGTAGAGGAGGTTATTTTTTGGCCAAATTAGGATTCAAAGATAGAGGCCAAAAATAGAGCTCACTGTTTATGAGACCTTCATTGTGGTTCGTGGTTAAGGCAGTCTTTAGAATGTGGTCCTGGTTTTAGTTCCTGGAAGCACTGCTTTGGAATTTTGAAATCTCCTTCACAACTTCTCGGTCTGTTGAACCCAGTGTGACATGAGAAGACAAAGTTGCTTTTTTTTTGAAAGAGAGCGAGAGAGGGAGGCAGCCTTATTGCTGCCTTCAGCTGTTCCTTCTCTAGGCTGCTTCAGTAACCAGGCTGATGGAACAAAAAGACATTTCAAAATGGTGACGCAGGTCACATGACCTCTCTCTCCATAATTATTTGAGTATTCTACAGAAGGTAATTGATCAGCTCATGTCTGGATAGACATTGACTATTGTGTTGTAGCCTGAGTGATTGATTTTGTTAATGTCCCAGCCATCACATCTGATGCTCCATCCTTTACTGTGATGAGCTAGGAAGAATATATCAACACCTTCAACATAGCCAGTGTCCCTGTCGACTTTCTGGGTGGAACCGTCCCAATTTGCACTAAGTGCGGTAGCAGGTGAGAAAAAGGATGTTTTACCCGCCGGCCGCATTGGCGGGTTTGCACACTATATCCTCCCATTCCCAATGTGTCCCGCCTCATTAATAATGTATCCCGGGAAACTTGGCAGATCGCTGGCAGGGTGGTCTCGAATTCGCCTAACCTGTTGTCACTTCAGGCCTTCAGTCTGGGCGCCATATTTAAAGGGTGCCCCTGCACACAGCTAGCACTCTCTAAGGGATCAGAAGCTGCCTCAAAGTCATGGCCGCCAAAGGGAGGAAACATGCTGCTCCCAAATTTAGCGATGCCTCTCTCACGTGGCTATTGGATGCAGTGGAGACTGCATGAAGTCCTCTACCCCTACTCTGGGCGAAGACCAGCAAGCAAGGTGACAAATCTAGCGAGGGAGGCGGTGGCAGCGGTGGTCAGTGCCAATGCCCTGCATAAGAGGACAGCCACCCAGTGGTGCAAGAGGACGAATGATCTCTGTTCCGCCAGGGTAAGTCACTCTTCTCATCACTCTCAACTCACACACTCTCAAACCCAGCACACATCCACAGGGATTTCGCTCACTGCCAGTTCAAGAGACATCACCATTCACTCCCTCACACACATCTTCACCTGCACTGTATCCTCATCCCATTCATGGCACCACTCACCACCCACACATGCCAGGCATCCTTCTCATCTGGCCTGACAGGCGTCCTGCTTACACTCTCTCCATCTGTATCCATGCAGGACAAGCTGGCTCACAACAAGAGAGGGAGGTCGCAGACTGGTGGAGGAATGCCTGAAATCAAGGTCCTCACGGACTTCCAAAACAGAGCCATCCAGCTGGCCAGTGAGGATCTGGACTGTTCCTGTGCTGATGGTGAGGTCGGCGGTGCCCTACCAAGTGAGGATCCAGCAGTGCAACATCCATCAGATAACCATGCTGTGATAAAAGCAAAATACTGTGGATGCTTGAAATCTGAAAGAAAAACAGAAAATGCTGGAAATACTCAGCAGGTCTGGCAGCATCTGTGGAGGGAGAAACAGAGTTAATTTTTCGAGTCTGTGTGACTCTGCTTCCTGCTGTGAGTCAGTTCCCCTGTTCCCCAGTCCCCTGCCATGCACCAGTTATCTCCCCTTGCTTTCGCAGGCACATCTGGGAAGCAGCCGAGGGGTCCACGAGCCAGGTCCTTAACTCAAGCCCTGAAGACACCTTGGATGAAGGCCTGATGACAGTCTAATTGAAGACCCATCACAGCGCTCACCCACACCCTTCACCAGCGCAGGGACACACACCTCGATGAAACATAGTTCTAGAGTAGCCTCGGGGTCGCAAGCTGATGAGCATATCACACTGTCTGATTCACAACAGGGGGCTTCCCAGGCGTCTGGCGCTCGGATTACTTCGAGAGGTCAGAAATCTGCTGAGTCCGAGTTAGATGAGGAGCCTCTGGACTCGGTCATACCTCAGTTGCTGGAGCTGCAAAGGCAAGCTCGGGAACATCAGGAAGAGATGCCCGCTGCACTCCTCAGATCGCAAGATGGAGGAGTCCAGCTGCCTTCAGTCTTAGGTGATAGTGCCGGCATGCCAATGCACCAAGGTCAACACTGGTAGGATGGCGGTTTCCATGGAGACCTTGGTCCAAGACACTGGTCCTGCACTGCTGCGTGGGTTGAACTCCATTGCTGATGCCATATTTGGCCTCCAACAGTGTCAACACAAGAGGGGTGTGGGGCTGCTCAATCTCACTCCAGCTTCCCCTTCTCCTCAAGGAGTCAGCCTGGGGCCCTTGACCACCCATGGGGAGGAGGATCAGCAGGTGCACACCCCAGGGCCGTCCACCCAGGTGACTCCAGGACTATCTGGCCCATCATAATCCCCTCTTCCTGTGACCCCAACAGCTCCTGCTCCATAGGCCGAGGAGGTTGCCACTGCCACACACCAGGACCCCAAAAGCAGGCCAGGGCCCTCCAGATCTCTGCCCGCCAGAATAGGCCCATCAAGGTCATCACAGACAGGGTGTCACAGTCAGCAGACTGCCCCCACCTCCACCTCTGGGATGTCTGGGGAGCACCAAAACATAGCGGCAGGGTTAGGAACGTTAAGAAGATGTAATTGCACAGCCTGGGCATGGGTGTTAATCACTTTTACATAATGTTCACTTTGTTAATAAACTCCCAAGAATGCCTCCTTGCCTATGGCTCCTTGTTCTGATGAACAGTGTTTGTCTCACACAGATGTGAAACTTTGGTCCCTGCACAAGATAAAGGCAGGTGTCTCAGTCCAGGGCCTCTTCTCTGTGCAGTGTGTAACCTTCCCAGCACACTGGTGCTGCGCCTTCACAGTCACTGTCACATCAGTCATGCCTGTGCCTCGATGGTGCTTGTCATTGCTGCCAGAATATCGTGGACAGGCATCACAGAGTTCCGTCATTCTCTCTGCGTGCTCACAACACCTTTGAGGTAGGGCTGGCCCCCAACACACCAGCATCCGTGACCAGTGACACTGTGCTCCTGAAGGGCTCAGGTGCTGAAGGATGACAAAGGACCAGGTGGATTTAAAGTTTCACGGCTGCATCTCCATGATATGACCCTGATCACAGAGCACGAGCGAACTTCCCTCGGCCAGACAGGAGTGAGACAAGCACAGAGGCCATGCGAAGATCTATGGAGTGTCCTCACTGCATGTCATCATCATCCTCCTGGAAGTTAGTGACTATTAGGGCCTCCGCTGCATCTCCATGACATGAGCCTGAGCACTGAGGGTATGTGCGCTGTCGTCAGCCACACAGGAGTCAAACGCTCACAGATGCAAGGTGAGAGTGTCAGGACTGTCCTCACTGCATCTTGTCATCATCCTCCATGAATCATGCGGCTATGAGGGCCTCCCGAGCACACCTGCCTTGTCTGGCCAGTCCGATGGCCTCATCACCAGCATCCTCGCTTTCGAGAATCTCATCATCGTCATCCCCTTCAACATCCTCCTCATTGGAGGATATGTGCAGCTCCTCCATTTCCTCCTCAGCCAGGTCACTCAAGCATGGGAACCTCATTTTCAAGATGCCTATTTTTTGCTCCACCAAAGTCCAGGTCACGGCATGAGCCTCATTATACCATCGCTCTGCTGCAGTCTGAGGCCGCCACACGGGTATCATCAGCCACATCCTCTACGGGTAGCCCTTGTCCCCGTACAGCCAACCCTGCAGCCTCTCTGGACCCTGGAAGATGCCAAAGATCTAAGACCTGCTGTGATGTAGGAGTCATGGACGCTCTTTGGGAATCATGCGCAGATGTGTTTGTGGTGGTCGCACACCAGATGAACATTCAGTGAGTGGAAGCCCTTGCAGTGGACGTAGTTTACTGCTTGTTGCCATAGAGATCTAAGCACTGGATAAGTGCAATTGATGGCACCCTGCACCCTGGAAAACCAGAGATCTGCGCAAATCCCAGCACTCTTGCTTCTTAGCTTTCCTGTTCCCAAGCGAAATGCCCAAATTTCTGTGCCTTCGCAATGATGGCATTCTGACCTCCTGGATACACTTGTGCGTGGAGCCTTGCAAGATCCTGCACAGGTCACCTGTGGAGCCCTGGAAGGAGCCAGTGGTGTAAAAATTGAGCGCTGTGGGCACATTCATGGCCACTGGCAGTGGATGTCCTCCATGTCCCCATGGCCAAATCCTACAGCAGGTGGCATATGTGACCAACCAGTTGCCTAGACATGTGCAGTCTTCAGCAACACCGTTTCTTAGTCATCTGCAGGAAAGATAGGTGCTATCTATAGACCCTGGGTCTAGCGAGGTGCCTACGAACGACGGCTCACTGTGGATCTTCAGCTGCGTGCGCAGCAGGCCCTGCCCTTCATCGTGAGGGAGGTGCTCCTCCCTTTGCCAAGCCAGGTGCCTCTGCTGCACTCTTCTTCTTCTTCTCTGCTCCCTGTAAGCCATGAAGTATACCGTTAGATCACCAGGCTTCATGATCCTGATGTTCTCCTCCTGCAGGATCAAAGAGAGATAACGCATGGGTTAGCTTGGGTGTACTAAGAACCTCTCTTGGTTAAGTCTGAAGGCCCCTTCACACATGCAGGAGAGTGCTGGCCACCACTTGGATGGGCAGTGTGTAGTGCACTTCCTGGTTGTCCGAAACCCCACCCACCTCCGCCCCACTCCACTTGACTGATTGGCGGCAGCTTTGGCCACTGGACTGCATGATGTGCTCTCAGCTCAGGCACAGGCATTCCCCTAACCCACACTGCATGGCTGCGCTGTTAGCTTGAACCATAATGGATACTGGTCCAAACCTTAATAAAGACATTGCAAGGGGCTGTGAGCACCTCCACCAGTGACTGCGCCATGGCCGCCTTTCGCATGGGGATTCTACAACTTGTCCAGTCATCCACTTACTCTGCTGCTCCCTAAAACACACATTAATTTGCAGTCTGCACCCGAGGAGTGAAAAGTTTGGAGCATTTGGTGACAATTTCACACTTTTGCGTTGCTTGAGTGGGCAGAAAAGCTTCAGAGGTCCGACTCCAAGCATCTCAATGGAGCTGCTGCTGAACAGTCTCAGCTGCGGAAGAATGTTCACTTTTTCCAAGCTTTTCCAAGTGGGTGGCCGCTTCCCTCACCCCCCTCCCCCCACCCTAGCATGTGCTTGAGTATTCCCTTCAGTCTGTCTGTGCTGCCTTGCCCCCTATCCCGCCCTCCCGTGGTCTGACCCACACTGGAGTCCTTGCCCCGGCACCACACTGAAAGATAACCAGGAAACCTGCCTGTGCCCCCCACGAGTGCGCGGTGCCTCTTCCTTGATGTCCTACAGGCAATGCTCATGAGCGCTGCACAAGGTTATGTTGCACTCACCTCCGAGTTCCCCTCGAAGTTCATGTCGCCAGGTGCACACCTTTTAAAGACAGTCGTGAAGCATGCTGTGCTGAAGTCACACCGATGTGAGCGGTAAAGTTGACGTGGAGGGGATGATTCCAGTGAGCAGGGCTCATAATTAGATGCAAGTGTGTTAAAGTAGCACACTCGATGTGCAGCAGCAGGAAACTTGGCCTGCCATTGTCAGGTGGAGCAGACAATCGCAAACGGGTTTCATGGCAGCTTAAAACTGATTTTTGGCTTTCTCGCCATATTGTTCCCACCCCGCCTGCCATGACGCCCAACGCCAATGGTTCCGGAAAATTCCAGCCTCTGTCTCTGCCTGATGGCTTGGAATGTACCTTTATGGTAATGCAAATGGTAACAGCCACTTACAAGTTTTAATCTACCTTTAAAGCAATTCTTGACATCAGCAGGTGTGAAATTCCAAAGGAGGTTTACCTTGGCAAATTTTAATTGTAACCCACATTGGAAACTTCCAGAAATTGATCAACTTATAATGACAGATCTGTCAGGTGATCTGTGGCAGCCATCTTTAGTCAGTATCTTTACTTGGAAAAAATCCTTTTAAAAAGTTCTATATATATATAAAAGATTAATAGTCCACATTGCACACGACACATCATCATGACGTAATCAAAAGGCACACCACTGCCCCCTGGGATTAAATGCTGCTGCCTGAGGGGATTAAACACTACTGTTCCAGCTGCTACAGTTCTTGAAGTGGTAACAAAGAGGGTTGATGAGGGAATTGCTATTGATGTGGCATGCATGGACTTCCAAAAGGCATTTGCTAAAGTGCCACACAACAGACTCGTAAGCTAACTCCCCAGAAGGAATGAATGGTAAAAACTGGGAAATAAGAATACTGGTCCGAACTGGTCTTGTGTATATTAAAATGGAACACCAGTAAAAACTGGGAAATAAGAGTACTGGTCTAAATTTTTTTTTTCCCTTCTGGGTCATGGACTAAAAGGAACAGGAACAGCAAGCAGTTGTTAATAAATGTTTTTCAGACTGGAAGAAGATTTGTAGTGGAGTTCCCCAGGGGTCCGTGTTAGAACACTTGCTCTTCTTGATATATAACAATGACCTAGACCTTGGAATATAGGGCACATTTTCAAAATTTGCAGATGATACGAAATTTGGAAGCATTGTGAACTGTGAAGAATATAGTGTTTTGTTTTATATTCACTTTTTATGGGATGTGGACATTGCTGCCTAGGCCAGCATTTATTGCCCATCCCTAATTGCCCTTGAGGAGGTAGAGGTGAGCTGCCTTCTTGAACCGCTGCAGTCCCTGTGATGTAGGTACACCCACAGTGCTCTTCCTGATATATATTAATGACCTGTGACTGTGCTGTGCAGGACATGATTTCAAAGTTTGCAGATGATACGAAGATTGGAAATGTTGTCAACTGTGGCGGGGATAGTCTTGAACTTCAAAATGATATAGACATGTTGGTGGAATGGGCAGACAAGTGGCAGATGGAGTTCAATTCAAAGAAATGTGAGGTGATTAATTTTGGCAGGAAAGATATGGCGAGACAGTATAAAATAAAGAGAGAGCCTCTAAAGGAGGTGCAGGAACACAGAGAACTCGGTGTATATGTACATAGGTCATTGAAGATGGCAGGGCATGTTGAGAGAGCAGTTAATAAAGCATATAGTATCTTAGGCTTTATTAATAGGGGTATTGAGTACAAGAGTAAGGAGGTCATGTTGAGCTTGTATAAGCCACTAGTTAGGCCTCATCTGGAGTAATGCACCCAGTTCTGTGTGCCATACTTGATGAAGGATGTGAAGGCATTGGAGAGAGTACAGAGGAGATTCACAAGGGTGATCCCGGGATGAAGAACTGTAGCTATGAGGACAGATTGGAGAGGTTGGGACTATTTTCCTCAGAGAAAAGAGCTGAGAGGAGACTTGATAGAGGTATTCAAGATCCTGAGGGGTACGGACAGGGTAAATAATGAGAAACTGTTCCCACTCAAGAGAGCATCAAGAACTAAAGGGCACAGATTCAAAATAATTGGCAAAAGGAGTAAATGTGATTTGAGGAAAACTTTTTTCACCCAGAGGGTGGTTAGAGTCTGGAACAAACTTCCTGAAAGGCAGTGTCGATCGAGGTATCCAAAAGGGAATTGGATCACTACCTGAAAAGAGAGAATGTGCAAGGTTACAGGGATAAGGCAGGGGAGTGGGGCTAGGTGGAATGCTCTTTCAGAGAGCCAGTGTAGACTTGATGGGCCAAATGTCCTCCTTCTTCACTGTGAAGATGTTGTGATACTGTGGCATTAAAGAGAGTGCAGAAAATTTTCACGAGAATGGGTCCAGGGATGATGAGCTTCAATTGCGTAGATTGGAAAGGATGGGATTGTTATGTCCTTGGAGAGGAGATTTGATCAAGGTGTTCAAAATCATTAGGGGTCTGGACAGAGTAGATGGGGAAAAACTGTTTTGATTGGTGGTTTTATGTCTTGGGCAAATCAGTTCATTGGTCAGCTGAACTCTAACTTCGTGCCTTCCTATGTTCTCATCAATTGCTGCTTGCAATCAATAACAGGGAGAGACTGATGTAAGAATGAACAGTGATGGTTTATTGAGACATAGGGCAGAGCACCAGATCATATGTGCTCACTCAGAAACCTCCAGAACTAAACCTCCAGTTCGCAGATGCCTGCGCTGTACAGTGATTCGTCAGTGCTTTCACAAAATCAGTATACTTGCATTCTCTTAAAGGGACAGGGTACCTCACTTTGCTACATCCCTCCTCCTTTACTTAAAAGTGCAGCTAATAAGCTTAAAACACATTAACTATTTACACAATAACTATTTAAAGGTCACGTCTCTCAGGAGGCCCTTCTTTGACGGGTTAAGCATCGTAGCCCAACAACCTCGGCTGGTGTTTCTGAGACCTCCTTTTCAGGGGCAGTTGCCCACTATGGCCCTCAGTGGATGATTTCACCATCTTCTGGGTGCAGTCACGTTCACTCTGACTGCCCCTCCCCTCCAAGCTGAAACAGATAAAGGGCAACAAGCGCAAAGCAACACAGCGATCAGCTACATGATGTGCGAGGAGAAAGAGGGAAAGGAAAAAAAAAATCTTTCTGTTTTTCTTTCTGAAGACTGTCAATAATTTTTCTTTTTCTGCCTGTGTGTCCTTTTCTTGGTAGCACTGACCCGTATCTCTGTCTTCTCTTTAATCTTGCTGTTGGCTGGATTAGACTCAGGCATGGGCTGAACATGAATGAGTTCAGTAATTGGATTTTCCGACAGCTCTTCTGAGAATTCAGGGCATCCTAGCTTCAAAACCTCAGGGCTCTTACGCAGATGCTGCTTCAGTTCTTCCAATTCTTTCCTATTCTCATTAATAGTTTCCTGGATATCGCACGTTGTTGCCCCTTCTCAGCTAATTCGTTCCTTAACTCGGCCAGAGACAGGCTTAACTCTTCCTTTTCTTCTTCATATCCTTTTCGTGGCACAAATTGGGAGTTGATTGAATTTTGTAGCACCAAAGTCTTTCAGTAGATTTTCTATTTCTTTACAAAGGATGCTGACTTCAGCATATTGCAATCAATAGTGGGGTGAGACAGATGTAAGAATAAACAGTGATGGTTTATTGAGACATGGGCAGTGCACCAGATCATGCGTGCTCACTCAGAAACCTCCAGAACTAGACTTACAGTTCTCAGTTGCCCGTGCTGTACAGTGATTCATCAGTGCTGCCTCGTGGTCAGTACACTTGCATTCCCTTAAAGGGACAGCGTACCTCACTTTACCACAGGTGGAAGGATCGAGGACAAGATTTAAGGTAGTTGACAAAAGAAGCACTGGAGCCGTGAGGAAAATATTTTTCATGCAGCTAGAAGAAATCTGCCATCCTTACCTGGTCTGGCCTACATGTGACTCCTCACCCACAGCAATGTTGTTGACTCTTAACTGGCCTTTGTAATGGCCTGGCAAGCCACTCAGGAGCCAATCAGGGATGGGCCTCGTCAGCAATGTTCACATCCCAAGAATGAATATAAATGTTTACAAAAATTTTGCTTCTATTATTTCACCAATTTTGTTTTCCAATTCCCAATCCCTCATGACCTCACCTCGGAAGAAGTGACATCTCACTGCGGGACACCGGTCCACATCACCCTCTGATCCTTGGTCAAAGCGGCTATTGCTCATGTGTCAACGTTGACAGTGAGCTCTCACCATTGGGAACTGGAATGCACAAATGATGGGCTGAAAGGCCTCATTCTGTGCTGTAAGATTCCAGGAGTGTCCTGATTGGCTGCAGCAATTTCCACTTAGGGTTGTTTCAGAGCTGTCAGCATTTTTGAAGCTTATTGCTACATTTTGCAGATCGGCCTGCGCATTGTCACTAAAATGTGATCAAATTTGCAGGAATAGCCTATATGCTAATCTTCAAAAGGCAAGCATTTAGTGGGACAGTAGTATGGTGGCATTATTGCTAGACTAGTAACCCAAAGACCTAGACTAATATTTGGGAGACATGAGTTCAAATCCCATCATAGCAACTGGAGGATTAAGATTCAATTAATTCATAAATCTGGAATTAAATGCTAGTCTTATTAATGATGACCATGAAATTACCATCGATTGTCATAAAACCCCAATCAAGAGTAGAAGCCCCAGCCATTTTCCTTCTCCCACTCCCAACTCTGAGGTATGAATGTCCACTTGCAGCATCCCTTCCAAGGTGATGAGCTTGACTCAGTTGGTAGTAGCCTCAACTCTAGATCAGCAGGTTCTATTTAAAAACCTTCCTGGAGGACCTCAGCACATAAACTGGTGTGACACTGCGTATAGTCTTTCAGGTGAGGAGTTAAACTGAGGCCTCCTCTGTCTCTCCTGATGGTTTAGGTGAATTCCAAAAAACCCCATGGCACTAATAAAAGGAGAGTGAATTATCAAGACATTTTGACCAATATTTCTTCCTCATCCAAAAAAAAACTAATTACTTATCTTATTGCTTTTTGTGGATCTTTCTGTCTTCAACACCCCAAGGCCTTGAGCACAAAAAAATAATCTTGGCTGGCTCTCTGATGCAGCATCAGTTGGCAGTGTCATCTTATGGACGAGATCACAAAGTGGTGCCTCTCTGGTGTAGGTTGAAGATCCCGCGCGTTATTCCGAAGAGGGACAGGGGATTTATCCCTGGTCTGATAGCCAATCTCTATCCCTCGGTTTAATGTGTCAGCCTGATGATGGCACCTCTGGCTCTGCAGCACTCTCTCTGTCCTGCACTGGGAGTGCCAGCAAGCCAGTGGAATGGGATTTGCACCCACAACCTTCTGTCCCGGAGGCAGGAGTGCTACCTACTCAGGCAAGGGTAGTACCCAAATGCATCATTTTGAAGTAGGTAAGGCAATATTTGTCCGTTAAAAGACCACAAAGATGCCATCCTACACATGGCGAGAGGGAGAAGCAATGGCCGCCTCTCAGACAGCAACAACATTTGGCCTTGAACAGCACCAGTCACGATTACTCATTAGCTTCAGCTTAGTTTCAAAATGAGTCAGTGATCTTTGTGTATTCTGCCCCGCTTAAATGTAAGGCCACCAGTAAATAGATTACTGCAATAAAATTTAAACAGCTTTAAAAAAAAATTATCTGGAGGATACAATTTCAGAAATTCAGACAGCAATGTGTTTTGATTGTTTTATAGATTTCAATATGGGCCTGTGAAAGCCCCAGGAAAAGGGAGAGGCAGTGGCTGTAACTGATACAAACAAGTGGTTATTTGTCTATCAGTGACAGCTCAGTGACAATTGTCCACTCAAATCTTTTCCCAATGTTAGTGCTACATTTATATGTTGGAGTTTGACAAATTGTTCTAGCACTCGCGTCCAACTGGGAATGAACATGTATCTTATTTTCTAATGTACCTAAGCTTTCAAAAAGGTGATGGAGCTATGTTAGACATCAGTTGTGCTGACTAAAAGTGTAAAGGTGACCAGTACTATTTAATATTCCTTTTGAATTAACATTACCGGCATTTATTTCTTCAATTTTAGTGATGAAATAACTATTATTTTTCGCTTGGATTTAATCTTAAATGAAGCATATGTACAAAACGAAGGTCCTTTGAACTCACCAACCAAATGTCAAGCACATGAAAAATGACAATTAATGCAACTTTTTCATGATATTTTATTACTGTTGGGGCTGATTGACCTGCATCAGTGCTGAGCTATAATTGCAGTTTCAATTTTGTTGGTCAGGCTGTTGAATCTGGGCTGAATTTTCTCCTTGGCGAGCAGGGGCCCTGCACATCCACGCGTAAAATGACGTACGGTGATGTCGGGCAAGCGTCCCGACCTCACTGCGCGCCATCGTGATGTTTCGCTGGGCGGGCACGTGATGATGTCCGACGCGCGCCCGCCATTAATTAACGGCTCAGTTAAGGCCCTTGAGGCGCCGATCGACGCTGATTTTTTGGTGCCCGTGCAATTTTCGATTCGGCGCAGGGGCCCAACGGGCAGGCGGGTAGGACACATTTGGACTAACCTCATCCATGAGCGGGATAAGAGGGCCCACTGGGGTCGCGAGTGTGCACAGTCAAGCATTTATTTCTGAAAGCTTTTGAATCTTGCCTGTGTGATCTGCAATACTTCAAAGCACATACCAGCTGCTTTGTCTGGACTCTTAGCCTTCAGGTCAGCACTCTGCAGTGAGGAATCTTTTTTGGGCCTGCAGGTTTCTGGAAGCCTTTCCTTAGCCTGGGAATGGGAGCTGAACTGTCCACTGGAGGCAGCTCCTCTGAGGAGGAAGGGAGGGCCAGAAGAGGGAGGAAGCCAGGAGTGCACATTCAGCCTCCAGGGGAGCCACCTTTGGGAGGACAGGCGCAGGCACAAGGGGTGCAGGGCCAAGAGGTAGTCCAAGGCGGAAGGGGTCACGGAAGACGCCACTATCCTGCTGCCAGGGTATACAGGTGGCGAAGCAGCTACCTCAATATGAGTGAGGTGCAGTGACAAAGGAGGCTCCATCTCTCAAGGGAGACAGTCAACTATATCTGTCAGATGATAGGGCCTGAGATCTCCGCTAACTATGTGGGCAGACACCCCATGCCAGTGGCTCTAAAGGTCACAGCTGCCCTCAATTTTTATGCCTCTGGCTCCTTCCAGGGCTCGGTGGGTGATCTTTGTGGTGTCTCCCAATCAGCTGTCCACACTTATGTTGAGCAGGTTACAGGCGCTCTGTTCAGGTGTGCATTGACCTTCATCCACTACAGTTGGGATGAGGCCAGCCAGACACAGTGAGCCAGAGACTTCACGGCCATTGCTGGCTTCCCCCGTGTCCAGGGTGCTATAGACTGTACACATGTGGCCATCAAGGCGCCAGCAGGTGAGCCCGGTGCCTTCGTCAACAGGAAGGGCTTCCATTCCATGAACGTGCAGATAGTGTGTGACCACAGGATGCAGATTCTACAAGTCTGTGCAAGGTACCCAGGCAGCTCCCTCGACGCTTACATCCTCAGACTCTCCCAGGTGCCAAGACTCTTCAGTGCTCCAGCCCGGCTGGATGGATGGCTGCTGGGTGACAAGGGCTATCCCCTCAGAAGGTGGCTCATGACGCCTCTCTGCCATCCAAGAACAGAAGCTGAACAGCGATACAATAGGAGCCAGGGCACCACAAGGGCTGTGGTGGAGAGAGCCATTGGTCTTCTCAAGATGCGCTTCCGATGCCTGGACCGCTCAGGGGGCGCACTCCAGTACCCCCCAGATCGTGTGGCGGTGATATTGGTTGCATTCTGCACTCTCCACAATCTTGCGCTGGAAAGGGGGGATGGAATGGACGATGAAGATGTCGACGCAGCGGCTGCTGCTGCACACGATGAGTCCAGCAGTGAGTCCAAGGATGAGCACGCACAGGGAAATGCTGAGGGGGTAGACCCTGACACGGGCATACTCCAGGGAGGCAGGAACATCCGGGAGGCTTTAATCCAATGACCCTTCAGCTAGAACACCACAGATGGACCTCCAGGACAAGCCTGGGCTGCAGGCTCCATACTCGACACCTAAGTGCAAAATCTGCCAGGTTAAGAACAGTAACTAAGGGCCTTGTTAATAAAGCTGAATGTTCAACCATGCACTCATTACAGTTTTGGAAACTATCCACATGCAGAAGAAAAGATGCACCCTCAGCCATGGTAACATTTCTAAATTTATTCTCTCAAGCAAACCAAATTATTCAAAAAAAAAGAGAATAGTGTTACCAAACAAAACAAAGCGTAAGGACCTCATCTTCGGCCAACACAAAAGCACCAGTGATAAACCCGTGGTGTGCCTAAGGTGCCTTATTTTTACGTTTCCGGGTGCTATGTCTTGGTGCTGCCCCATCGCCCTGAGTGGCATCTGAGCCAGGCTGCTGACTCTGCTGTCCTGTTGGCCTCGATGACCTTGGTGGTCATCTCTGGCCTGTGGACGCTGTGCTGGGCCCGCCTGGGAGGGAGCTACCAGTTCCACAGCTGGCACCTCCCCAGTCGTCGCAGCCTCACCGGATGCTACAATCACTGGGAGAGGAGTAGAGGAGCTGCCACCCTCATCCGGAGCGCCCTGAGAGGAGCCCGCAGAGACGACAGGCAGCTGCTGCACCGACATGAGGTCGCTTCGGACATCCCTGCTCACCGTGGATGGATGGGCACTGAGCTGGGAAAGTTGACGCCCAAACCATCTCCCACACTAGCACTGACCAACTGAGGCCAATGCCAATGTGAGGGCTTGCTGATCAGAACACATCCCCAGGAAGCACTGATGGGTCTCCTGGAGGAGTCTCTCCACAAGAGCCGCCACTCTCCTCATGGAGGATGCATGGCGCTTGGATATGTGGCTAATTGCTTTAGTGATTGTCCACGTAGACTCCTCCACCACGGAGACCAAGCCAAGCATAGCCTCATGTATCTCCCCCAGATGCTCCCGCACACCCGGCCGCACTTCCTGTGTTTGCTACCTCATGGACGACTCCAGAGGCACATCATCAGGCACCAACTGAGCATGTGCCTAGTCCCCTGCAGTCCTCCAACTGCTGGCGCCCTGGGCACTCTCTGTCTCTCCCAGCTCCTCCAGCGACTGTGAAGTACCCTCACCGCTGTGCCCCGGGACACTAACCGATGATCTAATTTCCACCGAGGTGCTAGTATCTGCGCTGGTGCCTGCCTGGCAGAGATGGTGTGACGCTGGTGAGGCTTCAGGCCCCTCAGGTGTGAGAGGGGCCTCTGCTGCTCCTCCTCCCGGCCCTGCTCCGCTGATGCTGAAAGGAAGAACAAGGAAATTGGATCAGTTAACGTGGAGACAATGTCAATGTGTATCCCTGTCCCCCAGCTCATTTTGCGCTCATCCTTCCATAACCAATGGTCAAGCCATGTTGCAAACTTCAATCACTGAACATTCAGCACTGCTATGGCTGTTGGGAGAACAACAGTGACCTCAGTGCTGGGCATAAATACCTGCCCGTGGCACCCCAGCCTCACCGACACCAGTGGACCTGGGCGCATGGCGCCTCTCCAGATCCAGGGCCTCCTGCTCGAAGTGGCTAAGAATGGTGACCTGCACCTGGCCGCCGCCAGTCCTCGCACGCTCTGCCGCGTTATGAACATTCTTCCCCTGAAAATGAGAGAAGAGCATTGATTAGTGCAAGTTGCACATGGACCCTCTTTGCGCACGGTCCACCCCAACCAGAGTGGGACATTGCAGGGCTCCAGTGCCTCCTCACCCCGCTGCTGCCGAACACGCACACAAAGATGCTGGGCCTGCTCCCCATCCACCCAACCCCCCCTTTGATCACATGCTGCCTACATCACATTAGGCACCACATGGTATATCCTTCCACAGCAAGGAGGCACAAACACGTGGAGCGCAGAGCGCAGCAGATGGTTCGTTGCCACGCCACCTTGAAGCTCCCCTCCCAGCATCTCACCACCCTGACTTGGACATGTCCTGGAGTTCCAGCACTGCCCCTGGGTGCAGCTCCTCCAGGTTGCCCCCAAAACCAGTCATGTGGGACTCAGTGTAACACATGCTGCGGGGGCAAAACACATGTCTTCATCACCCTCTCAGGCTGACCTCAGCATGGGCAATGTCTGCTGGCCCACCCAGCAAAGGATAAATGCTGCCAACGATTCAATGCAGTCCCAACACTCAGACTTGGAATGGGGGGTGGGGGGAATGGGCAGCAGGGGGGTAAGCCGACCTGCTGTGTTAAGTGCCCAATGCCAACATGGTGCTCACCCTGCCAGAGCGCAACAAGTCATTGAAGCACTGGCGACACTGGATCCAAATGCGCCGCACCAGGCCAAGGGAGCTTGCCACCTCCGCCACCTCCTCCCAGGCACGCTTGGTCATGTAGGGGGGCCTCCTTCTCCCATTCTGGGGAACCAGCACCTCCCGCCGTGCTGCCACCTCCTCGAGGAGGGCAGCAAGGCAATCATCTGAAAAACGAGGGGCACACTGGCCCCCTGCCCTACCCTCCAGCCTTGCCCGTTCTGCTGGCCTACCCTCCGGACTGGTCTGCTCACCAGAAGCCCTCCGGTGAGCCCTTCCACTTGACATTGTGAGCGGCCTTGCAAAGGCTGCCAGCGCTCCTGAGAAACAGGCAGCCGGGTAGCCACTGGACCCGGTGGACAATGCACTCTCGCCGCCGCCCGCCCACTCCCGCTATCCTCGGGAGTCAGGCATTACGCTGGGCGGGCCTTAATTGGCCTATCCCCGTAAAATGGTGGCGCGAGTGGTGATCAGATCCGCGCTCACCCGCACCCACTCCCACTCCTGCTCTCCCCCCCCACCCCCCCAAACAAAAAATTCAGCCCTGTGAGTTCTCAGGAAACTAAAGAAAGAGGGGAGAGAGAGAGAGATGACCACAACACTGGGGAAGCTCTCCACCTAGCCATTGTGCTAATGGGTCCACCTCCTTTCCAAGCTTAATGGGGATAAACTGTGTTGCACACATTTTCAGGCATGAATTGAGTGACACAGGCCCAAGAAACCCCCAGAATTGCTCCTTGAGCCTATTCAGATGAGCCACCGGTGCCTGTAATTCCTCCAGACGCATCTCACTGCTCTTCCCACCTTCAATATAAGCCACCTACCCAACTATTTTCAGCAACATTTCTATCCACTGCCATACTTCACCTCCTATTCCATGACTCCTTATCTATTAATTGTCAGTGTGAAACCTTGTCAAAAGATTTATTAAATCCTAGTTTACAATGTCAACTCAATTTCCCCCGTCTACCATATCAATAAAGTATTTGTAAAACTTCATGTGATTAATTCAGTGTGAGCTCCTTTGCCTGGCTGATGAGCATTTCCCCCTCATACTCCGATCTGCTTCCTTTCAATTGATTAATAGTGTTGCCTTCCTCTCCTCTGCTGCTCAGACCATTAATCAAAATGGTTGGCAGGGTTTTAAGAAATATCGTTATCATAAACAGCTTCCAATTGACTCATCCCCACTTTGACATTCAGCCTTTGGAATATAATAATATCAGGTCATTTTTAGGAACAAGAAGAGCAATTATGCTGATCTTATTCTCATTTTTCATGGCGGAACTTTACCTACTCGCTTTCTCAGCACATCTCCCAATCCTTTCTCTCATTGTTCCTCTATTGTCCTCGTACATCAACAGCTTGCTGCTTTCCAGACCACTCATGATCTTATGATATTATTAGTGGCACATAAACAGTAGTGTCCATAAGCACTGGTAACTTGCATCCAATTCTCACTCCATCCATCAATTTAGCATTTCTTGCCCTAGTAAAACTGGATATGATAACTGTTAAGGACATTTGCGACACAGACAAAATTGAAACTGATTTTTTTTTCATTCATTCTTGGGATGTGAACGCCGCTGGCAAGGCCAGCTTTTGTTGCCCATCCCTAATTGCCCTTAAGGAGGTGGTGGTGAGCCGCCTTCTTGAACTGCTGCAGTCTGTGTGGTGTAAGTTAGGGCAAAGCAGAGCAGACAGGCACGAATTAAACTGCCACCTCTACATTACCGTGTAATCAGGGAAAGTGGAACTCCACGCATTGTATGATGGTCAGCAGTATAGATAATGTACAACAATAACTGGTGTTTATAAAGCACCTTTAACATGCTAAAAAGTCCCAAGCTATTTCACAAGAATATTGTCAAAAATAAACTTGGCACCAATCCACATCCAGAGAAATTAGCATGACCAAGAGCGAGGGCAAAGAGCTGGGTTTTAAGGAGCATCTTAAAGGAGGAAAGAGAGAGGTAGGGTGGTGGAGAGAGGAAATTCCAGAGATTAAGCCCTGGACAAGTGGTTTACACAGCCATCAATTGTGGAGTGAAAGAAATTGGGGATCCTCAAGAGGCCAGGAGGAGCACGGAGACCTCGGGGGATTGTAGGACTGGAGGAGATTACAAAGGTAGGAACTAAGCTGGTTATTTAACTTCATTTCTGAATGCACAGCAAGAATGCACAAGCACTAAATGAACATGTCTCAATTGGGACTCAAGACTAGAGAAAAATCTCCTACAGATTAGAAGATATGCAGACTGATTGCCAGGAGAAGCATTTGATGTTGGGTATATTAACACCTCCAGAAAGGATCTGGATGAATATCTGATTGAGAATTCAAATTGAAACTCAATTTGGAGATAGGTATGGACATATTAGGTCCCAGATAATGCGAGTGATTCGCTTTCTCCACAAATTGTTCCTAGCTGTTAAGCATTTACGTTCTGTCATCTGCTAATTGGTCAGTAGGTTCACCAACAATTTTTTCAACATCCTACTCACATTGCTTCAGAGAGTATGGTAGAATATTTCACAATCCTACTAGTTCAAGATTCTCGACTTCATTAGGCTTCATCAAAGGATTTGGTTAGGACTTCCCCAGACTCATTTCACGTGGTATTCTCACAGCTGGAAGAGAGATGAAAATTGCCTACCAGTTCATGAGTCTGAGTTGGATTCATGTCTAGGTCCCAGAGATCTTTCAGTTCAAGTGACAATGTTAAGAACCACACAAAAATGGCAGTGGTCCATATGTTGGTGAGAATGGAGCTAAGTGTTATGATTTACAACATGCAACCACCTCAAAGCAGCTCCCTGAAGCTGCTGAATATTATCCCAGAGTATTACCAGGGTAATTTCATTGCGTGTAACAAGCTTATTCCCCAGTGGCCAAGAGTTACTTACAGCAAGTCCTTTGGGAATAAAAGGCAAAAAGCGTTCATTAAAGAAGGGTTCGCACTACAAACCTCCACTTAAAAATCATCATTGGAATATCATTTATAAATACCTTTGATTTTTTTTTTGTCAAGAGCTGTCTGGTTGGAGGTAAAGTTTAGGGGCAGAATTTTCAGTTCAGTGGGAAAGCGTGGTCGGTGGGTCCGGGATCGCCTGGGGAATGGACCACTGACTGCGATCAGCCCTGACTGTGATTTCACGTTGGTTGGCTGTTAATCAGCCAGCCAGTGTGAAATGTGTGCTGAAAGGCTCAGCGCTTCTGGGGTGGGGGCGGGAGGAGGGTGAGCGCTGAAGTCAGCGTAGGTGCGGGGGGAGCGCGGAATGAAAGCTCCCTGAAGGCAAAGAGCTGCTGAGGGAGCTGAAGAATTTAAGAGCAATAAAGAAAGATTTTAAAATCCAGAAAACAATGTCCACGCATCAGAATCAGTCACCTGAACATATAAATGATGAAAATTCTGCCATTCATTTTTAATTTTTTTCATTTAATAATGGAAACCTCATCCCGCCCTTGGATGAGGTTTCATCAAAAAAGCAACGTCCGCCTGGCTGATTCACCCATCCTGTACCCAACTGTAAGGCTGGACGGACCACAAAAAATCAGGGACAATTGGAACTTTAATGAGCTTAATTGCCCTCTTAATTGTCGGCGGGTGCGCTTCCGACTTTTCCGAAATATCGTGCGAGTGCAGGATGACATCGGAACGCTCGTCCGGCATCTTCACGTGCTAGTTGACACTCGAGCGGGTTGAGCATGTGCCTGCATGCCGAGCGAAAAACTCTGCCCCAGGAGTAGTTACTGAGTCCAGTTGCCAATGACCCTGTCAATGGCCTCAATTGGCCATTGACGGGTTGGTGGGCCCGCAGCTGATTTTGCTGCACCCCCATCTTCCTGAAAATTTAAATGGGTCTGGATGATATCGGGAGTTCCCCCCGACGTTACCCTGCGTCATTTTACGCATTGGCGAGCGGGCCCCGCCCCACTGCTCGCCGACGGCAAAATTCAGCCCATTGTGTTAGTGCTCTGTTCTTAGTTTCAATAAACCACTAGTGTTTGTTCAGTCAATGGGTCCCTCTGCCTATACTCAAGCACCAACTAATTTGTCAAAATCAAGGGTGTAGCTCATGTTCGCTGGACAAAGCAAATCCGATAACCAAAAACATAAAAATAACATCCTTCAGGTCGCAGAAAGGATGTATCTACACAACGAATAAATTCTCCATTCGTAATTAAAAGTGCATGTACATTTTTTAAAAAATAATCTATTCTCACTTTACTCACTTGCCAGTTCTTCTCCTGTGTAGCATGGCTCCTGTTTTTAGCTCTTGATGATTAAGCTCTGACTGAAATATTAATCATTCAATCCTAGGTGTCTGGTACCAGGATGTTAAAAGGAATAATTGGCATCCAGTGAGTGTCAGCTCGCCTCAGTTGGTAACACTCTTGCCTCGGAGTCACAAGGTGTCACATTCATGCCCTACTCCAGGAATTGAGTGCAAAGCTCTACGCTGATGCTCCAGTGTTGTATTGAGGGAGTGTTGCAGGTGCTGTCTTGTGGATAAGATGTTAAGTTGTGGACCTTTCTGCCATCTTTGGTGGGTGTGAAAGATCCTGTCTCACTACTTTGAAGAAGAGCAGGGGAGCTTCGCCTGGTGTTCTGGCCAATATTTATCCCTCAATCAACATCACAAAAAAACAGGTTATCTGGTCATTGTCATATTGCTGTTGGTGGGAGTTTGTTGCACACATATTAGCAGCTGCTTTTCATGCATTACAACAGTGACTACACTGCAAAAAATACTTTGCTGGCTGTAAAACCCTCAGATGTCCAATGGTTGTGAAAAGCTCTATACAAATGCAAGTCTTTCTTATCTTTTATCAATCGAGGTATAACTGAAATAGCATTGTAGAAAGGATTATAAAGCAGCAACTGATTTTATCATACAGTAACTCAACATTACATATGAGAGAAAACAGTTAATTTATTCAGAAACTCATGATGACCACATTTTACAGCCTCCTTTTCTAAAACATTCTCTAATATACAATGACCTCTGAGATAGCATATATTATTTATGTCATTCTCACTAGAGAAACCACATAAAATGTTCTGTCTATAATCAGGCTTTCACTGTAATATTTAATACACTTCCAAAGACTACCTCACAGAAAGGGCATGGGTTAAAAATATCTGCGTTAAAGCAATCTTTCAGGAGATTCTGTATAAATAGTATTATGGAAAGGAAGCTACAGATTTATTGAAATATATTGTTTGCGTGACTGCTACAGCTTTCATTAAAGATGAATGAATATGGAACAAATGAGGAAATTGGATTTTTTTTTAAAGTATAAAGAGAAGTTATTAAATCTTGTTTGACGTTAATTAACGTAATTACCATTTGCATCCAATATCGCTTTTGATGTGGAGTTCAGCCATGTCAGTGCATACCTCCAAACACACAAATCTGGCAGGCCTCTACATGAACGCCCTGCTTTAGGGATCCACCATGATGCCAGGCTTTCTTAAGTAAGAACAAGCCTCATCATACAGGTAACGCACATCACTGTGCGTGGGGACATGCCTTTATTGGTGCAAATTAACATGCTTGGTTATTTTGAGAAAAATGGCCTTGAAACTATGGCAGGACAATAGGTGCAAAAGCTTAACTCCTTTGACTAAATTTCCCACTATCTTACTGGAGCCCTCAACCTAGTTATTTTAATGGCTTGCCCAAAATTACTGAAAGCGGAATTTCAAATGATGCTATAAAGACTTGGCAACTCTTTATTCAGCAGTTTGATTTCAAAGACACAATCTTTTTGATCAATAATAGATAAAGAAACAAGTCACTCATTCTTGCAACTTTGAAGGAGAAAAATATCCTGTGCCCATTATCTAAGCTTATAAAATCAAGGACAGCACAATTAACCTACATGAACTTCTTTACCACTCTCTCTTCCTTTAAGGTATTCATTAAAACCTACCTCTTTGGCCAAGCTTTTGGTCACCTGTCCTAGTGTCACCTGTGGTTCGGTGCCCAAATTTTGATAAGTCCTGTGAATTGCCTGGGATGTTTTACTAAGTTAAATATACTATATAAATGCAAGTGGTTAGCATTAACATAAATATATTACTCTATGTTGCATTAAAGCTAAACTCTTATTTCACTTAGGTGAGTGCTGCTTTCATGGAAAACCTGTAACAACACTGGGAAAGTAGAAAAGGCAGCAGTATTCCCTATCATTTTTGTTTCAACTACATTGTATAAATAACAGTTCCACACTTGACAAAAAAAAAGAGACTTTCACAACCTCAAGAATGCCTCAAAAGCATTGTACTGCCAATGGGATGTACTTGCTGGTGTAATGGTCTAATGTAGGAAATGTGGCAGCCAATTGATGCAGAGCAAAACTCCAAAAACAGCACCGATAATAATGGCCAGATCATTTGTTCTCAGTGATGTCAATTGAGGGATAAATATTGGCCAGGACATGAGGGAGGATACCCCTGCTCGTTTTCAAAATTGTACCACGGAATCTTTTGCGTCCACTTGAAAGAGCAGACGGGGCCTCATTTTAACTTCTCATCTGAAGGGGCAGCATCTCTGAGAGTGTAGCATTCCCTCAGTGATGCAATAACGAGCCGGTGAAGAATTTGTACTTAACTCACTAGAATGGGATTTAACTCACAACTTTTATGAAGTAGAGGCGAGAGGGCTGCCAACTGAACCAACGTCATCATGTTGTGTGCTTCGAGATAAAGATGATTTCTCTTTTAACAGGAAATTAGGAATGATGTTAATTTCGGTCACTATTGAAAAAGTGAACATTTCCTCATTCATCCATATTAATACTTTCATCCAGTCTCTGTCTGTCCCTTGCATCCATTTTAACTAAATTTTATAAAACAGTGATAAAGAATGACTAACCAGCTTGACAGCACGCTAATCAAAAGACAACAAAACTGGGCAATGAATTTCCAAGCAGTCACAGACGGTTTAGGAAGTTACACCAATTATCAATGGATGGTCATTGAAAGCTGAGCATAAAAACGAGGCTCTGCAGGAACCACAGAATTTGCTCTTTTGTCAATTAGGTTTTTGAAAATGCTTTTGTTCTCATACCATCTTCTACTCCTGACAAATTTATTGCCAGAAATAATTGGGTGGGATTTTACGGTCCCACCAGCAGCTGGCATCGTTGTGGGTGGGACAGGATTTGGAGAGCGATCAAAAAGTCAAATTTGCTCGTCTCGCCCTTGACGATGCCCATCGCTGGCAGGAGCGCAAAATCCTGGCACTGTGTGACAGGACTATAATAATCTGGAGGCTGAGCTCAAACTCCACCACAGCAATTGGAGAATAAATCTGGAATAAGAAGTTGGCACCTATAATGATGACCAGGAAACTACTGGATTCCCATCTGACTCACTAATTCACTCAACCACTAGGGGAGGAAATCTGCTGTTCTTGCCTGGTCTGGCCTACATGTGACTCCAGGCCCACAGCAATGTGGTTGACTCTTCACTACCCTCTGAAATGATCTAACAAGCCACTCAGAAGCTGCTAGGCCCTCTAGCCCTCAGCACTCACATCCCTTCACTGTCCTATCCACCCCCATGATACTTCCATGTTAACAGATGCCTCCACCCACCCACCATGCCCCCTCATACCTCAATGCCAATTCCATGCTAACTCATGCTCCCAATCCACACCCATTGCCAACTCATACCCTCAATGCCACCTTCATAGCCACTCACCCATAATCCATCATGGGCAGGCCTCAGGAGCCATGTAGAGATAAAATAAACTTCTAACAATTTAATACAGCTTTCACTCAAACACACTTGATAGTGAAAAAATCCCATTCATTGAGCCCATTCAAAGCTTTTAAAGCTCAAGTGGTTAGTCTCTCATAAAATCAAAGGACTTCTATTCAGGCCCCACATCAAAGACAGGTAATGCTTGAATAACCTCTTTAAACTGTCAATAAAACTGTGAAACAAAAACAGAAAATGCTGGAAAACTCAGCAGGTCTAACAACATCTGTGGAGAGCAAAAACAGTTAGTGTTTCGAGTCCACATGACTCTTCCTCAGAGCTCAAATAAAATTGTGAACTTAGAACCCCCTGCTGAGTTAATTGTAGCATTTGAAACTCAACCAAGCACTCATAGGGCAGGATTTTCCACCCCGTTGGGGGCAAAGTTGAATTGCGAGTGCGTACAGGCGCATCCCCGATTGGAGGTGCACCGCCATTTTATGTGGGCGGGCCAATTAAGGCCCGCCCAGCGCAACGTCCACTCTGAAGCGCTATGCGCTCCCTGTGCGGGCGTGGAGGAATCCCTAAACCCAAGAGTGCGCTCTTTTGCGCATGCGCACGAAAGAGCACACTCACCTCCCTGAGGCTAAGTGCTGCCTCAGGGAGATCGGCTGTTCTGTCACAGGTATCAAAAATAGAGAAAAAAAAATTCCTGACATGTCCCCTCATGTGACACTGTCACGTGAGTTAGGACATATCCATAAGTTTTTAAAAAACTTTAATAAAATTTTTAAAAACCTACATGAAGCCTCATCCCGCCCATGGATGAGGTTTGATGCTTTTTTCTAATTCCTGCCAGGGCTCCTGGCCTGCCCGCCAACCTTAAGGTTGGATGGGCAGGTCCATCAATTAGCTAAATGAGTGATTCAATGGCCTCAATTGGCCATTGACAGCTCGGCGGGCGCACAGCTGGTTTTGCTGCGTTCCCGCCTACTGGAAAATTTAAATGGGGCGCGTTGATATCAGGAGTTCCGCCCAACGTCACCATGTGTCACTTTATGCGTTGGCGAGCGGACCTCGCTCCCCCACTCGCCGACGGGAAAATCCTGCCCATAATGATATAATAATAGCCCTTGGGAAATGTCAACAAAGACTTCTATTGAAACTGCACAAACAGATGGTAATTTTTTTCTAACCTACACCAGATAACCTGTCAATCAAAGCAGTCCAACAGAGGGTTTTTTTAAACTCCCGCTGGCAGCTTCAGTTTGTTTTCTCATGTTTAAAGATCAGGAGATTTAAAAGAGACTCAGATAATGGCACTTAAACAGACCTTACCTGTCCCCCTCAAAAGTGTTTATGTCCACTCCATCAATCTGTGACTGCCACACTGCAGATTAAGGCCCTTGGATCAGCCAAACTAGGGTCTGTTTGAATTCACCGCTAAGTTCAACTGGCCCTGCTGAGTTTGGGTTTCCCATCTGTGTGAATCATGACCGACCCCCCTTCCTCAATGGCACAAATTAGGTCTGTTGGAAATCGGGGCAGGACGTCCACATCTGGATCTCACCCACCATTTATAGAGTCTACAGAATCTTCCCAACTCCGCAAAAGGCTGTCAGTTTTGAATATTCACAATATTAACCTGAACTGGTTTAATTGGGGGCATGGTAGGTTTAGAGTCCAGCTTGTCCCTGGAGATAACACAGTTGCAGTGTGAGTTTGAACAATCTCCTTGCATTTAGATGTGACAGAGCCGAGACTTTAAGATTGCAGCAATGAAGTGCTTCTTGTGTGACCCATTGTGTAGCCCAGATTTTGCAGTCAAGAATGAAGGAATGACACTCAATGTTCACCTCAAGAAAAGCTGCCCACAAAGTTTCAGTGGGCTCTACAATGCGGACTACCTCGCTTCTGGCGTCAGTTTGAATTCAGTGCTCTCTGTTGGGGAATCTATGGAGGCTGTGAACTGGGCAGGCAGCAAGGAGGCTGATCAACCTAACCATACTGAAGAATCCTCACAGATGGCAAGTAAAAAGCAGGAAACATAAATTACATTTAAATCATCGCACATAAAGGGAAATAAAGATTGAGCAATACACATGGGGTTGTATCTTCCGGTCGACAAGCAGGGGGCGGGGCCTGCTCGCCGATGCGTAAAATGACACGGGGTGACATCGGGCGTGCATCCCGACATCACCCCGCATCATTTAGATTTTCAGTTCGGCGGGCGCGCAGCTGAATCAGCTGTGCACCCGCCGAACTGTCAAAGGCCTAATAAGGCCATTAAAAAAGTTGTTAAAGTGATTAATGGACCTGCTCATCCAACCTTAAGGTTGGCGGGCAGGCCGGGGGCCCAGGCGGGCTTCAGAAAAAACATGAAACCTCATTCACGGGCGGGATTCATGAGGTTATTAAAATTTGTCTGAAATCTCTAAATAAAAGAAATTGACATGTCCCACTTCATGTGACACTGGCACATGAGGGGACATTTCAGTGCTTTTTTTTCTCATCTTTATTTAATGTTTCAAACCTGAGCCGATCTCCCTGAGGCAGCACTTTGCCTCAGGGAGATCTGTGCGCTCTTATGCGCACATGCATGAAAGAGCACACTTCAGGCTCAGGGAATTCTCCCCCCCCACCCGCACAGGGAGTGCACAGCACTTCCTGGCAGATGTCACACTGGGTGGGCCTTAATTGGCCCACCCACGTAAAATGGCAGCATGCCCCCAACTGGGGGCGCTGATTGAGAAACCACCCACCCGCCTGCGCCCGGACCTGCACCCGCTCCCACACATCCCCCCGACAGGGTGGGCAGGGGGGAGGGGGGGAATGTTGCCCATGGGATAAGATAGAAAACTTTTAAAAATATTAATAAATATTTAAGTCTGCAACCATTGAATTTTCTTCTGAGGGAATGAAACTCCACACTTGTAAAAACATTTTTTTTTTAAGGCCGGAAAGTTTGTTCAATAGCAATTATGACCCATTACACTATTAAAAATTCAGTTACTCCTGATTGAACAATGTTTAAGGTTTTCATTGGTCGTTAATGCAATAATAATTAGGTTAAGTTCACACCCTAACAGTGATTTCTGTGTACACTCAATAGGCAAAGGCCAAGAGACTGCACACTATGGGGCAGCAGGGAATCTCTAACAGCAAATTCCAAATTTCTATGTTTAACTGCACATGTATGGATGCCAAAAATAGCTGCCAGTTTTACCTGGCAATAGCCCTGAGTGCTTATAGCCTCACAATTATCACACCAGAAATTTCAGGCCAATAAGATTTCAGCAACAACATGCTACTTGCATGTTGAGTGTCTCATTTGATTTCTACACTTGAAAATCTGAAACTTGAGTTCATTAACATACTCATCTGACTATTCCCAAAGAGTAGTGATTGCATTGCGATAAGTCAGGAATATTTATTGTAGCAGAGGCGGAGGGAAGGGAAGGACTAACTGATGTAGAGAATTTCCTGAACAAATTTTGGGACATGCCATGCTTCAAGAGGAAGACAAGCTGTGTGATCAGACCTGCCAGACCCATCACAACCCAAATCCTATTCTTTATCAAAAGCACAAGCTGGGGGAAAGTAAACAGCTCAGACAGTTGCAATTGCAGAGAAAAAAAAAAGTTGTGAGCTAAGAAGATAACACCTCGGAGGCAGGATTAGCAACCTTGGGACTGCGCTGTGAATGTACGGATGGTTGTTAATTCAGGTGTGGGTTGCAGGGACCGAGGGAGCACGTCTACAGCCTCTGGACAAAAAAGCTGTCAGAAAACATGGTCTCGGAGCTTGGGACCCAGAGCTTAGCTACAGTGACAGCAATGGGTCATAGAAGTCACCAGCACAATAGTATTTGAGTCACAAAGGGATAGGTGAAGTTGCTTTGCAGTGTGGAGCAGGTTGTTGCCTCGTATAAAGCCTCCAGGAGATTTGACTGAGCAAAGCTAATGATTGAAGCTGGGAAGCAACAGTTTAACTCTGCTGACAGCAAAGGAGAAGATGGACTGTCTTGCTAAATTGCCAAAGATAAGAAACCAGTTTAAATAAATATCGCAGGACTGTTTCAAGCTACCCTAAAGATTTATACCAAGCTAATGCAGTTGATTCTTTTTCACTTTTCAGTTTTGAGAACGTGCATGAGTGTGCATCTCTCTGATATGTGGATAAATTTAAACCTCATTGGATGGGACCATCGAGCGAAATGTGAGAAGTAGACTGGACCATTTTAGCTTTAATTAAAACGATTAAATCAATTTTCTAGATCATAGCCAGTGGGGTGTTTCCGAAACTTTTGGAAATTAATTCCATTACTTTCTAATGCTGTTCAACATGCTGTGAAAAATGTGTTGTATTTTTATAATGGATGCTGTGAAATTATTTCAAAATCTATTTATTTTATTTGAATAACACTGCAAGCAGTGATATTGTTAACATTGCTGTGATCTTAGTGATTGACCACAGAAACAACATGGAGGCAATTTGGCACATTGCATCAGGCTAGCTCACTTCTAGAAAAACTCATAACAAATCTTACTGCCCTGTTTTATCCCCATAGTCCTGTATCTTCATGTACTTTGCACATTATCTACAGTTCCACAAATAGATGCAATACTTCTTGCGTCAATTGCTCCCTGTTGCAAAGTCTCATATTGTAACCAATGGTCATAAGGTGATTCCAGCATTTTCATCTCCACTATTCCATCTTGAATTTTATTGAATCAGAGAATAACACAGCACAGGAGGAGGCCATTTGGCCCATCGAGTCTGCACTGACTCTTTCAAAGACCCATCCAGTTTGTCCCATTCACAGGCCCTTTCCCCATACTCGTACAATTTTTTCTCGTTCAAGTATTTATCCAATCCCCTTTTGAGAGTCACTATTGAACCTGATCAGGCAGTGTACTCCAAATCCTAACCACTCATCTAAAAATATTAGCCCTCATGTCACCTCTGTTGTAGTATGTCTTTAATGAATAGCAGCGTGACATCACCAGAAAGGAAGTGTGTCATTCAATTCAGTTTTAGTTTCACTTTTGCTTTTTCAGCACAGCACACAACAGTCAGCTCTGCTGCTGGTGTCTTCAGGCTTTGTACCTCTGTATAAATGTTCCCATGTGCCTAGTCTTAATAAAAGAACCCACAACATGTTTATCCAATCCATTAAGAGTGATTTGTGCCTTTACGTCATTATAAAAACAACAACAGTCTCTTATGCCAATCACCTAAAAACCTGTGCCCTCTGGTGATTGACCATTCAGCCCATCAGAAATAGTTTCTCTTTATTTACTCTACCTAAACCCTTTATGATTGTAAACACCTCTGTCAGGCCTCTATTCTCTGCTCTAAGGAGAATCTGCCTTTTAGTAATTTGAATTGTTGCTGTCCTGTTGGACTCACACAATTTAATTTCAGGTTATTTTCCAGACCTTTCCTGTACCATTTACCATCTTAGATACCACCAATAGAGCAGAACTGCTGCCTACTCCATCCAAGTGCCATGTTCCTCACCTGGCTCAGGTGGGTGAGGACTCACTGTCCCTGGCTGAATGTCTTATCAGGTGAAGCAACAGGTCATATGGCACTATTGCAAAGAAGAACAGGGGAGTTCTCCTCTGTGTCCTGGCCAATATTTACCCCTCAACCCAATACATAAAAACAGATTATCTAATCATTATCACATTGCTGTTTATTGGAGCTTTCTGGGTGAAAATTAGCTGGTATGTTTCCTACATTTCACAGTGACCATGCTTCCCAAGTACTTAATTGGCCATAAAACGCTTTTGGACGTTCTGAAGTTGTGAAAGGTGCTATATAAAAGCAAATCTTTTTTCACACACACAGCCGAGGTGAAATCTTCATGGAGCAATTCCGACCACTAAATGGTAGAATATAAAAATACACTGAACTACTTCCAAATGTAACTGTTGGCCATTTCCAGCATAAACATATAGGCAGTGTTCGACACAGCCACAGAGTTAAAGCCTGGGGCATTTTATATTTACACTGCTCTTTTGAAGACCAGAATTTTACCTTCAGCGTGTGGGCACACACCCGACATGCCCCAACGTCATATGACGCGCGATGACGTCGGGCCTGCATCCCGATGTCATCGCGCACTTGCGCGATATTTTGTTCGAAGGGCACGCACCGGAGTTGGCTGTGCACCCACCGATAATTGAAAGGCCTAGTAAGGCCATTAACAAGGTTACTAACTGGAAGTTAATGCTGCCCGTCCAACCTTACAGCTGGCGGGGCAGGCGAAAAGGCCAAGCGGCCTTTACATTTTTTAGGGAACCTCGTCCACGAGCGGGATGAGGTTTCCCAAAGCTAATACAATTTAAATTAAAAAAGCTTCCCAACTGCCCCCGCCCGCTCCAATCGAGCCTCCCCGCAGAGTATAGATTCTGGCTGCAGAATTTAACCAGCGTGACCTTCTGATTAATACTTCCAAAGGACCATTGTTTTCCTTCAACCCTTCAAAAGTGGTAGTTTGAGACCATTGCTGTGTTAGAGAATGGTTTACTTAAGCCATGAGCATTCACCAGCCCTACCCCTTTCCCTAGCAGGATAATACCAGCCACGGAAGAGACCCCAAACTATTGCAGTAGGACAAATGATTTGAACAGCTCTCAAATCCATTGGAATTTTCGACAGAGAACGAAGTTCAACATTTTCTAACTTTTCAAAAGAAAACGTACCATTCTTGATAGGGGCGGGGCTACAGCAAACTATGGTGCACTCAACACCTTGCGCCCATTAGTAACTACATCTCAAAAGTAGTTCAGTGACTCTGAAGTTGCTTTGGGATGTCCTGAGGTGGTGAAAATATAAAGAACTGAACTCATACAGCATAATAGACATAAATGCAAATCTTTTTTTTTTCCCTTTGATGAATTCCAAGTCCCTGAGATTCCTTAAAATGAAAATTCGCCCAGAAGTTGCTACTATTATTGTTCAGCTGGTACTTACATCTTCAATAAGGTTCCCATTGATATAAGTCTCTAAAACTGATTAAATTAATACATCTATTAAGTAACCACGGGGTTCAATTATTTGAAAAAGGAAATCTGAGAAAAATCTACCTAAATACCTTTTTGACAAATGGGTATTACAATCATACTCACAATAAATTGTTCAACTATAATTCCCTTAAAAATAAACATGCCTAACAATTACACTACTTAAAAAGTGCTCTTAGAGAAACAACTCGTTAACTGTGTAGATGTTAAAAAGAAAGTGGGAATAGTTAATACAGTAATTGGCAATTTAAATATTTTCTGTTAAAATCTCTTATTCGATCAAAACAAAACCATACAGCAGCACAAATTCCAGAGTTCACTGCTCATGAGAGAAAATGTCAAATTTGTAAATGCACCTGTGGGATATGATTTATATTCCACGTGTGAGCTGACCTGACAACTTAGGTATGATGAAGTCGCAAGTGAGTTATGGACAATGCTACAAGTGGAGCATAAATCATTTCCCATGGGTCTTTGTAATGTACTCTGCTTATAGCATATGTTAAAAATTAATCAACAACCAGGTAAGAGCATGTCATTATAGTAGCAGCTAGAAGACAGATTATAAGGAGTTATATGTTAATGTCCCAATCTCCCATCTGGAAAGGCTTGCTGGAATAAATTCTTATCTTCAGCATTGTCTCAGAAGTAAGTGAGTGTGTGAGAGTGTGTGTGTGAGAGGGTGTGAGAGAGCGTGAGTGAGTGTGTGAGAGAGTGTGTGTGAGAGTGTGTGAGAAGGCGTGAGTGAGAGTGTGTGAGGGTACAAATGAAAGTGGGAGGACCACCATGCAAATTCACCCCCAAAGTTCAAAAGAAGGGAAACATTCACTTGTTAGTGCAGAACTTGAATATTGCTGAACAGAGAGACCTGTTGTTGAAGCTTTTCATCTTGCACTCATCAGGACAAATGCAAGAATGCCAAATTTCAAATAATCAAGAGAAAAGGGTTCTGATTGGTTGGCAAATTGACTCAGATTGGCCAAGGCCTTGCCATGGAAAAAGCAACAGGGAATTACAGGCTCCCCTAACTCTCAGATAATTCAAAAAAATTGCATGGCTTGTAAATACTACTCCTATTTACAGCGAACTGCATATGAATGTTTGTCACTTCTAGCAAGTGTAAATGAGCCACATTATGAGCTCAACTGTTTACCTTAAATTGGTTGTTAGGGTAGCTATTAGCGCACTCAGGATTGTTTAGCAAGTGCTGCCCAATCACTGAATCACATCTAACAGTAGACAAACAGCATGTTCCTTCAGTTATTCATAACAGGCAGAGTTCATACCGTACTCCACCAGCCCGTGCTTGTAAAACCTGAAACAAAACATCTCCCATTAGATGTCATTCCAAGATTTTAGAAACAGAGTGGTTGCCAACATTTGGCCTGCTGAATTGCCAAGATCCAGCAAAAGTTGGCAGAATTTTTGTTTCTTCTTTTCAGCCTTAAAGACGGAGGATTTGAAAGACAAACCCACTGATCTGACCAGGCAAGGTGTTTGATTGCTGTCACGTAATCTTAGGGGTCCTTGTAGCTAGTGGCTGGGGCACAAATGGGTTGGAGGGAACCAGAGAGGAGAGTTACACTTTTGATTGCAGTTTGTACAAATACTTAGGAAATTGGAATTGCATTTTTTTTACCAACAGAACTATTCACAGTGTGAATGTCCTCAACCTATATTGCACAGAACCAAAAACTAATCAAGCATGTTGACAGGATATTTTATGGATTGTCTGTTTCTGACAGAGTTCCCACGCAGGGTGCTAATAATGCATAGCCCAGGGAAGTAGAGAGCTACCAGGTCTCAGCAGGATGATGGTGAAATCCAGCAGCTGCAATGTACTTACCCTTGCACAAGAGAAGGAGCAGTAGGCTAGCTGTAATGCAAAAACAATATCATTGGGAAAATAAGTTCTCTGCACTTCACTGTTGTGTCATTGGTTACAATGCCTTGCAGTCAATCTTCAGATGGCAACAGATGGAGAATAAATGGATGATAATGTGGGAGAATGTGAAATTGTCCATTTTGGCAGGAAGAATAAAAAAGAAGCATATTATCTAAATGGTGAGAGATTGCAGAGCTCTGAGATGCAGAAGGATCTTGGTGTCCTAGTGAAGAACCACAAAAGGTTAGTATACAGGTGCAGCAAGTAACTAGGAAAGCTAATAGAATGTTATCGTTTATTACGAGGGGAATTGAATGCAAGAGTGGGGAGGTTATGCTTCAGTTATACAGGGCACTGGTGGGACCACATCAGGAGTACTGTGTACAGTATTGGTCTCCTTATCTAAGGAAGGATGTAAATGTGTTGGAAGCAGTTCAGAGAAGGTTTATCAGACTAATACCTAGAATGAGTGGGTTGTCTTATGAGGAAAGGCTGGACAGGCTAGGATTGTATCCACTGGAGCTTAGAAGAGTAAGAGATGACTTGACTGATCTATAAGATTCTGAGGGGTCTTGACAGGGTGGATGAGGAAAGGATGTTCCCTCTTGTGGGAGAATCTAGAACCAGGGGTCGCTGTTTAAAAGTAAGGAGTTGCTCATATAAGGTAGGAATGAGGAGAAATCTTTTTCTCTCACAGGGTCGTGAGTCAAAAGGCGGTGGAGGCAGAGTCTTTGAATATCTTTAAGGCAGAGCTAGATAGATTCTTGATAAGCAAGGGGGTGAATGCTTATCGGGGGTAGGCAGGAATGTGGGGTTGAGTTTAAAATCAGATCAGCCATGATCTTATTGAATGGCGAAGCAGGCTCGAGGGGCCTATTCCTGCTCCTAATTCGTATGTTCATCCGTGTGTTCATATGGCATTTTTGAGGAACTATTCATGTGTAGGACCAGGTGGTTTAGATATTGCTACTTGATAGATGTGATTTAAAGTTTGGTGTAGCTGCCCCTTTAAGAAATGGCATCCTGGTGCCACTTCTGGGAAGACACTAGCTTTCCTTGTTGAATTGCTGTTATCACTCATATTTACTCATCACCCCCTCCCTTTGCTGTGGCTTTGCCACCCTCGCGCACTGAATTGTATTCTCAGAATCCTTTGCAGCTCAGATATATGGATCATGCAGGGGCCAAGTATTATGGAAGTTTTCATGGTGAGAAGGCATGGGTTAGGCTTTAAGATTCGTCTGATCAGCCCGGACATGGGAGGTGTTGCCTCAAGATCCCAATGAAATGACTGATAATGATTCATGTTGTAGCAGGAGCCCCATTGCCCTTGCAGTCCTCTTGTGCCTGTGGTTCATGCCTGCGTAGAGGCAACCAATTGGCCTCCGAGGTGCTATTCTTTGACTCTTCACCCTTCTTCAAATAAAGGAGGCACAAGTAGTAACCTTCAAATGAAAGCGTCCTGGGAGCTTCCAACATAGTAGACATTAAGCCATTGCTGCTTTCACAGTATATTTGAACTGAAAGATAAGAATATTGGATCACAGCTCCATATGCAGACACACAACTATCGATATGGGTGCCAATCCTTTCAGGCAGCAGCTCCACAGAATTTTAATGGCAGTGGAAAATGTGAGGACATGATTCTCCAGATATGTCTCATTGTTTCATCCGACTGGCAAGAAAATAGCCAACTCAGTTCCGCTGAGTAATGTAATGTTTCACCACAAGAGCAGATTTGACGGGCTACCTCCTTAATGCCCAGACTTGTGTGTTCAGATTCTCATCATGCACGCAATTCCGTGCAAGAGGTCACTCTGTCTGCTCAGAAAACTACAGAGCTTCAGGAAACTCCTGATCTTACTGCTCCAACTTGCATAATTTGTACTGCATAATGTATAAATCCAACAGGGAATTCAGGAGAAACTCTTCATCCGGAAAGTGGTGAGAATGTTAAATACGTGGTCACAAAGTGTAGGTCAAGCATTTAAGGGGAAACTAGATAAGTACACGAGGGTGAAAGGAATACAAAGATACGGTGATAGGGTTAGATGGAGTAGGGTGGGAGGAGGCTTGTGTGGACACCAGCACAGATCAAATAGGCTGAATGGCCTGCCCATTTGATGTGACTTCTATGTAATCCCTGCAACATGAGCAATTCAGGAAATCCATGTCGTATTGTCTGTGTGATGTGAGTTCAGAATGTTAGTAACATAAATTGGTCTGTTCTATGATATACAGCTAGAATCTTTACACAGTGCATAATCTCTTGAAAAAACTTTTCAAAAAATGGCTCCATTAATTAGAATGTGATGCCATTTCTGTGGGACCTGAAACATTTCATTCCGGACATACGAAATAGGAGCAGAGGTAGGCCATTCAGCCCCTCGAGCCTGCTCCACCATTCAATAAGATCATGGCTAATCCGTTTATGTTTCGAGTTCCACATTCCCATCTACCCCCGTAACCTTTGATTCCCTTGCCTAACAAGAATTTATTTATCCCCGCCTTAAAATATTCAGTGACCCCGCCCCCACCACCTTCTGAGGCACATGATGTAGATCATCTCATCCTCCCATTTGAGTGTGGGTAAATAAGCACAAAAGATGTGTTTCTTTACAAAATGCATAGGCGCCTTCTACTGTTACCTCTGAATAGCAGTATGCTTAACTATTTTGTCCACATGGTACAGTGAACAATCTTATTGTATGAACACTTCTCACAGTCATATCAAATTTCTCTCTCATTTATTTTAAATGGTTTAATGCCTCCTTTAAAAATAGAGGAAAGAGGAATTTGAAATGAGTGCATTAAGCAATAACATCAGTCACATTAATTTCCCGGCTTAAATCTTTTACGGGTCCAAAAGGAGAGATCGTGTAGTTAAATAATGAGTTACAACAAGTTCCTTCGTGGGAAAGAGAAACCTGAAATTATGATGGTTTACAATGAAGGAAAAATGGCAATGGAGTTGGTGCTGATGTATTGGCTTGTACTTGAAGTTATGTGATTGTAGTTATTATTTCGATGGCACTCGTAAAATAACGAGCACCTCTTAAGAATAAAAGAAAATGGTTTTATTTTTAAGATTTTGAAGAGTATCAATTCTATTCATTCTCATTTATGTCGTAGCAACGTGTATCCACAGAATACAGCTGATTTCTAATGGAACAGAATAATAGAATGCTGTAATAGAATTGGCTTTACCCCAATATATTAAAATAATGAACTGTTGACTTGTGCCTTTTCATCTTTGTGAGATTGAGGCACCATCATCTTTGATGTATTTTTCTCCTTTATGCTCTTATGGCCGAACTCTCAAATTCTAATCTTGCCACATACTCATGGGTAGTATAAGGTTCAGGCACATACGAGGTTAATGTGGGACTGAGTACAGTACCACCCACACGGTGATGAAAGAAGGCACATGACCCTGGCTCAGGGGTCAGTGTGGTGTTAAGCAGAGACGGGTTAAGTCTCAAGCATGGAGATAGCTCTGAGCCTGTACCCTTTACTGTACATGTGTAAATAGTTCTACTTGTTAATAAACACTTACAGTTAACCTACTGAAAACTACAAAGACTTCTTTAAGAGACACTGTTCTGTAATCAACACCCTCCCAGAGTTCATTTAAAACTCTGCTACCTGGATCCCAGTTCACACCAATTCCTGCTCACCCATCACCCCTGTGCTCACTGACCTACACTAGCTCCCTGTGCAGCTATGCCTTGACTTTATAACTCTCAACTCGTATTCAATTCCTCCATGGCCTCAAACCTTCCAATAGCTGTAATCTCCTCCAGGCCCATAACCCCCGGAGATCTCTGCACTCCTCCAATTCTGACCTCTTGCGCATCCCCAATTTCTATTGCTACACTAATGGTGGCCTTCACCTAGGCCCTAATCATGGAATTGTGTTCCCATGCCTCGCTTTTATGTGGTCTTGTGGCACAGTGGGTTGCAACCCTGTCTCTGAGTCAGAAGCTCTAGGTTCAAGCCCAGGACTTGATGGCCAATGTGGCCAAACAGGTTGATTATTGACCTCCAAATCCTTCCAACATACGCCAAAGGCGGTAAGGATGGGAGAGATTCCTGGTCAGCCATGTGAAGGAAAGAACATTAGAGCCCCTATTAGCCACCACTATCAAGCTCCAGACTAGAACATGTATGTAAAAGTGCATGTTGCCACAGCAACTTGGACTCCAAGTGAACTGTAACAAACGACTACCACTGCCCAGAAGGAAAAAACAGTTCGGACCAGTACTCTTATTCCCAGTTTTTACTGTTTTTTTCTTCTGGATGACCTTTCTTTTCTCCCTTATAACCTACCTCTCTAACAAAATCTTTGGCCAACTACCCTAATATCTCATCATGTAGCTCACTGTCAAATTTTGTTTGATAATACTCCTGTGAAGTGCCTTAAGGGACATTTTACTACTTTGAAGGTGGTTAGATATTGAAGCAGTTCATGTCCAAATGCAGCAAGACCTGGACAATATCCAGGCTTGGGCTGACAAGTGGTGAGTAACATTTGTGCCACACAAGTGTCAGGCAATGATCATCTCCAACAAGACAGAATCTAACCACCATCCCTTGACATTCAATGGCATTACCATCACTGAATCCCCCACTATCAACATCCTCGGGGTTACCATTGTCCAGAAACTGAGCTGGACTAGCCATATAAACACTGTGGCTATAAGAGCAGGTCAGAGGCTAGGAATCCTGCGGCGAGTAACTCACCTCCTGACTCCCCAAAGCCTGTCCACCATCTACAAGGCACAAGTTGGGAGTGTGATGGAATACTTTCCACTTGCCTGGATGAGTGCAGCTCCCACAACACTCATGAAGCTCGACACCATCCAGGACAAAACATCCTGCTTGATCCACAAATATTCACTCCCTCCACCACCGACGCACAGTGGCAGCAGTGTGTACCACCTACAAGATGCACTGCAGGAACTCACCAAGGCTCCTTAGACAGCACCTTTCAAACCCACAACCGCTACCATCTAGAAAGACAAGAGCAGCAGACACATGGGAACACCACCGCCTGGAAGTTCCCCTCCAATCCATTTACTATCCTGACTTGGAAATATATTGTCGTTCCTTCACTGTCGCTGGGTCAAAATCCTGGCACTCCCTCCCTAACAGCACTGTGGGTTTACCTACGCCACATGGACTGCAGCGGTTCAAGAAGGCAGCTCACCATCACCTTCTCAAGGGCAATCAGGGATGGGCAATAAATGCTGGCCCAGCCAACGACACCCACATCCCATAAATGTATAAAAAAGAAAAGAAAATGCGAGCTGTTGTCATTTAAATCTTCTTGGTCTTCCGCGGTACCATAGGCAGACAGGAAGCTAGCAGAGTGATCCGTTGCTCCCCAGGGGGTAATGCAGCAAGTGAGTATGACTTAGCAGTCTGTGAATGCCTTACTCACATGCCAGGGGCTGTGGAGAGAGTCTAGCCGCAATTAGGAATTCCGCTTTGGTGATTTGTATGCATAAACCCATGACTCACCATTCAGTGGCATGGCGTCTTTTTAACCTGTCCAACTTTGATCTATCATTTAATTAATGGGTGCACTTGGGAAAGATGACACTTAGTTTGTAGATGATGCCACTGTGTGCCTGGCAGGTGAATTTACAACACGAGTAACAGTGCTTAAAACTGACGTTCAGAACTATCAACTGTTTTACTAATTTTTATAAAAGCGATGTTAATAGATTTTCTAAATTTTAAAGAAATATTTACAGATAAGGAGTTAGAACTTAACCTGGTACATTCACAATCAACGTAAAAACAATTGCTCGGAGCACAGTACCAGTAGCCATGCCAGGTTCTTGCCCTCCAACATTGGCCCCACTGGCTGGCAAGTGACAGGTAGAGGTGGACACTCTGGTGCCTACCTGTCTTTGAGGAAGGGAGTTACCCAGTTTCAAACCTGACCAATGCCTATTTGGCGCCCTGCCTCAGGGTACTGATCTTTATTCAAAATTAAATTTTTTCAATCAGCCAATTCTTCAGCGGTCCCAGCCTCTTCTCTATCCTGGATCCCATCGCTAGACAAAACGGTAGCTTATTTCTGTATAGATCTGCGTGAATTTGTTCAGATGATGTGCAAGTTGGGATTATCCATAGGGCAACATTTTCCCCCCATCGGTGGGGGGTGGGGAAGTGCAGAAGCGAGCGCACTATGCGCTCCCTGTGCGGGAGGGAGGTGCGATTCCCTCAGCCGGGAGTGCGTTCTTTCACACATGCACACGAAAGAGCGAACAGATCTCCCTGAGGCAAAGTGCTGCCTCAGGGAGATCAGCACCGATTTAAAACTTTCAATAAAGATTAGAAAAAAATTTTCCTGCCATGTCCCCTCACATGACACTGTCACATGAGCTGGGACATGTCCATCACTTATATTGCAAAACATCCTGCATTTTTTAAATCACTCATGAAACCTCATCCCGTCCGTGGACGAGGTTTCATACTTTTTCACAAGCCCGCCTGGGCTCCTGGTCTGCCCGCCAGCCTTCAGGTTGGACGGGCAGGTCCATTAATGAGTTCAATTGGTTTTTTAATGGCCTTAATAGGCCATGGACAGGTCGGTGGGCGCGTATCTGACTTGGCTGCACGCCCGCCGAACTGTCAATCTAAATGACGCAAGGTGACGTCGGGACACACGCCCATGTCATTTTACATGTCGGCAAGTGGGCACCGCCCCCAGTCGCTGACCGGAAGATGCTGGCCATAGGATCATAGGCTGGAATTTTCCAGGCTCCACACCCCTGCGGCGAGTTCACCTGTGGCAGGGCCGGTGAGCCATTGAAATCCCCGTTCACACTGGCAGGAGCGGAAGATCCCAGCGGCTTGAGGGGATGGAAAATTCCAGCCACAGGCTCTTACAACGCAGAAGGAGACCATTCATCCCCTTGTGCTCATGCTAGCCCTTTGGTGGAGCTATCCAATTAATCCCACTCCCCTGCCCGTTCCCCATCGCCTCATTTTTTTTTTTGCCCTGTCGATTAAATTCAGCTATCTTCTGAGTTATCCACAAATTGGATCCTTTGGTGTTCACCTGAGGTTTGGAATTTGGTTCAAAAGTTATGCCTAATGATTACCAGGCAAGGTCTGTGGTGCGCTTTCATGGTAATACACATCGGGAAAAGCATCTCATTTGAATAAATCAAGTATTTGACTGAAATCTGAACAAAGAGCTTGGACTGGACTTAATGTACCCGATGCCAGTCCTGCCCACCGATTGGTGAGCCGGTGGGGAAACCACGTCGCTTCAGTGGGGGAGGCCCGACCAGATTCAGTGCCTGACACCTAACTGGCCAGTGTCGGCTCTTCTCCGGGAATGAGGACCTCAGAAGCTGAAATCCCTTCTGCCAAGAGCTGCTAGCCAATCAGAGGCCGGCAGCTCTCCATTGGATCTGGTGGCTGGTGCCAGTAATAAAATGAGGCTCTCACCAAAGTTCATCATGGGATCCTTGGAGAGGTGTGAGTGGCCTGGGTTGGAGGTCACTGGCGAGCGTGGGAGGCATAGGGGTAAGGGGAGGATCAGACCCATCAAATGGGTGGCGCTCAGTGGGCATCCCCCTTCCCAGTGCCAGGTCCCTCAATCGGGCACTAAGTTCCTTTGAAAAAGGAACCCTTCCCCCCGACCCACCCCTCCGGAAAGCCACTAGCAAACCTGACAGAAGACATGGGAATCCCATGCGAAATTGGGAGAATCCCTTAGCCACCACTAAATCCTGTTGGGCTCGGGTACAATGGCCCAATGATCGGCCTAATTAGGAAGCAGGCAGGTTCCCCGGATCAGCCCGTTCCAGTCGCTGACTTAACGGGGGGTCAGTTTTCCTGCCAGTGGGTATGGGATGCATGACCTCCTCCACGATTCTGCAGGCCCACCCACTACCTAGCCAGCTCTGGCGGGGGACTCGATTAAGTCCCAGTCCTTGTATCTATATTGTGTCTTTCCATGACTTCAAGCCATTTCAAAGCACTTTGCAGCTGACAAGGTGCTTTTGAAGTGTAGTCACTAACATAATGTAGGAATCATAGCAGCCAATTTGTGCACAGAAAGATCCCACAAGCAGCAATGAAATAATGACCAGATAACCTGTTATAGTGACGCTGACCGAGGGAAAAGTGTTGTCCAGGATATTCTAGTAACAACCTAGAAGAACATGTCAATACAAACAATAAATCTATGCGGCACAGCATTTACCATTGTTATGCATGACCTGTTAAAATTTTTATTCCACTTACATCCCATTGGAAGATTTAACTGTGGCTTTCAAAAGAGAACTGGATAAGCTCATGTAGGGAAAATAATTTGCAGGGGAAAGGTTAGAGGAGCGAGACCAGCTCTTGCAAAGAGCTAGTGTAAGCTTGATGGGCCAAAAGGCCTCTTTCGGTGTTGTAACCATTCAATGATTCAATGACTCTGTATACAATGTGGAAAATATCCACAAGTGTGAAGCGTCCTATTTACTCTGCCGAATGTTTCCAGCTTTGTCTCTCAATATGCATTCCACAAAACGTTGTGAGTTCCCCCTATAGAGAACTGAGCACTCCCAGTGTATTAAATGAATGTTCACTTCCCTTCTTCCCCTTCTTCCTTCAAATGTTTGCAGATAGCACCATCCAGCCAAGAATAACTCTGGACGTTTCCCAAGAGGATCTGTGAAATGGAGCTGTGTGGGTAGCTCGCTTTTTTAAAAAAAACTTGTCCGCATCAAAAATCTGAGGTTTTTGTAAAGTATCTCGCAGTGCTAGCACAGGAGCACGCAAGAACAAGCAATATTCAGGCAGACGTTTCATTCCGAAACGCATTCCAAATAGACATGAAAAATCCTGTGGCCATATTTCTAAGAAGAAGGAGGTTGTCCCTGGTGCCCTGGCTCAAAACTGACACCTAAAGCAGATTATTCAGTCATTATCCTATCACCAATTGTGGGACCCTTGTGCGCAAATTGGTTTCCATGTTTCCTACGTTAGAACAGCGACTGCATTGCTTCAATAGCTCTAAAACGCTTCGGGACATCTTGGAGTGGCGAAAGGCGCTGTATAAATGCAAGCTCTTTCTTGCCAAGCATATCGCTAGCTGAAGCAATTCTACATTATTGCACAGCCGAGGAGGCTCATTGATGCGAACTCATTACTTGAATTTCTATTAAAATGATGATAAAACTTTTAAAAGCGCCTTTAAGCGTGCTCAGTATTATGGCTAACACCGCATTCCTTAGAGCAGGATATTCCTGGGGTTTTTTTCCCTCAGGAACAAAGCCTGAGTGAAAATTCCACGTTTAGAAAATTTTGGAATTACGTAATTATGTGAGGGACAAATGGGCCACCATCAGCAGATACATTGACTTGATTAACAATCCATTAATCGTTGAGCTCAGTGGATTTTTAAAAAAAAAAATACCTGTTAATAATGTCGATTCTAGGGCTGCGCAGCAATCCAAGTTTGGCTGGCTCGGTGAAATCTCACGAGAAGTGAGCGTTTTTTTTGTTTGCTCGCGAGATTTTGGTTCACGTCCAAGTGCAGCAGGGAATGCCAGGTAGAATAAGTCCGTCATTCGAGAGAAAGGAGATTGTCAAGAGTGCCACGCATGTGACATTCTCATCACACTGTGCACCCATGCCACATCGCACTTGCATATTGTTCCCCCTATGTTGCTTGGGCATTCGGAGTGGCATTGGAGGTGGTGAGCAAGCCTCTCAACCTTCGCCAAAATTGCCCCAAACGCTTACACCTGAAACAGCCATTAGATGACAGACAACTCGGGCTGATAAACCTGAAGGAACATCCTGCCTTTCTCAACCCGCAGCTGACAGCCAGAATCTTCACGCTGCTGTAATCAGCAGCAGCGAAACTGTGGGTAAATAATATCCACCCACCTTAGGAGCTTCTGGGTAGAAAGTGTCAGCCCTGCATCGCTTGATCAACTCCAGCAGAAAACAATCGAAGCTTAATAGATGGGTTGGCTCCAGGCATGAACCACTGCAGCCTTATGAAAGTCACACAATTACCACAATCATTGCGATTTGTGAAACAGAAATCTATTAGTGTAGTTTGTAAAAGGAGTCTAACTCACAGACAGACACAAACATAATTATAGTTATTACATTTTTTCTAAGTAGTTATTTACAGTGCCTCAGAACTATAATCTGTTTTTTATGTTGCAGCATGCCATGATTGTAGTAGTGGGCTGACATTTGCAAGGTCCCACTATTATTAAAAAGATGGATGTTTGCAAAGTACAAGATATATACCAAAAAAGAAAAGCAAAATGAATTAAACCAAGAGTGGCTGTGATTACGTGCTGCAAGTAAAAATAATTTGAGGGGATCAATGAATTTTAACTCGCAAAATGTCCATGGGAAAAGGAAACTCAGTCTCAGTGTATCAGCCGAAAAGACAATTAAAGGCATGTTGTTGACTGGAACTTGCGAGCTGGTCCTGTGCGCGAACAGCGGAGGGACCAGTGACCAAGAGAGGCAGGGATAAAACAAGCGCTAGCGAAGTGAGGGACAGCGAGCAAATAATAAACAAGGGGCGACGTCAAAGGACAGCTGCTGGCTGGTTGGTTGGTTGGTAAGTCTGATTGTTCCTTTGTGCTTTAAGCTAGGGGAGTAGTTTAAACTAAGAGCTGGAAAAGTATAACTCCTACCTTGTTAAATCAATAACTTCATTAGATAAACCATTAGTAAGCCAAACTAAAATTATCAAGTGAATGACAACCTTAATTAAATATATAAAACATGATTGCATAGGGATGGGAGGGCAGGTGGTGTGTTGTAACTACAGCATGTGGGCGTTTGTGAAGACCAGTGAGATCGAGAGCAACCACATTTGCAGTAAGATATTATGTTCTTCTATTTGATGTAAATGTACCAATCGGGCAACGATTGTTATTGAAACACCCCATGTAGGCTCTTTATTTGAAGATAAGACTAAAGACAAATAATGTTAACCAGGAGGCTAAGTGCACGTAATAAAAACAGAAAGTGCTGGTAAACCTCAGCAGGTCTGGCAACATCTGTGGAGAGAGAAACAGAGTTAAGGTTTCGAGTCCAATATGATTCTTCTTCAGAGCTGTTCCAAAGAAGAGTCACAGCACGAAATGTTAACTCTGTTTCTCTCTCCACAGATGCTGCTGAGTTTTTCCAGCACTTTCTGTTTTTCTTTCAGACCTCCAGCATCTGCAGTATTCTGCTTTTATCTAGGCTAAGTATACATGTCTGACTTCCTACCATCAGCCGTATACTGAATACAAGTCATGTGACTAATACATCACATCCTGTCACGGCGATAGTGAGTGACAGTGGTTCAAGATGGCCCTTAAAGGTACAGGTACATCATATCACAACATCCCCTTTTTTTCATAAACTAAAAGTTTCCCTTTAAAGAATGAAATTATTTACGCGATAGCAAAATAAAACAGGATTTTCCAGCGCTGCTGTCACGGGGGATGTGGCGGGCCAGCCAAATGCCCACTGACTTTCAGTGGGACAGGACGATATGGGCAGCGGGGGTGGGGGTCGATTCCGGCAGGTTGGCCCAATAATGATATGCTGGTGTATTACAATGAGGTTCCTGACATCCGATGGCGGGAAACGCGGCCCACCATCAATGGACTGAGTGGACAATCAAAAACTAGTTTAATGCCATTGTGAAACTGATCGCGCCATATTGTCCTCTCACGGCACTGAACACACCCGACACCGGTGGGCGCGGAAAATCCCGGCCATTGTGTCCGAACAAATCATTATGCAAAGCAATAAATTTACAAGTTTCTGAAACCTCTCAGCGGTTTGCTTATCTGTCCATACTTAGGTGTGGTGATCTTTACTGGGGGCGGCTGTACATTTTTGGAATGCTGGTTAAGGGTGCTGTGTTTGTGTTCCATCTTTTAGACCGTGTTCTGTTCGCAATAGGAGGACTTTTTTTTTTATTCATTCATGGGATGTGTGCATCGTTGGCTGGGCCAGCATTTATTGCCAACGAGTATAAATTGTTGTATGAGGCACTCAGCATCCACTAAACTAATAACTAATGTAGGAGTTAATGATTCAAACCCCATTTCAACCTAATGGGCCTGGTCGGAATGGGTCGGGGTTTCTTTTTGGATTGAAGCCAACTGGCCATCCGAACCAAACTTCTCGGTGGATAATTTGGGTTAAAATCAGGGCTTTGGGCTACGTACTGGGATACTAAACTGACTTCAAAAGGGAGCTAAACAGACTGGGCCAGAGGTTGTATTATATTGAACATCAGTATTTTACTGATAACATTCGGTCTTTGGGATCTGCTGGACTGGTTTCGATTGCCGGATGGAGTCAGAAAATAATTTTCTAGAGCACTTTCCCCCCCCCATTATTGGCTCTTGTTCCTTTCCCAGAAGATTATATAACTGTGGGGGGTCGGGGAGGGTGGGGGAGGCTGGTGAGTGGTAGGCTGGAGTGGGGGAGGGTGTGGTTGGTAGTTGAAAAATGCCTAGTTATGATGTTCCAGCCATCATGGTGTGGGGCAGGAGCTGGTCTTCTCCTAGCTATCAATGTTTTATATTCATAAGCATGTACCTGGCTCTAGAGAAAAGGCTCAGGGTTTGGCCCACAGTCTGTTGCCCATCACTGTGCGGATTCACATTCAAAGCCTGAATACTTTGGTGAGCTGTAAATTCTTGCCATTTGAAACATAGGACAGCATCAATCACCAATCTCAGTCATGTAGAGAATCTGAGGCCAGTAAGGTAACTTGCTCTTTGAACACAATTGACAGACAGCCAAATATATACCTTACATAAACCGGAAAAGGTGAAAAAAAAACTCCCTAATTCTTCCAAAAGATGTTATTTGTGAACTGGCGATACGTGTACAGGCTAAGTTGGCTTAACATAACATCACTTAGCACTGGATAAGAACTTGAATCACGGATAGTTCAAGATTCTAATAAAGGGATTAGATTTGTTTGTGTTGTGCTAATTCATTGCACATCTAGAAATATGAGTTTTCTGCTGAATGATATTCAGCTATTCTTTTATTGTGAATCCCATATGGATACACAATAATGCAAATCAATACTCCTTTATACAAAGCCACTGAACAAATGTTTTATTATAACCTGTGAAGAACAAATGTTCTCATTGAAGCTTATAAACAGCAAATTAAGTTTATAAAAGGAGTAAGTACATCATCGTTAATGGCCTGTGAATCCATCCCCCTTAAAAAAAGACAGACCGTTGAGTGACTGGGCTTCCACATTTTATTGCCCTGTAAGGCACAGTGTAATGAAACCCAGGTATATAATTCAATAATAAATCTTCAGCATAAATCTCAAGGTTCTGTACTTCAGCCTGATGGAAAATATCTGTTTTGAACACTGAAACGAGTGTGAGAAAAGAAATAAAGTTTTGCACTTTATTATTCATTGGATGATTGTGCGAGTCAGCGCTCTTGGGTGACGTCACTAACACCATGCAACTAATGAGTGCATTGTTGCTAAAGTGAGAAATAGTGTTTCGTAAATCACATTTTTATAACTCCATCAAAACTACTCAATGAACAGTGCAATAAAAACTGTAATATACTGCTATAACATTCAACCAGTATTGTCCATTGATTTCAACCTGGAACACACTCTCAAAAAAAAGTAAGAAGGAAATCACATTTTTAATGTACCATTTTCAGCTGAAATCCAGCCAGTTCACTTGGCAAGGCTGCCTAGTGATGTGAAGGTTAAGTGCAGAGCAAAGTAACCTTCTCTTTGATTCATTGCTCCGTATGCAAAACTGACTCTTGGAGCTTACATTCCCATCACACCGAGTGAAGTTCTCTACTAAAGATCAGGGGATGGGATGCTACAGGTGTGGCCTGTGGTGGTGAGGAGGAGCATTTGTGGCAACACCACCCCCCGACCGACTAAAGATGTCAGAAACATGGCCGGAGGATACGTATAGCATGAGGGTTTCATGTCCCTATATCCCCAAAGTGATAAATTGAGGCTACAGCAATGCCCTGCAATTTAAAAGCATTATCTCCAGACCTTCAAGAGTCTCCGCCTCAAATGTGGCCTGCCCAGGTTTCGCTCAGTTGGTCCTTTAGGAGGTCAGTACACCACATCTCCCTGGGCCTATTGGCCAGGCCCCATGGAGGCTGAGAAATTGGGAATTTTCAGTGGAGACAGACTCTCACCCTCCTTGGCCCCCTTCTACAGCAGTTCCTTGTTTGGGCAAGCAGAGGCTCCATCGGTGAAAACCACCCCCAAAGATATGACCTGGCATATCCAAGTCCTGACAGTTTCTGTCCACTGAGTTTGCTGGAATGCTTGTGAAAATTGGGCCTAATTTTAGTCCAGGCAGTGCAAATTGTTTATTACTTGTGTGGAAGAGTCTAGCAGAATGTGGAGATCCCATTTCCTACTCTTTTTCACGGCTGCCATTTGCAATTAAAAATTAGGATAAACCTTGTAAAATTAGTGCTATATTGGAGTCAGCTAGCTGTGCCTCAGTTTGGAGCACTTTTGCATCCGAGTCAAAAGGTTGTGAGTTCAAGTCCCACTTCAGAGATCTGAGAATACAAATGTAGGCGGAGACACCACTGCAGTACCGAGCGAGTGTTGGAGGTGTTGTCTTTTGTTCTCTCGAGTAGGTGTAAAAGATCCCATTACATTATTTTGATGAAGGGGGGAGCGGTAGTCTGGCCAATAATTATCCCTCAATCAACATCACGCTAACAGATCATCTGGTCGTTATTATGTGGCCGTTTGTAGGAGCTTGCAATACGCAAATTGGCCAGGTTACAAAAGTGACTCCGCTACAAAAGTACTTAATGCGGCATAATGAACTCCTGAGGTTTGTGAAAGCCACAATATAAACCCAAGCCTCTGGGCGGGATTTTCCAGCCTCACCCACCGCTGGGATCGTCCAGTCCTGCCGAAAGTCAACGGACTTTGGGCTGGGCCGCTGAAACTCCCGGGGCGGGTCCTGCCACACCTGGGCCGGAGAAACCCAGCCAATATCTCCGTCTAAAGAATAGGATTCAGAATGGTAGCCTTGCATCAGCTTTACTTAGGTATTAATGAAGGCAATTGACTGTTGGACTATCAAATCAAAAACAAGATTAAATCAGGCATGAAGTCAATGCTCAGCTATTATAAAATTATATAGTTATATAAAAATATATTATATAAAGGTAACTTTCACCTACAGTAGGCTTTGTTCCTTATTTATATTCTTGCAGATAAACAGCCAATTCATAAAAGTCTAGAGTGTTTGCTGTATAGGAGTGCGTGTAAAGATTCAAATCCTCATCACATTTGATTGGGGCAAAATGTGCCTCCATGGGATATTGAGCAACCAATTGGTATTTATTTCATGTTCTTCTCCAACACAGCTCCTCTAGAATTCTGGAATCTATGACAAAAACTTGTATTTATATAGCACCATTGATGTAAAATACCCCAAGGCCACTTCGTAAAGGCTTGCAAAACAAAGTATGACACCGAGCGACACAAGGAGATTTTAGGCCAGATGACCAAAAAGGAGGTTTTAAGCAGCGTCTTAAAGGAGGAAAGTGAGGCAGAGAGGTGGAGAGTTGCAGGGAGGGAATTGCAGAGCTTGGGACCCAAGCAGCTGAGGATATGGCCACCATTGGTGGGGTGATTAAAATCAGAGATGCTCACGCAATAGGCCCCAATTCGAAGGGTGCAGATATCTCGGAGGGTAGTGGGTCTGTCGGAGATTATAGAGATAGGGAAACGTGAGGCCATGGAGGGGTTTGAAAACAAGGATGGGAATTTTAAAATTGAGGCATTGTAACCAGAAACCTATTTAGCTCTACAAGCACAGGAGTGATGGGAATAGCATTTGATGCAAGAAAGGTTGCAGGCAGCAGATTTTTGAATAACCTCAAGTTTCCAGAGGCTAGAACATGGGATGTTATCTTGACCTCCATGCATGACTGAAATGACATCTCAGCTGATTAGATGTATTCAAGACTAACATACAAATATGGAGCAGGAGTAGGCCACTCACCCCTCAAGCCTACTCCGCCATTCAATAAGATCAAGGCTAATCTGATTGTAACCTCTCACCTACCCCCGATAACCTTTCACCCCCTTGTTAATCAAGAATCTATCTAGCTCTGCCTTAAAAATATTCAAAGACCCTGCTTCCACTGCCTTTTGAGGAAGAGAGTTACAAAGACTCATGAACCTCTGAGAGAAAAAAATTCTCCTCATCTCTGTCTTAAATGAGTGACCCCTTATTTTTAAACAGTGACCCCTAGTTCTAGATTCTCCCAAAAGAGGAAACATCCTCTCCACATTCACTCTGTCAAGGCCCCTCAGGATCTTAAAGGTTTCAATCAAGTCACATCTTACTCTTCTAAACTCCAATGGATATAAGCCTAATCTGTCCAATCTTTCCTCATAAGACAACCTGCCCATTCCTGGTATTAGTCTGGTAAGCTTTCTCTGAACTAATGCATTTGCATCTTTCCTTAAATATGGAGATCAATAGTGTACACATACTCCAGATGTGGTCTCACCAAAGCCCTGCATAACTGAAGCATAAACTCCCCACTTTTGTACTCAATTCCTCTCACAATAAACGATAACATTCAATTAGCTTTCCTAATTACTTGCTGCACCTGCATACTAGCCTTTTATGATTCATGCACTGGGACACCCAGATCCCCCTGAAACTCAGAGCTCTGCAATCTCTCACCATTTAGATAATATAGCTTCTTTTTTATTCTTCTTGCCAAAATGGACAATTTCACACTTGCCCACACTATACTAGTTAAATACATGAAGGGGAAAGAAAAAGATTATTTTGATAGGGTGAGATGAAGCAGGAAGGGAGGAGGCTCTTGTTGAGAACAGACTTGTTTAGGCCAAATTACTGTTTCTTTCTTGTAACTTTGATGCAGTTTTATGTCTGTAAATATTTGGGACTTAATTTCAGTTTTGCCCTCTGTTGGAAGGCAAGAACTATTTCCAGTGATCCTATATTTTTCCTTTGTTCATCAATAAAAATGCAACAAGCAGAATAAAATTAGGAAGAACTGAGAGAGAAGGAAAACACTTGGCAAAAATGCAGAATAAAGGAAAATCTGAATTAAAATATTACTAGTGCATACTGAAAAGTCTGTATGAAAATGGAAATATCGGCCCATCAGCCTGGTTATAAAGGGGAATAAAATAGTGGGTTGCTCATTCATTGGTGCTGCTGGATTTAGTGTAGCATTTCTTGCACAGTCAACTCATAACAGCTGAAGGGAAGAGTCAATTGAGACAGGACATGAAAGTCACCTGTGCTTAATTAGAATTAAATCTGAAATATAATTTCATGAAAAATGGATATATATTTTTTTTAATTTCTGCCCAAATCCAGTATAGTAGGAACAGGAGGAGGCCATTCATCCCCTCTGGGCTGTTCCGCCATTCCATCAGATCATGGCTGATCTGTACCTCAACCCTATTTACCAGTCTTTGATCCATAACTTCCCTATCCAATCCATTTATCATAGTAAAGATCTTAATTAGAACATCCTTCAATCTTCTCAAGGAAATACAAGTCTGCAACCTGTCATTATAATTTAACCCTTTAAGCCCTAGAATATTCTTTTCTGAATCTGCATTAGCTGCACTCCCTCCACAGCCTAACTATCCTTCCCAAGGTGCCCAAAATTGAAGGCAAGATTCCAGATGAATCATTTTGTTTTGGAAATACAATCTGCATTGTATCTTTGTGAACTGAAGGGCCTATCACAGTCAGATTTCCATTTTTCATCATATGATTGATTCATGTACTAGGACACCCAGATCCCTCTGTACCTCAGAGTTCTGTAATCTCTTCCTATTTAAAAGCTGCTGTTTTATTCTTCCTGCCAAAGTGGGCAAGTTCACATTTTCCCATATTATACTCCATTTGCCCACTCACTTAACCTATCTAAATCCCTTTGCAGACTCCTTATGGCCTCTGCACATACTTTCCTACCTATCTTTGTGCCATCTGCAAATTTAGCAACTTCTGGTCCCATAAGCCATTAATATAGATTGTAAATAGTTGAGGTCCCAGTACTGCAGCACTGATCCCCTTTACAGATAGGTGTAACAAATAACAACCTTTGGCAAAAAAGGCTCAAGCTCATTAGGCATTTGACCCTCCTCCACTTGGGCGTCATTTTATTCGATTGAGCTCCGATAAGGAGACTCCACAAGCAGAAAACTGTTGCGGTAGATGGGTGAATCTTTGATAGAAACCAGAGTAGCACTTGTGTCTGATCAAGAGCACCCAAGTCTCAGCAGCCATCTGGACTTTTTCCAAATCTGGGGGCCTTGTCAGCTGACACTAACCCTTTGCAGCATGTAACATGAGCTAGGAGCTAGGTGCAGTTTGCATGTTTGACTCTCTAAGATGGAAGAGGGTTTTGTTTGAAAATCATGTTGGAACATTAGAAACTTTTAAAATGGTTTCATATGATGGAAATAGTCTGTGAAATTCTAACACTGCTGAGTGTTAATTTGTAATGAGTAGCTTAAATAGCAGAAAACAATCTATCAAGCAGCATAGCTAGTTTAGGTTGTATCTAACTAGTGTGCAAGTCACTACTTCAGTTCACTACAGCTAGCTTTTGAATAAGTCAGTAAATTTGTTAAAGTGCCCTCCTTTGTTTGGAGCCTGTATTGCTGTTTGAATAAGTGAAACCACTTAAAAACTTAAAAAATAGAAACTCAAAAGTAGAACACCCAGGGCAGGATTGTCTGGTCCCACTGCCCCGGAAACCATTGAGGGCGGGATAAAACATTTGATGGACCAGCAAAAAGTTTGTTGACTTTGGGTGGGAATGTCCAGTCCTGCAGTGGGTGGGACCGAAAAATCCTGCCCCCTTTGTCTAAAAGTGCGCTTATCTAAATGACTAACTCTATCTCTGGTACTATATTCCTGTAGTGCACATTGATCTTTTTCAACACTGGATTATTGAAGTGATAAGTCCCACAAAATTCCAATTTCCAAGGCCAGGATTTTCCAGCCCCATCATGGTGGGACCCGTCATGGGAGATTCAGCGGCCCAGCCAAAAGTCCATTGAATTTCGGTGGGTCTGGACAACCCAGGCAGTGGGCGGAGCTGGAAAATCCCACCCTAAGACTCGCATTAAATCCCATTCATCCATCACCCCTGTGCTCACTGACCTACATTGACTCCCTCTATTTTAATATTTTCATCCTTAGTTTTCAAATCCCTCCATGGCCTCATCCTTCCCTACCTTGGCAACATCATCCTGACCTACAACCCTCAGCGATCTCTGCTCTCCTCCAATTCTGGCCTCTTGCACATGCCCAAATTTAATCCCTCCGCTACTGGTGGATGTGCATTCAGTTTCTCTTAAGATGCTTCATGAAACTTATCTGGTTTGACCAAGCTTTTTGACATCTGTCCTAACATCTCCCAATGTGGCACGATATGAAATTTTGTGTGATCATGTGGAGCAGCTCGGGACATTAACGCTGTGTTAAAGGCATACTATGAATGCAATTTTCTGTGAAATTTAAAGTGCTAATTTGTCACTGACAGGAGCTCTGTGCTCAGCAACAAGAAAGTCCCTGGAGGGCATGCACACCATTGAAAGGTTGCCTTCTGGTGACCAGTGCCATTCCCCCATGCCAAAAGCAAAATGTGGAGTCGGCATTGGAAACTGGCCATATTTTTTGATCGCCAATGACTTGGCCAGTGAAGCCAACACAAAGGCCATGAAAAGTTAGCTTTGTATTCATCCCCAACCATGACTGAAGGCACAGCCATTAGCTACCTGGTCACAAAGACATTGAAACCTATAGGCAGGCAATTTCTTTTTAATTCAGGAAAGTGCAACTGACTGATACGGAAACCATCCAACACTATTAACAGATGGGTCTCTGCAGTGAGAAGGACCTGGAGCCAAGAGTGAACTCGTGAAATGGCTCTGGAATATAAATGCAGTGGTGGAGCTTGAGGGGAAATTGTCCTACATGAAGATATTACATATGTACAATAGGATATTTACCACTGAGTTGTCAGCACAAAGTTATCTGCCTTCCCACATAGCAATTTGAGGCTCGTGATGAAACTTTGCTAATATATCATCTTGAAAATGTTAATGAGTCACTTATTTTAACATACACATTTTATCTGTGATAAAATGTAAAAATAATACCCAAAACTTAAAGTTATAGGACCAAATATCGTTTTTGACATATAAATGATTGTAGATTTGGTTCAATTCGAGGGGCGATGGTGGCATTGTGGTAATGCAATTGGAGCAGTCATTCAGAGGCCCAGGTTAATGCTCTGGGAATATGGGTTCAATTCCCACTATGGCAGCTGGTGGAATTTAAATTCAATTAATATAAGAACCTGGAATTGAGAGCTAGTCTCAGTAATGGTGGATGTGACAGCTATGATTGATTGTCATAAAAACCTATCTGGTTTATCAATGCCCTTTAGGGAAGGAAATCTGCCATCCTTACCTGGTCTGGCCTACATGTGACTCCAAGCCCATAGCAATGTGTTTGACTCTTAACTGCCCTCTGAAATAGCCTCACAAGCCATTCAGTTCAAGGGCAATTAGGGATGGGCAACAAATGCTGGCCTTGCCACCGATGCCAACATCCCATGAAGAAATAAAGAAAAAGATATTTATTATAAAGAGGATAATCGTAACTCTCCAAGTGATCAACTAGAAGATTCTCCCAATTTAAATAACTGGGCTAAAATGGAATATACAATTGTCCCGTATTTCCAAAAAGGTTGGAAGTTGGTGGAATGCCTTCACATTTTTGACAAATTGGTTTCTTTAGATGGAGCTTAAGAGTGGAGATGTGCAAATAAGGAAAGGGTGAGTGCAGTCGAACGATAGATGTTGGAAATTGAAATCTGCAGAATCCCCAGGTTCCCAGAACCTTTATTCACTGTATCTGAACAGCAAGCACAGGTGAGCAAGCTGTGAGGAGATGGCAATGTCAGACAATCATTTGATAACGTTTGGCACAAAATCATTGCTCATAACCACCACAGTTTGGTCAACTGCATCACAACAAAACAGATTAATTCCAAGGAAGAATGGGAATTTGTTTTTAAATCCATTCTTCGGATCGGCGCATCATTGCTAAGATGAGCTCTTACTGCCCATCCCTGGTTGCTCTGTTGCCTGAGGGAACTTAAGGGTCAACCATATTAGTAGGAAGACCTGGTGAGGAAGGGAGGCTTCCTTCCATGAACAGACATTAATGAAGCGGTTGGGTTTTTATAACTGGCAGATCCTTTCACGATCACTTTATTGCCAGGTTGCTTCAGAATATGAATTCAGCTTCTAAAATTTCCCTGTGCTTCTGCATTATTAGTCCAGGTTTCTGGATTACTAGTCCAGTAACCTAGCCACTAAGCTACAGTGGTTTATTGCAGCCACTGCTACTATCAGAGATCTATAAAGTAGTTCAGGAACACCTCATCTCCATTCAAAGTCCTTCATGGAGCTATCTCACTAAAGGTTTAATGATGCTTGAACATATCAGCCAGGGACAGGGCCTGTCACAGGCAGGACGAACAGTTTGGCAACCCAGCGCAAAGGTCCATTGACTTTTGGTAGGAATTCTTGGTCCTGCCCTTGGCAGGATCAGAAAATCCCAGCCATTATCTCAATCACAAAGTTCATGATATTATTAATACCTCCCGCCTTACACCTTTGATTGGCAGAGTGCAACATGCATGCTATATCAGGGATGCTGTCCTCCCGATACTCTAATTAGATGATTCATATCGGCCTCCTCCTGAGATTCCCAGCATCACAGATGCCAGACTTCAGCCAATTAGATTCACTCCTTGTGATGTCAAGAAACAGCTGAGAGTATGGGATACAGCAAAGCCTACAGACCCCGATAACAATCCACCTGTAGTGCTGAAAATGTGCGCAGATTTAGTCACACGTACCTCTAGCCAGGCTGTTCCAGGACAGCTACACACTGACATTTATCCCACAAAGTATAAAATCATCCATGTAGGACCTATCCATGGAAAGCACAGCAAATCCAATCCAACCAGTTACCACTCCATCTGTCTACTCTCAATCATCAGCAAAGTGTCATTGGTAGTGCTATTAAGCAACACTTTTTCACCAATAACTTTCTCATTGATGCTTAGTTTGGGTTAGGCCAGGACAGTTTGGTTCCTGACTTCATTACAGTCTTGGTCCACACATTGACCAAAGAGCTGAATTCCAGAGGTGAGGTGAGAGTGACTGCCCTTGACATCAAGGCAGTGTTTCACCAAGTGAGGCATTAAGGAGCCCTACAGGAGATCTATGACATCGCTGACCTGGGCAAGCAACAATCTGTCTCTTAAAACAACCAGATTTTAAAATCCTCATTGAGAAACATAGATAGCACTGCAGGAGGTATAGATTAAAATACTATACTTAATTCATTGTAAAAATCATATACTGAAAGCAAAACAAAGAGAGGGAAAGAAAGAAGGAATTAAGAGAGAGATGAAATAAACAAAGAAAATATTTTTTAAAACTTTTTTTTTACTTTACATTCTGTTTCTTTTATCTCTGTCTCTTAATATGTATTTTTTAAAGATCTCCAACAACAATTAAATTCTGTAAGAATGTGACGCCACAATTGTGAAGTTAAATTTTCAGGGCAAAGGATAATTATCATTTTGCAGTATTATTTGCAGTAATTATCACTTACACCATTAAAAAATTACTTTCTCCTGAATTCCCCACCCTAAATTTTTCTGTCCTCTTCAGTGGATAACTAGTAGCTAAGTATCAAATTTGTGCTCTTCATGTATTTTAATGTAGAGTCTCTAAATGAGATTCGGGTGTCACATTGCTTTTGAAGGGGCTGTGCAAATCGGACAGCAACTTCCTGATTTTGGGAATTATCTGCACACGTGGAAATGCCTGTAGTTGCTGTCCAATTTATTTCTCAGTATTGGTGAGCTTCACCCTTATTTCTGTTGCAAAAGCCTGAGCCAACATCCTTGCCTCTGGACTCAAGGTAAAAAAGATTTGCATTTAGATAGCACTTTACAAGACCACCAGATGTCTCAAAGCACTTTATAGACAATGAAGTACTTTTAGAAGTGTCGTCACTGTTGTAATATAGGAAATACAGCAGCCAATATGTGCACAGCAAGATTCCAACAACAGCAATGTGATCATGATCAGACCTGGGTTTCGTGACGTTGGCTGAGGGATAAATGTTGGTCAGGACATTGGGGATAACTCCCCTGCTCTTCTTTGAAATAGTGTCATGGGGACTTTTACATCCATCCAAGCAGGCAAATGCAGCCTCAGTTTAACATCTCATCCGAAAGGCAGCAACCCCAATGATGCAGTGTTCCCTCAGTACTGCACTAGAGTGTCAACCTTGAGTTTTGTGCTGAAATCCTGGAGTGGAACTTGAACCTACAACCTTATTACTCAGTGGTGAGAGTGCTACCCACTGAGCCATGGCTTTACCAAGCAAAACTCCAGAGAGTGGTCTAATGAGCAGCCAGATAGGTTTGAATGAACAGCCTCGAATGCCACTGAGCCTAATCTGTCACATCATCCCGTTGAGGCTGCTAAAACAAGTTGCGATTCAAATTTGATTTCATTGTTATCTTAAGATTTTTTTTTTAAGTAAAGCAAGCTGGTTTACACTTTTACATAAGAAAAATATATTTAATGTATTGGCGTTTTTATTGAAGACTTGTTATATAAAATCAATGGATGTTTAAGAGATGAAAGTGGATTTTTTTTTTTGAAAGGGCAGCCACAGTTGTTACATTGAAAATATAAGGTAGCTCTTACTGGACATTTGACCAGTACTTTCAATGTCTGAAGTGGTCTGGCATATTTAGTAGTCTGGATCCTGTTTTCTTTAACATACGAATGTAGAAGACAGCTTGTCTTGTGTCATTTTGTTACACATGTCGCATAATGTAAAATATGTAATTATGCTAATATTATAATTGCCCCTTTAAATCAATTGCACGATATAAAGAAATCTGAATGGTAATTTTAAAAGAGATCAACCATTAATTAAAGTAGCTGTAATGCATTGGGTATTGTATCATAATGAGGGATAATGAAGCCCTGTAGTTAAATGACTCACAGTAAATTCAGATGTCAGTGGATGGTTACCAGTGGCAACCTATTGCATTTAGTGGTAAATGTGGAGTAATATTTTACATTGTGTGATCCAAACAAATGTTGTTCTGTTTACGGTGGATTTGGAATATGTTTAATAATAGTTTTCTATTTGGTTTCGCATTTTAGTACAAACCGTCCCCTTGGCTTTGAAATTACCCGAGCTGCAGTAACGCACGCTCTGACGATTCAGCCCTGGGTTTTTGCCAGCGATACCTTCATCAATGAGCTCTGGCCCCCAGTTATGCAGCCACTGGGGGAGTGGGGGTGGGGCAAAGAGAAAGAGGGATGATCACAGGGCATAGGGTAAGATTTTTCTTAGATTAAGTAAGGGAAAAGAGAGACAGGGAGAGTCCAGGGTTGGCAGAGGCCGAGGTGTGAATTGGATGATCGGTATATGCTAGGCAAAAGTTAGGTGCCGTGACAGCTTAAAAAATGGCAAGGTTTTTTCCCGAAGAAAGGGTAAGGGAATTTATTTGTAATTAATACTGATGCCTTGAGTTGTAAATTACATTTGGTTTGAACAAATTCAGTGTGCGAGAGAGATGTATCATTTCACTACAATGGGCCTGAAATATTGCTGAAAAGAGAGACATGTTGATGAAGTTTTTTGCCTATGTTCTAGGCAGAAAAGGTAGCTCCATCTGTGGCAAAATAGCTGCAAATCTTTTGTAAGTCGAATAACTAATTTAATGGGCAGAATTTTCTGCCTGTCGGAAGGGCGGGCCCGACCCAATCTCCGGCGGGCGGGGAGCCGATCCCGCCGGAGAAGCGGGCCCCACCGCCAATTAAGACCCGCCCAGCGTGATGTCCAGCGGGAAGCGCTATGAGCTTCCTGTGCAGGTGGGGGGGGGATTCCCCAAATGCGAGAGTGCACTCTTTCGCGTATGCGCACGAAAGAGCGCACTTCTCCCTGAGGCTAAATGCTGCCTCAGGGAGATCGCTTACACTTGTACAAACATTAAAAATAGAAAAATAAAAAAACTCTTAACATGTCCCCCTCATGTGACAATGTCACACGCGATGGGACATGTTAGTAAATTTCACTCAAACTTTATTAAAGTTTTTTAAACCCTACATGAAACCTCATCCCGCCGCTGGATGAGGTTTCATGTTTTTTCTATTTGCCGCTGGGCCTCCTGACCTGCCCACCAACCTTAAGGTTGGACGGGCAGGGCCTTTAATTGTTTTAATTATCCTGTCAATGGCCTCAATTGGCCATTGACAGGTCGGCGGGCCCGCAGCTGATTTGGCTGTGCCCCCGCCTTCCTGAAAATTTAAATGGGGTGTGGTGACGTCGGGGGTTCCGCCCAATGTCATCCCGCGTCATTTTGCACGTCGGCGAGCGGGCCCCGCCCCCTGCTCACCAACGGCAAAATTCAGCCCAATATGTACGATCTTTTATTTGGTTTAGGTATTACACCATTTAATGTCACAGTTTTTCACCCTATGAATGTGATACTCTTGAGTTGTGATGTCTCTGGAACCACAGTTACAGCTGTGATGCCTTGGAAGGAGGTGCAAGCTATTCCTATCAACTGGGTTCGGATGTCTACTCTGGATATCAATGACCCATAACTCGAGACTTCACCCAAAACAACTGCACTTTATTATTTGATTCCTGTTACAGACAGTTCAATAATGCTTATACCAGTGACTACTCATCCCGTACTTTAGTTGCTTAGTTTCCCCGAAAAACAGACAGGATCCGTCTTTGTCCACTCCCTGTGCAGATAGCTGACCAGGCTATCCCCCTTCCTTGTCTGGCTGCAGCGATGGCCTCGAGCTTAATGAGCACCATGCTGAAATAGGTCTCAGCTTCCCACCTTGTCGTGTACACACTTGCTGATTGGCTCATTTCTCTGATAGCAACAGTCCATGATTGGCTCATTTTCATCCCAGGCAACTCTCCCTAGAGCAGGAAGGTCCCGGCAGCAAGGTTGGCCAATCTCCTCTAAGATCGGCTTGTTTCAGCACCTCCCCCTCCTGTCCCTGGTTCCACCAAGCAACCACTGCATACGGGTGATTAAAAACTGCATTACATTAAGACATTACCTTTTGACCTTACTTTGAGTTTTAAGCAAACAACTTTACACGATATTTGTAATCAAAAATGTCACAAACTGGAAAAAAAAATTGTTGCCTGCCCTTTAGCCAATCACCTTCCTAATGTTAGCACAAAACTGTGAACACAGCGTAAAGATTCTCTGTTAGCTCATTTGCAGAAGTTAGCCTATGTTAGCTTTATAAATAATGTTAAACAGTAATAATAATGTTATATAGTAATTGTAAACTTAGCTTTTCCCTGTATCCATACAATGTAATGACCCTTTTATTATATTCAAAATGCAACAGCTGCCCAAAGCGGGCACATGTTAGAAATTAGCATGACATTTTTGTTTTAACGATGGATTGAAATGTGGATGAGGGTTTCCCAAGAAACGCAAAGGCCGTTTGGCCTTTTCGCCTGCCCGCCAACCCTAAGGTTGGACGGGCAGTGAAAAAATTAATTTAGTTACATTTTTAACGGCCTTAATGGGCCTTTTCATTGTCGGCAGGTGCGCTGCTGATTCCCACCGGCGCCCACCGACTTAAATATCACACGGGTGCGCGACAGTGTCAGGGTGCTGGCCTGACATCATCGCGCGTCATTTTACGCTCGAGCAGGTCGGGTCTGCACCCGCCCGCTCAGCGAAAAGCCCTGCCCTTAGTGATCTTGTGATAGTTTGACTAGGCTTCACCAGCTGTGTGTGTGCGCCAGTGTTTACTGCATATATCACTGCTGCCAATTCTGACATAACGTTTCTTGGCCTGAAGAGATTCTTGTTTTAATTTACTCTGCGCTTATTACCACCTTTGGTGTTTGTTCCAGCTGTAGTTTTGGAATAGTTGGTGTTTTATAGACGTGGAACCATTATTTGTAGTGGCACGTGGTTTTGAGAACAGCCTGGGTTAGGACAGTACGCCTCTCATATTAGAGAATGTAAACCCAGCCCAGTTTGAGGAGGTGAAATCCTTCTGTCTCTCTCGCTGTTGGAATTAAAGGACATGTAGTGCACACATTATGACCACAGCTGTAGTTAGAATGGTCCACAGAGCTGAAGCAATAGAAACAGTTAAATACAATTGCGCCTCAATAACCTCACCAATAAATGCATTTTTCTGACGCACTGACATTGTGCGGTTGCCAATATGAAAACTCAATTCACAAGACAAAACATCAAATGCTTCAAAGCACAAGGCAGCTCCACTCCCTGCTGCCAACGAATGCAAATACTCTTGAGCCCTGCCTATAACTGGGGAAACCAGATATGGGAGCACCACCATTTAATATTATCCATCAGGTTTTTTTAAACTGATGTTTTGTAATGATCTAACTCCAAACAAAACAGGCCACTGGGCTCAGCTCACTGGAATTTTCAGCCACGTGAGCAATTGGATTTTTTTCTCCTATATCAAGTAGCATATCCAAATGTTAGCCTTTCAACTCCTTAGTTTCCCCAAGTTAAAATGATGAAAAAATAAATGACTAAAGATTGAACAGTGACTTTCCAAAGGGAATTCAATAAATACTTGAAGGGGTGAAGATTGCTGGACAATGGGGAAGGAGCAGGGGAGTGGCATTAATTGGATGGCTCTTTCAAAGAGCCAGCACAGGTACAATGGGCTGAATGGCCTACTTTCTGTGCTGTAAAGATTCTATGATATGTTTCCCAGTGAAGTGAATGCTGGAAAGCAAGTACATTTTAGTAAATTAAGCCTGACAACAATCACAAGGGTAATTTGATGCAAGATTGTGATGATTTTCTTTTTCACAGGATGGGCAGTAATTTGGTGGAACAATCACCTGCCCTATTATTGTACAACATTTCAACCTATTACAGAATCACGGAATGATTACAGTGCCGGGGGTGGCAATTTGACCCATCAGCCCTCTGCTCTCGCTATTTCTCCATGGCCAGAATTTTTGGGTCAGCGAGCGGGGGCGGGGCCCGCTTACCGACGCATAAAATGTCTCAGGTGTGCGTCCCGATGCTACCGCGCGTCATTCAGATTTTCAGTTCGGCAGGCACGCAGTTGACCCTGACCAAAAGGGCAAAAATACTCCCCTTAGTCTCTGCCAGCAGCAGAAGAGGACCTGGTCAGAAACCAAAGGAGACGTCTGTTGAACTAACAGTTAGTCCTGGGTTTAAGGTAGGCTCTAATAAATAACTTTGTCACTTGATGCACCCAATGCACTATCATGACCTGTATATATCTTTTGCTAGAAAATAAATCCCCCCACCCCATTACCCTCGGGCTTGCAAAGACCCATGACTTTCACGGCATTTCTACACAACTAGCTTGTTCTCCATTTCAATGCAATTCTCATGACACCAAATACATGTTAGCCCAAATTTTATTCGCCGTTACAGCGAGAGACACAAGTCCATTCAACCTGTTTTGCCCTGGCCTTCCTGAAAATGTGCAGCGTGTGCTGTCTACTTACCAAGCATGTGCTCCTTCATGGATTTATCAAGAAAAGGCAATCACAAAACGAGTTAAAAGACTCCTGGAACACACCTAGAAGCACTGCGGATTGAAAAGAGCAGGAGGATAAAAGGAAGCAGAAAAATATACTTCAGAATCAGTCAATGAGAGTGAGGAAGGATGTGGCTGGCTTTCCTTCTCAAAGGGCCAAACCACTTAATTCAAATACAAGTGGCCTGTGAATGGTTTTTAAGATGTATGCTTGACTGGCTGCGATAACTGAGTTCGGGACACGAGAATTTCAAAGGATTGTGTGTATCCGGGGCGAACGTTTCGAAAGTAGGGAGTCAACCTGAAGCCAGAAACATTGTGGTAAGCCCATACCAAGCTGGCACTCTCGAGGAAGCTGGGTGCTACTATGGTTAAATTTTGCTTGGAAAGTTTCAGCAAGCTTAATGTGCACGTAATTTCGGAAAACTTAACGCGCATGCAGTTATTCATGTGTAAACAACCCAGCAATTTGTGGCGAGGAAGGGATTTACCATAAGCTGTGAATCACCAGAAATTGCTGGTTGATTTGTGCCACTCCGCCCTTAACCTCGCTAAAACCGGAGCTCACCCTCAACCTCCCCATGAGTTGCGAGTAATTGTACCGTACACATGAATTAAACTTGCTGTGGAAAGTTGTGACCGAGACTTAACAGCATTAGGAGCTTTTTAATGATCCACAGAAATTTACATTCTTGCAACGTCAGTCATCCTCTCTGGCCCTGAAATGGAACAACTGAAGCCGTGAATGGGCTATTGGTCCAGACGTTCAGCAAGATCTCAGATGCCCCGTTGACTTCGCTGGGCTGTTACAGACTTGTACCACAAAAATTGTCTGAGCTGGAGGGATAAGGATAACAACTAACAAACGGGACATACCACGAGATGGCCCGCTCCAGCGAATTCTGCACCAAGTATGTTTGAAATTGGGTTTTAATTAAGCACAGACTGCATGGAACAATTGGCATGGGACAATATGTAAAGCCACCCAGAATTTGGGAATAATGACCAAATTTTCAGAGAGACCACAAGAATAGCCAATATGATCTGAAACATTTGATATGCCTGGGAATGTCATCTGCCAGTGTGTGTCAAAGGGGAGAACAGAAGTAAGCTTTATAATGTGTCTAATCTGTGCAGGAAAGAACAGGGAAATGTGTTCTACTGATATTGAAGAAAAACCATGACAGGCAAAAAGTCTTGTCATTGCTCCTACCTTAATGAACTGAAAGACCTTTTGCAATACAATTAATTATAGAATCAATTGTATTGCAGTGATTCATTAGTATGCAACTTTGTGCAGAGAACATTGCAAAGATTTTTGTACACCTGCCAAGTTAATATGTGAATTCATAAGTTTCGAACGCACAGAGGGCCAGATATTCCAAATATTTGGGCCAACATAAAGTTTATTTTTCTGCTATTCTTTTCCCTCCTGTTTTATTCTAGTGGGCTATTTTACACAAGGCCAATGTTTTGTTTAAAAGTAGGCTGATAAAGGGATCTATCAGGGAAATTGCACCTCAATTATGCACTAAACGGAACTGTAATCCCTTGAAGCACCGATCTTTATGTTAAGTGTACGGTGTATTGTTTAATTCAGCAGCTTCAGATATAGGGGGGAGGAATTCTCCCCATGAGTTCCATTTTACGCCAGAAAGAACTGTAATCAGATGTTGAAAATTGATGGGAGTGAGGGAAGGTAGACTAATTAAACTATTTGATGGCGTGGTCAGGCAAGTAATCACCTCCCTGAAATATGTGTGAGGCTTGTTTATTGTGCAAATCAAGGTCCTACACTGCTTTAGAATCACAGCTGGCCTGTTCAGCAGCTTAGTTGTAACAGGCCTTAAAAGGACCACAAGAGGCCTTACCTACAAAGAAATGGCCACAAACATTTCTCAATGTTATATTGCTGTGGAGCAAGAGGCAGTAGGAGTACCCTAAATCCATTAAAATACCTCAGGCTCCTTCCTGGATTCACCCACCTCATCTTTGCCTTCTCCCACCTTCTGCTTCCCAATTTGGCTCAGACTACAGACCTTTCTACCACTTTGGGCCCAAGTTGAATTACGCCACCCCCCCCCCCCCCCCCCCCCCACCCCCGCCACCCCCGGTTATCGGTATCCCATTTTGTTTTTCTTTAAGGAAAGGGGAACACGTATCTATTTTGTAATGTCCTCATACACGTTTGTCACACCATTTAACTATTTGCCATACCAGCAAAACCCAACCAATGACTTAATTAAAACCAGACATCCCGCCAAAAGCCACCAGCGAGCCTGACTATGAGCCTTTGAAGCATGAAAATAAATAATATCAACTTATATTTATATAGCACCTTTCATATAGCACCTCTAACACAGGAGCATTATAAAACAACATATCAACCGATCCCCATAAGATGATATTAGGTAGGCTAGCCAGAAACATGGTCAAAGAGGTAGTTATAATGGGCTGTCTCAAAGGAGGAAAGCGAGCTAGAGAGGCAGAGAGGTGTGGGAGGAAGGTGGAGGGGGGTGGGATTCCAGAGCTTGGGCCCTGGGCAACTGAAGGCATGAAGACCGATGGTGAAGCAATTATAATTGGAAATGCACAAGTAGCCAGAATTAGAGGAGCACAGGGACCTGAGAGTTGTGGGGCTGGAGGAGATTACAAAGATAGGGAGGAGTGAGGCCATGGAGGGATTTGAAAACAAGGATGAGGATTTCAAAATCAAGATGTTGCTTGTCGAGGAGCACGAAATTCCATACGAATTTTACCAACCCCTCCATGGAGCTACAAGAAGCAGACTGGGAGAATCCCCATTGAATTTCAGGGCCATTCATGTGCTTAAAGCATAGGTACAACTAGGAACTTGGAAAATCCCATTTTTATTGCAGGGAAATCATGTTTCACAAATCCATTAGAGTTTTTTGAGGGTGTAACAAGCATGATAGATGAGAGGGGAGCCTGTGGATATAGTATATTTGGATTGTTGAAAGGCATTCCATAAAGGTGCCACACAAGAGGTTGTTACACATAGAATTGGGCATAATACATTACCATGGATTGAGGGTTGGTTAACCAATAGAAAACAGAGAGGAGGAATCAACCGATCATTTTTAGGATGGCAGGATTTATCTAGAGGGGTGCCGCAAGGATCAAAGCTTGAGCCTCAGCTATTTAAAATCTATATCAATGACTTCTGTTACCACCCTGTTAAGAACCAGTAACTTTTTGTTTAAAGTAAACAAAGCTTGAAATCCCAGTTACCCTCTAGGAGAATAAAGCCACAAGATTCCACAGTTTAAAACAAACAAAATGAACTTTGCTATACAAAATCAGAAACGTAAAACAATTTACAAATCTATCTTATACTCTTAACATTCAGAATTAACATGGGGTAGATATGAATTAACAGGCAAACTGTGGAGGAATGCACCATACTGCATATTAAATGGGAGATGTGACCAAGACAGATTCCACACATTTCTCAGCAACACACCCAGACATCAGTGACCACTATGAGTCACACAATCTGCTAAAACTCTCTCTCCCTCACCAGGGATTTCAACTCCTAACTTTTGAAGTTCTAGCCTCTGAATTCCCTCACCAGCCACTCTGGCTCTGACTACCTCAACAAATGCTCACTTCCCAATGGTTCAATCTCTTCTTCTGAGTTGGGGTTCCACCTGATTCATAAAGCTACTCTAGCATCTAATTATTGGCACAATTTCAGCTCTTTCATGGGTCCCTAGTTTCACTAAGCTGGCATTGCCCTGGGTTTCACCAAACTCCAGTCTCCTAGCTGCACTGAGCTATAAAGGGCTCCCATTTATAAATTTCTCTGACTCTAACTGCCTGGCATAGATTCAATGACTTTCCACCATCTTTCAGCTCCCCAAAACTTGTCCAGGCCCTAACCGCCTGGAGCCTGCTAACAGCTCCTGAGGTTTGTGAGCTGCAAACCGCATAAGGTCCAAACTGGAACCAACAGCTGCACTGAATGGCTCCCAGGACTTCTCTGAGCCCAAACTCTCTGGAGCCTGCTAACAGCACTACCTTTTCACTATGGAACCTCTTCCCCTCCTGCAGAACACTCAGATAAATAAACTCAGCGAACCTTTCTAAGCTCCACCCATCTCCATGATGACATAGCCTGCCCTGGTCTATCCTCAAACTGACCTCCAGGCCAATTATCCCTCCTTTACAATTTCTCCAGCTAAGTAAGCCCACCTACTGTTTTATGGCTCCATCTCTTTTATTTTGAGTCTATTAAACAAACAAGGGTAAACTTCTGAACTGCCATTTTCTTTAGGTCTTCTGGCAGTCTCTAAAGCCCAGCATTTTAGTTGCCTTACCTTCGCAACAACAATCTTCCCAGAACTAAACAATACCTCTAAAATATCAACGTAAGCCATGAACTAAATAATTGTCCCATTTTGATAAGGGAGCAAATTGTATTGTACCTAAGTTTGTTGATGCAAAACAAAGTGGGAAATTAAGCTGTGAGAAGGACACATAAGCACCTGCAAAGGGGTCATATACTGGTTAAACAATTGTGCAAGGTGACAAATGGAGTCCAATGTCAAATTATTCACTTTGGCAGGAACAATGGAAAAACAGAATTATTTTACACAGAAACATAGAAAATAGGAGCAGGAATAGATCATTCAGCCCTTTGAGCCTGCTCTGCCATTCAATATGATCATGGTTGATCCTCTATCTCAATGCCATACTCCCGCTCTCTCCCAATAACCCTTGATGCCTTTAGAGTCTAGAAATCTATCTATTTCCTTTTAAAATATTAAGTGACTTGGCCTCCACTGCCCTCTGTGGTAGAGAATTCCACAGGACAGTGAGAGACTAAATGTTGGTATTCACTCAGATTTGGGCTCTTTGTACATGAACCACAGGAAGTTAACATGCTGATACAGCAAGCAACTAGGCAGGCAAATGGTATGTTAGCCCTTACTGCAAGAGAGTGGAAAACCAGAAGAAAGAAGCCTAGGTGCGACTGTACAGGGTTTTGGTGAGGCCATACCTGGAGTACAGTGTACAATTCGACCTCCTTATCTAAGGAAGGATATACTTGTCTTAGACGAAGGCAATAAATGTTCACTAGACTGAATCCTGGGCTCTCCTACGAGGAGGGATCAAATAGAATAAGCCTATGTTCTCTGGAGTTTAGAAGAATGAGAGGTGATCTCAATGAAATGTATAAAATTCTCAGAGGGCTTGACAGAGTCAATGTTGAGAGACTGTTTCCCCTGGCTGGAGAGTATAGCACTAGTGGTCATAGCCTCAGGATAGGGGGTCAACCATTTAGGACTGAGGAGAAATTTCTTCACTCAGAAGTTTCTTAATCTTTGGAATTCTCTACCTCAGAGGGCTGTCGACATTGAGTCAATGAGTATATTCAAGACAGAGGTTGATAGATTTTTGAGTACTATAGGAATCATGTGATATGGAGATAGGGTGGGAAAGTGCAGTTAATGTAAATGTTTAGCCATGATCTTAATGAATGGCAGAGCAGGCTCAAGGGACTTTATAGTCCTGGTTCTATTTCTTGTACTCTTATAGCCAAAATTCCAAACATAGACAGGCAGAAGAAAGAAAGTAAATAGATCTAAATCTGATATGTGAAATCTGTATGTTGAAGGCAAAAAATAGGTGGTTTATTTCTCTGGAGTCTGGACTCATGCTGCTCTGGAAAGTTTAGAATTGTTACATTAAGAACAAATGATATTGGGTCATTTTAAGAATTGTTATGCTTCATAACCAATAGCTTTTCAATCTAAAAGAAGAAACAGGAGATATCATGTTCACTTGTGCGTAGGTTCACAATGAGTAGACAAACAAATTTTTAAAATGTTTTTAATAAAATCCCCACTGCCCACCCAACTCAATTTTGAAGGGGGCATCAAAATCGTCCTCAACAGACAGCCACCTTCTGCAGATGGATGAGGAGAAGAAGGAAGACCTAGGGAAGAGTTATCTAAAATTTCGACTAGAGAGCAGAATTGCTGTTATCACAAGCTAATGAGGCCAACACACTCTGTCAACTGTCTGTCTGTCCTCTACGATCAATAAACTGCTCTCAACTGTCACAGTTTTTCTGTCTAATTAGTTAATTTATCACATCTAAACTGTTGCTTCTTAATAAACTATCTTAGAACTATTTACAAATAGTCGACTGTTTATCTTAGGTATCTGTGGCCCTGAATCTCAGAATCTTACAAGATTCACGACTGGTTAAAGGTGGTGTGCAGCAGGTGAGATAGTCTTCCTGGTGGATTCGGACTGAGCAGGAGCCGCTTTGCTAAGACTCAAAATAGAAGTGGAAATTTTAATCACATGTGGTTCCCTTCAGGCTCACGTGATGCTAGGGGTTCTGTTGATCCAGGGGAGAGAAGGTATTGGTGCATTGAGACTGGGTGGCAGATGTGAAAGGTGGACTGAGGGAAGGAGGTGACAGCCCTAAGAAGCCTTGTGTGGGAGGAGGCTGGACTACACAGGGAAGCTCAAAGCCTACAGATACAGGTCACGCATGATTGAGGGGAGTTCAAGGGTCATACTGGGAAGGTCAACAATGAGGTCCTAAGAGTAGGGGGAACAGAGGGCAGATCAAGGATGATAGGGGGAGGGTCAAGAATTTCGGATGCCACTGGGACCCCCAACATGAGAATATGATCCTGCCCACCATCTGAAGAGAAGGTAAAAAGATTTAATTTTAAAAAGGCCACAGCTGCTTGGCCTGAACTTGGAGGGGCAACTCCTTCCTGACGGGTGCGGTGTGGTGGGGGGTGGGGAGGGTGTCCCAAGAGCGATGAAGCATTCCTGACCTCATGCTCCCAGTTTCCTGCCAGGATGCTGCCTCCTTCAGTTGCTTCATCAATAACCTTCCTTTGATCATAAGGTCTGGGATGTTCACTGATGATTGCACAATGTTCAGCACCATTTGTGACTCCTCAAATACTAAAGCAGTCCATGTCCAAATGCAGCAAGACCTGGACAATATCCAGGCTTGGGTGACAAGTGGCAAGTAACATTCACACCGCACAAGTGACAGGCAATAACCATCTCCAACAAGAGAGAATCTAACCATCCCCCATTAATATTCAATGACATTACTTTTGCTGAATTTCCAACTATCAACATCCTGGGGGTTACCATTGACCATAAACTGAACTGGACCAGCCATATAAATACATGAGCAGGTCAGAGGCTGGGAATCCTGCGGCGAGTAACTTACCTCCTGAATCCCCAAAGCCAGTCTATCATCCACAAGGCGCAAGTCAGGAGTGTGATGAGTGCAGCTTAAACAACACTCAAGAAGCTCGACACCACCCAGGACAAAGCAGCCTGCTTGATTGGCACCACATCCAAAAACATTCACTCCTCTCCACCACCAACACACAGTGGCATCAGTGCATACCATCTACAAGATGCACTGTAGGAACTCATCAAGGCTCCTTAGACAGCAGCTTCCAAATCCATGACCGCTACCATCTAGAAGGTCAAGGAAGCAGATAAATGGGAATACCACGACCTGGAAGTTACCCTCCAAGTCACCCACCATCCTGACTTGGAAATATATCGCTGTTCCTTCACTGTTTCTAGGTCAAAGTCCTGGAACTCCCTCCCTAACAGTACTGTGGGTGTTCCTATGCCACATGGACTGCAGTGGTTCAAGAAGGCAACTCACCACCACCTTCTCAAGGGCATTTAGGGATGGGCAATAAATGTTGGCCCAGCCAGCGATGCCCACATACCATGAATGAATTAAAAAAAAGACCTGGACAACATTCAGACTTGGGCTGACAAGTGGCAAGTAACATTTGTGCCACTCAAGTGCCAGGCAATGACCATCTCCAACAAGAGAGAATCTAACCATCTCCCCTTAATGTTCAACTGCATTACCATCGCTGAATCCCCCACTATCAATATCCTCGGGTTACCATTGACCAGAAACTTAGCTGGATCAGCCACATAAAAATGTGAGAGGCTGGGGAATCTGTAGTTCCTGATTCCCCAAAGCCTGTCTACCATCTACAAGGCACAAATCATGAATGTGATGGAATACTCTCCACTTAAGTACAGATCCAACAACACTCAAAGCTCAACACCTCCCGAATAAAGAGGCCCACTTGATTGGCACCCCATCCATCACCTTAAACATTTATACTGTGGCAGTAGTGTGCACCATCTACTAAATGCATCAAGGCTCCTTTGACAGCACTTCCTAAACTCACAACTTCTTCAACCTTGAAGAACAAGGGCAGCAGGCACATGGACGCACCACCTGCAAGGTCTGCCCAAGTCACAAACTATCCTGACTTGGAACTATATTACCGTTCCTTCACAGTCACTGGGTCAAATCCTGGAACTCCCTCCCTAAAAGCACTGTGTGGGTACCTACGCCAGATGGACTGCAGCAGTTCCATCACTGTCTACGCAAGGGAAATTGTGGATTGACAATAAATGCTGACCTGGCCAGCCATGTCCACATCCCAGAAGTGCACCAGCCAATTTGCACACAGGCAGGTCCCTCAAACAGCAATGTGATAATAACCAGATAATCTGGCTTAGTGATGTTGGTTGAGGGGTCAATGTGGTCTGAGACATTGGGGAGAACTCTGTATTTCACAGTATCAGAGTATCTTTACACTGCAGAAGGAGGCCATTCAGCCCATCGAGTCTACACTGGCTCTCTGAAAGAACATTCCACCTAGTCCCGCTCCCTTGGCTTATCCCATTCTCTCTTTTCAGGTAGCAATCCTTCTGAATACGTTGATCGAACCTGCCTCCATCACCCTTTCAGGAAGTTTGTTCCAGGCCCCAGCCACCCACTGGATGAAAAATGTTTTTCAAATTGGTGTCTTGGAACCTTTTAAGTCAATCTGAGATGGCAGGCAGAGGGGCTCAGTGTAATGTCTCATCCAAAAGGTAACACCTCCAACACTTGTAATGTCCCCCCAACATTGTTCTGGGAGTATCAGACTGGATTACGTGAAGTCGCTGGAGTGAAACTTGAAACAACAACTCCTGACTTTGAGTTGAGAGTGCTACCAACTGAGTCATGGCTGACATCTTATTACACGGAACCGCTCACGGCTGTGAGTTTATCTTATTCCTGTCAGTGACAATATCAATAATATATTTTACACACACACAGTCACACACAGACACACACAAAATAATCATTTTGTAAATTCTTTGGCTTTTTTTTTGGTAGCAATATTTAGTTTTAAAAGTGAACTTTTTTTTAAATGTTGGATGGCACCATCAGCAAATTAGAATTTTGTTGGGGGATTGGAGCAGGTTGGTACCTTGTTTTTTTCTGGTACTAATATTGATAACCTCCCTCAGATAGAGCACAAGGGTGACTAGCGGAAAATGTATAAATAGGTTGGCTGTTTTGAGCAGAGTGCAGGGAGCTTTTCTGGCCTGGGAGTGCTCGGCATAGAGGTGCAAAGGCCTGGAATGGGGAGTTTCCTGTTTCCCTGAATTAACATTGATGAGCACAAAACTCACCAGAAAGATAAAAAATCCTTCCGCCTTTACATTCCCATGAATAGAGGAAACCGATACTTAGGGCTGGATTCTCACTGTTTTGGATTAGATTGGAGCAGACACGGTGGGGGGGATCCAAAAGGAATGGCCCTGATGACCTGAATGCTGTCCGGCGAACTCACCCGCATCAATCATGAGGCCAATTACCATCGTCGTAAGGAGCTCATTAGGAGCTTGGCTTCTGCACTGCTGTAATTTTCAAGGAGGCAGACCAGCCCAACAAAGGCGAAGACAGGGTCTGCTGCAAGTTAATGTGGGAGGATGCAATTCGGAGTGACACTGAAGAGGCTGAGCATGGCAGGGAGGTCCCACCCCCATTATCGAAATATGCAATAGTTTAAAAGAACAGGCCACCAGCCTAACCTGTACCAGGGTCCAGGCCTCCCTCCAACCTCTGAAATGTGGGAAATGTGCCAAAAACCCAAATGTGCCAACAGCAGCCACAGCAATGGCTGCCAAGGCCAGACGCAATGCGGCCTGATTTTCCACTGCCCCGTCTTCTTATTCGGGCCCCCCCCAACCCCGGTCCAGCCACTAACTGGCTGACAAGCCCATCCCGCGGCCTAGTTTTCAGGTATCCTCCATTAACATTGCTCCCCCTTGGAGGCGTGGGTTCACAGCCCCAGACGTGGTGCCACCTCCTGATTGCCGCCCCTTCCGGGAAACTCAGGCCCTCAGCCTGCGAAGCCATTCCGTGTGTGGCCAGTTTGTAAAAGCCCGCACAAACTCCCTCGCCGGGGCTCTGCAGGCATGGACTGTAATGTAAGTCGAGGAGCCGAAGTGTCTCATTGTTCTGGGTCCTTAGTGTGCTTTTGAACTAAAACGACTGACCCTTTCCTGAAATCAGGTTCCCTACAGTGAGCCTAACCCGCAGCACCACATGTTATCCATGCCCCACCTAATGGGCGGAATCTCCTGCTCCCGCTGGTGGTGAGCCCGGAGACGGGAAGGGCGTGTAATTAGGCGGCCTCACTGCTGCCTTCCTGCCTCTGCCAGTATTAAGTTCTCAGTGGGAAGGCCCACGGTCCCACCCTGCCACCAGTTGAGGGTCTTAAGCGGCTGATTAATGACCATTTAAGGGCCTCATCCCACCGCTGCTGGGGTTAACCCAGTGGCAGATGGGCCTGTCGCCATGCAGTGTGCACGACAGCTAAAACCCGTGTGGCTCACTTGTCACATCCTGGGGTCGGGACAGAGACGGGGGGGAGGCCCTGGATCTGAGGCACTCATTGCCTGATTGAGGGACTGAACATCGGGAAGAGGCGGGGGGGGGCCCGCTGAGAGCCAGCCCCCTGCACTTGCTGCCGACCCCCCTACACCCCTTTCCCTGTGATTCCCCCCACCCTGTGAAACCACACCCTCCCCACATTACTTACCTGTGGCCTGGATCACTTGATGTTCCTGGGACTCCGGTGCCTGTCCTTCCAGCAGCAGCCACCGCCCCTCCTCTGGCGCTGCTGAGCACATGAGCTGCTGGCCACCGATTGGCTGGTAGCTCACGGTGGGTGAGACTTCCATCCCCGGAGACTTGATTCCAGGGAAAGGCCTGCTGGTGGCCTTGTCGCTGCCTGATTGGTTTAGGGTTCGGCGGATCCTCCCGAAAAGAGGCAGTGCAGGTCTCTCACCGGATCTCCAGCTTATTTCCTCTCCTCTGTCGGTCCCATTAGTTCATTTGTTGAGAAGGACATGATTCTTCCTGTAACCCAACTAGCAACTGAACAGAGCTGATCTAGTGTTCTAGGGAGGCAGTCTATGCACTTGCTATACCTAAAACACCTAAAGATAATACAGTCAACACAATGAATATATACCAGACAGGGAGTTTCTCAGTCATCAGTTTGAAAATTAAATTTGTAGTCACCCCACAAGAGTTAATCCAGGTTTGAGGGTTATTGAATATTGACTGCCCATACTGACAGTCACAGTGCGTCACTGCTGGTCCAGAAACTGACTCAGGACAGACAAACCTCCCACATAAAATTAAACTGCTACCAATTATAATTAATTACAGTATCTGTAATCCAATCTCAGGGGTTCAGTTATAACCATAAACTGCTCAAGCTTTGTTTTTATGACTTATAATGTCATCTAAACCTGCCAAATAGATTACCGGCTTGTAATCACATAGGTATCCATTGTTGGTTTTTTTCCTGCTTAAACAAAGTTTAAGCCAAAGTAAGAGTTTACAATAAAAAATTAAAAAGAGACAAACAGAATTTAGGACAGGCCCACAGAATTCCATAAAAATCTCCATTTGCACAGTAATTAAACTGCATCAGTAAGGCACTGTGTGAGTAGAACTGTGTCTGTACTATGCAGCTGAGCTGCAAATGATTATATGGAACATTGCTGTGAAAAGAGACAGGCTGTCTAAGCTTTTTGTCTTGCACCCATCAGGACAGATTGCAAGATTACCAACAGTAAAGGGAACAACAATTTATACTGCATGAGAAGAGAGTGCTGATTAATTGGCAAGTGGACTCTTATTGGTAGCAGTATTGCCATGGAGAATGCTGTAGGGAACAGTTAACTGCCAAGGAACCATTGGCTGGTTCATTCTCCATGGCAACACCTCTACCAATCAGAGACCACTTGCCAATCAATCAGCACTCTCTTCCCATGCAGTATAAGCTGTTGTTCCCTTTATTGTTGGTAATCTTGCGATCTGTTCTGATGAGCGCAAGACGAATAGTTTAGACAACATGTCTCTTTTTTCAGCAATACTCAAGTTCTATATTAACAAAAGACAATGGCCGGAATTTTCCAGCCCCCAATGGTGGGTTTCTCCGCGATGGGGCCGGTGAGTCGTTGAAATCTCCGTTCACATCGGCGGCACCGGAAGTCCTGCTAGCATGAGGGGCTGGAAAATTGCGGCCTATGGTTATGTGGAACCACACAATGCCAATTGCAATATGGTATAAATATGGATGATAATAAAAAGAGCTAGACTTGCATTTAGATAGTACCTTGCATCACCTCAGGCTATTTCAAAGCGCTTTATAGCCAATTAAGTACTTTTTGAAGTGTCATCACTGTTATATTGTCAAAAATTGTGATGAAAAGCTAGCATTTCAAGCAGTTCTCTCACCGATTGTGCAACTCCCTTCACCACAAATCAATTGGATATTTTACCACAAATTACTGCTTATTTAAGAATAAACAATTTCTAAAGAAATTTCATGGCTTGGGCTTTGCTGCTGGATGTATAAGAGGTAAAAGTAACAGGGATTCATATTTATTTCTTTCAAGTTCTCTTGAACGTCCGGGATCAAAACAATGCAAGAGGAAAGGGCATGAATTCACAATAGCCCAGCTAACAAAATTGAGCTTGTTCTGATCTACCATTTGGCTTCAAACCAGCACAAGTGTTTCACCGCTCCAGATCTGAACATTCAACCTGGATCTCTACAACAATGACAACCTGCATTTGTACAGTACCTTTAACATAATAACATGTCCCAGGGAGCTCCGCATGAATGACATCAGGCTAAATCTGGCACTGAATCACCTGAGGAGATATTAAGACAGGCTAACCAAAGGCTTGGTTAAAGGGATAGGTTTTAAGGAGTCTCTTAGAGATGTGGAGAAAGCGGTGAGGTTTAGGGAGGGAATGCCTGAGCTTAGGGCCCAAGCAGCTGAAGACTGATGGCGCAACAATTCAAATCAGGGAAGCTCGAGATGTCAGAATTGTAGGTGAGTTGAAGGGTTGGAAGGCGTTACAGAGATTGGGATTTGAAAACAAGGATGAAAATTTGACACAAAGAAAAGGAAGTAGACAGCACAAAGATTACTACACTTCAGCAGAATTTCTGAAGATCTACCTCGTGATTATTGAAAACTTGTCAAGTTAAGGTTTGCCATGCGAAAAAAAACCTAAGCGATCTGAGAGAACAATTAACCGACTGTTTATTCCAGAATAGATGGCTCCTCATTGCAACTAAAATGTTGAGTGAACAGCACTGCAGGACCTCTTTCAGAGCATTTTAAAGCCTATGGTTATGTTTTCCCATCAGTTCAAGTGTTAAAACCTAAAGAGTTATAAATGGCAGCAGGTTAAAAAAAAAACTAGTTTAATCAAACACTTGTCCTACACTCCTCTCTCTCTCTCTTTCATGTACCATGCCCTAAAAGCACATTGACCACCTTGGACTTCCATGTTAATCTTGCTCTAGAGGCATGGATCATCTTCGTCGGTGGCACACTCACCCAGTTTGCAAGGCTACAGCGTTCTTTGTCTGCCTCAATCCCTGCCTATCCGGCAGGCAACTCCATAAATCAGTATATTAACCTTACACTCTGTTCCTCTACCTACGCAATGGTACATCTGACTTGTAGCCTCTTTGAAGTCTAGGCAAAAGGTTATTAATGGCAGTCTCTGGCTGGTGGGGAGCTCCCAGGCTTCCTATTTCAAGCACTTATCAATGTTGGAAATATCCTACCAGGTGTACGACAGCATGGCCCTATTTAACACACATGGTAGGCTTGACAAAGCCTTTAACCAACCCCTCGAATTTACGGAATCGTCCCGGTATTTCTCTAATTATCCAATGCTGGCTATCTTGGGTTGACGTAGACATCCTCAAAAAAGTGTACCACAACCAGGCCAGGTTCTGCCTGGTCACATTGAAGTAAAGGTCCACAAAATGCACCCTACCTTCAAGGAGATTGAAGGGTTTGAGTATCAGCAATGGGGAATCATCTTTAAAAGCAAAACAGGTTTTAAAAGTCGGCCTATCTCTTAATCAAAAACCTGAGGAAGCCATGTCTCATTTTCGCAGTGACACAGCACATGATTAATGATGAAATTGAGGTTGTCACATTGTGTCTTTGTAAACACTGGTTAAGATGTTTCGTGAATATGTTAAAAAAAATGAGACTCAGGGCGGAATCTTCTGCTCTCACTGGGGGCCAGGCTCAGAGGTAGGATGTTGGCGAAGAGGCTACCTTCCCACCTCCGACAACATTAAACCCCGGGCAGAAGAGCCCAAGGTCGATCTTCCCATCGCGCTGCTTATTGAGGTTCTGAAGTGGCCAACTAATGACCACATAAGGGCCTCATCTGACTGCTGCTGGTATTAACCCAGCTGCAGGTGGGCCTGTTGCCATGAGGCATGCATGGCAGCTAAAACTGTGCAGCCAGCTCGTCACCGCCGGAGGTGGGCAGGGTCCCTTGATCAAAGTCTGATCAAGGGGCTCCACATCGGGAAGGGAGGTCCGCTAAGAACCACCCCACTGCCCTTGCTGTCGACCCCTCTGCACCACTCCCCATGACCCCTAGCCTGCAAAACGTACCCCACTGCACATTAACTAACTGTGGGCTGGGGTGCTCCGCAATGCTGGGGCTCCGGTAGGTGTTTTACCTGCAGCGGCCACTGCCTCCCCTGTGGCACTGCTGAGCTCAAGAGCTGCCAGCCTATAAAAAAGCAAAAAAACTGCGGATGCTGGAAATCCAAAACAAGAACAAAAATACCTGGAAAAACTCAGCAGGTCTGACGGCATCTGCGGAGAGGAACACAGTTAACGTTTCGAGTCCGTATGACTCTTCAACAGATCTGTTGAGAGCTGCCAGCCTATGTTTGACTGGCAGCTCTCAATAGGTGAGACTTCCACCCCGGGGTTTTGATTCCAGTGGCCTCGCCACTGTCTGATTGGCATGTCGGCAGGCCTTCCCAAAAAGAGGCAGAGCGGGTCTCTCGCTGGCTCTCCAGCCTTATTGAAATTCGGCCCTCGGCTGTAGAGTACAGTAGCTCAACAAGCTGTTCAATGGTTCTCCTGTAGTTTTGCATTCAAGTCCTTTTCCCAGTTTATTTATGGTACAACTGGAAACCCGGAGAAATCATGGGGGCCTCAAGTAGCTGTTAGAATGAAAGATTTTTTAGGCAGGCCCTGTGATGGAAGTAACTCCATCCAAAGTTTGTCATGGCGGCTGGTAGAGTAAATATGTGCTGCATCAGGTCCTCAGTCTAGTGCCATCATGGAAGTTTACAACGTTGTCTTGTATGCAAAGTGATTCATGTCTGTATAAAGATGATCAATTTTAAAAAGACTTGCATCCATATAGTATTTTTCATAGCCAGCAGACCTATCAAAGTGTTTGCAGCCAATGCAGTACTTTCGAAGTGTAGTCACTGTTGTAATGCAGGAAACCTGACAACCAATTTGCACACAGGAAGATCTCAAAACAGCACTGCGATAAAGACCCAATAATCTGTGTTTGGGGCATGGATTGAGGGATAACTATTGGCTAGGACACTGGGGAGAACTCACCTGCTCTTCTTTGAAATAGTGGCATGGGGTCTTTCACATCTGCGCGATAGGCAGATGGGGCATCGGTTTAATGTCTCAGCACCTCCGGCAGTGCAGCACCCACTTGGCACTACACTGTCGAGTGGCAGCCTTGATTTTTGTGCTCAAGTCCTGGAGTTGGACTTGAATCCTGTGACTCAAAGATGAGAGTGCTACCAACTGAAGGACAGCTGACACACATTGTGATTTACTGATTCTGTTATTCTGTACATTTTAACTTCCAAATCTTAGATTGCAATGTTTTACTGCACGTATTTCAGAAGTTCAGAATTTGAAATTAAAAGTTTAAGTGGCTTGAGTTGCTCTGAACTGTTGTCTGCCTTTCAGTTACTATAAGTACAGTTGCTTTTTTTCATTCCACATGGACACTAGAAACCCTCCAAATCCACAGCACCAAAACCTTTCTGAAGGTTTCTTCATTGGATTTTGACAGCAAGAGCTGAGCGTATTGCGTTTTAGGTATTTGCGCTGCAGATTTTAACTTTAGACTCGATTTGTGTCATCTTTAGATAATGGTGTATTTTCGGCTCTGCCGCTAAAAATCGGAAGCTCCCAACCTTCAATCACAATAACAAAATTGTCCATCCTTCATCAAAGGCCTTAGATTCTCTTGTCCAGGATCAGACCCTAATTCAGCTGAGCAAGTCCCAGGTGTCCCGAAGTGAACCGAGAAAAAAAAAAATTACAGGACAAAATATTAATCAGTCACTTTCTTAAGGTTGCAAAATGGTAGAAAATGTATATTTTTTAAAAACATACAATGAAGCTGCACAAACCAAACAAAAAAAAAAACCACATTTTAATTGTAGGATATTGCTCCAAAGGTAGCAGATAAAAAATTACTGGTGTCCTTCCATTGCTGAGAGAAACATAATGAAAAATGGTTTGGTATTATTGCAAAACAGTTGTCTGTAGTGTAATCAAGTCTGTTTTGCCCTCCAACTACACCAGAATATAATGATACATGTATCATTAAGCAGCTGCCATGGGTGCCTAAGGACACTGGAGAATTTATAGTGTGCTCCTCGCCCTTTAACAATACTTCCAATACAGTTTCAAGTGGAAAAAAACAACAATTATTACAACAAATATTCAATTAAGAGAAAATAAGCCCCCAAAACAGCATCACTCAAAATTGAGAACTTATGAACATTAAAAAAAAAACAAAATAAAATCTTTCCAGAAGCCATAAGCCAACAAAGTATGTCTCTTCATAGGTGTGATTTTTTTTGATAAATGACTCTGGTATTGTATTCCACACCTGTAATGGCTAAAGCAAGATGACATTGCAGATCTGATCGCAGGTGGATAAGAACTATCGGCTCAAATTTCTGGACCTGGACTCTTATCTCCCGATGTTTCTGGATAGAATAGCAAATTAATTGTGACACCTGCCAGATATAATGTGCATGACCCACATACACATGATAAAAAAAGGTACGTTTTGAAAATAACTGTAACAGGAAGGCGTGTGTTTTTATTCTGTAGTGACTGTCGATGACTTCACGCTGCACACAGGTGATATTTCACACCAGTGAGAAACAAAGGGAACAAAACACCTTTAAAATATCACCGAATAATCTGAGGCTTGTGGAACTATTTATACCAGCAACAACAAATTAACTAGAAGGAAATGTCCCAAGGTGTTTAAACCTCCAAACGCTCTCTTTCCCCCAAGCCACCACCGCCCCCTACCCCCACCACACTAAACACCACACACATTCAACAGAAAGTATTGCGACTTGTTAAGGATTTCAGTCTTACCAAAGAGACTTCTGCATGCATTGGCGCTTGTAATAACTTTGAACGCAGAGAACTGGGGAAAATTGAGATGTGCGTACTTATGGACAGCAGTATTGTCAAAATCGGAGAAAAACTCAGAGTGATATTTACATATTTACACAGAGTTTTCAGGTCCAAAACAGGCCATTCAGCCCAGGTGGTCTATGCCGATGTTTATGCGCCACATGAACCTCCACATGCTCTTCTTCATCGACCTCTAAAAGCATAGCCATCTATTCCTTTCTCCTTGTGTATGTTTATCTAGCTTCCACTTAAATCAATCTTTGCTATTCGCCTCAACGATTCCCTGTGGTAGCAAGCTCCACTCTCTGGGTAAAGAAATTTCTTCGGAATTCCTTATTGGATTTATGAGCGATTCTCTTATACTTAGGATTGTCGAGAGTTACACAAATCACAAACTAATTTTTGTGTCTGTAACTGTGTTTTTCTTTGAACTGATCATATTCTTAAATCAAAATCTGTGATCCTTGCTGCCACTGTTTGAGGCTAAGTAGGGCCTGGCAAAAGGGGACTGCAAAAAAACCTGCACATGATTCTTCAAAAACTTAATTAGGAAAATTCTCTATAGTCAAATACCAATCTGCATGATTACTATTTTAGAGCACTGCTTTAATAGGCATGCATCAAATTCCTGAGTGTACTATTGTAACAAAATTGTTAACCCATTTATTTTTCTTAATTAAAGACTTCATTAGCAAGGGCACACAGGGATATATATTGACTTCTGTGACTCACTGACAAAAGAATCAGCCTTATAAATAGAGCCAGTATCAAGTGAGGTATTATCGCAAAGTTATAGCTTGCAATTAACTAAGGATTGTTTCAAACCCGAAAAGCTTTATTTCTCAAGTTATTCCATCAAAGGAATGCAGGTGCCTGTCTTGCCATGCTGTAAATTCATTACCAGGATACTGCAGCACAAGAAGGCTCCTTGCGTTTTAGGAAGGATGTGGCATTTCTAAGATGCAATGCAGCATTCACTGCACCCAGTGCCATTCAAACACCTGTGTAACATGCCTCTTACTCTTTATCATCAGAAAGGGATGCCACTGGATAAACACCAAAGAATTACATATGTGTAGGCACATGTTGGGGAGTTCCACCGCTCATAGATTAAGAGAATCGTGGGTTCTCCATTGGCTTTTAAGGTGATTTCAACTTACATTCTTAAAGATATGGGATGGGCGAGAAACATGACCACGACACTGATCCCACACTGCCAGTCAGAGATAAACGAAAGGCACATTCGAGAGGAAGGAACATTAATCAAGCAGATATCTGCCATTCATGCTCATGAAAGGATGCTCTGTAAATATTTTCTATCTATCAGTGACGGGTACAGGTAAGGGATGGTCGAGGTGACTTCAGAGCCAGCTGCCTGCTGTATTTCTGTCACAAGCTCTTGAGTGCTTCCAGTGGTCAATGCTTTGCTCTACTGCAAACCATTGCGCTGCCACAGGCTTTCAGATTCCAATTAAAGCCAACTGCTCACGTGTGGAACTCAACATCATCTTGAGGAGCATTCCAAAGAGATTTAAGGGAGGTGCCCAAAATCATGAGGGGTTTCCGATTGAGTGAATTTCCACGAAAAACTGTTTCCAGTGGTAAGAGCGTCGATAACCAGAGCACACCAATTTCGGATAATTGCCAAAATAGCCGGAGGGGAGGTGAGGAGAATATTTTTATGCAGTGACTTGTTTTGATCTGGAATGTATTGCCTGAAAGGGTGATGGAAGCAAAAGGAGGAAATAGGCAAGGCTCTGGGGAAAGAGTATGGATGTGGGACTAATGGGATAGCTCTTACCAAGAGTTGGCATTGGCACAATGGCCACTTTCTGTGCTCTTTGGTTCTATAATTGTCATTGTGCTCAACGCCTACAAGGCTGAGGCCTCTTTCTCTCATATTCTATTGATGCTACATGATGTAGAATACACTGTAGAATATACTAGAATACAAATTGAGGAAGGAGACGTTGTCCAACTGGACAGCCACTACTGCGAAGCCAGCTTGTAGCATGACCTGGCCAGCTCATCCGTTTGTGCAGGTGAAGCTTTCATCATTTCATAACTGTAGCCATGAGGTCAGAGTCCAAAAACAACTCAATAGGTAGCCTGGGCATGGTATAGCCTGGGCGTAGCCTCCACCTCTGTCCATTTTGTACACACAAGAAGCATTTCCCATTCTGGATGGATTTTCGCTCCCAGGTCCCGATCCCACTGTCGGGATGAAATGCTGGTAGTGGGACCCCAAGGGAGATCTTCGATGAGGCTTCCAATTAAGAGGCCGCCCCGGGGAACCCCGTCAACTTGAGGAAGGAGATGATCAAGATGGAGGCACCCTCTGAGGACTATAGAAAGTTTAAAGATAAAATGTGGCCACGGCTGCCAGACCAGCAGTGTGGAGGGGGACATCCCCCACATGATGGCCTCCAGCCATAGATCTGGCCCTCTGGCACATGGGAGGGCACGGGGGAGGAGGGGGACATTTAAAGGAGACATGGCTAGCACCCCAGTCTGCTGCCAGGAGACTGTGCGTCCATCCCTCCGCCTGGCTTCAGCCTCAGCAGTGGGCCCGGGGGCCATCTGGAAAATAGATGATGCTCTCACTAGGCAATTTAATTGGCCTTCATGCCTCCGAAGATGCTGCCTTCACTGAATGAAAATCCAGCCCAATTAAACTCTCTCGACCCTGTGTTGCTGAGCTGTTGTGTGAGGCTCCTTAATCCAGAGGGCACAGCTTACTGCTCCTGGAGTTCGGTGTATGATGAAGAAAGGGGCACATGATAAGCTTATATGCAAAGCCAGGTATGTTGCTCCTCTATGGAGAATATAGAGCACCTTTAGTGCCATACTGCGGGTGACACATGTGCTGCTGAAACAAAATTTGCATTGATAAGATATGCGATTTTAATTGTACCAATTGGAAGAGGCCAATTCAGGCTGTGCATTATTTCCTAACCAGTAATATCATTGATTGCCTCGAGAGAGGGGGGGAGGTTTGATTTATTGAATCCTACCACCCCTCCGTGTTCATTACCTTTCACTACTTCCTGCGAGCAGGAAAATATTCATCGATTGAACAAATATCTTGCACTCTGTATTTTCAATTGCAATACAACAGTTTGTGCAGCCCCTAGCATGCAGAATCTTACAGCCCAGAGGAAGGCTATTCAGCTCATTGAAAGAGGAATCCACTGCCCTCTTCCTCCGTCACCCCACTATTTTCTCTCCTTCAAGTATTTATCCAATTCCCTTTTGAAAGTTGTTATTGGATCTGCTTCCACCATCCTTCCATACAGTGTGTTCTAGATGTTAAGAGCTCGCTCAGTAAACAACTTTTTCCTCATCACTTTCTCTGGCTCTTTGCCTATTTCTTACTGGCTTCTGACCCTCTGCATAAAGTTTATCCTTACTCACTCTTAACCCCTCATGGTTTTGCACACCTCTATCAAATCTCCTCTTCAGATTGCCTGCTCTAAGAACATAGGAACACAGGGAATAGAGGAGCAAGCATAGGCCATTCGGCCCCTCAAGCCTGCTCCACCATTCAACCAGATCATGGCTGATTTTCTACCTCAATGCCATTTTGCTGCACTATCCCCATTTCCCTAGATATCTTTAGTATCTGGAAATTGATCTATCTCTGCCTTCAACATACTCAATGACTGAGCCTCCACAGACCTCTGAGGTAGAGAATTCCAAAGATTCACTACCCTCTGAGTGAAGAAATTCCTCCTCCTCTCAGTCCTAACTTCTGAGAATTCCTCTTATTCTGAGACTTTGTCCCTGGTTCCAGACCCCTTCAGCCAGGGGAAACATCCTTCCTGCATCTACCCTGTTGAGCCCCATATGAACAATCCAGGGGTTCTCTTGTACCTCCACACAGCTTCGGTTAATCTTAGCTGAATGTAGATATATTGGGTACGGATTGTTCTGAGAGTGGACTGAATGCATTGTTATTGTCCACTGTATCTATAGTTGAGTTGCATATGTCGACATGGTGACATTTGTTAAAAACAGGGTGGACCATGTGAAGGTCATCTCAGACCCTAATGGAAAAAAAGCCGACTGCATTGAAGCCAACCTAGAACTGCCAATCCATGAAGACTTTCAGAACCTACTGAACATGCAACTCAAGTCATGCAAACCTTTCTGGAGCTCTGCGATTGCTTTGAATGACGCAGCTCTTGTCAAAAATAATGCAAACTCTAGGTTGACACCAATATCACTGACAAAGGCCTGCTGAGTGACCAGACAGTGGAGCCTCCAGGGTTCAACCTTCCTTGAAAACAGTGGTCTCCACTCAGCAGGATCCATGCTCTCCATGCAAGGATATCACAGCTCCTGCACAACAGAAATTTCAAGGACAGTCCAGTATGTAACTGTGGTCACCCAGATCAGACTGTTCACCACATTGTGACTGAAGGTAACCTCTGAAAATTTGCTACAGGATTCAAGGCAATCCACCTAACAACACACAGTGTTGCGACTCAGCTGTCTAACGGGCTTAGACTTTTACAACTGCAAGAGGGAAAAGCAGCCCATTTGATCGGCACCCCATCCACCACCTTAAACATTCACTCTCTGCACCAACGACGCGCAGTGGCAGCAGTGTGCACCATCTACAAGATGCACTGCAGCAACTCACCAAGCCTCCTTTGACAGAGCCTTCTAAACGCGTGACCTCTGCCACCCGGAAAGAGAAGGGCAGCCGATGCATGGAAACACCGCCACCTGCAATCTCCCCTGCCACCCCACATGCCATCCTGACTTGGAACTGTATCGCCGTCCCTTCACTGTCGCTGGGTCAAAATCCTGGGACTCCCTTCCTAACTGCACTGCGGGTGTACCTACACCACAGGGACTGCAGCGGTTCCACAAGGCAGCTCACCACCACCTTCTCAAAGGCAGTTAGGGATGGGCAACAAATGCAGCGACACCTACATCCTGTGAAGGAGTAAAAAAAGAGAATAAATAATGTCATCGCAAGAAGAAGATTGTATTTGTGATTAATTGTAGTCAGTCTTCAATTTCAGTCCACTACTTATTTCACAATGATCCTTGTTTTTGACTAATTATACTACTTCTCAACCATCTTCATTACCTAACTTGGTGTTGCCATTGTAACTAGCTACCGGGTCATTTGGGGTTAAATATAGTGGAGTACCTGACTGACACCTGTAATTGGCCTTGAATGGCATCAGTAGTTTCCAACATATATAATTCCAACAGAAACATGAGAGGGATGATCGAATAGTTAACTACTGGACAAATACATTTATCTCAAACAGTCAGTTAATAATGAATGAGAGATTCCTTAATGTGTCCAAACATCCTGACCGTAAGCACATTCCACTCAAAATGTACTCGCAAGGTTTTGAGAGTAAATTGCAATTTCTTCCAGATTCAAGTCATTATGCAGAAATATTTTGTACTCCCTACATTAGTTCAGTAATTTTCATGGCTTCTATGAATTAAAAAAGACATTTCATAGCCTCTTGAATAGATTGTGATGATCATTCTTCTGGTATTAATTAATTTATACTGCGCAAAATTGTCCACTCTAAAGTTTCAGTGCCTGTCATATTGTTTACAAGCCATAGAACTCTTGAAGAGCAATTAAGTTTCACTTTTAAAGAAAAATGACATTAAAAGAATGATTGCAAAAGTTGTTGCTAAGTTACTTTGTAACTTACTCCAGCGCTACAGCTCTCTGAGATACCTGTGCTCTGCCAACTGTGGTTTTTTAAGCAAGTTAAATTTCCATCACTCCATTTTTGTCACTTGGGCCTGTACACATTGGGGTTTAGAAGAATGGGTTGACCAACCCACCTCACTTGCACTGGCCCCATCAAAGTAATCATCCCTCTGTACGGGAAACATATTTTCATACTTGCATGTGCCCCTGTTTTATTTATCCATATTATACAGCTTATCAGGAACAAGAGTAGGCCATTCTGCCTCTCGAGCCTATACTACCATTCAGTTAGGTCATGGCTGATCTGTATCTTGACTCCGTCAACCAGCCTTGGTTCTATGAACCTTAATGCCCTTGCCAAACAAAATAAAAAATGGATGTCATTTTTGTCATTTGATATTGACCCTCATCCTCGACAGATTTGTGGGGGAATGAATTCCAAATTTCTACTACTCTTTGTGTGAAGAAATGCATCCTGACATCACCCCTGAGCTGCTTGGTTCTAACATTAACATTATTCCACTTTGCTCCGGACTTGCTTCACCAGAGAAAGTGGTTAATAGCTACCCCAATGTACTGCCTATGTTATAGGCCATTAAGCATCTTAAACATCACCCGATACAGGAATTTCATTATCAGGTATGCTCTGCTAGAATATAATTAAAAAGGAAAAAGAGTTTTCATTTATATTGCAACATTGTCAGGACTCCCGATGAACTATTCATTGAAGTGCAGTCACCATTGTAATGGAGGCAAACACAGCAGCCATTTTTTACACAGCAAGATCCCACAAAAGAACAATGAGGTAATGACCAGTTAATTTATTTTTTCTGGCAGTGTTAGGTTGAGCACAGAATGCTGGTCAAGACACTGGCAGAACATTCAGATCCTCTTCAGGGAGTCTTTTCCATTCAGCTGAACTGGCAGACAGTCAATTTAATTTTAGATCTGAAGGGAGTCACTATGCTGGCTGAATTTTAAGGCCAAGGCTGAAGTTTTGCCATGAAGGTCGTGGGAGGTGAACACACTTTGGCCAGCAACAGGAATCTGGGGAATCATATTCCTAGTGACTAATTAAGTGGTTGCTGTTGCGGCCGTCTCTATTAAAGATGGCGACTTGCCCCCATCCTCCCAAAGAGCTGTTGGTCCAATCCGAGGGCTGGAAACTCAGCAGCGCCGCTCCTAGTGGTGGCCATTGCTGGAGCTGCACCTGCAAGATAAGTGTGTGTTGATGATTGGCGCCCTCACAGAAAGACAATTGGAATTGGGGAATGCCGGGACCAGTCAGGCAGGCCCAAGCGATTGAAGTTGAGGAGAGGGAGTCACTGAGGGCAGGTGGAGTCATTACTGCAGGGGCGACCATTGTGCAGAGAGCCCTCCCTTGGGTCAAGGACTACCCTAAAAGCCGGACCTCCCCACCCTGGAGCACTGCAGGAAGCCATCAGGTTTCACTGGATGATCTCCCCAACATTCCAGCAGAGGCAGGAAGATGCCCTTAGTAGTACAGAACTTGAGAATTGCTGAAAAAAAGAGACATTTTTTTGTTGAAGCTTTTCACTTTGCACTCATCAGGACAATTCACAAGAATTTCAAATGTAAAGGGAACAACAGTTTATACTATGTGAGAGGAGGTTGCTGATTGGTTGGCAAGTGGACTCTTATTGGTAGAGGCAATGCCATGGAGAATGCACCAGTTGATGGTGACTGACAATTAACTGCCAAACATTGTTTGAAAATTTAAGCCAGGCAGCTTAACTCTGATTGGTCAAGGCATTACACTGAGGAATGAACCAGTGAATGGCTGTCACTTATTTTCTTTAGCTGAAATAGGCACAATGTGTGTACATGTTCTTTCTATTGGCTAAAAGACACTTAGTGGCTCAGCTGGGCTCCCGACTGTCTGCCACCTTTCCTGCCACTGGCAAAATGGCATCGTGGTGGTATGATGTCGGTATCACCCTCCCCCCACCCCCAATGCCTTTCCATGCCATTTTGCCAGCCTTCCCACCTTGGAGCCCATCACTAAGGGGCTGGAAAAATTCTAGCATGTACTGCCGAACGGCACTCAGACACTGGTTCAAAACCAGGAGCGGGATTGAACTCATAACTTTCTGATTCGGGGGTGACATGTTGCTAAACCGAGATGACACGCGTTGATTCAAATCTGAACCAGTTGAGAATCATCCAACTGAATTCAGAAACCACAAAGTGATTTGCAAACAAGTGCAAAAAAAGTGTTTTTTTGGAGCCCTTTTGTTCTTTACAAAATTCAGTAGCACATTTGCTGAGCAGACCAAGCACCCAGAGGCTACAGTTTGGTCATCAAGGCTGTAAATAAGTTTCAAGAACTGGATTTAACAACAATAACAACAACTTGCATTTATATAGCAACATAATAAAGTATCACCGGGTGCTTTACAAGCAAAATTTAATACCGTGTCACATAAGAAAGTAGAACCAGTGAGAAAGAGCTTACTCAAAGAGACATGTTTTAAGGAGCGTCTAAAGGAGGAGAATGTATATAGAGGCTGGAGTTGTTTAGTGAGGGAATTCCAGAGCTTAGGGCAGAGGAAGCTGAAGGCACAGACGCCAATGTTGGAGTGATTAAAATCGGGGATGCTCAAGAGACCAGAATTAATAGCGTGCAGAGATTTTCGGGGGTCTGTGAGACTGGAGGCGATTACAGAGGTAGAGGCACCTGATAACAAGAACTGTACATGGCCTTCATTACAAATATCACTTGTAGATTAATTAGAAGTATCCAAATCCAGTTGCCCAATTTAGCGTCTCACTTGTTTATAAGGGGTCACCTACATTCCTTACTAATCCAACACTGAATCAAGAATGAATGAACAAATTTGCATTTAAGTACCATCTTCTCCTGTGGAGGACATGTTGAATGAAGCATTTCACAACCAAACAGTTCCTTCTGAAGTGCAGTCACTGCTGTTAGTCAGGCAAAATTGCCCAAATCTCATGTTGCATCCTATTGTTTTTTTAGGCACCAGCCTAGGAAAATTAGTGAACAATTTTACCCGACGCCTCCCTTAAATAAACTGATGTCTGGCACCTTGATGGAAATACTTTGCATAGACTCAGCGGTCCAATCTTGTAAGTATTCGCCAATCGCTGCTTTCAATGTGTAGTTTCAAATAAACGGAAGCACTCAACTAATAAATGAGGAGGTCATAAATCTCCATTTTCAAATTATAGCTGTATTACAATTCTGGGGACAATAGAGAGTCAGATTACATCTATACTTTTTTTCCCCCCTCCCTCTCTAAATTTCCAATTTGACCATTCGATCCAGCAGCAACTTAGATGTATTTTCAGCCCTCGACTGATGCAGTATTTCGTAATGGAGTGCAGTACTTACAATGTTTTCTGGTACCATTCAGGGCAATCAATAAAAGATGTGAGATGTGTAAGTCAGGGCTGAATATTAATCTAGCATGGGCTTTGTTTCCTAGCAGTCTACAGACTCTATCCATCTTGTAGGGCCTCTGAGGGTCATTTGTTTTGTCTGTCCAGCCTCAAAAAACTGCAGATTGCAACAAAGAAATAGCACAATTAAAGTGCACTCACAATTAAACTAGATCTAGCGTAAAACCGACAGCTGCCTTGTAAGAAATTTTAATCTGAGGAGCAAATTTATTTCAACATTGCACTTAAAAGGATAGAACTCCCAATCCCCTAAACGCACTTAAACCACTATTATGAAATACAAGATTGCCAATTTTAATTATTTCCAATAATATTGCTAAATATACCATCCGAGATTTTCTTCTTCTTTTCAAGGCAAAAATGACAAATTTTGATCCCTAACTAAAGACGTTGTATTTTAGCCGTATTTATTTTGAGGTGGGAAGATGTCCTTTCATTGTTCCAATTCACTTCCATCGACCTGCAGAGGATCCTTCCACAGTGCCAAGGCGAAGAAGGTCAGAAAAAGGAATAAACTGAACATTTCATAAGACATTTGCAGTCTACACTGAAAAACGTGTGAAGAGACCATGAAGTATAGTGGATGATACCACAGGTAGCAAGTGGCCAGGCTCCATTTCAGTATACATATGGTACCCAGAGCCGCATGCACTCAATTCTGGTGCGAGCTGCACTGGACACCATCTTTGTCAGGACGTTAAAGCAAGCGTTGCAACTGCAAACCGGAAGTACGCAGATTGTAGACTGATACAGTTAGTAGTAATGCTAAGTTTCCACCAGCAGTGACACTTTCAATCTCAACGCGCCATCCAACGCCCACGCACTGAACATGCATTCAACAGCAGGTAGATCCCCCTACTCAACTACTTTCAGTTTAGTTGCTGATTGATTTCTATTAGCTGCTGCTAAGGGAATAAGTTTTGATGGTTTAATGTTGCCAAAGTCTACAGGAGTGATGTGGAAAGTAGTGAAGGCCTTGGTACTGGTTTCAAGGGTTCTAATCAGGTCCTAAGTCCTGGGGGCAGTAATTTCTATCCCCTTGGCCTGTAGCAAGATTGGGAAAATGAGCAGAGGTAACACAGAGGAGGACAAGATGCTGGAAGAGGGAGGAGGAGAGGGAAAAGGCTCTCAGCAGCAGGCCATATCAGACCAGGGTTTTGGGGGAGTATTTCTCCTACCTTAACCACAGCAAGAAACAGTATACACAACGTCTCCACTTCACTACAGAGTTGTTCACCTAAATCTGCCACCTGTTGCAGGCAGATCTCCAACTTCAGAGCAGGGTGAGGAAGGCATTACCAGTGGCTGTGAAGGTTACTGTGGGTGTGAGTGTTTTGTGCTGGGTTCCTTCCAGGCTGGAGCAGGCGAAGTTTGTGACATTTTTCAGTTCGCCATCCACTGTAATGTGAGGGAGATCATTCTACAAAGAGAAGTGAATATATATCGTTCTCTATCACCTGCAAGAAACAGCAGGACAAGCAGGTGATTCACTGGGATTGCAGGGTTCCCCATGGTGCAGGGTGCTATTGACTACATGCACATTACTTTGTGGGCACCACATGTAAATTCAGAGGTATACCGCAACCTGAAAGGAATTCACTCCCTTAAAGTTCAGCTGGTATATGAGCGCACACAGTGCATCATGTACCTCAAAGCCCCATATTGTGGCAGCACACATAATGCCTTTATTCTGCTGCAGTCTGCTGTACCCATTAGCATTTGAAACCAAAGAATTTGTTGATAGGCAAGTGAAAAGGCTGTGGTAAATTGAACAGCGTGTGAGATTAGTGGTTCATTTAAAAAGATGTGGCATTTGAAGATGGAATCACCCACCTTGACCACTCATGTGAGACCATTGGATTTCTTGCAACACTCCACCAAGGTCCTCAGCACCATACTGTTGGCACTGACACAACAGGCTCCACAGAGTCTGTCCAGAGGGCCTCCTAGACCCCCGTGAACAGAGAATCTCTCTCCTCCAGTCCATTTCCTGCACCAAGGCCTCGAATGCTGTGTCGAAGAACCTTGGGGCCTGATTTTTTGCGCTGTGGCCTTCCTGCTCAGGCTCTCTTCCCTAGTCACTTCCAGCACCTGCTGCAGTCAGGATGCACCTTCTCTTCAAGAGGTGCAGGCTGGGTTTAAGTGGTGCTAGCCTCACACGAACCTTGGCCTCCTGCTGAAGCATGCTGCCACTTAACAGTGTGCTACAAGCATAGTAAATGAACAAGCAGCCTGGCATTTGCATGTTGCCTGCATCAGAAGGAGTGGGTAGGGGTTAATGGCGCTTTGCAATCCCTGCACCCAATTGGGGACTATTCAATTTTTCCCCCTTGGGCCTTGCTTGCAATGCGCACGCGTGCTTTGTGACTTAAAGGGAGGAACTTGTACCGTGGAGACAGATTTGAAGGCAAGGGGGTGTGGCCAGGAAAACTGGGGAATCCATGGCGGCTCAGCTCCCTGATGCCACCCCGCCTCTGGGGGCACCTTTCAGGGCGAAGCTGGGTAGAAAGTCAGCAGTTCGCTCCACGGAGGCAGACGGTCAATTAAACCAATAAAAGCCACATTTTTGGGGCAATTTTTCAACGGCAATGGCAGTTTCCTGCCGTCGGAGTGGGCACGCCACTGTGCGCGGAGCCCGGCAGCTCCTTGCAGGCAGTCTCCGGGCAGCAGGCGTTTGGGTGGATAGCCACCGGAGCTGGAAGACCCACGTCCCGGAGAAAGGCTGAAACCATGACCAAAACCGGCCTTATGGTGGAGGCTGGAGGACTCCTCGCTCTCTAATTCACAGAAGGTGCCTGAGGGCACCTCCATTTTGGAGGTGGCCCTCTGATTGGGCCACCCACATCGGGAACACGCCCAACATCCTCGCTGGGGCGTCGAATGTGGAGGCAGCCTCTTAACTGGCCGCCCCCTGTCAAGTTGTGCCAGTGGGCACTCTGCTGCAAGCACAGGCTCAAGGCCCAACATTGGGATCACAAGCCAATCAGGAAAATCCCTGCCCAAGTCGTGTGGACTGTTGGCTTCATCTGATTGCCTGAAATTATTAACCTTGACTGTTTTCGTCAACGGGCATTGACCTGTCATTTCACAGCATCACTTCAGGGGTGTAGAGGTCCAAAATAACATAAAATGTGTTGGGTTTTTCTCCTCCCACCATGTGTTTAGGTTCCATTCCTGGCCAAGAATTCTTTCCCCATGTGAGGCTCTTGTTTCCTCTTAAATAAAACTCCCAAGTTTATCATCGAGAGACAGATGAGACTAGTCTTGTTTGATTTACCTTTGTAGATCGTTTTCTCTCCATGCCTCTGTCAAAACACATCAGCCCAGATTTTTGCAGAGTTTGGAAGACTCATGGACCTTTAAAAAGGCGAGCAGGACCCAGATTCGGAAGTTCCACCCCCGTTTCTGACAGATCCATTTTTTGCCAATAAGGGAAAGGGGACGGAGCATGACTCCCACATGAAGGAAGCCTGAACTCAGGAGAGCCCTCGTACTCTGTTCCGAGTTCAAACAGACCCCATTTTTGCAATAGCAAGGGCCTTAACCCACAGTGTGGGAGCTTTTCGCCCCGCACCTGAACCGAACGGGAGTGGAATAGTGCACGATGACATTGGGCGAACATCCCGACATCATCGTGCACTCTTGCGATCTCTTGGTTGGTGGGCGCATGCAAGAGGTGGCAGTGCACCCACCGACAATTAAGAGGCCTATTAAGGCCCTTAATCAGTTAATTAAATTGAATTTTTCACTGTCCGTCCAACCGTTCAGTTGGCGGGTGGGCGATTAGGCCAGGCAGCCTTTGCATTTTTAACAAAACCTCATCCATGGTTGGGATGAGGTTTCAAACAGACACTAAAATAAAATTTTTAATTTTAAAACTCATATTTCACATGTCCCTGCTCATGTGACAGTCACATGAGCAGGGACATGTGAAATATGAGTTTTAAAATTTAAAAATCTTCAGCACCCGGAGGCAGCTCTGTGCCTTCAGGGAGCTTTCACTGAGTGCACCACTGTGCATGAGCACACTTCAGCGCTCGCGGTCCTCCTGCCCACACATGACAGCGCTGAGGCTCCCAGCATGCGTTTCACGCCAGCTGGCCGTTAGTTGGCCAGCCAACATGAAATCATGGTCGGGGCCCAATCGCAGACGGTGGACCATTGCGCGGTTGCTCCCGGGCCCGCCTGCTGTGCCTGCCCAGCAAGCAGAAAATCCTCCCCTTAGAGTAGTTGTAAAAGCTCTTGAATAAGGCCTGGAGAACTGTCAGGATGCGAAGGCATTTAAGTTCCCAGCCTGCCTGTGTCAGTGAGAGTTGGAAAAAAAACTACCCCAACAGCTATAATTATGTCATTATTAATGCTTGGCTGCTTTTCACAACCTATCATTATCTCAGTAGGGGGTCCTAGATTCAGTTTGATTGGTAGCTCAAAGAGGTTGTGAAAGGATTAGCTGTCTTTGATGTTAGGGTTATGAATATTTATTTTTATAAGAGATTAAATACATGAGGGTCTACCAATATTTTGAATAGGCTTTCATGAATGGGTTTTTGTTTACTATAGTAAAGGCTGCAATAGTTATTTTGACCTTTATTTTATTTCATCTCAACATGGCTCCTAAGGGCTGCCCATGGTGGATGCTTAGTGAACTGGCATGGAGAGTGTAAGGGAAAAAAGTGATAGTGGTTTGTATTAAGTAGGCATGGGGGCTATAAGGGGCCATGGGGGTGGATGGGGTGCACGGGATGGCATGGAGGTTATGTGAAATATTGGGGTTGGGTGGGGGGGTATGGGGTGGCTTGGATGGGGGAAGTGGGTGGGGCATTGTTGGCATGAATTGGCGTAGATGGGGCATGGAGAGTGGGTGGAGGGATGAGAGGGTTGAAGGCTAGAGACCTTTTATTTAAACAAAACCACTGGGACAAAGTTTCAGAGAGCTGAAGAGAGCCTTTGGGCCCAACTCCATTCCACATCTGTCCCCCACCCCGGGAGTGAAAATCCCATTATTTGGGACACTTTCTCCAAAGGCAAGCATGGCGAACTTGGAAATTTCCCAACTCGCGCTACCCAACTTGGAAGCAAAAATCCAGGCCATCATTTCCTTTAAGGTGCTCCGTCTTCCCCTAATAGAAGCTTTTAGATTATCAGGAGTCACTCATACCCTCACACTCTGATGTGCAATGGTATGATGGAACTATTCTGATCCATTTAAAATTTCCAATACTGCTCCCATTCAGGACACTTTAAATTTCAATGACTTGTTCCCTTTGAAAATGCAAAGGCGTGCATGAGAAAGGGGGAAATGTACCTTTCTCTGTGTCTGAGGCTACTTTGCATATGTTCGGATGGTTAGATGGATCTAAAAGCAAACAGTAAAGTTTTGTTCTTAAGGATCATCATCACTGATGTCAAACATGCCTTGACACCCTATTTGACCTGAACTGAGCTTCTAGCCTCATTTCCTCTCCATCACAAAGCCAGGAAAGATAACACAAAAAAACAAAACTTCCCAGTTCTGATGCCATTTTTTGGGGCCTAAGAAACTGTTCCCAATCAATTCACCAGTTGCCTGAATGCTGCCCTGCACAGATTGGTGCAGGTATCTTTCCTGTAAAGTTGACTTTCTTTGATTGGCACCAACACTGCTGAATTCATGCTCCAACGTCCTTATCAATGGACTTGAAAATTTATCACATTGGGAGTGACAATTACATCTTTGCAGCCGGTTTTATTTATATTTCCTTCATGGCATGTGAGCATCACTGGCGAGGCCAGCATTTGTTGCCCATCACTAATTGCCCTTGAGAAGGTGGTGGTGAGCTGCCTTCTTGAACCGCTGCAGTCCATGTGGTGTAGGTACACCCGCAGTGCTGTTAGGGAGGGAGTTCCAGAATTTTGACCCAGCAACAATGAAGGAATGGCGATATATTTCCAAGTCAGAATGGTGAGTGACTTGGAGGGAAACTTGCAATTGGTGGTGTTCCCATGCATCTGCTGCCTTTGTCCTTCTACTGGTAGAATTTGCTGGTTTGGAAGGTGCTATCGAAAGAGCATTGGTGAGTTCCTGCAGTGCATCTTGTAGATGGTACATCCAGCTGCTACTATACATTGGTGGTGGAGGGATTGAACGTTTAAGGTGGTGGATGGTGTGTCAGTCAAGCTGATTGCGTTGTCTTGGATGGTGTCGAGCTTCTTGAGTGTTGTTGGAGCTGCACTCATCCAGGCAAGTGGAAAGTATTCCATCACACTCCTGACTTGTGCCTTGTAGATGGTGGACAGGCTTTGGGGAAACAGAAGCTGAGTTACTCTCCGCAGAATTCCTAGCCTCTGACCTGCTCTTGTAGCCACAGTATTTATACGGCTGGTCCAGTTCCATTTCTGACAATGGTAACCCCCAGGATTTTGATAGTGGGGGATTCAGTGATGGCAATGCCATTGAATGTCAAGGGGCGATGGTTATATTCTCTCTTGTTGGAGATGGTCATCGCCTGGGACTCATGTGGCGCAAATGTTACTTGCCACTTGTCAGTTGTTAGTGACTAAGGTACAACCAAATTTACTGGTTTTTTCTTTGTGGGGGTTGGGGGGTGGTTCCAAGTAGAAAAGGAATGCAAATATGGCAAGGAAATGTGCTTAAGCAATCTGATAACTCATACATTTAGACCGCAGTATCATGGCCAGCTTTGATGTTGCATGGGCTCAGACTTTGCAGGTACCATATGACCAAATTCAATGCCTGCTTTATCAGAGCAGATCCGACTGCACAACAAGCTGATTTGTGACTGAAAAATGTAGATCACTGGATAGCCAGCAGAATTGGGAATTAGGTTACTCGTCAATCTTGGGTTATCTACAAGTTACTTGGTTTGTAGCGACAGTCAACTTCATTCAATAGGGTAAGTGGCGGATAACCAGATGATGCAATAATACCATGTCACAACACCTCATTGCTTGATGAAATTGTTAGTGTGTCAATAGTCATGAGCAATTTAATCATCAAGGCTGTTTTATTCACCTTCCCCAGTAAAACTGTGACGCTTCCAATTTGGCTCCTTTTCAATTTCCCTTAGAACATCAGTCTACACTAAACAGGAGAGAGCGTCTTCATCCATAGGTTTTCTTTTTGCCCCTGTGCACATTTAGCAGGGCTTTAACCACCCAATGAAATGTTGAGTGGTGCTTCTGTGGCAGATTGCATTGAGTCCACTGTCGGAGTTCTTATAAAAACACACAAAAACCTGGAACGAATAAAATCACCACATGCAATCTGTGCTTTGTATATCTTAACCTGCTAAATTAATATGGTCCTTTGCAATTCTTCTTAAACAGTGCTGGGAAACAGAATTACAATTTTACAGCACACTGCTTTTCTGAAATTTATTTTTGGGAAGAGGCGTGTGTCATTACAAGGCTGGCATTTATTGTCCATTCTTGGTTACAGAAAAGTTATGACACAGAAAGAGGCCGTTCAGTCCATTGTGTGTGTGCCAGCCAAAAAGAAGAAAAAAGAAACTAGCTGCTCATTTTAATCCCCCTTTCCAGCGCCTGGTCCGTAGCCTTGCAGGTTACAGCGCTTCAGATGCAGATCCAGGTACCTTTTAAATGAGTTGAAGCCTGAACCACTAATTCAGGCAATATGTGAATTCTAAATGCCCACCACCCCCTGGGTGAAAACCTTTTTCCTCATGTCCCCTCTAATCCTTCTAGCAATCACCTTAAATCTATGCATCCTGGTAATTGACCCCTCAGCTAGGGGAAACAGGACTTTCCTGGCTACCCTATCTATGCCCCTCATAATTCTGTACAACTCAATTAGGTCACCCCTCAGCCTTATCTGTTCGAAGGAAAACAACCCTAGCCTATCCGATCTTCCCTCATAGCTGCAATTTTCAAGCTCTGGCAACATTCTTGTGAATCTCCTCTGTACTGTCTCCAGAGCAATTATGTCCTTTCTGTAATGTGGTGACCAGAACTGTACACAAAATTCCAGCTATGGCCTAACCAGTGTTTTATATAGTTCCAGCATTCCATGCCTGCTTTTGTATTTAATACCTTGCCCAATATAGGAAAGCATTCCATATGCTTTCTTTACCACCCTATCCACCTGTCCTGCCACGTTCAGGACGTGTGCATGTGCACTCCAAGGTCTTTCACTTCCTTAACCCCTCTCAATAATTTCCCATTTATTGAGTACTCCCTTGCTTTGTTTGCCCTCCTCAAATGCATTACCTCACATTTCTCTGGATTGAATTCCATTTGCCACTTTTCTGCCCACTCAACCAAACCATTGATATCATTCTGGAGTTGACAGCTATCCTCTTCACTATCAACTACATGGCCAATTTTTGTGTCAGCTGTAAATTTCCCAATTGTGCCTCCCACATTTAAGTCCAAACTATTAATATATACAACAAACAGCAAGGGCTCAACACTGAGCCCTGTGGAATGCCACTGGAAACCGTTTTCCATTCGCAAAAACATCCATCGACCATTACCCTTTGTTTCCTGTCGCTGAGCCAATTTTGGATCCAACCTGCCACCTTCCCCTGTATCGCAGGAGATCTCACTTTCCTGACCAGTCTGCCAAATGGGACCTTGTCAAATGCCTTACTGAAATCCATATAGACAACATCCACTGGACTACCCTCATCAATCCTCCTTATTACTTCCTTAAAAAATTTGATTAAATTAGTAAGATACAATCTTCCTTTAACAAAACCATGCTCGCTATCCCCGATTAATACATTCCTTTCTAAGTGACAGTTTAACCTGTCTCTCAGAATTGATTCCAATAATTTGCCCACCGCTGAACTCAGGCTGACCAGCCTACAATTATCCATAACACCCTTTTTAAATGGCACAATGTTCGCAGACCTCCAATCCACTGGCACCTCACCTGTATCTAGTGAGGACTGGAAAATGATCCTCAGAGCATCCGCTATTTCCTCCCTGGCTTCTTTTAACCACCTGGGATACAATCCATCCGGCACTGGTGATTTATCCACCTTCAAGGATGTTAGGCCCCGCCCACCCCACCCCAGTACATCCTCGCTCACTATGCTTATTGTATCTAACATTTCAGACTCCCCTTCTTTAACTAGTATATCTGCATCATCCCTCTCCTTAGTGAAGACAGAGACAAAGTCCTCATTGAGAATCCTGCCCACATCGTTTGTATCAATGCAAGTTACCATGTACATTTCTGATAGGCCCTACCCTTTCCTTAGTTATTCTCTTGCTCTTAACATACTAATAAAATATCTTTGGGTTTTCTTTGATTGTGCCTGCCAATATCTTTTTCATATCCTCTCTTTGCTTTCCTAATTTCCTTTTTTACTTCACCCCCCCAAACTTTCTGTACTCCTCTAGGCTTCCTACAGTATTCAGCTTTTTGTGACTGTCATCAGCTGTCTTTTTGTGCTTTATCTTACCCTGTATGCTCCTGATAACCAGGGGCCTCTAGATTTGGCAGCAACACCCTTTTTATTTGTGGGGACATGTCTACACTGTGCCCACAAGAATCCTGCTTTTGAATACCTCCTGCTGATTTGACGCTGTTTTCCCATCTAGTCGCTGTCCACTCCAGTCCACTTTCGCCAGATCACTGCTTGGCTTTGTAAAATTTGTCTTGCCCCAATTTGGAATTTTTACTCCTTTTCTATCTTTGTCCTTTTCCATAACAATGCTAAATCTAACTGCATCATGGTCACTATCTCCAAAGTGGTCCCCCATTGCTCCTTTATCCACTTGCCCAGCTTAATTTCCTAAGACAAAATCTAGAATTGCACCCCCTCTCATTGGGCTTGTTAGGTGCTGGCTAAAAAAGCTATCTTGAATGCAGTTTAAGAATTTTGTGCCCTCTGTGTCCTTCACACTGTTTGTATCCCAATTGATATTAGGGTATTTGAAGTCTCCAACTATTACTGCCCTGTTAATTTTGCACTCAGAAATTTGCCTACATATTTGCTCTTCTATCACTATTTGGGGGTCTATAGTACACTCCTAGCAGTTTGGCTGCTCCTTTTTTATTTCTGAGATCAACCCATATGGCCTCATTTGATGCTTCATTTAGTATATTATCCCTCCTCACAGCTGTAATCAAGAAAGAGGTGGTTGAACCTTCTTGAGCTGCAGTCCATGTGGTGAAGGTACTCCCACATTGCTGTTAGATAGCGAGTTCCAGGGTTCAAACCCAGCAATGATGAAGGAAGGACAATTATAGCCAGTTCAGGATAGTGGGTGACTTGGAGGGAAGTTTAGCTAAATTTGTCTATTTAAGATGGTTGAGTGCTAATTGCAAATACAAGTTCAATCCATTGAAGCTAAGCTCTTTGAATGTTAGTGCTTGAGCATTTAATGTGTATACATCAAATTAATGAATGAGTTAAGCACACAGAAAGCTGATGACAGTCACAAAAAGCTGAATAGTGTAGGAAGCCTAGAGGAGTACAGAAAGTATAGGGGGTGAAGTAAAAGAGGAAATTAGGAAAGCAAAGAGAGGATATGAAAAAATTTCGGCAAGTACAAAGAAAACCCAAAGATATTTTATCAGTACATTAAGAGCAAGAGAATAACTAAGAAAAGGGTAGGGCCTATCAGAAATGTACATGGTTAAGCATACATACAGTGCTATTCAAAGAGCATAACTTCAAGGCATAAATCCTGTTAATTTGCTGTATGAGCTTCAGAAACATATGAAACATTAGTTTTCTACTCTTCCTGAAAGTGACATTAAAATTAATCTGGACTACCATTAATCTCAAGACTAAATGAGTAATGGAAATGAAACACAGCATGAATTAAAAACCCAAAGGATCCAGAATTGGGCAATATAGATTTTCTTTTCGGTGTAATCATCATAGACTAAAGAAAATCCAATTATGGGACTCTGGTGATGGCTTAATAGGTATATATAGTGTGTAATGTGACACTGAGCCACACAGTGAGGAAGGTGCAAGATTCAACCACTGGAGTATGCAAATATCAGCCATTATGAATAATAAGAGCAGTACAATGGACCTTAAGTTTCTAGAGCAGCAGGAGGAAAAACTGGTTGACAATTCGCCCAACAGGAAAAAACAGTTCAGACAGTACTCTTATTTCCCAGTTTTTACTGGTGTTCTATTTTAAGTTATACAAGGCCAGTTCAGACCAGTATTCTTATTTTCCAGTTTTTACTGTTTTTCCCTTCCACGAACCAGTTAAATGAGCCTCAGAAAACCCTGCATGTAGGGAAACAAAAAGCACAGCCTTATCATATTTAAGTGCCTTAGGATGCTTTACTATGTTACACGGTGACATATAAGTGCAAATTGTTGTTATTAGGTAGCACTTAGTTAGCATTCTGTAAGAAGCCCAGCAGAGACAGGGTTAAGCAATTTCAAACTCTTTGCATGTTTAACATGACTGTGATGCATTCAGCAATATCAGTAACTTCTGCCCTCCTTTCAGCCACACTATCTTTTCCAACAAAGCCATCAGGGATTGGCTCGCTGCACAGAAACTTCTTTCACTTAATCAATGACCTTGTTGCCATAGCAGTGTAACGTAAGGTGCCACAGATGATGACTTGATTTCTTTTCCCATCTGAAGTGGAAAGGGGAAGACAGACTAAATGAAATCCCATCCATCTTAATGAAATACAATTATTTTGTCCTTATTAATCATTTAAAAATCAATATGTCTCTTCTCGGTGAACTCACACCAGAATTCGTCATTTTGCACCGAGCCTCAATACATCTTGTCTTGTGGAGATTTCCCAGGTTTGGTCACCTGAATGCCTTTTCCTGCAGCCACTCTTGCAGCCTGGATTGCAAGTGCGAGAGTGGTAAATGGCAGCTGAAGCAGAAGCACTTCTCAACTATTAATGCCTCTTCTATAAAGCGTCATCTGTCATTGCTAATGGGAACTTATTGATTAAACTAATAGCCTGAATAAGCTACTAAAGTTATTTACCACCGTTCGCAATCATTACAAAGCTTTCTCATCATTAACAAAGACACTCTTGTTGCTTCTTTTTCTTGCAGGGACGGGATTACTTGGCAAAAGATTAAACGTCACATTTTTTTGAAGTTAACATTAGGTTACTGAAGTAGGAGGGGTACAAGATGTTAACACTACATTGTACAGCATCACAGTTCCAATGACTGATTTGTGAGGGTCATAAACAAAGTTTGTGCGCTCAGCACGATTTACATATGCAGGCATCAGTAAACAAACTAGTGTAATAACATTTTCGAGGAGGGGTCGTATGAAATATTTATAGGAATTCAAGTTCGAAATGTGGTTCGGCAATAAACCTGTAGATTGCACTCTGCACAAGTTGCATCTTGTTTCAAAGGGGTTATGCCATTGTCTAAAAGAATCTTGGAGGAAACTTGCTGTGGTACCAAACTGGTGCCTTTCATTAAGTCCCTCAACGTTTCCTGGTCAATGATGTTCCTGGACGTTTCCAAAATTGTTCCGAAACAGTGCCTCAGAGTATTGGAGCACGAAAACTTAATGTGACAGAATATGAGATAGCACCGGTCCCCTCTGCCCCCAATCTCACCACCACCCCCAAAGATCTGAGCAATACCAAGAAGAGATTGGAGGCTGTGAAGAAAGAGAATTCAGATAAAAGGTACTTATCGCCAGCAACCTCCACTGACTTCAGTCTGGAGGGCGGCTCTCTACTGTCCTTCTTAGCAACGAAAGCCATCCATATAGGCGGGGGAACAACCTATTTGCCAAGGAGAACCACATTAAAATAGAACAGGTTTTCAGATATTAGTAAGAGAGTGGACTGAGCAATTTGGATCTTGTGAAATTTCGGACTTTTATGCAAATTGATGTAAATATTCCAGTTTTGTGATGTGGTCAGACCATGGAAAACGACAATCCTATAACACGTTGGCAGCAGAGATAGGGCAGAAAATAATGACTTATGGAAAACAAATTGCTACAAGTATGGGTGAGTTTAGAAGGCCATATCACACACAGCTTATTTCACATAAGTCATCTTCTGTGTGTGGTTTCTAATTGTCAACACTTGAGTTGTGACCTTTGTTTACCATGTTTAAACTTATTTTAACACTGTCTGGCAGATTTCGGGTAGAATTGACTGTTAAACTGGTGGAGTGAAATGTAACAATGAAAATCTGGTGAAAGTTTGCTTCACATTTTAATAATTACATACATTTAAATAAATAAAAGGTATGTTGGAAGCGAGGGGTGGATTTTACAGCCCTGTGGCACCAGGTTTGCAGGCGGTGGGGGTGTGGGGCACGTTAAATGCCATGAGTGCAGTGCCCGCTGCCAATCTCCCCGCCCATGCAATTTTACACATGGCGGAGGAGGTGTCAGTCTGCCCATGGATCAATTATCAATTTAAGCAGCCAATTAATTGCCATTTAAGGGCCTCATCCCACCATGGTCACAGTTTTTTGGGCAGTGGTGGAGGCCAATGATGGGTCGGAAACCTGGCAGATAACGCTGCTCGGGCTTCAGTTGGGAAAAGGGGTGGGTGACTGTTTTACAGGCCCCCTGTTTTGATCAGAGGCCCCTCCAAAGCTGCAGACACTCCCACATTTCCCCTCCCCACCACCCTGTCCACTCCACATTCCAACCCCCTTGCCAGTCTGAACCCGGCGATAACATCCCCCACCTCCCCCCCCCTCCCCACCAACCATTTGCTTTGCATCCAACTCCGGGGTTGAACATTGCTGGGGACTGGATGCAGTCCCGGAGGTGGCCACTGCTCCCAGTGGTGCTGCTGGGGGCCAGAGACCTGCCAGCTATCCGATTGGCTTGCAGCTCTTGGGGGGGCGGGACTTCCTCTGCAGATGTCCCACTTCAAGGTAATAACGTCCTACTGGAGGCTAAATGTCTGCAAGGCCATGGGACTGCCCAGGAGTGGAAATGCACTGGCTTCCACATTTGCCTCCTCCACTCGAGTTCCTGCATTCGCCCATGGCGTCCACTCGCTGGACATAAAATCCAGCCCTGGGTCTCTGATGAACAAACTAAAAACAGTCTTGCCCTGCTGGTTTATCTTAATCAAAGCAACGAATACATTTACCAACAATACAGCAAAGTGCATAGAGATAAATATTAACTTCTGAAAATTCAGTGCCTGTATTGCATAATATTTTCATTGTAAAAGAACTTACAGAATCGTGGGGCAGGATTTCCTCCTCGTTGGGCGGGTGTGGTGGACAGGCCCGGCCCGCTATCAGGCCCCGACCACGATTTCACGCTGGCTGGCCAATTAGGATGCCAGGGTGTGGGCGGGAGGAGCGCGAGCGCTGAAGTTTGCGCATGCGCTGGGGGGAGCGCTGACTGAAAGCTCCCTGAAGGCACAGGGGCTGCCTCAGGGAGCTGTAGATTTTAAAAATGAAACATGAAGAATCAACAAACAATATAAACAAGTCCCCAAGTGTGACTCAGTCATATGAAGAGGGACATGTTAAGAATGAGCTTAAAAAATTTATTGTTTTTTCATTCACCGTAGGAAACCTCGTCCTGTCCGTGGATGAGGTTTCGCAAAAAATGCAAAGGCCACCTGGTCTATTTGCCCGCCCGCCAACCGTAAGACTGGACGGGCAGTGAAAAATTCAACTTAATTACCTACTTAAGGGTCTTAACAGGCCATTTAATTGTCAGCGGGTGCACTGCCAACTGAAATATCGCGCGAGTGTGCGATGACATCGGGACGCTCGCCTGACATCATTACGCACTATTTCACGCTCGGGCGCGCCCGCCCACTGAACTAAAAATCCTGGCCATGGAACGTTTACGACATAGAAAGAGGCTATTCGGTCCTTTGTGTCTATGCTGGCTTCCTGGAAGAATAACTCGTCAAGTCCCACTGTACTGACATCTCCCTGGAGCCCTGCAATTTTTCTTCTCTTCAGATGATTATCCAATTCCCTTTTGAAAGGCAGGATTGATTCTGCCTCCACCACACTCTCAGGCAGCTCATTCCAGATCTTAACCACGCCATGCGTTAAAAAAATGATTTTCCTCACGTGACCATTGCTTCTTTTGTTAATCGCTTTAAATCGTTGTAGTTTTCGATCCTTCTACCAACATGAAAAGTTTCTTCCCAGCTATTCCGTCCAGATGTCTCATAATTTTTCACTTATATAGCACCTTATATATCCTCAGGAGATCCCAAAGCACACCACAGACAATGGAGTAATATAAGAATATAAGAACATAAGAACTAGGAGCAGGAGTAGGCAATTCAGCCCCTCGAGCCTGCCCCGCCATTCATTACGATCATGGCTGATCTCATTTTATCTTTGGAAGTTTAATCGGAGGAACAGTAGTAGGAATTCAGTCGCTCTAGTTTGTTCTGGTTGATATGTACCTCAAAGTCATTAATCCATATCCCTTGATAGCATTACCATGCAAAACCTATGGATTTCAGTTTTGAAAATTGCAATTGCCCCAGTTCCACAGTTTTTAGGGAAGAGAATTCCAGTTTTCCATTATCCTTCATGTGAAAAAGTGCTTCCTGATTTCAAACCTACATGGTATACCTCTAACGTTAAGATAATTTCACCTTGTTCTGGAATACCCTCACAAATGAAACAGTTACTCTTTACTTACCTTATCAAATCCTTTTAGCATTTTAAAGACTTCGATTAGATCACCCCTAAACCTTTAGAGTTCGTGGAATTGCAATCCACATTCCTTGTTCTTCCAACTTAATCCTTTATTGTCCAGAAACCTCTGTGCCCCCTCCAAGGCTTTCCCAAGGTCTGGTGTCCAAAACTGAACACAACCCTCCTGATGCTAGAAGCATCACTCCCTCGGTTATGTAGATCAATGTCAAGACCTTATTGGCCTGTTTGATTACTTTTTGTCCATCTATGCACTCGTGGCCTGTGCATATATCGACACCCAAATCCCTTTGCTCCACCACAGCTCCAAGACTCCTTCCATTAAGAAAGGGATTGGATTGGCCCTTCTTGGTTTCAAAGCTGATGTCGTCACATTTAACATCATCTACCATAGATTGTCCACTCACTCAGTATCTCCACGCCCTTTCATAACTTGACAACCTGATCACCTGCTCTGCCTCGTAACTTACCTAACCTAAAAATTTGGACACGCAACTGTCTATTCCTTCAATCAAATAATTTGTGTACATAAAAAATTTACATACATACATGAATGTTTGTATATATCAGTAAAGCTGAGTCCCAATATAGATTCCTGGGGAAAACACATGTCACATCCCACCAGTGGGAGAGTGTCCCCTTTATCCTTTCTCACGCTTTTCAACTAATTCCCAGCCCACGTTGCAAGGTTCTTTTTAACGCTGGTACAACGCAGACAAACACAATCAAACTGCACACAGACAGGCCCCATAAACATACGATGCGTGAGGGGCAACGAGGGGGTTTCACCTGGCATAAGTTCAAATATTTAAATAAGTCTTGCTCTCTCCCTCCCTCCCATAGGTGTTGGAAATGAAAATCCTTGTCTCACACGTGTACACCTTTAGTATTGATCTGCCTCACGATGTACGTTCCTCCAGGGTCCCGTTGCTGTAGGGCTCCAGCGGATGCCCGCGATATGAACAAGGCCCTGATGGTAAGTCCCAACTTCTGCATGTCACACTTGTCAAGACATGTTCTGCACCGGCGTGTTTTCCCGCCAATGTGGACAGTAACTTCGACATGGGGCGATGATTCCAGTGAGCAAGGCTTATATAACATGCAGATGTATTAAAATGAAGTTCCCGATGTGTGGCAGCAGGAAACGCGGCCCCGCCATGGACAGGTGGAGCAGACGATTGCAAAACGGTTTCACGACGGCGCGAAACCGATTTTTTGGCCTTCCCGCCATATTGTCCGCCCACGCCCACCATGACCCCCGACCCCAACGGGCACAGAAAATTCCACCCATTGTCATTTATTTCAGTGAAGCTTATTTTGAAATATGACTTCTGGTTTAATTAAAATTATTTGAAGATATTGGGCAGAAAGGACTGGAAGCTAAATGAAGAATGTCCCATCAGTACACCTGAATGTTACCGATGTCTCCTGCGATTTTAGGTGTGCTGCACATGCTTAGATACAGTTACCAATTCTGCTTGCAGGTCTGATCAATGCTATCCACAAATATCATCATATTTACATTAGAAAGATTGGGCCCCCAGTAGTTAGCATCTTTGCTCATGGTTTCAGACCAGCAGCTGTTGGAGCTACCCACACACAAATTAGGAGGCCACAAAAAAGCAGATGACAAAGGGAGATGGAGGGGAAGGTAGTGGAGAAACTGCTGGTGGGGAAGGATTCACATGGGGGAAATCCAAGGCTTGGAGGAACTTTGATTCACCAGTAATTAATAGTAACCTGGAACTTGCTAACCATTAATAATTTAATTAATAATCCAATTCCCCTCATAATCAACAGTATACACTAACTCACTGATACGCCTGTACATATAGAGGACCACCCTGATGCCCTCCCTGTAATCCTATATCCCACTGATATTCACCCTGTGACTACAAACAGAATCTCCCTGCACAACACAAGGTGTGGTTAGGATACCCAGTCACTGCCACTTTTACAAGACCCATCTCTCTGTCCCACTCTGTTTTGGACTCAAGTTCCATGTGAAGGTGACACCTCTGAACTGGGAGCCTTAAAAAGAGCTGATTTGTACACGTCAAAACAGCATCTTCTTTTGAAAAGATTAGAGTGCTGTATTCTGTTGCAAAGGGCCTATTCCTTTATAAAGTCTACAGTCTGATAGCTGTTATATCAAAACCAATTAGAGTCCTGTTAAGGACCTCCTGACTCCTGAAATTAATGAGAATTTCTGTTGCTGGAGAAGTGTTTGTGTTAAGCCAAACATGACCATTTTTTTTTAAAAAGAGACGAATGTTACGAAGTGTGACACTTTAAAAATTTGACACCTGAAATATAGTCAATGCTCGTGGGTAGTTTGCAGTCTAGAGCACTGTTGAATTGTCTAGCCACTAACCTGCCCCCTTTAAGGCCAATGTGCAGGTAATTCCCAGAAGAAAATCTTCCTGAGGGCAATCACTGATTTATTATCATCATTGAAGTGTCTTTAGATCTGCAGCTGCTTGGCTTCAGTCCTTGTTACCTCAACAACCTCTCCAGGTTATTTCAAAATGAGCCACAATGCAGAGGGATTCTTTTCTCTCTTTGTAAGTGTATATTTGTGATTTGTTAGTGTTTGATTCAAAATATGACATCTAGAATGGACAAACTGACAATTTTGCTTTAAATGTAAAAGGCAACTAAGATATTGTATGTTACATGGTCTAACTTTACTGTCGTTACAAAACAGATTCACCCCGGCTCATCGGGACCAGCACTTGTGTGGCGATCCATCAACTTATTCACCGAGTTCCACAAGACTCTCCTATTGTTGCAGAAAACTCAAGGATCCCAATTTCATCAGAAAGAAAAATATGCTGGAGCAATTTGCAGAAGAGGGGGAAATCCTCCTTTGGCTGCCCAATAACGTGGACGTATATGTTAGTCCAATTCCAAGCTAGTTGGTGAAGTATGAAACTAGACACTATTACCTTTCTTGGCAATGGGTTTATTCACAGAATGCTGTATTACATATGTCTGCTTTCCTACCCCTCGCTGTTGTGTCCCAGCAGTCTTTTTTTTTCTTCCTCTTGTGGGTGAGTCCAGAACTAGGGGGCACTGTTTTAAAATTAAGGGTCGCCCTTTTAGGACAGAGATCAGAGGAATTTTTTTCTCTCAGAGGGTTGTGCGACTTTGGAATTCTCCATCTCAGAAGGCAATGGAGGAGGGGGGTCATTGAATATTTTTAAGGCGGAGGTGGGTAGATCCTTGTTAGGAAAGGTTATCGGGGGGGGGGGGGGTGCGGGGGGGCTCGATGGGAATGTGGAATTCGAAACACAAACAGATCAGCCGTAATCTTATTGAATGGCGGAGCAGGCTCGAGGGGCCGAGTGGCCTAATCCCGCTCCTATCTCGTATGTTCGTATGTATGAGTGCTCCAAGTTCTTCATTAGGTAATACCTTCATCTGTTTATCTCAACAATCTAATTAACATACAATTAACAATATAGAGAGCAATTTATGTAAGAAATTCCCTACTTGTGCCTGGAAACATTACATGGAAATTGGGAGCACCACATTACCCCTAGTGTTCTCCCCATTACAAACTTCTCCAGTTGTTGGGATGACCATCAGCTTTCTGTCTGATATCTGTAAACGGAACATGGAATATGGATTTTGGGGAGACTCAATCCCATTTCTTGCCATAATGGTCCACAGGGGGGAAAAACCTGCACCAATCTGTAATCTCACTGACTCACATCCCAGGATAGCTGAGCAGGAAAATGTCACTGTGACACCGAAGGCACTTAGTTGAGGATAAAACAAAGATATTTTTACTCTGTATCAAAGGAATGTGCAGAACCATAAAGATTATTGCAGTCCGTTATGCTGAGCCCACTATTTCATGCCAAGATACATTGTATAACTTATCAAATACCTAATCATTCTGTACCTGACCTAAGATTTCTTGATGCTGAACTAAAATGGAAGATATTCTATTCTTTCGCCTTTTGAGTTAAATATAAAACCCAAATCGAAATAAACTAAGGTTCTGCATTTCCGAAGATCTCATTCAGTTCTTCAATCAAGGCTTATTTATTGTGGATTTCAACACCAAAAAGTATCTTAGCATTTGGCTTCGTTTTATTATTCCAGTTAAGCTAAATTTCAAATTTTGTCATTTATGGTTAAATTGTGATTAAATTCTGGTGAGAGTCATCTCAAATTGGCTGAATACTGTTTAAACCTGCCCTAAGCTGTAAGGATGCCAGTCCTTTACAATATCAGATATAGCACAGAATCAATAGGATGGTTAAGCACATTGCTAGGCAGGCACTTGCAGCTTGGCATTGCTCTTGGTGATATGCTCGGGTTTACTTTCTAATGTACTCTCATTTAGCTCATGGTTTTCAGCTCCATTTCGGGTTTGAGAACCAGGAATGGGCTGACGCACCAGCGCGTCATTGATGGAGTGTTGCACTGTCAAAAGATTTTACCTTTAGGTCAGACATTAAACTGAAGCCCAGGATCAGTCATGATTCCACTGAATGGAGGGACAGGCTCAGTGGGCCAAATGGTCTCCTCTTGCTCCTACTTCTTGTGTTCTTGTGAGGGCCTGGTTAGATCACAGAATCACACAGTGCGGAAGAGGCCCTTCAGCCCATCGAGTCTGCACCGACACATGAGAAACACCTGACCTACCTACCTAATCCCATTTACCAGCACTTGGCCCATAGCCTTGAATGTTATGACATGCCAAGTGCTCATCCAGGTACTTTTTAAAGGATGTGAGGCAACCCGCCTCCACCGCCCTCCCAGGCAGCGCATTCCAGCCCGTCACCACCCTCTGGGTAAAAAAGTTTTTCCTCACACCCCCCCTAAACCTCCTGCCCCTCACCTTGAGTTTATGTATTCTCGTGACTGACCCTTTAACTAAGGGGAACAGCTGCTGCTCCCAATCCACCCTGTCCATGCCCCTCATAATCTTGTACACCTCGATCAGATCGCCCCTCGGTCTTCTCTGCTCCAACAAAAACAACCCAAGTCTATCCAACCTCTCTTCATAACTTAAATGTTTCATCCAAGGCAAGATCCTGGTGAATCTCCTCTGCACCCCCTCCAGTGCAATCGCATGATGTTCAGATTGAAGATCCCCTGACACTATTTGAAGGGCAGCAGGGCTTTTTCCTGGTCTCCTTGTCAGCACTCCGTCCTTAACCAACAATTAACTATGGAACAATCATATGCCCAGCTAATAATGCTCAAGATACCACAATGGAATACTTCAGCATTCAATCACTGCCCCTTTAAAGATTTGTTGGTTGTGTTGCTCTGCCCAATTGTCTGTGCACATCACAGAGAAATCACGAAGAGGGCGGTTGAATGGCTAAATATGCTAAATTACCTCTGCAGTTCCACTCGCATGACGCAAAATCTTTCCACAGGATAAATGGGGGGGGGCGGCAATTTTCATATGGAACAACAACGACAACTTACATTTATATAGCAACTTTCATGTGGTGAATGGTCCCAAGTTTATCATAGGAGCAATATCAAAAACAAAAGCTCAGACTGAGCCACCGAAGGAGGCAGTGAGAGGTGTGCCAGACAGCTTGGTCAAAGAGAGAGAGGTTTTAAGGAGCACCTGGTTCAGACATAGAGAGTGACTAAGGAGATGGATGGAGACCATGGCTAGGGAAAGGGATTTGTGGTGGGGACCAAAGACATTGGCTTTGATCTTCTCAATATTTAATTGGAGGAAATTTAAATGATGTGGCAACATAAAGTATGTTGATGGGGATACATGAAGAAGGGCGGGAGAAGGCTTGCCTGGAGCATAAAGGCTGATGAGGATGTTCTGGAACAAAAGGCCTGTTTCTTGCTGTAAATACTACGTACCTCAATCACAAATGAAAAATGAACAGAAAATACATTATCCGCAGAATTTTACACTGACAGGATTTCACGGTCCCGCCGAAGTCAATGGACTTTTGAACGGCTTTCCACATTTTACAGCCCTGCCCCCGCCTGGACTCTCTGGTGACATGAGAAAGATGGAGAGCAAGGTATTTGTCTCGTGTAACATTTGGCTAATTTTAACAATGACTGAGATTGTGCCCTTCTATGGAAGCATCAAGCGTTACAAGTTCAGAAGTACCACAAAGTAAAATCAGCTCAGAGCTTGAGAGGCCTGCAGGATGTGGGAAACACTCCCTACTGGCCAATGACAAGAAAGAAGTGCATTTCCAAGACCATAAAAACCGTGATTCATTCTAACTAGGGGGACCAAATGAGTAAACGTGGATGGAGGAGGGTGTAATGCATGGGATGGTCCTGGCTTTCTGGGAAATATGTTTAGGTGTTTTGATTTGATTTTATTGGTATCCAAGTTTTGAAATCAAGCAAAGTACATAAAGAACATTAATTTCTTATGCAATTCAGGTCCCAGCACTAGGCGCAGCACTGGGTGAAACCTATTGTATGAGTAGTTTCTAAGTAATCCGAATTGAAAACATTATTCGAAGCTGTATATCATAATAAAGAATCGAGAAAATTACTGCAGAAAATGCTTCACCCTTATCTTTCCATTGTTTTATTTTTAAATAGATATTGTTGTTCAATCCTACAGGCTGTGGGAGAAGTAAGGTGATTTGATTACCAAAGTTGCTTTTGAAGCTTCATTTGTTCTATATGACTTTGTAGCTCGTGCCAAAGTCAAAGTTGTCCTTTTTATTTAGGGATTCTGATTTCAATTTCTGGTCCTCTAGTCCTGCTCATGTCCGCATTAATTTAGTCCACAAATTTTTACTCCCCTCTGGTGCTGCATATAAACAGGCTCAAAAGCTTCTGAGGGGTGTTGACAACACTCATGTGGACACATCGCTTGAATGAGTGCACTAGCATTGGACAGAAATTTGACCATCAAAATGGAAATGTTGAAACAGCTTTTAAGTTTATCAAGGCCAACTCAGGTTTTCGCTGGTTTTGTTTTCCCACTTTGCGGACCGGAATTTGAGGCAGATCCAAATGAACAAATTCCACATTTTCGCAGGCGCATCATTGGTAGCTCTCGGTTCATACACAGAACCCATGACAACAAAAGTTAACTGCAATGGAAACTGTGTCTGTGTATAGGAATGGTCCTATGTGCCTCGAGTTTCCACTTGTGGAGTTCTCTTCAATAAAAGGAAATGGCATGTGCCATAAATGTTGCCTTGTTGCTAGGCAGTAACATCCTCAGGTTTGTGCACATTCAAAACGATGTCACGGAGCAGAGGCACTTTAGTGTTACTCCCCACGTGGCTCTGATGAGGATATTATGTTTGAACAGCTCATAAAGGCTTTTGAGGTCAATACAAGATTTGCTCTAACTTGTTCATCCAATGTGCAAGAGACCCAAAAATACATCAAACCATCAGACAGGCTGGAATATTGAATGCACAACCTAATCTCCCCTGTGTTTTTAAACAATTTAGAGCATTGTAGGCATGGGTGAGGTTTCCAATGATGGAGAACATTCCAAAGAAACTTTTCTGTCAAAACGTAGATGAGATAATTAGATCCAGGTAATACATTGAAGCCCCATTTGGGAGCCCGAGCACAAACAGGTCATCTTTATTTTGCTAGCTCGGTCTCAGACAGCCACAGAAAACTGTTGGTATAATTTGTGAGGAATTCATCGGGCACTGGGAACAGAACTACAGCAATAAACCCATCATCACTGTATCAGACTCATCACCACGAGACCTGACACATCAGGTGTTCTGATGACTGCTGAACAGCTAGGAACTTTCCATTGCAAAAGGCAATATTGGTGTGTGAGGCTTGATGAAAGAGCAAACGCTTCTAAATACTTAATCAATCAAAACACACTCCGAAGGAAACCATGCAATATAATTGTTATAATGGAACGCAGTCAGGCATTTTTAGCTCTTTAGTTAATGTGACACCTGGTTCATCTGAATAGAAACAGAAGCTTTTACATATTTTATTTTCTACATGCTACATATTTGGTATAGGCCGTTTAATAGGGGAACAACATTTCATTACAAAGTAGGCCAGAGTGCCTAGTTGTCGACATTGAGGAAGTAGCAGATGTGATAGATATTTATGATTGCAGAGAGAAAACCAGATCACAAATCCATTTAAACACCAGTTGCTTTGCTGGTTTCTAAGAATGAAAAGTAGCAAATGAGTGTTATCCCTAACGAGCGGGAACTGACAATTCCTAAGAGTGACACTTAATATGATGAATCAAGAAGCTCACAAGCATAAAGGTGAATGAGCAAGCAGGCTGAAAAAGTACTTCAAGGCTAGACTAACAAAGCAGGTTTTGTGCAAAGGAAAGTTTGGAAAAGGATAATATTCAGCCCATCCCAGTACAGTAGTGCTGGGATAGAAGCCTATCATGTAATTTATTCGTTAAAAAGAATTTGCATTTACAACAGCCCCTTTCTTATCCTTTGGCTGGGACATCTGTCATTTACATTTTATTTGGAGTGATAGTCACTGTTGTTACATTGAAACAGATGGCAGACAACTTGTGCACAAAGTCCCACAAACAGCAATGATACAAATGATCAGTTAATCAATTTTGGTGAAGGGTTAGTTAGACATTGGTCAGGACACTAGAATTCCCAATTCTCCTTCAAATTATGTAATGGGACTTTTTGTGCCTACTGTTACAGACAGTGGGGTTTGATAGCTAATCTTGGGGAGAGGGATTGAATCTGTTTCTGAAGAGAATATCAGAGAGAATCCTGTGATTCTCAAGATTACGAGGGGTTGCTTTTAACCTTTGTGGGGACCACCTGGCATAGTGGGCCAGCAGCAAGAAGACTAGAGCCATTTTGTAGACTGGGTCGTGTTTAAACAGTGAGCTTCAGACTGCCAAGTGGGCCAAATGCTAGATTGAGTCTGGCAAATGTCAGGCAGCCTGGCCAATTGCAAGGTGAGTCGTTTTTGAAGAGGGGGTGGGGGAGAGAGAAGAATGGGTGGCTAGTTACGAAGATATGGTGCCCAAGGTATGTGTGTGCTCATCCTGGATTCTCAGTGATAATCTAGAACTCCCCTTATTGGGGCTTCTGCAGCCTCTATCACCAATGAAACAGTTGGGGATTGCAGGAGGCATGGTGTAGCCAGTTCTGACCTACAATGGCAGTCAGGGTCCTATGTATACCACAGGAACCTCAGGTTGTAAGAGTCCCAACATCTTAGACAAGCAGGAGGTTCAGCATTCCTTTAAAACCTGGCAGCAAGAAGAACGTTGATGTCAAGGGACTGGTAAAAGTGAGCAACTTAATTGTCAGTATATAAAGTGATAGACAAACTTAAGGGACCAAAAGCTGACAAGTCTCCAAACTTCGATGGCCTACATCATAGGGTTCTAAAAGAGAAAGCTGCAGGGATAGTGATTATCATTTTCCAAAATTCCCTAGATTCTGGAACAGTCCCAGCAAATTGGAAGTTAGCTATTCAAGAAAAAAGGGAGAGAGAAAACAGGAAACTATGGGCCTGTTAGTCTGAAATCGGTCATCAGGAAATTATGGGATCTATTAGTATGGAAGCCTTGATAATGCACTTTGAAAACCATAGTATGATCAGACAAATTCAACATGATTATGAAAGGGACAAATTTATTCAAGTTATTTTTAATGAAGAAAGACTTGCATTTTTATAGCACTTTTCTCAAACACCAGGTTTTCAAAGCACTTTGCAGCCATTGAAGTGCAGTGTATTATAATATAGGAAGGACAGCAGCCAATGTGCCCACAGCAAGCTCCCACAAACAGCAATTTGAAAATTACCAGAAAATCTGTTTTTGTGATGTTGATAAATATAGACAGGACAGCGGGGATAACTTCCCCTGCTCTTCTTTGAAATTGTGACATGAGATCTTTAACATTAGCCCGAGAGGGCAGAGAGAGGCGGGGAACTCGGTTTATCGTCGCATCCAAATGATGGCACCTCCGACAGTGCAGCACTCCCACAGTGCTGCAGTGGAGTGTCAGCCTCGATATTAGTGCTCAAGTCCTGGAGCAGGACTTGAACCCTGTGCCTCAGGAGCAGGAGTGCTCCCAACTGAGCCACAACTGACACAGGCACTTCGTTGCCCATTGTTTATGTAAAGCGGAAAAGAGCTTTATTACAAAAGACCATCATTGCCAATGACATCAGAATTTTTAGACATACAAGTTGTCATAGCACAATCCCAACTTGATAAAAACTGTGAAGAGGAGAAAACATATACTGAAGAAAATGACAATCAACTGAGAGTCACAAAGAGATTCTGTAGGATTTTACAAATTCTCATTTAGGATCATTAGATTTTGTAAAACCTAATACTCGATGAGCTAAAGTCTGTCCTAGAGAGCCTCCATTTCAATCATCTATACATGAGATTATGCAGAATTGGAAACCAGCTAGCTTGTTTCATAGCGATAGTAAGCAACATCGTTATTGGATTTTGCTGTGGTATTGACCTGGAAATGATGGACTCTTCCCATTCCATACAATAATGGAAATCAAAAACAAATCCTATTATCCCGGTGTATGGTGAAGCACTGTGCAACTATGTTACCAAAACAATATCACCTTATCCTTTGAGAAACTGCATCTGATGGTACTCAGTCAGGATTACATTATTTTGTAATTCCCAACCTTACAGCGCAGCAACCTCTTCCTCATTCTTTGTGATCTTGGCATGTGAGGTCACTTTGCAAGAAACGCCATTGCTTTCCAAATTATTAACCCCTTTCAGGCTCTCCTTTTAACTCAAGGAAAATGAGCAGCTATGATTACATATTAGAATGAGATTACTGTCTTGATTGCAAGTAAGGGTATTAACACAACACACTGCTGTTACAGAGAAGAGGCTGAGGCAGGGAGATTTCTTTACCAGAGGCGTGAAAATAACCAGACTTAATGGGCGAGATATTAACTCGTTTGAGTACAGAGTTCAAACCGGGCCCAATATATTGGGAATAGCTTGGAACTTAAAGAGCACTTAGTACTTTGAAATCATAGAATGATACAGCACCAGAGAATCTGGCACATAAAAGGTTAATGTGGGACCGAGTACAATACTGCCACACAATGATGTGAGAGAAAACATGACCCGCACCTAGGGGTCAGTGTAGCGTTGGACAGAGCCATGTGTAGAAGCAAGCATGGAGACAGCTCCTAGCCTGGACCTTTATTGTACCTAAGTATATAATTTCTAGTAGTTAATAAATACTTACTGATGAACTACCTAAGATGACGAATACCTTAATAAGACCTACCAATCAATGCCCAACACCTTACAACATGGTGGCAGCAGTGGCTTTCGGCCCATCATGTCCATGCTGGTTCTTTGATAGAGCTATCCAATGAATCAGATGGAATTTGGTTATGTGCAGGTTCTCTATTATAAAAAGGGAACAATTCAAGTCAAGATGTTTAAGAATATGCAAATATTCCCATATACATCCACTTCAAGATCTTTTACATCCATTACCTTGATCGTTTTTAGTTAGTATGCTGCAGAGAATTGCTGGTTGCTGGGATTGCACTACAGGGTAAATGTTTTGAATTCCTCACACGGCACTTTGCATGCAGGCAGCTGACATTGTAAATTCAGCAGGGAATTTGTGTCCTGCGGGAATTTCTGTCCATTAGAGAAAAAAAAAGACTTGCATTTCCCTAGCGTCTTTCACATCCTCAGCATGTCCCAAAGTGCTTTACAGCCAATGAAGTACTTTTAGATTGTAGTTATTGTTGTAATGTAGTAAACACTTAGTTCAGCGAGCATCCATCTGGCAAAAGGGCTGGGGCCAATCTGTCTTCAACATATGTTATACTGAGTCTTGTGAATAAAACTACGCGCAGACTGCTTTTCCTTCAATGTAAATTCCCTCCACACAGGTGGAAACTGGTTCTTCTATATGTACTGTAGCCTTTTCCCAATTAGCATCAGCTTCTCTCAATCACAACTAAAGCATTCACTCAATTGTCACAGCATTTACAGCATTAACAACACGACAGCCAATTTACGCAAAGCAAGCTCCCACAAACAGCAATCCAAAAATTCCCCCAAAAAAATAGATTACCTGGTCAATGTTGATTGAGGGATAAATATTGGCCAAGACAACAGGAAGAACTCCCCCGTTCTTCTTTGAGATATGGGCCGGGATTTTCCCAAAATTGCGCTAAGTGTGGTAGCAGGCAGGTTAAATGGAGTCCTCCCCGCCGACGAGAGTGACGGGTTTCCACGCCTTATCTTCCCGAGCCCGCCTCATCATTTATGCATTCCCGGGAAACACGTCGTTTCCATGGCGAGCGGGCTCTCATTCGCCCGCACGCCATCACCCTGCTGTTGCATCATGCCAGCCGCCATCTTTAAAAGGCAGCCACCAGCAAAGTGCTCATCGCCACCAGCTTACCACCGCTGCCAGGGAGACATGACCAGCAAAGGGAAAAAGACTGCAGCCCCCCCGCACCGATTCAACAACAGGTCCCTTGAGGGACTGCTGGATGCCATGGAGGCCTGCCGGGATGTGCTCTACCCCTGCTCTGCCCGCAGGATGGGTAGCAATGTCACCAACCCAGCTTGGGAGGCGGTGGCAGTGGTGGTCAGCGCAAATGCCCTCCAGAGGAGGACAGCCACCCAGTGCCACAAAAGGATGAGTGATCTCCGTTCCGCCAGGTTAAGTCCTCTTTTCATCACTCCCAACTCACACTCACAAACCCATCACACATCCACAGGGCCCTCACTTGCTGCCAGTGCAAGGGACATCACCATTCATTCTTTCACACTCACTATCATTGTCCTCATCCCGTCCATGGGACCACTCACCACCCACACAGGCCAGGCATACTTATCATCTGGCTCGGCAGGCGTCCTGATACACTCCCCCCATCTCTCTCCATGCAGAACATACTGGCTCAGAACAGGAGGGGAAGGTCACAGACAGTTGGAGGGATGCCAGGGATCCAAGTTCTGACAGAATTCAAAAACAGAGCCATCCAGCTGGCCGGTGAGGATCTGGACCGGTCCTGCGCTGACGGTGAGGTCGGCGGTGCTCTACCAAGTGAGGATCCAGTAGTGCAACATCCATCAGACAACCATGCCTTGAGTGATGTGTCCTGTTTCACAGGCCACTGCCATGCACTAATTATCTCTCCTTGCTTTCGCAGGCACATCTGGCAAACAGCCGACAGAGTCCATGACCCAGGGCCTCCAATCAAGCTCTGAAGAAACCTCTGAAGAGGAATCTGAAGGCACCCTCCCTGAAGACCGGTCACAGCGCTCACCCACACCCTCCCCAGCACAGAGACACACACCTCGGTGGGACCTAGCTTTAGAGTAGCCTCGGGATCACAATCTGGTGAGCACATCACACTTTCTGATCCACAGCAGGCGGAGACAGGGGCTTCCCAGGTCCCCAGCACTCGGAGCACTGCTGGAGGGCAGAACGTTGCTGAGTCCAAGTCAGATGACGAGCCTCTGGACTCAGTCATGTCACAGTTGTTGGAGCTGCAAAGGCAAGCTGGGGAACATCAGGAAGGGATGTCCGCTGCACGCCTCAGATTGGAAGGCACGATGGAGGAATCTGTCCGTCTTCAGGCTGAGGTAATAGCGCCGGCATTGCAATGCACCGAGGTCAACAGAGGCAGGATGGCGGCCGCCATGGAGATCTTGGTCCAGGACGCTGCTCCTGCACTGCTGCGCGGGCTTAACTCCATCGCTAATGCCATAATTGGCCTCCAACGGTGTGTATGCAAGAGGGGTGCTGGGCAGCTTGATCTCACTCCAACTACCCCTTCCGCTAACAGAGTCAGCCAGGGGCCCTCGTACACCCATAGGGAAGAGGATCAGCAGGTGCAAACCCGTGGGCCACCCACCCAGCTGACTCTGGGAGTGACCGGCCTATCCGAATCCTATCTTCCTGTAAACTCCGCAGATCCAGCTTCACAGGCCGAGGAGGGGGGCCATTGCCACACAGCAGGATCCCGAAATCAGGCCGGAGCCCTCCAGGTCTCGGACCTTCAGAGGTCGCCCGCCAAATTCATTACAGACAGGGTATCACAGTCAGCAGGCTGCCTCCACCTCCGCTGTGGATGTCAGGGGAGTACCAAGACATAGCGGCAGGGTTAGGAAAGTTAGGTAAAAGTAGTTGCACAGCTTGGATGTTGATCACTTGTACATACTGTTCACTATTGTCAATAAACTCCTAAGAATGTCTCCCTGTCTGTGGCTCCTTGCTCTGATGAGCAGTTCTCTAGTCACTCAGATGTGAAACCTTTCTGCACAAGATAACAGGCAGGTGTCTCAGTCCAGGGCCTCTTCCCTGTGCTCTGTGCAGCCTTCAGACCACAGTGATGATCCAGCCTCACACTCCCTGGAAACATTACTAATGCCTGCACCTCGGTGGTGCTGGTCGTTGCTGCCAGAATATAGTGGGCAGGTGCCAGAGTTCTCTCATTCTCTCTGTGTGCTCTCAACACCTTTAAGGTGAGGCTGGACCCCATCACACCAGCATCTGCGACCAGTGATGCTGTGCACCAGCTCCTGAAGGGCTGGGGTTGAAGGCGGACACAGCATCAGATGCGTCTGAAGTTTCATGGCTGTGTCTCTGAGTTGGCCCTGATCATGGAGCGCAAGCGAGCTGCCCTCGGCCAGACAGGAGTCAGACATTCTCAGAGGCTATGTGAAGATCAGGAATGTCCTCACTGCATGTTGTCATCATCCTCCTGGAATTGAGCAACTATTAGGGCCTCCACAACATCTCCATGACAGGAGCTTTCTCACAGAGGATATTTGTGCTGCCATAAGCCAGACTGGAGTCAAACATTCACAGATGTGATGTGAGGATCTATGGGGTCACCTCACTGCATGTCATCATCATCCTCCACAAATCTGGCAGTTATGAGGGCCTCCCAAGTATACCTGCCTCATCTAGCCAGTGCAAGAGCCTCATCCCCATCACTGTCACCACCGAGGACCCCTCACCCTCATCCCCTTCAGCGTCCTTCTCATCAGAGGAGATGTGCATCTCCTTCATCTCCTCCTCAGCCAGCTCCTCTCCCGGTTGCAGCACCAGGTTGTAAAGGGCCCAGCAGATGACGACAATGTGTGACACCCTCTGCGGACTGTATTGTAGGGCTCCACCAGACCGGTCAAGGCACCAGAACCACATCTTCAGCATCCTGATGGTTTTCTTCACCAAGTTGCGAGCTGCTGCACAAGCTTCATTATAGCATCACTCTCTTGCAGCCTGAGGCCGCCGCTCGGGTGTCATCAGCTGTGTCCTCTGCGGGCAGCCCTTGTCCCCAATGAGCCAACGCTGCAGACTCCGTGGACCCCGGAAGACTGCAGGGATCTACGACTGACTGAGAATGTAGGCGTCGTGCACACTCCCTGGAAACCGCACGCATACCTGCAGGATGCGTTTCTGGTGGTTGCACACCAGCTGCACGTTCAGTGAGTGGAAGCCCTTGCAGTTGATGAAGTTCACTGTGTGCAGTGATGGAGACCTGAGCACCACATGAGTGCAGTCAATCGCACCCTGCTCCTGTGGGAATCCCGAGATCAGGGCGAATCCAATGGCCCTTGCATCCTGGCTGTCCCAGTCCCAGGCGAAATGCACAAAGTTGTGTGCCAGTGAGAAGATGGCATCCGTGACCTCTTGGATGCATTTGTGAGTGTCGGATTGTGAAATCCCACAGAGGTCACCTGTGGAGCCCTGAGAGGAGCCACCTGTGTAGAAATTGAGACCGAAGTCACTTTCACAGCCACTGGCAGTGGATGCCCTCCGTGTCCCCTTGGCGCCAAGTCCGGCAGTAACTGGCAGACATGAGCCACCAGGTCCCTGGACATGCGCAGTCGTCGGCGACACTGGTTCTCAGTCATTGTAGGAATGGCAGGCAGTGTCTATAGACCCTGGGTGTCGCCAGGCGTCGACCAACCACGGCTCACTGTCACTCCTGGGCAGCATGTGCAGGAGCCCCTTCTTCATGAGGTTGCTGCTCCTGCATTTGTGTGGCCAGGAGCCTCAGTCGCTCTCTCCTCCATCTTTGTGGGCCATCAGGCACACAGCTAGGTCACCAGGGTCCATGATCCTGACATGTCCTCCTCCAGCAAGAAAGAGAGAGAGACGTGGTTATCATGGCTGCACTTAGCACCTTTCCTGGCCCAGTGTGACCGCCCCTTAATGCTTCCCGGAGAGTGCTGGTCACCCCTCGGATGGCCAGAGATGAGTGCGCTGCATGGCTGCCCTGTCAGCCTGTGACATGGGGGACACTGGTCCAAACCAGGTTGCTGAGATTGCAAGAGGCTGTGAGCACCTCCAGCAATGACTGCTACATGGCCAGCATTGGTGAGGAGATTGTAAAACGTGTGCAGCCCAACTGCTCCACGGTCCAGTAAAGTGGTGGTGGACTTGAAGTCTGTGCCGGGGGCTGGGGTGGGTGGGGAGGGGGGGAAGGGGTGGGGAGGGGGGGAGGGGGTGGGGGGGTGGTAAAATATGGAGCACTTGATGGCCCTTTGGTGCCTCTGCATTGCTTGCATGGGCAGGAAGGTTAGGAGCCCAGTCCCAGTCATTTCACTGTGGCTGCACCTGATTTGTCTCAGTTGCAGAGGCATGGTCAGTTTATATAGGCGTCCCTAATGCGCGGCCACTTCCCTCACTTACCCTGCCCCCCCACCTCAATTTCCTGTGTGCGGTATGCAGCGCTAGGGCAGCACTTGACCCTCCCCCCCCCACCCCCACCCCCCTCCGCTGGCGCCCGAGGCTTGTAAACAACAGGCGAGCTGTGGGGAACGCTGCTCACTTACCTCAGTTCCCCTAAAGTGAAGGCTGCCCAGTGCACGTCTCCTGCGTGCTGCTGTGAAACACGTTGGCGTGCTTTCCCACCGACGATACCCAGAGCCTGGCAGGATGGCCTTTTAATTGTCTGCTGATGTATTACAATGAGCTCCCCGCCAAGCGCTGTCAGCGGGCTGAGCGGACAATCGAGACCTGCCTTCACACCGTCATGAAGCAGGTCACGCCATATTTTCCACGCACGCCACCTATCACTCCCGCCGCTCCGAGGCTCGGAACATTCCACCCATAGTGTCATGGGATCTTTTACACCCGCCTGTGAGAGCAAATGGGATCTCAGTTTAACACCTTGCCTGATAGATGAATGGGTTTATATTATTACAATGTAAAGCTCTGTGCTGGGAGTGTACATCCATTTAAATCCACCCTTGCATACCAAGTTTGATCAGTGTCTGAAAGCACTCTTTAAGTTGTGTGACAATAGAGGGAAATTGATATTATGGAATATTTCAGTAAAGCTCGATGACTTTCTGCAGTCATACGAATAATGAGTGTGGTTTGCTTCTCAATGTATCCCTGGCAATTTATTGTCTAATCTTTTCATTTCTCAGCAGCTGCTCCAGTGGGATATTAATGTCGGCTGGTGAACATTGGGAAGGTGGAAGCCATTTTCTTGACCTTGAGTCACAAACTCCACTTCCTAGTTACCAATTCCATCGCACTCCAAGGCCACTGTCTCGCGCTGCACCAGGTTGCCCGCTGCCTTCTTAATTTATTTGTCCGAGCTGACCTTACGACCCTATATCTTCTCCATTACTAAGGCCACCAGTTTACACCTCTTTAATTTCACAACTCTTTGCTCCTGCCTCAGCCCATCTGCTGCTGAAACCGTCATTCGTGTTTTTGTTCCCGATAGACTCGACTGTTCCAATGTATCTTCCACCACCCATAAACTTGAGCTCATCCAAAACTCTGCTGTTCATATCTTAACTCACACCACATCCCATTCACCCATCATGCCTGTGCTTGCTGAACTATTGGTTCTTGCCCTCAAGTTAAATGCCTCCATGGCATCACCCAACCCCACATCCATAACCTTTACCAGACTTACAACCATCACCCCAATTCTGGCCTCTTGTGTATCTCCAACTTCCATCACCCCATTATAGACAGCTGAAGACCTGGCTGTCAAAGCCTAAAGCTTTTCCCCCTCATAAATCTCTGTCACTCTTTCCTACTTTAAGATGCTCCTTAAAACCTAGCTCCTTTGACCAAGCTAATGTTTCCCTTGTTGGCTTTGTATCTATTTTGTTTGTCTAATATTACACTCCAATTAAGCACCTTGGGACATTCTACTGTCTTATAAGACATAACAGCATTGTCAGACAAAATGTGACGCTGAGCCACGTTGAAAGGATATTAGGACAGTATCCAAAACCTTGGTCAGTACGGGCATTAAGGAGTGGTCTTCAAGGAGGGGAGAGAGGTAGGGAACAAGTTGTTGTTGTTGGAGCTTGTACCTCCCATGACCAGGGAGCTTTTCTGGAATACATGCGGTAGAAATAATAGTGAACTCATGCTGCCATCATCATTTATGTGCAAATTGGATAGTAACTCACAAATGCACTTTAAATCCAGAAATCTCCAGTTGCCCTGCTGTTCAACAAACTGTGATCCAATAGTATCTCTCCAAAATCTCACTGTCCAAATTGCTGTACTTTACTCAGATATGGACTAACTCATCAGAAACTTGAGGACTTCTCCTTTCCGCTGCAAATAACCTTTTTGCAACGTGATAAATTTTAATTACCGCCGAGTTAGCATTGAAAATGAACTTTTACAGATCTGAAAGGTTCGTTCGCATTTTAATTATTATTGGAGATTTTTTTAAAAGTGGGTTAATTTTACTTATTTTTATCTCTTTTATCTGTGTTTCTCAATCTTTCTTTCCCTCTCTTTATTTCGTTTTCTGTACCTGGCTTGGCACTGCGTTCAATATTCTAACCAACACTTCCTGGTAACTCTGTGCTGCTCACTAATGTTCCTTCAGTAGAATTGGTTAAGGAGATAGACAGTTGCTTGCCCTTTTCACCCAGGTCCCAGGTGTCCTGATGAGGGCATGATGCCATTTGTATAGTTGACTTACAACAGGGGTGGGGGATCTTTCTCTTATCACGGGCCATTGGCACATAGGCAAAATCAGTCGCGGGCCCCACACACACATAAAAATCAACTTAGTTTTTTTTTTAGAGAGAATACAGAAACATTCAACTCACCCGCGTTGGCTGAATTTGAATATTATATTGTTAAATGTTATTATAGTAATTTAGCTGACGCTTTTATCCAAAGCAAGTTCATAACGATGATGATAAATGCTATTTTGAAGGCACTACTGTCATAGGTCTATATTTTTAGAAATCTTGCAGTGGACTGGATGAAATTGAGTAATGGGCCGGATCTGGCCATGTGTTTCCCAGGTGGTGCCACTTCCAATTCAAAAGCCCATAAACGGGCAAGGGTAAAATCTGGCTGCCACCATTTGTTCGTCACTGACCTCAAAATCTAGCTTGCCGTATTGAGGCAGGTTTAAAGTTTTGTGGCATTCGGGCAGTAGACCAGAGAAGGCCAAGCTCATTCGGCTAGAAAGAGAAGGTTTTACTCAGAAATCACCTTGCCCTTGTCAGCTGGATGTCCACAAATGCAATTCTACTCCCCTTGTTTTGCTTGGGACACCACAGAATCAAGATGAGTCGCCCCCATAATCTGAACTGACATAAACAATTCCAATCATTAATCCACCCAGTGTGTAACATTTCACAAATCATTAACCCATTTTTACAGGCAGTGTTGCAAACACGTTACAGAACATAAGGTTGCTTTTAAAAGCTCAGGCAGATCATTGAACTCAGCTCTTACATCAATTTACCTTCCGCCTTACTTCTGCTCCTCAATCAATGTTAATGCAGACAAAAGATATTCAATGTCCGATGACTAACTTTATTTTCTGTAGCTTTTGTTTTTTGAGTTAGTTTATGGACTTCCTTGTTAGGCTTCCCCATCACATTCTGTGCAAGGTGCTGTTGTAGGCCTCTGCTAATACTGTACTTACTGGCCCTCTAGGCAGCGTGCATGAACAGGCAGAGTAGGTCACCTTTGGTCTATACAGTTGTTCTCTCCCCTCGTGAAACAAAGCTAAGCTGCCACTCAACAAATGAAATGCATTTAAATAGCACCTTTCAGAGTGCATATATTTGGGGGAGTGGGTTCCCCAGGCAGGACCATGACCTAATCGGTCCCCTATCCAAGGACACTAATCTTATTGTAACAATTAAAAGTCAGCCAATTTTTCAGTGGTTCAAACCTCTTCCCTATCCTGGAACACACGGCTGGTCAGAACAGTAGCTCCTTTCTCTGGCTAGCAGTGTGACTTTGAATACTTCCAACTTTATTATCTGAAACAGAGAATCATAGAATGATACAACACAAAAGGTGGCCATTCAGCCCATTGTGCCTGTGCTGACACGTTAGTGGAACTATTCAATTAATTCCACTCCCCCGCTCTTTTCCCATAGGTTTGTACATATTTTCCCAGTGGACCAAATGCCGCCATCTCCTGAATTAACACCAAATTGGATCCTTTGGGTTCACCTTGGGTTTGGAATTCAGTTCAATATAATCTTTGACAATTGCCCAACTTGAAGTTTGGTGGGGTTTCATGGTACCATCTCAAAGACAATCTCAATTAAAATAATCCGTGGCTTACTTGAAATATAAAGAAAGAACTTGCATTAATATAGCACCCTTCATGACCTCAGGATATCACAAAGTGTTTTACAGCTAATGAAGTACTTTTGAAACGTAGTCCCAGTTGCAATGTAGTAAATCTGGCAACCAATTTGTGCACAGCAAGCTCCTACAAACAGCGATGTGATGATAAAAAAAATAATTTGTTTTAGTGGTCTTTGTTGAGGATTGGCCATCTACCCCGGTATTTTTCGGAATAGTGGCCATGGGATCTTAGACGTTCACCTGAGAGTGTTGATGGGGCCTCGGCTCAACATCTGACCCAAAAGACTAGAAGAACTCAGCACCCATGTCATTGATTCAGCCAAGGTCAGGAAGGCACTCTACCACGTAAGACACTTTTCCATGGACATTTTGCAGCAGGGTCAAATCCTTCATAATTGAAATACCTGAGAAACTAAAACTATTTATATCTTCTAAAATAAATATGCCTTATTCATTAACTGAAAACGTATACATATTGTTACTAATAAACACTAACTTGATTTCCAAATGATAATGCAAGTATAAGCCACATTTGATGGAGATGAGGGTGAGGGAAAATTGTGAAACATTTAATGGCATTGAATATTTGTAGTTTTACAGCTTAATTCCCAGCGCGGCCATTCAACAAGACTATGGAACATAACCACCTACGTAAAACAGTGCATTTGGCACCAATCTGGATTTGAAGGAACAGTCACCTACCCCCCCCATTGTGCTGTTCTCAGTGTGGACAAAAGCGCTGAGGCTTTTTGTGTGTGTGTGTGTAATAAAAGTAAACAAACGTAAAACAGCTCAAGGAAAATTGGTGGCCTGCCAATCACTGCCTTGTATCAACTGACAAGAGGAGAGTCACTGGAGTCAGTAACTCTTCTCTAATTAGGGCTGTAGTTAGAATCAGCAGAAGAAATTGGCTGTAATCTAAGGAGTGAGGGTAGCGTGCAAATGGGGGTGGACGTCCTCAAGCTTTGATCCATTTAAATACTGTAGATCCTTTGTGATATCTTCTCCCTTCACATAATCTAATCACCATACTGGGCAAAATCTAGTTTCCATGACTTCTTTTGGGGATACATTGGCAATATTTATTTCAAACTTTATTGGCAAGCAAAAAATAATTTAGACGGTTAATGTGCACAGTTGATGAAAAGGACTTCACGCGAGAAAATGATTTCATTTTGTTTTTCTACCCACCCCCACCCCACCACCAGGAAAGCCAAAAAAAAAATACAAAAGAGTGTTTGCAAATATTTAGAAAAACACCTGCAATAAGTTTAAATAAAACCAAAAAAAAAATGCAGGAGTCTGGGTAAAAGTACAGCAGTTTTCCAAAGGGTTAGGAGGGGGAAATAGTAACAGGACCCAAAGTATATCAATTTTTTTTTTGTTCGGGCAATTTGGCTGTTGAATTGTTTCAAAGCTGCTGCGATTAACTTCAAAAGGTGCATTATGCAGAGTTAAACCCCCTCCCTTGAAAGTCATATTATGTGTTAATCCATGAAACAAATGGAGTCAGCTTGTCTGAAACTGGATTGTTTCATATCTAATATTTCCAGCTGCATATGTGTCTCTCTGTGTGTGAACTCCTTTTTTCTGTTTCAAGTAATGAGCATGTGCACCTTTTCGCCTGAGGCCTTCATACACAATTTAGCCAGAAAGCCAGTGCTGATCATGATTTAGCTTTTGACATCTCCTGCCTTCAGGCCAAAGGAGACTAATACAGATTTCTGACTCTGAGCTCACTGTGCAAAAAAAAAAGGGCTTTTATTGACTAAATGATAAAGAGGTTTGTAATGATAAATAACAGTCATTTTATTCTGGAATTCCCAGAAAAGATGCAAGCTTTACAGTGTCCAGACGGGCAAAAAAAAAATGCCCAGGATGGTCCCAGTGGATCAGAATATCATTTAAGTCCAATCTTCCTCCACAGAAATAGAGGTCATGTATTGCATTAGGATCCCACTATTAATACTGCATAAACACGAAACATAATCGGTATTGTATCCTCGCCAGTAGCATAAAGAGGATTACCAAACCATGCTTGTGGGCATGTCTCTCAAAGCCCACTTTTCAAACGCAATCTTAATGCATTCGCACCAAGGCTCCTCTGAAAACTCTGCCAAGTTTGATGGATCATTTAATTGAAAACTTTAAGTACAATAATGGATAATTCAGCTCCAGCCACGCATTACAAACACTTTGTCAAGAATTCGAAACATTTTAAGTGGACCGTGCGTTTTCCAAAATTAAAACCAAGCAAGACAGTGTTATTACATTTCCCCTGCTCGTTTGCAGTTCAAGTCAGGGTTATTTGTTTGTGTGGCTCCTACTCCTATTACCTGTTGTAAAAAGCGAAAAATAAAACATGTATAAATAAAAAGAACCCAAATTTGCCACTCTTCTGTGAAGCAAATAAGCATAAAGATAAATTCAATCCAAGTGAGCTGTTTGAAGACAATTTGTAAGCATGTTTTTTGGTTTCCTACCAGCTATTAGAATGTGGAAATGTGGCTTTTTAAAAGAAATCTTATGCCTTTCTGAAATTATGGGTATTTTAAACATAATGACCTCCATGCACCGTAGAGTATTTTGAGAGAGGATCCAAATGAATCTTTGACAGGAAGCGTGGTATTAAACCAAAGAATTCATCTCTTTCCCTCTCTGCTGCTTTGAATTCTGGGTGAGATCTCCAGTCCCTCCAACCTTTAAGAAATTCAACCCTAATTGTCAAAACTGCATTTACATCGGGGGCGTTAGTTACGCCAAACAGTCCAAGTTGGTGGAGTCTGACTTTGCGTTCAACAAGCTCAGGGGAGGAAGGGTGGAAATTACTTCAAGTCATAAGAGAAATTGTAAAATTTGAATTGCAGCCTGTTGACTTGTATCCATTGCAGATTCCCAGGTAGTCTTCCTCGCAGAGCTTGCAATGACATCATATTCAGCATCATCTGTGGGAAATTCCTACCATTTTCAAAAACATTTTTGGAGAACGGTTTCTTGGGAGGGAAGGGAAGCTTTTAAGAGTTAAAAGATTCTGAGTTGGATGAGCCTCACTGTGTGAATGTGGTCAAATCTCAGAAATTATACCTGACTACTCATGGATTCTATTAAATCTATACCACATGAAAATGTCAAAGTATAGATATCTACTGCCAAATTGACTGTGTTGGCAGCTCTACAGAAATAAACATTACATTTTAAGAGTTTCGACTTCTTAAAGGTTGGAGGGACTGGAGATCTCACCCAGAATTTGAAGCAGTGGAGAGGGAAAGAGATTAATTCTTTGGTTTAATACCACGCTTCCTCTCAAAGATTTCTTTGGATTCTCTCTCGAAATATTCTGCAGTGCATAAAAGTCATTATGTTTAAAATACCCATAATTTCAGAAAGGCATAAGATTTATTTTTAAAAACCTCATTCCCATTTACTTTCCAGGTTTATGTTTTTTAAGTTTGTTGTCTGTCTAATCATGATCCAGGCAATTATCCATTTTAGCACATTGCTAGTGGAGGCGGGTATATCCGAATATCGGATGCAGGGAATCGTGCACCAGTTTCATCTCCTATCAGATTTTCTCTCTATTAATTTGAATCGATGGTAACTAAAGTGGGCTTTTGTAGTAAGTCAGTTGCTCCATGTTAGAAATTCCTAAATGACATATGAACCTGGGTGTTCCAATACAGGAAATGAACTCCTACATCGCGTACAGGTTTTTTGCGGCATCTTTGTAATTATAGAAATAGTTCCTCCTTTTATGTCATCTCCGGCTTGTAGAATTGGAATTAGAAGCCACTTGCTTTATCAATAACATTGCAATTACCTTTCAAGCCAAAATCATTTCAAATGCGATTCAACTGAAAAATCAATAATGCTAAACATAGGTTTAGATTGTTGAGAGGCATGTTCAATTCACTGTCCTTGTCCTGCAAAAGAAATAGCACTCTTATGCCTCTCACTTTTAACTGTAATTGTCTCATTCTGTAAAAGAATAATAATGTCTACCTGGTAGTGATTAAGAGGCGGTAATGTGAATGAAGCATTCAGGTGATAATATAAACCACAAGAGCAGAGCTGGAGAAATTCCAGAACTAAAATCATCCAGAACATAAAATGCTATCTGCTATTATTCCAAATGCAGAGCTCCTCAATTTTAGCTGAGTGTTTAGATTCTATTTTGGGTCAATCTTTGCACCAGCACTGACTATCAGCATAGGTGCCAAGCATTCCCTTCGAGAGGGAAGCCATTTAAAATGTGCGATACAATTACTGTAGGCTTGTTGAAAAATGTTCAGCGGTCAATATAGAGAAGATATTATGCCAAGTCCGTATTCTGCACAGTCAACATATTTCCAGCAAGCAAATATTTAGCAAATCCATTGTTCTGTGATGGGTAAACATGCAGCACATTGCCCCAGTGTGGCGTTGGATTATTTCAGGTCCCTTTGGGGTTTGGGACACTGCACTAAGAAACTGGGGCTTTTAATCCCTATTCTGCAATTTCTCCCCCATTGGGTTTGGTCACCCATTTCCGTTCAGGGTCTGTAACATGAATTCTTCACATGGGAAAACAAGTTGTTGCGATTAAAAAACTGAAACATAGGGCGGAATTTTCCAGTCCCCACCCGTGGCGGGTTTAATGGCGCGTGGGCGGGTGCAGGGTGATGGTGACAATGCGGCAGGAGTTGAAAAATCGGTTTCCCGCTGGCATAAAAGGATGGTGGGATCATCCGCTCCTGCCACCTCGGCGGGTCGCAATTCCCACCAGAGGCCGGAGTGAAAACCATTTTCCGAGGTTCGGATTTTCCCGCAGCAACTCCTCCCGGGGTTCGGGTTTTCCTGCAGCAACTCCTCCCAGGGTTTGGATTTTCCTGCAGCAACTCCTCCCGGGATTCGGATTTTCCTGCAGCAACTCCTCCCAGGGTTTGGATTTTCCTGCAGCAACTCCTCCCGGGATTTGGATTTTCCTGCAGCAACTCCTCCCGGGATTCGGATTTTCCTGCAGCAACTCCTCCCGAGGTTCGTATTTTCCTGCAACAACTCCTCCCGTGATTCGGATTTTCCTGCAACAACTCCTCCCGGGATTCGGGTTTTCCTGCAACAATTCTTCCCGGGATTCGGATTTTCCTGCAACAACTCCTCCCGGGATTCGGATTTTCCTGCAGCAACTCCTCCCAGGATTCGGGTTTTCCTGCAACAACTCCTCCCGGGATTTGGGTTTTCCTGCAACAACTCCTCCCGGAGTTCCGATTTTCCTGCAACAACTCCTCCCAGATTCGGGTTTTCCTGCAACAACTCCTCCCGGGGTTCCGATTTTCCTGCAGCAACTGCTCCCGGGATTCGGATTTTCCTGCACCAACCCCTCCCGGGATTAGGATTTTCCTGCAGCAACTCCTCCCGGGATTCGGATCTTGCAGTTGCAGGTGGAAAGCTGCAGGAGGTACTGTTGGGCGGCGAGAGTCTTCGCTTGGAGGGGGGTAATAAGCGCGGAGGAGAGGAATGAAGAGGCGGAGCAGGTGGGGAGGCCTAGAGCTGTGCGGGGTAGGTTGGGAGTGCGGTGGGGGGGGGGGCGGAAGTGACAGATTCAGCAGGTGGCCGTGGAATGGGTGAGCTGGTATGGAGCAGGAGGGGAGGAAGGGCAGTGCTGGAGTGTGGGAGGGGGGGGCTTGTGCAGGTGCGAAGGGGCATTGGGTGGTTTTAGAGGTGTAGATGGACAAGGGGGAGAGCGCAGAGGTGAAATGGGTTGAGTGGGAGGGGTTAGTGGAGTCAATGGAGGATTCCTGGGGTGGTGGGGGGGGTGGGTGGGCACACTGATGGTACCAGTGGTCAGAGGGGCTGGCGACGGTTAAAGGGGGCAGCGGGAACCCGAAGGTTCGGAGGGTGAGGGTGTGGCGATGTCGAGTGAAGGGGTTGTTGGAGGGGATGCGGAAGGTGACATGGATTCCGAGGATCGGAAGGATGAGGGCAGCATGTTTCTTGTAACGGGGGTGGGCTGTTCGGGAAGGGAGGGGACTGCTACATTTACCTCTACAGGACAGAAGGTGGTGGGGGAGCGTTGAAGGGTCACCGTGGGGAGGTCAAAAGTGATTCTTGGGGTGTCAATCATTATGGGGGTGGGGGGAGAGTGACTTAAACTCAAACATCACTAGCACCATGGCTGCTCGCAACAATGAGGAGCCTCGTGATGGAGATCTGGAGATGCTGCGTTGGGGGTTGGGCCATTGGGGGTGGCCGGAGACACAGATCAGCTCAACTGGACAACTGAAGGGAAATCCCAGCATGTAATGTATACAATGCTAGGGCCTTGGGACAGTTGAGCGTGTGAAGGGAAAAAGCTCAGTGTGTGTGGGAGACATCCTGCACACCGCTCACAAGGGCCCTGGCAAAGAATTTTGCCTCCCCGCACCTGCCTGATTCCGGGAGACATGGCTATCCCTCAGAAGATGATTGAGGAAGGGGCGCGCACAGGCTTAAGGACTATCACAAATAAACCACATCAGACATGACTAAAATGCAAGCGAACCATATTTACAGAAGTGTGATAAGTGTAACAATCGTAGTGCACCCGTGCAACCACTTGTGAATTCAGAACTTATTAATTTTTCTCTCCCTAACACTTCTTTGAAGTGTTACCGCAGTAGGAGTGGAGGCAGCCTGCTGACCAGTTGGCCTTGCTGCCTTGGATGACTCTGGCAGCCTTCCTCTGGACACCCAAGGCCTGGAGGACCCCGGCTTACTTTGGCTGCCCTGCTGTGAGGCAATTGCTCCCTCTGTGGTCACAGGGGATGAGGTTGAAGGGGTTACATGTAAAGGGACTCAGGAGGGCCAGGCACCCTCAGAGAGTCCTGAGTGTAAGTCTCAGGGGTGTCCATCTGCCGCTCCTCCTCCCTTTGGGTGCCCAAAGGCCCCCTGCCTGACTCCTTGAGGGGAAGGGGCACCTGGAGGGAGGTCAAGGTGCCCCATCCCCCTCTCACACAGCCACAGCAAGATCTCACCCATGGCTGCAGCGATGGAGTGCAGATCCGTGTGCATCTCCGACAGAAGCTGTTAGGCCAGATTCTCCAGGGAGTCCGCCTCCCTCCTCATGGAGACCTCCATGTGTGTACAGTTCGGCACCACTTCTTCAGCCAGCAGGCGGATGGTCTCCTCCGCCTTGCGTCCCACCCGGTTGAGGGCCTCCGACATCTCTGCCTGATGTTCCCCCGTCTCTCGTTGCCTCTCCAGCATCTCTTGGAAGGCCGGTTCCAGAGGCCCGTCATCGAGCGCAAACCTCACAGGTGCCTCGTCCCCAGCATTCCTCCAAGTGCGGTGAGCTTGGCTGACTCTGCCTCCTCCTGCTGAGGACGTGTGTCCGTGCAGTGACCACCAGAATGGGAGACCCTCCCCAAACTAGAACTAATACCTACCGAGGTGTGTGTCTCTGGGGTGCTGGATGGTGCGGGTGTCTGCTGTGACGCTTCTACAGGTGCACTTTGTCAGTGGCGTCCTCGCTCCTCTCCGGGCTTGTGTGTGTGTCCGGACAGGGCTTCCTCCATTTCGGGCCTTGCCCTCTTCCTGCTGGCACCTGTAAGTGAGAGAGGAGAGAGCAAGCAGCTGCATGAGCTGCCTCCAATGTGGAGGCACCCTTGACCCTGAGGTTTCTATGACAGACATGGATCCTTATGGGATGGAAGCCGCAAGCCAATCGCTCCATCTCCGATGGATCTGTCCCATTCCACCCCTGCCAGCTGGGCTGCCCAATGCTCAAAGCCGGCCAGTCCTTTCAAGTGTGGCCAGTCCCCTCCCATCTTCTCCTTCTCCCTTCTCTTATGGCTTAACTTCTCCTGCACAAAGAAAGAAAAAGGGTTGAGAGCAATTGCCTTTCATGTATCTTCTTCATGCTTCCAGTCTTAAAATTGTGTGGCATGTGATTGATGTGCTGCAGGATGTCCAGAAGGGTTCTTGGCCAGCACCCTCCAGAGGGGTGATATAAGGATAAGGCTTAGTGAGGCATATCATGAGCGGTGCTTGCTGGTGCCCTCAATGCCCGAACCCTTTGAACACCCCCTCCCTCCCCCCTCACCACGCCTCACACAGCATGTGAGCTCTCTGTGTGGAAGGGTAAGGGACCCACAATGGCCTCTCCACCTGCAGAGCAGATGGACTGGGGTGGGCCTATGAAGCATCACCTTATCAAGTTGCCAGTGAGGCCTATGTCCCTTGTACCATTTATTGAGATGTGTGAGAGCAGCTGAGGGTTCACTTACCCTGGTGGAGCAGATGAGGTCATTCATCCTTTTGCGACATTGCAGGGCAGTCCTCTGCTGGAGGCCCTGGGCATAGGGTTCATCGCCCTTCTTGGTCTCCCCCTCCCATCCGGTAGATAGAGGACGTCACTCCTGGCCTCCACTTGGTTGAGCAGGACGCCCAGGGAGGCGTCACTGAACTTGGGCACCAGAGGCCCCTGTCATCTTCTGGCCATCTCCTCAATCAGCGTGGTGGGTAAATGCTGTCCGGGTGCCTTTTAAATATGGCCCCGGATATGACAGCAGGGCATGTCATCCAGCCTACCCCGCTGCGAAAAACGTCAGGAAACCCCTGACTGCATAATTAATGAGGCTGGGGTCGGGCAAATTCCCAGCAGCCTCCAAGATGAGGAACACTCCCTGTCCCCACCTCCACCATGGGACTTAGTCCCGGAAGGGAAAATTCCACCAAAAGCTTCGGATATTGGAAATATGCTTTATTGAAATTGAAAAACGGTACAGATTGTAAGGAACATATCTTTTTATTTATTTTGGACTGGGGATTAAAATTACAATAGCAGCAGGTTAAAAGATATGTCCACTGGAACAAGATGAGAGATATATACAATGTTGCAGTCCTGGATCAGATTGTGCCATGAAAGACAGGATGGTGCCGGAAAGGAGTCTTGGACCAAGGGTGCTGCCAGGCAACAATGTTTTAGTTGGCTCCTGACCAGGTGACCAGGTTTGGTGTGACAGCAGTGCAGAATATCTCCTAGCCTGAAAGGAACAAGACCTAAAACCTATTGCTCCTGCGTGTGGAAGATTCCAGCAATTCCACAATAATAGCTAGCTGGCTTTTCTTCTCATATCTCTATAACCTGCTCTCCCTCTGAAAACCCCTGTCAAGAGGCAAAGGGGAAAATAACTATGGTGATCACAAGTGCTCGAACAGTGAACTAAATACTGAAAGAGTTGGAAGACCACCTTGTGTCATTAACAAGAACTGAAAGGAATTTGGAAGGCATTGATCAACATCAACCCATCGAATCCTGTACTCCGGAATTAGTGCTATTGAACTGTTTTATCCCACCCTTAAAATCCATGTTTTTGTGTGTCTTATGCGTCTTGTATGTGTGTGTATAGGGATTTAAGGGGTAGAGTTTAAGTTATAGAGTTAGACATTAACAGTTCATATTTCTTTCTTTTGCCACTAACTAATGACAGTTTGTTCAATAAACAGTTATTTACTTATTAAGTCGACAAACCTGGTGCTTGTATTCTGTTAACCTAAATTAAACACTTAGGTAGAATTGGGGCAATCTGGTGGGTTGATCAAACTTTTCACATTTGTTGCGGTTCAGGGAACAGTGGAGCTGGATATTACAGCGCACTATCCCCAGTGAGTCATGACAAGATGTTATTACAAATCCTAAAATAAACATTAAAAAAAAAGCTTGACTCTTGAGTGTTGATTCCAATTACTAAATTAGCCCTGATTATTTCGAAAGATTGCCGGGGGTGGGGAGCACTTTTGGAAACAGGTGTTTGTAACATTTTATTCTGAGACTTGGCAGTTTTGAAAAATAATGTGATTTTCTAGCTACTGCATAATTTTGCCTTAGTTTTATCCCTGTTGCCTGTAATTGAAACCCAACCTGCAGAGGTTCCAGAAGGCAGCTCACCGCCACCTTCTCAAGAGCAATTAGGGATGGGCAATAAATGCTGGCCCAGCCAGCGACGCCCACATCCCATGAATTAATAAAAAAAACTAAAATGTTAAAAAAAGAGTTGAAGGCTTTACTCCAGTGGCACAGCTAAGAATGAGTTTCCAGTGTTTTTTATTCTCTCAGGTCAACTGCCAAACAGAAATTGAACAAACACAAACTGCCCAAGCTTCTCCCTTTGATGATCTTTGTCCATGACCTATGAAGGATGGAAATAAAACCTTCAAGCTGCAAACCCATGGAGCCCATCTTTTCACTGACTTGTGTTTGCTACTTAATGGCTAGTGTGAGATATGGCAAATATAATGGGTGGACATATTAGAAGATGGGTGAACTTATATCGGAAATGTATGAGATTATTGACAATACAGAAAAATTAACCAGAATATCACTTCAAATTGAACTGTGGGAATAGAGCGAGGGGCAGTCAACAAATTTTAAGATGAGGTAAGTAACAGGCAAGTGCCCATTGAGGGTGTGGTACAGATCCACCCGAATTGCTCCCGGGGTGGGCATTGATACAATTCACATTTGGTTGCTTCATCCAGCAAGCAGTGGCTGATCCTCAGCTATACTCCGCAGAAGGGGAAAATCAATGTGTCAGCCAGCACCTCATCCCTATTGGTGCCAGAATCTCTTTCGCTAACCAATTCATGGAGTGGGAAATTCGTCATGCAAGAATGATAGAGGGTGTTGGAGAACATCTAAAGATGTTGTAGAGAAACCTCCTGTGGTGCCAATTCCCTGACATCTACTTATTGCACTCGTTAATAACAGTTACGATTAATGCCTCACATTCTTGTAGATAGGTCATCATTGACGCTGAACTTTCAAAATACCTTTCCATCACCACAATAAAAATATGTTAGAATGATTCACTGTGTGGTGCAAGTTATGGTAATTCCAGGAAACTTTGCTAACTTTTCCAGAAGTTTATTTTTAGGTTCTGATCATTTTTTCCAGTGTTGCTCACAATTATCTGACTCGTTATGGTAAGGGAGCACTTAGAGCATTAATATGCAAATGCACGAAGCATTCAATCTGAAAGGAATCTATTTTTGTTGTCCTTTCTAACAGAATACTTAGCAATTAGCAAGAAGCAAAAAAAAAACTCCTTCTGAAGCCCTTTTCAGTATATGTAGGAATTTCAATGGCAAATAGTTTGGAGACTTCGGCCTGGATTTTCACTCCCAGGTCGGGAGCGCAGATTTGTGACACTTCTCAAAGCCAACCCCAGTAAAATTTCCCTGGGAGTTGGGCCTGCTGCTCCCCGGAACAAGTGTAAAGGCTTCCGGGTGTGGGGGCGACCCGTTCAGGGCAGGATTTTACATCCCGCGGGTGGGTGCGCACTTGAACCGATCAAGGCGTAAAATCGCACGAGATGATGTCGGGCGAGTGTCCTGACATCATCGCGCGCCCACGCAATATTTAGCTCAGCGGCTGTGCGCAGCAGTCGAAAGCACGCCCACGGACAATTAAGCAGGCAGTTGAGCCCATTAACGGTGCAATTGTCAGTGATTTTTCGTGGCCCATCCAACCCTACGGTTGGCAGATGGGCAAATCAGCCAGTTTTCATGAAACCTCATCCAAGGGCGGGATGAAATCTCCATTAGAAAATAAAATTAAAATAAATATCTGGGGACAGCATTTTTATGAGGTACGCTTTCAGGTACTTGATGGTGCTGCCTGGACATTTTTTCCAGCTTTTTCATGCTTTATTTTATTATTCGCAGCTCCCTGAGGCAGCTGTCTGCCTTCAGGGAGCTCTCTCGCAGTGTTCACCCGCGCCCGCAGTGACGTCGTTGCCCGCCCTCACCCCGGCAGCGCTGAGCTATTCAGCATGTATTTCACATTGGCTGGCCATTAATTATCCGACCAGCGTGACATCGCGGTTGGGGGCCAATCTCAGTCGGGGGTCCATTTCCCGACAGCTCCTGGGCCCGCCGATTACGCGCGCTCGAAGAGGGAATAATTCAGGCCTAAGTGTCTGTTGATGACTTTAAAACAAAACTCTCATTCATAAAAATCCATTTGCTACATTTACATTCCTTCAACTACATAATCCCTTATAAGAACAAACATTTCATTCAAGTGCTTAATTCCTTAAAAAAAAACATTGGAATTCATAGTCCCACTTCAAAGTGGAGCTGTCAATCAAACTGTGAAATGGAAGGCACCCTACTGTGATAGTGAAAGTTTGTGAAATCAGTCTTGCAACACAAATCCAGTAACGATAGCCCTCAGGCTTATGTCAACAGACAGGATGAAATAGGGAGCATCCCAGAGAGTGCTGGCCACCACTTGGATGGCCAGGGTTTAGTGTGCTGCATGGCTGCCCGAGACCCCATCCAACTCCACCCCACTTCACCTGACCGATTGGTGGCAGCTTTGCCCACTGAACTTTACGCTATGGTCTTAGACAATCTCCTAATCTGCATTGCAAGGCTGCACTGTTAGCTTCAACGATGGGGGAGACTGGCCCAAACCTGACTGATGACATTGCAAGGGGCTGTAAGTGCCTCCCACTATTGACTGCAACCCTTACGGTCCCCCAAGTTGCCTCAACCGCAGTGTAGCCTTTGCCCTGGCAATGCACTGTCAGCCAGCTGGGGAAAGGCGACTTGCCTGTGCCTTCGCCTAAATGCACGGCACCTCAACCTTGAGGTCCAACAGGCCACCCTTGCAAGCGCTGCACAATGTTACTGTTAACTCACCTCCGAGTTCCCCTCGAAGTGCAGCCCGCCAAGTGCACGCCTTATAAATGCTGTTGTGCAATCACGTCAACGTTCTCGGATGATCCAGCGTTGGGGGATGATTCCGGCGAGCAGGGTTTATAATGATAGGCAGATGTAGTACAATGAGGTCCTTGATATCCGACAGCGGGAAACGCGGCCCACCATTGAAGAGCAGAGCGGACGATTGCAAACTGGTTTCACGATGTCGTGAAACTAATTTTTGGCTTCTTGCCATGTTGTTCGCTCACACCACTAAATACACACCAAAGGGCAAGGAGAATTCCACCCTAGATGTTTCTCTGTTTCCCGCTTTTGTAGGGATTCTATTAATTTCCTAGGACCGATGTCAGGCTGACTGGCCTATAGTTCCCAAGACATATGGACATACGAACAAGGAGCAGGAGTAGGCCATTCAGCCCCTCGAGCCTGCTCTGCCATTTAATAAGATCATGGTTGATCTGATAGTAACCTGAAATCTGCATCCCACCTACCCCCAATAACCTATCACCCCCTTACTTACCCAAGAATCTATCCGCCTCTGCCTTAAAAATATTCAAAGACTCTGCTTCCACCACCTTTACAGGAAGAGACTTCCAAAGACTCATGACCCTCTGCGTGAAAAAGTTTCACCTCGCCTCTGTTTTAAATGGGCGACCCCTTATTTTTAAACAGTGACCCCCAGTTCTAGGTTCTCCCACAAGAGGAAACATCCTCTCCACATCCACCCTGTCAAGACCCCTCAGGATCTTCTATGTTTCAATCAAGTCACCTCCTAATCTTCTAAACTCCATTTCCCATCTTAATTGGAGTTGAAGGTTAGCTACCCGCCAGTCACCTGGCACCACAAGTATTATCTCATGAATTATTAAAGATGTATAATATGTCTCTCCTATCTCTTCCCTAGGTTCTTTTAAAATGCATGGATGCAAACCATCTGGATCATTCCCACGGAGAGTCAATGGGCCTTTCGCTGGTTTGCCAAACTTTCCATCCCTCCCCCGATGGATCCTGCCATGGGCGGGACCGGAAAATCCTGGCCCAGGGATTTCATCCTGAGTTTGATTGGTCTATTTAATATTTCTGCCTTTTATCTAAATGCGTTATGTTATTTCTAAACTCCTTTTGGACATCACATCCACTTGATCCATCGCCCTGATAAATGCTGAAGCAAACTAATTTAATATCTCTGCCACTTCACTATCGCTGCCTTCAACTTTATCCCAACAACCCTTAATGGTCCTATCCTATATATCCTATATAATATTTATATATTTGTTTGGCCTGTAGAATATTTTCCTTTTCGTTTTATGGTCTTTGACAATTTAATTGCATGCTTCCTTCTTGCCTTCCTAATTGTGTTTTGACTTCTCTCCTACTCTCTTCATACTCTCCCCTGTCTTGCTTTCCTCAGCTGTCTAGATAGTTAGTGTAAGTACTTTTCAGTACCCTCAAAATTTCCCCTTGCATCCTTATACGTACGAACATACTTACAAACATACGAATTAGGAGCAGGAGTAGGCCATTCGGCCCCTTGAGCCTGCTCCACCATTCATTAAGATCAATGGCTGGTCTGATTCTGGCCTCAACTCCACACTCTGCCCAACCTTGATAACTTTTGACTCCCTTGTTAGTCAAGAATCTATCTAAAACAAAAACAAAAATATCTGGAAAAACTCAGCAGGTCTGGCAGCATCTGCGGAGAGGAACACAGTTAACGTTTCGAGTCCGAATGACCCTTCAACAGAACTAAGCAAAAATAGTAGAGGTGAAATATAAGCTGGTTTAAGGGGGGTGGGACAAGTAGAGCTGATAGGTGGAGATAACCAAAAGATGTCACAGACAAAAGGACAAAGAGTTGTTGAAGGTGGTGATATTATCTAAGGAATGTGCTACTTAAGGGTAGAAAGTTGGACAAGCAAGGCACAGATAGCCCTAGTGGGGGTGGGGTGAAGGTGGGGTGAAGGAATCAAAAAAGGCTAAAAGGTAGAGATAAAACAATGGATGGAAATACATTTAAAAATAATGGAAATAGGTGGGAAAAGAAAAATCTTTATAAATTATTGGAAAAAAAAGGGGGGGAAGAATCGTAAAGGGGGTGGGGATGGAGGAGAGAGTTCATGATCTAAAATTGTTGAACTCAGTATTCAGTTCGGAAGGCTGTAAAGTGCCTAGTCGGAAGATGAGGTGCTGTTCCTCCAGTTTGCGTTGAGCTTCACTGGAACAATGCAGCAAGCCAAGGACGGACATGTGGGCATGAGAGCAGGGTGGAGTGTTGAAATAGCAAGCGACAGGGAGGTTTGGGTAATGCTTGAATCTATCCACCTCTGCTTTAAAAATATCCATTGGCCCAGCCTTCACCACTCTCCGGGGAAGAGTTCCAAAGATTCACAACCTTCTGAGAGGAACAAATTCTTCTCACTTCAGTCTTAAATGGGAAACCCCTTATTTTTAACCTGTGTCCCCTAGTTCTAGTCTCCCCAACACAGGTAAACATCCTCTCAGCATCCACCCCGTCAAGTCCCCCCAGGGTCTTATATGTTTCAATAAGATCACCTCTCAATCTGCTAAACTCTAATGGATACAGGCCCAGCCTGTCCAACCTTTCCTCCACACACACCAACCCCTACTCCCATCCCAGGTATCAGTCAAATTCATTGTTAGAAAACCCTACATATCGTCAAGACAGACTTCCCAGAGAAGCAGCTATTTGCAATGAGTCCCCATTAAAAACTTCTAGTTTATTGATCACCCCATTAAGATAAAGGTAAATGATTCCCTGTGTGAAGAACAGGATCGAAGGTCATTAGAATGGGTGCAGTGGTGCGAGGCCATGTAATGGGATCATGGAAACATCGTACCTCCCAGGTAGAATCATCCTTCCATAATTAGCCATAGTCCAGGAGGGGCAATGGGCATCTCTCTCTGTTCACTGCCATTCTGCATGCCTCTGCCATTCCTCCCACTGCCCAGTTTCTGAAATGACCCACCCAGCCAGTCCTTCTCTGACCCGGTCTGTTCTTTCCTGATATTGAAATGTTCCTTCCTGAGGTAGAATATTCAAAATTAAAATATATTAGGCAAATGGCCTGGAGAATTTTTATTTCGCAGCTTTGACTTATGTTTATGTACCTCATTCAAGAAATTAAATAAAATAGTGGGAGACCACTGGTGAGTGGGGTCAAAGGAGTTGAATACGTTATTGAATACAGTCAGCCCATTCCTTAGGACAGTAGTGCCCAGACTGGGGTTCGCAAAATAATTGAGCGTGGATAAAGGTGGGCTTGGTGTGAGTCTGGAGCTGGGGCTACTACATTTACAGGGCAGAGTAGCTGGGTGATCAACCTCGGATGGGGAGTGCGCATGGTGGAGCGCTGAGGGCAGCAAGGTGGGTCACCAGGTAGCCCCGCGAGTTATCAATACAAAATACCGCGGACGCTGGAAATCTGAAATAAAAACAGAAATTGCGGGAAATATTGAGCCAGTCAGGCAGCTTCTGCGGTGAGAGAAACAGAGTTAACAGCCAGACTTTTCCACCCCCTCATGCCGGAGGGGATCTTCCAGTCCCGCTGATGTGAATGGAGGTTTTAATGGCTTGCCGGCCCCGCCATGGGCAAACCCACTGCGGGGGTGGGGGTGTGGGGAGGCTGGAAAATTCCAGCCAATGTTGCAAGCCAATGACATTTCATCAGAACTAGGAAAGGTTTAGAAATGTAACAGGTTTTAAGCAGATGAAATAAGGGAGGGTGGAAAATGAATGAAAGGGAAAGCCTGTGGTAGGGAGGAAGACATTAAAGAGAGTTGGTGGGTCAGAGCCGAAGGCAGTGGAAATGGGACAAGTAAAGAAGCGAGAGAAGTGTCCTGAGGAGGTGTGAATGACAGAATAATGAACAGCTGGCTTCCAAAAGCAATAAAGGTGAGAAATAAGATTAAGACCAACACATGCAGGAATTACAGTCGGAAATTGTTGCACTCTATGTTGAGCCTGAAGGTTGTGAAGTATTTAATCGAAAGCTGAGATGCTATTCCTTGAACTTGCATTGAGCTTCAATGGAACATTGCAATCGGAAGCTACCAAGGCTGGTGGTGGGCGCCGGGTGAGCTCAGATTTGTTTATAGGGGGGAATTTTCTGGCCCTGACATCAACAGGCATCGTCACAGGCGGGATGGGAAAATCTGGAGAGCTGTTAAAACTCAACGGTCTATATACTTAAGTATTGTAATTGGCGCAGTGAGAAGCAGACACACCCATCTGCTTTCTTACGAAGCATCATTAAAACACTCCTTAGATGCAGCACTTTCATATTATGAGTATTATATTGTATAATAAATTAGATGGGGGGGAACCGTGATTACTAAATCCATTTGAAGAGGGATCCTGCCCTAGGAAGCTCTTTCTTTTATAATTGAAAAATATTGTAACTTTAATTGATACGTTGTCCAACGAGGAAGTTAATGTAATCCAGCCTGATCCAGCCTCAGTAAGGCAGAGTGGCACATACAGTATTGAGTTTATCCCTTAATTACATATCACAAAGGGACTAAGAGTAGGCTGTGGGCTGTACTTGAGCAACAAGATATCACTAAAAAAAAAGCTGCTGAGTCTGGCTACTTTTAAACTGCTAATCATGGGAGCAGAGAGGTTGAAATCCACTTTGTAGTTTTGGTTTTTATTCAACAGGTGGCTAGTCATATATTTACAATATTATAATCCAGTGTGCTACTGAGGGCGCATTCTATATATTCCCCAGAGAGTCAATTGCCAGGTCACAAATGTGAACATAGAGTTATGGCATTGTTGGGTATCTCCTCCTCCTCCTTCAGTACCAGGCCCTAAGAGGCTGTTGGCGACCATGGGCTTCCATTGGGTTGGTCCATGTTTATGTTTGGCCAAAGCACTGCAGTGGTTTGCCTGAAGTATGGCTTATCAGGAAACTCTCTCACTCTTACCGCCCGCCATCAGGCATATTGTAGGACTTACAGGCCGATAATCAAACTATTTGGCCACATTATGAATGCACCTTCCCTGGCCATCAAGTCCTGAAGTGGGACCTGAACCCAGAGCTTTGGACGCTACCTCTGCGCCACCAGCCCTCATTGGGTATTTAAGGATGATTATTACTCTCAGTTTTCTATGTGAATCTTCCCACAATACATAAAAATTAAATCAGGTTTAACTCCTACTACCATCTCACTGCAAAAATAATGGCATTACCAAGTAAACCTTCCTGACTCTTCATCTGCCTAGCTCCTTTATGCTGCGAAACCTTGGGACACATAAAAGACCTCAGGGCGATGGCCAACTCAAAATGTGGTGAATCATTGTCCTACACAGTCAAACAAATCAAGTAGCTTTACTTATAAATTAATCAAAAATACCAATGTTGCACTCCTTTTGTTTCAACAGGTTAGTTAGTGACCTCAAAAAGGCCCAAACCATCTTAAAAATAACTGTTTTATTTCTATTAAATGTGGTATCACACCAGACTTTCCAAATCTCGGCTGTACTGGACTGAAGTTGTCAGGGTCGTAAGCAGTTACAGAGAGAGACAGTGTGGCACAAGAATATTTTGATGAAGTGTTTTAAATTTCATTTTTCTTACATGGAAAATCTAACCTGTGTACAGGTTCTGTTCACAAATGTTGAATACACTTGAAACACTTTCGGCTTAACGGACATGGACAATTTATTGCGATCAAATATAATTTTGTTGGGTATCCTGTTGCGCACCACACTTACCAGGCTATCAAAATAAAAAGTCCAAGCCATCGTATAGGGCTAAATTTTTAAAAGGAGATCGGGGGTCTGGTTTGGAGGCAGGTGGGCTCACAAATCTGGCGCTACTGAGGCCAACATGATGGGTTCAGGGCAGAAGGGACGTGGGCATCATGGGTCACAAGGGAACTCCCACCCTGTTGTGTTTGCTTCATCATTTCATTACTATTATATACACATGGAGTACTGACCATGCTTAAGGGATCAGTTAACACTTCAACTTGGATTCTTTATTGAGGGCCGGCTACATATATACAGTTATAGGCCTTCTCTGGCCTAGAGCTCTCTTCAGGCAGAGACAGGGTCACATGGTAAGTTACATCATTTCCTTTACACTGTTGTACATTAAAAATATAGCCACCCCATCTAACAATATCCCACAACACACCACATCACGCTCATAACCACTGGGCCACAGCTGCGGCCTGGAGGGTGTTACCCTTCCAGGATCATGGCCAGGCATCTGTGACATTTTAAAAATTAAAATTAAAAAAGAAACTCACTTGCCCTAGCTTGTCCCTCGCTGTCTGTGGCCTCATGTCGACAGCTCCCCCACCCCTCTCAGACGGTGGGACTGACAAATTCTGAGTGCTGGAAGGCCTTTGGCCCTTCAGCATCAGGAACCTGCCCACCATCCTTGATTGGACGACGAACCCGCTCCCTGGCTTTTAGTTGGCTGGAGCATTAAAAATAGCGGCGGGCGTGACTAAAACACGTCGTGCGGGGGTCAGAACCCGGAACTAGGCCCCGTGTCTGGTTCCCAACCCTGGTTCAAAGCCCAGCCCATAGTACCTCAAGCTCTGATGCCCAATGGAAATCTGAATCCACGCCCTGTGAGGAGCACAAATTTTCTTCATCCAGCTCCCTGCCTCAATTATCCTGAGACAGCTACAAATAGGGAGGGGAAAATGTGTCATTTCCAAGCCACTGCCTGTCCTCTAATAACTGGTTCAGAGTAGAGTTGTTGGGAGACCTGAGGGCAGGGCATCTGGGCCAGGTCAGACCTGGTAAACTACAGTGTCTACCCAAGAGGCAGGGAGGTGACTACCCAGCCTAATTGGTGCTTGCAGTTGACTCTCAATTTGCTACAGATGTTTCAAAAGAAGACTGTTAGTTATTGCTCCTGATTTAGGAGCAAGTTTTACAGTTTACGAGTTCAGGGACTAGTGGGAAACTGAAGCAAATATTGATGGGAACAATTTCAGTTTGATGGGTTTTTTTTTGTTGGGACATGCAAGAGAAGCCACGAGTATTTTGTGCTTGTTTGTGTAATACAGCCTGGTTCATCACACACCGCCTACATGGATGAGCGTCGTGGGCACATGTTTGCTTCTCACTGGCACACACAAGGCGAGTTCCTAATCTCAGCCTTGTCTTTAGAAAGTGTCACGTGATTGAGCCACAGCGCCTCAGAGGGAAGTGAAGGAATGCTGGTGGGAATACAACACGAGATGTTCCCTTCTCCCAACTCCAGACAAGCTCCTCCCTCCTCCACCTCTCCAAAGGGAGGTTGTTAACTAAAGGTAAGGAAGCAGGTTGCCCATCCCCAGGATTTCAATTCCCAATAGAGAACTAAAGAGAGTGGAAAGCTTTTTCAGAAAAAAAATAACCAAATAGAAAAATAAACTTTAAGAAGAAAAACTGATGGCACTATTTTAGAACAGGAAAAAATACGAGCAACAAATGTAAATAGAGTTAGAAGTGACAGCATTCACTTCAGGGTGTCCTAATATCACACTCCAGGGTGTCCTAGTATCTCACTCCAAGATGGCCCCGTATCACACTCCAGGTGTCCGACTATCTCATTCCTGGGTGTCCTAGTATCACACTCCAGATGTCCTTGTATTTCACTCCATTTCCTGCATTCATCTCCGTAGAATTTACCAAATGTTAAATTACCCATTTTAAACTAAATCCTATGACCCAATATTTTCATGAGCATTTTCCAATTAATTTTTGAATAGTTTAGTATAATGGTGAGCAGAAATGAGACCAATGTTTGTCTGATATAAATCGGGGGGGGGCAGAATTTTCCATTTTTGAGACTAAGTGCAGTGAAGGGCAAGTTCAGTGGCACCTACCCCACTGCTCGGAATGCTGGGAACTTGCGCCCAATTCCGTGCTTGGAAGCTCATTAGCTATGCGCAGGCGAGTATCTCTCTGAATCTCCTGGCAGCTGATTCGTCTGCCCGCCGTTACCTGGCAGAGCTGAAGGTCCAGGCGCCATACTTACATGCAAGCTGAACTTATACACCTCACTCTCTTCAGCCCACCCGTCTCCAGGAGACCGTTACAGATGTCTTCCACCCAGAAGAAGGAGGCTGCAAGCCTCAAGGAGAAGGTAGCACCCCGCTTCACCCACCAGACCTTCGAGGCCTTGACCAGAGGAGTGGGGGTTCACAGGGATGTCCTATATCTCAGGTATGGGTCCAGGAAGCACACTAGCCTCACGTCTCCAGCCTGGGAGGCCATCACAAGGGGCATCAGCGCGGCTGCCAATCCTTACCCAAAACGCCATCCAGTGCCGGAAGTGGATGAACGATCTCTTCCACTCCGCCATGGTAAGTCATCCTTCAAATCCCTCCAATACCAAACTCTCATTATGGCCTCATGCACTCAAATGGCTACTCTCCTCAGGGATCTCACACAACCATTAGTGGGGGACACATATCACCACCAATTGTCTCAGAGAAACTTTCACATCACCATCATCCCATCTGTCATGCTACTCGCACTCCATCTTCAGCCCCTTCTAGGAAGAGCTCACCACACACAGGTGACATGCATCTTTCCCACCCTCTGCTCCATTCCTTGTCATCACTTGCCTTTCTTTTGCCTTCGTCCAGGGCAAACTGGCCCACAACAGGTGGGAAAGATCGCAGACCGGGGAAGGGATGATCGATATCGTGCCCCTCAGCAAGTTCGAAGAGGCTGGCGCCGAGCTGGCTGGGGAGGACAGAGATCGCCCCTGTGCAGAAGGGGAGGTCAGATTGTCTCAGCAACCTAGCATGGATCACACATCCGTCAGTTAAAAATCACATCCTGAGGATCACAGCGAGTGACATTCAGTCTTTTCTTCCTCATGCTCATCCACTGAAACTCTCTCCTCTCTCTTATAGGCACCAGCAGATCGAGGCCCACAAGGGCGCCCACCATAAGTCCCAGCCCCCAGGCCACGCCAGGAGAGGAAGCTCACGAAGAGCTGTCACTGCGCTCACCCACACCCTCCACCAGCACAGGGACACACACCTCGGAGCGGCATAGGTCTAGATTAGCCTTGGGCTCACCTACTGGAGAACACCTCACTGACATGTCCCTGCAGAAGTCGGAGGCTGGATCAGCCCAGGTCTCCAGCACTCAGGGGGCTGCTGGAGACCATCCACCTGCTGAGTCCGAGTCAGATGATGAGCCTATGGAAGCGGCCAGCAACTCAATGCTGGACATACAACAATAGGCGGCAGAACATCAGGCAGGAATTTAGCAGCCACTCAGCAGACTAGAGAAAAGGCTGGAGGAGTCCATCTGCATTCTGTCTGATGTCATGGCTCCAACATGCGAGCACCTCAAGGTCACCATGGGAAGATTGGCGAGCACCAAGGAGGCCTTGGTCCAGCAGGTTCTGCTGGATTTGCACTCGACCCTGGACTCCATGGCCACACACCCGGGTAGGCACCATCGTGATGTCGGTGACAGGGGAATGAGGCACCTTGACCTCTCTCAAGGTGCACCTTCTCCTCAAGGGGACAGAGCGAGTCCCTCAGGTGCCCACAGGTAGGATGAGCATCAGCCAGGCACCCTGTGGGGGGGTGCCTGCTCTCAGGAGACTCCAAGGGTGTCCAGCTGCTCACAGTCCCCTCTGCCTGTGACCCCATCCACTCCAGCTGCTCAGGCCAAGGAGGGGGCATCTGTCCCTGAGCACGAGGCCCTTATCAGGCCGGGGCCCTCCAGGTCTTGGGCCATCAGAGGACAAAAGCCACGGTCATCACAGTCAGCAGGGCGTAGCAGTCAGCAGGCTGCCTCCATCTCTGCTGCAGATGTCGGTGCAGCACCCAGGTGTCGTGATAGGCTTAGGAAAATTAAGAAATATTGAATCACTTTTGGGTCAGGGGTGTGCAGCACTGTAAAAATATGGCGCTTTTGTAAATACATTTGATGCATCTGTGAATGTCTTGGTCAACTGAAGGCATTATGATTATGCACATTTGAATCCTCTTATTTCGAGATTTATCCACCTGCCCACTCTGTGATAGTCTCTCTCTGTGAGATTAACATTCATGTGATGTCAAACTCACTGAAGATAGTCTCCACACACGTGTGATGTTAGGGAGATGTGTTAAAATCTTTATTAGAAGTGTGTGATTTATGCGCTTCTAACCCTTCTTCCTCATGTGAGGGCAGCTCATCAGCTTTGAGTGACCTGTAGCAGTTGTGTCTCCTCAGCGGTAGCTGCAAAAGACAAGGCATGGAGGGGAGGAGGGGATCCCTAGCCATGCCCTCGCCTCACTGTCCACTGTAGTTTCTTAATTATCTGGCGGCGAATGCTTCTCATATCACTCTTGTTGTTCAGTAGACTCTCACTTCCCAGAGTGAGCTCATACACAGGACACCGTGGACCTTTGCAGAGATCATGAGCTGGTGATTCATGGGGCCAGAATGTGTAAGTGTGAACGCTGGACTCGTTTTCGATGCAAATAGTTGGACATCCCCTGAGATGAAAGGGAATGACACTGAGCGTTAGGAGAAATGTGGCCATCTACCCTTGTCTTAACTTTAATCCTCCTGGAATCTGTCAGCAATTAAAGTGTCACGGGCACATCTCCCATGTCTTCCTTTCCTCCATGGTGTTGTCGCATTCATACTGACCCTCATCACACTCCAGAGGTTGCTGGGCCTCCGGATCTTCACCCTCTGATGAGCTCTCATCCTCCTCCATTTCACCCTCTTGCAAGGGATCACCTCTTTGCAGTGCCAGATTGTGAAGGGTATAACACACAGCAATGATGCATGAAACCCTGTCGGGAGTGTACTGTAGTGCATTACCTGAGCGATCCAAGCATCTGAAGTGCATCTTCAGAATCCCTATGGTCTGCTCTATTAGGGAGCATGTGGAGCTGTTTATTTTATTCATTCACGGAATGTGGGCTTCGCTGGCTGGGCCAGCATTTATTGCCCATCCCTAGATGCCCTTGAGAAGGTGGTGGTGAGCTGCCTTCTTGAACCACTGCAGTCCATGTGGTGTAGGTACACCCACAGTGCTGTTAGGGAGGGAGTTCCAGGATTTTGACCCAGCGACAGTGAAGGAACAACAATATATTTCCAAGTCAGGATGGTGAGTCACTTGAAGGGGAACTTCCAGGTGGTGGTGTTCCCAAGTGTCTGCTACCCTTGTCCTTCTAGATGGTAGTGGTCGTGGGTTTGGAAGGTGCTGCCTAAGGAGCCTTGGTGAATTCCTGCAGTGCATCTTGTAGATGGTACACACTGCTGCTACTCAGTGTCGGTGGTGGAGGGAGTGAATGTTTGTGGATGTGGTGCCAACAAGCGGCTTTGTCCTGGACGGTGTCGAGCTTCTTGAGTGTTGTGGGAGCTGCACTCATCCAGGCAAGTGGAGAGTATTCCATCACACTCCTGACTTGTGTCTTGTAGATGGTGGGCAGGCTTTGGGGAGTCAGGAGGTGAGTTACTCGCCACAGAATTCCCAGCCTCTGACCTGCTCTTGTAGCCACAGTGTTTACATGGCTAGTCCAGTTCAGTTTTCAGGTCAATGGTAACCCCCAGGATGTTGATAGTGGGGGATTCAGTGATGGTAATTCCATTGAGCAGCGTTGTACCTCTCCTTTGAGGGCAATGCCTCAGTGTCATCAGCCAGGTTTCAGTGAGTAGCCCTAATCCCCAAGCAGCCATCCCTGCAGACGTTCAGGCCCTTCAAAAATCTCAGTTGCCTGGGAATGATTCAGGATGTGGGAGTCATGGCAACTCCCAGGGTACCTGGCACAAATGTCCATTATGTGCTTCTGACGATCACACACCAGCGAACATTGATGGAATGGTAGCCTTTGCGGTTTATAAACATTAGGGATCGCTGCCATGGAACCCTTAAAGCCACATACAGTCGATTGCACCCTGCACTCTTGGGAAGCCTGAGATGGCAGCAAAGCCAGTGCATCTCACAGCCTGGCTATCTTCATCCAGAGTGAACCTCACACACTGATGTGCCTTCCTTTAAAGGGCATCTGTGACCTCCTTTGTGCATCTATGTGTTGCGGACTGAGAGATGCCACATAGACCCCCCTGTTGATCCTTGGAAAAACCCACAGGCAAAGAAATTGAGCATGGCAGTCACCTTTAGTGCCACTGGCGGGGAATAGCCTCCAACTCCACGGGGCATCAGGTCTTCACGAAGAATGTGGCAGATGTGATCAACCATAGCGCAGGACAAGCGCAGACGTCTCTGCCATTGTCTCACACCCATTTGTAAATAGGAGAGTCTTCTTTGGTGTACCCTTGCTCTGGCAACTCTCTGCCACTGGCTGGGTCTCTCCTCCTGACCCTCTTGTTCTTGCTCCGGTTCTCCTTGACCCTGAATATCAGGTGGGACCTCCTGGTGGAACTGCGCTCTGTGTTGCGCCTCCCTCCTTTGGCTACTTTGGTTTAAGCCCTGCCAGCATTGTCGCTGATGCTGCTTTGTCTACCACCCACACTGAGGTGACCAAGATGCCATCCCAGGAACGTGGCTTCTCAATCCCTGATTGATGTGAGAGGGTTTGAATGACAAGCGCTACCTAACCCGGCTCAGTTGTCCAATCTCTGATCTGGCATTTCAATTAACAATACATTGCTTCTAGTTAATGACTGGGCGTCCTGTGGCTCGCTAGGAGTGGGAATCCTGGACAGCACCTGACTGACTTCCTTAAATGGAGCCCATTGATGCTGCACCCAAGCCTCCTCCCTGAGTGCCTGCGTTCCCAAATTATACATTCCGATATCTTAATGCTGATATTCAGCGAATTAGTTGTGAAGCCATTGGGTTATGAGTATCCCGGCTTCAGTGCTGAAAAATGCATTGGCTTCCAATAACTTTCTGCATTCGGAACACTTCCTCCTTTCTGTGGAATCAGACTCCAGAGGGAGAATTTTCTCCCTGTCATGGGGAGGTTATGTGGGAGCGAGCACGGGTGTGCACACAGCAGATCGCTGCCCGCAGTCAGCTGGATGCTGCCATTTTACGTGGGCGGGCCAATTAAGGCCCACCCAGCTTGACGGGCGCCAGGAAGCGCTGAGCTGGGGGGGGTTGCCTGAGTTGGGGCCTGCGCTCTTTAACGCATGCGCATGGAAGAGCGTAGAAAGCTCCTTGAGGCACGGAGCTGTCTCAGGGAGATTAGTTTGAGTTTCAAAAAATTTAATAAAGGAAAAAAAATGTTTAGGACACGTCCCCTCATGTGACAGTGTCACATGAGCTGGGACATGTCTATGAATTTTATTTTTAAAATTTTCAAACCTTTAAAAACCTTCATGAAACCTCATCCCGCCCGTGGACTTCAGGACACACGCCCGACGTCACCGTGCGTCATTTCACGCCTCAGCGAGAGGGCCATGACCCCGCTTGCCGAGCTGAAGATTCTGCCCTCGGTCACTCTTGCAACGCCTACAAGTTAGAGGGCGCCCCCAGAAGGGGCCCCTTTGTGCTGCAGTCTGCTCCTTCCACACAGCCTCAGACCCCTCCCCTTCAGATTCGCTCCCACTTTCGAATTAAAACTGTGCACTAACTCCAGTAGAGCAAGGTGGTGGTTCGAGTTTCGATGCTCCCTCTCTCACTGTGTGTGTACCATTATTTACTGAGGACCTCGTGATATGAAGGTAGAGCTCCCTCATGTTATTCACCAGCCTCCCCCCGATAATACCGGATCCTATAGTTGTTGTACATCCCTACCCTCCCACCTGAGCCCATCAGCTCTCAAGCGCTCCTGACCCATGTGGACCTCTCCCCTCCTTATCATGGTCAGCTGCCCAGGTGGCCCCCACCCCAAGGAAGGCTTCATATATCCAGCCCCTCTTTATTATGTATTCTCCAGATACAGGCCGCAGGTTCCTCCCATTACCATCACCATACCATCTGCAGCCCAGTACAGAGACAGGCAATGGCATTGACAGTGACTGTGAGACAACCCTGCACACCAAACTGTGCATTATTCCTACTGAGCGCACAGCCCTTGCCCTGCCCTGGAGTTCCCAATGATTACTCCTGCAGCATGGCCCCCGCACCCCATAATGCTGTCCACTGTCTGACTGCTGACTGTGAGGTTCACAAAGCCCCAGTGGTGTCTGTACTTTCCGACTCCTGGCTGCAGGCCCCAGACCTGGGACTTGGACTTTCACTTCATTGCTCATTGCCCTGATGACTGAAGACTGCACTGCCTCCCTTCCCAAACTCCACCATCACCCCCTCATTATAAGCCTATGTGCAATCCTCCCCTCTTGTGGCACACTAACAACTCACATTTCCTATTCGAGAGTCTGTGTTCACCCCCTCCCATTCATACATGTGGTTCCCCTTTCACCCCCTTGTTTGTTAATGTCTTACTGACCCCTGTCAGGCTCCAGATTTCCACACCTCAGACTGCCCTCTGCCTCCCATCATTCCCCCTCCTCCTCCACTACCCTTGCAAAGCCTTCCTGCCCCTCTCCCTTCCATCATGCCCCCTTGCCCCCTCCCCCCAACCTTTACATAGCCTTCATTCCCCATTGCCCACTGTGTGTTTACTCTTCCTCACAATACCCCTCCCCCAAATCCCTTCCCAGGTCGATGCTTGTTTCTGAATGTTCAGCCCTGTCTGAATACCCCTGCACAGTGCTGTCCTTCTGGCCAATGGGGGCACACACCATGGGCAGGCCACCCCAAACCCCACCCCGATTGCAAGACCGACGCGTGTCCGAAAGTTGAGCTCTGCCTGAGTACCGCTGCACAGTGGCGTCCTTGTGACCACAGAGGCAAGCACCAGGAGGAGAGCGACCCTCCAGCCCCAGCAGTGTGGCATTCCACTGGCGTAGCAACAAGTCCCAGCGCGCACTATGGAAGGTAGGCTACTTGTCTTGCACTCACCTCGAAGTGGCGAGCGGAGTGAGGTCCGGCCTGTGCACGCCACCCTTTTCCAAACGAGATTCAGACCGAGGTGATTTTCCGCTGGCAAGACTGCAAGGCAGCACAAGATTCCGGCAAGAAGCTAAACCTAATGAGCATTCATGAGATGGAAATGAATGCAAATGGCGTTCACGCCACTAGTCGGTGGGATACCAGAGCAGGAGACCCCATTGGGAGAATCGCAAACTGTTTTGACACCGGTGGGCTTCCAGCTTTTTGGCTCCCACTAGATTCTCCACTCCCGCCCACCACAAAACCCGACATGGGCAGGATGGGAGAATTCCGCCCTGGGTCTAAAGCAAGACTTCCAAGACCTGCAGCTTTTTTTCAAAATAAGTTTTCTCTTAGTGCCCCAAGCTGTCATTTAGCTTTAAACAAATGGTGCTGAATAAATCCCCTTCTTGCATGGAAATATTTGTTCTCAAGCAAGATTAAGACAGAGCTGAAGTATTGAGAAAAATGACATGCTGCGTTTAATATCTACTGTATAAATTCCTGCCAGTCATTTCCCAATAGGTAATAATCCATTTGTCACTACATTTAAACTGGAATTACCATCCGCTCATGCCCTTCACATTTTGTTTGCAGGTTGGCTTCAAATTATTGGACAATTCAAATATTTAAAAAAACATAAATAACACAGCAAAGTGGAAGTTTAGTGTCAAAAATTGAATCGAAAGAAAACTTGAATTGGGTGACTTTGAAGTGGAAATAAACTGCATTTGCTTATCAGGAACACAAGCTTAAATGTTTAATCAAATTTACATAAACTGAACTGTAGCAGAGCAGTCTCTTAAAAAAAAAGCACAAGCTGTTTCAGTGATTCAGCCAGTGGGCACAAATAGAACAGGTCCTGCGAATAAATATTTGTTCCTTTTTTTATTGCAAGGAGCTGTATGTGTTACTCCCTATCCGATACGTGCCTGTTAAGTATCAACACTTGTTTTACTTGACACTTTCAAGTCTTCCTATCTGATATCATTTCAGCGTCTCAGCTAAATGCCAAAAGCTCATTTCAATCCTGTGATCTCCAAGTTTTGTTCTATATTGCGTGAAAATGACTCAGGATCACAACGTATAGGGTTCTTCTCCCGTCTAACAATCAGTAGCATGCAGGGGCTTCTCTCCACCCCCCCCCCACCGTCATCACCCGCTTAAAAATAAACTTCCAAATAGGTTATTGGTGCTGCTTAAGTGACAACCTTTATTAACTGATGCACATCTGCTATTTAAAGTTGAAAAGAGCTCTTTGCTAACTTTCACCCATCACTGAAGCTCTGCCAATTATAGGATTATGTTTAGCCACTCTATCAAAACAGCTCAAGTCGCTGAATTCCATTGTTGTTGTGGCTTTGGCTTCATAGAATCATTCATATTTGTAGGATTTGTTTCCATAAGCTTCCACAGTTCCCTGAGATCCTCAAATCTCCTTAATGCTGCTCTGATCTGACCTAAGATGATCCTCAAATGAAAAGACTAACTTGTTACGAAAGCCCATTATCCCAGATCACAGGTAATCAGGCAACAGGCAGAGACTTGATACTTGCCCAACATTAACCTGGGCTGGGCGTTGGCAAGGGAGAAGATGGAGGAAAAAGGGCAAACTCTCTTCGATGCGAGTGCAAGTGGTGAGCATCGCCATGATGTTTTTAAAAATGAGAATACTTGCTTTAGTGTCCTGTCTAAAGACCAGTCAACGTCACAGAAGCTGTACTATGTCGCAGCTGCGACCCAGTTATTTAACAGCCGCCGGCAGTGGGTGTTGTTGCAGGAAACAGTGCAGCCTCCATGGCATGTCATCGTATGCACACCGAAACGATGAGACCCATCAGCAATTCTGGCAGGAACTTGGTGAAAGGATCCTAGGGATGGAGCGGCTCCCTTGGATTGTCAAAAATCAACTGGAAACATCAAAATAAAAATTTCAAAAGGGCAACATTCGGCTCTGAAAATCGCAAACAGGGCGGCGGGGGTGGGGGAGGTGGTGGTGGGGAGCGGAGGTGGGGAAAAGAAAGAGATTGCCCATGGCTCGAAAATGAAAAATTGGACTCTTTGTACGACCTGACTTGTTATGTGAAAAGAAATTGGGTTTGGACACAATTTCAAGAGGCTGTTTAGTGTGCAATAAACAGCAGCGAATACAGCCCAAACATGCCTCACTGTTCATGGGCTGCTGATCTTGAAGGATACAGTCATTGTTAGTCAGGTGCTTAACTTTAGATTTTACTTCCTCTGAACGTTAAAAACTCAAATTTCTAAGTACTCATGCCTTGTTTTTTTTTAAAGGGACGGTAGTTAATATATTGGTAAATGGAAAGATTATTCTAAATAGAGCTAGCTGATTCATCCAGTTAGGATAAATATGACTTTCATTCACCTAGTTAAGCTGTTCTTATAATGGTGTTGATTTAAGACAGGGGACTCAGTTTAAAAACTGAGGGGTCTCCCATGAGGAAATTTTTTTCTCTCAGAGGGGCATTAGTCTGTGGAATTCTCTTCCCCAGAGAGCAATGGAGGCTGGGTCGCTGAATATTTTTAAGGCCAAGTTAGATAGATTCTTCATTGATAAGGGAGTCAAAGGGTTTAGAGCAAAAACAAAAATACCTGGGAAAAAACTCAGCAGGTCTGGCAGCATCTGCGGAGAGGAGCACAGTTAACGTTTCGAGTCCGAATGACCCTTCAACAGAACTGAGGGTAGACGGGAAAATTGAGGCCACAATCAGATCAGCCATGATCTTATCAAATGACAGGTTCGAGGGGCTGAATGGCCTATTCCTGCTCCTAATTCATATGTTTGCATGATTCCAGGAAGCCATAAGCCCGCTCTCAGTGACTACACTACTAAACCCAGCTCTCTTACCCCAGAGACAGACTTGTAGATCCATGAGCAATCATTAGCACAGCAGTGGTTTTGCTCTGTCTATAATGAATCTTTCTCACTTTTTCCTCTAACATGCAGAGGACACTTCAATAACTTTGAGAACTGCATTGGCAGAAGGCCATGGGGAGAGGCACAAAATTAAGCTGAGAAATGTATGCAAATTTTAAAAGCAAATGTGCAGGAGGAAGATTTCAGTACACAATGGTCTTTCCAACTGTAAACCTGAAGTATTTTCCCAGTCTGTCAATATGACCATGTCTTTGTTTTGTCGTCTCCCAGATTCTTGGGGAAAAGTGGATTGACATAAATGTCCTAGGAGAGATCCCAAAGGAAACTTAACCCCAGATTCAGATCGACATGTGAATATTTTCAAGGCTAAGTTGTTTAGATTCTTGATTGACAAGGGAGTCAAAGGGTATAGGGGGTAGACAGGAAAGTGGAGTTGAGACCACAATCAGATCAGCCATGATCTTATCAAATGGCGGAGCAGGCTTGAGGACCTAATGGCCTACTCCTACTCCTACTCCTAGTTCATATGTTCATATTAATTGAAATGTTTTATAACACACACCATTAAAAGCACCAAGCAATGCATTGCACACTGATCATGGAAAATTGGCTCACTGTCACATCCATACTGTATTTCTAATGGTGCCTGGCTAGCCACACATGTGATTAACAGGATTCAAAGCAAGCTTAAACAGTTCTAAACAAAACTTTAATTTTCAAAAACTGCCTGAGTAACTTAAAGGAGGATTGCAGATCGGATTACTTCCATTTTTGAAGATTGTTGTAGGGATTTGACTGATTTTTGCTCCTTGTATGAAGTCTATTGCACCCTGGTGGCTTATTTTCCTTCATCTTCCTCACATTCCCCACATTGACGCTCTGTTCCTGACCTATTGCCCTGGGGATTCTTATGCTTATCCACAAATCCTTCCATATCCTTGCTCCATCCTATCTAAGCAATCAGTTCCAACACTACAGAAGTTCCTAAAATGCCCTGTTCTATTCTAGGTGATATTGAAGCAAATTTCTCCAGTGACAGAGATTCCATTCATGTGATGGACTGCCCAGCTTGTTCTTGTCTGCACAAAACAAACTGTAGCATCTTTAAGGCACCAGCAAGTTTAGTCATGGTGGCCCATCTTTCACCTACACAAGCACCACCAGCATACCTTTCCACTCACAAGCTTTCCCCATTCAAGTGTTTTAAACTAAACAGGAGCAGAAAGATAGTTGAAATAACTGATCAAAACCCATTCTGCCCTCATTTCTTTTTAATCCCCTTATCGCTGCCATTAACAGAAGGCTTTCAAGTCCATGGAATATGGTAGCAACATTGATACAAAATTGGCTGAGTAATAGGAAACAGAGGGTAATGGTCAATAGATATTTTTCGGGCTGGAGGAAGGTTTGTGGTGCAGTTCCCCAGGGGTCGGTATTGGGGCCCTTGCTTTTCCTGATATATATTAATAATCTAGATCTTGGTGTCCAGGGGACAATTTCAAAGTTTGCGGATGATACGAAACTTGGAAGCATTGTAAACTGTGAGGAGAGCAGTGTAGAACTTTAAAAGGACATAGACAAGTTGATGGAGTGGACAGATAGGTGGCAGATGAGGCTCAATGTGGAGCAGTTTGAGGTGATGCATTTTGGTAGGAAGAACATGGAGAGACAATATGAGATAAGGGGTACAATTCTTTAGGGGGTGCAGGAGCAGAGGGACCTGGGTTTATGTATATGTTCATAGATCATTGAAGATGGCAGGATGGGTGGAGAGAGCAGTTAATAAAGCACACAGTATCCTGGGTTTTATCAATAGGTTCATCGAGTACAAGAGCAGGGAGGTTAGGCTGAACTCCTATGAGACACCAGTTAGACCTCAGCTGGAGTATTGTGTACAGTTCTGGGCACCACACTATAGGAAGGGTGTGAACACATTGGAGAGAGCGCAGAAAAGGTTTACAAGAATGGTTCCAGTGATGAGAAACTTAAATTTTGAAAATAGTTTCCAGAGGTTGGGACCGTTCTCCTTGGAGAGGAGAAGGTTAAGAGGAGATTTGATAGAGATGTTCTAAATCATGAGGGGGCTGGATAAAGCAGATAGGGAGAAACTGTTCCTGCTCATAAAAGGATCGAGAACGAGAGGGCACAGATTTAAAGTGATTTGCAAAAGAGGCAAATGCGATGTGAAAAAAACCTTTTCACACAGTGAATGGTTTGAGTCTGGAATGCACTGCCTGGGAGTGTGGTGGAGGCAGGTTCAATCGGGACATTCAAGAGGGCATGAAATGATTATTTGAATAGAAACAATGTGCAAGGGCAAGGGGAAAAGGCAGGAGAATGGCACTGAGTCAGAATGCTCAGTTGGAGCGGCAGTGCAGGCACGATGGGCCAAATGGCCTCCTTCTGCACCATACTAACTCTGTGATTCTGTGATTCTAAACATCAAAACAGGGTGTTGCAGCAATGCAGGCCTGGTGGAGAACCTTCGGGAATCCCGTGTAACCTCCATGGGGGAGCAGGAGAGCCGACATGATTAAGTGCCCATCCGGCCAGCATCGGACTCCCATGTGACCAAGGCCCCAGTGGGGCAGAGATTCTGCCCGAGCAGCAGCACTCCATTGCCGGTAGGACCACCAGGAGCACTGGCTGCTGCCAGTACTGTACTGAGGTCCAGTCTCAGGACACAGATGAGTGAGGGTGGGATTGGGGTCAGAGAGGAGGTGGCGGGAATGTCGGAGACAAGGGCATGGGGGATGGGGGTGTGGGGGTGGGGGGGCTCGCTTTCGATTAAATATCCAGCCCCTTGATTTTTGGAACTGTATGTAAGAAGAGTGCAGTGTTTCCAGAATTTTCTGAGCATTCCGATAGCTATTTTGAGACTGAACAACAAGTATCTTTGAAAAGATTGTTCCAACTGCTTTGTGACATGATGATGAAGTATCTGGTCTAGGTAGAGGCTGGCACAGTGACCACCAGTTCACAATTATTCTGCAAGACCCATAGGAAAGAAAATGTTCTCAAAAAGCTCAAACATAGGCAGCAGCTGTTCCTGGGTTATCCCCGTTTTGGAGCTGCCAGTGTAATGAGGGGAACAAACAGCTCTGGGTAAGGGGATAGCAGCCTGCTTATTCTGGTAAACGAATGGCCTCCCCTTCATCAAGTCTGCTCTGCAGGTCAGTGTGCCAGAAAAGATAGCCCAGGTTAGCTTGGTCAAGTAATGACAGAATGTACAGCATTGGTTATATTTAATGGCCTCCTTCTTCAAAACAGAAAAAGACAGAACACTCTGTCATTTTCACTCTTTGAGCCCCTGTCCACCAGTATTATAGATTCTAACTTCCGGACCATTGCTATCTCCAAACCACTCAATGGATTTTCTTGCTGGGGTTAGATGGAGAGAGAACAGTAGTTAATTCCTTCATAGGGCGTGAGCATCACTGGCTACAGGCTGACACTTGTTGCTCATCCCTGATTCTCCTTGAGAAAGTGGCGATGAGCTGCCTGCTTGAATCACTGCAGCCCAGGGAGGATACATCCTCGACAGGTCCACCCACAGTGCCGTTAGGAAGGGAGTTCCAGGATTTTGACCCAGTGACAGTGAAGGAACGGTGATATAGTTCCAAGTCAGGAAGGTGTGTGGCTTGCAGGGGGACTTGCAGGCAGTGGCGTTCCCATGCCTCTGCTGCCCTTGCACTCCCAGGTGGCAGAGGTCGCAGTTTTGGAAGGTGCTGTCGAAGGAGTCTTGACAGGTTGCTGCACACTGCTGCCTCTGTGCGTCGGGAGTGGAGGGGGTGAATCTTTAAGGTGGTTAATGGGCTGCCTATCAGGGTAGTCCCCCTCCCAGACATTGGGGGACCCCAAGCGTTGATGGGTTTCATAGGTGTATAAAGCTAGCTGAGTTCCTGCAGGCAGCGTTCTCTCTACTTTCCTTTACAAAGCCGATTAGATAGCTTCTGTAAAACACATTTATTCAATTCAATAAAAGGCATTAATTTGACATTTCTACTGGCATGATCCATAGGGTACCAATTCTACCACAAGCATTCAAGAACAAAATCAGATTTTACATTATTCCCTCTTTAAAAGAACTAGAAGCTGTTTAGAAATCTTGTTATCCAGAGGTCCTGCTTTGCAGGACATGTCACTGCATATTATGCAGTTATAAAATCATACAATATATCAGGCAGCCTGCTTTCTTGCACTGCAAATTTCTCCTCAACTCTGCACAGATCATATCTTAAATCTGTGTCCTCTCTCATTTTTCGATTTGATCCATTTCTGCCACTATATTGCTTCAATAGATGCCCGCACCATAAACAGTGCCTGTTTGAAACACATCCACACCATAAACTCACTTAAGCAGAAACGACTTGGCAACGCAATTAATGATGCCACTAAACACGTAACAAGGCTCTCTGACCACGTCCTCTCAGAAAGCGAGGAGTTTGTTCTTGAGTATGGTTTCAATTTTGTTGTGCCTTCATCCCAAATCAAATAGGAGGAGGTATTTGCTGAGATTGAGCTCCTCTACTCCCAACTATACCGCCACAAACCAACGTCCATAGAAGACACTGACAGCACGCCTAGTTGATCTAGCGCCTGCGTATTGCAGGATTCCGAATGACCTGTCTGAATGTCTGATAGCGTTGTGGGGCCTTAAGACCAACCTGGACATACACATCAGTAAATCTGACAAAGGGGCAGGAATCTTTAACAAGTGTGACTATATCAACAAAAGGCACGCCATTCTAATGTTATCTGACCAGTGAAGGTAGGCTTGCGGTAAACCGTGGTAGAGAACCCCCGGCAGATTTTTCAACTAGTACATCAAGGAAAGGGAGTTCATTTGACTGCTCCAAATTCGTATCCACTGGACCTGCTCAACATGACCGGACAGCCTTGCTCGAAAGTGAGCTAAAAACCGTTTGCTGTACTTGTGTAAGAGCAATGATCTACCGCGTGATATATGTGACAGGGCTCATCCTCACAGTTCGATACATCTGCTTATGTATGGGCTGCCCCGACACACAAAAGTGATGTTCCTTTACACTCTATCTTACCAATGACCGGTTCTGCACTACGTGAATTGGCCAAATGGTTGGGCGAAATGTTACAACCAGTTTTGACCAAGGATTCCACGTTCACAGTGAAGGACTCCATACAGGACTTTCATATCTATTGCAATGCTGTGTCCATGTGCTCATTTGACATTGCTAACCTATGCACCGATGTTCCACTTAAGGAAGCCATAGATATTTACGCTGCAGCACTACATCATAGTGATCTAGACCTGCCACCATTGCGTGAATCAGTATTCATTGAACTCAGGAACTCGGCAACTCACGCAGTTGAGTTCAGTTTTAACGACACCATGTATGCCCAAATAGATGGTGTTGCCATGGGATCCCCTCTAGGTCCAACTCTCGCAAACATCTTTGTTGGGTTCCATGAGAAACGTTTCTTCGATGAAATGACACCCAACATCCAACCCCTCGCATATTTCCAATATGTGGATAATACGTTTGCTATATATTTAAATCCACAGCTGCATGTGATCATTTCCTTACATGTTTTAATGGGCTCCATCTTGTGCTCAAATTCACCTTTGAAGTGGAGCAGTCAGATGAACTCCCTTTCCTTGACGCATTAGTTGAAAAATCTGCCGGGTGTTCTCTACGACGGTCTACCGCAAGCCTACATTCACTGGCCAGTTCATGCATTGAGATTCTTACAGTTCCACACGCTATAAGACTGGTCTTATTGGCCTGAGGCATTTGCTCCCCATGCAAGCTTGATGCTAAAATAGGACAAATCAAAAACATCCTGCGGGATAATAGCTACCCCGATCGGACCATTTCGCACTGTGTATCACGTAAACTCCTGAACAGGCCCAAGGACCTCATTTTCGGCCCTGAAAAGTGCCCACTCTACCTGAGGTTACCCTGGAAGGGCCAAGCGTCTCACAAACATGAGCAACAGATGAAGCTAGCTGTTTCACGCTGCTACTATGCAGTCACAAGATAAGTGGTATTCGCCACTAACAGGATGCTGCCGTCAAGCCAAAAAAGATGTTCTGCCTGTCACACAAATGAGTAATGTAGTCTATGAATTTCATTGCCAGTGTGATGCTAGGTATGTAGGCCGTATGTCCCAAAGACTGGCCGACAGATCGTATCAAACAGCATGTTCCATATACAGACCGTACCCAACCAGCCCAGGCTTGCAAAACTCAAAACACAGCGTCCAACATTAGATGTGATTCCATGATTGGACAACATTTACTGAATTTTCCTCAGTCTGCTAAGAATTACGCTGACAACCAATTTAAGATTGTCAGTCAGGCTCACAGCGTGTGTACTGGAAGCTACATATATTAATACACAGGGCCCTGTTCTTTGCAGACAGAAAGAACAAGTACGTTGTGCCTGTTTCAGCTAAACAAAATAAGTGACAGCCATTCACTGACTAATTCTTCAGGGCAATGCCTTGACTAATCAGGACCAAGCTGCCTGCTTTAAATTTCAAACAATGCTTGGCAGTTAACTGTCAGTCTCCATCACTGGTGCATTCTCCTTGGCAACGCTTCTGCCAATCAGAGCCCACTTGCCAACCAATCAGCACTCTCTTCACATACGGTATAAATTGTTGTTATCCCCTTATATTGGTATTCTTGCAAAGTGTGCTGATGAGTGCAAGACGAAAAGCTTTGACATGCCACATTTTCAGCAATACTCAAGTTCTGTACTACCAAATGACAACTAAAGATGGTTGGGCCTAGGACACTACCCTAGGGAACTCCTGTAGTGATGTTGTGAGACTGAGATGATTCGTTTCCAACAATCACAACCATCTTCCTTTGTGCTAGGTATGAATTTTGCCATTGCTCCTTGATGCCAAACTTGGTCAAATACTGCCTTGATGTCAAGAGCAGTGTCTCTCACCTCCCCTCTTGAGTTCAGCTCTTTTGTCCATTGTCGACCAGGCTGTGATGAGGTCAGGAGCCAAGTGGCCCTGGCAGAACCCAAACTATGCATCAGTGAGCAAGTTAATGTCATGCAAGTGCCACTTAATAGAACTGTTGTTGACACCTTCCATCGCTTTGCCAATGATCGAGAGAAGGCTGGTGTGGCAGTAATTGACCAGACTGGATTTGTCCTGCTTTTGTGGACAGGACATACCTGGGCAATTTTCCACATTGTTAGGTAGATGTTGGTGTCATAGATGTACTGGAACAGCTTCACTAGGAGCACGACTAGCTCTAGAACACAAGTCTTCAGTACTATTGACAGAATGTTGTCAGAGTCTGTAGTCTTTGCAGTGTCCAGTACCTTGAGCCATCTCTGATATCATGTGGAGTGAATCAAATTGACTTATATCTGTGATGCTAGGGATCTCAGGAGGAAGCTGAGATGGATCAACCACTTGGCACTTCTGGCTAAAAATGCAAATGGTTCTGCCTTCTCTTTTGACTGATGTGCTGGGCTCCCCCATCATTGAGGATGGGGATATTTATGGGGCCTCCTCCTCCAGTGAGTTGTTTAACCAACCACCACAACTCACAACTGGATGTGGCATGACTGCAGAGTTTTGATCTGATCCATTGGTTGTGGGATCATTTAGCTCTGTCTATCGCTTGCTGTTTTGCATGCAAGTAGTCCTGTGTTGTAGCTTCACCAGGTTGAGCTGTCTCTGATATCACACGGAGTGAATCTGGAATTGGCTGAAGATTAATATATGTGATGCTGGGGACCACATCATACCTTATTTTTAGGTATCACAGTATCACAGAATCATAGTGCAGAAGAGGCCCTTCGGCGCATCAAGTCTGCACGACACGTGAGAAACACCTGACCTGGTAGGCCTGGTGCCTGGTGCTGCTCCTGGCATGCCCTCCTGCACTTTTCATTGAACCAGGGTTGATCCCTTGGCTTGACAGTAATGGTAGAGTGAAGGATATTTCAGGCCATAAGGTTACACATGTGAGGTTGAATATAATTCTGCTTGCTGCTGATGTCCAACAGTGCCTCATGGGTGTCCAGTTTTCAGCTGCTGGATCTGTTCTAGATTTATCCCATTTAGCCCATTGTTAGTGCCACACAATACGATGGGGGGTATCCTTAATGTGAAGACAGGACTTTGCCTCCTCAATGACTGTGCAGTGGTCACTCCTACCAATACTGTCATGGACAGATATATCTGTGACAGGCAGATAGATGAGCAGAAGGCCTAATAACCTTTTCCCTCTTGTTGGTTCCCTCACCAGGCCTATTCTGGCAGGTATGTCCTTCAGGACTCAGCCAGGTGGGTCAGTAGTGGTGCTACCAAACAACTCCTGGAGATGGACATTGAATTCCCCCATTCAGGGTACATTCTTTGCCCTTAATTACCACCCTCAGTGCTTCTTCCAAGTAATGCTCAAAAACCTCATTGGTCAAAATTTTCTCCCGGTCAGGGGGGAAGTGCGGGGGTGGGCGTGGGTGGGTGGCACTCCGATCGGCGCCCCCGTTCGGTGGGGAGGGAGGCTGCCATTTTATGTGGGCGAGCCAATTAAGGCCCGCCCAGCGTGATGTCCGCAGAGAAGCATTATGCGCTCCCTGTGCAGGGGTTGGGGGGTGGGGGGGCGGAGCGGATTCCTAAAATCGGAAGTGCGCTCCTTTGCGCTCTGTGCTGTCTAAGTGCTGCCTCAGGGAGATTGGTTCCCAAAGTAAAAAAGTTACTGCAGTGAAAATTTCATTCACCACCCATGTCCCGTCATGTGACAATGTCACATGAGTTGGGACATGGACATAATATTAATTAAAAATGTCTCTTAGTTGTTTGATTCAGCAATGAAACCTCATCCCGCCCATGGAAGAGGTTTGATGCTTTTTCAGGTGGCCGCCAATGCTCCCGACCTGCCCACCAACCTTAAGGTTGGACGGGCAGGTCCACTAATGAGCATAATTGTTTTATTAATGGCCTCAATAGACCGTTGACAGGTCGGCGGGTACACAGCTGACTCAGCTGCGCCCCCGCCTACCTGAAAATGCAAATGATGCAGGGTGACATCTGGAGTTCCGCCCAACGTCATTCCGCGTCATTTTACATGGCGGTGAGCGGGCCCCACCCCTGCTTGCCGACAGGAAAATTCTTCCCATTGAGTCGATCACAAACAAAGTTATTATGGGAATGATTTTCATCACTCTACTGTCCCAGTCATGCTGAAAATCAGCGTTGTGTCTGCTACAACTCCTAATGAGAAAAAAAAACACACAGGCCTGTCCAAAGTTAAGTCAGAGAGGCCTCAAAATGGGCAACCAGTGCTTCTTCCTGAAATAGGTGGAGGAACCGTATTAAAATATTTAAACCAGGGTACTTCTGTCGTGTCTGGCACAGTTTGCAGGTCCCAGTATGCGAAGCATGCGCCAGTGGTACTGGGTGTCGAGTGGGCCTAACCCGCAGGCTGTAAGGGAAACTGCTGCTAACGTCACCAGCCAATGCAGCCATTGTGCCTCAGCATGTCAGGCAGCATCTAAGAAAGAGAAGGAAAAATTGACATTTTATTCCCAATTTTTCATCAGAGTCCACCCGAAATGTTGCACTTTTCAAATTTTGAAATGCAAAGCTGTATTTCTCTTCTGGACTATATCACCAACAGAGTATTTCCTGTATTTTCTGTGCCCAATTCAAGATTGTCAGAATTTTTGGTCTTTTTCTATCTTTTTAGTCTTGGATTACAGGCTTCTGTTTGGAATGCACCATGGTTTCTCGCAATTCTTTTTCTTCAATATGCATTAATTTTTTTTTTAAATATTATTTGTGTGGTGGGGAAGGCACGAGCAATTTCTGACGAGCGGGGGAGAATGTATGGGCCTTTGAGCACATTGGAAAATGAAATGATCATGCGTAACTGTAAGATCAAAAGGAAAACAAAGGGCGAAAACTAATGCAGCCCAGAAGGAGTGGTTGTGAGTCGGGGGTGGAGTGGGCGTCACATTGCCAACACAGTGGCAAAGGTCGAGGGCGGCCTTCCTGCCCAGAAGCCAATTGAGACCTTTAAGTGACCCATGAAGGACCTCCTCTCGCCACTGCTGCCTGAGAAGGCCCTTCACCACGATGGGGAGACCACCCAATAAACACTGGCAGCCTCCCTGTGGGCTCTGATAGGGCCTCCTGATTGGGCACCCCCATAATCCACAGAGGCCACCCTAGCAGAAACAAATCCCCCACCCACACCCTCCCCCCACCCCCCACCCTCAGCCCTCTCCAATGACAAGTCCCTTCACTGGGCGCTGCCTGACTAGCCCCAGTGACCCCATCACCCTCCCCCCACCCCCCACCTCCCCGCCTGCCCTCACCCCTGCTAACCCCACTCAAACTGGTTCCATGACACTGGTTCCTGGCTGGGTGCAGTCCCAGCGGCGGCCACCGCTTACAGTGGGGGAACTGAAGTGCTGCAGGACCTCTGATTGGCCAGCAGTCTTTGGAGGCGGAGTCTCCATCCTTAAAAGGAGCAGGAACCCCCCCAAAACCAGGCAGGTCTGATGAACGCAGAGTTGGGTTGGGTTGTCCAGCAGTGGCTGAGGCGGGGTTGCCGTCGGCTTTCCAGCCTACTGTGCCGGGAGAGGGGTGGAGGGTCAATGCCTCCTGCATTAAATTCAGCCCAAATTCTCAAAAACCGGGTTCCAATTTGATGCCGTAACTGACCTTTTTTGACTGCTCGTGGCTTCTGCTGAACACTAACAGGGAAGGACACGTAGATCAAGTTCCTCTCCACGATGCTGCTTAAACAAGCTGAAGATTTCCAACATCCCTCCCAGAAGGAAAAGCCCCAGTAAAGCTTGGGAAGTGACTGTTAACTGGTCTGAGCTGGTTTTGTATACCTTAAAATGGAACCCCAGTTCAGACCAGTGCCCGTCAATTTTCAAGTTTTACTGTTTTTTCCCTTTTCGCGTGAAGTACAATATTGCTGCCTGAAAACCTCAAGAGGGTTAAGGCAGAGTTGACATGAATGATTAAAAAGAGTGGAAATATGACATTTTATTAAAACAAACATTTCAGTATGCCTACTGTGATGAAATGATCTAGTTTTTCCTCATTCAGACAGTTTCTGCAGAGTGATACCTTGGAAATTCCTCTAGGGCTTCATATTAGTCACTCTCCGTGGCAACGAGCAGCTGAAAATGGTCTGCAATTTTCATACCGTCGAGCCAGACCATTCTTTATTGTCACACAGCTGAAGAATGCAAGGCAAGGTGAGACATTCGAAATGCCGGATATTAAAATCCCGAAAAGCATGAATTATAGTCAACGGTTAAAATGGAAAAAAGGTGGAGGGCCCAGGGTTTTCTCAGAGAATGGATATTAATGCAGGTGAAATTTTGCCAGTGACAGACAATACCTTCTACCCTTTCCCTTTTGTTTTTAATATTCGCAGTTGTATCACTTTGCCTCCCGATCGGCACCACCTAACCTGGCAACATTTGAATCGTCTGATTTATTCGAATTCCACCTCTTCGCTGCAGGGGGCAGCGGGTGGTGGGGTAGGAGGAGCTTGAAGGAGCAAACCCATTTCTTTGCTTTAACCCCAAAATACCCCAGAACAGAGGGCCAAGGAATTGGTGACCGTGTAAAACGTGGCCCCTGCCATCTAAACACAGCACTTGCTGCTTCAAGGGAGGCCAGTTATCTGTTTCTCTGGCATTTTAACCTTTTCCCTTTCTGGTGATCACATGAACTGAAAGGTTATACATCAACCTTTCAAGGCAGATTGGTAAAATTTTGTAGAAATGCATTCAACGGCCGATTGCAAAATCCCTCATTCTCTGCACAGCCAATTCTGAATGAAATTCGGCCAGCTCCATATGCAGCTTCCAAACTAAGGTTTATAGGTTTTATTTTTATTCTTTCATGGGATCTGGGAATTGCTGGCAAGGTCAGTATTTGTTGCCCCTCCCTAATTGCCTGCGTGAACAGCAAAAGTCAACCACATTGCTGTGGGTCTAGAGTCACATGTAGGTCAGACCAGGTAAGGACAGCAGATTTCTTTTCCTAAAGGGCATTAGTGAACCAGTTGGGCTCCATTGTGGAGATGATCTTCAATTCCAGATTTTTTTTAAATTGAGGTTTTATTAATTAATTGAACGTAAATTCCACCCACTGCCATAGTAGGATTTGAACCCATATTCCCAGAGCATTCGGGTGGGCCTCTGGATTAATAGCTCAGTGACTTTAACACTGCCACCACAATCTCCCTTCAATGGCGTACATTGTTCTTGTTTTATGTTGTTCTTGGTAATGTTGGTAATTTTATGCCTGCCAAGCATTTGAGAAGCAAAAGCTAAAGGGATGTGGTAGTGAGTGAGGAGGGAAAGGGGAGATTTATGCACCTGCCCTGCATCTTCTGATAAAGTTATTATAAATTATAAAGTTTTTCATCATCAACAAGGCACAGGTCAGGAGGTGTGATGGAACACTCTCCACTTGCCTGGATGAGAGCAGTTCCAAGAACACTCAAGATGCTCAATACCATCCAAGGCAAAGCTTGATCAGCACCCCATCCACCACCTTCAACATCCACTCCCTCCACTACCATGCAGAGTGGCAGCAGAATGTACTATATACAAGATGCACTGCAGCAACTTACCAAGGCTCCTTCGACAGCACCTTCCAAACCTGCGACATCTACCACATAAAGACAAGGGCAGCAGGTGCATGGGAACACCACCACCTCAGAGCTTCAGGGGGCGAGGGTTGAGGGTGATGGTGGATCTTATTTCTACATGGTGTTCAGTCATGGGCATAATACAAAGCTCATCTGTACATCAAAAATCTGCTTTGTAATTTGAAATGGGATATAAATGCGTAATCTGCAATAGCTATCTTATAGGTTCCTACACAATCCAGCTGTGCCCTAATAGTACCATTTAGCCCATACAGCACATCAAATGTTTTCATGAAACATAGAGAAGAAGTCTAACAGAGTTTCAGCTTCATAACATGTACTTGGTTCACTTCTACCATTGAGTGGGAGGTAGGCATGCTAGCGATGGCAAAGTTGTGCAACCTCTGCTCATCATGAAGCTTTAAATGCCTAATGGTCATTTCAGAAAGGAACAGCGGATGTTCAAGATACACCACAGAATCACAGAATTGCTACAGTATAGAAGGAGGCCATTCAGCCCCTCGTGTCTGCACCGGCTCTCTGAGCATTTTAACTTAGTGCCAATCTCCTGCCTTTTCACCGTAACCCTGCACATTGTTTCTATTTAGATACTCATCCGATGCCCCCTTGAATGCCTCAGTTGAACCCGCCTCCACCACACTTCCAGGTAGTGCATTCCAAACTCTAACTACTTGCTTTGTGAAACAGTTTTTTCTCATACAAATGCTTAAGTAGCCTTCCAGAAGATCATAAGAAAGTATGGAAAAAGGAAAAGCCATTTAGCACATCCAGTCCATGCACAACTTTCAAGTTTTGTACTCTGTCTGATCCATTTAATCTCCACAGGTAAAGTTCTACTGAAGTACTCATTGACGCTAATCAAGCAAAATTCATCCACCCTTATGTTTCCAGTAATCAAACTCAGTTGTACTCCAGGGAAACAAGCATTTCCCCTCCTGTGCCAACTGCACAGGAACTATTCTATACTTAGAATCACCTTTCTCAAACAAGTCTTTTGGATGATGTTACATTTTAATGGAAGAAATACCAATTTTAAGTTTAACCTAAATTCATGATGGATTGTAGAATATCACTGTGCTGGCTTTTTGACAGATGAGTGATCGATAATACTGTGCACATTATAACATTCAAGATTCTCCTTTGTTTAATAAATGCCATTAGATCACTGAAGGATCGACTGAGTGTTATGAATTGCCAAGCTAATGGTTAGTGGGTTATAATTCCTCTGTGTGCTTTAAGTAAACTAGTTAATGCATTTGCATCAAATTCCCATGTGCACCATGTTAATAACATTATTAACCCATTTATTTTTAGTTTAAATTAGTTAACAACTGTGCTCAAAATAATGTTGAGGGATTTTAAATCCCTATTCATCAGAGCTCCTCTGGGTAAATTCAGTAGTCGCACATATATCCAGTTTCCTAATCAGTCGATCACCATATAATATTGTTTCTTTAAGTGCCAACAGAAGCAGATGGGGAAATTAAATGTTAAAGTCAATCAGTTTTTAAGTGAGGATGAGATTCCCTCTCTAAACGTTGACTAAATAAGGGTCAATTTGGATATTTTACAAGGGATTTGGGGATTTTTAACCAGTGTTTGAACAACTGCACTCCACAATTCCATCTGTTTCCAATTAAAGCTGCGGAGTTATCCTAAGCCAAATTACATTTTTATTACCAGGAATTCCGGGTTTTTTTGGAGAAATTGAATTCCATTCATTTTTCCCATGGAAGTGCACAGATCAGTGTTCTCATGCATGCCTTGTACATCGGTCCTTCCACAGGGTTGTAATGCGATCCTGCAATCCTCCATCGCCATCAATAGATTTGCAACCCTAACAACACCATCTCAGACTGCTGACTGTCGCTGGATCCAAAGATAAATAAATAGCCGTGCCCCATTTACAAATTGGCTCCACATCTGAAGCATGTAAAGAAAGTGTTGTGCAAATGTACTGTTATAATAAACGATTCATTTCATTTCTTGGTGTAGAGCATGCACTAGATATAATTCAAATACTGATAGGAAAAAAATTGGTAGCACAAGCTCAAACTTCAAGTTTGTTCTCAAAACATGGACCATACCACATCCTATAGAGTGATGAAGCACAGAAGGAGGCCTTTTGGCCCATTGTGCCTGTGCTGGTTCTTTCAAAGAGCCTACCTCTCGTTGCTTTCTCCTTGAACCACCACAGTCCTTGCAGGATGATGCTTCCACAATGGTGTTAGGTAGGGATTTTGACCCCCTGGCAACTAAAGGAAAGTGGCAATGACTTGGTTTGGGCGTGGGGGAGCTGTGAGAAAAGGAGAAAATTACTTTTAAGTGATTTTTCTCCAGTTAAAAATAGGATATGACAACTTGTTTATAAAAGACGTGAGCACTCAATATGGAATGAAAGCTACTGCTTGGAAAGGAAAGGCTAACAGAGGGTTGAAATAGCTTTATTAAGGCATACACAGAATAACAGTACAATGCCACTAAAGAGAGGTCCTATGGCTCAATAGGTAGCACCCTCTTTCTCCTGAGCTCCAGGTTCAAGTCCTATTCCAGGACTTGTAGGCCACGAAAGGAGCATTTATGAGCCGGTTCAACAGGATGATAGTCAGCCTGCTAATCCTTCCTACCTTTCCCCACCATTCCCCAAAAGGGGGAAATGTGTGTATGCGTGAAGATTCAAAACGAACAAAATCACTAAAGGGAACATAGTTCGGCCCTCTGATGATTCTGAAAATCCAAAGAAGCTGACAAATTTCCTCCTGCCTCCCAGCCACCATTGTTTTTTTGGGAACCTGCTTCGCCATTGAACTCAACTTTTTCACTGTCCCCCCCGACTTGACTGGAAGAGACATTTTGAGATGTGGTACGTCGAATACTAATAGCATTCTTTTAAACTGAGGAAGGGATACACAAGAGTGACAACGCTGGGAGACGGGTAACCTGCATCCTGAAAGTAAAGAGCTTTTGGTAAGAGTCAGATGTAAGACTTGCGATATATTTGCTTCAAGTTTTATATAAGGGCTTTCCGAAAATAATATCCTGAAGTCCAAGTGTCAAAACTGTCCCAGGATAGACTGGCAAATTTTCCCAGAATTAAAGGGCTTAGCTTCTGAACACACTCATTTAGAAGTCAGAATCATATATTGCATGTTGCAATGAATTTAACCAGGGTAAATATTTAGCACACTGGTCAAAGCTGCTATTTTCCATCATTGAAAGAGGAAAAAGAACAAAAAAAACTGCCGAACGAATTTGGAATTTAACAACAGTGTCAAGCTTAAAGAAAAAACATGTAATTGCGCAAAGACCAGTAAGATTGGACAGAATGTAAAGAACAGCAGAGAATGACAAAAAGGTTAATAAGGAGGGGAAAATTAGAGTATGAGATAAAACTAGCTAGAAATATAAAGACAGAGGGTAAGAGTTTTCTATAGATGTTTAAATAACAAAAGAGTTGACAAAGTGAGCGTTGGTCTTACAGAAAGTGAGGCTGGGGAATTAATAATGGTAAGTAAGGAGATGACAGATGAATTGAACAGGTATTTTGCATCGGTCTTCACTATAGTGGATACAAGTAACATCCCAGAAATAGTTGTAAATCAGGAAATGGAAAGGAGGGAGGAACTCAGGAAAATTACAATCACCAGGGAAGTGATATTGACCAAATTATTGGAGTCCCCGTGTCCTGATGGACTTTATCCTAGGGTCTTAAAAGAAGTGACCAGTGAGATGTGTTGGTTTTAATTTTCCAAAATTCCCTAGATTCGCGAAGGTTCCATTAGATTGGAAAATAGTAAATATAACTCCTTTATTCAAAAAGGGGAGGTGGAGACAGAAGGCAGGAAACTACAGGCTGGTTAGCCTAACATCTGTCATAAGGAAAATATTAGAAGTTATTATTAACGATGTTATAGCAGGGCACTTAGAAAAATTCAAGGCAATCAGGCAGAGTCAACATAGTTTTGTGAATGGGAAATCATGTTTAACCAATTTATTGGAGTTCCTTGAAGGAGTCACATGTCTGTGGATAAAGGGAAGCTGGTGGATGTACTGTTCTTTGATGTGGCACCTTATCAAATGACGTCTGGAAATCTAAGATTATTGCAGGAAATAAAAGCTCAATCCATCCATTGGCATGGATAGAAAATGTAGCTAACAGGGAACAGAGTTGGCATAAATGGGTCTTTTTCTGGTTGGTGGGATGTTATGAGTGGTGTGCCACAGGGATCTGCGCTGGAGCCTCAACTTTTTACAATTTATATAAATGACTTGGATGAAAGGACCGAAGGTATAGCTGCTAAATTTTCTGATGACACAAGATAGGCAGGAAAGTAAGTTGCAAAGAGGATATAAGGAGGCTACAAAGGGACACAGATAGGTTAATTGAGTGCACAAAGATCTGGCAAATGGAGCATAATGCGGGTAAATTTGAAATTGTCCATTTTGGCAGGAAGGATAAAAAATAAGTTTATTATCTAAATGGTGAGAGATTGCAGAGCTTTGAAATGTGGAGGGATCTGGGTGTCTCAGTGCACGAATCACAAAAGGCTAGTATGCAAGTATAGCAGGTAATTAGGAAAGCAAATAGAACGCTATTGGGCAGAATCTTCGGCTCGGCGAGCGCGGGCGGGGCCCACTCGCCGAGGCATAAAATGACGCGCAGTGTTGTCGGGCGTGTGTCCTGACTTCACTGCACGTCATTCAGATTTTCAGTTCGGCACCCGCGCACCCGAGTTGGCTGCACGCCCGCCGAACTGTCAAAGGCCAGTTAACTATCAATTAAATCAATAAACTGAGCTGCCCGTCCAACCTTAAGGTTGGTGGACAGGCGAAGAACCCAGGCGGCCTTCGCATTTTTCATGAAAACTCATCCACAGGCAGATTGGGGTTTCATGAAGGTTTTTAAAGTTTTGTAAAATTTTTAATAAAATTAATAGACATGTCCCAGCTCATGTGACATTTTCACATGAAGGGACATATCTTAAAATTTTTTTTTCCCTTTATTAAATTTTTTTGCGCTTAAACTAATATCCCTGAGGCAACTCTGTGCCTCAGGGAGATTTCTGCTCTCTTTCGCACACATGCACAAAAGAGCGCAGGCCCTGACTCAGGCAGCACTCCCCCCACCTACACAGGGAGCGCTCAGCGCTTCCTGGCACACGTCACGCTGGGCGGGCCTTAATTAGCCCGCTCACGTAAAATGGCAGCGCACAGCCGATCACGGGCGGCCAAACCCTGATGGGGAGAAAATTTTCCCCATTGTTTATTGCAAGGGGAATCAAATACATAAGTAGGGAGGTTATGGTTCAGTTATACAGGGCACTGGTGAGACCGCATCTGGAGTATTGTGTACAGTACTGGTTTCCTTATTTAAGGAAAGATGTAAATGCATTAGAAGCAGTTGAGAGAAGGTTTACTAGTCTAATACCAGGAATGGGTGGGTTGTCTTATGAGGGAAAGGCTGGACAGGTTAGGCTTGTATCCACTGGAGATTAGAAGAATAAAAGGTGTCTTGATTGAAACCTTTAAGATCCTGAGGGCTCTTGACAGGGTGGATGTGGAGAGGATGTTTCCTCTTTTGGGAGAATCTAGAACGAGGGGTCATGGTTTAAAAATAAGGGGTCGCTCATTTAAGACAGAGATAAGGAGAATTTTTTCTCTCAGAGGGCTGTGAGTCTTTGGAACTCTCTTCCTCAAAAGGCAGTGGAAGAGAATATTTTTTTAAGCAGAGCTAGATAGATTCTTGAATAACGAGGGGGTGAAAGGTTATTGGGGGGGTTAGAGGGGAATGTGGGATTGAGGTTACAATCAGGTCAGCCATGATCTTACTGAATGGTGGAACAGGCTCGAAGGGCTGAGTAGCCTACTCCTGCTCCTAATTCATATGTATGTTTGTATGTACGTACATATGTATGTATGTCCTCTTGTATAAATCAGTGGCTGGACAATAATTTACTTCATAGAATGCACCAAACCTGTCTTGGGTCTGATATCTCCCACTCTCCAAATTCTGGTTTCTTCTTTGCACAATACCTCCTACATGAAGGAACAAATTTGACAAATGTCTCTTTACATTATTTTTAACCCTAAATATCTCCAATACATCAATATCTTGTTATCTTGTCTTGATTTCATTTTTCTGAACAATGGTGCCAGCAACACAGAATTGCTGCAGCACTAAGCAGACATATTTTTTCTTTAATTTATCAGTAAATTGACAGTTTTATGAACTGCCTTTTTTTAACCTTGTCCTATAAAAGATGCCAGTGATTTGGAAATGGTTCTAATTAAATCCTCAGGGAATTCAATGCAAGATTATAGCCCTATGGCAGGTTATTAAAAAAAAACAGTTGTTCAGATATAAACAAGTATCTTAGAGCCCAACACTTGACAGTCCAACAGGAATTAACCTCAATGGCATCTCTAAAATGCCACCTGTAAAACACAAATAAAACCAAGTACATTTTTCCTGGTTCTCTTTGTATCCTGCAGCATCCTTATTTTATAAAACTGTTGGTTCAGTGTCAGATTGTAAACCTTCTCTCACTCACTGCCGACGCTACTGATTGCTGAAGTGTCTGAAGCAACCTGCAGGACCCAAATAGCAGCCTGTGGCAAGCTTAATGATAAACATATTCTAGCCAGTTGGCAAAATGCAAATGCCTGATGCAGTGGCTGTTTTGAGGGCACAGCCTCATGCACGGTCCCCATTGCCAAGTTAGAAGACGGACACAAAATGCATCCAGGCAGTATGACTCTTACATGCACATCCATGCTTTGAATGGGGGAAGGAAGCAATAATGTGAGCACCTTTCTGCCTGAATGTCACTGACGTGGCAACATTGTAGGGCTCCAGTTGCTAAATAGGGTACTTTAATTTGAAAAAGTATGATTAGTATTGCATGTAGAGAAACAACCTGGGCACATTATAAAACAGTTGCTGTACTGTACAATCTGTTGGAAATAAGAGTAAATACACTGTAGAGAATCACAGAATGGTTACAGCACAGAAGAGGGCCATTTGGCCCAACAAGTCCATATGAGCTCTTTGCAAGATCACTTCAGCTAATCCCACTCTCCCACCTTTCCGAGTAACCCTCCATAATTTTTATCTTCGCATGTTTCATCCAATTCTCTTTCGAAAACCACAGTTAAATCTGCCCCATCCTCTCAAGCAGTGAATTCCAGTCCTAATGACTTGCTGCATAAAAGTTGTTCTCTCTTGTCACCTTTGGTTCGTTTGCCAATCACCTTAAATCTCTGTGTGTTCTGGTTCTCCACCCTTCCACCAAATGTAACAGTTTCTATCGACTCTGTTTAAACCCTTGATGATTTTGGCCAAGCAAAATTCCAGGCGTTATCAGCTTCACTCACGGAGATAGTTGCCCACTCCCAGTGCTGCTCAAGGAAATTCAATAAGAATTTCAGGCTTTAGTTTTAGATCATTTCAATTGGTGCAGAGTTGAAGTGAGGCTTCTCTCTTAGCTACACATGAATGGAAGGCAGAGAAACTCCTTATGTGTGGACACCAATTAGCTGAAAATTGGTGAAGATCACCAGATGTAAAATGTGAATGTTGGCAGCTTAGCAAATGAACATACAAACATACAAATTAGGAGCAGGAGTAGGCCCCTCGGCCCCTTGAGCCTGCTCCGCCATTCAATAAGATCCTGGCTGATCTGAACGTAACCTCAACCCCACTTTCCTGCCTATCCCCGATAACCTTTCACCCCCTTGTTAATCAAGAGTCTATCCTGCTCTGCCTTAAAAATATTCAAAGGGCAGAGTTTTGCCCTCGGATGGCGGGTGGGCCCCACCGGCTCAGCGGCGGGCGGACAGCCGACCCCCGCCACCGATACGGGGCCCGCCGCCATTTTGAAAGGGCGGACCAATTAAGGCCCACCCAGCGGCCTGCCCGACAGGAAGCGCTTCCTGTGCAGGGGGGGAGGGATTCCCCATCTGTCAAAGTGCGCACTGCTCCCTGAGACTAAGTGCCGTCTCAGGGAGTTTACTGGCAGGTAAGAGAAGTCAAAAAATAGAGAAATATTAAAATTATTAACATGTCCACCTCATGTGACAATGTCACACAAGATGGGACATGTTAATAAGAAATACATAAAGTTCATTAAATTTTTAAAAAACGGACTTGAAACTTCATCCCGCCAGTGGATGAGGTTTCATGTATTATCAGAAGCCCGCCGGGGCTCCTGGCCTGCCCGCCAGCCTTAAGCTTGGACAGGCAGGTCTTTAATTATCTTAATGAGCCAGTCAATGGCCTCAATTGGCCATTGACAAGTCGGCGGGCGGACAGCTGATTTTGCTGTCCGCCTGCCTTCCTAAAAATTTAAAGGGACCAGGATGACGTTGGGGGTTCCTCCCGACGTCATCCCGTGTCATTTTCCCCTCAGCGAGCGGGCCCCGCCCCCAAATCGCCAATGGGAAAATCCTGGCCAAAGACTCCGCTTCCACTACCTTTTGAGGAAGAGAGTTCCAAAGACTCACTACCCCCCGAGAGAAAAAAAATTCTCTTCATTTCTGTCTTAAATGAGCGACCCCTTATTTTTAAAATTTAAAATGGAGGTTCATTTCCAATTTTGGAAATAAATCAGAGGGGAGCATGCAAAGGAAACCTGTTAATCCACTTTCAGCAAGGCTGTCAATCCTCTGGACGGGATTTTCCGGTCCCACCATGGTGGTATCCACCGCCGGGGATGCCTCGGGCCTGCCAAAACTCCACTAACTTTAGACGGGACCAGAAAATCCCGGCCTTTATTTGAAAAAATCCTGATCTATAGGATACATGTTGCAAAAAGAGGAAGAAGCTACAAATTTTGAAAATCTGAGGTAAGAACAGTAACTGCAGGAAATATGCAGACCTGTCAATCCCTGCAAATAAATAACCTCGCTCTCTCTCTCCTCCTTAAGACACTCCTTTGACCAAGGTTTTGATCACCTACCCTAACTCCCCCATCTTTGGTTTGGTGTCATTGTTTTTGGTCTGATAAAACAGCTGCCAAGCATCTTGGGACATTTTACTTCATTAAAAATATGTTATATAAATGCAAGTTGTTGTTGCTATTGACACGCCAGGTCTCTAACCCGTCATCAAAGCTGGAGGTTGAAAGCCCATTTTGGCAAGTTTCCAAAGAGGGAGAAGAGGGAGAGGGGGCAAAGAATCAGCTACTGCGATTACCAAAAAAATAGAATATATAGCTTGAGGAGTATCATTCTGCAAGAGTGGCGTGGGGCTTGGGGGCAGGCTGCATGAACTATCACAGTGGGTACGGGGATAGAACCCGTGCCATTGGTGTCGTTCTGCATCGCACTCTAGCCATCTCAGCTTACCAACCCCCGCCCAAAAGGGAATAAATGACCTTCTTTGTACTATTAACTAGGCTCCATCAGAAATCACCAGCGATGTGATGGAGAGGCATGAATAGGACAAAAACAGTTTGCAAATAATGGAGGGCGAACGGATATGGGAGAGGCCCAATCGGTGAGGAAATGAAGAAAATAAACAAAAACCGTGAGCTGCAGGAAATGTTAACAAAACAGACTAAGCCCATCAGTTCGAGAAGTATGACTCACGTGGTCCTATTTCAAGGGAAAACAGGGAAATGGGTGCCCTGGCCAAAACATATCCCTGAAATCAACATCAGATTATCACTTTGCTGTTTGTGGGAGCTTGCTGTGCACAAGCTGCTGCATTTCCTATATTACAATAGTATACACTGCAAAAGCACTCAATTGGCTGTAAAGCACTTAATCGGAAAATAAAGTCACAAAAGGCGCTACACAAACGCAAATCTCTTTTTTTTACCTTGTCACAAGCACTTACCGCTACAAATAGAAAATGGAGGATACATCCAAGGTCTGAAGTTAACAATCGCTGGGGACATTTTAAGGACAGTGCACAGTATTTTTCATCCTTTGCAAAATGCTACATAGGTGAGGAGAAATGAAAGGCATGGCTGACAGGATGGGCAGCCCACCAAGGAAGAACAAAATGGAAAGAGTTGGAAAATGGAGGAGGGGCACTGCCCTGATGGCCTGTTTAATGGGTGAGAGTATAAATGGCTCACCTGTACAAGGTTGTTGCAAAGGAACAGTGTGCCAAATCTGTCAGGAGGTGGCAGCCAGTCTGAACACCAACTCGGGAACACCAGGGAATGGATGCATGGTAAACTGGAATTTGGCACTGTAAGATTAGCCAACAGTACCATGTCAGGTAATTACCACAAAACATGGCCTATCAACCCTCTTCCATATTCACATCTGACCAGCCATTGCACAACCTCTCTCTTCAGGTACAATGTCCTAAGAGGACACACGGCAACCATGGACCCCCAGGTTAATCTTGCTCTAAAGACATAGATCACCTTCGTTGATGATACATTCATCCAGTTTGCGAGACTCTTTAGAAAGATCATCCTTTGTGTTACGGACAGGAGGGGGATTAATTTAAACAGCCCTGATTTCTCCTCTCAATACCCATCCATAAACAGAAAGGTGTTTTCGATTTTTGATTCCCCCCTTTTATAAATGGTGGGGTATTTTCTCCAACCCTTCATGTTTGGAGTGGTCCAATCCTCTATTAATAACCCCACAGCACACTTAAGATAAGGTAAAATAAGAGGGTTGGTTCATTTACACACACATAAAACTCAGGAAGGGGTTTTGCCACGTCCACCCCTTCTGCATTTATACAATAAAAGAGGGAGAAGGGAAAGAAAGGGGTTCAGGGCAAAGGCCACAGTAAAAATAAGAATTGTGGTTTCACTTGAGTCCAGAGTCCAGAATCAATGTCTAAGGAAGGTTCTACTTTCTCTCAGGTTCAACCCTGACTTTGTTATCAAACCTGCTGACAGGGTAGTGCTGTTGTTGTCTGGCGTACTGATCTCTACTTTGCAAAGACTTAGTGCCAGCTCTCAGACATTTCTTCCTACCCCCTCCTGGGTCATGACCCCACCACCGAAGGACTGATGAAAACTAGAAAATAAAAAAAATTACTAATACTACTGACCCCTAACATATCTACCCCTTAATATATCTGTGTGAAGTGCAAGTTCTGCGGATGAGAATATGCTCTCAAAATTCATTACCAAAGAGTTCAAAGTTTACAAAAAGGGGTTTAATATTTGCAGGACACAAAGATTACACAAATAATTTTAAAGGAGAAAATATAGATTGGAATTGTGTCAGAATTGTAAGAGTTATTGAGGTTGAATGTTTAGCACATTTGACATTGTATTGCTCTTGAGTTAGCTTTTCGATGCCAGGTAAATATTATCTCACTCGGGGTCATCTGTTATCCTCCAAGTACCAAGACTTTCTTTGTGTAACATTTGTATGTTTAGTGGGTTTGATGATATTTATATGTTGCCTTGTTCTCTGGTCATCATCAGCATTGACAGTTCCACCTTTTGTTTATGAACTGACTTGTCGGTTCTGTTCTCAGGAGGGGAGCTTAACAACAACAGGCACACATCTGGAACCCTGTGGGATGACATCACCCCGACAATGGGGAGGTCCAGAGCTGCCAAGGTTGTGCATTGCCAAAGTAAAATAAACATTTACAGCAGGTGATGGGGACCATGGCAAGTCAGGAGCATTTGAAAATCCTGTGGAAATGTAGAAAGCTTTAAACAAATTCAGCGCTAGATTAATTAGATCCACTTGTGCTTTTTTTTTGTTGAAATAAAGGATAACGCTCATGTCCAATTAAAACCAAATGGTACAGTGAAACCCAACAGGAACTTAGTAGAACAGGTTTCCTACATTATTAAGGGTGGGCAACACATGATGGTCCTACCAGCCACGTTCATATCCCATGAATTACAAGTTACTACACTTCAAAAAAAAAGTACTTTGTTGGCTGCAAAACACATTGGTGAGGTCATACAGAGATCATGAAACGTCATATATAAATGCAAGCCTCTGAATGTGCCCAAGATTACCATCAAGTCAGTATGTAGTAAGTTAAGTCATATGCAGTAAGTTAAGTCAGTAAACAGTAAGTTATCACTAAATAATAAGTTGTCAGTAAACAGCAGGCTAAGTCAGTATACAGTAAGTCAGTATACAGTAATTTAAATCTGTATACAGTAAGTTAATTCAGTATACAGTAAGTCAGTATACAGTAAGTTAAGTCAGCATAAAGTCAGTATACCGTAAGTCGTCAGTAAACAGTAAGTTAAGTCAGTATACAATAAGCTAAGTCAGTTTCCTGAAAGTCAGTATTAGGTAAGTTAAGTTAGTATTAAATCAGTATACAGTAAGTTGTCAGTATACAGTAAGCTAAGTCAGTATATAGTAAGCCAGTATAGAGTAAGTTAAGTTAGTATAAAGTCAGTATACAGTAAGTTGTCAGTATACAGTAAGCTAAGTCAGTATATAGTAAGCCAGTATAGAGTAAGTTAAGTTAGTATAAAGTCAGTATACAGTAAGTTATGTCAGTAAACAGTAAGTAGTCAGTATACTGTAAATTAAGTTTGTATACAGTAAGTTAAGTCAGTACACAGTAAGTCAGAGTATTCAACTGTAGATCAAAGTAATAACATTACAATTAGTAACATCTTAGTGAGAATCATGGACTGAACAGATCATGCTTGCCACTTGACAAAACTTGGATAACCAGATGATGAAGGATAAAACACTGAAGTAAGTCTCTATTCACTTATTAACTTTTATTTACAGAGATACACATTACCTGCATCTCCAGTAGCCCCGCTTTTTCACTCTGCTCCAATACGTACATGCAGGCGAATCCTCAATTAATACCCTTCACCTGAATACAACTAGCAGCCAATAACAGCAAATATAAATTCTGACTCTTGTAGGAAAGCAAAGTCTTGTCAGCTGTTTAAATGTTTATTTCCAATAAGTTTTAGTGCTTAGTGATCATTAATCCTGTAACAGCCAGTTTATGAAAAAGGATCGAGAATGAGAGGGCACAGATTTAAAGTGATTTGCAAAAGAAGCAAATGCGATGTCAGAAAACACACAGTGGTTCGGGTCTGGAATGCACTGCCTGGAAGTGTGGTGGAGGCAGATTCAATCGAGGCATTCAAGAGGGCATTGGATGCTTATTTGAATAAGCAGGGTTACGGGGAAAAGGCGGGAGAATGGCACTAAGTCATAATGCTCATTCGGAGAGCAGATGCAGACTCAATGGGCCAAATGGCCTCCCTCTGCACCATAACAATTCTGCGATTCTGTGAAATCTTTGCAGCTCCATTACTGCAATAATCAGTGTCACCGTGCAACATCAGGAAGAAACGGTTTCCTCGGCTTTGCTAACCACAGGTTTACTAAAGATAAAGATGCTTGTTCTTCGTGTGTGACCTTTCTTAATACTAGGCTTTTCATGTGTCTTTTCTCTTGTGTTTTGCTATAATGGGTTCAAGTGAAATATCTAATTTATGAGAAGAGTAAGCATTTTGCCAGTTCACACCTTTTTAAAAGAAAACTCTGATGTTGGTGGTAATGGGAATGAGCAATCTCAGCTGTGGAGAATGATGTAAAAAGGAAACAAGTATACCTGAGTCAGTACCAAGCATTCTTCACAGGTCAGGGATGCACACCCAGGTATTCTATCCAACAATGAACTAACTCCCAGCCTCAGACAAGCAGGGCGTGATATTTTTATGCTCGACAGTAGTCGTCCTGAAAATTATCCATGCAGTACCAATATTAATAACTTGTGATTTGATACAGCGTATCAGTTACACTAAACATTTGGTGTACACTTTTCAATCCCGTTTCCATTAGGAGTTTACCTAACATTCATTCCGCCTGCAATTTCAGACCATAATCTCCACATCATTTAGTTTACTTTTTCTTCGCTGGTTCTGGTTTTACCCTCATTTTCCCCCCCTATTCTCTCTTCAAACAGGCATTCTCCGTGTTCCTGCCATTCACACAGCCTCTAGATAATCTTTTGTTCCTTTACTTGTGCCATTACCACTTTCTTTAGCCTTGCCCCATCATCCGTTTTGTCATTTAATCTCTCCTGCCCCTCAACCTTATTAGACCTTCACTTTTTTTATCCTTTTACCCACCCTCTCCACCTTCACTTGCTCACAACCTGTTACGTTTCTAACTTTTCCCGGTTCTGATGACGGGTCATCGACCTGAAACGTTAACTCTGTTTCTCCTTGCCACAGATGCTGCCAGGCCTGCTGAGTAGTTCTAGCATTTTCTGTTCAGATTCAAACCTGGTCCCAGAGGTGAAAGGAGAGCGTGTTAACCCTTTTTGCACCCTGTCCCCTCCTTTATTTAGGTGGTCTGACGGCATCAGCCGTGGCTCACTCTCGCCTCAGAAATGGAAGGCTGTAGGCTCAAGTTCCACTCCAGAGACCTGAACACATAATCTCGGCTGACACTCCACTAAGGGGGATACTACAGTGTTGGTTAAACAGAGGCCCTGTCTGCCCTTGATGGGTGGAAAAAGATCCATGGCATTATTTTGAAGAATAGGGGAGTTCTCCATGATGTCCTGACACCGTTTGATCTCTCAACCAATATCACAACAAAAAACCAGTTAATCTGATCATATGGGTTATCCTTGTCTGTGGGAGCTTGCTGTGCACAAGCTGACTGCTGTGTTTCCTACATGACAAAAGTGACTACACTTCAAAAGTACTTTGAAAAGTACTTTGGGACATCCTGAAGGCACTATATCAATTAAAGGTACTCATAAATTCATTAATGGGATATTATTAGCCAGGAATCATACACAGTAGCTGAAGAAAATCATTCTCGATGCTCCCTTTTTGCAATGCTGCATGATAAAAATGTCTGTAGACACAAAGCAACGCTGTAACTGAGGGGAATTTAGTCACAATGTTTCTAATTTTTATTTTACTTATTTTTTTTAAATGACAGTAAATGATGGTTAAATTACAAAATTGCAATAGCCTTCAGCTGTAGTCAGTCTGAGTCAATTATCACACCACTTGTGAACAGATTGAAACTGAATTACACAGTGCACATATTCATGTATCACACAGAACAGGAGGCTTAATATATCATTCAAATAGTTACGATAGAAGTTCCTATTTGTACATGTGCAGACATGATGCATACTTTTCCTTGTGTTCCTAGTGATATAACCTGGTTTACACAAGAGCTTTCATGTTCCCATTATTTAATTAATTCATAGCTCTAGTTAGGTATTTGGCTTAAAAAAGGAGTTGTATTAACTTGTTCTGCTCCTCGGAAAACCTGATGGATACTCATTGTAAATTGCAAATATATTCAGCAGAAGTTAATAGCTCACAAGACAAGACAGGCTTTCCTAATAAAAGTTTTGGAGTCATTATTTTCTTTGTTCTTTGATTTCTTTTCCCTTGAGCTGTTTCCAATTAGTCTCACAGTAAAACCAGTTGAAATATGCTTGCAGTTGGAGTGGGAAGGGGCGCGGGGTTGGCAGCCAGCATGCAAGAGAGAAAAATGGGTTAACATTACATGTGCAATGCATGAAACCTGTTCAAAGGCAATGGTAATTATAGAAGTGTGTTATTATCTTGGTATTATTTATGAAATAATCTTCCAACAGTTTGATGGCATTTACAAAGAAAAAAAAAAAAATCCGTTGACATATATTGGACTGGATTTTCATGGAGTCAGGGAGACTCCGTGGAGGGGTGAAAATGGCAGCCAGGACTCCGATTCCAGGATTCCCGATCTCATTCCTGGCGTTTTAATTTCCAGGAGCGCCTTTTAAGGGTGCGGGCTGGTTCAGGTCATAAGCCCGCACCCTGTGCTCCCGGCCTGGCCAGCTCCATTGCAGCAATGGGCATGTCCTTGTCCTCTGCAATCTTCATGAAGTTGGACCAGCTTTTCAAAGAGCGGGTGGGGCCCGCTCGCAATGTGTAAAATGACGCGTGGTGACGTTGGGGGGAACTCCTGACGTCACCACGCCCCATTTAAATTTTCAGGAAGGCAGGGATGCAGCGAAATCAGCTGTGTGCCCGCTGACCTGTCAATGGCCAATTGAGGCCATTGACAGAATCAATTATGTCATTAAAGGACCTGCCCGTCCAACCTTAAGGTGGGCGGGCAGGCCAGGAGCCCCGGCGGGAACTAGAAAAAACACGAAACCTCATCCACCAGCAGGATGAGGTTTCATGTAGGCTTTAAAAAATTTTAATAAAGTTTTTTTGAAAATTATGGACATGTCCCAACTCATGTCATTGCCACATGAGGGGACATGTTAGGGAAATTTTATTTTTCTATTTTAAGGTTTTTTACATTTACAGATGATCTCCCTGAGGCTGCACTTAGCCTCAGGGAGATGAGTGCGCTCTATCGTGTGCATGCGCGAAAGAGCGCACTCTCGATTTTGGGATTCAACCCCCACCCTCGCCTGCCCGCACAGGGAGCGCATAGCACTTCTGTGCGGACGTCATGCTGGACGGGCCTTAATTGGCCTGCCCACGTAAAATGGCGGCGCACGGCCGATCCCAGATGGCAATAGGCTCTGTGCCCACCCGCCCGCTCATGCCCAGCCCGCCCGACATAGGTAAGATGCTGCCCCTTGTGCAATTGACGGAAGCGATCAGAGATCCAGGGCTGTCAAACAAGCAATGTGTCCTTGGGGCTCAGGTGTTTCAGCACTCTAATGGATCTCTGGGCTTTCAGCTAAGAATGTATGATGGGCCTTTCAAACAACCCCGCCTCAGTACCCAGCACCCAGTGTGGCTGCCTCCAAGCACGTTCGTGTGTTGGCTGGACCAACGGCAGCCCACATGCAACCATGGGGAATGAAAATCCCATCTTTCCTCGCACTTTCTCCCAAGGTGGGCTGGCTGAGTCAGGAATTTCCCCAACTCCCGGGACTGGCCTCAAGGATGAAAATCCTGCTCATAGTGTGTCAATCTGAAGCTCTATAGAAAAGCACACAGTGTTACAAACAGCAATAACATCACACAATAAATGTCTCAATGCAGTGTGCAAATACTGGTGGCTGGGCACAAGACGAGTGCCACATTGAACGAAAGATTCAGAATAGTCACAGTTCAGATGCAATGAGATATGTACCAGAGTTTGGCCCAAATTTGGACCATTAAATCACTGTCCCCCTTCAATTTCTCCCAGTAGCCCTATGGTAATGTTTGGTCATTTCCTGTAATCCCTGTCACAAAACAATCTCAGCGTTACTAAGACCTAGCTTTTGGGACCTCACAGAATTCAATTTGGCGAGCTCAACTTACATTAGACCCCTTTTCTGGCCAAGTGTGGTCAGTGTCCAATGCGCTGCAATTTTGGCCTTCTGTGGCCGGGCCTTCTTATGAACCATTTCATGTCTCGGTTTACACACCGGGGATGGTCATTCGGGGAAGTACATTGATGGCACCCGTGGAAATGCGTTTCAGCAAGGGAAGGGGATGGCAAAGAAAATGGCAGAAGAAAAGCAGCCAGAAAGAGATCTTGTATTTAAATATCTCTCTACACGATTGTTTCACAGCCAATGAGTTATTCATGAGCAATAGTCATTATTTTATATGTCAAGAAAGTTAAAACTGTCTTATAAACAAATAACCAATCTGTGGACACTTGATGGGTGGGATCGTGCCAGATTTGCACTAAGTGCAGTAGCGGGAGGGTAAGACGACATTTTACCTGTTGGCTGCAATGGCAGCTTCTCATGCTGTATCGTCTCAAACCCGCTGCATAAATTATGCGTTCCCAGGAAACACGCCGTTTCCATGGCGGGCGGGCTCTGATTCGCCCGCTATGCCATCACCTCACCGCTTCATCACACTGGGCGCCACGTTTAAAGTACAGCCGTGTGTGCACCTCTCAGTGCTTCCAGCCCAGGACTGCTGCAAATAAGACATGGCCTCGAAAGGCAAGGAGACTGCAGCCCCAGATTCAGTGACGCGTCTCTCAAGTGCATTTTGGACACCATGGAGACTCGCCATGGTGTCCTCTACCCCCGCTCTGGCCACCGGAGGGGCAGCAAAATTACCAGCTTGGTAGGCGATGACAGGGGTGGTCAGTGCCAATGCTGCACAGAAGAGGTTGGCCATCCAATGTAGATAGAGGATGAATAATCTCATCTGTGCTGCCAGGATAAGGCAACCATCTCATCACTCTAAACTCACACACTCACAAGCCCATCACACATTCACTGGCATCTCACTCACTGCCAGATCAAGGGGCACCACCACTCACTCTCTCACACACACCCTCACATCTCCATCTGGCTTCATCTCCTCTGGAGACTGCCTCCTCAGCCCTCACCCACTTGAGGCCACTTGCACATATCAACTTGTGCCCCTACACAAACCCTGGGATACCCCCACCCTCAGTACATCCCTTAGCCTGCAGCTTCTTCCCTTGCCTGAGGACACTTCCCCCCACTTCCCCAAGCAAGCCTTAACCCTGCAGTTGTACAAAGCCACCCCCACCTTGTGGCTGGTCTGGTAGGTAGAAACCTGCCCATGAGACCCCCTAACAGTGATGTGGTGCTGCCTGCGAAGCCTGGCACTGATGACTGCGAGTGCTGCCCGAAGCAAGATAGGCAAACAAACCTCGAAGTCCCGAGTGAAGTGCAGCTCACCAGGTGCATGTCACTTGTGTATAGTTGTGAAACCATGCCGACATGGGCGGGCAATCCAGCGTTGGGGGGATGAGTCCGTCGGGATGGCCTTACACCGTTATGCAGATGTGTTACAATGAGATTCCTGATGGCGGAAAACGCAGCCTGCCATCGACGGGCTGAGCGGAGAATCGCAAACTGGTTTCACAACGTCGTGAAACTGATTCCTAGCCTTCTCGCCATATTGTCCGCTCATGCTGCCGGGCACACCCAACGCCAGCGGGCACGGACAATTCCACCCGGTGTCTCAGTTGAGAAAGAAAACTTGGTCAGAGCACAAGAAGAATCTCCTGCTCCTCTTCAGGAACTGGCATGGAATTTAATGGGCAGAATTTTGCCCTTGACGGGCGGGCGGGCCCGAGCGACTCGGCGGTGGGCAGGCAGCCGATCACCGCCGCCGCCGAAACGGGCCACGCCGCTATTTTCCCCAGGCGAGCCAGTTAAGGCCCACCCAGCGGGTTAGTGACTCCCGTGGAGAAAGGGAAAATAGTCGTGGGGGCGGGCGGCCTCAGACTGCCGGTTCCAATGGGGAGCCGGCAGTCTGTATAAAGAGTGGCCAGGCAGCCTCGTTGAGGCAGTGCACCATGGCCACTCGGGGAGAGAGGGAGGCAGCTCTCACAGGACAGGAGCAGGAGCAGGAGGAGGGGGGCAGGCTGCAGGAGAGGCCAGCAGGGGGGCCACAGTGCCCCTCGCTTTTCCGATGTATGCTTTGGTTGGGGTGCAGCGTGCGTGTGCAGAGTATATGAGCGATCAGCCCCAATAAATCCTCTTCTCTGTTCTGCAGGCAAAAACTGAGAACAATAGCCGGGAGCGTCAGCGGACTGGTGGTGGGCACACCGTGCTGCAGCACATCACCACTTATGAGGAGCAGGCCATGGAGCTGGGGAGGAGGCAGACGGCCAGGGCGGTAGGTGTCGGCGAGGCTGGGGTGCAGCGGCCAGGTATTTGAGGGCCACAGTCCCATCCACTCTGTCTTCCCACCATCCAAAGCACTGATGGTTGCTGCAATCGTTAATGCAGCAACACTGCTCATTCACAGACTGATACAGTCAGACGTGTGGGTCATACACAAAGATCCCTCGGCCCCTTGAGGATGTGCGTCTCTAGCACCTTCCAAAGTCACCTTATCCCATTTGTGACCACTATCCCCATGGCCTAACATGCTATGGCATCGCTGCTGCACAGCGTTTTGCATCTTAGTGGGGTTGGAACCTCCACCATCCTTTCAGCCAGTGCGTCCCACATTACTCTGTCCAAATGGTCCTCAGCACCTCACCTGTGAACCTCATGGCACTCAACTTAAATAAATGCCACCACGTTACTCATCCCTGCGCCAAGGGGGAATGTTGCCTTCTGCCCACCCTGTCTATGTCCCTCATAACGGTATGAAGGTCAATAATGTGACCTGTCAATCTCCTGTGATCCACGGCAAATGTCGCAAGTGTTTGTGATGTTTCCTCAGCCCCGCAACTCTCCAGGCCACAATGCATCCAGGTCAGGCACCTCTGCACTCTCCCCACTCCAATGGTACATAACATGCTATGCGGCATTTCTGAGGCCATCTGACCAGCCTGTCTGTATGTGCGTTTAATGTTTGGGCCTTCTCTTGACTCTTTTCCACCCCACCAATGTTCATCTCCTTAGGGTCTTGAAGGGTGAATGACTTATGAGGCTGGGGGGGAAAGGGATGAAAGATGTTACTGACTGTACACTGACTGATGCACTGTCCTTGTTGTTAATTTCAGCATCACCACCGCATGGCCGCGGCCACCAAGACAGGAGCCCCCCGCCTCCACACCCGAGGCCCAAGACATGCAACTTGCAGGACATGATTTCAGCCAGCCAGGCACCAATGCAGACACAAACACTTCAGTGGAGAATTTCACGTCGGCTAGTGTCCCGGGTCACAGTGGAGAGGACACTTCACAATCGCTGGAGGAGATGGCACGGACAGAGAGTGCCGATGGTGCCAGCAGTCGGAGGGCTGCAGGGGACCAGGCACATGCTGAGTCCGGCAGTGATGACGTGCCTCTGGAGTTGTCACCAATGCAGCAGCTGCAAGACAAGCGGCAGGAAGTGCGTTTGCATCTGGCAGGGTTGCATGAGGGTGTGCTTCAGTTGATCTCTGCGACGGAGGAGTCCAGGCAGAGTGCAAGTGAAGGCATGGGCCGCAGGACAGATCTTCAGGCTTCCTCCACTGAGAGATTGGCGACTCTCATGGATAGGGGCTTCGATCGGATGGAGACCCTTCTGATTGGGTTACGCTCTGAGCTGCAAGCCCTCACAGCGGTAATAGCCACGGGTGATCATTCCCAATGTGGGAGATGTTGTGGGCACCAAGCGTCGGCACTGGGTGCCTACGCATCTGCGGTGAGCAGGGAGGTCCGATGTGACCTCACGTCAGCGCAGCAGCTGCCTGTCGTCTCTGCGAGCTCCTCTCAGGGCGCTCCGGATGAGGGCAGCAGCTCCTCCGCCCCGCTGCCAGTCAACGTTGCATCTGTTGAGGCTGCAACAACTGGGGAGGTGCCAGTTCTGGAGCTGGCTACTCCCTCCCAGGCGGAGCCATCACAGGGTCCACGGGCCAGAGGACGTCCGCCAAGGTCATCAATGCCAACAGGACAGCATCATCACCCTGTGCTTCCTCATCCTCTGAGCCACTGCTGGATTCATCATGTGCAGCCTCATCCAGGGCATCAAGGTCTTCATCGTCAACTGCGTCCCCCCCTTTCCAGCACAAGATTGTGCAGAGCGCAGCATGCTACCACTATCACAGAGACGCGATCTGGGGGGTATGGAAGCGCATCTTGAGAAGACCAATGGCTCTCTCCACCACAGCCCTTGTGGTGCCCTGGCTCCTATTGTACCGTTGCTCAGCTTCTGTTCTTGGATGGCGGAGAGGCGTCATGAGCCACCTTCTGAGGGGATAGCCCTGGTCACCCAGCAGCCATCCATCCAGCCAAGCCAGAGCACTGAAGAGCCCCGGCACCTGGGAGTGCCTGAGGATGTAGGCGTCTTGGGAGCTGCCTGGGTACCTTGCACAGACTTGTAGAATCAGCATCCTGTGATCACACACTATCTGCACGTTCATGGAGTGGAAGCCCTTCCTGTTGACAAAGGCACCGGGCTCACCTGCTGGCGCCTTGATGGCCACATGTGTACAGTCTATTGCACCCTGGACACAGGGGAAGCCAGCAATGGCTGCGAAGCCTCTGGCTCACTGTGTCTGACTTGCCTGGTCGCAGCGGAAGTGGATGAAGGTCAATACCTGTCTGAACAGAGTGTCTGTAACCTGCTTGACACAAGTGTGGACAGCTGATTGGGAGACACCGCAAAGATCACCCACTGAGCCCTGGAAGGAGCCAGAGGCATAGAAGTGGAGGGCAACTGCGACCTTCAGAGCCACTGGCATGGGGTGTCCGCCCACACAGTTAGGGGAGATCTCAGGGCCAATCATCTGACAGATATAGTTGACTGTCTCCCTTGAGAGACGGAGCCTCCTTCGGCACTGCACCTCAGTTATATTGAGGTAGCTGCTTCGTCGCCTGTAAACCCTGGCTGCAGGATAGTGGCGTCTTCTGCGGACCCTTACACCTTGGACAGCCTCTTGGCCCTGCACCCCTTGTGCCTGCGCCTGGCCTCCCAAAGGTGGCTCCCCTGGAGGCTGGTTGCCCAGTCCTGGCCTCCTCCTTATTCTATCCCTCCCTTCCTCCTCAGGGGAGCTGCCTCCAATGGAGAGGTCAGAACCCATACCCCCAGGCTAAATGGAGGCCTCCGGAAAGCTGCAGGCCCGATAAAGATTACTGTCTGCAGACTGGTTTCAAAGTACACAAGAAGCTCTTGGAAATCGATGTGAACTGCAAACAGGTAACTTTAAAAACACTTTCTGCATTAAATACTTCATGGAAAACATGAACGACCCCTCTGAGTCCACATATCCCGCCAGTGCATGAGTTTTAATATAAAATCTCCTACCCACCTGCCTGTGCGCCGACCCGAAGTTCACACGGGCCCCTCAAAATCGTCGACAATTGGCAAGTTAAGGGCCTTAACGAGGCCTTTAATTAATGGCGGGCGCGCGTCCTGCTGCATTGCGCGCCCGCCGAACCGAAATATCGCGACGCCGCGCGCTTACGTCGGGACGCGGCATTTTAAGCGCTGAGGTGTGGGCCCCGCCACCCGCACATCAGCCAGGAAATTCTGCCCTATATTTTTCGTGAACAGGCAGGTGAGGCCTCAGTTTAACTTTTCATCCAAAAGGTCAATCCAAAAGGTACTCCCTCAGGACTGTGTGCAAGAGTCAGCCTCGATTATGTGCTCAAGTCCTGGAATGGGTTTGGAATTGAAGAACCTGTGACTCAAGGAGGTGACAGTGCTATCACTGAACCCAAGCTGACACTTAAAAAGAACTAAAATTTTTCAGTAAATGACTTGGGGATGAACAATGGTTGAACGCAAGAATCCTACATTTAATTCAAAGGTTGCCCACAGGACATTGTTATTTTCAGCCGGATTTAACCTTGGTAAAGCAGGTGGTGTCATAACGCACATTAAGCTCAAAGATTCAGGAAAGGCAAAGGGAAAAAAACAAGTTCACAAAACAAAGAAGTAGAACAGTCAAATTCTTTGAGGATAGCGGCAATGTTTCCCATGGTGTCATTTGGGATTTCCCATGCTCCTCATCAGCTACTAGGCTCCTGGAGGAGGCTGGGGGTGGGGGTGGAGGTGGGGGGCGGGGGTAGGAGCGAGATCAGATGCACCGACCCGAAGTTTCTATCCAGACACAGAAACTTGCGAAAACAGGACAAGCGAATGGTAACTTGCCATGAAATGTTTGAAAGCAGCAAGGGAGAGACAGAGAGAGAGAGAGAGAGACAGAGACACAGAGAGAGAGTGACAGAGAAAGAGCCAGGTAGACTGAGTGACAGAGAGACGGACAGAGAGAGGGCGGAATTCTCCAATCCCGCCCGCGGATGGAATTTTCTGATCCCACCAAAAGTCAATGGACTTTTGGCTGCCTCTTCAAATTTTCTGTTCCCATCTGCAACGGTTCCACCATGGGCAGGACCGGAAAATCCCAGCCAGAGACAGACAGACAGAAAGACAAACAGGCAGGGAGACAGTCAGAGAGAGACAGAGAGAGAGAGAGACAGAGAGAGAGAGACAGACAGGCAGAGAGAGAGACAGACAGACAGACAGAGAGACAAACACAGAGAGAGAGACAGCCAGAGAAAGAAAGAGACAGACAGAGAGAGGGACAGGCAGACAGAGAGAGACAGACAGAAAGAGAGACAGAGAGAGACAGACAGACAGAGAGAGAGGGACAGACAGACAGGGAGACAGACAAAGAGAAAGAGACAGTCGGAGAGAGACAGACAGAGAGAGAGAGAGACAGACAGAGAGAGACAGACAGAGAAACAGACAGAGAAACAGAGAGAGAGACAGATAGCGAGAGAGACAAATAAAGAGAGACAGACAGACAGAGAGCGAGCGACACAGAGCAACAGAGAGAGAGAGAGAGAGAGATGCACATGCACTGCAACAGCTATGACCAGGTGCTTTCTCAGAGTTGGAAAATCAACAGCTTTTTGCTAGCTTTTGTTTTTGTTATTTTTGGTTGCTGAGGCGATGATAAGTTGCAACCCTGCTCCCTGCATTGTATTCATAATAGAAGTTTAACGACTGTATATCAACCTTAAAGTTAATGTTAAAAGGAAAAGCACCTGTAGGCCTTTCTGTTGACTCGCAAGCTTCTCAAATCTAAATACTTGGCTCTATTTCTGTACTGCCTCAGCCCAAAGTTAATTTGATCTCCTTCAGAAAAACACCCTGTAACATAAAGATTTACTGTCATCAGTTCAAACAGAGCCTAAGTGTACAGCAGGTGCACAGTCACCCTGGGACCATGACATTATGATTACAGCACACAAAAGTTTATTAGCAAAGTTGGAAGGTAGAAATTAGCCATCAACTGAAAGAAATGTTTATCTTTTCTCCTTGCAGAATAACCCATTCAGGAGAACATTCAGCAGAGTATTTATCGTTAAAGTGGCTGCATCAGTTGAAATCTGAAGGGAAATCAGTTCTTAAAATAGCCTCTTCGGAAAACCTGAGCTAATTTGGGGTTAACCAAATGGTCCATCATGACACAATCTCCCACTGCTATACCGTCCTGCAAAATTAATTTATGTTTTTACATATTAACCTTAATTAAACTGATTAATACAAGCTTGGTAGCACCACATACAATTTGCAAAGGAATGGCTTTGAGTTACAATTATGTCACTGTGCTTTTCTCTTTAAGTAATTGAGTCAGTGGCTCTTTGTTAATGATTCTGCCCCTTTATCTAAAGGAGCAAGTTTTCATGGGCACCAGCGTTGCAGATCATTTGGTAAATAAAAGAATGGCGAAAAATCTCAAGGAAGTTATAAGATCTCCTGCGTGAACAAAATGTTCACGTTGTCTCTGGGAATATCATGCCATAGAAATTCATAGCACAGGAGGCCACCATTTGGCCATTGTGTCTGTATAGAGTCTTAGCTAGAGAAATCTAAAACTAATTCCACTCCCCTGCTTTCCCTCTCCATAGCTCCATAATCTTCTGGATTTCAAAAGCAACATACGACCACTTTACAATTAAGCATGCATTCACATAGGCATTTTAGTGAAGTCTTTGTTAATCGCATATGAGGCTAGATCTTGCTGAAAATATAATGGCGTGTTAATGACACATGCCATTATTAATGCACAAGCCAGCTAGAAAGCACTGGGGATTAAGAGCATGCAATAAATTGAGAGTCTCCAGAACGTGCTGGCTAATTTACACTTCCTCATGCCCTGCCCATTATTTTTAGGAACTTGCTGGATTTTCATATTAACTGCCATATACCTCACAGAAAGTCAAGTCTGGTAATTAAGAACACAATTACTTTTACCAATGTGATAATTGTTACTGCATTGACAATCAACCTCTCTGGCTCAGAAAAAGACCAATTGAAACTCTTGAGTCTCAATCCTACATGTGGTCAATTGTTGGCAATATATTAAAAAAATAATTTTTAAAAAATATATATTTTTCCTTTGTCTCCATCCAATCTGACTTTTGAGCTGGAAGACATAGGGAGATTAACTAACAGGGTCACTGAGATGCCCCATTTCAGCAAGACCCAACCCATTATTTTGAGAGAAAACAAATGCAGGGAAAATGGGCCCTCGACAAATTGACTAGTGTCATCCAAGGGCTGAAGCAGGGAGAGAAAAGCCTTACAATAAGAACATACCATTAAGCCAAGTATAAAAATACAGCAAAACAAATGGAAGAACATTAAGACAAGTGGGAACACCATTAAAACCAATATAAGAGTAGCATTAGGACCATTAAAAACACAGCATAAACACAAATGGGAGTACTATTAAAACCTGTGTGAGACCAGCATTAAGACCAGTACAAGCAAGTCACAGCACAGCACTGAAACAAATATGATCACAGAATTAAAAGTAGCACAGTCCTGACATTATAAGCAATGAGTACAGTGTTAGAACTAAAACAGGCACAGCACTAAAGTCGAAACTCTGCATTAACCTGAGTACATGAAATAAGTATAAGCAAAATATTTAAAGAAATACAAGGACAGCATTGATATGAACATAGCATTAATACCAGTATAAAACACTGAGTTTTCACCAGTATGACAAAACTGCACTAAAGTAAGGACCAGTAAATCATTCAACCAAGTACAAGTTCAGCATTAAACAAGTATGAGCAGAATATCTACATACAAGAACTGCAGCAAACCTGAACAGTGCATGAAAACAAGTACAACATTGTTACGACCGGTCCCCAGGAGAGGTCCTCCAGTTTGTTAACTTCCCGAAAGGAACCCCAATTTTGTTAGGCTCCCGGGTGAGGAGGAATGAGCTGGCTCCCCTTATTTATCCAACCTCCTTGGTTGGTCATAACTAAGTTAATGTAGAAGGGATCCCTTCTCCCGCGGATACCTTTTCCTATTCCAAATGTATTTATTTTTTTAGAAGGAGCCAATTTAATCAGGCTTTCTTGAGTTAAGGAAAGGGTAAGTTTATTAGTTATTAAAACCCGGGAAAAATAATAAAAATGAAACACATATACACACAGATCAGAAATGAGAAGTTAAGAGTACAAATAAAAGTTTTTTAAAAATAAATCAGTCTTTGGCTTGTCCATGGGATGTAGATGGCATTATGTTGCGGCCATTAAGTGGACTGATTCTGGTAGAGCTGACTTTGGTAGTTTCACAGTTAGTTTGAAGACTCTGGGTTCTGCAGGGTGTTTGAAAGACTGTCCTATTTCCTTTAGACTGTGGCTTCTGCTGAGCTTTGACTCCAGCAATAGAGAGCGAGAGAGTGGGAGAGAGAGGGGCATTTTGCCTACAGGGAGGTGACTAGCTTGTTCTTCTGCTTGATGTCACATAGCACACAAGCACACCAGTTTTTTTTAGCCCTTTTTCTCTGTATTACACAAGGGGAAATAATCACCTTGCATCCATCTCAGAACTATTTATGCATTTTGAGATATAAGTCAACAGGAGATGGATTTTTGGGTGACTGCTGGGATGTGCAAATCAGTCTTTTGTTTCAGCAACAACAGGAGATCAGTCTTTTGCATCTTTCCTGTCTCCCTTTTAAGTGCCTCTGCATGAAGAAGGCCATAACACCTTTTCAGGTGCAACATTTCATGTTCTCTCAGGACAGGTCTGTCAGTATAATCCACAGAGGAATTTTCCAGAGAGCGGTAACTTTACATTATCAGCCATCTTTTGCTCAGTGTCTTTGCTTGTATTTCTTTAAAAACACACAGGTCTTCCACAAAAAATTCAATATGCCCGTCAGTAATTTGTGGCTGTAATCTGCTTTTCATGACAACACAACTGAGCAGAGTAACACAAGCACACAGTGTTAATATGACCAGTGTTAAATCAAGAACAGCATTAAACCAAGTACAGTGTTAAACAAGTAGTGACACTGCTAAACCAATTAAGAGCATTAAGCCAAGCAATGAGCACTGTGCTAAACCAAGTGTAAACAATGCATTACACTAAATAAGAGTGAAATTTTAAACCTTGGGAGATAATGTTGAAGGGCTGAGAAAAATAATTGTTAGGCGTTACAGTAACTATGATAAGTAAGAGTGGAACTAAGCAAGTGTAGTCCAATGAAGCCAATGGGGAACTCGGCATCACAAGTACAAATAGCATTTAACAAAAAAGGTACTATTTTTCTCTGTTTAACTTTGCGACAATTCCTTTAATTCAGTTAGAAAGAGTTTAAATCTATAAAACAGCAACCGAGAAGGCAAAGTAACTGGTTCCCTTAGCCAGTAAAGATTACAAAAAAAATACAAATATTAAAATGTTAGCTATAGGAGAGTATATAATATTAACTGGTAAAGCAAGTCAGGGAACCACATTAAGACCGGTGCGAGTATAGCATTAAAATAATTCAGGGTGCAACATTAGAATAAGCAGTCCGTAGGCAAGCAGACAATTCCAAATCCTGTTACAGATAGCCTGGGTGGCATTCTCCCAGATTTGCACTAAGTGGGGTAGTGGGTGGGTAAAACGCTGTTTTACCCGCCGGCCGCAATGGTGGGTTTTCATGCTGTATTGTCCCAAACCCACCACGTTATTTATGCATTCCTGGGAAACACGCTGTTTCCACGGTGGCCGGGCTCTCGTTCACTCTCCTGCCATCGCCCCCCCCATTGCATCACGCCTGCCGCCATGTTTGAAAGGCAGCCGCCAACACACCGCTCATCGCTACCAGCTCTCCACCGCCGCCCAGGAGACACGGCCAGCAAAGAAAAAAAGACTGTAGCCTCCCGGTTCTTCGAGCGGCTGGTGGGTGCCGTGGAGGCCCACCGGGATGTCCACGACCCCTGCTCTAGCCACAGGATGGGCAGCAACGTGACTATTCCGGCTTGGGAGGAGGGTGGCAGCGGTGGTCAGAGCCAATGCCCTTCTGAAGAGAACAGCCACTCAGTGCTGCAAGAGGATGAATAATCCCTTCTGTTCTGCCAGGGTAAGTCACTCTTCTCATCACCCTCAACTCACACACTCACAAACCCATCACACACCCACAGGGCCCTCACTCACTGCCAGTTCAAGGGACATCATCATTCACTCTCTCACACTGTCATTGTCCTCATCCTGTCCATGGGACCACTCACCACCCACACAGGCCAGGCACATTTATCATCTGACCTGGCAGGCGTCCTGCTTACACTTTCTCCATCTCTATTCATGCAGGACAAGCTGGCACACAGCAAGAGGGAGAGGGCGCAGACCGGTGGAAGAATGCCTGAAATCAAAGCCCTCACGGATTTTGAAAACAGAGCCATCCAGCTGGCTGGTGAGGATCTGGACCGTTCCTGTGCTGATAGTGAGGTCAACGGTGCCCTACCAAGTGAGGATCCAGCAGTGCAACATCCACCAGACAACTATCCCATGAATAATGTGTCCTGTTTCACAGGCCACTGCCATGCACTAATTATCTCTGCTTTCGCAGGCAAATCTGCCAAACAGCCGACAGAGTCCATGACCCAGGGCCCCCAATCAAGCCCTGAAGAAATTTCCAAAGGGGAATCTGAAGGCCCCTCCTCGAAGCCCCATCACAGCGCTCACCCACACTCTCCACCAGCACAGAGACACGTACCTCGGTGGGACCTAGCTTTAGAGTAGCCTTGGGATCACAGTTTGGTGAGCACATCACACTGTCTAATGCACAACAGGTAGCGGCGGGGACTTCTCAGGTCCCCAGCATTCAGAGGACTGCTGGAAGCCAGAAATTTCCTGAGCCAGATGAGGAGCCCCTGGACTTGGTCATGTCACAGTTGCTGGAGCTGCAAAGGCAAGCTCGGGAACACTAGGAAGGGATGTCCGCTGCACTCCACAGATTGCAAGGCACGGTGGAGGAGTTTGTCTGTCTTCAGGCTGAGGTGATAGCGCCGGCATGCCAACGCACCGAGGTCAACACTGGTAGGATGGCAGCCGTCATGGAGACCTTGGTCCAGGACATCGCTCCTGCTCTGCTGCGTGGACTCAACTTCATCACTGATGCCATAGTTGGCCTCCAACAGTGTGTACGCAAGATGGGTGCTGGGCAGCTCAGTCTCACTCCAGCTACCCCTTCCCTTCATGGAGTCAGCCAGGGAAGAGGATCAGCAGGTGCACACTCCGGGGCCATCCACCCAGGTGATTCCGGGAGTGAGCGGCCAATCCGACTTCCCTCTTCCTGTGATCTCAGCAGCTCCAGCTTCACAGGCCAAGGACAGTGCCACTGCCACACAGCAGGACCCGGAAAACAGGCCGGGGACCTCCAAGCCTCGGCCCTCCAGAGGACGCCTGCCAAAGTCATCACAGACAGGCTGTCGCAGTCAGCAGGCTACATCTGCCTCCACTGTGGATGTCAGGGGAGCACCAAGACATAGCGGCAGGGTTAGGAAAGTTAAGGAGAATTAGTTGCACAGCCTTGGCATGGGTGTTAATCACTTGTACATACTGTTCACTATTGTCAATAAACTCCAAAGAATGTCTCCCTGCCTATGGCTTCTTGTTCTGATGAGCAGTGTTGTCACTCAGATGTGAAACCTTTCTGCACAAAATAAAAGGCAGGTGTCTCAGTCCAGGGCCTCTTCCCTGTGCTCTGTGCAGCCTTCAGACCACAGTGATGATCCAGCCTCTCACCCCCTGAAAACATTACTGATGCCTGCACCTCAGCGATGCTTGTCATTGCTGCCAGAATGTAGTGGGCAGGTGCCACAGAGTTCTCTCATACTCTCTGTGTGCTCTCAGCACCTTTAAAGAGGGGCTGTCCCCCATCTCTTCAGCATCTGTGACCACTGATGCTGTGCTCCAGCTCCCGATGGGCTCAGGTGCTGAAGGCGGACAAAGGATCAGGTGCTTCTAAATTTTCATAGCTGCATCTCTATGATATGACCCTGATCACAGAGCGCAAGCGAGCTGCCCTCAGCCAGACAGGAGTCAGACATTCTCAGAGGCCATGTGAAGATTCATGGAGTGTCCTCACTGCATGTTGTCATCATCCTCCTGCGATCGAGCGACTATTAGGGCCTCCACAACATCTCCATGACAGGAGCTTTCTCACAGAGGGTATTTGTGCTGCCATAAGCCAGATTGGAGTCAAGTGTTCACAAATGCGATGTGAGGGCCTATGGGGTCACCTCACTGCATGTTGTCATCATCCTCCACAAATCTAGCAGCTATGAGGGCCTCGTGAGCATGCCTGCCTCATCTAGCCATTGCAAGGGCCTTATCCCCATCATCATCGCCTCTGAGGACCTCCTCACCCTCATCCCCGTCGGCGTCCTCCTCATTGGAGGAGACATGCAGCTCCTCCATCTCCTCCTCAGCCAACTCCTCTCCCCGTAGCAGCGCCAGGTTGTAAAGGGCGCAGCAGACGACGACGATGCGTGTCACCCTCTGTGGACTGTGTTGCAGGGCTCCACCAGACTGGTCCAGACACTGGAACCTCCTCTTCAGCATCCTGATGGTCTTCTTCACCAAGTTGCAAACTGCTGCACAAGCCTCATTATAGCATCGCTTTGTTGCAGTCTGAGGCCGCCGCACGGGTGTCATCAGCCGTGTCCTCTGTGGGCAGCCCTTGTCTCCGAGGAGCCATCCCTGCAGCCTCTGTGGACCCCAGAAGACTGCAGGGATCTACGACTGACTGAGAATGTAGGCGTCGTGCACACTCCCTGGAAACTGTGCGCAGACCTGCAGGATGCGTTTCTGGTGGTTGCACACCAGCTACACGTTCAGTGAGTGGAAGCCCTTGCAGTTGATGAAGTTCACTGTGTGCAGTGATGGAGACCTGAGCACCACATGAGTGTAGTCAATTGCACCCTGCTCCTGTGGGAATCCCGAGATCAGGGGGAATCCAATGGCCCTTGCATCCTGGCTGTCCCGGTCCGGTTGAAATGCACAAAGTTGTGTGCCATGGAGATGATGGCATCCGTGACCTCATGGATGCAATTGTGGGTGTCAGATTGTGAAATCCCACAGAGGTCACCTGTGGAGCCCTGAGAGGAGCCACCTATGTAGAAATTGAGCGCCACGGTCACTTTCATAGCCACTGGCAGTGGATGCCCTCCATGTCCCCTTGGTGCCAAGTCCTGCAGTAAGTGGCAGGTGTGAGCCACCAGGTCCCTGGACATGCGCAGTTGTCGGCGACACTGCTTCTCAGTCATTGCAGGAATGATAGGCTGCGTCTATACCTGGGGCTCACTAGGCGCCGACCAGCCACAGCTCGCTGTCACTCCTGGGCAGTGTGTGCGGGAGCCCCTGCTGCTCCTTCTTCCTGAGATTGCTGCTCCTGCCTTTGTGCAGCCAGGAGCCTCAGTCGCTCTCTCCTCCATCTTCTCTGCTCTCTGTAGGCCATCGGGCATACAGCTAGGTCACCAGACTCCATGCTCCTGATGTGGTCCTCCTGAAAGAGAGAGAGACGTGGTTAGCATGGCTGTACTTAGCACCTTTCCTGGCCCAGTACGATGGCTGCTTAATACTTCCCAGAAAGTGCTGGCCACTGTTCAGATGGCTACAGTTGAGTGTACTGCATGGCTGCCCTGTCAGCCTGCGACATGGGGGAGACAGCTCCTAACCAGGTTGCTGAGATTGCAAGGGGCTATGAGTGCCTCCAGCAGTGACTGCTACATGGCTAGCATTGGCGAGGAGATTGTACAACGTGTGCAGCCCAACTGCTGCACGGTCCAGTAAAGTGGTCGCAGACTCGTAGTCTGTGCCGGGGAGGGGAGGGTAGGAGGACAGGGGGACGGTAAGGTCTGGAGCGCTTGGTGGCACTTTGGTGCCTCTGCATTGCTTGCACAGGGAGGCAGGCTAGGAGCCCGGCCCCAATCATACCACTGTGGCTGCGGCTGATCTGTCTCAGTTACAGAGGAACGGTCAGTTTATACAGATGTCCCTAATGCGTGGCCACTTCCCTCGCTTACCTTGCCCCCCACCTCGATTTCCTGTGCACGGGATGCAACGCCAGGGCAGTAGTTGCCGCCCCCCAACCCCCAAAAAAGGCAGCAGTTGCCTCCGTTGCAGGGCAGCAATTGCCCCCAGACATCACCGCTCTGAAAACAGTCGTCTCTGAGGCAGGGCGGCACTTCACCCAGGCTCCCCCAGCGCTCCTGAAGCCTGCAAAGCAACAGGCAGCCCTGGCGAGCTCTGCAGAGCGTTGCTGTTCATTCATCTCAGTTCCCCCAAAGTGACGGCCGCCAAGTTCACGTCGCCTGTGTGCCGTTGTGAAACACGTCGAGGTGCTTTCCTGCCAATGGACAATCTGGCGGGGGAGGGGGTCCAAGAGCCTTTTAATGAGATGCTGATGTATTACAATGACTACCCCGATGACCATTGGCAGGAAATGCGGCCCGCTGTTGGCGGGCTGAGCGGAAGATCGCGACCTGCCTTCCCACATCGTGAAACTGATCGCGCCATATTGTCCGCGCACACCATCTATTATGCCCGCTGACAGCGGGTACGGAATATTCCACCCTCTGTAAAGCAAAGTATCCCTCAGTCTCGCGAAACCAAGTAACTGTGCAGCTTGGTCTTACCAGATCAGTGCAGACATAGCCTGTTAAGATGAACCGGAACATGTTCTCTGCAGGTTATGGAATGGCTAACCAAGTAACATAGGTATCAATAAGCGTAATTAGCTCAATGAGTCTTTGGACGACTGGGCTTAGAATTAAATGACCGTGGTCCATGTACTAACGTGCAAATAAAGAAAAAGTCCAGAACCTGGTCTGCAGCAAAGTAAGTCACATTTACCAATTGGGTTCTGACACACAGCAGTTCAATTGAGTTTCATTTGGAAAGGATCCATGTCATTGAGTTAATCCTTCTTCCCCTTTTCCTTTAGGGATTTGGCTTGGAGAGGATTGCGCAGTTGATTCATGGACTCCCAGGTCGACTGCAACTTCTGCGGCTTTGGAGGAGTTCACACTTCGTGTATACTTGGAGCATGAGAAGTCTCACTATGTGAAGGGGCTGTTCCTCAATTTCAGGTTGCACTTCAGACTCATGCTCCTGATCTTTGGTATGTGGTGCTGGGGTGATTGGTGTGTGCGGTGTCGGGGAGCGAGCAGATTGGAGGGCCACTTGGTGGGACTGGCCTTGAGCTTGGGCCTGGTCAATGTTGCCATTAACAAGCCAAGGCAGTGGGTAGTTGAGAGGGCTGTTTGGCCTGATCGTCTACCTCTCTTCTGTGATGATGTTCATGCCTGGGTGTTCCTGGAGAGGGTGTAAGCGGTATCTGCCAGTACACTTGAAGCCTTCCATAACCACTCACTTAATCCGCCTATGTTTCTTTGTAACTTCCTGTTCCCTTCCTTACATTGTACTTTGCCTTCTGTTACATTAATAATCATAAATTATTGATTTATTATAACTCAGTAAGACTAATTCTGTTTTCATCACGTGATTCTAGAATTTCTATCGATGTTGTTTGTAGTTTCTGTGGTTCCATCATCAGCAATTTAGACCCCCAATTTATAAAGACTGGGTAAGTCAAATTTTCTTCCTAATACATGAGTGCCTGAGATTTCTGCTGGTGTTTCTCCTGGCTTTCCGTTTACATCTTTCTGTGAAAACTGTAAATCAGGGGCTTCAGTAATAAGCCTCACTTAGCAGAATTTGAAACAAATGCCTTGATCTTAACCCAGAGCATGAACCGCCCTGGCTGATGGTGGTGTGTAAAGAGCCAAACCAGGCCTATATGCCCATCAATAGCTGCCTGCCTGGACAGTTGGCTGGTGGGAGTGGAAGCACTGGTCACCAGCACTCAGGTATGTGCTTTAGCATTCAGGTAAGAGGGGAACCCGGGGTTGGGTGGTGGAGGGGGGAGCCGAGGTGCAAAGGCCCTAAGGAGCAATCCTGTTCCCCCTGGCCCCAGAAGGAAAGTAAGAATGTTAAAAAGAAATACCCATTTGGGCCTTCCCTGGCCCCGACTCCTCTTGCCGCTGTATTCATCTGGCAGGAAAGCCACAACAGCTTCCCCGACCATTTAAACTTGTAGACAGGGCCTGACGGCACTTTGGAGACAATCAGCACATTTAAAGGATGACATCACATCGCTGATGTCGTCAGCTAATGTCTCCCAGGTGCGAGAATCGATGTTTATGCACGCCTTCATGTCACACTTGCAAGCATTCTTGAAGCAGAGTTCTGGGCGTCCTGGTGGTTAATTGGCTCGGGCTACCTCATTATACAGACAGTTCTTAGATATGCAACCGTCTTCCATCTTGGAAATACTACTGCAAAGTTTTCTGAATTCTGAATTATTTCAACATTAAAACCATCACTGAGTTCTTCCAACAATTACCTCAACTGTCAATGTTATTACTACTTTGATTTTTTATAGCCATTCCTGCTTTAAGCATTTGCTAGATGTGGTGTACAAGGTTATATCAGTAACTACCTGCTTACTGGTAGACTGCACAGCGATGGTTCAAGTGTACAAGTATTAGACCCTTTTAGTAGTTTATTGACATAATAAACTACTATTTATTAGTTTATAATACTCCCACTCCCCCTGACCCCCACCTACTCCCCACCCCACCACTTTCAAATGGGGCCATTGCTGATGTTCAGAAGACCAAATTATAATTCAAGGCAGCAGAATTGGCATGCACGTCACCCAACCGATTTTAACTTCCTGCCCGCACTGTCCCCACTGGGTGGGTACGGTTAAAATTGTGCCTAAAAAGGAGGACTTTTCAGACGGAAACCTTGTGATTCGCTACAGCCCTCTGAATATTGAGCTGTCTGTTTCTCTATTAAGTCACATTATCGATATAGATCCATCAAGGATCTGAAACGATGTCAATAAACTACTAAAAGGGTCTAATACTTGTACACTTGAACCATCGCTGTGCAGTCTACCAGTAAGCAGGTAGTTACTGATAGAACCTTGTACACCACATCTAGCCAATGCTTAAAGCAGGAATGGCTATAAAAAATCAAAATAATAATAACACTGACAGTTGAGGTAATTGTTGGAAGAACTCAGCGATGGTTTTAATGTTGAAATAATTCAGAATTCAGAAAACTTCGCAGCAGCAACTTGATCCTTAAAAACTTTGGAATTCCTGCTGCAGGCGCTTTCCCTCGCCTCTTTCTCCGTTACTATGGAATTGTTAGTTTGACACCACACAGTCATGTAGCACAGCAAAATGTGCTTTCCTAGACTGCATCTCTGAAGGTAAGATACTGCCTGCAGCTGCCATTACAAATGTATTCAGTGCCTGTCCCCAATAACCATCCCTTTTAACTGTTTGCCTGCACTCGATGCAATTTGTTCTACAATTATATTTGCATCAAATTGCCTTTAACATTTCTCATTAAAAAAATGTTATACCTTGTGTAAACAAAGCTGCAGACTCCTAATGGGCTTTAATGACTAATTCTGGGCTCAGCTTTTGATTTTCACATAAATCATCTAGCAGGAGTGTAGAGCATGAACAAATGTACACAGATAACGTGTACACAGAGCAGTGAGCAGAGCGCATAAGGTGATCTTTTATCGCAATGAGAGCTCCAAGTTCCTAACTATTTTGACATTTTGTTCCTGTGTGGCTTTAAATGTCTTGAGCTGGGATGCTCCAACGGTTCGGTTGCTAAGTGACCTGTGTGGAACTGAAGTGTACAAACTGGGGAGGTCCCAAGTTCAGTCCTGGTCTGTGCCGTTTTATTTGATTTCAGCACAGTAGTGAGGCCTCTCAAAAGCAAATCTCCCAAGTACGTTGCCGCTCATCAAGCAGAGGCGACTTCACTGACTTGGGCACGTTTGCAAGATGGAAGACGGTTGCATACCTAAGAACTGTCTGTATAACGAGGTATCCCGAGCCAATTAACCACCAGGATGCCCAGAACTCTGCTTCAAGAATGCTTGCAAGTGTGACATGAAGGCGTGCGTAAACATCGATTCTCGCACCTGGGAGACATTAGCTGACGGCAGAGGAAAATGGCGGTATTGCCTGTGAGTTGGTATGCACCACCATGAGGAGCAGCAGCTTGATAGCAGGCATCAACATCGAAAGCAACAACCCACAACGACACCTGATACCCACTTCAGATGCGGCATTTGCGACAGAACCTGCTTCTCATGGATTGGGTCTCTTCAGCCATCCATGCACCACATGAAGCTACCCCAACAGGTTTGCTGCACGTCCATCATCTTATGCAGATGGACAAATGCCGACAAGTGAGGGGAGCATTAATCAATTTCAGTGGTCCAGGCAAGGGAGGAAAGGAAAGAAAAGCACCCTTGATACTTCTCCAATGTCCCCTACAGCAAACACATGAATAGGATTGTAGCCAACCCTGACCGTCCACAATCACAGTAGTTGCAGTATCAGGGACTTGCGAGGTCCATGGAACTGCTTCCCCAGCAAGAGCCAGAAGGGCTAATCCCACACTGCTAGTTGGGGTACCACAAATGAAGGGAATGTCGGTCAGAAATGTTCACTTAAACCTGATTCTCAGTCCTCCATTTCATGAGAGCGTGCGATTGTGAAAGCAGCTCCTAATGGAGACTCCGAAGGATTTATCCATGAACCATACTGGCACTATTAATGTTCTGACCAAATCTAATACTCAATGTGACTTTATCTTGCTATCAGATCATATAACAGAACTGGAAAAGATTCTCAGGCAACCTCTAGAAACTGGGAATTTAATTACAGTATTAAAATATTGCCCGTTTATTAAAGCAGAGGATAGACTGGTTTATGGTCTACTCATGAGTTTGAGCAGATTGCGGCAAAAATATTGATGATGTCATTGCATTTGCTTAGTTAGGCTCCAGTCTTGTAAATTTGTCATTAGATATCTATTATTTGACTGTATAAATGTTAAGAGGCTCAGTTCCCAGTGTAGAACAGCATTTGACCAGAGAGCGGATCAAAAATCAGAAGTGGGCGGTAACACATACTATTTACACATTACATTGAATTTATAGCACAGAAAGAGGCCATTCTGCCCAACTAGTCCATGCAGGAACCTCCTTCACCCCACTTCATCTAACATGATTAGCAAAACCATCTGTTTCATTTTCCCTCACTTAGAGGTTCCCTCTAAATGCAGCAGTGCTATTCACCTCAGCTATTGCCTGTGCTGCAAGTTCCACATTCTAACCGCTCTTACCAGCACTCTTGATTTTCCAGTGATGATTTCAGAAAACCAGTTGTAGTGGACATGTTTTCCATAGCTGTCAAGTGAGGCCACGGACCAGGGTTGTAGCTTTTTCTCATACATATACATTATAATTTCATAAACTCACAGAGTGGGGAGGTTGCTTTTGACTTTGGCACGGGTGTGAAATAGACATTGTTTCAGCTGTTTGTTATACATCATGAAAGCAAGCAGGAAGGTGGATTTAAAATACAGATCAGCCATAATCTAATTGAATGGTGGAACATACAGGCTTGAGGGACTGAATGGCCCATTCCTGTTCCTATGGCCTGAATTTTTCCGTTGGCGATTTGGGGGCAGGGCCCACTCGCCAAGAGGAAAGTGACGCGGGATAACATCGGGAGGAACCCCTGACGTCATCCCGGTCCCTTTAAATTTTTAGGAAGGCGGGCGGACAGCGAAATCAGCTGTCTGCCCGCCGACCTGTCAATGGCCAATTGAGGCCATTGACAGGGTCATTAAGATAATTAAAGACCTGCCCGTCCAAACTTAAGGCTGGTGGGCAGGCCAGGAGCCCCAGCGGGCTCCAGCTTATTCATGAAACTTCATTCACTGGCGGAATGAGGTTTCATGCCCGTTTTTAAAAACTTTAATACATTTTATGTGATATTTATTAACATATCCCATCTCGTGTGACATTGTCACTTGAGGGGGACATGTTAATAATTTTTTAATTTCTATTTTTAAAGTTTTCTGGACTGTCACTTATCTCCCTGAGACAGCACTTAGTCTCAGGGAGCAATGCGTTCTTTTGTGCGCATGCATGAAAGAGCGCACTCTGACAGCTGGGGATTCCCTCCCCCCCTGCACAGGAAGCCCATAGCGCTTCCCGTCGGGCAGGCCGCTGGGTGGGCCTTAATTGGCCTGCCCACTCAAAATGGCGGCGGGCCCCGTTTCAGTGGCGGGGGTCAGCTGTCCGCCCGCCGCCAAGCTGGTGGGGCCCGCCCGCCATCCGAGGGCAAAATTCTGCCCTGTATTGCTGATTTCCATTTCCATCAACTGCACTTCCTCAGCACCATTCACCCACTCCAAACAAAATATTTGAAATCCATTGGGAAGCTGTTTTGAAAAAGGCATATCTTACATTTGCCCCTCTATGCAGGTCCATACTTTTAACTCTGAGATGCTCAGCAGATTTGGCATATTCCTATTGACTGACCTACTGGCACCAGGTCAAGGCATGCTGGGGAATAATGCTAATCATTCAAAGGAGCTAATGGGGAATAGGGAGGGGGCCCTTTTTCCTTCAGGTGGGCAATAGGACCCCCGAAAACTAACCAGTAGCAGAGGAGAGAGTTTGCTGGACAGGCTAATGTCAGCAGAAAAATTGCTAAGAACTATCTGCAGTACAAGAATTTATTGAATAGCCTAACCAGGATTGCCAAGGTAAGAATTTCCTTTGTGACTCATTTACTCTCTGCAATAGCCCTGCAACGCCTCAGCGCTAGCAATCCTTCCCTTCTCCTGCCCCTCCTCCAATCACCACATGACAGTTCAATACACCTCCTTCCATGGCACCCACACCCACATTACCTGCTACCGCCCTCACAATGATGTCACCCTCCTTACCCATACTGGCTACTTCTCCATCCCGACATGCATGCTATTCAAAGCTGCATTGCTCACCTTCTAAAATCTTCAGCAGGACACACAATAAGTCAAAACCAATCATCTTGCAGGACAACTTAGCACACATTCAAAGGGAGACTTCAAGGACAGGTTGAGGCCCTGCAACGTTGCAAATTCTGACATTAACAGATGATAAACCCTCAACATTGTTGGCAGAGAGAGGACGCACAGCATTGGAGGACATGCACAACAGGATGTTTGGGTATTTTCCTTTTCTCTGTATTTAACTGACTGCTGCTTGTCCTCTCTCACACAAACGCACACAAATGCACACATGCATACACACACACACTGACAACCTGAATGTTGCATTGCAGTACACTTCATCTACTGTTGCTTACTCTTTCCATTATATGTTTGTTATCCCTTGTCTCATTTCTTTCTTCCAGGGTCGTCGGATGACTCAACAATTTTAGCCTCATGGATAGAAAGGGAGGTCACTTACTCTTGCCCTTCCATGCCACCAGCCCAGGCCCCACCGAGAACGAGTGAACCAGAGCAGGGGGCTAATGGCACAGAAAACTGAGGAAACCACTCCATGGAGGGCAAGCTCAAGCCCCAGCTTTGTCCCAGGAAAGATATGCGGAATTTCGAGGATCCAGTGTCTCAAAGAAAAGTGTTTTCTGTGTACCAACAACTGCTGACTGTATGCCAGGGAGCGACCACAACACATTAGCGCATGTAGAAGAATTCATTCACATGATTTGTGAGGTTTTGGTGCATGGCACCGACATTCTGCTGTCAACGATGGAGTGAGTGGTCACCTCATTGGACACTGCAGCTGGGCCCTCTCTACTGGAGTGTGCGGCACCAATCGTAGTATCTATCAGGGATGCTGACAATGCGACTATGCAGGGTCTGGACTCTGCCATCTCTTCTGCCTTAGTCGGACTGGGAGACCAAAGCTTGGGATGCAAATTGGATCATGGCTCTCCCACAGTCTGGTCTCCTGCAGATCTGTAGGAGTGCTGAGCAAAGCCTCAGGAGTTGAGGCAGTTGTACAATGGGAGTGGAATGGATTGCCTTCTCTCAGGAATCCCTGAGAACCTCTCGGCCAGCCAAGGTACCAGATAATCACAGGCCTTCCTTCATCCTTGTCTCAATCACCCCTTGCTCAAATCCTGTTAGGTCTCTAACTTTTCTCCATTTTGCTGAAAGGTCAACCACCTGAAACGTTAACTCTATTCTTCTTTCCACAGATGCTGCCTGGCCTGCTGAGTATTCCCAGCTTTTTTGCTTTGATAGCCAGCTGAGCCAGCCATGGGGTTACTGCACACTGCACCAGATCCTCTGAGACCTCAGCTCCTGGAGCATCACGAGCATCTCAATGGCTCACATCCCAGCCACAGCAGCCTTCATCTCCTCCTACTGAAGTCACTGGGGGAGCACCACATCGGAAATTGAAACTAGGCAAGAGAACACTTACAACAGGTGCTGGATACTGTCTGTATAAGCCAGTAACATCATAAACCTTTTTGGACTGTGTGTGTGGAGAGTGTTCCAGTCATAGCTGGAGACCCTGCAATGTCAACTTTGGTCTTTGGACAGATGCAGCTTATAAGAGGATGGAAATAAAATGAGAGATTTTGAACATGACTGTTTATTGCAGGGGAGCAAGGATTGTTCAACTGAATTCTTCAATGAACTGCTGCCAAAGAGCTCCGACAGCAGATAAGTGCTGGAGCTTTTACACTTCTCTGCATCATCACTGACATCTCCCTCATCTTGCCTGATAGTTCTTGACGTGTCCCCCTGTATTATCCCTGTTACAAAACAAAGTTATGCAGCATTTAGCAAACCACTTTCATGGAGGATACTCTGGGCTGTAGCCAAGGAAGCAACCAGACCTCTCTGGGCAACAAGGGGCTCCAATGACCTACTCAACGAGTGTTCTAGTCAAGGCATGGATCTGATTGTGGTACAGTTTAATTGCCAAGCATGGGGTCCTCAGAAGATTCGAAGGTCAAGTGCTGGGTGGGGAGGGAGGTAACCCATTGCCCAAGGAGGCCAGCCTCTCACTTGCTGTACAGGCATAATGGGCAGAATTTTGCCCTTGATGGGCAAGCAGGCCTGACCGACTCGGTGGTGGGCGGGCAGCCGATCACTGCAGCCGAAGCGGGCCCCGCCGCCATTTTAAGTGGGCGGGCCAATTAAGGCCCGCCCAGCATGACGCCCGATGGGAAGCGCTATGCGCTTCCGGTGCGGGTGGGGGGGATTCCTCAACTGCGAGAGTGCGCTCTTTCGCCCATGCGCACGAAAGAGCGCACATCTCCATGAGGCAAAGCGCTGCCTCAGGGAGATCGTTGAAAGGCTGTCAAATATTAAAAATAGAACAATAAAAAATTCATTAACATGTCCCCCTCATGTGAAAATGTCACACGAGATGGGACATGTTAATGAAGCACACAAAACCTTTATTAAACGTTTTTAAATCCGATATCAAACCTCATCCCGCCACTGGGTGAGGTTTGTAAAAAAAATCACTCACCCGCCTGCCCGTTGGGGAAAATGGGATGAAAGGGGGGATAAAAAAAGGGGATAAAACCATAGATAAGGCCTCCTGCCCAAAGAAGTGATGACTGAGATGATGGCGGCGGAAGATGAGTTCAGCATCATGCCAAGCCCGGAGTTCATTGAGACGCATGAAACTGAGTCCTTTGCCGAGTATAGAATGTTCAGCACCCGAGAGGGGAACGTCAGAGGGTATGGTGATACACTGTAAGGACTGGGATTGGAAGACTGGGTGGGGTCAGAGGGACGGGAAGGGGTGGAGGGTCCTGGATAGGCATTGGTATCAATAAGTTGTTGGAGCTTGTATTGCTTAACATCTGAAAGGAAGAGGAAAAATTTCTTGTTAAGGCGTCAAATGAGACGAAAAATAAAATGAAACTGGGATCAAGGACAGCTTTGACATAGGGTGAGTCGGTGCTGCTGGAGAGAGAGGTCAAGTATGTTAATATGGCGGCGCATGGCACTGAGGTGTGGATCTCAGGATGCGTCGAGAACAACAGTCCGACGAACGTTGTATGTCCCGAAAATGCCTGTATTCCTGGGTGGATTCGAAACATGAGGGATGGAACTTCAGTTGGAATGCGTGTGGGGTAAGTTGGGTGTGGAGACAGTCGCTGAGGAAGGAAATATGGCTGTGAAAGTGAGTTTTGGTAATAACCCATAATTTTGGTAATAACCCATAAATAGCCCGTAATTTTGGTAATAACTCATAATAACCCAGACCTGGTCAGCAAAATATTACACCTCCCATGTATGTTGAAGGAGAGACTCTGTAATGTGTTGAGCACTTCCCATACCTTGGCAGTTACCTCTATCAAAAGGCCACAACTGATGAGGAGATCGAACAACGGAGCAGCTATGCCAGCTAAGTCTTCTAGAAGGCAGCGAATGTTTGACAACAAAGACCTCCACAAGTCAACAAGAGTCCTAGTGCAGTCACCACATTCCTGTACTGCAGTGAGATTGGCAATGTGCATCAGTGACACAGAAGGGCGCTAGAGAAATTCCACCAGCAATACCTCTGCAGGGTTAATGGGAGAACTGTCAAGCAAATGCTAGTGTCCCCCTTGAAGCCAACTCCGCGGGCATTCAGGCAAAACTCCTGCGGCAGAATTTTGCCCTCGTTGGGCGGGTGGGCACAGCAGGCGAAGCCGCTCTCCGACTGTGATCAGGCCCCGACATGGATTTCGCGCTTGCTGGCCGATTAACGGGCAGCCAGTGTGAAACGCATGCTGCAGCGCTCAGCACTGCCGGGCAGGGCGGGAGGAGTGCGAGCGCAGGACTGTGCACATGCGCGGGGGTACGCGCAATAAAAGCTCCCCGAGGCACAGAGCTGCCTCAGGAAGATGAATTTTAAGAACAAAAAATTTGGAATTTAAAAATGTTAATAACATGTCCCCTCATAGGACTCTGTCACATGAGCAAGGACATGTTAGAAATTGGCTTGAAAATTTTTCTGTTTTTTTTTAATCACTGATCGAAACCTCATCCTGCTCATGGATTAGGTTTTGCAAAAAAAAAATCCAAAGGCCGCTTAGCCTTTTTGCCTGTCCGCCAACTGTAGGGTTGGACGGGCAGCGAAAAATGTCATTTAATTAGAACTTTAATGGCATTAACAGGCCTGTTAATTGTTGGCGGGCGCGCGCCCACTCCCACTCGCCCACTGACCAAAATATCGCCCGAGTATGCGATGAAGACGCTCGCCCGATGTCACTGCGCGTCGTTTTACGCTCGTTCAGGTCGGGCGCGCGCCCATCCGATGAGCGCAATATTCCGCCCCTGCAAAACCAACTACCCAGATAGCCGAAAAGTGTTTCCCCTGTTATGTACTGTTTTTTCAACTCTCAAACGACTGAAGTTCCAGGGACCGATGAAGAAAACACTCCAAAGAATCTCTGTAGCTCTCCTCAAAAGTGCAGCAGCGTTGACGTTAGTGACTGGGAGGAGATTGCTACCAATCGTTCAAAATAATGACAACCTTATCCATCAAGCTGCATCTATGACTATGAGTCACAATGTCTTAATGATGAGGCAGGGCGGCGGAAGGGAAGGAAAGGAAAGGAAGCAAGTCCTGCACTCTGGATCCCACTACCTCGTGGGGCGTCCTGCCCCATGTGCCCAAAGATCTGTAGGCTGAGAATCAGTTGGTTCAGTCAAATGAAGACCCACGACAGAAACTCCCCTACCTGAGTAAACATCATCCTCAAATCGAGAGACAGCCTATGAGTCACGCTTGCCTGAAGGAGCCCTCAGTGGATGCAGTCAATGACGCCCTTGATTGGCCAGGGAAGCTTTAACTGTGCGAATCCCTGAACCCTATCCTATTTCTAGTTCTCCAGCACCTGTTGTATGGCTGTGAGACATGGACGGCTTACAGCTCCCAGGAAAATAAGCTCAGTAATTTCTAGCTTTGCTGTCGCGGTGCAGGGTATATCCTGGCAGCGCCTAATCAGAATGAGGCACTCCTTTCAAAGGCAAAGCTCCCAAGTGCGTCGCTGCTAATCAAACAGCGGTATCTTCAATGGATCGGGCATGACTGCAGCATGGTAGGTGGTCACCTACCCAGGGACCTTTTGTAAGGTGAGGCAGCTGAAGCCAGATAACCAGTGGGGCTCCCAAGGCTTCACTTCAAGGGCGCTTGCAAGTGTGATGAAAAAGGCCCTAAACATCGACTATCACACCTGGGAGTCACTAGCTGGCAAATGAGGGAAATGGCGACACCTCCTGTGGGCTGGCGTGCACCACCAGGAAAAGCAGAAGCTACAGCAGCTTGGCAACAGACACCAGCGCCAAAAACAACAAACCACAACGTCACTTGGCTTCCTGTGTGGCACTTTCAAGGATTGGCCTTCACAGCCAAAGGTGTGCCAAATGAAGACCCTCCCACCTAAATGGATTGCTTGCTGCATGTCCAGCGTCTCTCATTGATGGAACGATGCCAACAAAAAAATGGGGAGGGTGGACATGGTGTAGCATCAGGCACCTACTTAATGCAAACGTGAGTTGCAGATTGATTGACATCACTGGTATCCCCTGTGGCAGCCTGGAAGGAGCCAGTGGCAAAGAAATTCAGGGCTGCAGTGACATTGACTGCAACAGGCAGGGCTGTGCCAATTGTGGCACTTGGGTGTAGGTTTTGCGGGAGGAGCTGGCACAATGTAGCCTTCTAGGAGAAACACAGTCTTGTGATGCACTGCTCTTCAGGTAAGTGCAGGCATTTTGTTCTGTGCCAATACACTTTGTTGGCAGGGAAAGGATTCCTGCAGGCATACCTCCTTCTATTTGGCTTCTCTGCAGAAAGCTGCTCTATTACCTCCACTTCCTCTTGCCAGAGTGGAACTGATTAGCAGGATTTCCCAGGTAGGAAAAAGGTACCCTGCCAGAAACCCCATTAAAATTCAGAAGTTTGTATATGCATTAAAATCCTCTAGCATAAAAACCATTGTCTGAGACAAGTGTCCTGAACCTTTATGTTGTTTTAGCTAAGAATTTGAAACCTTTTAAATACTGCTGCTCCCAATACATACCATCCTGTTTTGAGGGTGGGTTGAGGAAGCAGCAGTGGCAACATGGCTTGAGACAAAAGTGGTATTGGCAGCCCTGATATCAGTTGGCTAACGCCCCTGGCCATGTCCTGCACCCTATTTCATTTTTAAAAAATTCATTCACGGGATGTGGGCTTCGCTGGCTAAGCCAGCATTTATTGCCCATCCCTAATTGCCCTTGAGGAGGTGGTGTTGAGCTGCCTTTTTGAACCACTGCAGTCCCTGTGGTGGAGGTACACTCAGTGCTGTTAGGAAGGGTGTTCCAGGATTTTGACCCAGTGACAGTGAAGGAACAGAGATACATTTCCAAGTCAGGATGGTGAGTGGCTTGGAGGGGAACTTGCAGGTAGAGATGTTCCCATTTATCTGCTGCCCTTGTCCTTCTAGATGGTAGTGGTCATGGGTTTGGAAGGTGCTGTCCAAGGATGCTTTTGGTGAATTCCTGCAATGCATCTTGTAGATGGTACACACTGCTGCCACTGTGTGTCGGTGGTGGAGGGAGTGAATGTTTGTGGATGTGGTGCCAATCAAGTGGCTGCTTTGTCCTGGATGGTGTCAAGTTTCTTGAGTGTTGTTGGGGGTGCACTCATTCAGTCCCTGTCTGTTATGGCAGGAGCACTCACTGGCAAAATTGTAGCCCATTCAGAAAAATGGGAACAGATAAAACACGTTAATAATAAGTTAATGCTTTGGTTGCAATTTTCATGCAATTGCCACCTCAATTACTAAGAGGGGCAATAGTATGATGATCATTATTCCTTTTAAAATGTGTCAAAAGGTGATCATAGACATTTAAATGAAACTCATTTATCATTCAGGTGTTGATTTTTGCCCATTCCCAAGGCTTTGAAAAGGTTGTATGTATGACCAGATCTCACATTAAACACAGCACAACTCTTCACCTCTTAAAGTACAACTTGAAAAAATATATGAGCCACAAAATGTTTCAATAATTGCAACATTTTCTGAATAAAACCAAAACTTTGTCAGAGCAAACTACAATGCAACATTTACTATTAAACTCAGTCAGATATTTTCGATTGATATTGTCATAGTCTATAGATATATATCTACATATCCTGATCCTGTGCATGTATACACTCTACATTTGTATTTTGTACTTTAGACAGGTGCAACCTGGTATGTAACGCTCATTTCTATCACATTTTTGTCTTAAATGTCTCTCTTGAATAATCCACCCCTTTATAAATATTTTAACAACATGATCAAAATGGTTTCATTTTAAATGCCTGTATCTAATTAATTGTGCTCTATATCTTAATGCCTCTTGGGGCTATCTGTTAGAACATGTTTAATTGCTGTATCTGTGAAGTTGCTCAAATATAAAATGAAAATGGGTAAGGATGGCAAGTGTGTTGGACACTGACCAAACTATGGATCATTTCTACCTTTATAGATTTGGACATGCTGAATCTCCATTGATGAAAGCATTTAGATTCTGTTGCTGGTGTCTTTCCCAATGAGACCCCGAGTCATTGGCAGAAACATTGTGGTTTTATAACATATCATTGTATTCACTGTGAGCTTCTTTACATTTCTCTTATTATCTCACGTCTCTCTTTTAATTATTACAGTGTGGTCTGGTTATCCCTCATTTTAACACAAAGGCAACTGTTTGCAGTTGTTTTTCCAGCAATGCCTATAGTAATCAAGTTGCAGAGAAAAAACTGCCACTTGGCTTCTCTCCACCTTCCCCCCCACCACCCCCCCACTTCCACCCCCACCCACATAGCCCTGCCCCCTAGTTTTTTTACTCTCGTTCTTGCAACAATGCCAGCCAGAGCTTTGTCTTTCCACGTTCCCATTCTGCCATCTACTGGGTACAACTGCACAGTGGCTGCAGCTTATTCCAATTTGCCTGCTTGGTTTCATTTAGTTCTAAAAGTCACACTTCAGTCCAGGAAGCTGCTGAGAATGGGAGACGTTGGCTGCTTGTCCGTCTCCTGCCAAGTTTTGCTCTTCAGGCCTGTTCCATTCAAAATAAACCTTCAAAAAGTTTTATTCCGGCGATAAAAGAAAGTGGATGTTGCTTGTGCAAACCCAGCGGGAATCTTTTGCTGCCACATCTTATGTGTTTGTATTCAATGTAAATCACACTTTGTTGCCTGTTTATACTCACCAATCACAGAAGGGGTGGGATTTTCTGGTCCCGCCCATCCCCGGGTTCATCCGGTCCAGTCGAAAGGCAATGGGCTTTTGGCTGAGCCGCCGAAACTCCCGTGGCGGGTCCCACCACCACAGGGCTGGAAAATCCCGGCCAAGGTTTCTTCATGTTACAGGTCTAGAATAAAATTTAAAGTATATATAAAAAAGAAAAAAAACAAAATGAGTATTCTCTTCCTAGGCAGTCATTCCGGAAAGAGGATGACTTGCTTCCACTCTGGTTCGATGGGTTCTGAGGTGGCTGATGAGTCCAGTGAGAGATCTGCAGACTCTGCCACAAGTGAGGGGCAGGTGGTGCTTGAGCGGTCGGGGTGGATGGGTTGTTTGGAGATTTGTGTGCTTCCCCTCCGACACCTCGATTTTGCCACTGCACATTCCCGGTGAAGTCTCTCGATGTGTTCAGTGCCATCCCAAATGTGCCTTCTCCATTTTTGGTTGGTGACAGGCCAGGGTCTCCTACGAGTTGGCGGATATGTTTGACCTCTCCAGGGATGCTCTGAGGACATCCCTAAAGCATTTCCGCTTTTTCCCTGGAGTCTCCTGCAATGACTGAGTTCGAATAGAGCAATTGCTTTGCGAGTCCGGCATTCGGCATATGTATGACATGTCCCACCCAGTGAAGCTGGTTTTGAGTGGTTTTCTGGGCAGGTTGGCTTGGGGGACGACACTGATTTTGGACTGCCTTTCTTGCCACTAGATTTGGAGGATCTTGCAAAGGCACTGCAGGTGGTACTTCTCCAGTGCCTTTCAGGTGCCTGCCGTAGGTTATCCAAGTCTCTGAAACATATAGGAGCACAGGGAATATATTCATTATTTGATAAAAAAAATAAAAACTCAAGAAAATGCAATTCTGCTGTACAGAGTTCTGAGATGGGTCCTTCTATCTTGGACTCTAGGCATGGAACTTGGTTCTTCGACAAATTGCAGACAGACTCCGGTATCTGCTTAACACTTGTTTATTGGTACAACATCTAAACAGGTTACAGAGTAGGCATGTTGCTCCTAGGTATGATTCCAACCTCTCTCTCAAGAGTCCAGTACATGACGAACTGATGTCTGCAATACATCATCGTCTATGTAATACATTAGCATATCCCATCTGCTAACCCTTTATACTACGCCTCCCCCCAAAGTATATTATCCTACATTTTAACAACAACATGAAAGTATGAGCAGAATCGTCCCAGATTTGCACAAAGTGCAGTAGCGGGCAGGATAAAGAACGTTTTACCCACCGGCCGCAATGGTGGCTTTTCATGCTGTATCACCCCAATCCCGCCTCATTAACCATGCATTCCTGGGAAACACGCTGTTTCTATGGTAGAAGGGCTTTCCTTTGCCCGCCACACCATCAACTCACCGTGTCATCACGCTGGGCGCCACATTTAAAGTGCAGCCGTGCAAACACCTCTCAGTACTTCCAGACAAGGACTGCTCCAAAGAAGACATGGCCCTGAAAGACAAGGAGACTACAGCCCCCCGGTTTAATGACACGTCCCTCGAGCTCCTTTTGGATGCATTGGAGGCCCACCGTCATGTCCTCTACCCCCGCTCCAGTCGCAGGGAGTCCAGCAATCTCACCACTCCAGCTTGGTAGATGATGTCTGTGGTGGTCAGTGCCAATGCTGCACAGGAGAGGTTGGCCATCCAGTGCAGAAGGAGGATAAATGATCTCATCCATGCAGCCAGGGTAAGGCAACCATCTCATCACTCTAAACTCACACACTCACAAGCCCATCACACATTCACTGGCATCTCACTCACTGCCAGCTCAAGGGGCATCACCACTCACTCTCTCACACACATACCCTCACATCTCCAACTGGCCTCATCTCCTCTGGAGACTGCCTCCTCAGCCCTCACCTTCTTGAAGCCACAGATCAACTTATGCCCCCACAGACACCCTGGGATACCCCTCTTCCCCAGTACGGCCCTAGCCCTGCAGCCGTTGAAAAATCACCCCCGCATTATGTCTGTCTGGCAGGTAGAGAGCCCCTGCTAAAAGTGATGTGGTGCTGTCTGTGAAGCCTGGCGCTGATGACTGCGAGTGGTGACTGAGGCAAGGTAGGCAAACAAACCTCGAAGTCCCGAGTGAAGTGCAACTCGCCAGGTGCATGTCGCTTATGTACACTTGTGAAACATGTCAATGTGCAATCACACCGACATGCTCAGATGATCCAGTGTGGGGGGGATGAATCCGATGAGCTGAGCTTATAATGATATGCAGCTGTATTACAGTGAAGTTCCCGACATCCAACAGCAGGAAACGCGGCCCGCCATTGACATACAGAGCTGACGCTTGCAAGCTGGGTTTTTGGCCTTCTTGCTATATTGTCCGCTCACACCTCCAAACACATCCACTGCCAATGGGCTTGGGAAATTCCATCCTATATCTTTAAATGTTTACATTGCATTTCCGTAACCCCCATTTTACAACTACAGATTCTACTCAACTCCAACTCCTCCTCTTCCCCTCCCCAAGTCACAGTACAGGGGTATTCAATCTCCCACAGGGTCCTCTGCCCTTGGGGAAGATGTCTTGGAGACATTAGGGCTTTCTTCTACATCTGGTAGGACATCAACATCTGCAGAATAGGACAGCGCTTTAGCAGCATTGCTGTCAGCATTTCTGGGAAGCTGACTGTAGGTTGCAGGATGACTAAGCTGCAAGGACAACAAAGACTTTTGAACAAAAGACTGATCCAAGAGAGAAGACTGAAGAGAATCAACCTTTAGATCCTTTGGGATGAGAAGATAAGAACTCAGGACACTCTGAGGAATGGAGGAAGAAGCTTCAGAAGAGGAATGATCTTCCCAGGAAGATTGTCATAGCTGTAACATCCACTGCCATATCAAAGACTGAAAAGCCATTGAAGATCTGAGATTTAAATGAACTTAGACGATGAAGGAAAAAATGACCAACTTCCTGTAAGACTCTCAGGAAAAGAGGAAGAGATGATTTCCCAATGACATTTCTGGAGGGCCATCTACTTTCTGCAGGCAGTTGTAAGAGAGCCACACTTCTCTCTGTATGAGGTTGCTCCAATATGGGCAATGGGAAGAATTGATGAGAATATGGAGATAAGACAGCCTCATCTTCTGTATTGGGACAAATTTCCTGCAGACAATTAATTCTGGAACAAGATTGCTGTACAGGATTCTGCAGCTTCAGAAGTGCTAAAGATTCTGGCACAGCTTTTGTGCTGACCTCCAGCTCTGGAGGGAAGAAGACTTTCAGCTGGGACTGAAGTATGGGTGGCAATTGACTTTCACCCTGGGGAGGTACCAGCTCTTTAGCAGTGCAATCCTCAATGGACTCTGACCTGGACTCAGGCAAGGCATTCTCTGGGGAAGACTCCTCATGTACAACAGGAGATAAAGTAGGCAATACACTGGTAGATTCAGTGGAGCTAAGATCTGAATGTTGCTCAGCTACTGAGAGTGCAGCTGACTCTTCTAAAAAGACAACAGAGACTGCATAAGATGCATCCAAAAATGGGAAAGATGAATCTTACTTTAGGACTTAAGCCTCCTAGAGGTCACTCAGTACTGCAAGGGGCTCTTCCTCATCACTCTCTAGGAAGAGCCAATTCAGGTCCAGCAGGTCTTCATGGGGATGGTCACCGTCTGCTGCAGTGCCTTCTGTATGCTCCACCTCTGGCCTGACTTTGTGAAGAACGGAAAGATTCATAACTTCCATGTCTAGTGGATGGCAGGAAAGAAAGGAACTTACTGCTGAGTGCATGCACTTCGTCAGCTTTTGAAGGCTGAATTTCCACTGTTTCTGAATAAATGTTGAAGATTGTTGCATTAAAGACAGTGAGTTGTTTAAATGTTAAGCATTATCTGGTTTTTCTAAGATTCCTAGAAGTACGCCAACATTGCCATTCAGTAGGGATGTAGGTTGATTGTGAAGAACATAGAGAGAATTAACAATCTGTCGCCCCTTGTAGCTGAGAGAAGCATTAATCTTGCCTTTGATTCGAAGGTCTATGCTGCCTGGACCTTGTAACTTGATGTCTGATGGATGATGGGTCTTCAGCTGAAGCCAGTCAAGGTCATCTGCTAATATGTTAACAGCAGCTCCAGTATCAATTTTAAAAGTAGTATCAAAGCCTTAAACTTGGAGTGTAACTGACCAGTAACCTGGATTAAGCCTATCTACTTCTCCTAGGAACTCTGTAATTTTGTCTTTTTCTTGACTTTCCATTTCTTGGCAGGAATGTGTTTCAGAAATATTTGCTAGTCTGCGACATTGATTAACATTTCTGGATTTGCAGAAATGCTTGAAATGTCCAGCTTTGCCACAGTGGAAGCATTCTGCGCCCCCTGCTGGGCAGTCTCGGTTTCTATGCTGGGTTTTCACATCACAATGTAAGCATCTCAAAATGGCTGCCGGTGTGGAGTTTCCCGACCTTTTGCTTGGTTTGGCAGGCTTTCTTATGGACATATCCAATCTACAGAGTAACGTGGAGCCTCAGAGTCACCACGAATTATAGCCCAATTAAATGCTCTAAGCTCAGCCTACCTCACATACTTTGCTGATAACAGGGTTCTGTGGCAGATTACAAAAGATACTGTTCACCAGGTAGGGTCATCGTCACCTCTCTCCAGTGTGCCTCCTTCTTTTGATGAAATTTCTTCCAGCTGCTTTCAAATGTTTCTTTGGTTCCTTTCATAACACCGATGTCTCTTTTACATCGATGTCTCCATGGCTGCCACCATGTTCTGAGATGGATCCTTCTACCCTGGACTCTAGATGTGGGTCTTGGTTCTTAGATAAACTATTCTGGTATCTGCTTAACACTTGATTATTAATGCTACATCTAAACAGGTTACGGAGTAAGCATGTTGCTCCTAGGTATGATTCCAACCTCTCTCTCTCTCGAGTCTAACGCAAGACTGACTGATGTTAGTAGTACATCATCACCTACGTGATACATTACCATATCCCATCTGTTACCCTTTATACTACATTCAGTGAAGCGTTACCCTCCTGTGACATATGGACTTTACATGAAGCTCTGGACACATTAGGCGATCTGGAGCCTTTTCTTCCAATGACACTGTGGATGGCTTCCCACCTATCACACTCTGTAAACTTGAGCTTATTCAAAATCCCTGCCCACCCTAAATCACAAGAAGTCTTGTTCATTCATTACCCCTGTGCCTGCTGACCTGTGTTGGTTCCTGATCCGTCAACACCTCAATTTTAAAATTCTCAACCTTCTGTTCAAAATAACGCGATGGCCTCAGCCCCTCCCTATCTCTGTAACCTCTTCCAGTGTTACAACCCTCCTAGAGCTCTGCACTCCACCAAATCTGGCCTCATGCCCCAATTTCCAGCGCTCCACCATTGGTGGCCGGGCCTTCAACTGCCTAGGCTCTAACCTCTGGAATTCCCTCCCTAAATCTCTCTGCCTCTCTCCTTCACTTTCCACCTTTAAGCTACTGCATAAAACCTACCTCTTTGACCAATGTCTTGGCCAGCTGTCCTAATATCTCTTTATATGGCTCATAGTCAGCTTTTGCCTGATGATGCTCCGGTAAAGAATGCAAGTTGTTGTTGTGCTAGCTGAAAACCTCCTCTACTCAGGCATACCAAGCCATTCAGGCAGACTGCTCAATCATGTAAACTGGGAATGCCATCACAAGTCATAAAGGATTCTCAACTGGACCATGGGACTGCATAGAAAGAAAAAAGAAAGAAAGGCTTAATTGTATTTATATAGCACTTTTCATGACCACTGGATGTCTCAAAATGAAATACTTACTGAAGTGTAGTCACTGTTGTAATACAGGAAACACAGCAACCAATTCGCACACAGCAAGCTCCCACAAACAGCAATGTGATAACAACCAGATAATCTCTTTTTTTTCAGCGATGCTGGTTGAGGGATAAATAATGGCCACAACACCAGAGATAACTCAAACAAAAACAAAAATTGCTGGAAAAACTCAGAAGGTCTGACAGCATCAGTGGAGAGAAGGACAGAATTAACGTTTCAAGTCCATATGACTCTTCTTCAGAACTGGCAATTGACCTTCAGTTCAATCAGTTGACCAATCAGTTCTCAAGAGTCATGCGGACTCGAAGCATTAACTCTGTCTTTCTCTCCACAGATGCTGTCAGACCTGCTGAGTTTTCCCAGCAATTTTTGTTCCTGTTTCAGATTTCCAGCATCCGCAGTATTTTGCTTTTATTTACCAGAGATAACTCACCTGCTCCGCTTCGTAGTAATGCCATGGGATCTTTTACATCCACCTGACCAGGCAGATAGGGCCTCAGTTTAATGTCCAATTCAAAAGATGTAGGTCAGAGTGTCTTAAAGAAGGAAAGGATGATAAAGCCAGTAAGGAACCACAGGAAATCTCCCTGACAAAGCTATACCTGAGGTTTGCCATCAAATTACCCTTTGCTTCCCAGCTTGTTCTTAGGTCCCAATGTATTCTCCGCAAAGTCAACTAATAGAGGAAGTTTTTGAAATAAACAAATAAAAATATCATTTTTAGCGAGGCTGGTGGACGTGCGCCTGACCTGACCAAGCGTAAAATGACGCGCAATGACTTCGGGCGAGCGTCCCGACGTCACCGCGCATTCACGCAATATTGCAGTCAGCGAGCGCGCACCGGAATCGGCAGCACGTCCGCCAACAATTAAAAGGCCTTTTAAGGCCATTCAAAAGGTAATTAAAAGACATTTTTCACTGCCCGTCCAACCTTACGGTAGGCGGGCAGGCGAAAACTCCAAGCGGCCTTTGCATTTGTTAGGAAACCTCATCCACGGCCGGGATGAGGTTTCCAACAGCAAATAAAAATAAAATTAAAAATTTTAAATTGAACTAATAACATGTCCCTGCTCATGTGTGGACATGTTTTATAACATTTTATAAACCTTTATTTTTTATTTTGGAAACTGTTCATCTTCCTAAGGCAGCTCTGTGCCTCAGGGAGCTTTTCCAGCACCCACTGCGCACATGTGACAAAGTTCACGCTCGCCCTCCTCACCCCCTCCACACAGGCAGCTCCGAGCGCTACCCCTCACGTTTCACGCTGGGCAGGCCTGAACTGACCCGCCAGCATGAAATCGCGGTCCGGCCCCGATCGCAGGCGGCGGTCAGCTTCCCGACCGCCCCCACCCACCCCCGCCGAGGGAAAAATCCTCCCCCATAGGATAAAAACGAAATACTGAGGACACTGGAAATCTGAAATAAAAACAGAAAATGCTGGAAAAACTCAGCGCCTGTGGAGAGAGAAACAGAGTTAACATTTCGAGTCCGTGTGACTCTTCTTTCAGAGCTAAAGAGAAGTAGGAATACAATGGATTTTATGCTGTTTAAGAGGGGGTGGAGCAGGTGGAATGAGATAGAAGGTCAGGGATAGACGACAGCTAAGGAAAGGTTGACAAAGATGTCATGGACACAAGACAAAGGGAATGTTAAAGGCAGTGGTGAAGAGTAAAGAAGATGCTGATAGTGGCATAAAGGTAAGATAGCAGAAGGTGTTAATAGCAGAACTAAGGAGAGCACTCGTGAAAGTACAACATAAAAACAAGTGACAGATGGCCCTGTGGAGGGAGGCGGGGTTTGGGGGAAAAGGATTAAAAAATGAATAAATCATTAAATATAAAAAAAAGTAATAAATAAATAAATAGAAATAAATAACTAAAAATTGGATTAAAAAAGGAGTCAAAGGGGGGAAAGGGTTAAGTGTAGGAAACGTGAAATAGAAGTAGAAATGCTGATAGTGAACAGCAAATTGCCAACAACTGATCAGTTAAGGTTTGGGTGGAACGTTCAGGAGTACTTTTATCAATGCCCTGTGAATATCCATATGGATAACAAATTTATTTTGCAAACTAAGTAATTTTGCTGTACACTTTCCATGAACCCAATAATTGTTAGCTGATTTCATAATTTACCAAACTGACGCAAAATTGCCGACGAGAAATGTATGGCTGCAGTTTGCAATTCAACAAAGATGTTAAATGTAGTGAATGTGAGGTGCTGCTTGTGAAAGAAAGACATTTCCTTGCTATGGAACCTTATCATGTCCCCATCAGATCACAAAACACTTTACAGCCAATTCATGACTTTTTAAGTGAAGTCACTTTTGCTGTGAAGGCTAACATTGGCAGCCAATCTGTGCACAGCAAGGCCCCACGAGCAGAGAACAAAGGAATGACACGATAATCTTTTCTTTGTTGGCCAGGACACCAAAACAATTCATAGAAACCACAGAATCAGAGGGCGGAATTTTCCAGCCCAGCCCACTCGCTTTGGTGGGACTGGAAGATCCCCTCGGCAGGAAAGGCCGGAAAATTCCGGCCATAGATTCTTACAGCACAGAAGGAGGCCATTCAGCCCATCTTGCCAGTGCGGCACCTTGAAAGAGCAGGAGCCCTATTTCCCCTCTTCTTTCCCCGTAGCCCTGCAACGTTGTTGCCTTTTCAAGTGTTTATCCAATTCGATTTTGAAAGTTATTACTGAATCTGCTTCCACCATCCTTTGAGGTCATGCATTCCAGATCACAACAACTCACTGTGGAAAAGAAAGTCTCTCCACCTCCACCCTGGTTCTTTTGCCAATTCTCTTTCATCCATCTTCAAGTTACCAACCCTCCTGCCAGTGAAAACAATTCTCTAGATAGTATTTTTTTTTTGCTTGAGCTAACCTATAGTGTCCCTGCCTCTGAGCCAGAAGCTCCAGGTTCAAGTCCCACTCCAGGGGCAGAATTTTGCCCTCGTTGGGCGGACTCGGCGGGGGTGGCAGGGGTGGTCGGGAAGCCGACCGCTGTCCGCAATCGGGGCCAGGCTGCAATTTCACCCTGGCGGGCCAATTAAGGCCCACCCAGCGTGAAATGTGTGTTGCAGTGCTCAGCACTGCCTGTGTGGGAGGGGGGGGGTGAGAAGGGTGAGCGCTCAACTTCACACGTGCGCACGGGAGGGTGCTGGAAAAGCTCCCTGAGGCACAGAGCTGCCTCAGGGAGACGAACAGCTTTGAAAATGAAAAGTAAAGCATTGCAAGACGTTGAAAAACATATCCCCTCTGTCACATGAGCTGGGACATGTTAGAAATGAGTATGAAAAGTTTTCATTCTTTTTTAAATGACAGAATAAAACCTCATCCCGCCCGTAGATGAGATTTCGCAAAAATTTCAAAGGCCACCTGGCCTTTTCGCTTGCCTGCCAACCGTACAGTCAGAAAGGCAGCAAAAAATTTAAATCAATTGGATTGTTAATGGCCTTAATAGGCTTGTTAATTGTCGGCGGGCGAGGCAATACCTGTGCATGCCTGCCGAGCGTAATACAGCGTGAGTACGCAATGACGTCGGGACGCTCGCCCGATACCATCGTGTGTCACTTTACGCTCGGTCGGGTCAGCCGCGCGCGCGCCTGACGAGCAGGAAATTCTGCACCAGGACTTGGAGGCCAAGGAAGGTGCCACACAGGTTGATAATCAACCTGCTAATCTTTCCAACATGCTCATGGCAGGCAGGAAATGTGGGAGAGATTCCTAGTCAGCCATGTGTGGAGCGGAGTGGTGTCCCTCAAGCTATAGCCATTTGTCTCTCCCTAAAGCAGGGAGGGATAGCTACAACCCCTGGAGGACTGTGGCTAATTACAGACAAATGGTCTTGAGCTCACAGAAAGGGCCTCAGTTTAACGTCTCAACCAAAGGGCAGTGCAGTGCTACCAAGTCCTGCATTGGCAACCTTGATTGTGTGCATAGGGCTTGAACCTTCAAGCTACTAACAGAGACAAGAGTGCTACCCAGCAAGGCAAGTTGACACTGCTATCCAAGGAATGTAATCATAAACAGGGCAGAACCAAGATAAAATCAACAACGCTTTGTGAAACAAAGATTGAAACAATATTAGCCCACATTATATCCTTTCACAGGGGAATCTGTGTTTGAAGTAATAGGTTAAGACAGTTAAAAAGTTGGCTAATACATACTTAAGGTTATCAGGGTCCACCGTAAGTGGATTTCCCTAGAACTACAGTGATAAACATAGAGAGGTTTAAATGCCAGTGAAAAACTCAGAAGTATTTTATGCTAAGGAAAGGATTGAGTAATCTAATGTGATCCTTCTCACAACTGATTATCCAGTGCTAAGCATGGGGATTTTGGAAAGTTGAAGCAAACTGATGCAATGCGTAAGACTCTGTCTGATCTAAGACACACTTGCTTAGTTTGGTTGTCGCTTGTTCAATTGGGTGTATGTATTGTAACAATTCCCATTACACCATAAGCTAAAACATGACTTACAAAACTACCAGCATTAGCTGTTGCTCATCACTATGCATCATCAGGAGACCAGGAATTCTTCTTGGTTTCAGATAGGAACATGGGAAAGGGAGCAGGCCACTCAGCCCCTTGAGCCCGTTCCATTGTTATTGCGTAGGAGCAGTAAATCTCCCAATGGATCCTTGGTCACAGATGAAACAGCAGTTTCAACACATAGGTCTTGCTTATCCTTGTAAATGGAATGCTGGAGGACCTTCACACCCCTTTCCAATTCTCTGCAGACATAGGTTTGTGATTTCTGGACAACTTGGAAATTTTCATTTTGGATAAGTAATCCTCCCCAACTCCGTGTGAGATTTACTCCCATCTTGTAATCCCCTGAGATGCTCCTGAACGTTTGAGTCAGATCTGCTGTCGGTGGTCTGGATGAGACAGAAAGGAAAACGTCACGTTGTATGTGGGTGAGGAGTTTCAGTTTGCAGTGGACATCACACTAATCACATCCCAGAAGGGAAAAAACAGCCCGGACCAGTGCTCTTATTTCCCAGTTTTTACTGGTGTTCCATTTTAAGCTACGCAAGACCAGTTCGGGCCAGTATTCTCATTTCCTAGTTTTTACTGTCTTTTCGTTCTGGGATACAAGGATGAACGGGAAACATGGTACATAGAAAAGAAAATGTTTTGAGTCAGATCATTTGAATTTGAACGTGAGGTGTGAGAAATACATTGCACCAAGGGTTGATAGACTTAAATCAAAACCCCAAAGTCTGTCAAATACGGTGTGGAAAACTCCACAGCTCGTAAGCCAGTAGTCAGATTCAAGAGTGATCTGATGTTTCAATAAATTCCCAGCATTTCCTGACTTCTGAAATCCCCCTTCAGGCTTGTACCATGTATCAGTGTCAGAGATTTCTATTTCTTTGGAACTGTCAGCTTTATGTGGAAAATCGCAATTGATCATATATTTCTTCATCTTCAGATTTTTATACACTAGGGTGGTGCAGTATATCAGGTCCACATATTTTATATGTAGCTCCTTCAAAATTCCACTTACCATTTTGGATACTTAAAGAAAGATAAAGTAGTTGGGGATTCCAAATGATAATAAGAAGAAAAAAAAAAATCACAATTTTCTGATATCAAGTACACTTCATTCTTGACGAATTGGGCTTTAATTTTATTTCCACGAGATGATTGGCATGACTTCCTCTGAGGCAGGGGAGAAGGTGGGGGAGGGTTGAAGTCACGTTTTATTTTCTGGTTATTACACGTACTACCTTGTTTGTGCAAAGGTTTTGCAGTGAGGCTAGATCCGGAAAGCCCGAAGCGACTTTATTTACAAAGCCACTGTGATTCTGGCCAGTGGAAAAAATTGTGCCACTACAGATACAATCTGCTAATTTGGAACTCTTTTCCGAGGTATGATTTCCCTTAGTTAATAGCTGAGCAGGAAAAAAAAGAATAGTTTTATTTTTTGACCTAAAAAAGCTGACATTTGTTATCAGCCGACTTGCCTTCATCTTTGACCACGAGAAAAATAAAAGCCTGAATATTAGGCCTATTTACAGTCTGAATCATAAACTTGCAATCCAGTGAAACTTTTCTCAACTGCAGCATTCTTTGGAAATGTGAAAGACTGACCTCCCCAGTGGCTAAAATTGTTATTTGGTGTGGTTAAGGAACCATAGGGGAAGGGCCCAGTTTGGTCCTTACTCCTTGCCAAGCTACTTGACCTCCATATAGATGTCAGTTATTGGATATCACAATCAGCCTTAGAACTTGGTAGCCTATTAATACAGAAGCAGCCCCTCAATGTTCATTCTGTAGGACATGAATACATCATTTACAACTTATTATATTACGATGGTCACTGATTTCAGATTAATTAATACTGAATTCTTAGATACAAGGGGTAATTTTCCCACACTCCACGCCTAGCATGGAGCCTCAGTCAGGAATATGGATCAGAGATAGTGCAGGAATGTTATGGAACCAATTGGCAAGGTGACTTGCAAAATGAACTCTCTAACCCGTAAATATATTTATATATATACATAAATTGTATTTTCTATATGTAATATCATGCAAACATCATTAAATGTCTATTTTAGTAAAGTAATTATTTTATATATGAAATCATCTATATATATAGAGCACATGCATGACTATACATAACTTAATATCTGCATATACATTTGAAAATGCATGATGTTTATGTATACAGCTATTTGGTAGCACAGAACTTGAGTATTGCTGAAAAATGACATGTTGTTAAAGCTCTTCATCTTGCAATCATCAGTGCAATTTGCAAGAATATCAAATGGTAACACCTCTACCAATCAGGGACCACTTGCCAACCAATCCGTACTCTCTTCTCATGAAGTATGAATTGTTGTTCCCTCTATATTTGGTACTCTTGTGAATTGCACTGATGATTGCAAGATGAAAAGCTTTAACAACATGCACCTTGCAAGGTGAAAGAAAGAAGTACAAGATGAAAAGTGCAAGAGGAAAAGATTCGACAATATATATGCATATTTTGTCATATATATATATACACACATATTTCATAAATATATACAAATGTAACTTACTATACCTGCACTTTTTTATATTCCTAAAATAATTGAATTTACTAAAATAGGCATTTAATATGAGCTTGTATGTTGTTCAATTCTGTGCCTGGCACAGTCATGTTGACTAACTACCAGCACACAAATCCCTGCGTCATCTGTTAGCTTTCGGAGTTGTATGATGGCTGTGCTATTGCAGCCTAACCAAAGACATTAACCTATTAGCTCAGAATATTGGCAGTCATGAATCCTTCTGGGCTTTGTAATATAATAGTGTGCACTTCAAATGCATTTAATAGTTTATTGAAAACAGCTTGTGCAGATGATTTAACTTTAGCATGGTCAGCCCAAAAACTCTAGGGTTTTGAGCTGCCTTTGAGGGATCCTTTTTACTTGTTCACATTGGCATTGCTTAGATCAGATCTGGATAATTGTCAATACAGAGGACATCAGCTAATTTCAGAACGTATCGCTCTGACTGGCGATTCTCCTTTGCCGTTGCCCAAGCACTTCTGCTGTTCAGGCACATTTTGATTGTTCTAAAGGGTGTTGGGAGTTATTTTACACTTATTAACTTAAAACCTTGCTCAGCGAAGAATAAAAGCAAATAAAAGGATTCGCTGACAGGTTTGTCATGCTGCCCCTGAAATATTTGTTGTGGGAGATTAACATACAAATGCTGAACATTACCTGGCATTTCTCTCTTGACTATTTTAGCAGAGGTATTAACACATTTACTTTAAAGAGTTTGATATAAAATAATAGAGTTAGAATGCAGACAAACAAGTTCAGTTTTGATATATTACTGCCTTAGGGTATCATTGCAGGGTAAACAGAGAAATAGACAGAGACTTTGGTAATTTAGTAATAGTGTAAATGTGTGCCAGTAAATGGTTAGCTTATTGTTTCTGGGATTTTATTGACTGTTAAAATACAAATTAAAGGTGTGTCATTTCTCTGTTCCAGTCAAGCAAGACTGCTTTAGCTGCAAAAATTAGGGGAAATGGTCAGCAGAAATTTTTAATACATTGACATACTTACCTCTTGTTCTCTATTAATTACGTTTGCAAGTTTAAAGTCACACCCTTTCCTTTAATCAAAGTATGGAGGCCACCAGGTATAACCCTGCTGGAAGAGACACCCTCCACCACGAACCTCTCCCTGCCTGATTGGTCCAAGCCATGTTCACCTGTCTTCTGGGGACTCAATTTCCGGGACCTGCTGCAGTCCCAGAGGTGGCTGCTCCCAGTGGTGCTGGCCGGACTTCTGATTGGCCAGCAGCTCTTGGAGGCGGGCTCTTCACCTTTGAACACAGGGAAGCCCCAACAGCAGGCAGTTAACTGCCTGATAGGCATTCAAACCCACCGGTGCTCCCAGAAATGGCCGCAGTGGAGTGGTCACTGGCTTTCCAGTCGGCAGATTTGGCCACTGCTGCGGCCATTAATTTCAGCCCAATGTGCTGAGGTTGGCTGGAGGAAACAGAGGGTAAAGGCAGGTCACGTGGCAGGAGTCAACAGCTGATCAAGTCAAACAGCTGATGATGTCCAACACCTCCTTTAGCTTAGAGAGTTGCCTTGGCAATAAAAGCAAGAACGAAATAACCCTGTAGCATTCCCAATCTGCAATCTGGTCATCAGGTAGGGGATACCTTGGGCACTCCCAGCAACAAAGTGCCAAGGGCAGAAAAGGTATATCCTTCAGATGCCAGCATCTGCACGGGCGATTACCATGTTAATTCCACCCAGGAGCAAGTTGAGCTCTCTGAGATTTTTCTGCTGCTGGCATGATTAAGCCTTCTGCAGTTAGAATGGGGAGAGTTGTGAATGGTGACGTTGTATTACAGCACAGGATTGGCTTTGTCTGACGGTTTAATTATTGCTGAATCTACCCACAATGTAAACAGGGATGTTCAGCAATTAACAGGAACCAGCACAATTGCTTCTGTCATTACTGCATTATGGACATGACAAATGTCAATACCTTATTCTCCCTCACCACCCAGCCAGCACGCACAGGAAGATTTGCTTAAATCTCCTTTGAATTCAACTGGTTCTCCTTTCAGTTCACCTATTGGGGAAGTAGTTCTATATTACTCCATGCTTGGCTGCTTGCCAATAATGAATGCTGTGCAACAGAATTGACAGTCAGCAGAAAGACCTGGGGCAGGATTTTTCAGTCAGTGTGCGGGAGTGGGCCCGACACGCCGATGCGAAAAATGACGCGCGATGACATCAGGCGTGCGTCCCGACGTCATCATGCTGCCTCGCAATGTTTCGTTTGGCAGGCTCATGCCGGAGTCGGCTGCGCACCCGCCGATATGTAAACGGCCTATTAAGGCCATTAAGGAAGTGATTAAGGTCATTGTTAACACTGCCCGTCCAACCTTAAGGTTGGCGGGCAGGCGAAAAGGCCAAGCGGCCTTTGTGTTTTTTTAGGAAACCTCATCCACGTGCGGGATGAGGTTTCCTAAAGCTTTTATTAATTAAATAACACATTCCTCCCAAATACAAAAACATGTCCCATCTCATGTGACACAGTCGCTTGAGGGGACATGGTTAAATAAATCTTTCTCCATTTATTTAATGATTCCAATATCGATTCAATCTCCCTGAAGCAGTTCCGGCTCTCCCTCCCCTCCCCCCCGCCTGAACTGGTAGCGCTGAGCACCACGGCTCACCTCCATTGGCCCGCCCGCCCGCGTAAAATGGTGGCGCGGGGCCGATTGCGGGCGGTGATCGGCTCTGCGGCCGCCCCCACCCGCTCCTGCTGAGCCCGCCCGCCACCTGAAAAATTCAGGCCCTGGCTTCCTTCGCCCCTATTGCCTGTACTAGGGACCCCACTTTCAGGTTCCTTTGGATTCCAGTCGTTGAATTTAATTAAGCCCATTCCAAGCCTCATTATTGTTTGGGTTTGGCTTTTGCCCGGATTTCTTAGGTCAACACGCTGAAATAATTACAGGCAATGCCACTTTTGCCATCTCAAATAATGATTTTCAGGTCCACACACGTTGATTGCCTGCAAATAAGCAGTGGCGAGTTTTCCTTTCGACACTTCGAAGATATACAATTAGCCTCAAGCTTTTCTCCTGGTCCGCAAAGGAACAAGCAATCTTTTTGCGGAATGGCTTATGCTTTTTTTAGGTCTCTCCCGCCACCAGGTTTAATTGGCAGCTCCAGCACTGCAGCAAAATTTTAGTTAAAATGCCTTCAGGGCCTAACGGTATCATAGAGCCCTTGGGCAGAATTTTGCCCTCGTCAGGCAGGCGCGGCGGGCGAGCCTGGGAGCGGTCACGAAGCCGACCGCCGCCCACCATCGGGACTTGGCATCGATTTCACGCTGGCTGGCCAATGAACGGCCAGCCAGCGTGAAGCGTGCACCCAGCCGGGGTGGGGATGGGAGGAGCACGAGCGCTGATGCTCACACTTGCGCGCGGGCGTGCACAGTACAAGCTCCTTGAGACCCAGAGCTGCCTCAGGGAGTTGAAGAGTTTTGAAAATAAAAAAAAATAAAGACATTAAAAATGTTAATAACATGAATGGACATGTTATTAACATTTTTAATTTTTATCCCTATGCCACTTGAGCAGGGACATATTAGAAATTAGTCTGATAATTTATTTTTTCATCCCACCTGTGGGTGAGGTTTCACAAAAACTCCAAAGGCTGCTTGGCCTTTTCGCCTGCCCACCAACCGTAAGTTTGGAAAGGCAGCGATAAATGTAATTTAGTTAGAACTTTGCTGGCCTTAATAGGCCTGTGTTATGACCAATGCAGTTGGTAAAGCGGAGTTATTTAAAAATCCCAGAGGGAAGCTTAAAACAACTGTCATAACCTATAATTTTAAGTGTTATGTTTGAGATGTGACTCTAAATTCAGGAATCAGACCACCAGTTCTCAAGGTTTTACATTAAACTAAATGAAACATTTTCTTAATTTAACAGGTTAAAATATATGTACACATGGCTACAAATTACTATGATCATAACTTTTAACAAATTCCCAAACTAATCTCCATTAAGGCAACAGCAACCCATACACTTAACCAAACACCAGGCAAAGCATTTTCACCTTACAAATTCAAAATGAGGTTCTTTTCACTTTGGTCCCTTGCAGACACAGTGTTAGGCTTACAGGCTTTGATCTTACATTGCCTCTGCTCTGCACACCCGAAAACTGCTGAAGTTACACCTACCACCGCCCATTTGAGATTTTTTTCTATCAATTTTTTATCTCAGTGGTTTGAAACATCTAATGTCCAAGTTCAATCAATATTTTTGAAATTCATCATTTGAGTGCTGCTGAAAAAAGACAAGGCTGGATTTCCCGGTCAGTTTGCGGGGGGTGGGACCCGTAAAATGATGCAGGATGACATCGGGCAGAGCTCCCGACATCACCCCATGTCATTTCAATTTTCAGGTTGGCGGGGGTGCAGCCAAATCAGCTGTGCGCCCACCGACCTGTCAACGGCCAATTGAGGCCATTTAAAAAGTAATTGCAGTAGTTAAAGGACCCGCCCGTCCAACTTTAAGGTTGGTGGGCAGGCCGGGAGCCCTGGCGGGCTTCAGAGAAAGCATGAAACCTCATCCACGGGCGGGATGAGGTTTCATGTAGGTTTTTAACAATTTAATAAATGTTTAACTAAAAGTGATGGGCATGTCCCAACTCATGTGACAGTGTCATATGAGGGGACGTGCCAGGGAAATTTTATTTTTCTATTTTTAACATTTTTGAATTTGGCACCGATCTCCCTGAGGCAGCGCTTAGCCTCAGGGAGATGAGTGCGCGCTTTCCCACGCACGCACAAAAGAGCGCACTCCCGGCTCAGGGAATCCACCCACCCCTACGCGCCCCCCGCCCCCCCTGCCCGCCCGCACAGGGAGCGCATAGCACTTCCTGGCGGACGTCACGCTGGGCGGGCCTTAATTGGCCTGCCCACATAAAATGGCGGCACGCCCCCGATTGGGGGCACCGATCGGAGGCGCGCCTGCACACACCCACTCCTGAACTTCCTCCCCAACGGGGGGAAAATTCTGCCCATATAATCTAAGTTTTTCATCTTGCACTCATCAGGACAGATTTGCAAGATTACCAATTGTAACGGGGACAACAACTTATATATACTGCATGAGAAGAGAGTGCTGATGGATTGGCAATTGGACTCTGGTTGGTAGAGGCATGGAGAATGTTATTTCACAGAACCAAGATGAGCTACTCAAGTATTCTTTCGTGTAATCTTTTAATTCCTTCACTAATGTTTTGAATTGAAGGCCTCAAGCTCTCCCTAAGCTTTGATTTGATATTTCTGCCTTATCTCAGATCACAGAATGGTTACAGCATAGGAAGAGGCCATTTAGGCCATCGTGTTTGTGCTGGCTGTCCGAAGGAGCTACTCACCTATTGCCACCACCCACCTCCTTCTCCCCATAACCTTGCACATGTTTCCTTTTCAGGTAGTAATCCAATTCCCTCTTGAACGCCTTGATTGAACCTGTCTCCACCACACTCCCAGACAGCGTATTCCACTTGCCGCATGAAAAGATTTTTCCTCATTTCGCCATTGTTTCTTTTGCCAATTAATTTAAATGTGTGCCCTCTTATTCTTGATCCCTCTACCAATGGGAACAGTTTCTCCCTGTATATTCTATTCAGACCCCTCATAATTTTGAATACCTCTATCAAATCTCCCCTCAACCTTCTCTTCTCCAAGGAGAACAGTCCTAACTTCTCCAATCTATCTGCGTAACTGAAGTTCCTCATCCCTGGGAGCATTCTCATGAATCTTTTCTGCACTCTCTCTAATGCCGTCATACCTTTCCTTCAGTGTGGCACCCAGAACTGGACACAATACTCCAGCTGAGGCTGAACCAGAGTTCTATACGAGTTTAACATAACCTCCTTAGATCTTTTTTTTAATTCACTCATGGGATTTGGGCATCACTGGCTAGGCCAACATTTATTGCCCATCCCTAATTGCCTTTTAGAAGGTGGTGGTGAGCTGCCTTCTTGAACCACTGCAGTCCATGTGGTGTAGGTACATCCACCGTGCTATTAGGAAGGGAGTTCCAGGATTTTGGCTCTATGCCCCTATTAATAAAGCTTAGGATACTGTATGCTTTATTAACTGCACTCTCACTCTGTTCTACCACCTTCAATGATTTATGTACATATACACCCAGATCCCCTCTGCTGCTGCTTCCTGTGACTCAGTGTGTTGAATTGGTGTTTTCTGAGCATTTTTAGTGCACCAAATTTCCCAGGATCCAAGTGCGTTGTTCAGACAGCTGGAGGAGGGCAATATTTTTCCTCAGACTCTAGCACGTTGAGCATCATAGCTTTCCTTGAAAATAACTTTCCTTGAAAAAAATCGAGCAGTCAAATTCAGAAGATTAATTGAGGTGGAAATTTCTAATTGGTCATTTTTTTCAAAAAAGAGACTGGCGGTGTCAGGGAAAAGAATAACAGTGTTCTCATCACTCATCTTTGTGGCATTGTAGAGTTTTATAAGTTTCTGAAAGAGAAAGAAAAAGGCGAGAATGAGTTAAGTGAAGGGTGAGATGGGGTAAGAGAGAGAGAGGAAGAGCAAAAGAGAAGGAGGAGGGATGGAGCAGAAAGAAAAAAATGCCTAAATCGTTCATACTAATGCTCATTTTTGAACAAAAAGGCAGTTGAACTTTGATGTCAACGAATTATTTTATCTGCGTTTTGTTGGCAGTCAGTAAAGTTCAATGTTAATCACTTATACCACTGAGAGGGAAATTCTAATATTCAACAACTATCAGGTAGAGGGGAGAAGAGAAATACCGACAGAGAGATAAAATAGCAAAGCAGAGAAACAATTTATTTCCTCATTCTAATTTATTCTTTTCAGAAATGTAGAATTTTGAGAGTAAATTAAGCCTCTTTGAATCAAACAGATGGGGAAATGGCACTAAATGAATTGCTCATTCGGTGAGCCAGTGCAGATAGGATGGGCCGAATGGCCTCCTTCTGCACGGTAACAATTCTGTGATTCCGTGAAAGGGGTGGTAAAAGGGGAAGAGGAAGGAGTAAGATATTGAGAGAGGATAGCTGAGAGAAAGAGAGAGACTGATTGAGAGAGACGGATCGAAATAATGAGCAGGCTAAGAGAAAAACGTGAGGCCGAGCAAGAAAGAGGGAGAAATGGGAGGACATGACGGGCCAAATGGCCTCCTAAGCTGTTGTAAATTTTCCATGATTTTTATGTTGAGAGAGACAGGAGGAAAGTGGGAAAGAAGTGGAGAAGAAAGGGTTGAAATGGAGAAAAAAAAAGTATCTCTTTTGGCTAGTGTTCAGTTTTTTTTTTAAGGAATCATTTGAACTTTGAAGCCATCTAATAATCTCATCTGCATTTGGTGTTAGTTATAAAAGCTCAATGCTAAACACTTACATGCTGAAGATAGGGAGAAAGATGCAAATAGGCAGAAAATCAGTGAGGGAGCTTCTTCACCATCTGGAAAGGAGGTAGAGGGGGAAGAAGAGCGAGGGAGGCTGAGAAAATGTGGTGCTGAGGACAAATTAAGAGAGAGATTCAGAGGAGGGATTGAAAGTGAGAGGGAGTGGTGAGTTTGAGAGAGAAAGGAGTTGAGAGTGATAAAGAGGGATAGAAAACTTGGGAGAAAGGAAAAGAGGAGCAGGGTGGCTCGAGAGAGATTTACAGAGGGATTTGAGCAGCAGACAGCGGAGGTGAAGAGAGACAGGGGTTTGAGACACTTGGAAATCTACCATTCTTACCTGGTCTGGCCTACATGTGACTCCAGACCAACAACATGTCCCTATGCTAGCTTACATTATAAATAGTTCTCGCTTCCTAGGCACTTCCTGTACAACCACCCTTAACTATGCTACCCTTCTACCTGACTCCTCAGAAAACCCCAACCTCATCCACTCCCCACTTGCATATGTCCTAGTTTGGTTAAATACCTTATCTATATTGAGATTGCCAGAACATGTCTAGCAAGGCTTTACTTCCAACCTTGCATCTCCTACCTCAGGAATCCTCAATGCTCTATTGTCTTCCTCAACTACACGTTATCCCTTGCCATTACCCTTCCATGCCTCAGTGCTATCAGATTACTTGTGCAATATCCATTCTTGGATGAACAACAATTCCCCTAGGTAAGAAACCCAATCTTCTTTGGTCCTTGCCATGGACTCTATACCTTTTCCACTGCCGGCATCCTTCATGCTGACCATTGTCCATGGTTGCATCTGAGTGGTGTCAGGAAGATATAATAATGTTATTGGAATTTCTTGTAAATTTGTAGTATCTGTGTCTGTATGTGTGTGAGAGAGAGGCTTAATTGGATTAAAGGCAGCTAGTCTGAGGCTTTGAGGTAAACATGGTTAACATGGGGGAAGCTAAGAAACATAGGTATCAAGGCCACATTTGCATTTTTAAATAAACCAGACTTGATTGTTTTCAAAAGAGGGAGTGAAATGTGTCATCTAGTCAGGTGAAGTTTAGAAACAGTGGGCAGAATTTTTCACTTGGCGGGCACGTACCTCAGTTGCAGGGAAGCATGAAATAAAGCGCGATGATGTCAGACGAGCGTGCCGACGTCAACGCGCACTCGCGCGATATTTCACTAGGCAGGCGCGCAATAGTGACAGAGGCGCATCCGCCATTAATTAAGAGGCCAGTTAAGGCTCTTGATACATCAATTATCTCCGACTTTACGTAGCCAGTGCGATTTTCTGGCCATTTGGCCGGGCAAAACGGGCAGGCGAGGCAGGCCACAATTAGCAAAAGCTCATCCACGGGCGGGATAAGAAGGGTCAGTGGCATTGTCAATGTGAGTAGTGAGGAGTTTTGGATCAAACTTGCTGCTGGTTGCTTCTGTGAACTGGACAGCTTCATCTCGCTTCAGAGCTGCATTGTGAGCATTTCTAGGCTTCATTCCAGTACTCATTGGTGTCTTCCAGGCCCCCGGAGGATTCAGACTGCATGGGCCCTCCCAGGTATCAGGCAGCCTTCTATTACCCTGGTACTGGGGGTTGTGGTCTCCCCTGGAGGCATCTCCTCTGAGGAGGAAAAGAGGGGCAGCAGGGAGAGGAGGCCAGGTGCCCCAATGCAGCTTCCAGGGGAGGGGTCTGTGGGAGGAGAGGTGCAGGCACGGTGTGGGGGAGGGGCAGGGCCAACAGGAAGTCCAAGGCGGAAGGGCCCCCAGAAGACATTACTATCCTGCTGCCAGGGTTTACAGGCAGTGATGCAGCTACCTCAATGTGTCCGAGGTGCAATGCCGAAGGAGGCTTTGTCTCTCAACGGAGACAGTGACCTCCATCTGTCAGAGGATTGGGCCTGAGATCAGCTCCAATTGTGTGGGTGGACACCCCATGCCACTGGCATTGAAGGTCACAGTGACCCTTAACTTCTATGCTCTTTCCAGGGCTCAGTGGGGGATCTGTGTGGAGTCTCCCAATCAGGTGTCCGCAGTTGCGTCAAGCTGGTGACAGAAGCTCTGTTCAGGTGTGCATTGACTTTAATTCATCAGCGTAAGGATGAAGCCAATCAGGCAGAGCAAGCCAGGGGCTTTGAAGTGATTGCTGGGTTCTCCCGTATCCAGGTTACAATCGACTGCACACATGTGGCCATCAAGGTACCAGTCGGTGAGCTGGGTGCCTTTGTCAACAGAAAGGGCTTCCACTCCATGAACATGCAGATAGTTTGTGATCACAAGATGCAGATTCTGCAAATGTGTGCAAGGTACCCAGGTAGCTCCCATATTGCTTACATCCTGAGGCACTCCCAGGTGCCGGGGCTCTTCAGTGCTCCAGCCCGACTAGATGGATGGCTGCTGGGTGACAAAGGCTACCCCCTTGAAATGTGGCTCATGACGCCTCTCCGCCATCCAAGAACAGAGGCCGAGCAAAGGTACAACAGGAGCCATGGCTCCACAAGGACGGTGGTAGAGAGAGCCATAGGTCCTGGACTGTTTAGGGTACGCACTGCAATACCCCCCCAGATCGTGTGTCACTGATAGTGGATGGATGCTGTGCTCTGCACAACCTGGCACTGGCAAGGGGGGACCCAGTGGAGGAAGAAGATCTTAACGCAGCTGCACAGGCAACAGATGATGAGTCCAGTAGTGAGTCCGAGGACGAGCACATTGAGGAGAACACTGAGGGCATGGATGCTGCAGGGAGGCAGGGACACCCAGGACACTTTGATCCAATGCTCCTTCAGCTGGACTACCAAATAAGAACCACCACCACATGCCAGGGCTACAGGTTCCATATTCAATCCCTGACAGGACCATTCCCTTGTCCAACAACACACACTCTGTGCCTGTGCAATAAAGTTTCAGGAGACACACGTCCATCATTACATAATGGCCTTCCCTGCACCAACAAAACAAATGAAGCATACAGAGGCTAATAGAGCAAAATAACATCTCATTTAATTGTGAATGTGAAACAGACTGAAATGAACATTAACCGGTGTTTTTAATCAACCATGAAAGAATTCAAACCAAAATGGGGAAACAAAATATCACCAGTGAAAAGTCCATTTTGTGCTCAATATATAATATAAATGGCTCTATACTTTATGTGAAGTTGTTCCAGATGTTTTATAAATTTCCTGGTTGTTGTAAAATCTTATTTTTACGTTTGCAGGTGCTACGTCTCGGTTCTCCCCTCACTGGCAGTAGCACTGGAGACAGCCTCTCCATGAGAGTTGCCACTTGCTCCATGGAGGGGGAATTGCGCTTGGCCATGAGGGTCAACACAGAGGTCATGCTCCGCAAGGGCTCCTCCACAATGGAGACCATGGCACACATTTCCTCATGTATCTCCGCCAGATCCTCCCACACACTCCGCTGGTCTTCCAGTATCTGCTACCTAATGGTCCCCAGCAGTCCTCTGACTACCGGTGCCCTGGGCACTCTCTGCCTCCGCCTGCACCTCAAGTGAATTGCCCTCGCCAATGTGCACCGAGCTACTAGACGGTGATCTTATGCCCACCGTGGTGCTGGTATCTGGGCTGATGCCTGCTTGACAGAGGGTGTGACGCATGTGAATGCTCAGCACGCTGGTCCTCCGGGGTCAGGGGTGGGCCTTCAGGCTCCTCATAGCAACCGCCTGCTGGTGAGCCTAAAAGGGACAAGAAGGACATTAGTTCAAGTCATGACACTGTCACTGTGCATGCCAGGCACCCTGGTGATACAGAGATATGCATCAGGGTACCCTTGTCTTTCCATTATCAATGGGGACTCCAGGTTCGAGGCTCACATCATTATAGAGACTACACTAGAATGATTGCAATAGCCGACATTCTCATCTCAGTGCACTGCACTCTTACCTTCGTCTGACACCTCAACCTCACCGCGGCTGCTTGACCGAGGTGCATGGTGCCTCTCGAGATCCAGGGCCTCCAGCTTGTACCACGTGAGGATTAGGAGGTGTGGGGGTCGTCTGTCAGTCCACGACCTCTCAATATTGTTATGGGATGTCTTGTCCTGAAAGGATAGAAGAGCATTGATCAGTCCACTCTCTACCTGCAGCGCCATTGCACCATAGTCAACCCCACCTGAGGAACACCTCGCAGGGCTCAGCTGATCCGTGACCCTGGAGCTGCAAGGCACTCAGTCCAAGCAGTCACAGCTCAGCCCCTTGGCCAGCTCCGGCGTTACTGACATTTGCCACTTACACTTCTGAGGTCCACGGAGTTGGGGGCGAGGAGCGGGGGGGCAGCTCTTAACTGCTCTGCAGAGTGACCCATGTCAACATGGTACTCACCCTTCCCGATCACAGCAGATCGTTGAAACGCTCCCGGCACTGGACCCATATGCACTTCACCACATCGTGGCTGCTGACCCTGGATACCGCCTCCTCCCGGGCCTTTTTGGTGAGGTGTGGGGGCCTCCTCCTCCCGTCTCTGGGGACAAGTGTTTCCCTCCTGGCTGCAACCTCCTCCAGGAGGGCTCCGAGGCACTCATCCGAGAAATGCAGGGCCGACTGCCCTGCTGACCTGTCCTCCCGCCTGCCATGTCCAAACTCAATGGGATCCATCTTCACTTCCACATCCTTCCATGGCAGCCTTCCAGGGGCTGCCTGGGCCACTTTTGAATTGGCCGCCGGGTCACCATTGGACCCGGTGGACATCATGCCCCCACCCCCGCCCGTCCCTTCTCGCAGATTCCCCAGCCGCCTTTCATGCTGGGCGGGCCTTAATTGCCCCGCCAGCATGAAATTGCTGTGCGCTGCCGATCGCAGGCAGCGTTCAGCTTCCCGACCGCCGCCACCCACCCCCACTGAGCCCGCATGCCACGGGTAAAATTCTGCCCAGTGTGTTTATTTTTCCCAAAGATTACTGGTAAAACTTAGTGCTATGAGACATTTTTCTTATCAGAAAGGTAAAGTCCAAAGACAAAGTGAAACAATAAGAATTTGTACGCAAAGGGAAAAGTATGTATAAAGGAGTGAAGGCTGTGTGTAAGGGGTAGGCATTTTTAAGATCTAACAAGTGTGAAAATCTTTCAGCATCTATGATTCAAGCTGCTGATTTCAAAGAACTGAAGTCAAGCAAAAACTCACTTTGAATTCGACTGGTTCAGGGTATTGTCTGTCAATCTTTCATGGGTCTTTTAAAATCTATCTGTCTTACTGTTGCCTTAACGAAAGTGTAACTGGGAGTCAGATTAAGTAGGGGATTAAGAAGTTATCATAGTAGTAATTTGTAGATCTATGTAAGTGTTTAAAAACATTTTTCTTTTTAATAAATGTTTAATCTCGTGTTGTAAAAACCTATAAGACTTGGTAGTCTTATTACTACTGAATTCAAGGCACACATCTCGAAATTTATACAAAGTGCAAAACAAGTTGTGGCAGTTGTTTCAAGTTTCCCTCTGGGATTTGAACAACTCAGCATTTACCATCAGCTGTGCCATAACAGTGGTCGTAGCCTCATTCCAAACATTTATTCAATTTGTACAGTGATAAAATATTGTTCTCCTTGAGGAGGGGAGACTAACTGAGAGCTCACAAAAATTAGGGGTAACATTTTAGGGTTGGCAGGCGGCCGCGATTGGCGGTCCCAGGAGCAGCCGGGAAACGGGCCACTGTTCATAATCAGCCCCCGACCATTAATTGGCCAGCCAACGTGAAAGACTCAGTGTTTCTGGGGTGGGGGCGAGCGCTGAAGTCAGCGTGGGTGCGGGGAGCATGGAAGGAAAGCTTCCTGAAGGCAAAGAGCTGCCTCAGGGAGCTGACGAATTTAATATCAATAAAAACAGAATTTAAGATCCTGAAAGAATGTCCACACATCAGAATGAGGCACTTGTGCGTGAACGTTATAAAAATTCTATGCATAGGTTTTTATTTTTTTATATTTAACCACTGAAACCTCACCCAGCCCTTGGGCAGAATTTTCCGCTCGGTGTGCGGGTGCATGCCGGACACGCTCGAACGCGAAATAGCGTACGGTGATGTTAGACGAGCGTCCCGATGTCATCGCGCACTCATGCGATATTTCAGTAAGCGGGCATGTGCGAGAATCAGCAGCGCGCCCACCGACAATTAAGAGGCCTATTAAGGCCATTTAAGTATCAATTAACAGGGATTTTTTGCTGCCTGTCCAACCTTACAGCTGGTGGGCAGGCAAATCGGCCAGGCCAGGGTTAGGTTTCCGTAATTAAATTAAAAAATAAAAATCTAAGCACAGAATTTTTATAATGTAACTCATTAGGTGACTCATTCTGACGCACGAACATTTTATCAGGATTTTAAATTCTGTCTTTATTGATTTTAAATATCGTCAGCACCCTGAGGCAGCTCTCTGCCTTCAGCATTGACTTCAACTCGCAGCCTCTTCCCACCCCCACCTCAGCGGCGCTGAGCCTTCTAGCACGCCTTTCACGCTGGCTGCCCGTTAATTGGCCAGCCAGTGTGAAATCGCGGGCAGTGGCCTGTTCCTCGGCCACCACCGAGCCCGCCGATCACAGCTGCCCGCCGATCCGACCTGAAAATTTAACCCCTTGGATGAGGTTTCCTGAAAAATGCAAAGGCCGCCTGGCCAATTCGCCCGCCCCTCCACCGTACAGTTGGACAAGCAGCAAAGAATCGCTGTTAATTGATACTTTAATGGCCTTAATAGGCCTCTTAATTGTCGGTGGGCGCACTGCAGACTCTTGCGCAACTGTCAACCGAAATATCGTGCGAGTGCGCAATGATGTCACGACGCTCGCCCGATGTCATCGCGCACTATTACGCGATCGAGTGTGTCGGGTGCGCCCACACACCGAATGGAAAATTCTGCCCTAGGACACAAGTGGTTGATGAGTCCATTTTCTTCCATTTCCTTTGACTGTAAATGCTAACTAGTTCATTGTCATCCTGCTGACAAAGTTAAAGGTGAATAGATGAAGCATCCTAATGGACAGGACGAACGAGTGTCTGATGCCCAGCCAGAAGGATGAAGATTTCACTATCAGTTGCCTGTTGCTCTTTCATCTTTAGTGGGGTATACAATAGGTTTATTTCAGCATCACCCATCACTCCCATAAGTGCACCTCATGTCTACTACAAGCCACACTACACCTTTTCCTGTGAAATAGCTAGGCAAAGAATAGACAGACTCAAGAATCTTAGCAGATAATCTTTGCCCATTACATTGGTAATTGGACAGTATTACGTGTTGGCACATGATATTTCCCTCTTTGAAAGATGAGCTTGACATATGCCTGAATCGAATTAAAGTTCAGACTTTGAACCAATTAGTTTGGATGTGTCAGTTAAATGACTAGGATAAAGTACAATAACAGGGGAATATGTATTTCTATATCCTCCTTGCCGCATAAAATAACAAAGGCAATATTTATCTCTAAAAATGGATGTTTACTTGCCATAACCTAGCCTAGTTTCCTAGCTAATCTGGTGCTGGCTTGAACAACATGCAGTTTTGAACCTAAAGCTGATGAGACTCATATGCTGATTAATTGACTGAAATCTGAGGCTGAGCTCCAATCTAATTCTATATTATGGAAATTATAACCTCCAACAGTCTGCAACAACATGAATCTGTCCCTTTCTCAAAAGATCTAAGAAACTTCTGCAACTCAAAGCCACTGCACCAGATTGGGGTGTATCCTTTGATCTGTGTCCAAGTGACTTGGGACTGCCTAATCTATATCCTTTCAACTGCATTAGAATAGATAGCTATTGATTCATATTGAATGGAGGTAAACTTTGACAATGGAACAGATTTTGAGAAGTAATGGTGAATCTATATAAAACATTCGTAAATCACATTTCTCTATTGCAACAAAAAAATTCTGCATATATTTAAAATATTTCTTATAAATTTATTTTGATATTTTAGCTTCTGTCTAAATTCAATCATAATCATTTATTTTGCTATCTGAAAATTTAAATTAAAAGTGAAGGATAAGGTGCTTTTAACCTCCTGCTTGCTGTCTATGCGAATGCTTCATTGTGATTGGCCACTTACCAAGTACCATGCGCAGTTTTGAAGTCCATACTATCGGAATAACGTTGAAACAATGGAGAGGGTACAGCCCAGATTCACTCAGATTCTGCCTGGTATGAGCAAATACAAATAACTCTTTTAGCCACTGCGCAACTAAAGGGCCACTTCCTCACCGTCATGTTCCATCTCCCTTGAGATAAAGCCCAATGTTTGAATAGGCTTTTTGATTACATTTTGTTCCTGTGCACTACCCTTTATTGATTTCTTTGCATGGACACCCAAATCCCTTTGCGCCTTCACAGTTTCTAGTCTCTCACCCATGGGGAAATATTCCAATTTGTCGTTGTTTGATCCAAAGGGGATTGCCTCACATTTCCCCACACTGAAGTACATCGACCACAGTTTTGCAATTTCATTGCTCTACCCGCTGATATGAATGTTGATCATTCATTCTCAGCCTGGTTGCTACATGGCATACTCAACATTAATAAGGCTTTCCATTTTTGGAAGAAGCAGTTAAAGTTTGAGCTCTGCCACCTGGTGAAGGACTGACATCCATGATAGTGATTTTGCCTCCTGTCTATGTAAGCAACCCGCAAGAAGGCAATAAAGAAAATGGAAAAAAAAAAATGCCCGGATTTTGTTGTGATAATGATGAGGAAACTGTCAGCATTTGCCATCGTTATTCAGGAATCTGCACGTACGCAGAATAATGTGGAAATCAAGAAGTTGCTGTCAGTGATTCTACATTCCTCCAGAAGGTGCATGGTTGAGGTCCTTCAGATTACAATTTTTAAACAATCAGTGAATTGAAGGGAACACCACTTTTATGCTGATAGTTTTGCTTGTTGAATGAGATGTAACTGGGTTTTTAATGGTTTGCTAACTTCATCATCACTAATAAACATTCTCTCTGGCCCTGAAAAACTAATTTTGTATTTTAGGAATGTCAAATTTCTCTATTCTAATAAAAAATACACATATATTTCAAATTATTTTTTACAAGTTTATTTTGATGTTTTAGCTTCTATCTAAATCCAGTCATAATCATCTATTTTGCTACCTGAAAATGTAAATTAAAAGTGAAGGGTCAAGTTCTTCTAACTTCCTGGTTTGCTATCTGTGAGAATACTTCAATGTGATTGGCTGCTTACCCTGCTGGACTCCTGAAGGTCCCCTTGAGTTGGCACTAGATGGAAATTGCCATCAGGAAGAGGGAAAGCCAGGCCACACAGAGACCCCCAGATCTTTGTGGATAGTTTTTCTCGAGGTCAGTGGTAAGCACTGTGGCTTTGCTGCTGAGCACAAAATCCAACCCAATCTCAAGAATAAATCTCTAATATAAAATCGTGTTGAAATTCTTACAGTATCTTGAACTTGTATCTAATTATCTAGAAGATTTCACCAGCATTTTTAAACAATACTTTTTAACAAATGCTTTGTTCTTAGGAATGCAATAAAAGCTCCTCTGCTCTCATTAATGAGGATTATAATCATAGGCTTATTTAATGGTAGCTGGGTGTTGCCTGCTAGTATAGGATACCAGTATTTATTCTAATGGGTTTGGCATATTAACTGACAGATGTTTAATGTGCCTTAATTGAAAATGGCTGTTAAAACAGCACTCATCTGTTTCTGATTGTGTCTGGTAAGCTATTGGAGTATGAAGGGTGAAGAAGGTCTTCATTTAGATATCGTTTGAAGAAGGGATTTACTCCTTCATTAAATATAACATCCTGCTGATGTCTTAATGTGATTTAAATTGCTGGATGTTTATTCATGATATGCTATCTTATATTGGAATTACATAAATGTTCACAAAACTACTGATTATGGGAAGATTATGCACCTTAAACAAACATTTTCTGATGCAAAACGTAGCATTTGAATACTGTTTACTTAGTTTGTGTTAAAGAAAATATTATTCTTTTATCTTGGTGATAACTTGTATTATAATATTGATCATTTTTTTGAATAGATTCATTGGCAATCAAATTAGAATTTGTGCATCAAACACTTAACTGTGAAATTGAGTTCAAGGATTGCAATCAGTAATACAGAGAATGTCCTCAATTTGTGTTCCAACTTACCAAAAATGAAATCTCAGAAAGGAAATAAAAATCACCTGCATATTTTAAGAGATTATGAACACCAGGCACATTTAGTGACAACATCCCTGTTTGCAGGCAATCACATTTTTGTTGTCATGAAACTATCATATTTTTCATAATATTATTGCGGTTTATTGTGAAGTAGGTTTATGAGTGTGAGAGCGTATGGTTCTGTCTGTGTGATTTAATTGAACTGAAGTCAGGTAGATTGCAATTATCAAAGGAAGTTAGGAGTAAAAAGGCAGTGAAATTCTAGTGAGTAAACATGGACGAGGGCAGCATGTAGGGTGTGAAGGTAATTTGCATTTTTAGATAAGCGAAGGGGTTGTTTAGATTTCCAAGGGATAATACGATGTTTACAACTTACAAGATAAGCATAGCCAAGTAGTATGTTTACTTTTTCCTAAAGGTACTGACCATATTGGCAACATGAAAGATTTTTATATTATGAGAAAAGTAAATTTCCAAAGGCCTATAGAACAATGGAATTCACAGAGTAAAGAGAGAGAACCATACATAAAGAAGGAGGGAAGGTTATGTTGCGTGGCTATGTAAGGTCTAAAAGGACCGTGTAAAACAGCCTTGGAAAAAAAAGACCTCCAGGCACTTTTGCAGAAGTCTGCTGTGTCCAGTAAGCAAAGTTTGGAATTTCACTGTCGAGTGGGCGCTGTAGTAAACTTGCTGGATTGCCTATCTACATTTAAAATCCATTTTGGACTATTGCCTTAAAGGTAGTGTGTAGATGGGTGCAGGGTTAACTAGGAATTTTGGGTTTATTATAGTCTTAAGTAACTGTAATCTTATGTGTGTGCTTGAAATCTTTTCTTCTGTCAATAAATGTTTTCATTTAATTCTTAAAATCCCTAAAGGTGTTAGTGGGCTCATTACTTCTGAATTCAATGCACAAATCTTCTCATAATAAATACAAATTGTAAAACTGTCGTGATAGTGTGGCCAAGTTTCCCTTGTGGATTTGGTCTGCATGGCACACATCACCTGTCACATCATAACATTGTTGATTAATAGCTTTGTGTCTGACTCAAGCCAAATGTTTTTGACTTGTGACTTGACTTGGGGGAAAAAAAATGACTTGATTACAACTTTAGTATTTGCTGATGTCTGTTAAAGCTCCAATTGATATAATGGGAGGATACTTTCCTGAATGGCACTGAACGTTGTGCATGAAAATTAGTAATAACTTTAGTCATAAGGGTCCATGACTGAGATGGTTATTCAACTAGATCTGCGCAGTTTATTTTCTCAAGCCAAAAAATGAATATTTAGAAAAGGACTAAATCTAGATACAGAAGAACCTTTCACTTCCTTTTCTCTTTTAATTACGATGAATCTTTCTTCTGGTCAGACATCGCGAAACTTACTGTGACATCTGGAATGCTATTACATTTTGCTGCTACGAATTGTGAGTAAATCATGATTGACCATTCATCACTCTTATGTAAAAGTCACTTTGCATTGTTCTAATGATTTACGAAATGTACAGATGATTTTTATAATAATTAATATATTAAATACCCCTCAAATATAAGCAGGGTGATCTTGTGGTGTGGTGGGTAGTGTCCCTGCCTCTGCATTCGAGTCCTACTCCAGGAGTTGATGGCCAAGGAAGGTGTGTTCATAATGTGACCAAATAAGCTGATTATCAATTTGTACATTTGTTTTATTCATTCAAAGGGATGTGGGCTTCGCTGGCTAGGCCAGCATTTATTGCCCATCCTTAATTGCCCTTGAGAAGGTGGTGGTGAGCTGCCTTCTTGAACCGCTGCAGTCCATATGGTGCGCTGTTAGAGGGGGGAGTTCCAGATTTTGACCCAGCGACAGTGAAGGGATGGCAATATAATTCCAAGTCAGGGTTGTGAGTGGCTTGGAGGGGAGCTTCCAGATGGTGGCGTTCCTATGTATCTGCTGCCCTTGTCCTGCTAGATGGTAGTGGTCGTGGGTTTGGAAGGTGCTGTCTAAGGAGCCTTGGTGAGTTTCTGAAGTGCACCTCGTAGATGGTGCACACTGTTGCTACTGTGCCATGTGCCAATGGTGAGCAGGAGAGTTTCCTGGTCAACCGTGCTTGATGTGGAGTGGTGCCTCTCAAGCCGTAGCCCATGGTGATAGGCTAGCGACCTGTCCCAGGAAAAAATAGCTAGGGAAACAGACATAAGCATGCGTCTCTTGTCTGCCTCATGCATCACTAGATGTGGGAAGCTTCTAAGTCAAATGTAGGAACAGGATGTTGCTGGGTCTTAAGGAGTTGAGGTACAGGGAAAGATTAAACAGGTTAGGACTTTATTCCTTGGAGCATAGAAGAATGAGGGGGGATATGATAGAAGTTTACAAAATTATGAGGGGTATAGACAGAGTAAATGCGAGTAGGCTCTTTTCACTTAGATTAGGAGAAATAAACACAAGAGGACATGGCTTTAGGGTGAAAGGGGAAAGGTTTAGGGGGAACATTAGGGGGAACTTCTTCACTCAGAGAGTGGTGAGAGTGTGGAACGAGCTACCATCTGACGTGGTAAATGCAGGCTCACTCTTAAGTTTTAAGAATAAATTAGATAGATACATGGATGGGAGAGGTCTGGAGGGTTATGGACTAGGTGCAGGTAAATGGGACTAGCGGAATAATATTTCAGCACAGACTAGAAGGGCCGAATGGCCTGTTTTCTGTGCTGTAGTGTTCTCTGGTTCTAGGACAAGACCCTTCAGCCTGTTCCACCATTCAATCAGGTTGTGGTCGATCTGTGCCTCAACTCCATTCACCTGCTTTTGATTTATAGCCCTTGATATCCTTACCCAATAAAAATCTGTTGATCTCAGTCTTGAATATTTCAGTTGACCTAACTTTCTTTTTGGGGAGAGAATAGAAGAGTTCTACATTTCTGCGACCTTTTGAGTGACGTACATTTCCTGATTTCACCTCAAAATGGCCAAGCTCAAATTTTAAGGTTGTGCGATTTTGTTCTGGATTCCCCCACGAGAGGAAATAACTACTCAGTACCTGCTTCATCAAATCCTCTTCATTTTGAACACTTGAATCTGACCACCTGTAAACCTCCTAAACTCAAGCAATACAGGTTGATGCAGCCAGTCCTCATAATTTAACCTTTTAAGCCCGGGTGTCATTCTGGTGAAGCTGCACTACAAATTCGCCAAGGCCAACAGCTCCTTCCTGAGATGTTAGGCTTAACTTTACCAGCCCATTGGAGGCAGGTTGGGGGTAGGAGGGATGATAAAATGGCAGCCGACGGCATTAAGAGGGAAGCCCGGCGTGCTCCCACCTCCACGGGATGTTACCAAAGTTGGGAACAGCGGCGGCTATGCCACTCACTGACCAGAGGCAGGCAGTCAATTAAGGTAATCAGTTGGCCCTTCGACAGTCATTTTATGACCCCCTTGGGACTTTATGAGCATTGGAACGGCCCCCTCGCCACATGGTGAGTCCACCAGCTGGACCAAGATGGTCTCCTGGTGGCTTCCCACGGTGGGTGTGGGGAGGGTCTTCCTTTCTGGGTGCTCTTTGATCCATGGAGGGGGCCCCATGGCCCTCACGTCACCAGTGGAGGGTTCTCTGATTGCCAGGTCCTGTCTGTCTGGCCCAGCGTATACAAAAAACTTCCACTTAGCTGCAAGAGTGTATCAAAATGGAGGTACCCTCTCCTTCTTCCTACAGCCTCAGCAACAGCCATCTCTGATTGGGCCAGCAGCTCAGAGAGGGAGGCCACTGTCCTTAACAGTTGTCCTGGCAGTGACCACTTACTTAGCCACCACCAATAAAATCAACCTCGTAGTCCCACCATTCATTCGAGCAAGCTCCTGGCTGACCTTTGGCCTGGTGGCAGGCCCCATGGCATGCTGGTACAATTCTGGCAATAGTGTCCAAAACTGAATGCAGCATTCCAAACAGGGTCTATTGAGGCTTTATATAACTAAAGCTGAACTCCCTCCTGGTTTAAATAAAGAAATTATATTTGCAATTTTCCAATACAAAGGCACAATAGCTAAACCTAGAGTTTGGAAAAATTATGGCTAATACATCGGCGATTTTCCCTCAAACCCATGGGCTGGAAACCACCAGATCCTGGAAATTTGTTATTTGTCCATTACCATTTATTTTCTTATATTAAATACAATCAGATCCCCCCCACTCCATGACTTATCTTTAGCTTCCCTTGCACCCTTTAACTTCTTAGCACTGATTATTGACACAAAACACAAGTTGTCAAGGGAAAGTATTCCATTTACACAGTTGCGGCTACTACCTCCGATGAGCAGATTGTTAAGGACCATTTTGTTGCTCAGTGATGATCTTACAATGTTTGGTTAAGTTACATGAGAATCTTGGAGTGATGATAGAACATCAATATTTGAAGTTTTTTTTCTCTTTCCATAGTAGATACAATATAGATATAAACCTGGTGGCTACCATTTCTCAAGATAATAGAGATTTATTTGTGTATATATTTATATATGTATATATGATATTTATATATATAGAAATATAGATAGCTCGAGTGAGCAATGAATTGTCCTTCAATTTTTCAAAAATTAATTTTCAGGAGATGGGCATTGCTGGTAAGGCCAGCATTTGTAGTTCATCCCCGGTTGCTCCGAGGTATAGTTGAACAAATGAATGGCTTTCTAGTCCACTTTGGAGGATAGTTAAGGACCAACCATGTTGGTGTGAAACTGCAGGAATTTGGAAGAGACAGCAATGCAAGTAGGAATCCTTTTAAGTTTACGGAAGCCATTAGAGTCCTGAAGTTAAATTGTTGAGTTATACACATTCCCAATATTTTAAGCATAACAGTGGGTCTCCCATAGTGCTGCACATAGGGAGTCAAGGCCAATTGGAGTCAGATTCTGGGCACAAAATTGGATTAGAGCACCACAGGACTGTGATGCACTGGAGACAGAAGGTAACGCGGGATAGGTGGGATGTGGAAAAGTAGTGGAGGATTAGAGGATGAGGTGTCGGGGGGTGCAGGTGGGCAATAGGATACAGGGAAAGGAATTGGGTAGAAGGGTGAAGAAAGGGAAGGGGGGAAGAGTTGGAAGCAGGAAAGATGAGAAGGGGATGTGGGAAAGGAAAAATAGAGGGGGAGGGGAAGTGAGAAGGGGCGGGTGAAAGGGAAGGGAAAGGCGAGGGGAATATGAGAAAGAGGACAGCGACTTAGCAAGGTGAGAATAGGCAGGGAATGTAGCATGATTTTGATCATTAAATTTTATTTGCGCCCTTATAATACTCCCTGGATTAGAGATAACGCGGATCAAGTCTTCACCTCTCGGTGGTCGGGGGTGAAGAAGCAGAACAGCAGGATGATACAAGAAGTAGAGTTCAGAACTGGCTGGACTGAAGGGAAACATCAATTCACCATCAGTCAATAGCAAATCTGAGGCGGAAAGGTGGGCAAGTGTGGAGAACATTGGGTGGAGGGGAGGGTTGAGGAGGCAACATATTAGCGGAAGTATAATAAGGTGGTAGACATAGCGCAGGCCACAACCCAGTGGGAAGGCAGGAGAATAATGGCCAAAAGAGCTAAGGTCTGTGAGGAAAGGGAGCCAACCTTGGCACGATGAGCTCTAGGAAAACTGTAAAGGGGCATTGTATTTAAAGTTAGATTTTAGGTTTAAACTTAAATGTAGAAGTTTCTCCTTACCTCTCTGCTTACCTTTACAGTTATGGCTGATGGCTGACAAACTAGAGGCTTGGAAAAGAGGACTACTCCATGTTGACAATCCATTAATCAAAACCTGCAGCAACATGAAAACTCAACTCAAACCCTTTGTTTAAAATATGAGCAACTGTGGAGTTCCTATGATTGGACATTATTATTACCTAAAACCTGGCATTAAAAACCCCTATCTCACCAACACCTACAACTAAACAGCTACTACAAGTAATTTAAAATGTTAAAATCCCATCTATCATTTTTAATGTACAATAGATAATTTTTAGAACTGTCTTACTAAAGTGGAAACAATACCAATGATAATTGAAGAATTACACGAGGAAAGGCTCACAAAATTATATTTGTGAGTCTCCCAATGTTATCTGGTAATTCCTAGAGGCAAAAAATAAATTTAAACTTATCTGTGCCGTGTCCAACAATCCCAGGCATTTTGTGCTGTTTTCAGAGATTGTTGTGCTTGGGAAATGAATGTGAGATGTATCTCACAGCCACAACGGTTCTGATATATTGGACAATTAAAACTAAAATAACAGCACTCCCTCAACTTCAAGACTGAGTGCAATAAATAAAGTGTTATTATATACGCAGTGTTTAATCTCCCATGGCAGTGCTGTGAGTATAGTAGGCAAAAACATTGCTCTCTTTTCCTGTAATTGTTTTGCTTCTTCTCTCCTACTCTCCTGTTTCTGCCTCCTCTCTCCACCTTTGTTTGTGTACTCTTTCCTGCTCTCTGTCTTCTTCGATAAGGTAGACAAGGAAGAGGTAAGATCACAGTGAAGAATGAAAAAGGTCACGCAGATAGACAAATTTTGTTACCCAGGAAATATGTTAACATCGGAAAGTGTGACCAAGAAATAAGACGCGGGGATGGAATAGTCAAAGATGCATTTCAAAAAATGAAAACGATTACGATCAACTCAAAATTAGCCAAGAAAACAAAGCTGAGAATCCTGGGGTGCCACATGATATTTGGAAGCAAAGTGTTGGACGAATTGTGAAGCAATGCAGAGAAAAATTGAGGCTGCAGAGTGGTGATTTTTGAGGTGAATGATGAAGCTCTTTTGGACAAGTCACTCTACCAATACCGTGATGCTAGTAAAATCTGAGACCAAAAGAACTCTGCTGACCAAGATCAGGGAGAGGCAGCTGGAATTTCTTGGGCACTTAATAAGAAATCATAATTTAGAAAGTCTGATGCTGATGGGAATGATCGATGATGAAAGAGATCGAGGTAGACAAAGAACAGCCTTTCTAAAGAACCTCACAAACTGGATGAATGTATCACCAAAGAAGGTGATCAGTGCCCCCAGAACAAGATTAGCATGGAGGTCCATGGTCACCAATGTCCTCTTAGGGCATGGTACCTGAAAAGAGAGAGTGAGAGAAAGAGCGAGAAAGAGGCAAGGAGAGGCTGTCCACCATTAGCTGATCATGCAAGGGCTATAGGAAGCACAGATTGAGGGTTTTGTGCAATCAAGATGCAGGGGGCTGCGATGAAAATCTTTCTTATGCAGTGAGCAGTAATGGTAGGGACTCACTGGCCACGAGAGTGGTGGAAGCAGATTTGATCAATGATTTAAAAAGGAAATTGTGTGCGCACTTGAGAGAAATAAACTCACAGTGCTGGGGGATGTGGAACTGACTGGGGAGCCAGCATGGACTCAATGGGCCAAATGGTCAACTCCTGCCATAATGGCTCTACAACTCTATGACTCTTTCTCTCCCGCTAAGGCTATCGCAACCAAGCATGCCCAAGGTTTTAAAAAGATTATAAAAAGGCTGCATGTCATTCAGTCCCCTGTGCATTTCACTGTGAGGAAGAAATGCTAAATAAAAATAACTTGGAACTATAACTCTTAGAAACCACTAACTTATCATAAATTTTCTCTTGTAAGAAGAAAGTGCATTTATCACAAAATTCATGACCTCAGGATGTCAGAAAGCACTTTACAGCCAATTAAGTGCCTTTGATGTGTAATCACTGTTTGTCATATAGGCAACATGGTCACCAATTTGCACACAGTAAGCTCCCATATGCTGCTATGCAGTAATGACCAGACGATTTGTTTTTGAGCTGTTGGTTGAGAGATAAATATTGTCCAGGGCAAAAATACCCAACTTTTCTTTGAGATAGTGCCATGAGATCTTTTATGTCTATCTTTATGCTTGAGAGGGCAGACTTCTATTAACATCTCATCTGAAAGACAACAGGGTGAAAGACTCTGGTGCTACAGTGGAGAGTCCACCGAGGTTTTGTGCTCAAGTCTCCGGAGTGGGATTTCTACCCACAATCTTTTGATTCAGAGGAAATTTGACTGACCTTCAGCCAACACCTTAACCAACAGCTTGAGAAAATAATCTCTACATGATTTGTTTAAGGAAAGAAAGAATTTGAATTTCTATAGCACCTTTCATGACCTCAAGAGTTCCCAAAATGCTTTGCTGCCAATGAAGAACTTTAGAAGTGTAATCACAGTTGCAATGTGGGAAACACAGCAGCCAATTTGCCAAGCTCTCACAAACAGCAATATGATAATGAACAGAAAACATTGGTCGATGCAGATAGATATTGACTTTTACACTGCCTTCCAATTGCTACTGACAGTCTCCAAATTAAAAATGTGATCTTTCTTTTGAAGTGTTGACAAGTCAACACATGGGTTGAAACCCTGACTATCAACTTGAAAAGTCGACAGTTGACAGGCGCAGGGCTGTGGGGAAGAAACAGAAGAGTGGCACTAATTGGATAGCTCTTTCAAAGGACCAGGACAGACACGATAGGTTGGATGGCCTCCTGTGTTGTAAAGTTCTATGGTTCTATGCATGGATATGGGAGGTAATGCCTTTCCACTTCGTATGCAACCAACAGCTCATACTTCATGCTGCAAAATAAGATAATTATAAGAGCGTAAGAAACAGGAGCAGGGGTAGGCCATTGGGCCCATCGAACCTGTTCCATCATTTAATAAGATCATGGCTGGTCTGATGGTGGCGTTAACTCCACTTTCCTGCATGCTGCCCATAACCCTCGTCTCCCTTGTCAAAATCAAAAATCTGTCTAACTCACCCTCGAATATGGCATATGATTCACACCAATGGCCCAGCCCACCACTGCTTTCCGGGGAAGAGAATTCCAAATGCTACCGACCCTCTAACAGAAGAAATTCCTCCTCATCTCCATCTTGAATAGAGACCCCTTATCTTTAAACTGTGTCCCCTAGTTCTAGATTCCCCCATGAGGAGAAACATCCTCTCAACATCTATTCTGTCAAGCTCTCTCAGAATCTTACAATGTTTCAATAAAATCAACTGTCCATTGTAAAATCTTCCCGTTGGTGTGTGGGGCCGACACATAAAATGACGTGTGGTGATGTCGGGTGAGCGTCCCAATGTCACCCCGCGCTGTCACAATATTTCAGTGAGAGGGCGTACGATGATCTCCAATGCGCACCCGCCATTAATTAACGGGCCACTTAAGGCCCTTGAGGCACCAATTGACGGTGAATTTTCAGGGCCCGTGTGAACTTCAGGTGATTGCACAGCACAATGGGCAGGCGGGTAGGACACATTTGTATAAACCTCATCCATGGGCGGGATAAGAGGGCTCAGTGGCATCGTGGATGTGCTCAGTCAGATATTTATGTTTGAAACTTCCTGATACTTGCCTGTGTGAGCAGAAATACTTCAAAACTCTTACCAGCTGCTTGGACAGGACTCACTACCTTCAGGTCAGCACTCGGCAGTGAAGATCCTTTTTGGGGCCTGCAGGATTCAGGAAGCCTTCCCTTAGTCTGGGAATGGGAGTTGTGCTCTCCGCTGGAGGCACCTCCTCTGAGGGAGGCTCAATGTGCAACCTTTGGGAGGAGAGGCACAGGCACAAGGGGTGCAGGGCCAACAGGAAGTCCAAGGCAGAAGGGGCCGCAGAAGATGCCATTATCCTGCTGCCAGGGTATACAGGCAGCGAAACAGCTACCTCAATATGTCTGAGGTGCAGTGCCAAAGGAGGCTCCGTCTGTCAGATGATTGGCCCTGAGATCTCTGCTAACTGTGTGGGTGGACACCCCATGCCAGTGGCTCTAAAGGTCACAGCTGCCCTCAACCTCTATGCCTCTGGCTCTTTCCAGGGGTCGGTGGGTGATCTCTGGGGAGTCCCCCAGTCAGCTGTGCACTCTTGCGTCAAGCAGGTTACAGACGCTCTGTTCAGGCGTGCATTGACCTTCATCCACTACCGTTGGGACCAGGCAAGCCAGAGGCTTCGCGGCCATTGCTGGCTTCCCCCGTGTCCAGGGTGCTATAGACTGTACACATGTGGCCATCAAGGCGCCAGCAGGTGAGCCCGGTGCCTTCGTCAACAGGAAGGTCTTCCACTCCATGAACATGCAGATAATGTGTGATCACAGGATGCTGATTCTACAAGTCTGTGCAAGGTACCCAGGCAGCTCCCAAGACGCTTACACACTCAGACACTCCCAGGTGCCGGGGCTCTTCAGTGCTCCAGCCTGGCTGGATGGATGGCTGCTGGGTGACAAGGGCTATCCCCTCAGAAGGTGGCTCATGACACCTCCCCGCCATCCAAGAACTGATGCTGAGCAGTGGTACAATAGGAGCCACGGCACCACAAGGGCTGTGGTGGAGAGAACCATCGGTCTTCTCAAGATGAGCTTCCGATACCAGGACTGTTCAGGGGACGCACTCCAGTACCCCCCAGATCGTGTATCGGTGATAGTGGTTGCATGCTGCGCTCTCCACAATCTTGCGCTGGAAAGGGGCGACGCTGTGGACAAAAAAGATGTAGACACAGTTGCTGCAGCTGCACGCGATGAGTCCAGCAGTGAGTCCGAGGATGAGCACGCACAGGGAAATGCTGAGGGGGTAGACGCTGACCCGGGCATACTCCAGGGAGGGCAGGAACACCCGGGAGGCTTTAAT